>NC_065449.1:244120230-245506602 GCF_917563875.1 Diabrotica virgifera virgifera
GTCGCCAACATTCGAAACGGATAGGCACTACAAGAAGAAGAACAACTGAAATAGAATAAGAGGCAGACAAACAGGAGTAATCAAGTCGCACGAAGAAGAAGAATAAGAAGTTTCTGGTCGAATTTACTTGATGTTTCATCAACTGCTGTCAGAAATATTACTTCATTAACAATATCAACGTCAAGCAAACCACTATAGAAGGAGTGACGCACTACAACTACCTCCAAACCACAACAAATGAAGAATGGACCAACAACCAAGAGATAAGAGATAAGAGCTCGCACTGGAAAAGCTAGATCATCTTTAACCGGATGGGGGGCTTCTTCAAGAGCCACAACTTCACTCTTGGCATAAAAGTGAGAATGCTGCGATGCTATATCTTCTCTGTCCTTTTTTATGGTGTTAAATCGTGAACCTTGAATGAAAATATGTGCAGAAAATTGGAAGCATTTGAGATGTGGCTATATCGGAGAATGCTTAGAATCCCGTGGACTGATCGGGTCACAAATGATGAGGTCCTCAGAAGAATGGAAAAGAACCGAGAGGTACTGACCACCATCAAATCTCGAAAGTTGGAATACATCGGACACCTTATGCGAAATGAACTTCTAAAAGACATCCTACGAGGAAAATATTTGGAAAGCGAGGTCCAGGTAGTCGAAGCATTGAAGCACAAAAAAAGGCCTTACTGTCGATTTTTGGCGCAGTAAGACGGATTTTAATGCAGTTTGGTGCGTTGGATTCGTGATAATGTTAGGAAATTTTGTGAACTAATGTAATGAATAAGAAATCTTAAATTGCATTTGTGCATAAGAAAAATGCATTTCAAAAGTGCATTTTAAAATAGGCAATTATTATAAATTTGCAACTCGGTAAATTTTTTTACTCGGTGGTTTTTGGGGTCGCTGAAAACGAATATGAGATCGGCGAGAGTGTGCAAACTACCTGGTGCAGCGGGTGTAATAAACGTCTTCCTTTGGAAAATTGTGGTAATTTATCATATAATTGGCTTAAACTCATTACTCGGGGAGTTTTGGGGTCGCTGAAAATGAATATGAGGTCGGCGAGAGTGTGCAAACTACCTGGTGCCTGCAGCGGTTGTAATAAACGTCTTCCTCTGGAAAATTGTGGTAATTTATCATATAATTGGCTTAAACTCATTATTTGGGGGGTTTTTGGGGTCGCTGAAAATGAATGTGAGGTCGGCTAGAGTGTGCAAACTACCTGGTGCCTGCAGCAGGTGTAATAAATATATTCCTCTGGACTATTAGGGTAATTTGTTAAATAATTGGCCCAAACTTCTTACTCGGGGGTCTTTGGGGTCACTGAAAATAAATATCGCAACGACTAAATTCTAATTTCATAGGATATTATAAAAAAACATGATTATTTTGTTCAGGATCTCCATTTTTTTTAATCTGGCGCTTAAAATTATGTTGGCAGTATTGATACCACCTTTATTGCACTCTCAAGCACATTTGGTGTACTGTATGTTGTACCCCTTAATGAAATTATTAACCACGGTTGACAACTTCTTATGGCTATGTACAATGTCCCGATAAGTTTCAGGAAACTGAATATTCCTGATCAGTTTAAACTGAGTAATATCCAATTAGCTGAAACTTACCGATACAGAATGTACTTAATGGCTATTGCCAAAAATAAAAAGATTGCCATCGGAAAAATTCTTTCATCTGTTGATGCATTTACCCAGCATTTAAAAAGTGTAAATTTACAAACACAAATTTGGCTGCATGGAGAGGACAGTACATGAACCCAACCGATTGGAGATGGGAATTACAAAATAATGTATTAATTCCAGTTAGAATGACTCAGTCACCTGGTCCTCCAAACATTTTAAATTTAATATTCTGTAGTTGTAAGTCAGACTGCGGCAACTCATGCGACTCTGATTGCACAAATATTGCCATTGGACTTGAGAGAGGAAGGCAATAGTGAAGAAGAAGATGATAATGATGAAGAAAATGAATTTTAAAGATAAATTACGATACATTTTGTATAATGAACTTTTTTAGTCATAAATAGTCATACATCGAAGAAAATAGATTACCCCAAAAACCCCCGAGTAACGAGTTTAAATTAATTATATGATAAATTACCATAGTACTCCAGAGAAAAAAGTTTATTAAACCCGCTGCAGGCACCAGGTAATTTGCACACTCTCGCCGACCTTATATTCATTTTCAGCAACCCCAACTCATGCGGGTGCAGGAAGCATGGGTTAATTTGTAATTTAGCCTGCAAAAATTGTGCAGGCTCTGATTGCACAAATATTGCCATTGGACTTAAGAGAGGAAGGCAATAATGAAGAAGAGGATGATAATGATGAAGAAAATGAATTTTAAAGATAAATTACGATAAATTTTGTATAATGAACTTTTTTAATCATAAATATATGATAATAATAAAAATTTATGTTTATTTATAATAAAAATACCACCCTTTTCGATCACTATAGTTAAATCGAAGAAAATAGATTACCCCAAAACCCCCGAGTAACGAGTTTAAATTAATTATATGATAAATTACCATAGTACTCCAGAGGAAGACGTTTATTACACCCGCTGCAGGCACCAGGTATTTTGCACACTCTCGCCGACCTGATATTCGTTTTCAGCGACCCCAAAAACCCCGAGTAAGAAAATTAAGTCAATTTTTCCCACTATTTACCAAAATGCATTTTTGAAATGCAGTTTTCTTATGCACAAATGCAATTTGAGATTTCTTATTCATTACATTAGTTCACAAAATTTCCTGACATTCTCACGAATCCAACGCACCAATCCGCATTAAAATCCGTCTTACTGCAAAAATAATCGACACTTCAATCCTTCAACGCCTCGACTAAGGGGATAGAAGAACATTTTAATTAAAGAACCTCAGCACCTGGCTGTGCCAGTTACTGAACCTAACATCTGTGCAGCTTTTCCGTTGGTGTGGATAAGATAAATATTGTCATGAAGGTCGCCAACATTCGTAAAGGATAGGCACATTAAAAAGAAGAATAGTAGAAGGTAGAAGAAGTAGAAGAAGGCAGAAGAGTAGTAGAAGTAACTAGAAGGCTAGTTTTTGAACTATTCATAGATTTTCTGTCTCAGTATTCGGTACCTATAGCGACTTAGGCTTCTGTTGTTCACTAAGAAGTGTCCGGAGTATGAGCCCGCCTAACTAGGCGTCTAATCACTTAAGAGACTTTTGTTTTATTCACTTGAGTCAACTGGATAAACGCTGAACCTACCTCAGATAGTCCAGTACTGGCATCTTACATAAGACATAAGAAGAGAATTCGATGATACTTTGGGTTATCTCCAATCCAAGTAGGCATAGGTGCCGTCTGTCTGTAGCAGCCAATGAGCATCATTGACAGACTTTAACAAGACCCCGCTACATGGACCCTCATACTTATACCATTAAGACCAGAATCATGGAATTTCCTCAAAAGAATCTTACTGTGACTACTTCGGCTAGCATTGGAGTGCTCTTCAATCATAGGTTCGGATACCAGAGGCAGAGTGGATGATTTCCAGTTTTCAAGTACATCGGTATCTTTTGCATTCTAAAAATACCTTTGAACTAACTCTGGGTGCTTTTAGAGCTTTTAGAGCTGTCTGATTGTCAGGACAGATAAAAATGTTTCTGCCAAAGCCAGCTCTATTACTTATTTCCAGTACTCGTTCTGGTAATAGCAGGAGGTACTATAAATATGACAATGTCCGAAAGGTCCAACCAATTACCAGCAGTTACACGGCCAGTCAGAAAATATAACTTCTTATTCTATTAGCTTCCAATAAGATGTAGTGGAGGTGGTACTCCAAATAGACCCTTATAAATGCATACAAGCCGCTGAAGGTGAGCTAATGTTGATCGAGATTAGTCTAAGAAGATAACCATAAGGCAGCAGCATGTCCAGCAATTCCATGCATAGAACAATCCAACACAGTCAGAAATCCTCAATCTTTGAATCAAAAATCAACCATTTTTAGCATTTTCACAAAATCTAATGAATAGTAGCAAATGACAGGGTGACAGTAAAAGTAAAGAAATATATTTACCACTTCGTTTATATAAGTTACATTATCTGCATCTTTAGACCTAATTTCTGGCTCTCCGTCTGTAAGAAAGACGATAATGGGTAGATATTTATTTGGGTATTTTTTCTGGGTCGCTGATACAGCCATTAATCCAACTTCTAACGCTCCTATAGTATTCGTACCACCCTTAGCATTAAAATTATTAATTGCATTTTTCATAGTTTCAATATTTTTCTTGGAGGCTTCTATTATTGAAGGAGTATACGACTGTAAAATAAAAACGGTTAAGACTTAAAGCATGTATGTAGATTGATACGGATAATGTTATGAGATGTAGGGCTTGCTCCAACTGATTAAGGAAGAATAGTTAAGGCCTTAACAATTTAGGTTACAGCTGCACATCCACATCTAACATACATAATACACATTCTACCCGTCTGTATCCAAACGTTGTCAATCTTGCCTTAACACACACATTAATAAATAGAAGTCTGTTAATAAATATAAATAAAATAATAAAAACAAATTCTTTAATAAGTAAAAATATAAATCTTTAAAACCAATAAAACCTCCAAAACCCTTTCTGTAAACAGTAAACATTTTAAAAAATTGTATATATGACATTCAGTATTTTACTTCACAAACACAACAATAGACACAGATTTGTTGGTTGTCTCTCAACAACTAACTCTTCACCCTCAAGAAATCCCAAATCCCATAAACTTGTTTACCTTTGTAACATTCTCCGTCTATCCACCATATCCCGTTGGCATAACTTAAGCAGAGACATCATGTTAAGGAATACTGAGGTTATTGCTCTTTGTATCCGAATGTAAGTACCACACGTTATAATTGCATGATTGTTGACAGTATACAGCTGCATGTGTTTGTAAGCTTGGGGACGTTTGTTACCGCCCCCGTTTTTACATGCATATGTATTTGTCTGCTGTTTTTACTATTTTTATGTATGTTGTTCAACATTGGCTTGATCTTATGGATCTTTAGCATCTTTTATAACCAGACATTGTTCTAACTCTGGTTTTTATTTGTAGCATTTAGTGACTTGTAACCGTTGACCTTATGATGCTCTGCAACCTATAGAGAGCGAAACCGGTCGTCGGAAGTACACAATTAAATGATTGAGAGTACGTCTGTCTTTTACTTCATTTAAAATGAATTCTCACATGCAACCCATTCAACATTTGAATAATATAATCGAATGTAATAGCTTATGTAACAAAATTGGCCCAGTGTCAATAACCTTGTTGTTGAGACACAATAAACGAAAAAAAAAAAAGAAAATGTATTATATTTTCTTTAGACATTCCTTGAGGTAACGCTGTAGAGATCTTGTTTAACAATAATAAATATGTTGACTTTTACCCTTTGTTGCAAAAAAATTCGTTGTTTTGACTTCTCAGTGATATCAAAAATTCAAAAGTCGGTAAAACTAAAAAACTCGTCAGCGTTACCTCTAAAAACTCATAAGCTAATAAAATCTGTTTGAATTTTTTGTTTACCATGATCCATTGATGAGTTCTGATGTCCACCACAAAATTCATTATATATTTATACAAAATTCCAGGTGTGTCGGTCAAGTAGTTTTTGAGTTACAATGTCTACAGCCTTTTAAAAAAGCAGTTTTAAGGAAAAAGCGTATAAGGTATTGTCAACTTTTATTTTCAATTTTTTGTTTGTTTGTCAAATCGTAAAATGATGCACATCGGGATATCTTTTTGAATCGCGGAGTAATTTACAAAAGAAAATGGGAATAGCTGTTGACCTTTGTTCATTACGTTCAAGCGTGCTGACGCGAAGCTGCTTCAAAGCGAGTCGAAGATAGGGCTATTCAACACTATCTCCTCACCTCCCTACCTTCGACTCGCTTCCCACCAAGTTCGCGCCAGCGCGCTTGAGCGTAGTGAGAAACGGTTAACAGCTATTCTCATTTTATTTCGTAGATTACTCCCCGATTCAAAAACATATTCCCGTGTGCATCACTTTACGATTCGCCAGACAAAAAAGAAATTGAAAATAAAAGTTGACAATACTTTAAACGCATTTTTCTTAAAACTTTTTTCAAAGCCTGTAGACATTGTAACTCAAAAACTACTTGACCAACTCACCTACAGTTTTCTACATATTTTCTTTATACATTCCTTGAGGTAACGCTGTCAAGATACTTTTGGTTTTGTGCTTATTTTTTATTTAATAATAATAAATATGTTGATTTTCACCCTTTTTTGCACAAAAATTCGTTGTTTTGAATTCTGAGTGATATCAAAATGTCAAAATTTGATAAAACTAAAAAACTCGACAGCGTTACCTCGAGAAACTCATAAGCTAATAAAATCCTTCTGAAATTTTTGTTTACCATAATCCAACGATGAGTTCTGATGTCCACCGCAAAATTCATTGTTTTTTGCGGTGTCTTTAAAAATTTGCCACCGTTAGGTTATTTTTCAATATTTTTCCTTGAATTTTTTATTGAATAATCTATCAATTGTACTGCGAATATGACTATTTAATTTAAAAATTAAATAATTCTACCATACTAAAAAATGTGCTTGAAGTATTGATTTTAACCCCGACGCCCCCCCTTATTGATAGCTATGACACGATTTTTATAGGCAACCCATGCTAGAAATATTTGTCTATGTATGAAATTTAATAAAAAAATATTTTGCATACAATAAGGACTATATTGTTACCTGTTGTAATCTATTGTGTCATATTATTGTCTGTAGTTGGTTGCTTCTTACTGTAATATTTCTTATCACCTCGTTCATTACTATTAGAGAAAAGTAACCAAATATGGAATAGTGCTCTAATATGGAATTCCTTGATTTCTCCGAAAATATTAGTTGGAAGCTCACTACAGGACCATCCTCTATTTCAGTCGCTCTCTTTATTATCGTATTCACACCTCTGTGTCAGATGCGCGAACGATACGTGTCTGACAGGCGCGTTTTGTTTTATCGTCTCGTAGAAAATTTCAAAGGTAAATATATTCAACGAGTATTATTGGTTATTATGCATGAATACAGACATGTTATGCTATTGCGTATGTCAATAGTACCTTTATTTTGATATTTTATGACCTTCTGTAATTAAAACATTACGACTTGAAAAAATGTTGATACTAGTTTGAACTAATGTACAAATCCAAATATGGACAGTCGTTGGTGCCTAATTATGGAATAGTTGAGTAAGTGTAAGTGAACTCATTATGATTGTGCTGATCCAGAGTTTCATACATGGATCTGTGATGTCTGCAAGTGAATTAAGCTAAAAAAAAACAATAAATCTTGTATAAAAGGTATATTTAAAAAAACCTCAAAAGAGCCACATCAAATTCACATAACTAGTTTTCGACTGGTTTATAAGTCATCATCAGTGCTTACGTGCAATGTACATGCTTAACCACCAAGATAGTATTACACCAAAATATGTGGGTCAAAGCCCAGTAAAAGTCGTGAAACTTGCCGTCTCACTTCCAACATGTGAACAAGTCATACCTAGCTCTCAGATGTTACCTAGGGCAAATTAGATAATATTTTAAACATCCAGGCTTAAGTAGCATTTTATACCAATGTTTCCTTGACGGACTACTTTTACTGGGCTTTGACCCACATATTTTTGTATAATACCATCTTGGTGACTAGCATGTACATTGCACGTAAGCACTTATGATGACTGGTAAACCAGTCGAAAACTAGTTATGTGAATTTGATGTGGCCCTTTTGAGGGTTTTTAAATATACCTTTTATACAAGATTTATTGTTTTTTGTATCACATGGTATACAGCCAACTACAGGAAAACTTTTTCCTTGTGGATTTTTGAATTAAGCTACTTCTTTCATTTTTCACAATTTTCTTATTTAAAGGGTACCCCCCGTTAAGATAGGCAAAATGCCCTCACTCTCAGAATTCAATTTTTTTAATTTTTTTACGTTCTGTGCAATTAAAAAATGAGATAACGCGGATTTTTAGCTCGCCACCCCCCTTACCCCTCCCCCCACAGCCAAAAACGTAGATTTTTAGATTTAATTTTTTTTAGTTGGGTTGCAATTGATTTAAAAATTTCAAAAAATTGACACGTGTAGCTGAGGCTTTTACAAAACATGTCCATTTTTTATGGACCCTTATGTCGAGTGTACATAACCTCAAATTTTTTTTTACCTTTTTTAAAGCCTATAACTTTTTTTTGGAGGGGGCTGCAGGTCCAATTTTTTTTGCATTTTGTGTATTTTATCAAAAGCTATATCTCTGATTTTTTTCAGATTTTTCCGTCAGGTGCGCCATCTTGAAAAATCCGGAAAACTGTTTTTTTAGGGGGTTTTTAGGGATTTTCTCCATTTTATAGACTGCAACATAGATCAACTCAAGGTTTTGTTAATAGATTATGTATAATTTGAAATAAATGAGTATTTTAGCATTATCAAAAATTGGGCAAAATACCTTTAAACCCCCCAAAAACCATGTTTTTTTAAGTTATGTAAGGGTTTTTGCGGGCTTAATGATATTATTTTTTTAAATCGATACAGCCTGAATAATTTTTTTTTCATTTTTTTTCATTTTTTTTACGTTATATGTGAATAAAAAATAAGACTAATCGCATTTTTAGCACCCCCCCTACCCCCACAAAACGTCAATTTTTCTATTTTTTTTTTTTTTTGTTTAAAGTTGCAATTAATTTAAAATTTTTATGAGGCGTCTACAAAACGTATCTTTTTTTTATAGACCCGTGTAGGTCGAGTGTACAATACATATAACCTCAAAATTCCTTTTTTATTTTTTTAAAACGTATTTTTGACTTCCAATCGATATTTTTTTAAAACGTCCAATGAATATTGTACATCTCTCTCTCGCGGACGGTTGCTTCAATACATGCTTAGCGCTCATTTTTAATTATTAAAAATAATATTTAGCAATAAAATAATGACAAAAATTTCTTTAGGCTATTGCAGGGGAGCTTTAAACTTTGAGTTGGTCACTTTATGACTTTCATAATAATAATTTTTAATCGAGTTATTAAGCCTTGAAAATGGCCATTTTCGCGTTTTTCAAATTTGAAATTGCATGTAACTCGACAACAGTCAATTTTATAGAAAAATCAGAAGATACCTTTTTTGCTCAGCTTGATCCAGAGAATCTAAAACAAATTTGTCCGAAGTGAAAAAATTGATTTTTTGAATTCGTTTAAAAAAATGTTTAAACAATTTTCCGATCGCGGTACTGCCTGGCACCTTGTGGATTTGTTATAAGGACCTGTTTTTGAGTAAGTTTGTGCAAAAAAATTAATCGGAATAATTTACCTAACGGGACAAGCATACAGCGTGGACTATTTGCATTAGGAGCCAAACGTAGATGGTTTGTAAAATACACAAAAGACAAAAAAAATTAGCAGCCATCGCCAAAAAAAGTTATACGTACCTATTAAAAAACAAAAAAAATGAGGTTAAAATATGTACACTCGACCTTCGGGTCCATAAAAATAGACGTTCTGTAACAGCCTCAGCTGTGCGTGTGAATTTTTTGTAATTTATAATTTAATAATTAGGTACTAACTATTCTAAATGCGACATAAGCCACAATTTAACTAAAAAATTATTTTATTAACGTTTCGACGTCCACCACGGACGTCGTTGTCAATATACAAAATATTAATAAATTAAACAAAAAGGTGACTTGGTAAAAAAATCTTCTAATAATTTAATTTAATCTGACTTATTTATATAGATCGTCCCAAACCATTTTTTCAGTGCGTCACAGATTATCGAATTCTTTCTATCGCATTACAGATGGAAAATAAAATCATTTTTTAGTTAAATTGTGGCTTATTTCCCATTTAGAATAGTTAATTACAAAAATGCCACAAAGAAAAAGCTTCAGAACAACATTTTTAATCTAATTTCAAACCAACTTAAAAAAAAATAAAATCGAAAAATTGATATTTTTGGCTGTGGGGGAGGGGGAATAGGGGAAGTGGGCTAAAATTGCGGTGAGTCCTAATTTTTAAAATCATATAGAACGTAAAAAAATAAAAAATATATTCAGGCTGTATCGACCTCAAAAAATATCATTAAGCCCGCAAAAACCCTTACATAACTTAAAAAAACATGGTTTTTGGGGGGGGGGGGGTTTAAAGGTATTTTGCCCAATTTTTGATAATCCTAAAATACTCATTTATTTCAAATTATACATAATCTATTAACAAAACCTTGAGTTGATCTATGTTGCAGTCTGTAAAATGGAGAAAATCCCTAAAAACCCCCTAAAAAAACAGTTTTCCGGATTTTTCAAGATGGCGCACCTGACGGAAAAATTTGAAAAAAATCAGAGAGATAGCTTTTGATAAAATACACAAAATGCAAGAAAAATTGGACCTGCAGCCCCCTCCAAAAAAAAGTTATAGGTTTTAAAAAAGTTAAAAAAAATTTTGAGGTTATGTACACTCGACCTAAGGGTCCATAAAAAATGGACATGTTTTGTAAAAGCCTCAGTTACACGTGTGAATTTTTTGAAATTTTTAAATCAATTGGAACCCAACTAAAAAAAATTAAATCTAAAAATCTACGTTTTAGGCTGTCGGGGAGGGGTAAGGGGGGTGGCGAGCTAAAAATCCACATTATCTCATGTTTTAATTGCACAGAACGTAAAAAATTAAAAAGATTTAATTCTGAGGGTGAGGGCATTTTGCCTATCTTAACGGGGGGTACCCTATTTGATCTCAGATGTTTATGTCTATTTTTGTTATTGATATGTTGGTTTATGCCTATATTCCATATATGGGTACCTATTCCATATTTGGTTACTCATTTGTGATTTTGTTTTTTTTTTGTTTGATTTTTTTTGTTAATTAAGATATTTAATAGAAGGCTTTTAATTACTACATAAAAATGTATGACTGGTATGTCATAATATTAAATTGTTTTCATTTCTATAAAGGTATTATTTTATATCCCCAAAACAAAATGGTATTCCATAATTGGCGACTTTCCTCTACGGATAGTAAGATGCTGAGACTTGTTTAATATCTCTCTTCCAATTAAATTCTTCTGATCTTTCTCCAGGCATTTGTACTCTTCCTGAGTTCCGAATAAAATATGTGTTTATTTAGGTATAGTTTTTACATTGACAGGTACAAAAAATATCTACCAGACCAACACAATAAAAGTAAAAGTAGAAGAAGAACTAACTGACCCAGTTGAAGGTCACAATGGGATAAGACAGGGAGGATTCCCTGAGTCCTCCTTTGTTCAACCTGATCATGGATGAAATAATAAAAAAATGAGAACTAAACAAGGATACCAAATGGGAGGAAAACAACTTAAAATACGCAATAGTATATAATCTCGCAAAGTGAAGATGATTTACCACGTATGGTGCACCAATTTAATATTATGTAACTGCCAGAAAATGTAACATGTTATTTTCCCAAAAAAGACCAAATTCATGGTTATAACATCAAATCTACTAAGATATAAATTAGAGCTGAAAGATCAGATAATAGAACAAGTCATTAGCTACGGAAAGCTTAATGCTATGGGTACATTATTCGCAAATATTTTACGGCTATCCCTACTTTTTCTGTCTTTACACGGCAAATTACGTGTAGTAAAATTCTTACTGGTATGGAAACTACAGATATAAACATTAGGTTGACACTGACATTGTCATTAGAAAGGTAGAGATGGCTATTTCAGCTGTATTCAGTGGTTACCATTATTTATATACTATACAAATAGTCGAAAAAGAAAAAAAGTTGTAAAGTTATTTTAATAATGTCCTGTTACCATGGAAAGCTTAGATAAGGTTTGAACATGTGAAGAACTGCGTTGTATAAATGTAGTATTATTCAATTAATTTATAAAGACTTTATTTATTTCTTTATTTGCGCAAATTAAAATATGGGACGTTGTTATAAGAAATGTGTTACTGAAAAGCGAAGAAATAGACGGTTAGCTCAATTGAAGTAAGTACTTTTTTACATAAATCAAATTAATTACTTTTGTATTTTTCAAATTAATTTTAAATTTATAGTGAAAATATGATCTATAAAATCTATCGGTAAACCAATAATTTTCGCATTAAATTTTATTCTCGTTTAAAGGAGTAAACTATTTATTACTACACAACAGAAGTACCTACTACTGACCAGAAGTATCTACTACAAAGCGTTACGCCAGCCGTGTCTGCATTACACCAATCGTGATGGAATTAGTTTTCCATGTGCTTGTGATTTGTGAATTCACATTTTTACGTACCAAATTATTAGAATTGTACATGAGTAAAAATGAGTGACTCAGATCCGAAGCGACAAAAGAGTTACGCGATGATAAAAATGAACAATTGTTATTTGTTAATCTTCTTCACAATTATTAAATTTTATTTGATAAAAGAATGACCCCAAAAATTAAGAATCTTCTTCTTAGTTTGTAAATTTTTCTATGATACACATTCATAAATGCTGCCATATTGTAACAAAAAATACCTACGCCGAAGACGTCCACCCACCAACTTCACTTAAACTGAAGCAAAATACTACTAAACAAGCACATACAGTGGAACCCCGATAAGTCGGCCCCCGATAACCCGGAAGTCCGGCTAACCCGGACCGATTTTCATCAGATAAACATTTTGATTTTCAATATTTTGTATTTTGACAACGACCCGATTTGGGCGTCGAAACGTTAATAAAATTATTTTTCAATTTGTTTGAGGTTTCCCATCAAAATAGTTAATTATCAGACAAACCTTTCAACAATAAAAATGTATGTAATATAATATTTGAGAGATAATGTGTATGTGTGTAATTTGAACTATACAATAGTAAAAATGACTCATAGCACACGCCGCAGAAACAACAGGCACCTGTCTGTAGTACCTATTCCTTTTTATTTCAAACTGTCTTAGCATTGTTTAGGAAAGACTATTTAAAAAATTCTTTTATAAACAATGGTCTTTAGTTTTCACTGTTCTTAAATAACATAACATCGTTGTGACTGTATTGTGTGTCTTGTATTGTTGGCTTCAGTTTGCTTAGCTTTGTGTTTGGTGTTTTTTTTAGTAATTTTGATGTGTAGGTACTGTGCATATTTATAAATATAGTTCATGTTATTTCAATTCTAAGGGAGTTTATCTGTAAGTATACCGTATTTTATTAATTTTTACCATATTCTCCGGCTATCCCGGATTTTCGATAACCCGGATCGGCCGCGGTCCCGATTAATTCGAGTTATCGAGGTTCCACTGTACTTCAAAAGCGTAGTACATTCTTCTATGTAGGCTGGTAAATAGCAGCAAATACTACGGAGAAAAGCAAATGCTTTTTAAGTGTAGTGAAATCTTCAAAAATATAGTACGTACTTGAAGCATTAGCATTTACTACATTTTATGCTACCATGGGCACTTTACTTTATAGCTAAACTCGTACCTATTTACGGTTATCGGAACAAACTCTTATAAAATAATACTTTTATTTGAATTTTAATGACTTGAAATACTTGGATTTTCTATAAATAATATATAAACAATAAATAACTTTTTATTAATTGTACGCCTTTGTTTGATTTTATTATCATCGTAAAAGCGTTAAAAAGCAGTAGCAGAATGAACTGCTATATCAAAGTAGCGGGTCGGACACATCTCTACTTGTCACTGTCTTGAGTCTTGTCATAACATTATATTCGAATGAGTGCGTTGTATGACAAAAATAGCGAATGTTCGATTTCCACGGACATGGTATCTATTTTTTTCGAATCCTGAAAAAACTAATAAATATTTTTAAAAAATTTAAACACAAAATGAAAGACTAAATTATTATCGAGGGCCGAAAGTCCCTTAGAGTATATAAGAAGTTTCTTTCGAATGAGATATTTGAAATTAAAAATCACACTACATTTTCTCTTAGTTTTTCACCCCTGTAACTTATTAAAATAAACATTATAGAAGTTCTCAGGGACTTTCGGCCCTCGCTAATAACGTAGTCTTTCATTCTGCGTTTAAATTTTTTAAAAATACTTAGTAGTTTTCTCAGGATTCGAAAAAAATGAATCCCAATTTGAATAGCATTGCAGCCGAAAATACGTACCGATCCTCTTATAACAGAAGTGAAAAATCAATTGAATAAAGCAAACAGAGCCGCAGGTTGCCTGAATGAAACAATGTGGAGAAATAAAAATATCGGAAAAGAAATGAAAGTTAGAATTTACAAAACAGTCATCAGACCAATAATGGCATAGGTGGCGGAAACATAACCTGATACAGAGAGGACAAAAATAATGCTAAAAACAGCAGAGATGAAAGCCCTTACGTACTTACCTTAAACTCGTCAGCCAAATGTCCATAAGGTAGATTATAGATATCCTTATTATTAAAGACGTTATTTCCATTATTATTTAGATTCCAATCGAAAACATTAAACTCAAATTGAATAATAGTGAAGACATCTTCTTCGTTTAACTGAGGCAAAATCTTCGACATTGCATCCTTTAGCTGGCTAATTCTGAAACCTTCCATACTTCCACTGGTATCAAGTATAAAAACCATATGTTTGGGGAGAGGATCTAAACTTTGTGGTGCAAAGGAAATAAAGAAGAAATTATCTTGATAAAATACCTGAAAATGATGCAGCCAAATTAAGTAGGTAATAAGCCTGGATCCCACGTACCAAAAAAGTTAATTATTAACAAGCTGAAAATTTGTTAATAGCTTAACGGTGTCTAGTCGAACAAACTTTGATGTACGGGAACACTGGAACAGGGCAAGTTTTAATTGTGGAACAGGTCACAGGTTTCGAACGTCAGACTACGAAAACGTCCCATGTATTTTGTCGGACAGAACTTCCAATTGAGTTGTTACCCTTTCATTAAACTCTCATGCAAAAATCAGACTGCTATTTATCACCAACATAATTCGTGTCATTTGACATGTTCTACGTGTCGGACATGGCAAATGTAGCATATACTTAGAAAAATGGGTACGCCAGAACATCTAATCTATCTATTACAAGCACTTTATGTAAATAACACCGCTAATGTAAGAGTTAATAATGTGGTTTCGAAAAACTTCAAATTAAAATCTGGAGTACGGCAGGGATGTATAATATCCCCCATTCTATCCAATATACAGTAAGCACGTAAAGGTTGGAATAAATTCATTTTCTCAAGAACGGACGATTTTGGAAAAAAATCCCGAAATAGGTCAATTTTTATTTTTAAATTACGACTTTTTGGCATTTATGTCATACTAGTGACGTCACCCATCTCGGCGTGATGACGTCATCGATGATTTTTTTAAATGAAAATAGGGATCGTGTGATAGCTCATTTGAAAGGTAATTTAATTCTCTATTCAGTGATATAAACATTTACATAATTATTTATACAGGGTGTCCAAAAAAAAATTAAATTTATTGACATAAGAAGAAGAATGCATGTAATTTATTTAGTCCAAAATACATTTTACTGCTCTCAGAAAACAGAAAAAAATGTTTACTTGAAAAATAATCATTACTTTTCGCTTAAATTAAATGTTCAAACTGTCAAGAGAAAGTTGGGTGGCGGCTTTAATATTGAATTTAAGCAAAAAACAATATTTATTTGTCAAATAAACATTATTTCCTGTTTTCTGATAGCAGTAAAATGTGTTTTGAGTTAAATAAATTACACACATTCTTCTTTTTATGTCAATAAATTTAATTAAGAAAAATTTTTTTTGGACGCCCTGTATAAATAATAATGTTAATGTTTATATTACTGAATAGAGAATTGAATTACCTTTCAAATGAGCTGTCACACGACCCCTATTCTCATTTAATAAAATTATAGACGACGTCATCACGCCTAGATGGGTGACGTCAATAGTATGATACTTATGCCAAAAAGTCGCAATTTAAAATTAAAAATTGACCTGTTTCGGGATTTTTTTCCAAAATGGTCCATTCACGAGAAAATGAGTTTATTCCAACCTTTACGTGCTCACTGTATATACAGAGTGGGCCAAATAAAAGGAGCCACCCCGATATTTGGCAGTATTTATTGGATTTTAAGAAAATAAAAAAACAGGTCAATTTTTGATCTAAGGGGGACACATTTTTACGGTACAAACATCTGTCATTTGTCAACTCCCTCCCTTCCACTTCCCCCACCCCTTATTTTTAAATAGGGAATAGGGGTCGTGTGCTAGTTGATTTGAAAGGTTATTCAATTCTCTATTCAGTAATATCAGCATTGACATAAAAATTTATACAGGGTGTCCAAGAAAAATTATTTTAAATTAAATTAATTGAAACAAAAAGAAGAATGTATGTAATTTATTTAACTCAGAATACATTCTACTGCTGATAAAAAACAGAAAAAAATGTTTATTTGATAAATAAACACTGTTTGATGCTTAAATTCAATATTCAACCTACCAAGAGACAGATGGGTGGAAGCTTGAACATTAAAATTAAGCAGAAAGTAGTGTCTATTTATCAAGAAACATTTTTTTCTGTTTTCTGTCAGCAGTAGAATGTGTTCTGAGTTAAATAAATTACATACATTCTTCTTTTTGTGTCAATTAACTTAATTCAAAATAATTTTTCTTGGACACCCTGTATACATTTTTAAGTCGATGTTGATATTACTGAATAGATAATTGAATAACCTTTCAAATGAGCTAGCACACGACCCCTATTCCCTATTTAAAAATAAGGGGTGGGGGAAGTAGAAGGGAGGGAGTTGACAAATGACAGATGTTTGTATCGTAAAAATGTGTCCCCCTTAGATCAACAATTGACCTGTTTTTTTATTTTCTTAAAATCTAATAAATACTGCCAAATATAGGGGTGGCTCCTTTTATTTGGCCCACTCTGTATAGTGAACACATTATGCGTCAAGTTTTTGAGGAATGGCAAGGTGGAGCAACGATAGGAGGAAGAAAAATAAAAAACCTACATTATGCTGATGACACTGTTATATTGGCGTCTTCACCAGAAGAACTGGAAGAAATTATGAATAGGCTAGGAACGGTGAGTACGGAATATGGTTTGAAAATAAATATACAGAAAACCAAAGTAATGATCATCGATAGAGTCAGAAACAACCAACCGGAGATAAGAGACTTGGCAGGTTACGAAGTGGTCAGACAATTTAATTACTTAGGCTCCGTTATTACTAACAGTGGAGCATGCGAAGACGAGATTCGTAGGCGCATCATAATGGCCAGATCGGCAACAGCCAAACTCACAAAAATATGGAAGAATACTGACATTACAAAAAACACAAAATTACGCCTTGTCCGAGCGTTAATATTTCCTATCGCCACCTACGCTTCAGAGACTTGGACCATCAAAAAAGCAGATTCAAAACGTATAATGGCATTTGAAATGTGGGTCTACCGGAAAATGTTGCGCATACCATGGACCGCACATCGCACAAATAATTCAATATTAGCCGAACTTAACATAGAAACTAGACTCAGCACAACTATCAACCAAAATATACTGAGATATTTTGGACATATAACTAGAAGAATAGAAGGCATGGAACGAATGATAGTTGAAGGCAACGTACAGGGCAGAAGATCCAGAGGAAGATCTCCATTACGATGGTCGGACCAAATAAAGGACATGATCGGTTACTCATTCTCCGAAGCAAAACAACACGCACAGGAGAGAGAGAACTGGACAAAAATAGTCAAACGACTTACATGACGCCACTACATCCTTACGAAGGAGAACAGATAGAGGAGGAGACGTGTCGTACTTATTAAAATGGCCAACATATTTGTCGGGCAAACATTTTTTCATATACATATTACATAGGGTGTCCAGAAACTCTACCGACAAACGAAGACAGAAGATTCTTCAGATAATTTTAAGACAATTTAACCCAATTCACTTAGTCCGAAAATGCTTCCCAATGGAGCTAGAGCTCTTTGAAGATGGCGTCTTGTATGAGTTTTTCTTAAATACCTCCAGTACGCTTTTGTTTTGAACAACCATAATTGGTACGCGTATTTATCTTTCAGAGATAAATCTATTCCATCCATTGCGATTGCGAATTTTTAGTAGGTACCGATCATAGGCGTCCGTTTTGGGTAGGGTAACGCGTATTTTATCGCATAACTTTTTGGTCTTTAATTTTTGAGCATTTTTGACACTAAATTATTAAATTGTGAGGTATTCTAGTACTAAAAGGTATTCTTGCTTTAAGTCGATAGGATACACCGTTTTCTAGAAAAATCAATTTGAAAATTTTTCGTTCTTTGAATTTCAAAAAAAAAAATTCAAAAAAAAACCTATTTAGAAAGACGAAAACTGGTACATTTATTTATATTCCTGAGATGAATCGATTTCATTTATTGCGAATTTCTAGTACCGGTTATAGGCGTTCGTTTTGGGTAGGTCAACAGTTATTTTACAGCATAACTTTTTTGTCTTTAATTTTTAAGCATTTTTAACACTAGATTAATAAATTATGAGGTATTCGAGTACTAAAAGTTACTCTTGCTTTAAGTTAGTAAAATACATCGTTTTTCTGAAAAAATTTCAATTTTTTTTCAAATTCCAAAAACAAAAAACTTTCAAATTGGTTTTTCTAGAAAACGGTGTATCCTACCAACTTAAAGCAGTACCTTTTAATACTAGAATACCTCACAATTTAATAATACAGTGTCAAAGATGCTTAAAAGTTCAAGACAAAAAAATTATGCGTTAAAATAACCGTTGCCCTACCCAAAACGGACGCCTATGACCGATACTAGAAATTCACAACGGATAGAATCGATTCACTTCTGGAAAGTAAATATGCATACCAATTTTCGTTTTTCTAAATAGAAGCGTTCTGGAGGTATTTAAGAAAAACTAATTACATGACGCCATCTTCAAAGAGCTCTAGCTCCCTTAGGAAGCATTTTCGGACTAGATGAATTGGGTTAAATTGTCTTAAAATTATCTGAGAAATCTCCTGTCTTTCGTTTGTGGTAGAGTTTCTGGACACCCTGTTTAAAGTTTGCCATTGAATAAACTTAAAAATAAATTGCTACCTACTTTTCACAATCATAAACTTGCCAGGATGACAGGTTCCACAATTAAAATCACGTTCCACTATTAAAATTTTCCCTCTTCCAGAGTTCCATGTATTTTGTTAAACTTCGATATTTCGTTGAACTTTTATGATGAAAAAATAAGAATTCAACGAAATATCTAATTTTTCAATTTAAATGTAGTTTAATTCCAAATAGCAGACCACTGTCTCTATATTGGAACACCATTATGTAGGTATGTATCTTACTTCTCCTGCTTCATTGGTCCTATTAACATCATAATTAACAATAAACTGTCCAGCAAATCCATTATACTCCGTATTTCCGAGTCCGCTGCAGGCAAACTCCATTTGTCTTTCAACATCCGGTTCAAATATTACCCTAGCTGTACTCTTTTTTATATGGACACGTGCATCAGGATCTATTTTCGTTTGTCCCAGGTCCATCGACCCACTGCCTGCCTGAAGGTAAGGTGTTTTCAATAACACCAAGGGTTGATTCTCTTTTATGGTTACCTGAAAATAGTTGATTCACGATTACCTGAAATACCTGAAATTACCTTTTATGATTACCTGAAAAATACTAATTCACGAAAAGGATGTCAAAAAGAGATGGAGAAAGTATTTTGACAGTTTATTAAATGAAGAATTTGACAGACAGCCGGTGGAGTTATAGGAGACAGTAACAGCAATGGTTACCAGAATAACAGACGAGAAAGTGGCTCAAACGCTTCAAAAAATAAAGAAAGGAAAAGGAGTCGGGCCAGATGATATTCCTGGGGAAGTATGGAGAGCATTGGGAGAGACAGGAATAAGTTAGCTAGCAGGTCTATTTAATAGAATTATGGAAGTTGGACAAATGCCAGACGAATGGAGAAGCAGTATACTGGTACCTGTTTATAAAAACAAGGGAGATATACAACAATGTACAAACTACAGGGCTATAAAACTACTTGCCACACCATGAAAATATGGGAGAGAGTAATTGATAGACGGATAAGTGAAGAAACCGAAATATCCGATAATCAATTTGGCTTTATGGAGGGAAGATCAACAACAGATGCAATTTTCGTTGTAAGGCAACTGATGGAAAAATAAAGGAATAAAGAGACCAACGCTCATATGGTAATCACTGATCTTGAGAAAGCATATGATAGAGTTCTTCGAGAGATTCTATGGTGGGCACTCAATAAGAAAGGAGTCCCTGGCGAATATGTAAAGATTGTGAGAGATATGTATGAGGGAGTAACGACTAGTGTTAGAACAGGTGTGTGAGAGACTTATAAATTTCAGGTGAAAGTAGGATTGCACCAAGGCTCGGTGCTTAGTCCTTATTTATTCTCATTAGTTTTGGACCAGATAACAGCGAAACTACAGGGTATCATTCCATGGTGCCTAATGTATGCTGATGATTTAGTGTTAATAGGAATTAGTGAAAGAGACTTAGAACAAAAACTGAAAGAGTGGAGACAAGCTATGGAGGAAAAAGGTTTAAAACTTAGTAGGACAAAAACAGAGTATTTGGAATGTTCATTTAAAGATGGAGTTACTACAAATAAAATGGTATCTTTGGATGGTGAAATGATTGTGAAAATCAATAGTTTTAAGTACCTATGATCGGTATTACAGAGTAATGGAGAAATAGATGGAGATACATGCAGTAGAATTAGGGCTGGATGAAGGGAAAAAATTCTATAAAATAGCCATAAGACCGGCTATGATGTACGGAACTGAATGTTGGGCAGTGACAAAGAAAAAGAAACAACGAATGTATGTGGCGGAAGTGAGAATGCTTAGATGGATGAGTGGAGTGACAAAGAAGAATAAAATTAGAAATAAGTGTATTAGGGGAAGTCTAGGTGTGGCACCAATTGATGCCAAAATGAGAAAGCATAGGTTAAGATGGTTTGGTCATGTTCAACGTCGAGACGTTAATCACCCAATACGAAGAAAAGCTGAAGTGCAGATTCCTGGAAGGAGTAGGAGAGGAAGACCAAAGAAGACCTGGGGGGAGACGATAAGGCAGGACATGTTGGTAAAGGGGTTTAACATTTATATGACCCAAGATAGAATTGTATGGAGAAATGCAATTTGGGTAGCCGACCCCGCATAGGGGTAAGGCCAAGAGAATGATGATAATCCTGACAAGTATCACTTAAGATGAACGTGTCGTGTTTCGCCCAATTTTTATGTCTTTAAGGACTCATTTACTTCAAGTTGTATTACTGTGAAAGTGCCAAATTGGTGTATGTCGACATTCACCGGTGAATGTCGACACACACTAAATGTCTTGGTGAAAGACCGAATATTTATAAATTTTGTTATAGTTTCAGATTATCACCTGTGTATGCAGAAGCGCAACAGAGGCCCCCGCAGCATGAAGCTTGCGGGGGGCCCCAATGTTTTAGAAGCCCCATCTTATCGTCTAATATATGTAAAAATCTGTTTTTATTATATTAATTTACGCATAGATGAAAAATGTAAGTTGCCATAAAACAGTGCGTGAATACAATAGTAGCCCAGTAAATGACCGTTTTGTAGTGTAATTATCAGCGCCACGACGGATTTTCTTGACAATTTGGATTTAGGTTCTACTTAAACTTCAACTTCAAAGTTGGACTTGGGTTGTTGGTTGCTTTTACTTGGCGGGCAAAAGGGGTGACTCTCGGAGGTGAAAACATACCCTTCAAGACAGAAAATGGATAAATTGACTAATTCTAAGCAATTCTTGTTCTATAGACTTTCTTTATGTAAGTCAATACTTTTCAAGTTATTTGAGAGTAAAAATGTTTATTTTTAAACAAATAAAACACGTTTTCAATCGGTTTTTCGCAACTAACTCGGAAAATAAGTCTTTTATCGAATTAAATATATCTTATAAAAAAATATTTTTAGCAAAAATGTAACTTATAAAAAAAACAAAAAAATGTATTCATGAAGTATATCGACACAGTAAATGCAAAGTTTTAGCTTATGAAAAATTGTTCTTATTCGTCCAATTCCAAATCGAATAGTTCAACGTGAAATAACCAAAAAGTGAAGCATGTTTTGGGGAAAACACATAAAAATTTTTAAATGTTTAAATTTTTTTTATTTTTTATAAAAGGTTCTAGCATCAAAACTAGGCGAGTTAGGACCCATTTTTTTGGTAAAAAAAATCGTGAATATCTCCTTCTATTTAGCACCTCAAATAAAATTAATCGTTAGCTCTTTATTATTTATTTTAAATATGTATTGTTTATTATGATCTGTAACTTTGACCAGTTCGAAGCTCTTATTTTTGAAAAAATTTGGTTTTATAGTTAAAAAAAATTTCTTTATTTTGTAAAAATGTCCTTTTTTCAAAATAACTTATAAAGTATTAGTGATACGAAAAAAATGAACAGTAAAGAAATGTAGGTTTTGATTTTGTAAATATTTTGTGTTTTATTTTGTTTTTCTGTAAGACAAACATTGGTTAACATGTGGCTGTTCAAAATTTGCATACACTCGTGATTACTGACTCGTATAATCGCCCTTTCAAAAATAAGCACGTTGAACAGATGAAACTTACTTCTTCTTAAAGTGCCATCTCCGCGGCGGAGGTCGGCAATCATCATAGCTATTCGTATTTCAGAGATGGCTGCTCTGAAAAGTTCATTTGATGTACATCCGTACCACTCTCTCAGGTTGCGCAGCCACGATATTCTGCGTCTCCCTATGCTTCTCTTTACTTGAATCTTTCCTTGCATAATCAATTGGAGCAAGCTGTATCTCTCTCCACGTGTAATATGTCCGAGATATTCCAATTTTCTTGTTTTTATGGTATTTAGGATTTCCATTTCTTTATTCATCTTTCTCAGAGCCTCTTTGTTTGTAACGTGTTCTGTCCACGATATTTTCAGAATTCTTCTGTACAACCACATCTTGAATGATTCTAGTTTTTTTATTGATGCAGCATTCAAGGTCCAAGCTTCCATTCCATAAAACAGAGTCGAGAAAACGTAGCACCTAGCCAACCTAACTCTTAGCTCCAACTTCAAATCTCTTGTGCAGATCACTTTCCTCATTTTGTTAAAATTTGCTCTAGCCTTTTCTATTCTGATTTTGATTTCCTGTAAGTAATCTCCTGTGGAGTTGATCATTGTTCCAAGGTATGCATATTGATCGACTCGTTCGATATTGGATCCGTTTATGATGAGATTTTCGTTATTTCTGAGTTTTCGATATTCTCATTAACTTTGTCTTCTTGACATTCATTGTTAGCCCGTATTCTTGTCCAATCGCTGCTATTCTGGTCACCAGCCTCTGAAGATCCCCAATATTTTCAGCTAAGATGAAAGTGTCATCCGAGTAGATGATCTAAACGGGTGTCACTACAGATATAGGGAATTCTGTGTGTTAGAGAGAGAGGTATGTGATGTCACAGCTGATATAGGAAAGTATGTGTGTTAGAGAGAGAAACATGGTATCTCTGCTGCTATTGGTCCGATTTAAACGTACGACGGCTCGTTGGAATGGGCGGGAGATAACGAATACAAAAAAACATGGCGGCATAGTGTCAAAAGGGCGCTTTCCGATGTGACGACGTCCGATGGGGCGCGTTCCGATGTGACGGCGTTATAGCGCTGGTCGATCGGTGCGCGATACCAGATGTGCGATCGGTACCTTAATTTTTCGCGGAACGCGAAGCAGATGCGCGGTCGGTACCTTAAGTTTTTCGCGGATCTCGTAGATACGAAGCGCGCGGTAATTTTGGAATTTAAATAAAACAACAACATAATGCAATTTTTTTATTAAAAGAACTTAAAAGGAACACAGCGGCGCAGCGGTGCGCGATACCAGATGTGCGATCGGTACCTTAATTTTTCGCGGAACGCGAAGCAGATGCGCGGTCGGTACCTTAAGTTTTTCGCGGATCTCGTAGATACGAAGCGCGCGGTAATTTTGGAATTTAAATAAAACAACAACATAATGCAATTTTTTTATTAAAAGAACTAAAAAGGAACACAGCACGTCAACGCGTCACGTAAAAACGTCACATCAAAACGTCACGTAGGCTTGTGAAATGTCACGTGAAAACGTCACGTCAAAGCACGTCACGTAAAACGTCACGTCAAAGCACGTGAAAACGTCACGTCAAAGCACGTCACGTAAAACGTCACGTCAAAGCACGTCACGTAAAACGTCACGTCAAAGCACGTAAAAACGTCACGTCAAAACGTCACGTGGGCTCGTGAAATGTCGCGTAGGCCTTATTGTCATGGTTGAATCATCATGTAATATAAGACTTGATCAATAAATAAGGCGTTTAAATAAAAAACCCATAACTTTAAAAAAATATTTATTTTGTACACAGAAAAATTACATTGGCATTATTTTATTGACAAACCAGTCACGCAGGCGATTCACATTTGTTTCTGCACATGAAAATAATCCAGCGGCATGACATGGGGGGTTTGCAGTAAAACCAAGATTTCCAGCAGCACGAGGCGTACCATCGAACTTGCAAACATCAATAATATGAGGAAAAATTCCAAAAACGTGGCGTTTCTTATCCAAATATTCTGCTTTTTGTTTCCCTCGAACGTAGATACAGTCAGCTGTATATAACAACTCGGTTTGCAGTATCTTATTCATTTCAGATAGTTCAACTTCTCCATCAGAGTACCGGATGCCTAGCAGATTCTTCTCCACGTATGATGCGGTCTTCTTATCCACATTACTTAGCGCATTGAATGGTTTCGGAGGCAAAAAGATGTAATGACTTCGTTTATAACCTATTTCAATGGAAAGTTCTTTAGGAACAAACCACCCATCCACAACGAATCCCTGAATATCTACGAATGCTATTCTCATGATGATTGCTCGTGTACTACTGACACCTCATGCATCTAATTTAGACTTTTTACAATTTCGGTGAGAGGGAAGTACTCCATTACACAGTCGTGAATAATAATACAATAGGCCTTGGTATTGTCGGGAAAACCGTTATTCGCTTCAATATCGAGTTTTACGTCAACGGTGGATGCTTTCATGCTTTCTTCTTGTTTCGAACAATCGATAACGAACAATGCACGATTCTTAAAAGCTGAGAAATCGAGTAGAGGTCGTTTTTGTTGGGAATGTATGTAGCTAGGATAAAATTCGGTATAGTTAAAATAGGCTTCATTGTAATCGGTTTTGCTAAAATCCAATTGCATTCTCTCGTTTGGCCAGTATTCTCCATTTAACGATAATCTAATACTTTGGATGTTGACATTGTCAAATAAAGTAGGATCAGCTGTAATCTTGTCGCGTTTGTTGGTTTGAAAGAAAACAATAACATAACGAGGTCTTTCAACTGATGTGCTAGTTTTAACAGCCCAAACTTCACGCCTGGCACCTCTCGTAATAGCAGGTAATTCATGTAATTCCCACTTTCTAAACGGAATAACTATAGGTTGATCTTGTTGAATAGATTTCATGAGTTCCAATTTAATATCATCATTGGGGAATATGTGCTTCACTCTAAGCTCAATATTGGTAATGTTAATCTTAGCGGTTGTAACAGTTGTAGTTTTGTCAGCGTTTTGTTTTTCTGTAATAACTATGCAATCGTTATCATTTCGAGCTCGAACTAGTCTTATTGTTTGACGACCACACGTAATCAATGGATAATCATTAAAAATGTTGAAAACATGCTTAAGAGGCATCTGTATGCTGAATGAATGATCTGCAGCGTTTAGAATTGGATCCTTAGGGTAATTCCATCCAGCCATAACCATATAATTAGAATCTTCTTGCGTATAACATGTCATGGCACGTACAGCACTTACGATGCCAGGATCCCGCACTGTTTCCATCTCCCTTGCGCTTTCGCTGTACGTACACGAATCGAAAAGGAAGGCACCCACATTATTTGCTAGTTTGACGCCACCATTTCCAGTTATTTCGAGTGATCCTTTAATGCATAACAAGGTTTCGCTCATTGCAAAAAACGAGTCAACTTGATTAATGCTAAATTCGACAATATCATTGCAGTTGAATGATTTGATGAATGGTGCATAAGTTCGGTATTCAGCCTTTCGAATCGATTCATCAAATATTGGCTTACGATAAATATCAAATATTGGAGGCATTGTGATGTTGTTTGAACGCGCTCTCTTTCCATACATTGTAGTCATTTTTTCAGTTTAAAACCCAACGTTTGTAAAAACAATTTGTTTGCGGACGTAAGATGTTGCTGCTTAGATGGTTGCACAACTAATGGTGTTCTGTAGGTAGATTGTTTAAGATATTGCTGCTGAGATGGTTGCACAACTAATGGCGTTCTCTGGGTAGATTGTTCTATTACTAATCCCATCTGCTTTTTGATCTAAGTTCCAGCACCAATGTGCTCTCTTCTCCTCTAAAGTTCACAGGTCGTCCTTCTTGATCGACAGCCAACACAGTGATATTGGTAATTTCACGCTGTGGCACAACAGGTAAATACAACAAATTGTGAGGGGTTTCGTCAATTGCGTACCCAGGATTTGATTGTATGACAAATTCGTAGAGCGTGTGAGCAGGTCTGTTACCGTCAAAGGCTCCGGTACTAATGTTGCATTCAAAGCGTATGCTAGATACTTTAATAATCCTAACAGGTAGATCTGAAGAATGTGTCTGTCTAGGATTTAGTATTACGGGAGAAAACCCTAATATTGTACCAAGACTGTCATTTGGTTGAAATGAAATTTTAAATTGACTGAAGATTTCGCACTGCAACGTATTGTGGTTAGGTTTTAGACTAAATATCATGTCAGGTTTAGATGTATTGGCAGCCCCCAATTTCTTTTGTATGTATTCCTCAATATCGATAATTTCATAACATCCATCGGGGAAATCAAAATGTTGCACTCGGTTATTGACATCGTAGTAATAAAACTTGCAATTTTCGATGTTTGGTATACTGTTGTAAGAATGGAAAAATCGAAGAGCTATTTCGTAATCTTTTTTCGGATCTAATACGATCGGTGTGGGAGGTTGAAACGAGAATATGTTATTCGTGCTGTTTACTCTCAACAACTGCGACATGATGACTGATTCAGGTCAAGAGATTAATAGGTTTATATACAGTAAAAAAACAAATTTATTCACATTTTTTTTATTTGTTCTAAAGCAAGTTTACATAAATGACAAGATGCTTGAGAACCGGGTGGGCCATCACAATGAGTCCTCCAATCAGGTCTGTTGTAATGCACGAAGCAGGGAAGTAGTATCTGCAGGTTAAATTCTTGTCGATATTCCCCAGGCAATTTATGCCATATATATAACAATTCTATAGGTTCTACAGTTCGTATAATATAATCTAGCGGTATTAATTTTAGTTCTTCTTCACTGAATCCTTCAAAACGTTTTTTGTGAAACATATGGTCCAGAAGCAGTTCCATGCCTTTAATATGCTCCATTATATAAAAACTTTAGGCATAAATGTCCACAAATGATTTGATTGTAGGTTTGATACTGATGGTTATTATAGAAAATTTTTGTATGTGTACCTAGATATTTAACAAGTTCTTTGGTCGGCTTCAAATTACCAAATGAATCGAAATACTCTACGTCGTTGTTTATCTTTCTATATGCTACCCAATGTGTTCCGCTGTGTGATGATGCATCTAGATTAACTATTGCGCATTCACGTTTTCGAGGACCGTGTCTAGGCAGAGTGTCATTCATGAAAACACCTCGAAAATGTGGGATTTTAAGTGTTTTCGCGTAATGCGCAATCTCTAAGTCGTACAGCGGACGATTGGGTAGCTTTATTGGAAGTTTTTTTTCAGATACAAACCGAATCCGCCTCTTGGTTTCTTACGCAAGTACAGACCTGAGCCGATGTGTTCCATCGCCTTATTATGGCGCATATCCTCTTCCAATTTCTTTTGGGCGTTCTTTGCGTCAACCACAGTCTTCGCCACCCCTGCTGCACCACCGGCTAAAGCCCCCAATGCAGAAAGACCTGCAAATAGGGGTATGAGGGGTAGGAAACCTCCAGATTTTAGTGGCAACACTCGTGGAAGATCAACTGTTTTTCGTCCACCAAGTTTTTTAATTACCGATTTTGCTATTCGTACAGCTGTCAAAGCAGTATCTCTTAACGATGCTCCTCTCTTCATGGACTTTGCAATTTTAGGTACCACATCCCGATTGAAAGAATAACGTCCCTTTCTTCCACGACGACGAGGACATCCCATTCCCAACTTTCTTTTCGTTTTCATTCCACCGGTTACAAGTAAAGCAGCACTTTTTTCGCCAAAGCTAGCGTCCTTAGACTTGAATCGCTCCCAAGCCCTATCTTCCAATTCTTTATCGGCCTTGTGACGTTCTTCGAGAGATGTATGATGCGAATAAGCGATATCGTGTTGTTTACAAGCTGCGTCTAAAGGATTAATTCCTGGATCTCCGCGTGCAAGACGTTTTTTTAGTTTTGTTCCAGGTCCACAATACTGATAACCAGGAATATGAAGCTCAACTGGAAGTTTATTAATTAGAGAGTTCAAAAGACCTTCCCCTTTGAACACCAACATTGGACTGATGGTCATGCATTTGGTGACATTGGTAATATATTGTTCATATTTTTACTATGTTTAACACACGATGAGAGTCATTCAACAAGAGCAGACGTTACCAATTGATAATCTAGATATTGTACAGAAAGCAACCAACAGTAAACATGGAAAATTATTACCAAACTCATTCAGAGCCATTATTTGTGGTCCAAGTGGATGTGGAAAAACTAACGCCATGCTATCACTTTTATTTAGTCCAAATGGCGTCAAGTTTAAAAATGTCTATGTTTATTCAAAATCCCTCTTTCAACCGAAATACCAACTATTGCGAGATGCATTAGCGCAAGTCAAAGGTGTAGGGTATTTTCCATTTAAAGACAATGAAGAAATTATTGATCCCAACAAAGCTCAACCAAACTCTGTGTTTTTATTTGACGATGTCGCATGTGATGGCCAACACAAGATTCGTGAGTATTATTCCATGTGCAGACATAAAGATATCGATGCGGCTTACTTATGCCAAACATATTCAAAAATACCTAAGCAGCTAATAAGAGACAATTGTAACATGATTGTGCTGTTCAAGCAAGACGAGATAAATTTGAAACATATATTTGATGAACACGTATCGCCAGACATGTCATTTGATGAATTTAAAAAAATGTGTTCAGAATGTTGGAGAGATAGGTATGGTACTGTGGTAATTATGAAAGATTTTGCTCTCAACAATGGACGATATCGCAAAGGATTTGATAAATATATAAAATTGTAAGGTGTTTGTTTAGTCGCCAGCAAAATGCCAGATGATACGGTCGCCATTGCCCTTCGCAAGAAGAAAGTTACCGAATTGGCTAGATCAATTCGCAAAAAATATTTGGCATTGAAGTTAGGTAGAACAGAGCAAGATGAGTCACTAAATAAACTTTTTAAACCAATCTCGAAGCCTCTCAAGGATATTGCTCAATCATCAAAAACGTTACATCATACTATCACTAACAAGTTTGGACATGTTAAAAAAGAAGAGGTGAAAAAGGAGGAGGATGAGGATGTATTTCTTGATGCACCCGAGGCACCTGATGAAAACATTCAAGAGCCAATCTCCGGTTCTAACGAGATTCCGATGGACGCCACAGACGAATATATCGACCACTATCCTCCAATAAGTCACAAGTACATAAAAGAATATTTGATAAAAGACGATAAAATCGATAAAAACTATGGTCCATTTTACGATAGTATTAGTGGCTGGATATTGGGAAAACGTCGAATAAACTTTGACAAAGACAATGGAGACATAGTAATAATTCGAGAACGGGATTTTGAAGAACGTAGGTTAAGTGGTACGCCAGGCCTATATCACCTTTTATTTTATGCCAACCCAAACCCAGAACAGTATAATGATGAGGATTTACAAAAGTATAAAACACTGCTGATTAACACAGAGATTCATCTGGATACCTTAGGACGCCTTAAAGGTTCCAGCGGAGAAAAATATCATTCTATTATTAAACCTCTATTCAAACCATCTGATGCAACAATGAAAAAGCATGCAACTCGATCACAAAAAGAACTCGACCACAGAACGAAAACAGCTCGGTCAGCATCTTCATCTACGGTCAAAGGAACGGGGTTGGATGACTCTCGTTTAACATACAACGCTGCACCCTTAGAGTATATTTATTGGGATGACGTCAATGAGTTAGTTGATCGTCTTAAACTCTTGGTGGCTTCGAAAGACGCCGGCAACACATCTCACGACAACGAAATCGTGGCTATCATCAATGAACTAAAAGAAGCCAATATAATAGAGTAACTGAGAATGATGGCATCATTTCCATTATGAGTGTCGACAAATTCGGTCATCACTCTCGTAACAGTATCACCCAAAAGGCAGTACGAGTTACATTTCCACATACTCCTGCCGGAAATATTAATGCCGAAAATGTGAAAATTTGTAATGTTAACACGTTGAAGGACAGTGCGTCAAATGTATAAGCAAATGTTGTGACACTATATGTATTTTGCAAAGTAGAATAGGGAAAAGTGCAACGTCTATAGACGTTGTGTCACATTACATCAATGGAAATTAGACGTCTATAGACGTTCTGTCCGTCAACGTGTTAAGGACCCATCAGAATATAGTGATGCTGCAACGAAAAAATACGTTGATAATCTAATAAATGAGATGCGTAGCGTATACTTTCCAATAATTAAAGCCCATGATGCGATATTAGATCAAAAATCTATTAATATAAAAGATTTAACAATCGGACTAAACGAAGTAAGAAAAGAAGTTCCACTGCTCGAGCAAAAGCTACAAAAAATAATCGCAGATGCTATGAATACACTAAAAAAGGATACGGAGAACAATATAAATAAGTTGTTGCAACAAAAAACTAATGATATACAGGATTTAGCCGTCGGACTAAACGAAGTACAAAAAGAAATTCATAAAACCACAGTTCCACATTTAGCGATCGAACTAAATCAAGTAAGAGAAGAGCTTCATAAAACCACAGTTCCACTTCTCGAGCAAAAATTGAAAAAAATAATCAAAGATGATGTGAATACACTAAAAAAGGATACGGATAAAAGCATAAAAGAAGCTGCAGAAACACTTGCAAACCATACGATGCACGATATGAAGATGGAACAGAGGTTAAAACAAGTGGAGCAAACATTACAGGATATAGTACGTAATATTGATCTATTGCGCACACATGTTGTAGATGTAGATGCTGGAAGTCGTTAATAAGAAAATGTCTACAGAAAAGGAACAGGTGGTGAACGAATTGCATAAACCAGCACGAAAAATCTATCCTCGTCGACGAACAATAATCAAAGGAATCGATGACTTGTGGCAAATGGATTTGGCCGAAATGCGTCCTTACGCACACCAAAATAAAAATTTTAAACTAATACTAGTCGTAATTGATTGTTTTTCAAAATATGTGTGGACACGCCCTCTAAAGACCAAGACTGGCGAGGAAATTACTCAAGCATTTTCGGATATTCTCGCCCATACTCGACGACTTCCGAAGAACCTCCAATCCGATCAGGGAACAGAATTTTATAACAGAAAATTTCAAAATTTAATGAAAAAACACGAAATTAATCATTACAGCACCTACACGATTAAAAAAGCCGCCATTTGTGAAAGAGTCATTAGAACGTTAAAAGCAAAGTTGTACAAGTATTTCAGTTTACATGGATCATACAAATGGTTAGAAGCTCTACCTGTAATTACCGAGGAATACAACAATACAAGGCACAGTAAAACGGGATACAAACCATCTCAGGTCAACAAATCCAACGAAAAAGCTATTTTAAACAAGAGTTATAGTCATTTAAAAATTGCTGGTCCAAGAAAATATAAAATTGGTGACATTGTGCGTGTCTCAAAGACAAAACATTTATTTGAAAAGGCCTACACGCCCAATTGGACGACGGAATTATTTAAAATTGTAAAAGTTAAGATAACAAATCCTATAACGTATTTGCTTGAAGACATGCACGGTATACCGATTAGCGGAGGGTTTTACGAAGAAGAATTACAGAAAACATTAAACCCTGACATTTACTTGGTTGAAAAAGTACTTAGACGAAAAGGCAATAAGATGTATGTGAAATGGCTCGGTATGGACAGCAAACATAACAGCTGGATTAACGTTAATGACGTAGTTTAGGAGGATCTATCTTTTAATCCGCCGCGTAGCAATACATTTTTTGCAAAGAGGTTGTTTTTACCACAAGGAGTAGGGGAATATAAAAGAACTCATGCTTCAGTATCAATGTCAGTACAAGTGAACATGAGCTCTCAAGATAGTGGGTATTCTTCAGGTGGCTCTCAAGATAGTGGGTATTCCTCAGGTGGTTGTGAATTTAGCATCGATATGCCTAGCAACGAAGACTATAATCAAGAATTAGATAGAGCTTTGGAAAATTATGAGGCTGCCGCCAAATCAGAAGTTTTCTACCTGCTTGCAACAAAATACACGTTATCGGGCTATGAAGTACAATGTGGTATAAGCCCTGCAAGATCATTTTCGCCTGCAGTGATTTTATCTCAGCAATATAAACCAACCAGAATATCACTCAGCGCATACGAATGGTATTCCTTTATTTCAATCATTACACAACAACTAATTGATTTTTTCCAATCAACTGATGACCTCATGCACCCAACTTTTCCATGCGAAGAATACTGCACTGTTACCCCGATAGTTTACGATGATTGTAAATTCATTATTGTTAAGAAGCATGGTGTGGAGTACTATATGGATGAAGAAGAAGTGAAGCAAATTGTTGAACTTAACACTAGTGTGCTATCACCTCGTATGCAGTTGTTAGAAAATTTGAACTTTTGTGAATATTATTATAATGTTTTAGATTTTTGTAAAAATGCTGCAGATAGTTTAAACCCCTTGCAAATATTGTATGCTTTTTGTTCTATAATGTCAGATGATATGACAAACAATGCTCTTAGAGAGTTCATTTATTTTTATAAAATTAGGGTAATTAATGATTTGAATAAATAAAAAAAAAATACCAATTTAGAGTTTTTATTTTACCATAATATATATTACAAACTATTTTACAATATATATACAAGAAAGAGAGAGATAGCACGTGGATATTGTTATGCGTTTAGTACAAAAGAGAGATAGTAGCTTATGAACATAATTCGTCTCAAAAATCAATTTTTATATATTTGCAATTTGTAGTTTTAATTCTCTTAGACAATTTACTTAGGATTGTATTCGCTATTTTTTGTAAATTGGGGGGAATCCATAGGGAGCCCCGCATCTTCGACACCCGCATGACATCACTTTTTCACAGTTCTTCACAATTTGTAGTTTTAATTCTCTTATACAATTTACGTTTAAACTGAATCGTATTTGCTTGGGAATCTTAAAATTCGCGGTACATCCTTGCTTGCTGTACCATCGTTCAATACCAATCACATCTTGAGGGAGAGGATGTTGCTCTCCACTTGGAAGCGTAAATGTCTTTGTATTAGCATCAACTACATCCCAATAAATTTTATTGGCTGCTATTTGTTGCAGATTAGCGGGAGTCCATAGGTCTGGTGTAACACATCTGTGAGACATTTCAACGTTCTTCTGCAATAAAAATCTATTCTAAAATACTGTAATGTCCCAATGGTAGGGTTCTAAAACTATTTGGAATTAAATATCTTTTATCGTCATAAGGACTTAGCGCAATTTTTGTTTGTTCTATACTATAGACGTTATGGCTATATGACCGAATGGAGTGTTGAGTAGCAGTTTGTTCCTTAAAAAAGAATCAATATTACTGCCTACTTCAGACTTCTGGTTCAGAATCATCAAACCTGTTATTTCTAGGCATTTCATGTAATGCATTAACGCAAGACTCGTAATCTTTTAAATCGAATAAAACTTGAGTAAAGCAACTATTGCACCAATAATATGGTTGCTGATATACGCATTCAACGATATCATCAGCATCATAAACTTCGTGAGTATGGTCGTAACGCACCAGTAAAAATTTATTTAAGGTCTCATGAGCATTTTTGAATGCAAAAAAACATGATTTACATACGTTTAGGCGATGCTGCTTAAGATAATATCCATTAGCCCATACACAATAACTGGAGTGTTCATCTTCAAATATACTCCCCCAATCTGACTTTCCTAATACGACATTTCTTAAATGTGACGGTATGTGTTTAGAGCAAGCAATAAATTCTATTCCTTTATATGAAGGAATAGGATCATTTTTAGCACTGCTTATCATCGTTTCCCATTTATATAAAGGAAATTTTTTTAATATTATTTTTGTTAATGTCCACGGCAAGGGGGACTGCTCGATGAAATATGATGCTGATACTGTTGTTTCACAGATTTTTTTGATAGACAGGTCGGTCAATGATGGAACATTCATCTACAAAAAAAAATCTATTCTAAAATACTGTAATGTCCCAATGGTAGGGTTCTAAAACTATTTGGAATTAAATATCTTTTATCGTCATAAGGACTTAGCGCAATTTTTGTTTGTTCTATACTATAGATGTTATGGCTATATGACCGAATGGAGTGTTGAGTAGCAGTTTGTTCCTTAAAATCATTTAAACAGTTTACATAATCATCGAATTTTATAACATTTTTTACTATATTATATTTAGTCCCTTTTGCTTTTTTAGTGATTCGACCAGATTGAACTTTAAAAGTATACATTTTTGATCGTAATCCCACAAATTTTGTCATAATTTCTCCTTTATTTTCATCTTTCATTACTCCTAAAACTTTTTTATTTACGCGAGGAATATTATAGATATTATCTACAGCGTAATCGGATGTATCAAATTTTGATAGATCTTGTTTTATTACTTCCTCATATGCATCATGACAGTACAGTTCATAAATAAAGCTATCGGTATCCATATACATTAAATTACATTTATCTGCGCCCAATTTTGGAAGCATATAATCGTAATGAAATTGGTACATACATAATTTTGATATATCTAAAACAGTCATGCCAATGTATAAGGGTTTATTAAAAACTAGATCTGATTTAATCAGTTCTATAGCTACTAAATTTTCATTAAATATCTTTCTGCTATGAAACCTGGCACTAGAAATTAAATTTTTAGCACCATATCGCCCATTCCATGATCTGACTAGTTTTACTATTCTATGTTTCCTTATATTCTCCATAGTCTTTCCAAATACACTATTATTGGCCAATTTGTATAAATTTCTTCCAAAATCGTTCGTAGCTGCAGCTCTAAGTCGAGTATTTAATTCTATGTAGGGTCGCAGCCACGCAGACTGCTTAAATTTCAAAATTTTATGAATCTTTTTTAAAACTAACCCATTAGCCAGCATTTGTTTTAAATTTCTATAATGAACGATATATTCTTTTTTATTATAAAGTGTTGTCATTAGTTTAGTATGATTTGAACCCAAAGCTTTGCGGTGTTCGGCAGCGAATGGAAAATCTGAGTGCAGATCATGTAATTGGCGAGGATAGTCCAAGTCAACTTGTAACATGTACCCTACGGGAGAGTCATCAGGTACAGACATAACATCAATGTCTTTGGCATCCATCCATTCGAACCCTCCGTAGGGTAAGGGTTCTCCCATAGCCCACCCATATAAATTATTGACATCAAAATACATTAAGTATTTTGAGGGCTGTGCGGGGTCATAATTAGACATGTACTTATTATTGGCCTCCGACATTCTACCGCTACATACTGAAATTCCTCCACGAATTGCTTTCTCCATAAATAGTATCATGTCAACGTCACGCAATAACTCGAGGTTACACCCCACGTATTTCAACATACAATCCCAAGAATAACCGGGCATTGTGTAGTACCAGGCTGGATCTAACCCATAAGTTATAAAACATTTTTTGCGGAAAGTTTCAAAAACATCTGCTAAAAGCACAATATCGGTTTTTAAGTACAAATCTGAATATTGACCTAAATTTTCAATGTTAAAGGTATCCCAAACTATTTTAGCATGAGCATACTTCTCATCTGTAAGATTCGTATCGTTTAGCTTATTATAAAATGCCTCTATTGGAGGTAAATCGGTAATGTTTAATTTTTCCCAAGAATCAATAAAATCATAGCAAAATACCCCTTTTTTAGTTATTAATTTAAATTCATCGTCACTTAACCTGCTAAATTCTCGCTTGCAAATTTTAAAGTCATTTTTATTTAATGTTGAGACCAATTCATCTAAAGAGGCTCCTAAAAATCTTAATGAATCAATAAATCGAAATTTTATATTAGTAACAGCATCGTTAAGTGTAAATGAAATGTATTTTTCTTTATTGACTGGAAGTAGACTAATATCTCCTTTTTTGCTTAACTCTGAAATTATAAAATGACTGTCGTAGCCACTCATATTGTGAAAAATAACTGGGACGACAAACAATTTTTTGAAATTTAAATTACAGGCTTGGTGGGCGAAATTTCTGAACTCCCCCGTAAAATGGTCGTGGTCTTTAACAATGATATCTGTAGGAGAAAAACATTTTTCGCATATGTGACACCTTGTGGCTTTACTGGTACTCGGGTTTTCCTGCATTGGTATAATTTTCTTAATTTTCGAATGAATACTTTGAGCTAAATTTGGTAATTCATTAGCAAACCACTCCATGCAGTCAATGCCTCTATAACTCTTAAAAAAAGACAACTTTTCATCATAGCTACATTTTACATAGTATCCAGCACTATACGGAATATGTTTTTGATATTTTTTAGTACAACAGGATGTTTGGAGGTCTGTAACTTTTTCTAACATGCACTCAAAATCTGCATATATGACAAATGGCGTTGTTTGTTTATAAGTATAATTTTTAAAACTAACAGCATCATATTTAGGAAAAGACATTTTACAATTATTCATATCTGCACACATTTTTTCATGTTCCGACAATTTCCCTTCAGTTGAAAAATAATTTAAGCATCTATTGCAAAGAAATAATTTGGTCTTTCTTTTATTTAATTGACCAGCAACTAATTTAGACATATCCGTAATGTGACAGTAGTGGTACTTAATTTCTGAATTATCATTATCCACTGGAGGTGCTTCATAATCGTTTAATTTAGGAAAATAGTGATTCTGAATTAAAAGAAGATTTACATGTTTGGCAACGACTGTTTTAGTTAATCTAGCTGGATATACTGTGAAAAATGACTTTTCATTATTTTCTATTAATTCTAAAGCAAATACATTGACTGATATATTATTTAATTTTTCAAATTTTGAAATTTGATGTAACGGCATTGGTGCCTCTAGGTCTTCTGTTTTTAGTACTGTACTGTACCATGGGTATGAGGATGGGAGTTCTTTATGTGCTTTAGCTGGATAGAGGGCACTAACTATTGCCCAATAAAAACATGCTTGATCAGAATTTTTTACATTAATACAAGCACGCTTTTTTTGAATACTCTCAGGAAGTTTAATATACGAGGAACCATTTCCAATTTCATATCGATTAATATTTACTTCTAAAGATACAATTCTATTTAATGCAAAACCGGAGTCCCTTTCCTGAAACTCGGATAATTTAAGATTTATTTTATCTTTAACATTCTCAAAAAACCACCGCTCTGTATCGGTAGATACGTCTAGTACAGCATTTTTTGTATTAAAATATTTAAAATTTACAATTTCCTCCTCCCCCGATTTTTTAATAAATTCTCCACAAAAACAAACATTAACTTTAACAACTTTATCTGCTTTTAAAATTTTTCTGATTTTATTTTTAAAAATAATATAACAATCATTTAGGAAATGTGCTAAGTCCTTATGCCATAAATTAACTATAACTCCAGTTTTAATTCGACTTTTAAACGCGGAAACTACATTTTCCCATTTAACTCTATGTTTTAGTTTGTTGTCTAGCCCCATACCGACATGTCTATTGAAAATAATCTGTTTAAAATGTTTAAAATGTCCTACATGCGTTTGCAGTTTTCTAATTGTACCTATAGGTAAAGTGCGTTTTTTTATTACTTTATTACAAGTTTTGATTTGTTTCGTTAAGCGTTTCACCCAAATTTCTTTGTCTTTAGCTGTGAATTTATCAAAAACTATCTTTCTGATTCTTTTGATGAATAACAGTAAATTTTTACATTGTTTAACAATATCCATATTGCTTACCTCTCTTTCTCTCAGTATTTTCGCTTAGATAATTTTAAATGATGTCATGGGCTGGTACTGTTGGCCGCAGTCCACCAGGCCGTGATAAACTATCGAATACTTCCCGCTCGAAAACTCCTCAATGACGGGGCTGTAGGTATCTGTGACTCTAGGCGGTAGAAACACCACCTCTTCCCCCAAATCTAACAGAACAGCTTGCCCAAACTTTGTCTTCACAATTTTGGCTCCCGTAATGGGTACTGGAATGTCGATCGGTAATTCTTTGAGTTTCTTCACGGGTTTCCTCGCTACGACAGATGAGGCATTAATTTTTGATAAATCCATCTGAAATGAAGGAGTGATATAAATAACCAAGCAAAAAACATTGAGTTGTATTCAAAATCAAAACCCGAAAAGATTTAACAAAGAATAATTACGAAGAATGACGAATAATTGACATTCAGCATGCTAACAGTAAGTCTTTTTTGTTTGTAGACAATCAGATGTCGAAATAATAACTGTCATCTGGAATAAAGGGATAAATAGCAGAGTAGAAAACATTAATTAAAAAAATCAAAGAAAAACAGAACAGATTTAACAAAGAATAATTACGAGAAAATAAAAAAGAATAATTGTCATGCTGGCATGAGGTCTTGTAGACAATCAGGTGCTAAAATAATAAATCTCATCTGGAATAAAGGAATTTTATAAATAGCTGACCAAAAAACCGAACAGATTTAACAACGAATAATTACGAGAAAATAAAAAAATAATTGTCATGCTAGCATGTCTTTTTTGTAGACAATCAGGTGCTAAAATAATAAATCTCATCTGAAATGAAGGAATTTTATAAATAGCTGACCAAAAACTTGAAAAAACCGAACAGATTTAGCAAATAATAATTACGAGAAAATAAAAAATAATTGTCATGCTGACATGAGGTCTTGTAGACAATCAGGTGCTAAAATAATAAATCTCATCTGGAATGAAGGAATTTTATAAATAGCTAACCAAAAACTTGAAAAACCGAAAAGATTTTAACAACGAATAATTACGAGAAAATAAAAAATAAATGTCATTCAAAATGTCGACAATTAGATAATTATTTAATGTTGAAATAATAAATCTCAGCTGGAATGAAGAGATTTTATAAATAGCAGAGCAGAAAACATTAAGTTTTATTCAAAATCAAACAAGAAAAATAAAAAATATTTAACAAAAAATAATTAAGAGAACACTTACCTTGCAAAACTAGTTGAACCACAACGAGCACTAACAGTAAGGAATAGACTATGGAATAGACCGTCCTGAGGTGGATTTTGAAATTTATAAGGTTGCGTGCCCCACCCTATGACGTGTTGTAGAAAGTGTGCGTGTGCAAAATTATATTCAGTTTTATCATTGTCATTGGTTTTAAAAATTCCAACATTTTCTATGCACATGATAAGAAATATAACTCAATAACAAAATGTGGGTATGATAACGAAAATTGCATAGTAATGCGATTAGACCCTCAACCGCTATTTCCTATGCGATATGTAAATTATCTGCTAACATTTATTTTCATTATTTTCAACTAAATATTTTTTAGAGTTATGGGTTTTTTATTTAAACGCCTTATTTATTGATCAAGTCTTATATTACATGATGATTCAAATTTTCTCTTAAAAATTTTAAATATAATCTTTATAATTAAAATAAACACTGAAGCTAATATTATACAAGTCATTGCAAAAACATTATCTATTTCACTTTTCATGCTTTCTTTGTTCATCGTTGTTGGCGCCGGCGTCGATAACATCATTAATAGTAATTGGATGAATTCGCCTTGTTGGAGTTTCCCTAAATAAGTAATCCGCAGCACTTGAATATTCTTGTCGCAGCTGCTGGCTAAATTCCTTAGGTGTCCAGTCTATGCTGCTTCCCAGTGTTAGGTTCTCTATTTGTTTTATAACCTTATTTTTATCCTCATAAAATAAAACCTGACTTCTTAACTGTGTCAGTTTTTCTCTAAATTCTGCTAATTTACGTCTATACTCATTCAAAGACATGATGTTACTACCTCACGTCGCGCTGTGACAATAAGTTCTTGCGACTGAGCTCCCCATGACAATAAGGCCTACGCGACATTTCACGAGCCCACGTGACGTTTTGACGTGACGTTTTTACGTGCTTTGACGTGACGTTTTACGTGACGTGCTTTGACGTGACGTTTTACGTGACGTGCTTTGACGTGACGTTTTCACGTGCTTTGACGTGACGTTTTACGTGACGTGCTTTGACGTGACGTTTTCACGTGACATTTCACAAGCCTACGTGACGTTTTGATGTGACGTTTTTACGTGACGCGTTGACGTGCTGTGTTCCTTTTAAGTTCTTTTAATAAAAAATTGCATTATGTTTTTTTATTTTATTTAAATTCCACAATTACCAGCCGCGCGCTTCGTATCTACGAGATCCGCGAAAAACTTAAGGTACCGACCGCGCATCTGCTTCGCGTTCCGCGAAAAATTAAGGTACCGATCGCACATCTGGTATCGCGCACCGCTGCGCCGCTGTGTTCCTTTTAAGTTCTTTTAATAAAAAAATTGCATTATGTTGTTGTTTTATTTAAATTCCAAAATTACCGCGCGCTTCGTATCTACGAGATCCGCGAAAAACTTAAGGTACCGACCGCGCATCTGCTTCGCGTTCCGCGAAAAATTAAGGTACCGATCGCACATCTGGTATCGCGCACCGATCGACCAGCGCTATAACGCCGTCACATCGGAACGCGCCCCATCGGACGTCGTCACATCGGAAAGCGCCCTTTTGACACTATGCCGCCATGTTTTTTTGTATTCGTTATCTCCCGCCCATTCCAACGAGCCGTCGTACGTTTAAATCGGACCAATAGCAGCAGAGATACCATGTTTCTCTCTCTAACACACATACTTTCCTATATCAGCTGTGACATCACATACCTCTCTCTCTAACACACAGAATTCCCTATATCTGTAGTGACACCCGTTTAGATCATCTACTCATCCGCATATCTAATGTTATTAATGAGAACTCCATTTACCTTTATTCCAGCTGTTTCACCCTCAAGAGCTTTTTTCAAGATCTCTTCCGAGTAGGCATTAAAAAGAACCGGCGACAACACGCATCCCTGTCTCACTCCACATCTGATTTCAATTTCCTCTGACAGCTGATCGTTAACAGGTACTTTTGCTCGTTGCTTACTAGTCATATAAAAAAAGTTAAGTAATTTGTAAAGCGGTAATGATCATTTTCATTTGGGGTGCTAAATACGGAGAGATTTTCACAATTTTTTTCAACCAAAAATGGTTTTGACTGTATTTTGTGCGCAGCTCGCTTAGTTTTAATGCTAGAAACTTTTACAAAAAAAAATAAAGTTTTTTTAAACTTTATTTTTAAAAAAGTTTAAATGAGCTCTCCCCAAAAATGCTTCATTTTTTGCTTATTTCATGTTAAATATTTGATTTGTAATTTGACGAATAAGAACAATTTTTCATGAGCTACAACTTCGCTTTTACTGGGTCGATAGACTTCATTTGTTCATTTTTTTATAATCTACATTTTTGCTAGGAATAATTTTTTTTCGATCAAATACATAGGTACTTAGTTTTTGAACTATTTGCGGAAAACAGCCTGAAAACTTGTTTTTTTTTGTAACAATAAACATTTTCACTACTAAATAACTCTAAAAGTATCGACTTGACCACTTCCGTGTTGACACTGAAAATTACACGATACCGCCGTATTTCACTTTCATTTACTTAGCTATAACACATGTCATGTGTCATGGAGTTTGTTACGCCACTGTGTGTATGAACAAAATAACGGAAACAAGTAGAAGATGTGGGCTAGATAAAAACACCAGCAAAACCAAGCTACTGATCATCAGCAAGCTAAACATAACTGGAGCAAATCTCTATGTGAAACAAATGAGAATTGAATGTGTCTCATATTACAACTACTTGGGAACTATAATCAATGAGTCGTGGGACAATACTCATAAATGTCGCATCGGAATGGCAAAAAGTGCATTCTTGACTATGAGCTCTGCGTTCAAGAGCCATGACCTCATCCTAAAAACAAAAATGAAGCTCCTTAAATGTTACGTGTACTCAGTATTTCTATACGGAGTAGACACGTGGACATTAAAGGCAGAAACTCTATCGAAATTTCAGGCTTTTGATCTATGGTTGTACAGAAGGATACTGAAGACACCATGGGCAGACAAAGTCACCAATGAAGAAGTACTACGGAGGATGAACACAACCGCAAATTTAGTCAACATCGTAAAGGACCAAAGGCTTCAGTACTTAGGACGTATAATCAGAAATCAAGGTAGATACGAGCTACTCCAATGCATTTTACAAGGTAAGACCAAGAAAACGATGGAACGATGTCTATACAAAAATAAGAAGAAGATTATCCCATAAGTGATTAAAATGTAAACACTTACCGTCACCTTCAATTTTTTGACAATTTGACCAGGTTGGATGTTGGTGATAATTTCGTACTGTCCATTTTCTCTTTGTAGTAGTTCCTCATAATCTAATTTAAAGAGTACCTTGCTTAGAGGTTCTACGTTGACCGTTATAGTAAATCTGTTTGAATTTTTTGTGCTCACAGCAACATGTCCAGCAGTTTGTCCTGTTGCTACAGACTAAAAATAAATGGGTTAAACCATTTTTGAGGATAATTGAAAAAGATGAAGTAGTAAAAAAATGCTACGTTACTGGCCATCATCAGATTCACTTATGGTGGTATTAGTGATGTGTGTATGTGGAAGAAGATAACTAGTATGACACAGGATGACGGTTTAAGTCGGACATGTCACACTGGTCAGAGTAGTCAAACTCGTGTATCTCGGCAGTACTATCAATGAGAACTGGGATTCAACCTCAGAAACTAAAAGCCAAATAGAACAACTCGCTACCTTTGTCAAAATGAGAAACGTACTTTTGAGAGAGAGAGAGAGAGAGAGAGAGAGAGAGAGAGAGAGAGAGAGAGAGAGAGAGAAAGAGAGAGAGAGAGAGAGAAAATGATTATAGAGATTACAAAGCAGAGGAGCAAGCTGGCTTTAGAGCTGGGCGGTCCACAATAGACCACCTGTACTCTATCACGCAAGTTATTGAGAAAAAAACAGCCGTCAATAAAAAAGTTCACCTGGTATACATAGACTTACAAAAAGCATATGACAGTGTGCCCCTCAGCAAACTTTGGTCAACCCTACATAAACCAACATTAAACATGGTCTTTTCAAAGCAGTCCAAAGTCTATATAATGGAACGACTGCAAAAATTAAAACTGGATCAAGGATGTTTGAGGGATTTAGGGTCACGAAAGGATTGAAGCAGGGTTGTTGTATTTCGCCTACCCTTATTAAAATGTATCTGGAACAAGCACTCAAACTGTGGAAAAGAAAATGTAATAGCATGGGAATCCCTCTCAATGACGACACAACACTATACACTTTATGTTTCGCTGATGACCAAATTCTGATTGCTCAGGATCATGACAACGTGAGTTACATGACGCGGAAGCTAATAGAAGAATATAATAAATGGGACTCGAAGTCAACATTAAGAAAACTGAAGGCATGTGTATTGGAGGAACAAAGCAGTCCATTACATTAGACGATGGGGTAGAAAATAAACACTGCGATGAATACAAGTACCTGGGCATGAAGATAACTCAAGATGGAACACTCCACGCCACTATAAAAGATAGAAACCTACAGGGTAGGAAAGCCATATTCATCATGAATGGCATTCTGTGGAACCAGACAATATCTAAAGCGAACAAACAGCTCATATACAATAGCATACTTAAAAGTATAATCACATATGGCAGTGAAGTTTGGCCACTGAAACAAAGAACGGAGAAAATGTTACTAGTGACAGGAATGGACTTCTGGAGAAGAGCAGCACTCAAATCAAGAAGAGATCGGATACCAAATGAGAGAATACGAGAAATGATGGGTCACACATACAATAATTGCTGACATAAAAACAAAACAACTAGTATGGCACAGCCATGTACAGAGAATGCCAGATGACAGGATCCCTAAGGAGATTTTGGCATGGACACCACAAGGGAGAAGAAAAAGAGGAAGGCCGAGAAGAAGCTGAAGGGAGGGAATTGAAAAAAAACTAGAGGAAAGAGAAATCCCTCCAGGTCTATGGTTAAACAGGGAAGAATGGCGGTTAGAAGTCGAAAGGCGTCGGAGAACGCTGTAAACCGATAGTAGTAGTAGTAGTAGTAGTAGTAGTAGTAGTAGTAGTAGTAGTAGTAGTAGTAGTAGTAGTAATAGTAGTAGTAGTAGTAGTAGTAGTAGTGGTAGTAGTAGTAGTAGTAGAACCGTACTTTGCAGCCACGATCTTAATATTGACCTTCGAGTTCGAATAACATATTAGTATATTTTTCCATTCCTACCGTATGAAGTGGAAGCGTGAACTCTAAGTGATGCTATGTTTAAACGGTGCGAAACGCTTGGAGACATGGATATACAGACGACTACTTCAAGTAAGCTGGGTCGATGTTAGATGTCAGAGTTAGAAATAAGGAGGTCCTTAGACGGCTCAACCAAACAGCACAACTAACCAATATAATAAATAAACGCAAGCTAGAATACTTCGGTAACATTATGAACACCCTGAAAAATATGATCTTTTACACCTGATCATTCAGGGAAAGATCCAAGATAAATGTGGTCTTAAGAGCATCATGACTGAAAAATCTAGGAAATTATTTAAAGATGTCAATAAAGTCAAGGTAGCGAATGTGGTAGCCAGCATAATATCCAACGCTCGATGACGGTCATGGAACTGGAAGAAGACAAATTAGTGAAGGGAATCGATAATTATGCACCAGAACAGCAAGATATTGATTATGTCTATCATATATACCTTGTAAAAGATATTTCTAGCTAAATCCTTTTCGGTCACGAAGGCCTTATATTTTTTTCCATCAGTTTCCATGTAAAAACCTGAAATGAAAGCCCTCTCTGGCAGAACTACGGAAAAAGTAGTTTGTTTGGTGTAATTGTCTGGGTTTTCGACTAAGTTAGTAACACTAGTTTCTGCAAAATGGTTAGATACACGTGTGTCAACCATAAATTCTTTAATTTCCGGAAGATCCGGTTTGATGTCCTGGAAGTAAAATTATTAAGATTATGAAGAAAAATTTATTAACAACTTCATTATAAAAGGTACATTTATTAAAAAGACCCTTTTGTAATACAACACAGAAAGTTTTCGGACTTAAAATTCCATCATCAGTGCTACTTACAAGGTATACATGGTTGAGACACAAAGAATATCTAGGTGAAAATCCTGTAAATGATGTAAGATGGCTTGGATGTAGGTCTGTTAGCCACAGATTTTTATATTATTTTTATCTTAATTTATTAGTTTTGTTATATTTATACCTATTTCATTTAAATGACTATAATTGTTCCTTTCAAGTAGTTTATGAGTTATTTAATTATTTTCATTTCATGACAACTTAGTAGATATTCTATACTAATTGAAAAATACACTTGTGTTTGTCGTAGATTGTGATAAAATTGGTCTATATATCTCTCGTTAATTTTGCATTCAAAGAAAATATGATTCAAATCTCTAATCGAAATATATATTCAGGTGGCGAAGTAAGTTCTTGATAATATAAAGAAAAATATATAGTTATTTTCCTAACAAGTGCAGAAAGTCATTCTTTTCCGCACGCGACTGCAGTTTGCCGAACGACGCGAAGCGGGAATAACAAAAATATACCTTTTGAAAAAATAAACAAAACCGTCTTTTTTAATTTTCTTTAAGACCAATAGTAATTGAGCTATACTTTATTATATGTTAGCTCTTCTTCGTCAAATGCTAAATATTGTAGTTTTAAAGTCAAAAGACGGGAAAACTATGCATTTTTAGAGGATAATTTGTTTAAACTAATTTAAAGTATTTAAAATTTCTATCTTCAGAAATAAAAAAGAAGTCTCTAGCTTAAAAATTAAGTGACTTATAATCAAAAGAATGTCAGTCCGTATTTTTTCAGCAAAAAGTGATGTGAAGCATCCCCGTAATCACCACCCTAATTAAAATTAGTCAATGACCTGATTTAGTCTTATTTATTTATGTATTATTAATAGGTTCTAGAAGTTTGATCGGTTTAGAATGATTAATTTAAAAAAAATGTAGTTAAAAGAGAATAACGAGTTTTTGTAGTTGGGTAAAAAATGCATTTTTCTTCAGAATAGAAAGATTAGCATAAAACCACCTTTAGCAACACTTTCAAAGTCACCTCTTTTTGTGACTGAGAATTTTAAAAGTTAATTTTAATAGCCTTATAGATCTTGTAAAATCCTACAAAATTCTTTTTTATCAAATTTTCTAAGATAAAAAGGAAAAGATTATGGCTAAAAAATCAATATTTATATTTTTTTGAAAATAAAAGGAGAAATCCAACTGGAAGCATAATAATGTAAGTTATCGGTGTTTTTAATCATTGACCTTATTCATTCTTCTTTATTTATGTATTATTAATAGATTCTAGAAGTTGGACTAGCTTAGAATGATTAGTTTTTAAAAAACTGAAGTTTAAAGCGAATATCGAATTTTTGCAATTTGGTAAAAAAGTCATTTTCTTCAGAATAGAAAGATTAGCATAAGAGATACGAAAAAATGTTCAAATATGAAATTGTAGGTTATTTAATTCCCAAGAACTTGGTTTGAAAAAATTTTTCTACGGCAAAAATTGAGTGAATCGTAAATGATTGATTTTTTAGATATAAAACTAACACTTTCGATTGCGAATAATTCGAAAACTATTAATTTTATCAAAAAAATGTATAGAACGTTTTTTGCCTAGAATGAACGTTTTACCAACTTCCCGGTCAAAATATAATAAAAAATTTCCACCCCCGATATGGGGTGGCAACCACCCCCATGGTAAAAGCACCTTTCGGTATAATATATATTTTGATCCTTGGACTGTCCAGTACTTATTCTCAAATTTTCAAGCAAATCGATCCATTCTGTAAAAATTGCGAGGTGAAAAGCTTCGGTTCCTGGACTACAAGTGGACTTTGCACAGTTAATTTTTTGCCTCTCCTGTAAAATCAGGTATTTTGGACTTATGCATTTTTCACATTAGGCCGACGTATACCATATTTATTATGCATAAGTCTAGGTACTATAATTATTGTGAACCTAGCATACAAGTAGAGTTGTAGTATCACTGATGATGATGGTGTTGATGAATAGAAAAAACTTACTCTTTTAACAATAGAAGGTACAGGAACTGTGTCGGTTTTAAATACAACATACTCAAAAGCAAAAACTTTCCCCGTAAACAATATTAAACACAGTATAACACAAAAACTACTTTTCTGCAACTTTGCCATTGTAACTATTTTTTATTATTAAAAGAAGCAAGTGCATTCATAAATATTATTCTTGAACTATTTATATTTGCATTTAAAACATTATTTCTCTTTTTTGTGGAATATAAAGTCAAAGTGTATCAGTTGATCTAATTATAACATCCCGTGCAATATTTATATGGCGGTAATTCCTATATTAAATAATTTAGTAAATAATGTCCGAAAAAATCGAAAACAAATATACCAAGTTAATATTACTTAAAATTTGATAAAGTACGGATCGACAAAGATCTTTCACATGATACATAAAATGTTTTAGAGAATACTGAGTACTGAGTGGAAAAGACTCACCGGCAGAATGGACTCAAGATTATAAATATAAGCTCATGCATATTATGACATCAATACCTACAGAGTGTCCAGAAACTCTACCGGCAAACGAAGACAGGAGATTTCTCAGACAATTTTAAGACAATTTAACTCAATTAACCCAGTGATTCTCAACCTGTGGGGCGCGCCCCCCTAGGGGGGCGCGCTTTTAGCAATGAGGGGGCGTGAAAATATAAAAAAAAAACACCTAAAACATTGACTAATTTACTAAAATCAAAGCAAAACAAAATTCTGACAAACAAAAAAATAAAATACCCATGAACAAGGAGCTATACATAGTTATGAGCACTGAATATTAAATCAACTAATTTAATGTAAATTAGTGACTTCCTTGGGCCTGTTTTGCAGAGCAAAGCTTATCAAAACAGGGTGTAATATTAAAAATAGACGCTCTCAGTTCTTTCTCTATATTTAGCTGCGATCTATATTTGGTCTTTAAAGCAGCCATCGCGGAAAATCCTGTTTCGCAAAGGTAGGATGGTGAAAACGGTAATAGTGTACGAAACGCTCTGGTTTTCAGTGCAGAAAACTCATCATTTACTCCTGCCCAAAATTTAAAGAGGGATCTACTGTTAAACTGTTTCTTGATTTCGGCATTTGCTGTGAAGTCTATGAAGGTTTCTTCTTCTGCAGTAGAGAGCTCTTCGGGTGTAATTTGAAACGGATTCCCGACCCACTCATAACTATTAGGTAAGTATTAATTGGTCGTCGGCAAAAAAGTATCTTTTAAAAATTTTTGTCAGCATTGCTAAATGATTTTCAATGGTTACAAAAACAACTTTCACGTGTTGTTCTTCAACCTGGTAAGTTTTAAAACATTCATCCACATTTTCAAATATTTCTAGGTTTTTTGCTTTAAATTTCTGCTCCACAATTTCAATTTTCTACAGAAAGCGTTAATTTTATCATTCGTATCAAATATATGTGTATTGGCCCCTTGAAGTTGTAAGTTTAAAATATTTAGTTTCTCGAATATATCAACCAAGTAACTCAATTTCATCAAAAATAAACCATCGTGAAACATCTTGGCTTGCGGCCTCTTTTCTTTTTCTAAAAAATGGCGATTCCATGTCTTAATTCAAAACACGTTGTAAAAATTTCCCACGTAATAACCAGCTTGCCTCACAATAAAATAGTAATGCTGAATGTACCGCATCCATGACTTTGCAAAGTAAAGAAAAGATTCTAGTTTTTAAAGGTCTCATTTTTATGTAGATAATTAACTATTGTTACAACCGTAGTTAGCACAATATTCAAGCCAGAGCTTCTCTGTTGATCATACAGTGTCTCTATGTTTGCTTCATTTATATAATCATTTAACATAACCAATAATGCAAGAGACTTTGCTATCAATTCTATTGGTTTGCAGAAAAGTAATTCTGCTACTGATCTGCCATCACAAAATCGAACGTAGGCAATAAAATGAGCATATTTATTGCTAATGTTGCCTCATCAAGCTGAATCGAAAACGGCTTTTCACGCAACTTCCTGATTAGCTGATCCTGTACATATTCAGCTATATCACCAATTCGGCGGGCAACAGTATCATTTGATAGAGGTATAAACTCCAATTTTTTAGCAAAATTATCTCCAAACACAGTTTCTACAATTTTGATTGCAGTTGGTAATATAAGATCTTCACCAATAGTGTTAGGCTTTTTAGATCTGGCTATTTAATATCAGACTTTATAAGAGGCAAGTAAAGCTATTTCAATCACAGTCAAAGTTTTTATTAAAACTAATTTTTGCTTTTCACGCCGGTTTAATTTTAACTCGAAGAATTCTCGGGGTTTGTTAATGTACTCACTATGAAGCGTTTCCCAATGTCTTTTTAGTTTATTAGGTTTCATGCTGCTCAAGGTATACTATTATTGCATAGATATATTGTTATTGAACGAGGGGGGGGGGCGCGGTGAAAATAATTATGGAAAATTGGGGCGCAAATGGTAAAACGTTGAGAAACGCTGAATTAACCTATTTCGAAAATGCTTCCTAAGGGAGATAGAGCTCTTTGAAAAGGCGTCTTGTAATTAGTTTTTCTTAAGTACCTCCAGAACGCTTCCAGTTAGAAAAACGAAAATTGGTACGCCTATTTAACTTCCAGAGATAAATCGATTCCATCTATTGTGAGTTTTTAGTACCGGTCTTAGGCGTCTGTTTTGGGCAAGGCAACGGTTATTTTATCGCATAACTTTGCATTTTTGACTTTGGATTATGAAATTGTGAGGTGTTCTACTACTAAAAGGTACTCTTTCTTTAAGTCCGTAGGACACACCGTTTTCTAGAAAAATCGATTTGAAAATTTTTCGTTTTTTGAATTTGAAAAAGAATTGAAAAATATTTTCAAAAAAACGGCGTATTTTGCCAATTTAAAGCAAGAGTAACTTTACGTACTAGAATACCTCATAATTTAAAGATCTAGTGTCAAAAATCCTTAAAAATTAAAGACAAAAAGGTTATGCGATAAAATAACCGTTGACCTACCCAAAACGGACGCATATGACCGATACTAGAAATTCGCAATTCATCTCTGGAATATAAATAAACATACCAGTTTTCTTGTTTCTAAATAGTTTTTTTTTAATTATTTTTTGAAATTCAAAAAACGAAAAATTTTCAAATCGATTTTTCTAGAAAACGGTGTATCCTATCGACTTTAAGCAAGAGGACCTTTTAGCACTCAAAAATTTTGCGATAAAATAACCGTTGCCCTACCCAAAACAGACGCCTATGACCGATACTAGAAATTCACAACGGATAGAATCGATTCATTTCTGGAAAGTAAATATGCATACCAATTTTTGTTTTTCTAAATAGAAGCGTTCTGGAGGTATTTAAGAAAAGCTAATTACAAGACGCCATTTTCAAATAGCTCTAGCTCCCTTAGAAAGCATTTTCGTACTAGGTGAATTGGGTTAAATTTTTTTAAATTTAACTAAGGGATCTCCTGTCTTCGTTTATCTGTAGAGTTTCTGGACACCCTGTATATACGAAATAAAATAGAAACAACTTCGAAAACTATCAGCATTTGTCAGTCTCTGGCAGACTGTATGGAAAAAAAGAAAAATTAGAAAAAAATATAAAGGAGAAAATCGGAGAAGACCAGGCAGAGTTTGCAGCGAGGAAAGCATACATTTACGTGCTGTAGATCTTAAGAAGACCTATGACTCGATACCTAAAAGCAATGTTCAAAATATTCCTGGAAAAAACCTTATTTATGTTTGCTTATTTCATATAACGTTCTTACATTCCTCGTACCAATAAGTGTGGTGTTCCTAGTGTCTATTTCTGTATTACTTTTCTTTCTTTGTCTTGTTTTCCTTTTGTTTTCGCCCATTTCTGACAAGGACCACCGATAGGAGATACGATACTTTACGTGCTGCTCTATGAAGGTGACCAAATTGTACTTGCACAGGACAAGGAATATTTTGAATGTATGGAAAGGAAACTAATAGAGGAATATCCACAAGGATAGCTGGCTGCATACCATTAATTACAAGTAAAATTTAATAGAAAACATTTTGTCCTGGTAAAAGGTATATTAGTTTAAAAGGCCCCTATAGGGCTACAAACATAGAAACAAAACGTTTTCGCTCTGTAACAAGATGATCATCAGTGTTACAAGAACACGGTGAGCCACCAAAAATACAAAGGTGAAAACCTTTTAAAAATAGACTAAAAGTCTTATATGTGTAAAAACATAGTAAAGGATGGATATAAAATCCTATGGATATGGCCTTAGGAGAACATATGACTCCCACACGTAGTAAGTGGGTTACTAGTAACTACTTACCACGTGCGGGAGTCATATGTTGTTCTAAGGCCATATCCATAGGATTTTATATCAATCCTTTGGATTTTACTATGTTTTTACACATATAAGACTTTTAGTCTATTTTTAAAAGGTTTTACCTTTGTATTTTTGGTGGCTCACCATGTTCTTGTAACACTGATGATGCTCTTGTTACAGAGCGAAAACGTTTTGTTTATGTGTTTGTAGCCCTATAGGGGCTTTTCAAACTAATATACCTTTTACCAGGACAAACATTTTTTATTAAATTTTACTTGTAATAGAGGAATGTATAGGGTCTGGAGATAAATACCAAAGAATTACAATATCTATGCGTAGGAAGGGAAGAAACGAGAAACCTGAATCTGGAAGAGGAGACAATTGCAAGTTGCAGTGAATACTATATGTATATCTGGGAATACAACTAACGAGTAGAGGACGAAACAAAGAAAATATTAAAGAAAGGATAGTAAAGGGAACAGAGGTGATAGGATATGAATTCGATTTTAACTATTTATAATGGGAAATAAGCCACAATATTATTAAAAAATGATTTTTATTAACGTTTCGACGCCCAAATCGGAGATACGATACTTTACGTGCTGCTCTATGAAGGTGACCAAATTGTACTTGCACAGGACAAGGAATATTTTGAATGTATGGAAAGGAAACTAATAGAGGAATATCCACAAGGATAGCTGGCTGCATACCATTAATTACAAGTAAAATTTAATAGAAAACATTTTGTCCTGGTAAAAGGTATATTAGTTTAAAAGGCCCCTATAGGGCTACAAACATAGAAACAAAACGTTTTCGCTCTGTAACAAGATGATCATCAGTGTTACAAGAACACGGTGAGCCACCAAAAATACAAAGGTAAAAACCTTTTAAAAATAGACTAAAAGTCTTATATGTGTAAAAACATAGTAAAGGATGGATATAAAATCCTATGGATATGGCCTTAGGAGAACATATGACTCCCACACGTAGTAAGTGGGTTACTAGTAACTACTTACCACGTGCGGGAGTCATATGTTGTTCTAAGGCCATATCCATAGGATTTTATATCAATCCTTTGGATTTTACTATGTTTTTACACATATAAGACTTTTAGTCTATTTTTAAAAGGTTTTACCTTTGTATTTTTGGTGGCTCACCATGTTCTTGTAACACTGATGATGCTCTTGTTACAGAGCGAAAACGTTTTGTTTATGTGTTTGTAGCCCTATAGGGGCTTTTCAAACTAATATACCTTTTACCAGGACAAACATTTTTTATTAAATTTTACTTGTAATAGAGGAATGTATAGGGTCTGGAGATAAATACCAAAGAATTACAATATCTATGCGTAGGAAGGGAAGAAACGAGAAACCTGAATCTGGAAGAGGAGACAATTGCAAGTTGCAGTGAATACTATATGTATATCTGGGAATACAACTAACGAGTAGAGGACGAAACAAAGAAAATATTAAAGAAAGGATAGTAAAGGGAACAGAGGTGATAGGATATGAATTCGATTTTAACTATTTATAATGGGAAATAAGCCACAATATTATTAAAAAATGATTTTTATTAACGTTTCGACGCCCAAATCGGGTGCCGTTGTCAAAATACAAAATACTACTAACATAAACAAAAATGTTGCTTAGTAAAAAAATTCTTCTAATAATTTATTTAATTTGACTCATTTATATCTGCAATTCAGATACATATGATACTTTAAAGTAGAAGACTTTAAAATGATATTGCCAATATTTATGAGTTGCGTTCCTGGGACGACTTTACTGAAAGATAGTTGATTCGATTACATGAAATCAACCCCAACTCAAGAATATCCGTCACAAAAAAAAATCATAGCATGTGATCTGTCTTTAAAAAGACAACCACATGCAACGGTGACATTAAAATTCTCGCGTTAGAGATCTCATAGTAAATCACGAGGGAAAACCAGGAAAAACCTCGTGATACTATCCCGACATCGTAAGTATTTGGTCTTACATTTAATTTACTCTCAAAATTAATACCAAATTCTGACTTTACTATAATTTTGTTTAAATTATAAATAATATCAATAATACATGGATATATAAGTAATATTAAAATATAAAATATGTCCTAACTCGACTATTGACTTACTAATTGTGGTATTTTCTTTCTATTGACTTCCTCTTTCAGTATGGGTATCCACATCCTACTGCATTCCACCGAGAAATTTGCGACACAATTGGTTTCGTTTAGCATAATTAGAGCCGCTTCTTTGATTTTTCTCTTTTTAAGAAACAGATAGTAAAAATATTTCCATTTTATATTTGGGGATAGAATGGACTGTTATCATTCCCCATATCGGATCCCCGCATATATCTTTGATGCTGCAGTGTCCTTTGCCCACTGCAATTTTGCTTTGATTTCCCTGCAGTCTATGTAACCCCATCCTTGCCTCACTCTTCACTATGATGTGTAAGGAAGGAAGGTCTAGTAAGGCTTCCATTGCTGCAGTTGGTGTGCCTCTCATTGCACCTGTTATGCTGAGACAGACAAGCCTTTGTATCATGCCTAACTTCTCTATAGCATTTCTCTGCTGCTCCTTTGGCCACCAGACCAATGCTGCATACGTTATTGTGGGCGTATGCTTAGTAAATTACTTAAGATGCCACAAAGAAATAGCTTCAGAAAAAATTTTTGTCATTCCCAAATGAAATTATAAAAAAGCATGTCGAAAGACTCACTGTTATAGACATTTGATTTGATCTTTATCAACAGTTACTTCTCTAAAATCCGAAAAGGAAGAAGAAGAAGAAAAAGAAGAAGAATAGTTATTTGCTTTAAAAATCTGCTTAACTGAAAGTCAGAAAATTTAATCTGATAAAAAATAACTTAGAGTTATTAATAATTAAATAAAATAACATTACATCCAATTTTCCGGAGGTAATAACAGCATGTTTTCTGTTTTTAATCCTTCTGACAAATACTGCCGTAGATGAAAAAAGTTCTCAGAATTAAAATTTATTAAAAACTACCTCAGGTCTTCAATGAAATAGGAAAGACTATCTGACTTGTCGTTATACTACTGTCTATAGAAACCGAAAATCTAGAATAATTTAAATCTTCTTCAGTTATGGACGCTTTCATAAATAAGTTTGCCGAACAAAAGGCAAGAAAAATTCATTTTTAAATTGTTTGATTAACGTAAGTACTATTTTGTAGATTTAATAAATATTTTATTCAATACAAGCGTTTTTGCTTCTTGTGTTGAACTTTTTTAGTGCTATTCATGTGCCTAACGTTTTTATAAAAATTCGTACTTAATGATTTTGTAACTCTAATTTTCTATCTAACAATAAAACACTGAAAACGTTTGTTTTCTATACTTCCACAAAATTATTACAACTAAGTGACTAGAGCTGTTTCGACAGAGTGCCTTTCTCAAGTGATTTAGTTTACAATGGTTTGCCTATTTAAAGTCTTTAACTGAAGAGGTTGAGGAGTGGGGAGCTGTTTGTCTCGAGTTAGTCATTCAGAATTATATCTGTATATTTCAATTTATTAATTTCCATAGATTCTAATAAAGATAGCTTAAGGCCTTTATTTGAATATGCAGAATTTGAAACTGTTCATTAAAAGAATGATTATGATCTAGAAGGTGAAGTGCGTATGTAGAAGTGTCTGTTTTTCTATTGTTGAAAGCCCTTTTGTGTTCTGCTATCCGTTTGTCAAAGGTTCTGCCAGTTTGACCGATGTAAGTTTTCGGACAGTCACCACAAGTTAGTTTGTACACACCACTCTGTAGTTGCTTTCTCTTTCGGCTTTTATTGTTCTTAATATATTTACTTAAGTTGTTGTTAGTTCTGAAAGCTGGTGTTATTCCTTTCTTTTATATGTATCTGGCTATTTTTGTTGTTATCTTTCCAGTATAGGTTAGAGAGCAGAAGGTACTGGGTTCTTTCTGTGGTGGTGGATACACTAATTTCAGGGCTTCCTTATGGAGTTTTTGGTTTAAAATTTTCTATGTAAATCGGGATATTTCGGGATAAATCGGGATCCTTGGATTTAGCAAGGCCATTTTAAAAGTTCAAAGCTTTTTAAGCTCCCGCCGTGTTTATTGCTTGGTTTACTGCTTATAACACAATTATGCAAAAGTCTGTGTACATGCAGTATTATTATAATTGACGCGATCAGAGCAAAACTGCTCTGAGCCGTCTTGTTCCTACCAAAACGCTTTTATTACATTAAAGTTATCCCTTATTTAAGTATTTTCAGATGCAGGGTGGCTCAAACATTGATTGCTTGAGCCACTCTGCATCCCTACTTAAATAAGGGATCACCTTAATGCAATAAAAGCGTTTTGGTAAAATTGACGGTTGTTGGTTAGGCCATTGTTGCTCTGAGCAGCTCAATTGTGAATTTGGTATCTATACAAGTTGAGTTGCAGTAGGTATAGTTCTGCAAACAAACTAAGAGAGTCATTAATATTCAGCTCAGCGGGGTACTATTGATGGAAATGTATACTTAAATAAACAAGGGTTCATTCCATAAAGCAGTCAAATCCCTTGTTTATAGAATTTGACACCTCGAAGGGGCACCCCGCGGAGCACCCCGCGGAGCTGAATATTAATGATTCTCTTAGTTCGATTGCACTGGGTATATCATTGATGATGATGGTGATCATGAAATGAAAACATCTACTCTTTTAACAATAATTGAAGGTATAGAAACGATGTAGGTTTTCAATACAACATACTCAAAAGCAAAATCTTTCCCCTTAAGAGGAAACAGTAGCGATCAACAGGTAGCGAAAACGCGTTCCAAGATTGCGGCCGTAATTTTGAATATTTTTTCGAGATATGTGGCACATATATTCGTAATATAATAAAGAATGGCGGTTTAATTACTCTGTAATTAAATACAATATTAAAAAAACGAGCCTGTACCGCCATTAAGAAGAACAAAAAAATAAACTTTCTTCTAATAAACTTTTTTATCCGATGCCTAGATTTTGTGTCATTTTGGAACTACTAATGAAATAAAAAATTTTAGTAGTTCCAAAATGACACAATATCTAGGCATCGGATAAAAAAGTTTATTTGAAGACAGTGTATTTTTTTGTTCTTCTTAATGGCGGTACAGGCTCGTTTTTTAAATATTGTATTTAATTACAGAGTAATTTCCACATATTAATATATTTTTCAAATTGGGCTCTGTACCGCCATTCTTTATTATATTACGAATACATGTGCCAAATATCTCGAAAAAATATTCAAAATTACAGCCGCAATCTTGGGACGCGTTTTTGCTACCTGTTGGTCGCTACTGTTTCCTCTTAAATAAAATATAAAACACAGTATAACACAAAAATGACTTTTCTGCGACTTTGACATTGTAACTATTTTGTATTATCAAAAGAAATAAGTGAATTCATAACTTTTGCTCCTGAACTATTTAGATTTTTGATTTCAAAAGATTCATTGATTTCTATTTGTGGAATAGAAAGTCAAAGTGTATCAGTTGATCTAATTAAAAGTTCCTGTGCAAATATTTATATGGTAGGAATTTCTGTATTTAAGTAATTTAGTAAATAATGTCTGAAAAAATCGAAAATGGTATATACCAAGTTAATATTATGTAAATAGAAATTTAATAAAATTGAAAAAATAATAATAAAAATGAATTTCCAGTTTTATTTCGTTGCCACACGAAGCCAAAGCCGTCTTATATTTTAGTTCGCTTAGAGAGCGCTACAAGTAATCTGACCGAATGGTTTCAAAACTCGTTAGTTTTTCATCAGATAATGTATATGTAGCTATCTCTAATAGACAAGACGAAAACGGCGGGTGCGTTGGGAAATATATTCCCATGAGATTTTTTTGCATAATTACATTAGTGAGACATCCCAGAATAAGGTTCAAGAAATCGCCCACGTGAAAAGTGGGCCAAATGTTTTTAACAATTTTTTTTAATCAAACTGCAAAAATCAGTATTTTTGGCCCGGACAATTTTTTTTAGGTTTTTTGGACCATTCTGGATAAAAAAGGTCTCTTATAATTTTTCTCTGAAGTTGATCGTTTTCGAGTTATAAGCAATTTAAGATTGAAAAAAACGATAAATGGCGATTTTCAAGGCTTAAAACTCGGTTAAAAAAGTTATTATTATGAAAGTCAGAAAGTGACTAAATTAAAGTTTAATGCCCCCCCTACAAGATCCTGAAGAAATTGTTGTCATTATTTTATTATTAAGCTGTTATTTTTAAGTAATAATATTGAGCGCCATGTACGTGGTAGTCGGCCGTAAATGCTGAGTGCAAAAGAGATGCCACTCCGGCAGTCCAATTGTGCATCTTACTTGCACTCATTGTGCATCTTACTTGCACATCTTACCACATGCATGGCGCTCAGTATTATTACTTAAAAATTACAGCTTAAAAATCTACTTCTGGAACTAAACTACAAAAAAAAACATCTTCAGATTATATTTATTTTGTAACAATTTTAATGCCCAAGAAAAAAAATATCCCCATTAATTTATTTCAGCGTTTTCGCAATTTAACTGTATCTACAGTTTTGCAATTTCATTATAGCCCGATCATTGAACACAAAAATCAAAAAAATAAAGGATGAAAATTTGGAATTATAGATAATCCGGTCAACTTAGACATAAAAATAGTGGTCAAATAACAAAAATTCCCGGAAAGCCAAATTTTGGTGGAGAGCTGGGGTTTACCATTACAACTAAAGTTTTAAAAATCTCCATCGATCCTAAGTGTGCAACAAAAGTTATTCGGGGTCAAAGGTTGAGATTTTTTGGATTTTTCTCGAAAACGGTAAGTTTTATCAAAAAAAAAAATCCTCAAACTAGAGTTGTAGATCTTAAAATTCTCTACAAAAATAGTTTTTACGATTTTTTTCCTAAGAGGTGCCATTCCTGAGATATCGTGATTCCAAGAGTCACATTATACATGATATTTATGCACACATTTCCACTTCCACCCTACGAGGTAGTGTACTCGGCGCGTTATTTTTACCGTGGTTTTCCCTGTAGGGCTACTCCACTAACTGTCATGACAATTTTAGGATAATTTGAGGGAACGATACCCGTCAAGTTCTAGATATTACCTTCTTATTGATATTGATTATTGATATTGCTATTAATTATTGGGTTAGCTATTGTTTTGATTTCTTTAGATATTTTAATCAGATTCGTATTCTTAAAAGTCTACTGCAACAGTCAAGTCTTCTTCGATTTCTTCTTATTCCTCTTCCTCTTGCTGAATGTTCAAAAAATTGTTCAAATGTGGCTGAGTCATTGGCCTCTTCATTAAAATCACAGGAATCTTCCTCTATTGTACTCAACTGGACATTTGATCAAGACTGACCTTGACAATTGCTACACGCTGGAGAACACAGCAACCAGACTTTTTTTACAGCCACATTCGGCACTACAACCTTTTTTGCAATTGCAAACAATAGTGTTAAGGAGTTTTTCTGGAGCAGATGGGAGTAAAGTTTTAATCGGTTAGAGTATTATTTATCAATTTCCAACTCCAGTCTTCTGGATTCAGTTGGCTGCCTAGCCATGTTTGAACTTGATATTATACTCGATACAAGTGGAAGCAAGAGGAAAAGAAAGAAGAAGAAATAAATCAACTAAGACTTGACTGTTGAAGTAGACTTTCAAGAATAAGAATCTGATTAAAATATCTAAAGAAATCAAAACAATATTTGTTAACCCAATAATCAATATCAATATCAATAATAAGGTAATATTTAGAACTTGACGGGTATTGTTCCCTCAAATTATCCTAAAATTGTCATGATAGATAGTGGAGTAGTGATATTGATTATAGTTACTTTCGAGTATTCGTTACAAATCGTTACTTTTGTATAAAGTAATCATTTACAGTATTCGTTACTTGGATTACTATGATTACTTTTGTTACTTTTGTATTTGAGTACCGGTAATTATATCGAGAATCGTATTTCTCAGAAGGTAAGGATTTTGTATAAAGTAACCATTTATAGTATTCGTTACTTTAATTACTATGATTGCTTTTGTTACTTTTGTATTTGAGTAACGGTAATCATAATTAATGAGAATCGTATTTCTCAGTAGGTAGGTATTCTGTATAGGTATTTCGATATAATAACAACCTTCACCGATCTGTTTAAGGGATAAAATGATTTGATTACTATGATTACTTTTGTAACGAAGTAATCAAAGTAGATACAATAGCCATTACTCGCTCTAGTACGATTGGTACGAAGTAACGGAGTAATCAGAGTAATCAAAGTAGATACAATAGTCGTTACTCGCTCTAATATGATTGGTACGAAGTAACGAAGTAACCAGTGTAATCAAAGTGACGATTTGCCTCTCTGTATAGTAATCGTTACTTTCGGTCTTCGTAAGTAAGGAGTACTTTGTAACGAATAGTTACTTTTTCAACATCACTACTAGGCCTACAGGGGAAACCACGGTAAAAATAACGCGCCGAGTACCCTATCTCATAGGCGGTGTGGAAATGTGTGCAAATCTTGTATAATGGCAACTCTTAGGAAAAAAATCGTAAATACTATTTTTGTAGAGAATTTTAAGGAAAACTCTGGTTTGAGGATTTTTTTACCGTTTTTAAGAAAAATCCAAAAAATCTCAAATTTTCACCTTTGACCCCGAATAGCTTTTGTTGCACACTTAGGATCGATGGGGATTCTTAAAACTTTATTTGTAATGGTAAACCCCAACTATCCACCATAATTTGGCTTTCCGGTAATTTTTGTTATTTCAAATGTCTATATTGACCGGAGTAAGTTAAGTGCTTGAAAGTATTTTTTTATTAAAAAAATGGTTACTAAAACTACGATTTTAAAAATTTTGAATGTTGCTTGAAGTGCTTGAGTTTCAAAACAGGATCGAGTGCGTAACGAGGAAATCCAAAGACGAATGTACGCCTAAGACACTGCAGTGGACAGAATAGAGCGGAGTAGCTTGAGTGGTTTGGTTACGTGCTTCGGATGGATGAACAGCGGTGGCCAAAAAAATTATTAAAGTTGAAACCCCCAGGTACGAGGAGGAGGGGAAGACCAAGCCATCCTGGAATGAAAATATCGGAAAAGCCATGGAACATCGAGATTTGGAGGAAGAGGACGTCCAGGATAGGAATAGATGCCGGTTAGATGTGGGGATGCGTCATAGGCCGTTTTTCTGTCTTGTTATCTCTTTTTTAGCAGTGTACTTTATACATCCTCTTTTGAGGAATCCTCAAAAGAGGAATAAGACAGGGAGACACGTTATCTCCCAAATTCTTTACGGAAGTACTTGAACATGCTTTCAAACAATTAGAGTGGAACGCTAAAGGAATAAATGCCGACGGTGAAAGGCTCTTCCAACTACGATTCGCAGACGACAAAGTTCGTATAACAGACACCTTAAAACAGATTAAAGCTATGCTTACTGAGTATGATGCCGCCTGTAAGAAAGTTGGTTTAAACATAAATTTTGGAAAGACACAATACATGACAAACCTGTACCAAGCGAAAATCCAAAAGTCGACTTCAATGAAATAGCATAGGGCCTGAAATCCAAATTGCCAGAGACAATCAAACTGCCGAATTACAAAAAAAAATCACCTTAGCATGAGTCGCATTAGAGCTCAATCAGACATCTTCAAGAGCAACATGCCAAATTATTTGAAAAAGAAATAGTTTGATCAATGTATGCTTCCAGTCATGATCAGGCCACAGCAACCAAACTTAGACGCAGGCAACCAAATGACGTCAAGAACGTCACGGAAACGTCAGTTTTTGGTTGAATATACATATACACGTGTTTGAAGATTACGTCAGGTTTGTTCCAACACGACGAGAACCGTCATGAAACGATCACCGTTATTTTGTTTACTGCGCAGTTTCGTGATCGTTTTATGACGGTTCTCAGTCGTGTTGGAACAAACCTGTCGTATAAACGTCTTTTGTAGTTGATTTTAGATACGTAAGATTAATGACGTTAAAATACGTCTAAAAACACGTTTACATTTCAGATAGTCTAAGACTGACGTCACAAAATTGGGAGGAGCTTAAAGAATTAGTGCTCATGACTCCAAACAATTTCCATAAGAAGTTTTTGCTAACAGTTGCCGCTAGGGCATCCCTGCCATTTCGTTCTTTGCAAACCGTGACTGCACGCCGGGATTTGTCCTAGTTGGGCCAGAGAGAACAGCATATGTGCCTCCTGATGAGAGACTAATAAGTTTCGAAACCGGTAGAGGTACACTCTCTGATTGAACTAGAATAATACCGCGGCTGTAGTTTCGTGTTGCAACGAAATTGAAAATGGTTGGTATTCATTTTTGAAGAAGTTTTTCATTTATTGTTTACGTGCTTTGTGTGGTAAAATAAGACTTTTCATTTAGATATTTAGTTGAAGAAACGTGTTAGTTAAGAGATTTTCGTTCGTTTTTCTCAAGTGAGTTAGTTTAATGCAATAATTCTTCTTGAAAACTGTTTAAGGTTATGTTTTAATTTGTTTTGGTGTTTATATTTTCTGTTGTACTGAGGGTATTGTAATTCTATACATTTTAGAGAGTCTTCCATTTGGTTTTACTTTTAGCCTATGGGCTAAATTTAAAACGGTTAAATGAAAAATTGCAATACCAACAATGCCCATACGAATAATTATTGTGTATCTTTAAAACCATAAAATGAAAAATCATCTAAAAAACGACATAAAAACTACGTTTTTGATATCACGTATTCAGAACGTGATAAAAATGACGTTAATTATGGTGGGACAAATTCACGTGATTTCGACGTCGAAAAAACGTGATAAATTGACGTGGTTAGGTAATAATTCCGACGTCTTTTCAAAGTTTTGTAAACGTTATTTGGTTGCCTGGGGAGTGGCACAAAGAAGAATGGAACGGTCACTACTTGGACTGACTCCCAGAGACAGAGTTAGAAACGAGCAAATCAGAAGAAGGACAGACATCACAGATGTCATAGAGCGAGTAGCATGGCTGAAGTGCAATTGGGCGACCCATGTAGCCAGAATAAAGGACGGGAGGTGGACCCAAAAAATTACAGTGTAGAGACCAGGAGCAGACAGAAGAAGTGGAAGTAGACCCCCTACACGATGGACAGACGACGTCAAAAGGATTGCCGGGAATTGGTTGCAGGAAGCCCAAGTCCGACAGAACTGAAAGAAATTAGGGGAGGCCTATGTTCAACTTTGGATGCAGAAGGCTGGATGATGATGATGACTTTATACGTATATTATGTTGAACAGTGTATTTTATTGCTTATGAGTTTTTGGAAAATACTGCCATCTAAGTACGTATTCCCAAATTTCCATCCTTAATTTATTTATTTTTGGGTCACAGTGTTCTTTGATCGGTCTATTAGGTCAACATCAATATTTAGGATAAACTCCGTCTTTGATTGCAAGGTTTCAAATTTTGTAAATTACTTAAGCATGGGAAGCCCCACCATAAATATACCTAAAAGATATAAATATATAAATATTGCCATTAAATGCAGAAATTTGAATTAAATTCACTGATAAACTTTGACACCCGTATTTCTTATCAAATAAATCGAAATAAATTTATAATTGCAAAGCAGAATAAGTTCATTTTAGAGAGTAATTGTTATGGGTTCACTTATTCTTTACGACTTTTGATAAAACTATATGGTTACAATGTTAAGGTTGCAAAAAAGCTATTTTTGTGTTGTGGTTTGTTTAATATTATTTATAGGACAAAGTTTTGCATATGAGTATGTAGTGTTTAGGGATGGTACAGCTTCAAGACCCTCAATTGTTAAAAGGGTAAGTATCATTTACTCATTTTATTCTTATTTGTAAATATTTACATGTACTACTCTGTAAAAACGTCCAAAAATATAAAAGTTCCATTAACTATTTCTAATCTTCCAAAAGTTCCTAAACAAGTTCCAATATCTTGTAAGATTACAAGGCTCTATAAAAGAAAATCATTATTTAAATAGGTAAAAAACCGAAAAGACTTGATATTTTATAATAATTTTAGCCGGACCACCGGTTTCGATGTTTATCATTTTAGCTCATCTTCGGATCCTGGATAAAAGGCTACCTTGTTCTTCTTAACGTGCCCTCTCCTTAATAGAGGATGGCTAGTAGCCATTATCAAGAAGAACAAGGTAGCCTTTTATCCAGGATCCGAAGATGAGCTAAAATGATAAACATCGAAACCGGTGGTCCGGTGGATGTAGTAGCCATTGGCTACTACAATTGCAAACTCTTCTCTGTCTTCAGCTGTTCAAAATTTAGCCCTGACCATTGTCGGACGTTTCTCAGGCACGATAGTCTTTTCCTTACTAGTCCTCTCTTTTCCTCGAGCTTTCCTTTCAATGTTAGTTGAGCAGATTGGTACTTATTACAGTTCACCAAGAATAGCTGAAAGTCTGAAAATAACCACGCCCATGATGCGCATTCGTCATCCGACGGATCTCGCACTCAGCGTTCACTTAATATCTACCGTTTGTAACGTGAACAAGTCGGTACAGTCTGCGAAACATTTTTTTGTAAGTACGAACCGCAAAGGAGAATCAATTTAAAATTTGCAAATTTTGTTTAAATCGAATTTGAAGGGAAAAGTTTTAAATAATCAGACACGGCAAGTTATAGCAAACGTGATTCATTTTATGATAAATGAAGCGAAAAACAATGAACCGTGTAGAGATTTGAAAAAAGTGCAGGAACGTGTGGTATTGACAACAGGTGTTAGTTTAAGCAGCGTTCAAAAAATTGCTCGGGAAATGCAATTAATTGAAGATGGCGAATATTCCTCATTTGTAACTCCAAACAAAAAGAGAAAAAAAAGCGCTTCAAAAACGTGCTTGGACGATTTTGATATAGGGCGTCTTCGACGTTATATAATGGATTTTTGTATAACACAAAAACAAGTCCCAACTATGAAACGCATACACAGAACATTTGCAGAGGAGTACAACTACTCAGGTTCCATAGAAAGCCTACGAACAGTAATTAGAAAGATGGGATTTCGTTGGCGAAAAACCAGAACTAATAGAAAATTATTAATAGAAAAGCCCAATATTCAACATCTTAGACTGAATTTCTTACGTAGTATGAAACGTTACAGGAACGCAAATCGCCCAATTATATACATGGATGAAACATACGTCCATTCATCTGATACCCACCAAAAGAGCTGGTCTGATAGTTCAAACAAGGGCATACAAAAACCAGTATCTAAAGGACAGATGCTTGTGATAGTGCATGCTGGAGGTGAAAGTGGTTTTGTTAAAAACGCTTATCTGCGCTACAAACCTACTATAAAAACAGGAGATTATCATGATGCAATGAACTACGACAATTACAAAAAGTGGCTTCAGGATAAACTGATACCAAATTTGCCCCCTCACAGCGTTTTAGTGATTGATAATGCACCGTATCACAACGTACAAACTGAGAAATGTCCAACTATGTCTTCCAGGAAAGCAGAAATGCAGCAGTGGCTGACAACGCGAAATATTTCCTTTACAGATGACATGTTGAAATTTGAATTATACGACATTATAAAATTACACAAACCTCTGTTTAAAACCTATGAAATTGACAAAATACTCGAGGATAAAGGACATTCAGTTTTACGGTTACCCAAGATATTATCCGGATTTGAATCCTATAGAGTTAGTATGGGCTTCTATGAAGCAATATGTCGCTGAAAAAAATGTCAGTTTTGATTTTAAATTAGTGAAAAGTTTGTGTGGACTGAATAAAACGATGACGACAAATGCTATGGAAATGGATACGAGAAAGGTTATAAATATCTCTTTTAACAAAAGGTACTGGTACAAAGACACCATATTTATGCTTCACCGGGACCGAACATCTAATTTCTATTTATTATCCTACTGCTTACGCCCTTTTTCTCCGAAACCTTTTGGTCAATATAATGGTAATATAAAGTACAAATAGTCAATATAAAAATATAATTTTTGGTTTATAATGCCATAATTTATAGCAACACAAGCGGTTTTTGTTGGATCTATTTTATTACATCTCACTTTGTAAAAAAATACTACAAATATACTGAAGAAAAGTAATGACAGTACATAATAATAATTGTGTACGGGACCTATTAGAAACTATTCAAACTTTACGTTTCTATATTTGTGTCTCCGATTGTACCTACATTTTAAAGTTCACCCGCGCGTACAGGCTATCTTTTTCCTTCCGAGTGCGTTCTCACTTCATTGTTCGCGCAGGCAGTTAGAATTTCAGATAGTGATGTAACGAATGTCATTTTTTGAACATTCGCGAATACGAATGCGAATGCGAATATCTGCTACCGACATTCGCGAATGCGGATGCGAATGCGAATATTCAGTTTTTTTTAATTTGTTTCTATTTTTGTAATGTTTCCTAAATTTATAATGAAAAGTTAATTGATATTTAGTGTAAATCAATCTGAATCTTAAGCTTTATTACATCTCTCTCTCTCTCTCCTGTCGTTTCCCCATTACTGAGGATCGTGATTTCTTCCAATATTCCTAACAATGTTTCTCCATTGGTCTCTATCTTCAGATGCTCTAAGAGCTTCGCATAATGAGTTTCCAGCTGAATGCTTTATTTGGTCAGACCACCTAGTAGGTGATCGTCCACTTGATCTTCTCCCCGAAACGTTTCCACAAACAATTAATCTCTCCAAACGGTCGTCATCTCTGCGAACCACGTGACCAAAGAATTGCAGAATTCGTTGCAGACATATTGTGGACAGCCTTTTTTTAATATTGAGTTGGTTTAGAATGGAAACGTTTGTCCTATGAGCTGTCCAAGGTATGCGCAGCATTCTTCTCCAGCACCACATCTCAAAGACATCAATTTTTTGGCTCTTGCATGCGCGAAGAGTCCAAGTCTCTGCTCCGTATAAAAATATTGAAAATACAAGGGCATTCACCAGTCTCATCTTGATATTTTGAGAGATAGATGTGTCTTTCCAAACTTTAGTTAGGCGACTCATCGCATTTTTGGCCATACCAATACGTCTCCGAACTTCTGCTTCACAGTTACCATCGTTAGTTATACTAGACCCGAGATAGACAAAGGTGTTTACTATCTGGTATTCCTGTAATATGTTAGTCAGTCGAATAGTGTCAAATCTGTCGACCACTATTATTTTTGTCTTAGCTTTATTGATTTTCAGACCAACTTTAATGCTTTCGTACTCAGCTCTTTGCAGAAGATCAAACATTTCTTGCTCATTTGCTGCTATAAGTGTAGTGTCATCATAAAATCTTCAATTGGAGATTTTCCTAGCAGCTACTGTTACTCCACCGGCCCATCCTTCTAAAACCATCCTCATGACATGTTCACCATAAATGTTAAATAAGTCAGGTGACAACACGCATCCTTGTCTAACACATCTCTCGGTCTTGAATTGGTTTGAGAACTTCTGATCTAGTCGTACTGTCGCTATATTAGACTGGTACAGATTTTTAATAAGTGTCACTAGGTGCATTGGTGCGCCAATTTCTATTAAAATTGACCACAGATTTATCCAGCTAACACAATCAAATGCCTTTTGGTATTACATAATACCAAATAATAAAAAAAAGTGAAGGCTGATAATGTGATTATACAAAATTGAACGTAGGCCTCCCCCTTATTTTTCCACTCTTCTCGGTTCAGTGCTAATGCTGTCGATCTGGTCCCTGCGTATCTTTTTAGGTCATCCAACCATCTCGTCTGTGGTCTGCCCCTTCCTCTTTTGTAGTCCCAACGTCTCTAGTGAGTTATCGCTTCATTCCATCTTCCGTCTCTTTGTCTGCTGTTGTGTCCTGCATATTTCCATTTGAGAGTAGCTGCATGTTTGAGGTTAAGTTACCTTTTCTTAATAAAAAAGATGAGAAGTGAAGAGAAGATTTTGATTTTATTAACCTAATATTATCTTAAAATTATTTTTTTTCTGGTTTTCATATTCGCAAAACATTCGCACAAATTTCGCGAATGCGGATGCGAATGCGAATATGCAAAAACATGCGAATATTCGCGAATGCGAATGCGAATACGAATATTCGTTACATCACTAATTTCAGACTTTCAGCTATTCTTGGTGAACTGTATTTCTCAATATGTGGCCTAGGTATGATGTTTTTCTATCTACTGTCTACTTCTTTGATGAAAGTATGCGATGCAGGCCCGGCCGCGTATTTCCGTTTACGTGTCCATTTCAAGACATTGCGGTTTTGAAACGGACACCGAAACGGTGATACATATCTAGTTCCAAAAAGGTGTTGATTTGAAAGCGCCAACCCCCGAAATGTGCACGGGTTTGTACCGAAACATGTGGCGTTGGAATTCTACAAATAGGTGCATAGAACTAATAGGTCTATTATCATTTGCCGTCTAATTTGTCACAACTAAAAACTCCATCGAATATTATATCATTTATTTGTGAAAATAATATTATAAGAACATCTCGAAAAATCCGTGTATGTTCAGCCTACATCGATCGCTCGACGCAAAGATAGAGGTTTACCTTGTAGTGGAAGAATTCAATCAGGCAGACCTACAAAAGCAGAATCCCGAAAAAGAAAACATACCTAATATTTCATTAAACATTAAAAACAATGAATATGTTGCAAGAAACATTAATACTATTGTTATAATGTACGTTTGTAAAAAAAATTACTTTCAAATAAATGTACCTATTTGTGTTTCATACTACATACTTCAAACATTTGTACACCATTAGGTATAACAAACCGACTCCTTACTACCAATACCTCCTATATACCAATTTTATGCAAATTGATATATTTACATAAAAAATTATGATTTTTCCCTCGATATCTAGCCTTCCTACTGTATGTTGCTTAGAATTAATCATGAACTTGGTGTTCTTAACGTTCATTCGTAGTTCATATTTGATACTGACTTGATGTAATATATTTAGGTACTAATCGTTGGAGTGCTTTTAAACTGTCTGCAAAAATAGCGGTGTCGTCTGCGAATCTTATGTTTTTCAAGATTTTTCCGTTTATTGATATACCCTGTTCTTTCTCTGATATTGCTTCATTAAAAATAGCTTTAAAAATAGCTAAATATATGTTTGCTGAACAATAATTGTTTAGCTGAAATTAAAATATATTTTTAATATAACACTTTTAGTACCTACATATATTGTTGTGCATTACTACAAAATGTATACGTATCGTAATAATTTATTTTGACAGGATATTTTGGCACTACTTTGAGTTTTTTAACAATTATTAAGAAAAAAAGAAGGTAACTTTGGTAACAAAAAACAAAATTGTTTTATTTCCACAGATCCAATGAATAATAATTTATTATTCTGCAGATAGGCGCTATTTGTGATAAACAGTTCCAATAAAATAAAATAATGTTACAACTTAACACGTATTTGTGATAATTTCACGCGCGAAGTTCTTTTACAAACCAGTGCGCATTTCCAAATTAAACGTCTTGAAATGGACACGTATTTGAAAGCAGATATGCTCCGCCGTTTACGTGCCGATTTCAAAACTACCCAGTCTTGAAATGAACACGGAAACGTAAATACGCGGCCCGGCCCCAGGGATGGGCGAACTGGGCGGCCGCCCGGGGCGGCAAATGTAGGGGCGGCAAATTTTAGATGAAAGCAAATTTTTGAAATTGAGGAAATAAGAAATTACGTTTTTAATATTACAAAATATCAATATTATGAACAAGAGCGGCATGAATGCAACTGGAAAAAGGAGAATTAAATAAATGAAACAAGAACAATTGCAAGGCTCGTTTTATGGGAAATCGACAATACCGCATTCTTCTTCATAACATAAGAATAGTGGGATCAGAACTAAATTAAATTGCTAAAATTCACTTAAAATTAAATATACTGAAGATGAATATAATAATTGGAAACATATGGCTGAAGCTTTGTCCAGCCACGCTAAGTCTCCAGCTCATCTACAGTCACAGCGACAGTGGGTAGAACTAGCAATTAGACTAGAATCGGGCAAACCCTAGTCGAAGAAACACAAAACGTTCTAAATTCAGAAACTCGTCATTGGAAAAATGTAATAGAACAACTTATATTAATAATACAGTTCTTGGCACGGCAGTGTCTTCCTTTAAGGGGCGATTCTAATAAACTTTTTCATCGCAAAAATGGCAATTTTTTAAAGTTTGTTGAGTTGAGCTCTTTGAAAAATTTTATTTTGTTTTACAAGAGTACATTAAGAGAACAACGATTGGTAGTAAAAAGCAGCATCACTACTTGGGAAAACGTATTCAAAACGAAATTACTCAGCTCCTCCATGACCAAATCAAAAATAAAATTTTAAACTTTTTGAAATCATCAAAGTATTATAGCATAATTTTAGATTATACACCTGATATTTCTGTGGAGAACAAATGACTATTGTTGTATATTTTGTCGATTAAGCTTCCTGTGCACAAAAAGTGTTAATATTGCAAAACGTTTTCTTGGATTTGTGCCTGTACTGGAAACCACTAGCTTGGGACTTACAGAAGTTATTTTGAAAAAACTGAATGAACTGGGAATGCCTTTGCAAGATATGAGAGCACAAGGGTATGATAATGGGGCAAACACGAAAGCGAAGAACTTTTTAGCCCATTTTCTGGTCATTCACTCAACTTAGTCGTGAACGATGCTGCTTAATCCTCACAGTTTGCAGTTTCTATCTTTTCCTTAGTAATAAAAATTTGTCGGTCTTGACGGTCCAGTTAGCTGGGGCTCAGTCGATCGACAAGTTTAGTGGATTTGCGATTTGCGGTCGCTGGTTCGAGCCTCAGCTAGGTCATGAAATTTATAAAAGGCCAACGCCGTAGTATAAAACTCAATAGAGTCTACGGCTGGGTCTGGAATAAACTGGCGTCTGATCGGCCTATGGAGGAGCGGTACGGGAAGGGATAAGGGCTTCCGGCTTGGTGATACTCCTCCATAGATCCCTACCGAAGGGCGTTGACGCCTAAGAACGGTGTATACAAATAAAAATTTACAATTTTTTCTCGGCATCTAGATATTCATTGTTGGGCTATACTGAAAAATCATATTTCTAGCACATTACTGAAACCTTTGTCCGAATCTAGATGGTACTTTCCCATTGTACCACATTGTGAGAAATTGATGCAATTACTCCGATCAGTAAAGATCACTGTCAATAAAAACAACGATAAATTGGTTGCTCATGAGGCAAGAGGCAAGCTGTTTGGCAAATCAAATCCGTGATTTTACTTTTCTTTGCTATATGGTAATATTTTCACTACATATACATTTTACTTCACATTAACGTAGTCAGCAAATCACTGCAGAGTATTTATATGGGAATGTATCAGCTGTCAGTTTATTAGAAAAGGCGGAAATCCATTTTAAATATCTCAGAAGTAATTTAAAATTCCAGGGCTATTTAATAGACGCAAAAGAGTTATCATCAAAGTTAGAAATTGAGAACCCGAAAATCGGAGGCACAGTAATAGCAAGAAAGAGGAAAGTAAAAAGACAATTTGGCTATGAGGCTGAAGATGAAAGTATGGACCTAGATCCAGAGACACGATATAAGGTTGACGCAATGAACTGTCAACTCGGTGTTGACAGTTCATTGGGTTGACGTCTATTTGACAACGGTTAATGCATTAAGTGATAGATTTTTGCAAATTAAGAGCCATGGTGAAATTTTTGGGTTTTTGTACGATATAAACCAAATTAAGGATGTGACTGCTAGTGATTTATCAGATAAACGTTTTAAGTTCTTTAATTTTTGATGAGTCAAAAGATCTAAATTATGCTGATCTAAAAGTTTAACTTATCGTACTTTCCACGATTGTGAAGCCCAAGAGTACACCTCTAGATACCCTGAAAATGATTAGAGAGTATGATTTTGATTTTGCACCCAAGTAAGTGTTGCTTTAAAGATTTTATTAACCCTACCAGTGACAGTGGTCTCTAGAGAGAGAAGCTTTTCAAAGCTAAAACTAATAAAAAAGTACTTAAGATTAATTTTGTCCCAGAAACGTTTGAGTGCTCTAGCGACAATCTATATTGAACACGAAATAAATGAGTCCCTGGATCTTGAGAAATATTAAACGACTTTTTCCGTGCCAAGGCAAGAATAGTACTACTTACTTTAAAACGTAAGTGTGTAATTATGGATATGCATAGTGAGTTTTTGGATATTAAAGCATGTTAATCTATTTATAGTTATGTAGTAAAATTTCATGAAAATATTGCAAATGTGGTTTTAAGCTTGTATCGTTCAAATAAAGTGGAAAATGGCGTTAAATAATTTATCACAAAGCACACATCAATAAAAATACAATCTTGGCGATAGCTGAAGGAAGGTTGTTAGTCTTGGATCTACACAGAGGTGGGGGTGAGGGGGCGGCGGTCGCCGATCTTGCCCAGGGCGGCAAAATCCCTAGGGCCGGGCCTGATGCGATGTCCATGAAATTTTGAAGATTCTCCGTTAGATCCACCTTTAAGAGTCTTCCAATTTATTTACGAGCACAGTTGATGTTTTAACTTTTTAAAACTTTTGTGCTAGATATTATAATGTTAAAATTACTGAAATATTATACATTTTATTTTCACATTCATTTATTCATTTTATTTTTAGAATACCGAATCTGATCCTCCAAGAATTAAAGAATTTCTGGTCACCACAAATGTATCTAACCATTTTGCAGTAACTAGTGTTGTAAGTAACGTGGAAAACGCAGATAGAAATGCAAAGCAAACAGCTTTTTCGGTGGTTCTACCAGATAGAGCTTTTATTTCAGGATTTTCTATGGAAATTGATGGAATACAATACAAGGCATTCGTGAAAGAAAAGGAGATAGCTAAAAAAATTTATGACGAGGTTTGATATTACCCGTTTTATTTAAAATCGTTGCATTATAGTCGAGGAAATGAAGCTGAAAAAATGGCAAAACCTCGCAATTTTTTCGTCCAGCATCGATTTGTACAAAAATTTGGAAATAGCCTCATTACACCCTCTAGTTCATTTTCTATATTGAGCCGTTGCACGCTTTTGGTTTTTTAAGGGTGAAAACTACCCCTAATTGTAAAAAATTAAAAAATAACATTTTAAACTTTAATATTGTCAACATTTGGTTCTTATTAGTTACATAATGATTGTTTTATGCTTTAAGATATACTATCATAATATTTCAACCCTTAAAACCACCCATGTTGGAGCTATATATAACAAATTTACTTATCCTAAAAGAATAATTTCGGCTTGCATCGATTTACATAAAAATTTGGGATTAGGATCATCTCACCCTGTACTTCATATTCTATATCATGCCTAAGGGCGTTGATTATTTTTAGGGGTGTAAACTACCCCTTATTGTCCAAAATTATATAAAAACATTGTAAACTTTAGTATGTTTAAAATTTGGTTTTGATTGGTTAAATAATGATTGTTTTATACTTTAGGATATAATCTCATAATATTTCAACCCTTAAAAACCACCCTTAATAACATTACAGTTTTTACAAGTAGATATTTTAATAGATTATACAGAATAAAAAGTAGAATTCAAGAATTAGAAAAACATTTATTTACACAAAAATACGAATTTACAAATATGTACAATTACAAATACAAATAGTTTTTAACTCATCTTCCAGTATACGAACCTTTTCTGTGGTATTATACATACATAGTGTGACCAACTAGCCCGAAAAATCCGGGACATGGCCCGAATTACAAAGTCGTGTCCCGGCGTCCCGGACAAGGCTTCCGGGCCATCCGAATTTTCAATGTTTTGGTAAAATTCCATATTGAAATTTTTAATACATCATTCTTCTAAGAATTCACTGGGACGAAAAAAAGTCGACAATCTTCTAGTTCCAGTTCATCTAGAATGTTATACTAATACCACATACAAAACGCATGCATTTTATATCGTCGTATTATAGTTCTACGAAAACTCTAACTCTGGACTTTTTCCGGATTCTAAATTTTAATTATTCTCTTCTGAAAAGACGATTTAAAAACATGAATATCATTTAATGATAATTATATTTTAACCCAAGGTTCAATTTACATGGAAATCCAACATAAGTTGATTTTCTAATTTTTCGTTTTTTGAGAACGATTTACGGCTTGAAAGTCGAAACGTCAAAAACAAAAAAAGTCAAAAAACAAAAATGTAATTATCATTACAACCCATTCCACCAAAAAAAAGTTTGTCAACATAAAAATGTTAAATAATCAATAAAATGATGATATGAAAGTTTTAAGTTTTATATTAAAAAAAAATGGCCCGATTTTCATTGAAAAGTCCCGGATTTTAGTAAGTTTTTTCAGTTTTGTCCCGAATTTGACTAAATTGGAGTTGGTCACACTATACATACATTGAAAATTATCCATAAGCAGACTATCCGAATTTTTCGAAAAAAGAAATTCGTTTTATAAACATAGCTCCTTCATTTTTGGCGATAAAAAGTTTTTTCAAAAATGACTTTGTAGGAGTTTTGAAGAGTTATAAGACTGTGTAAACTAATGTTGTTCTGAAGCTATTTCCTTGTGGCATTTTTATAATCAACTATTTTCAATGGGAAATAAGCCACAATTTTACCAAAAAAATGATTTTATTAACGTTTCGAAGCCCAAATCGGGTTTCGTTGTCAAAATACAAAATAAAAAAAATAAGCCACAATTTTACCAAAAAAATTATTTTATTAACGTTTCGAAGCCCAAATCGGGTTTCGTTGTCAAAAGACAAAATACTACTAAAATAAACAAAAATATTTTTTTTATTTTAGTAGTATTTTGTATTTTGACAACGAAACCCGATTTGGGCTTCGAAACGTTAATAAAATATTTTTTTTTGGTAAAATTGTGGCTTATTTCCCATTGAAAATAGTTGATTGTGTAAACTAAATTCCGTAAGATCCCTTAGTTTTTAATTAGAGTGGGTTTAAAGGGCTCGAATAAGGGGGTGTTTGCTCGTAAATAGAGGTTTTAAATAACTATATCTCGCTAACTGTTCACTGTAATGAAAATCTATGTATAAGGAAATTTTAGTTATTAAAAAGCTATAATTTGGTAGTCCATCATTTTTTTCGTATCTCCAGTATTTTCGGAGATATTTTGAAGTAAAAGGTAAAAAATGGGAAATTCCAAAAAATTAATTTTTCTTTAAACTCCAATTTTTCTAAAATTAGCCCTTTTAAATTGGTCAAACTTCTTGGGTGTATTGATAATACAAATTTAAAATGAATTACAGAAAAGTGAAGACCAATTTTTAATTGGGAGAGTAGTTAGGGGGTCGTTTTCACTAATTTTTTCATAGAGAAAAGCAGGCACCGGCATTTTTTGATCATAAGTCGCTTAATTTTTAGGCCGGAAACTTTTAATGAATATTTTTTAAAAGGCCTATCTGTATACTTGAAAAAATATTATTTAAGTTTTCCTCGAAAAATGCAAAGTTTTTCCGTTATTTTACTTTGAATATTTCAAATTATGCATTTGACGAAAAAAGCTAACTTTTAACATGCCGTATCTCGATTTGTGTTGGTCTTAAAGATATTACAGAACAATAATTTGGTTTGCGTTACTAAAAGATACAATTTTGATATCTACAGTTTTTTTGATTAAATGCATATTTTTCGAGGTATTCTCAAAAACCCTCTAAAAAGTCGATTTTTTCATCGAAAAACTGTTACTTTCAAGCACGAATAACTCAAAAATTATTAGTTTTACGAAGAAAATGTAAAAAATATTTTTTTCTTAGAATTACTTTTTACATCGATTTACATGGTTAAAAAGTAATAAAAAATTCCCGCCCCCGAGATGGGGTGGCAACCACCCCCAAGGTTTTAGCGTACAGTGGCATGATATAGAAAATGATCCTTGGACTATTCCCTACCTTTTGTGAAAATTTCAAGTAAATCCATGCTGGACGAAAAAATTGCGAGCCAAAATGCTTCATTTCCTCGACTACTAGTTTACACTATTGTTTTACCAAAAGTATCTAATTCATTTGTTTTTAGTCTGTAGCAACAGGACAAAGTGCTGGACATGTCGCTGTGAGTACGAAAAATTCCAACAGATTCACCGTAACCGTCAACGTAGAACCCCTAAGCAAGGTCATCTTTAAATTAGAATATGAAGAACTATTGCAAAGAGAAAATGGACAGTACCAAATCATTAGCAATATTCAACCTGGACAAATGGTTAAAAAACTAAAGGTCATGGTAAGTATTTAATATTATTCCTAATCTACATTTCTCAAAGCTTCCGTGGTCTTGCTCGTTAACTCCTTCTTTTGGATCCCATTGTAACACTATCCGTGGGTCTGAGATTGGACATTTTTTTACATGTGCGTATCATAATAATAATTAATATGACAAATAATTATTGTTTGGTCCGTATTTGTCTAATCTTTCTTTGTCATCCTTTCTCGACTTGATTTTGTCCATGTTTCAGCTACGTATGTAGCAATGGGAAAAATAAGGGTATTGACCAACTTGAGCTTAGTCTTACTTGGTACTGCCAGGTCTTTCCATATTTTAATTAATTTAGCTATTTCGGTTCGGGCAATTGCTATGTAACGATATGATGCCTCGGCAAGCGATGAGCTGATCTACCAGAGACGACCGGAGGAGTGTCCGTGTGGATGCCTGTGTGCCTAGGTGGATGCCACCGTGATGAAGTGGCGTCCACCATAGTAGCGAGGAACGAGCGACTGCGTGTCGCTGTTCAGCCGTGCTGCATTGAAGTGAAATGCGGTGTCTCCATATATGGCTATGTTGATTTAACAAAACGAGATTGTTATTGTGCTGTTTATCGTATCATTTGAATGTTGCTATTACGATCGGATGACTGTAATAAAGTTTAATATTGTTTTTCCTTTGCAGAAGATGGAATTGTATTTTATTATATTTGTTTTAAACTGTATATAATTATCTTAAATATATTTACTTTATTTTTAACCTGTGTTTTACTGAGTATGTCGTCCTGAAAGCGCTACCCGTTACAGCTGGACTAAACTTGATTTCTAAGGAGCTATCGCCATTGTTGGTTATCAGTCTGTCTGTACAATCTGTCTGCTACTTCGATATTCGCGACTTGGTATATGTGCCGTAGATTATTATTTGCCCTGTCTACAATCATCATTTTTGTTTTTCCGGTGTTGATATGAAGTCCGAATCATTAATCCAGCTTAGCCATCCTGTGATGGTGGTCATTTCACTTTATACGCTGCTAGTATAAGTATGTCATCTGCGTATCGTAGTTTATTGATTTTTCTGGCTCCTGTAGTGATTTCTTCATCCAATTCATAGGCGTAACCAGGGGGGTTTTGGGGGTTATAACCCTGCTCCCATTGGGATCTAGTTTGAGCTCTATACGCTTAACACCATTATGTGTTGTTGACAAATAAAGCCATTTGGAAGTTGTAAACCCCCCCCCCCCTAGCATCATCCTGGCTACGCCGTTGATCCAATTTATCTAGTAATTTGCTCAATTCACAATATATGTTGTATGAGGCCAAGTATATATTATGTATGTACGTGGAGATCAAGACCAAAGTGGACGAGAATCATAGGTAAATGACATATGAACAGTGGCAGACAAACAGTGGATTAGATTGGCGCAAGATGGAGAAATATGGAAGTTATTGGAAGAGACCTACATTCAGGAGAAACTATATCATCTGCAAACCTCAAGTTGTTTAGAAACTCCCCATGGTTTCTTAATTATTGTTTCTCATAGCACTCTTCATAGCATTAGCATAGCATTCTACAAAACGTTGCATATTCTAGAAGAGATGGTTTCTCCTTACCTAGTAGTCTTCTAGAGGTTGGTGAGTTTTGGTTAACCAGAGATAATCATATATACACCTTCTGAAGATATCTAATGATGGTGAAACTAGTAAGGGTGTTTATGGCGCTCTCTGAACGAACTGAAACATAGGACGGCTCTTCATTTCTCTTTGCAGCGATTTTTTTTCTCTTTTCGTTAATTGTATAATAACCAATATTATGTTGCTACTTTCTATTGCTACTATAATTGTTTCTATAGTCTTTTGTTAAATTTAAGTTTGTTTTTATGGTTTTAGGTGATAATCAGGGAAAATCAACCTCTAGCTTTCTTGAACACGCCGTATCTTCAAGCAGGTAGCTCATCGATGGAACTGGCACAAACAACTATAGATCCTGATGCACGTGTCTATAAGAAAAATAATTCAGCTCTGATAATCTTCGAACCGAATATTGAAAGACAAGTGGAGTTTGCGTGCAATGGACTCGGAAATACAGAATATAATGGATTTGCTGGACAGTTTATTGTTAATTATGATGTTAATAGGACAAATGAAGGTGGAGAAGTAAGTATTGAAAAAAGTTAAATATTTTAGGGACAAAAATATTTTATGATGACACTTTAGTATGCGGTCTACTCCAAGGATGCGGTCTACCTGTGCATATCTATGATACTGTGCAGTCTACCGATCGCAATCTGACAATTCATGACGAATTTTCGGAATATAAAGAAATGCAAGAAAGCTCTTGTAGAAAACAATATTTATTCACAAGTAATAACCATTTGGAGTAAAATAAATGTACAATATTTAGGATATAATTGCAACGTAGAATAGCAGTGGCAATTCTTCAAAACCTCTATATTAGAGCCAAGTAAGAAAGTACTTACAACAACCAAATGTAAGAAAGCAGAATGGATGACGGAGGAAATTCTAGAGTTGATGAATGAAAGAGGAAAAAACAAAACCATCAATAAGACCCGCTATAAATAGATTCAAAACTAAATAAGAAGAAAAATTAGGGAGACTAAAGAAACCTACTTCTCTGAAAAATGTAAAGAAATAGAAGAACTACAAAATAGATATGACAACTTCAACCTACATAAAAAAGTCAAGGAACTAGCCGGAATAGGAAATAGAAGAACTTTAAATATATTTCTCGACAAAAATGGAAATATTATAATGGAGACCGAACGAAAACTACGACGATAGAAAGAGTACATCGAGGAACTATTTCATGACCAGAGAGAAGCTAGTACATCCGCAGATAGCCAAACCGGAGATGTGGGCCCAGCGATAACCAAATCAGAGGTTAGTCAGGCAATAGACTCTATGAAAACCAATAAATCTGCTGGTCCAGATGAATTACCTAGCGAGCTGATAAAGTTGGTCAACGAGAAAAACCTAAACATAATAGTAGAACTGTTCTAAACTACGGGAATGATCCCTAGAGAAATGTTGACATCAGCATTTGTGTATTTGCCAAAGACAGTGAATGCCAAAGAATGTAGTGACTACCGAACCATAAGCTTAATGTCACATACCTTGAAAATTCTGCTGAAAATTATCCACGCCAGAATATACTCTAAACTGAAGCTGGATATTAGTGACACTCAATATGGGTTCCGCAATGGTATGGGTACCAGAGAGGCATTATTCTCCTTCAACGTGCTGACACAGAGATGTTTGGATGTTCACCGTCCCCTTTACGTCTGTTTTATAGACTACAATAAAGCGTTTGATAAAGTAAAACATGATCGACTCATGGAAATTCTGAAAACTAAAAACCTAGATGAAAGAGATTTAAGACTAATAACACACCTCTATTACAATCAGCGAGCAATAGTAAGAGTTGAAAAAGAAACATCTGAAGAAATGGAAATAAAAAGAGGAGTCAGGCAAGGCTGTATACTATCACCTCTATTATTTAACGCTTATTCTGAAGAGGTAATGCGAGAAACTCTGGAAGATGAAACAGTCGGCATAAGAGTAAATGGAGTCTTAGTTAACAACATGAGATATGCAGATGATACAGTAATAATAGCCGATAGTTTACAAGACCTTCAAAGACTCATGAGTAAAATAGTAAAGTGTAGTAGAGTAGGGAGTACAGACTCTCTCTCAATATCAAAAAGACGAAGTTTATGAAAATTAGTAAAAACAACTATAATAATAACGAAATATTGATAGTAGAGGGCCAGCAGATCGAAAGAGTAAAAAAGTACATTTACCTAGGAACACTTAAGTATAACATAACATAATGACTACACTGCAGAAATCAAAGTCAGAATCGAAAAAGCTCGTTCTAATTTTATGAAAATGAAAAAAGTCCTATGTAGCAAAGATTTAACATTAGCTCTTAAAGTACGCCTAACAAAATGTTACGTATACAGTGTACTATACTATGGAGTGGAATCATGGACGTTAAATGTAGAGACAATGAGACGACTTAATGCCTTTGAAATGTGGACCTATAGAAGAATTATGAGGGTTTCCTGGGTAGATAGAGTTACGAACAACGAAGTACTGAGAAGAATAGGTAAAGAGAAGGAAGTTGAACTTACAATTAAAGAAAGAAAACTACAGTATCTCGGACATGTGATGCGGGGCGAGAAGTATGGCATCCTGCGACTAATAATGCAAGGAAAGATAGATGGCAGAAGAAGCATCGGAAGGAGACGAATTTCATGGCTGAAGAACCTGAGAGAATGGTTTGGTTGCAGCTCAAAACAACTATTTAGAGCTACTGCCTCAAAAATTAAAATAGCTATGATGATTGCCAACGTCCGTAGCGAATATGGCACCTGAAGAAGAAGAAGAAATGCACAATGAAAGAGTAATAACGTATAAGGTTTGTTCCAACATAACGAAAAGCGTCATGAAACGATCACGAAACTGCGCGCAGATAGCAAAATAGTACGTTCCATGGGTTATTTTGTTTACTGCGCAGTTTCGTGATCGTTGCATGACGGTTTTTCGTTGTGTTGGAACAAACCTCGGCGAATCGGTTAGAAAATTTACACCGAATATAACAAAATTCAGTTTGGCAAAATTGTGTGAATGTTACCTAGCATATCCCTTCTAAAATAAACAGAACTGTTATTTAGTCCAGACAAATTAATATATTTTTTTGGTAACAAAAATGAGGTGTTTTACCCATATAGCGTTTCAAATATGATGTGCAAAATAATTTTTCGTACTTCCGGGCCTAAAGTGACAACTTCACTCCCTTGTGACAGGTACTAAAGTGTCACATTTAATCCCTCCGGGATTAAATATTGACGAAACTCCCGGAACGATTAAATCACAAACAAACGAATTTAAGGGATATTTTATTGAAAAATATAATTAATTAGAATGGTAATTAACGTTAATATTCAAATTAATATTGTGACAGTTCGTCATATTGACCAGTCTTTCCTGGGTTAATGCAGCAGGTAACTGACGAGTAACAGATAGGTCCTTTTCATATTGAACTGGTGTTTGTTTCGAAGATCCTGCGGAAACAGGAAGCGAGAATGAGGACTGTGGCATAACTATAGTGGACGAATCGGCGACTTGACCAAATATTTTATCTGAAATTTTTTGTTTATTTTTAATAGACGATTCAATATATCCCTCGGCCACGTTGGAGGATTTCCATCCTCCATGTCTCTTCAGCACGTCTATTGTTGCTCCCGAATCAGCTAACAAAGACGCAGATGTGCGTCTAAAACAATGTCCCGTATAAGACGTCGCATTTTCTAATTTCAAGAAAGCTGCTATTTGCCGTGGAATTGTACCAAACATGTTTTTTCCTACTACTCGCGTAGTACATTCTTTGTTGATGTATTGAACAAAAAATTTTGAATGAGTTGTCCCTGTCTTTCGCAATGCCACATATTTCCGAAATATCGCCACAAAACTGATGGCACTGTTTTCTGAATTTTTGATCACAAAATTTCGGTCAATTTTATTTTTGGTGTTTCTAATCGCAATTAGGAAGGAATCGCCCAAATCTCTCACATCGTCGATTTCTAAATCAACCAACTCTTTTCCACGACAAGCTCCCGCAACGCCCAAAATAAGTGCAACCTACAAAAAAATTGATTTCTTAAAATTTCTGAATATAAACAAATTTCCAAATTTACCTTAAGCATTAAATATTTATCATCCGGAGCCTCCCGTAAGAACTGATCTACCTGCTCAGACGTGAGAATTCTTGACTTCTTTGGCTTAAATCCCTCATTTCTTCTCTTCAAAAAAGCTAATAATTTTGGAAATTTACTTATATCAATATCTTCTCTAATGTTAATAACCGATTTCAGCATTGAGTAATGTGCCCAGAGAGTTGAGGCACAAACCGCTTTTGATTTATCATCGAAGTAGACTAACAGCGCATTTTCAGTAGGTTGTCTCACATTTTTTAAGCGGCACCACTTTTTAAAAGCATCGTACTGCTGCTCGTATAGTTTTCTAGATTTCGGTGGTAACAATTCTTCACCTACTTCGGCTGCTCTTTTATCAATATCAGATACACCTTCTTCACTCATGATACCAATAATTATCAATAACAATGTTTCTTTACAATGACACTAGTAATGACAATGTTTCTAAATTATAACTGTCACAACGCAATGTTACTATGGTAACTTATTTTAAAGACAGTTTATTAAATGAGTTGAAGAGAGAAAAAACTGATTGAAATTATTGAAATAATTAATAAAATCATACTGGAAGTACGAAAAGTATCGTATATACCTTGCGACTGAAGTACATTTAATCCTTCAGGTAAATTATGGCCCTCCCTGCGGTCGGGCCATAAACTCTGCCTTCAGGATTAAATGTACTACTTCAGTCCCGCGGTATATAATGTACTATTAATTTAGGTTCCGCTAATGAACTTGCTTTTTTTGTTATTAAAGTAGAAAAACGTTAAATTTCTGTTGCATAATCATTATTGTCCAGTTATCGTCTAATTATTTTAACTGTACTAATATCCGTCTACTGATTTAGAATGATTAACGGTTTGTTAAAACATGTTATCTTTAGCGGCTTCTGCAATGTCTTATACATATCGAATTTCATTGTAAAAATGCGCATTCCCACCTTTTTGCGTTTTGACTATACTACATAATGTACAAAAAAAATGCACCCCAACTATTTCCAAAAAAAACATAATATGTAACCTAATTATTTGGTTTTCCTGAAAATGTTTATGACTACTTAGCAATAAACATTTTGCCTACAAACAGTTTGTTGCCTTTCATTATTGTGTGCAAACCCTTCTGAGAAAACAAATTGGGGTTGTTTAACCACATAGGTATACAGTGCCGGCAAAAAAATCTTTACAAAGAGAATAAAACGCATAAATCAGAAAAAATATTATTTTAATTTTAGAAATTTATACTTTGTCATCCCAATTGATTATTTTAGTTGGGAATAAGACCCACAAAATTGGCTTATTTTTAACTTAAATAATAAATTTATATGACAAAGTATTAATTTGTAAAATTAAACTAATAATTCTTCTAATAATAATAAATCTTCTTGAAATTTGCATAAATCAGGACTATTTTCAACAACTATTTCAAAACGCCCCGTATTCAAACAGTTCTCATTCAGAACCTTTGACAACCCTACAGCAGAATACAAAACGGCTTTAAATAGTACAAAAACAGATTTTTCGTACTTGAAAACTCTTATGTTCTGCCATCCGTTTGTCAAAGTTTCTGCCAATTTGACCGATGTACGTTTTTGGACAGATACCACATGTCCGTTTGTAAAAAAAAGAAAAGTCGAAAGAAAAGGCAATTACAGAGTGGTGGCGAAAAGGCAAAAAAACTGACATAATGTGGTGACTGTCCAAAATCTAACATCGGCCAAACTGGTTCCAGTTTTCGCCAGAGAACGTCGTGTTAGATATTTGGCGAACGCTATATTCGTATAATTTGTACGGCGGGACAAACCTCTTGCGAGCTGTTTGTTCGTCGCTCGTCACGAACCACGGCCTGTCGGTTTTTGGGACAAATACAAAGGATATTCGAAGTTCAATTTGGACGGCGTTCTCAACGATATTGTCTGTTCGTGTCCTCGGATCGAGATTGTGTAAATGACGAGTTCCTAGAGATAAGAAACGTAAGAAACACAATGTAATAAATTTTAATTTTATAAGTGATAAACCAATGATTGCTGTTTTTATTTATATCTATTTAGAACGGGACTTTGAGATAAAATTACAAATTAAATTAATCTTCGCACAAGTGTTGCTTCGTCGCTTTCCATGGATCGTGATGAGTTTGCGATGAGTTCGCTGTAAATATATTTTCAACGAACTGTATGCGAGCAGTTCGCAAACAGTTAGGCTCGCATATTATGTGTACCGACCTTTAGATAAAATGAACTTCCATCAAGTAGCGGTCGATTCGATCGCTTATTAATAATTATATTTTTCTAGGTACTTTATCAAGATAATTTCTTCTTCATTTCCTTCGCACCACACAGTTTAGATCCCATCCCCAAACATATGGTTTTTATACTTGACACTAGCGGAAGTATGTACGGTTTTAAAATTAGCCAACTCAAGGATGCAATGTCCAAGATTTTGCCTCAGTTAAACGAAGATGATGTCTTCACTGTTCTTCAATTTGAGGACTATGTTTTTGATTGGGATGAATACAAAAATAAAAATGATGTGTTTGGTCACGCGGACCCGGAAAATCTGCCTTATGGAAATTTGGCTGATCGGTTTCAGGTAAGTTGCATTGTTCCAATAAATCAGTTTGATTATTTCTAGGCCTGGATCCCACGTACCAAAAAAAGTTGATTAATAGCAAGCTGAAAATTTGTTCATAGTTTAACGGTGTCTCGTCGGACAAACTTTGATGTATGGGAACACTGGGACAGGGAAAGTGTTAATTGTGGAACAGGTTAAAAGTTTGGAACGTCAGACTACGAAAACGTCCCATGTATTTTGTCGGACAGAGCGTCCAATTGATTTGTTACCCTTTCATTAAACTCTCATGCAAAAATCAGACTGCTATTTATCACCAACTGGGCATTTTAATAAGTCCGACACATAGAACATGTCAAATCACAGGAATTATGACAGGTGATAAATAGCAGTCTGATTTTTGCATGAGAGTTTAATGAAAGGGTAACAAATAAATTGGAAGTTCTGTCCGACAAAATACATGGGACGTTTTCGTAGTGTAACGTTCCAAATTTTTAACCTGTTCCACAATAGGGAACTTGCACATTTTTTTTATTACATAATAATGTTGTTTTGTATAAAAATGAGATTTTCAAAATTTTACGCTTCAAAAACTCATAATACCTTCTTCTTCTTTCTTTCTATACAGACATTACTCTGTCTGTTTTTCAATGTGCCTCCAGTAAGTTGTCATTCCATCTCTTTCGTGGTATTCCCACTGATCGTCTTCCTATTGGGGAACCGTCCCTCGCCGTCCTTACTACTCTATTCGTTGCCATTCGGCTTATGTGGTCGTTCCATTCTACTCTTCTGCTCTTCAACCAGCCACTAATGTTGTCCACCTTGCATCTCCTTCGTATATCTGCACTTCTAGCTCTATCCCACATCGTCTTACCATCGATTTTTGGTCTGATGACTGTTTTGTAAATTCTACCCTTCACTTCTTCTCCGATGACCTTGTTTCTCCATATTGTTTCATTCAGGCAACCTGCGGCTCTGTTTGCTTTATTCACCTGATCTTCCACTTCTGTTTCGAGCTCTCCGAGCTGCATAGTGTGATGATTAGATATTTAAACTCCATAACTTGTTCTATTATTTGACCCTCCAGCTCTAATTTACACCTTATTAGATCTGCTGTTATAACCATGCATTTAGTCTTTTTTGGGGAAATTAACATGTTAAATTTTCTAGCGGTTATATTAAATTCGTGCAGCATACGTTCTAAATCATCTTCACTTTGAGAGATTAGTATTGCGTCGTCTGCATAGCAGATTATTTTAAGTTGTTTTTCTCCCATTTGGTATCCTTTTTTTGTTCTTACTTTTTTTATTATTTCGTCCATGATCAGGTTGAACAACAGAGGACTCAGGGAATCTCCCTGTCTTATCCCATTGCCAGCTTCAATTGGGTCAGTTAGTTCTTCATCTAATTTTATTTTTATCGTGTTGTTCTGGTAGATATTTTCGATCGTTTTAATTATTCCTAGAGGTACCTCTCTTGCGTACAATAAATGGATAACGTCCTTTAATTTGACCCTGTCAAATGCCTTCTTAAGGTCCACGAAACATAAGTATGCCGGTTTGTTGTATTCTAACGATTTTTCTTGAATCTGCCTCATTATAAATATAGCGTCGGTGTATGATCTTCTCGACCTAAAACCTTGTTGTTCTTCTGCTAATGTTATAATTTTATTCAGTTTGTTTGTTATCACTTTGATCGTTAATTTTAGTGTTGTGTTTAATAAATTAATTCCTGTAATTCTCTGGGTCCGATTTTTCTCCCTTTTTGAAGAGAGGTATTAGGATGTTTGATCTCTATTCTTGTGGTATCCTGTTTTGTTCTATTATTTTTTGTATTAGTTTTAATAATTGTTTGGTCAGGTCTTGTCCTCCATACTTTAGGAGTTCATTCGATATTCTGTCATCTCCTGGTGATTTTCTATTTTTTAATTTCCTTAATGCTTCCGTTACCTCTGCTTCTTCAATATTTGTTTCTTCGTTTGTTGTCACTTCAGGTGTTGGTGGTTCGTTATCGTTATATTTAGCAAACAGAGATCGAAAATAGTCTGCCCAAGTTTCCTTCTGAATGTGTTTCGTTTTTATTAGTTCGTTCATCTCTTGTCTTTGTCCTCTGATCATTCTCCATATTTCCTTTTGTGTTCCGTAGAAGTCGTGTTCCATCTGTTTTGAGAAACTCTCCCAGTGTTCTCTTTTTATTTGTCTGACTAGAGTGTTTGTTTCGTTTCTAATTCTTTTATAGTGGTTGTATGCCTGTTGTGTTTGTTGTGTTCTGTATTGTAAAAAGGCCTTCTTCTTTTCTTCACATTTTATCTTAACTTCCTCTCGAAACCATAGGGTTTTCTTTTTTGATATATTGGTAAGTATTCGTTACTTTCCTCTCTCCAAGTGATTCTGTTGCTGCGTTAATTATGTTACTTTTGAGTGTTTCCCAGCTTTCCTCGATGTTATCGTTTTCTAGTATTTCATTATCAGCAATCTTCTCTGATATTCTTTTTCTATATAAGTACTCCGTGGATTCCGTACTTAGTCCTTCGACTTTGATTTTTGTTTGTGTTGGTGCCACTCTCTTCGGTTTGAAACTTAGAAGTATAATAACTTAGAAGTACAAATTTAAAGTCTTCTGTATTTTAAAATGGTGCAAACGACCCGTGACGACACACAGTTTAACTATATGGTACCGTTTATGGTTATAATTAGGTATATGCTTCTTCTTCTTCTTTAGTTTATTGGCCTCCACCTACTTGGGTATACCTCGTCGCGGAATAAAGGAAAGATATATATATTTTATTAACATTATTTATCGTATGTCATTGTAATAATATATACCAGTTTGTTGACATTGGAATTTGATATAGTTATTGAAGGAAAGAAAAGAAGGTTTACTAAGGAACCTAAAAACATTTTGTAAAAGTACAAGTTTTCTATGAATAGTTCAAACGATCAAAAACACTTGTAACGTCACATAACTGTATTTTCTACTGACGTTTATAACATCTAATTTAAAATTCTGTTTACTTTGTTGGAACAATGTATACATATAAACGGATTACGTCACGACGCGTTTTGAGCTGGCTGGTATAATTTGAATTTTTAATCGTCTTTAGGGGCCAAACGAAAGCCAAACAAAACTTTTTTTATCTTTGATACATGTTTTAAATTATGTTCTGTTCTGATTTATAACATTTTTGTCGAATTTAAAATTTTATGCAAGGTCCCTATTAAAACTTCCCCTGTTCCAGTGTTCACATACATCAAAGTTTGTCCGACTAGACACCGTTAAGATATTAACAAATTTTCAGCATTTTATTAATCATTTTTTTTTGGTACTCGGGACCCAGGCCTATTCATTCATAGAGATTCTGACCAACAGAAACCTACAAGAATAAAAATTACAGCGGTTATTTTTTAATGATTTTACCTTCAATTCGTGTAGTAAGATTTTTCATCACGTGTTTAATTCTGTCCAATAAGAGTATTATTTTTTTAAGTAAAATTTAATAAAAAATTTTGGTCTTGGTAAAAGGTATATTATTTTAAAAAGCCCTATAGGGCTACAAACATCGAACAAAACGTTTTGTTCGATGTTTGTAGCCCTATAGGGCTTTTTAAAATAATATACCTTTTACCAAGACCAAAATTTTTTATTAAATTTTACTTGTAATTAATGGTATACAGCCAGCTACAGGAAATTCTTCCTTGTGGATTATTATTTTTTTGTTTAATTGCAACCAGTTTCCTAGTTTTGACAACTGTCACATTTAAGAAAATATCCATAATAAACTTTAATGCCTGGTTGCACCAACAGATCTTAAGCTTAAGACGGGCTTTAAACTCAGCTTATGAAACATACGCGTTGCACCATTGAGCCTTAGATCAACCTTCAGCTTGCCACAATTTGCCCAGTAAATGAACGGGAAATAAGGCGATACCGTGTAATTTTCAGGGTCAACTCCGAATTGCATGATAATTTGGATTTAGGTTCTACTTACCCTCCACTTCAAAGTTGAAATTGTGCCGTTGGTTGCTTTTACTTGGGGGTGACAGTCACCCCTTTTCGGGGGTGAAAAACATACGTTCAATATAAGACCGGAAATGGATAAATTGACTGATTTTAAGTAACTTTTGTTTGATAGAGTATTTTATATAAATCAATACTTTTCGAGCTATTGGCAATTGAAAATGTTTATTTTTCGACAAAAAAAACTACTTTTTCAGACGGTTTTTCGCAAATAACTCATAAAGTAAATATTTGATCAAAAAAAATGGTCTTAGCAAAAGTGTAGCTTATAAAAAATCGAAAAAAACTGTATATCAGGAAAGTCTATCAATCGAGTAAAAACAAAGTTGTAGCTCATGAAAAATACGTTCTTATTCGTCTAATTTAAAATCGAATATATCAAGGTGAAATCATTGAAAAATTAAGCACTTTTCAGGAAAAATACATTCAAACTTTTGAAGTGTTTATAAGAAGCTTTATTCTAATTGTCTCTAAAAGTTTCTAGCATTAAAAATAAGCGAGTTACGCTCAAAATACAATTGGCCCTCTTTTTTTTTGGTAAAAAAATCATAAAAATATCTACGTGTTTAGCTCCCCAAATGAAATTAATCGCTACCGCTTTACAAACAATTTACTTACTTATCTACTTTTTATATGAGCTGTCAGTCTCACCGGTTTAAAATGCTTATTTTTGAAAGTGTTATAGTTGAAAAAGCTTGAAAGGGTCACTAATCACGAGTGTATGCAAATTTTGAACAGCCATATCTTAACTAATTTTTGTCTTACGGAAAAACAAAATGAAACTAGCATATTTAAAATAGCAAAATCTACATTTTTTTACTCTTTAAGATTTTTCTTATAACTAATACTTTTTAAGTTATGTTGAAAAACGGAAAGTTTTAAGAAATTTTTGTAAATTTTTTTTTTACTATAAAACCATTTTTTGTTAAATCAACACTTCAAACCAATTAAACTTACAGATCATAATATAAACAATACACATACAGTTAAAATAAATGGTAAAGGGGTAATAATTAATTTTATTTAGGGTGCTAAATAGTTGGAGGTTTTGACAATTTTTTTTACCAAAAAAAGGGGCCAACTTTTTTTTTTCAGTGTAACTCGTTTATTTTTGATACTAGAAACTTTTGTAAAAAAACATATACATATAAAGCTTTTTTTAGATACTTTAAAAATGTTAATAAGCTTTTCCCGAAAAGTGTTTAATTTTTCGATGATTTCGCGTTGAATTATTCGATTTGGAATTAGACGACTAAGAACGTATTTTTCATGAGCTACAACTTTACCTTCACTCAATTTATAGACTTTACTGGTACAGCATTCTTTTTGTTTTTTTATAAGCTACACTTTCGCTAATTATAACTTTTTCGATAAAATATTAACTTTTTGAGTTATTTGCGAAAAACGGTCTGAAAACGTAGTTTTTTGTCGAAAAATCAACATTTTCAATCACGAAAAGTATTGACTTCCGCAAAAAACTTTATAGAACGAAAGTTGCTTATAATCCGCCAATTTATCCATTTCCGGGCTTATTTTACACACTCGTATTTCACCCACCGAGAAGGGGTGACTGTCACCCCCCAAGTAAAAGCAACCAATGGCACAATTTCAACTTTGAAGTGGAGGGTAAGTAGAACCTAAATCCAAATTTTCATGCAATTAGGAGTTGCCCCTGAAAATTACACTCCAAAACAGTCATTTATTGGGCTAAATGGATTGCCACGTGCATTGCATTGATAAGAATCTAAAACTATGGTGCAACGTATATGAGTCTTAAAGCGGCCCTTTTTGTAAGCTGAGCTGGGCTAAGTTGGAGCTTAAGATTTTTTGGTGCAACCAGGCATTAGTTCTCCATCTAATGTCAAATTGTCACGAGGAGAACACAAATCGACCATTTTAAGCACTCGAGTTTACTTCGGTAAGATTATTTCATGAATAAAACTGTATTTATATATAATTATAACTAATATTTAATTAATATCTTCGTCTAAATATTTGCTAAACTGTGCTGTTCACTTTAATAAGTTGAAAAATGTGTGTTAGTACAGCCGATATGTGAAACAATTGTGCATTTGATGAAAAAAGCATATAATTTGGACCACATATACTACACATACAAAGGTTCAAATTTAGATGGGAGGCCATCTCAGATTTTGCCTTCTACAAAAATGGCGCGCATTCAAAATGGCGACTATACATATCTGACTAATAGCACGATAACTTTTGAAAGAAATGTCCGATTTTAACCAAATTTGGTATGTAGGTTCTTTTTTTTATGTGTAAATCTGAGGTCTTGAATTGGACGAATCGGTTTACCAGAAGTTGTGTTTTTCCTGGTTTTTTATGTAAAAATATGTTGTTTTTTTTTTTCAATTATTTCACCCGGTATATGTTAATTTTTCAAAAAGGCAATAAAGCCATTGAAAAGAGCGTAAGAATATTTTTTAGGAAATGTTTTGAACTTTTTGCTTATGATAATTACCATTTAATAAATTCATAACTTATCTTCACATGTACCTATGTGCGGCAGATTCGTGCAAATGTTATAAGAATTATTGTGCATTTAAGGTAAAAGCATATAATTTGGACCACATATACTACACATACAAAGGTTCAAATTTAGATATGAGGCCATCTCACATTTTGCCTGTTACAAAAATGGCGCGCATTCAAAATGGCGACTATACAAATGTGACTATTATCACGATAACTTTTGAACGAAAAGTCCGATACGTTCTTTTTTTTATGAATAAGATCGAGCTCTTGAACCAGAAGAATCGGTTTACCAGAAGTTGTGTTTATCCTGTTTTTTTTTTGTAAAAATATGTTGTTAATTTTTTCAATTCTTTCACCCTGTTTATATTAATTTTTCAAAAAGGTAATACCGGCGTTGAAAAGAGCGTAAAAATATATTTTTTAGGAAATATTTTGAACTCTTTAGTAATATTAATTACCATTTAATAAATGCATAACGTATCTTCACATGTAGGTACCTATGTGCGGCAGATTCGTGCAAATAATAATATAAGAATTATTGTGCATTTAATGGTAGAAGCATATAATTTGGACCACATATACTATACATACAAAAATTCAAATTTAGATATGAGGCAATCTCAGATTTTTTTTACAAAAATGGCGTGCATTCAAAATGAATCTGCCGCCCATAGGTACATGTGCACATACGTTAGGCATTTATCAAATAGTAATTAACATAACTGAAAAGTTTAAAATATTTCCTAAAAATATATTTACTCTCTTCAATGGCCGTATTACCTTTTTGAAAAATTTATATATAAAAGGTGAAAGAATTGAAAAAGAAACAACATATTTTTATATAAAAAAACCAGTAAAAACACAACTTCTGGTAAACCGATTCTTTCGGTTCAAGACCTCGATCTTACTCATCAAAGAAAGAACATATATACCAAATTTGGTTGAAATCTGACGTCTTGTTCAAAAGTTATCGTACTGTTAGTTACATATGTATAGTCGCCATTTTGAATGCCCGCCATTTTTGTAAAAAGAACAAAGACTGAGATGGCCTCATATCTAAATTTGAACCTTTATGTATGTAGTATATGTGGTCCAAATTATATGCTTCTATCATTAAATGCACAATTCTTATAATATTTGCACGAATATGCCGCAGTATGTCATATTAATTGGGATCACTGAATGATTTTATACAAACACTTGAATTTTTTATGTACCTAAGTATTAAAAAATAACCTGTTGAATACCACACGATAGTAAAGAATAAATAAGAAAATAATGCTCCAATTTTTGTTCTCAAATTTGTTTCCATGAGAAAATAGTCACTCAAGCCCTCCGGGCTCTCGTGTTTTCGAAGTTTTTTTTTTGAAAAATGGCTTTGGCAGAGCCAATTAGCCAGACTTGTTTGTGATTGATTGCAGATTCATAGTCATAAATTTCTTATAAACATAAGTACATTCTACAATATTATTTTTATAGATACATTGGTACATTGTGTAGCTTTTTTTTATATTTTTTTAATTATTTTACTGTTTTTTTAATATATATTTTAATTTGTGCGAAACACTTTTTTTTCTTCTTTTTTTTTCTATTCTTTTTTTATTTTTGTTGCTATTTTTTTTCTTTTTTTTTATTTATTATTTTTTTGTTATTATTTTATTATGTGTTTTTTTTATATATTATTTTTTTCTTTTTTCAAACCACATTAACAAATTATGCCTATTATATTACGTTTACAACTTGTATTTACATAATTTAACATGTTTATAAATGAGATGAAGAATTTCCATATCATTTGTAAATATTAAAGTATTAAGGTTTATTGGGAAAAAACATTTTAAATCTTTTAATTCCTTATAAAAGTCGTTTATGTTATTTATGTTTAAATGACATTCTAATATGACATGTGTTAGATCTCCGATTTTGCCACAAGTACAATTATTGGGAGTATCTGACAAGCCGATTCTATGCATGTAAGATGGCGTAAGAGCATGATTGGCTCTCAGCCGATTAATGGTCTTTATAAAATGTCTGTTATATTCTGTGTAAAACCATCTTTTTGAGAATATCCTAGGGTTATAATGAGCAAAATTTGAGCCAGTATTACATTCTCTGAAATGCAATTGCCAATTATTTTTAAGTTTTTGAAGTTATACTTCTGTACGCGCATATGAGGGTGAATTTTAATAGGATTAAAACCTTTGATCCCGGTGCAGTCGCATTACAACTTTGCTCTGATTGGATGTTCAAATGACATGACTAAAAATTATCCAATATGGCAGCTGTATCCATAGAAAAAAGTGTTGTGTGATTTGGTAGAATGCGATCTTACCCTTCAAAAAATATGTCTCGTATTTCAGCACCTGTTTAATTGGAAGGATACTACAAATCTGGCCTCCACATAAGTGGTCTGTAGCTTCTACATGATAGGTGTGAAATTTTAAACATTCTTGCTGTTGATTGGATAGGAAGAGTGGCATAATCTAGCCTCCATGCTAGGTACACCATAGCCTCCATACGGTACTTCCAATATTTAATATTTTATTTATTTAAGTGGACAATAAAGGTAAAGCACAAACAACTTTTGTTTCTTACTTATTTATTTAAACAATAATGTGACATTTTACATAGAAATATGAGTAATTTGGATTAAATAAATGTTTACTTGTCGAATTTTTCCACCGTCTGCACACAACAGCTGAACGGAGCCATTAGACCTAACAACAAAACGTGAAATAAAATGTGTATTTTAAAACTGTTGGATAAACAGTACCTACAATCAGAAAAACTTACCTTTAAAAAGGTACTCGATTATGAAATAACAAAAATATCAAAAAGCACGACTGAATATCAGCTTTTTATGGTGACACAAACACATCACATAACCGACCATATAAAATAAGTGAACGACAACGAACGAACGAACACGAACACTGAACACAGATTCACAGATAGCGCAGGATTTGTCAAAAGTCATGTTCCACCAATCACAAGGCCGACATCAGCGCCTCTGACTAAATGGAAGGAAAATAAATACGATTACATGTTTTTTATTAGAGTGAGCGGGGCATGGCTGTATCACAGCTGTGGAACTGTGGTTTGGTTATGTATGGTGTATGGTTGTTGCGTTTTAAAATTTGTAGGAAGAGAAACAACAAACAAAAAGTTAGTTAATGGTTATACTGCCTTTTTAAATAGTTTTCATATTATATTTTTGGGCTTATTAACATAGAAGAGATGATTGTTGCATGTCAATGTGAAAGCCCATTAAACTGTGACTAGTATGAGTGCCGCAAAATTACTGATAAAAAACCTATTAGCTCGAAGGCGTAGAAAACTGTGGATAACAACAATCAACCGGGACGATCTACGATCTCGCTTATTCAAAGCTAAAGAATCTTACACTGGTACCTAAGTGTTTTAAAAATAGTAGATCAAATTTTGTTATGATACTGTCAAATTGTGAAACGTCAAAATATTTATATTTCATTTATTAACATTAATATTAATAATACAACTTGCGCCATTTGAAAAATGTGGTTTAAAAGTTTTTTATTATAATTTTGTGTCTTTGGATTTGTCTTCCTTGGGCGTAAAATAATAAAACATCTATTTTTATATTTCACTTGTCACCGTGATGTGTAAATATGTATATCTGACACGTTAATAGTATGTGCATTGATGGTCTTGTTGGTAGAGCATTGGACCAGAGATTGAGAATTCGCGAGGTTGCGGGTTCAATTCCCGGACAATTCATACTTTTTTCGTTTTTTTTTTAATATTTGGCATTGTTAAGTTTTGGTTAAATTTTGGTAATTATTGTTAATTTTTTGTATTGTAACTGTTAAGTATGTATATTTATTTCGTTGAAATTATATTATAATAGAAGTATAACTTCTTACGTGCGTACAAAGTACACACACATTCTTTTTTTGTCTGCTAAAAGTATCAATATCTGAAGCTGGAATTAAATTTTTGTTTATTTTTTCTCCTATCACATAAGCTGATTTAGCAAAATTGTCAACTATTTCATTGCCTTTTATTCCCGAATGACCCTTAATCCAAGCAATTGTTACATTTACTCCTAATTGTATAATTTCAAACAGAGTTTTAAGTATATTCAATTCAATGTGATTTATGTGTTTGACTATTTGAATGTTACTCAATCTGTCCACCACGCTTTTACTGTCAGTAAATATAACATAATTGCTAGTTGGATTCAGTAGTACATACTGAAAAGCAAACATTACCGCTATCATTTCTGCTGTGTATATTGAGCATTCAATAGGTAGGCTATATTGATGGTAATTTTTATTTTCGGGGAATACTACACAGCCCGTTCCATTTGCGTCTTTTGACCCATCGGTAAATATGTACTGAAAATTTGACCATTTTTCTCTAATAAGTATATCAAACATATTTGGCGGTAAATGTGAATTTAAATAACATGTTTTAACCTTGTTAGAAAATAATGTTTTTGTCATTGCACTGTAGTAAGGCGGAATTTGGCTTTTATAGATAACTTCACTGTGCTTTACCGTACTTAGATAACTTTCTACCAAAGGTATAGATTTTTTAGTTCTCCAGTACCTATGAGTGAGGTCTAAAACTGATAGCTCATGTAGATCTTGAACGTATTTACATTTTTTGGACCGAATTCGAGTTGTAAATTTATCACTGAGAAATTGTCGGCGTAAATGCAATGGAGGTTCCACTGCTTCATTTTCCATTATTTGGACTGGAGTGGATTTTATATAACCTAGGCATAATCTTAAGCATTTATTCTTTTGAATTTCAAGTTTATTTAGAAGTGTATTCGAAGTTGTCGAAGTTTTCGAAAAATTGTCCCATTATTGTCAGTTTATTCTCACTCTCTAGTGATATTAATATTGGGAAATTTTTCGATAATTTCCCGTCGTCAAGTATTACGTTAGACGTCCTTCGTTGCTATGCAAAATTACAAGTTATTGTAATAATTACTAATTACAATTAATGTTTTACAACTTGTCCAATAGAATAACATGAACAGGTTTAGCAAATATTCAGGCGAAGATATCAATAAAATATTAGTTAAACTAGTTTTGTTCAGTTTTGAACAGTTTTGTTCATGAAATAATCTTACCGAATTACACTCGAACTCTTAAAAATTAACGATTTGTTTTGCCCTCGTGACGCTTTGACATAATTTCACTCCCCTTTTAGTGCCAGTAGCGCCAAGTAGATAATATTCGTATCAGCTCTTTTGTATGAGTAAAAATGAGTGGCGCATACAATATTCCAGCCACAAAAGAGATGATATGAATATTACGTGGCGCGAAAATGGTTTTATTTTGATGGAAAATAAAATTCTAGCTGTATTTTGAAAAAATTTTCCATAGTATTTGCTAAATTTGAAGTAAAACGCGCCACAAAAGAGCTTCAAAATGCATACTGTATCAAAGGTACTCTTTTGTGCCCGTTTTACTTCAAATTTAGCAAATAATTTGGAAAAATCTTTCAAAATAAAACTAGAATTTTATTTTACATCAAAATAAAAATCCATTTTTCTACGAGCGTGCAAAAATGTCTACTTTCGCACACGCATTTTAGTTTAGAAAGTTTTACTTTTCCGCACCCTTGCTACTTTTCCGCACGCGTTTTACTTTTCCGCACGCGTGTTAATTTAGATATGTTAATATGGCCTTAAAGTAATTATAATACATGCATTAAACTAATATTTAGATAATATTTACTAATTTATTTCAAATATATCTTATTGTGTTCATGTTTTAATGAAATTAACGCGAGAATTCGATGAAATAAAATAATTTTGACATAATATTCGAAAGTCAAATCAGTAGACAATAACAGTGGTTTTAAATCGTCGTCATGGAAACCAAGATCTTCGTCATGCTAACCAATTATGCTGAAACTTTGGTTTTGACAACCTTGTCAAAGAATTAGTTTGTGTATGTATTTTCATATTAATTAAATTAATTGATTAAGATTTGGTCATTTTTTAAAGACTCGTAGAAAAAATATTGTTCCTAACGCTTGCAGAAAGTCTCTTTTCCGCACTCGACTGCTTGCCGAACTCCCGCTTCGCGTCGTTCGGCAAACTGCAGTTGCGCGCGGAAAAGTATGACTTTCTGCACTTGTTAGGAAATAGTTATTTTCCTAACAAGTGCAGAAAGTCATTCTTTGACAAGGTTGTCAAAACCAAACTTTCAATATAATTAGTTAGCATGACGACGATCTTGGTTTCCATGACGATGATTCAAAACGACTGTTATTGTCTACCGATTTGACTTTCGAATATTATGTCAAAATAATTTTATTTCATCGAATTGTCGCGTTAATTTCATTAAAACAGGAACACAATAAGATACAGTGTGTCCACGGTTATGGTGCCCAAGAAGAAAAACTTTTTTATTTTCAATTTTTGCGAAAAATGTCATTCTTGATAAAAAGTTTTGCTTGTTCTAAAACCCCATAAAACGAAATAAAATTCAAGTTTTTCAAATCCTGCTTAATTTTGTAGCCAATTTTATGTATATCCCTATACATTTTTGCACTAAGTTCGAAATCGTAACACAATAATCTAGTGTTGCCAAGCCACAATGTAGCTTAGTAATTGTCAACTCCGTTAAATAATTTGCAAAGTGTCATTTTTTTCGACAATGTTAAGCGTTCAATTAAGAATTTATCTTATGATAAATTTCATTATTAACATTATTGGATGATTAATTATTATTTTAATAAATAATTTGATAATTCAAGGAGAACGACAAAGTCTGGCTTCATAATCCAGAGAAGCGAAAGGGTTGTTCTCCCAAGTTATTATTGTTACAATCTCGAACTTAGTGCAAAAATTTATAGGGATTTACATAAAATTGGCTATAAAATTAAGCAGAATTTGAAAAACTTGAATTTTATTTCATTTGATGGGGTTTTAGAACAACCAAAACTTTTTATAAAGAATGACATTTTTCGCTATAATTGAAAATAAAAAAGTTTTTCCTCTTGGGCACCCTATCCGTGGACACACTGTATATTTGAAATAAATTAGTAAATAATATCTAAATATTAGTTTATTGCATTTATTATAATTATTTTAAGGCCATATTAACATATCTAAATTAACACACGTGCGGAAAAGTAAAAACCGCGTGCGGAAAAGTAACACGCGTGCGGAAAAGTAACACGCGTGCGGAAAAGTGAAACTTTCTAAACTAAAATGCGTGCGCGAAAGTAGACATTTTTGCACGCTTGCAGAAAAATAACTATTTCGCGCCACGTAATATTCATATCAGCTCTTTTGTAGCTGGAATATTGTGTCACTCATTTTTACGGCGTTTAGCGGTTTTTCAGACTTGTTACAATATTATTAGTCCTGTCGCCAGGGAGGTACAACGGCCTCCTTAATTCAGAAGGACTTACCCAAGTTTTTTTTATGTATTTTGACCCGTAGAACACGAATTTTTTGGGTAAAAGTTGATCCGGATGTCGATAAGATTGTTATAAACAAAGAACTTGAGGAATTACATAACCGCGATTTTTCGCAAAACAAAACATTTTTTTGTATTTTTTGGGTGATTATCAGCAAAGAATGGTCTTACAAGTTTTTTCGTAGGATTCATAGTTTTCGAGATATACGCGGTTGAACTTTCAAAAAATCGAAAAAGTGCAATTTTTGAACCCGAATAACTTTTGATTAAAAAATAAAATAGCAATTCTGCTTACTGCATTTGAAAGTTCAAGTCAAATTCTATCGGTTTTGATTATTTCCATTGCTAAAAATTAAGTTTTTATTTGTTAAACAAAGCCATAAACACATAGTGTGTCCCGTGCCCAACGCATGCGTTTTAATGTACGTAATCTACGTAGAAATTGTCTGTATGCGCGCCTACTCGTTGGATTTCAAATGAGAAATGCATTGAAAACATCATTCAATCACTATGTGTTTATAGCTTTGTTTAACAATAAAAAAATTAATTTTTAGCAATGCAAATAATCAAAGCCGATAGAATTTGACTTCAACTTTCAAATGCGCTAAGAAGAATTGCTATTTTATTTTTCAATCAAAAGTTATTCGGGTTCAAAAAACGCAATTTTTCGATTTTTTGAAAGTTCAACCGCGTTTATATCAAGAACTATGCATCCTACGAAAAAACTTGTAAAAACATTTTTGGCTTAGAATGACCCAAAAAATACAAAAAAATGGTTTGTTTCGTGAAAAATCGCTGTTATGTGATTCCTTAAGTTCTTTGTTTATAACAATCTTATCGACATCCGGATCGACTGTTACCCAAAAAATTCGTGTTCTACGGGTCAAAATACATAAAAAAAACTTGGGTAAGTCCATCTGAATTAAGGATGCCTTTGCACCCCCACTGGCGACAGGACTATATGTAGATGCTTAAATTTTTAACAATTTTTGTTTTGCAGTCGTATACTCCTTCGATAATTCAAGCCACCAAGAAAAATATAGCAACCATGACGGACGTTATTAATGACTTTTATGATTCTGGTGGTACTAACAGTATAGGAGCTTTAGAAGTTGGGCTAATGGCTGTCTCAAAGACTCAACAACTTTACCCGAATAAATATTTACCTATTATTGTCTTTCTCACAGACGGAATGCCAAATACTGGCGTTCGTGATACAACTCTCATCACTGAAATGGTAATTTTATTTCTTACTGCATCGCTATTTACTGTTTTTTAGGTTAAATTTTTTTTTAATTTATTAAATACAGTAGAACCCTGCAAATCCGAACTAAATGGGGGAACATACTGTTCGGATTATCCGAAAATTAGCCTAACTAATAATTCAAAGCTTTCTTTGTCGTTGATTTTGAGTTGTTGCACTTGTCTCAGTCTCTCCCTCTCCCACTTAATTTCAAATCACTGTCTATCAAAAGTCTTGCCTCAAAAGAAAAAGCTTCTGCATCTGGCTTTAAAATGAGTAGGCAACGTTTGACTGTTATGGCCTTACAACAAAATACTTTTAACGGTCATTGGCAAATCTAAAAAATCACGAGCTTAGAAAGACGTTAACATGAACGCTGTTCATGTTAACAGGCTTTGCCTGTTTATTATAGAACCCAAAGGAAAGCATGGATGAATAATGTACTTTTTAAGGAATGGTTTGAAAACAATTTGTTCCATCCGTTTCGAAATTCAATAAGGAGTGGGGCTTCCCAACAGAGCTCTATTTTTCTTAGACAATGCTACATAACACCATGGACTGAATGGACTTATAAGTTCCATTTTTCCAAGCTCCATAACAAAATGACCTCCTAGAAGTCATATAACTTCCAGGTTGTGAAAACGAAGAAGAAAGTGCAATTACAGAATGGATTAAAGCTGACGACAATGCTCTTCAAAAATTTACGGATGAAGACATTGTAGACTTGGTTCAAACTCAAGGCAATCCTAATGAAGATGAAGCAACCGAGAAAGAAGTTTCCCTGTCAGGTCGAGTTTCACACGCAGATGCCACTAAAGCTCTGGATGTGGCTCTACGTTACATGGAGAAGAGGTCTGCGTAAATGGTTCAACAACGCTTAGTCAAGTCGTTACACCTCCATGCGTCAGAAGAAAGTGACAGACTTTTTAAGAATACACCTTAAGGCCGATGCCACATTATGCGTTTTGACCGGATGCGGTGAAAACGCATCCGTTTCCAACGCAACCGGACCGACCTGTCACACTATGCGTTTAGGCTGGTGCAGTTTGTAAGCGCGTACCGATGACTCAAAACGCGTCCGGTTCCAACGCAACCGGACCGATCTGTCACACTATGAGTTTTCACCTGATGCGGCGGAAACGCATCCGGTTAAAACGCATAATCTGACATCGGCCTAAGGCTGCCGACGTTCTCGCAAGAATGTGGACACAGATACATAACTACCATAGGGGCAAGCGGGGCAGTACCCCGGGGACCCCCGGCCAAGGAGGCCCCCGTTTGGTTGTCCGTGCATAGATTTTAACGAGGAAAATAATAATATGTATTTTAAAAGCCGATCCTAACGAAATATTTTCAAATGACACAATTTTAGAAAGACCTCACAGGGTCACCCTAAACCTCAACATAAAGTTTTCATTTTTCACTGGAGAAATTAGTCTTTTCGACTAAAATGCAATTGGAACAGAACAGGGGCCCCTGAGGCCTGAGCTAAGCTGGGGCCCCCAAGAACTTAACATAAAAATTTAAATTATTACTTAGGAAATTAATTATTTCGGCTTAATAAAATCTAAATGCCATTGGACCGGGGGACCGGGCTATGCTGGGGCCCCGAGACCTTTCGTAAAGATATAAAGCGACGTCCAGGATACAACAAGTTCAGGAGGGGATGCCTCAGGGGAGTATTTAATCGTCCATTCCATTTAAACTATATTTACAAACTAAAATAGCAATATGTACATGTACATACCTACAGGAAACTTTTTTCATGGAATGCATTAAAATGCGTTTTCAAGGGGTTAAATATCAAACATTTTTCCGGACCCCCCTTGGAGGTCCGGTTTCCTAGAGGTAAACCGCCAGACACCCCGGTAGGGGGCCCCAGATCACGTTTGCCCCGGTGCTGACAACACCATACTTACGGCCCTGTGTGGACAATATTTTTGGACTCAAGTTGACTACAAGAAACCGACGGACGTAAGTTTATGGTCGACCTTGATAAGCACTACGTATAAAATACGTACCTATGCATTTTTAAAAAATTTTAAATGTCAAAGTCCTATTAATCCTACATTGTTAAATTTTCTTGTTTTTCTATTTTTTAGTTTTTGTCTTGAATTTATTTTTTCACTTTCCGATTGTTTGCATATGCCGAAAGTTCGAATTAGCGGGGTTCTGATTTGCGGGGGTTTTTTTTTCTCTGATTCTGGCCTTGGTTTAGAACTAGAACCTTTAGCCACGTAATTGTATAACTTATCACTAACTCAGGTGTAATGTGTAGTGTGTGTGTGTGTGTGTGTGTTGAGTAAGTGTCTTGTTACTTTGCAAAGTCGACGTCATTGTCTTTGCAAAGAGACGCTAATTGTATCCGAACGTCTGCGGTCCCTCCGGTGAGTACCGATCCCACAAGGACAGAAACTATTTTCATTTATTAATTTATAATAAATGAAAAAAATCCTGACCCTGGTGAGATTCGAACTCACTACCATTCGGAACTTTCGATCCAAAGGTTAGGCGCTCTTACCACTGAGCCACAGAGGGGGTATTTGCGGGGTTCTACTGTACAATAATTAAAACTTTTACATACAAGATTCTGGATACTCGAACGCTTGATAGGAAATTCTAAGCTGTTACATTCTAGTTTCAACAAATATAATTTTAAAATACAATTAGTGGACTGGTATACCAGGCAAATTATCAAAAAAGGTGAAAAAAGCGTTATCTAAAGTTTTCTGATGATAAGTTCTGTAGATGATTTTGGGGAAGGAGGGTGAAAGTGAAGTGAATGTTATGTTCTTATCATTATTTAATAGGCTACTGATTATGTATTTTAGAAAGGAACTACAACGTTAACGGGGTTTTATTGTTTCATATAGTTAATGAACCTCTAAATATGAAGAAACCGCGGAGTGCTACCATTTAAAGGGGTGCGTTTTTGAGAAAGGGGTGAATTAGTCCCTAGGCACAGGGCGAATTAGGGTAAGTTCTATGCACTTTTGGTACAAACACGTCTACAGGAAAATTGTTCCAGGTTAAATTTACTATCGAAATATCACATTTTAAAGTCAAAAATATTTACCTTTTTCAAAAATATATTCAAAAGAAAAGCAAGGGAAAAACACGAAAGATAACAATTTTGTTTTTTTGGCCTATACCTTTTTTCCACGAGAAAAAAAGTCCATCCTTCCTCTTTAAAATGATGTCTGGTAGAATTCTTTATAGTTTATAGTTTCCAAAATATGATTTCTCAAACTTCGCCACTCACAGCGATTTTGGGCCATTTTCCTTGTTACTTCGCAAACATTGTTCTGTAAAATAATAAAGGCAGATTTTTGTTTTTATTCGATTCAGAGTTGGACCACCATCTCCATATAGCTATTTCAGCATATTTCAGCATTTAAGAGAAACCATCTCGATACAATGATTCCACCTTTTGAGACGCAATCTAGCGACATCTCTCGCAAAACGAGGAAAACAACGAAAAGCCCTAGATACAAAGTTTACTACTTTTTAGACAATTAGAATAATTGAGATAAAAATATAATAAACAATATTTTAAATCCAAGACTTTTCGTTAATAAACTGGCTTTTACAATATACAGTATGTCCCTGTAAGTTGTATCCATATGGAAAACCTTTTTATTTATTAAATTTACGAAAAAAAGATATTTTTCATAAAAAGCTCTGCATGGTCCAAAACCTAAGATTTAACCATCAAATATCAATTTTTTTGAATATTATACGAGGTATGTCAAACAGTTTGAATTTCACTCAAGAGTAAAGTAGCTTTATTTTTCACAATATTGAAAATTGCTATTATGAAAAGTTTTTTGGAATTAAAAACTATATTCTAGTATGCAATTACATCCTTCTAATTAAAAAAAAATTTTTTTTTGAAAAATTATGGAAAACGTAACATTATTTTCAGTTAGGTATTTCAATTCAGATAACTCTTTTATTATTAATTTTACGAAAAAAAGTGATTCTTAATAAAAAGTTTTGCATGGTCTAAAACCTAAAATACAACCATCTTGTGTCAAATTTTAATAATTTTATACTACGTATGTCAAAAAATATGAATTTCGCTCAAGAGTAAAATACGTTTATTTTTCACAATATCGAAAATTGTTATTATGAAAAGTTATTTAGAATTAAAAATTATGTTTCAGTGTGTAATTACATCCTTCTAATTGAAATATTCTGAACTATAAAGGTACTTTACTTTTGTTCTAAATTTATCTTTTTTAACATACCTCGTATAAAATTGATAAAATTTGACATAAGATGGTTGTATTTTAGGTTTTAGACCATGCAGAACTTTTTATTAAGAATAACTTTTTTCGTAAAATTAATAATAAAAGAGTTATCTGAATTAAAAATAATTGAAATTAATGTTAGTTTTTCATAATTTTTCCAAAAAAAAAATTTTTCAATTAGAAGGATGTAATTGCATACTAGAATATAGTTTTTAATTCCAAACAACTTTTCATAATAGCAATTTTAAATATTGTGAAAAATAAAGCTATTTTACTCTTGAGTAAAATTCAAACTTTTTGACATAGGGAAAGGCGGGCAAAATGGGGTACTTAAGGTTGAAAGATCAGTACAAAAAAAATTTGTATATTTACAATAACATCATATGATTTTATTAATAAAAGCATATTTGGACATCCAAAAAAAACATAAATTATTCCTAACAAAAAACAAATACAACATGAAAACAATAAAAAATTAAGAAAAGTCCTTTTACCCCGTTTTGCCTGTCAGGTAGGGTAAAATGGGGTAGGATCAAAATAAGGCATAATAACCCAATAAACACGTAAACTACCTATTTGCAGAGTTAACAATCAAAAATCTCTTCGTCATCTTCTTCAATCCCAGCGCATGACATATGCGCCCAACGAATGCACCTGGAACATGAAGCCCATCCTTCAGAGGATGTAGAATAAAGATCTCCACAATAAAGGCACTCTGCGTCACTAGCACATGATTCACTATCACTTGAAGAATCACACTTTTTATAAACTTTTACTTTTTTCGTGATAGTTTTCCCTTTAATACCCTTGGTTTGTTTGATGGTTCCTATTTTTCTTTTTACTACCCCAAGCATTGGCATTCTTTTCGGCTTATTTTTTTCTAAAGCGTCTTCCAGCTCTTTCTTGTAAGGAGTAGAAGTCAAAATAACAGTTTTTCCCTTTCTGTCTGAACTCCGTTTAGTTGCAGCACTGGCTTGCGGAATAGGCATAAAAACGGTTGGTGATACTATCGGAAAAGCTGAATCATTGGAACTAGAGGTACCTGGCTTCGCATTGCTGATTGGTGTTGTATTCTTTTCAGGGGTTCTTTCGCCGAATGGAACAGTAGCTCTTGATGTGTCTGGTTGTGGTCTAACGGTGGGAATCATTTTCTTTCTTGGTGTTATTTCTTCGAATTGAGTAATAGCTTTTGAAGTTGATGGCATTGCATCAGAAAACGTCGGATTATTATTTGTTTGCTGGTTTGGCTTACTGCTAGTTCGATAGACCTCACAATTTTGTTCAGGAGTTCTCTCTCTTTTTTCAATCTCAGTTGTTGCAGATGGCAAAAAATCTGCGTCAGAAAAAACACCTAAGTCTATAGGCCACACCCCAGTCTTTTTAAACCCATTTATAGCAGTTGCCATTGTAGCCGCCCTTATAAAAGCAGCACTAAATGATGAGAGTTGGTGAAATGTCACTACTCTACCTGGATTGGTTCTCAGCCATTTTCTCACTTCGTCATCGTAATAAGTGCTTAGCGGCTTCATGAATGAGACGTCAAGAGCTTGCAGCCAATGAGTTGTGTGAGGAGGGTAACATAAGAGAATTACACCGTTATCTCTTGCATAATTTATTAATTCCAAATTCTTTGTATGGGAAGAGTGGCCGTCCAATAAAAGAAGCACCGGTGCTTCTTTTGATGCTTTAGAAAATTTTACGAATTTCTTAAACCATTTAAAAAAGAGTTCCATGTCTATCCACCCTTTTTGATTCAACTCCACCCAACCACCAGGCACCAGTCCATCCATGAACCCTTGCTGCATTCTTTTGCGAGGAAAAATCAACATAGGAGGCATGTAAGCACCTGCTGCTGAAAAACATATCTCCGCAGTTACTAACTCTCCACGTTCTCCGGATGTTAAGTTCCCCACCTGCCGTTTACCCTTCGTAGCTATAACTTTGGAACTTCCCTTTGGATTCACTGTAATTCCGGTTTAGTCGACGTTATATATTTTTTCGGCTGAAAAATTATACTTTTCAACTACTTCTACCAGTAGTGTAAAAAACTGTGAAACAGCAACTTTATTGAACCCTCTAGCTCTCATTCCAGACGTAGCCTCAGGTTTTATTATCGACAGCTCCGCATATCTCTTTAAGAAGCTTTGCATCCAAGCTTTTCCAGCCATTCGAGTTCTTTTGTTGAATGGATGATCAACACCATTTAATTTTTAATTCAGCTAACTGAAAGGCGAGACCTCTGCATTCTTCCATCGTAAACCCAAATAATCGTTCTTCCATATTTTTTAGGTAACCAGCGATTTCCTGTTCCTGCGTCTGTGTAAAAACTGGCTTGTAATTTCCCATAGTTTTTGAAATAGGGACATCTGGATCATTTTTTCGTTTCTTCACATAACGTTCGAGTGTGGTTTGCGGGACATTAAACTGAACCGATGCACGGTAATGTCCCATTTCGCCGTTGATTACAGCTCTGACCGCCCCTTCCATAGACTGTATAGACCAGCTCTGCCTCTGGGTGACACGTTTGTATTTAAACACCATCTGAAACAAAGTACCTAATTTAAGGAAGGGCAAAATGGGGTACCCCATTTTACCCTACCCTACTCTACCCCGTTTAGCCCGCTTTGCACTACTTTTAAGTTAAGTGTTAAAAAATTCTTAAAACATTGTTTATTTGAACAACCGCTACGACATATTACGCTCAAAATAGTACATGTTTAGCTGAAATGAAAAAAAATAATGTGCAAATAACCTGACAGTACTTATCTTAGTTTAAATCGCTCTTAACAATTACAACTACTACTCGTCCGTTAGTCACACAATACACTTCAGTCGCCTACAACGGTATTGTTTGCACTACCGGTTTAAAACTTGATCAAATTACAGAGGCTCGTCTCCTGCAAGTACCTGTGATGGTACAAAGTAGATAGAGTTGGGGGTTTCGTTCTCAATTGCGGTACCCCGTCTTGCCCGTCCACCCCGTTGTGCCCGCCCTTCCCCTACCTCGTATAATATTCAAAAAATTTGATATTTGATGGTTAAATCTTAGGTTTTGGACCATGCAGAGCTTTTTATGAAGAATAACTTTTTTTCGTAAAATTAATAATAAAAAAGTTTTCCATATGGATACAACTTACAGGGACATACTGTATAAGCACAAGAGACGACGAAAATAGGAGAAATGAAATAGGACACTTTGGCCACGCATTTACCTATTGTATTATTTATTGTTCTGTAAGTTTTTTCTACGCAGCTTTAGGTATATGCAATGTTACATTTAATAGAAAGAAAAATCAATTAGGTACCTTTAAAATGGTCTATTGCAGAAGGCTGGAAGTCTGGAAAAATTTCTGATTCGGTTTCTTTGTGGATTCCTATTCAAAAATGTCCCCTTTAAACAAATCTGAAGGGTGCCGGACGGAATTTTTGGGCAGAAATTGTTTAAACAATTTTTTTAAACAAATACAAATGATCACCTTATTTTGCTCTGGAGCAAATATTTTTAAGTTTTGTAGGTCATTCTAAACAAGAAAGGTATCTTGTAAATTTTCTCAAAAATTTATAGTTTTCGAGTTATAGGCGATTTAAAATCTGAAAAATGGGAAAATACGCATTTTCGAGGCTTAAAAACTCATATTTAAATTAGTATTTTTGAGGTTGCCAGATACTTAAATTGAAGTTTAAACATTCAGCTTCCAGATTCTGAAGAGTGATTGCGTCTAGACTTAATTTAAATCGTTGTTTTTTAATTGTTAAATATGCATGTCCATTCGATTTTCTTGCCGGTGCGGCGCGCTCTATTTCAAAAATCTGAAATTTTTCTCCGAAAAGTATTTTGTCTGGATTCTTTAGGACATTCTAAATAAAATAAGTTTCTTGACATTTTTCCCAAAAGTTAATAGTTTTAAAGTTATAAGCGATTTAAAATCCAAAAAGGAGTTTTTTGGCTTTTTTCGGATTTTAAACCGCTTATAACTTTAAAACTATTAACTTTTGAGAAAAATGTCAAGAAACTTATTTTATTTAGAATGTCCTATAAAATCTAGAAAAAATACTTTTCGGAGAAAAATTGGAGATTTTTTAAATAGAGCGCGCCGCACCGGCAAAAAAATCGGATGGATATGCATATTTAACAATTAAAAAACAACGGTTTAAATTAAGGCTAGACGCAAGTACTCTTCAGAATCTGCAAGCTGAATGTTTAAATTTCAATTTAAGTATCTGGCAACCTCAAAAATACTAATTTAAATATGAGTTTTTAAGCCTCGAAAATGCGTATTTTCGCATTTTTCAGATTTTAAATCGCCTATAACTCGAAAACTATCAATTTTTAAGAAAAATTACAAGATACCTTTCTTGTTTAGAATGTCCCAATAAACTTAAAAATATATGTTTCAGAGCAAAAAAATATTATCTTTTGTACTTGTTTAAAAAAATTGTTTAAACAATTTCTGCCCAAAAATTCCGCCCGGCACCCTTCAGATTTACTTAAAGGGGACATTTTTGAATATGAATCCACAAAGAAACCGAATCAGAAATTTTTTCCAGACGGGAGCGGTCTCACCACATGGACTATATGGTTTTTCAAAGTTTTATACTTTTAATGGTTTTTGTTATTATTTACGATTATTTTTAAGTTTCTCATTATAACTTTTTTTATTGTATATTTAGGTATAGGTATACGTATACATTGTGCAATAAAAAAGAAAGCATATTTTCTTTACTTTAAAATGGTGTGTGTGTAGTAAAAAATTCTAGGACTATTTTTAAACTAGATATTATGCTTTATCAAAATGTGACATATACAGATGCAATATGTCCCACTAAGTTGGAACCAAATGGAAAACTTTTTTATTATTAACTTTATGAAAAAAATTATTCCTTATAAAATGCTCTGTATAGTCTAAAAGTCTAAAACCTAATATGCAATCATCAATTATCAAATTTTATCAATAGTGTACGAGGTATGTTAAAAAATATAAATTGCGCTCAAGAGTAAAGTACCATTCTATTTCACCATATCGAAAAGTGTTATTAAGAAAAGTTATTTGGAATTAAAAATTATGTTCCAATATGCAATTATATTCTTCTAATTGAAAAAAATAAAAAAATTTAAAATTTTTCTCAGAATTCCTTTGGATATTCTACGGATATCTTGTTTAAAAGTAGTCTTAGAATTTTTTGCAATACACCATTTTAAAGTAAAGAAAGTAAGCTTTTCTATTCCACAATGTATATACCTAAATGTACAAGAAAAAAAGTCATAATGAGAAATTTAAAAAATAATCATAAGAAATATCAAAAATCATTAAAAGTATAAAACCTTGAAAAAGCAGAACTTGCTTTGAAAAATCGTATTTTGGAAACTATAAATCCTGAAGGCTTCTACCAAACGACGTCATTTTAAAGAGGAAGAATGGAGGTTATTTTTCACTAAAGCAATGCCTGTACTTAGATCACTGTGGAAAAAAGTTATGGGACAAAAAACAAAATTGCTTTCTTTCATGTTTTTCTCTTGCTTTTCTTTTGAATATATTTTTATAAAAAGCAAATATTTTTGACTTTGAAATGTGATATTTCGATAGTAAATTTAACCTGGAATAATTTTCCTGTAGACGTGTTTGTACCAAAAGTGCATAGAACTCAGCCTAATGCGCCATGCGCCTAGGGACTAATTCACCCATTTCTCAAAAACGCACCCATTTAAATGGTAGCACTCCGCGGTTTTTTCAAATTTAGAGGTCCATTGACTATATGAGACAATAAAATCCCGTTAACGTTGTAGTTCCTTTTAGCTCTCTTATTTTGAACATAATCAATAGCATAATCAATCATTTAGATGGTAGCACTCCGCGGTTTTTTCAAATTTCCAGGTCCGTTAACCATATTTTCGACACAACTTTGAAATTTCGAAAAATTATCAAATGCTGGAGGAGAAGTTGGAGGTTTAGAGAAGAGTTATTGAAGAGAGAGGACTTAAGGCTAGCAGGTCGAAAAGAGAGTATAATATGTGATTGCGAGAAACAGGACTGGTTGGGGACATTAGGAGAATTAGGAAGAGTAGAAGAAATTAAATACCTTGTATTCGATGTATCGAATACCAAAGTATTCGATGTCTTATCCAGATTAGTTGTTTTATTGATAAGTCATCCGTGATTGCTTGTTTGATTCTTATTATTAAGCGCTTTTTTTTTTCTTCAATAGTTTGCATCAAATCTTTAGACGTTAATTTGACTGACTTTTCTTTAATGCAAATCAATGAAAATTTGCAGACATAGGCATTCGCGGGAACAATACACGAATAGTCAATAAAAAAATTTTTATGTTTATTAATAGTATGGTATAACTAGACCCAAACCCAGACATCCAAAGTGAAAGTTATCCTCCAACACCAAATTGTTCTATATGGTCCACATAATGTTCAGAAAAAAGTCACACCATTTTGAGCGTCGGGTTTGGGGGGGAGAGGGGGGAAAATCGGTAAATTCGTAGTTTTTTACGTTTTTCGTAAATATTTCTAAAACTATACGATTTAGCATAAACAACCTTCTATACAAAAATGTTCTACATTATATTTAAAATAAAAAAGGCCCTATGCATAATCCTTCTAAAATAAACGGTTTCAAAGTTACGGAGGTAGTATAGTATAATTGGTATAAAAAAAGTCCTAACCTAAACATCCAAAGTAAAAGTTTTCCTCCAACACTAAATTGTTCTATATGGTCCACATATTGTTCAGTAAAAAGTTACACCATTTTGAGCGTCCGGTTTAGGGGGCAGATGGGAAAGAAATCGGTAAATTAGTAGTTTTTTTACGTTTTTCGTCAATATTTCTAAAACTATACTTTAGCGTAAACAATTTTCTATACAAAAATGTTCTACATAAAATTTAAAACAAAGAAGGTCCTATACATAATTGTTATAAAATCAACGGTTCCAGAGTTACGGATGGTGAAAAGTGGAGGTTTTCGATACTTTTTATATTTTTTGGGCAATTTCCTACTCATTTTCTTTAACAGGATTGGGTTTTATAAATCAAATTTGCTATTTCAGTGGCCGATGGTATGTTAGTGATAAGCCCTTGAAAAAACGTCAACCTCACCACCCAAAATCATCATCAATTGCCCAAAAACTATAAAAAGTATCGAAAACCTCCACTTTTCATCCTCCGTAACTCTGGAACCGTTGATTTTATAACAATTATATATGGACCTTTTTTGTTTTAAATTTTATGTAGAACATTTTTATATAGAAAATTGTTTACGCTAAAGCATAGTTTTAGAAGTATTGACGAAAAACGTAAAAAAACTACTAATTTACCGACTTCTCCCCCATCTCTCCCCCAAACCGGACGCTCAAAATGGTGTAACTTTTTACTGAACCATATGTGGTCCATATAGAACAATTTGGTGTTTAAGGAAAACTTTTATTTTTGATGTCTGGGTTAGGCCTTTTTTGGACCAATTATCCTACCTCTGTAACTTTGGAACCGTTCATTTTAGAAGCATTATGCATTGGACCTTTTTTATTTCAAATTTAATGTAGAACATTTTTGTATAGAAAGTTGTTCATGCTAAACCGTATAGTTTTAGAAATATTGACGAAAAACGCAAAAAACTACGAATTTACCGATTTCTCCCCCCTCTCCTCCCCAAACCCGACGCTCAAAATGGTGTGACTTTTTTCTGAACATTATGTGGACCATATAGAACAATTTGGTGTTGGAGGAGAACTTTCACTTTGGATATCTGGGTTATGCCATCTTTTGGATCAATCTTATCATACTATAAAACTGTTTAAATAAAAAAACGATTTTAATGGAAAATGCTTAAAATCTCTTGTTTTTTACAATGTAGAAACTTGAAACTTTTACGGATTGTAGCTAATGATATGAACTATACATAATTTCACTTCTTACGTTAATTGTTTACGTTAAGCTTCATAAATAAACAATAAAGTTTCAAATTTTGAACGCTCATATATTTGTTTATATATAAATCGGCTTTTATTCGTGTAAAATTTCAATACGATACGAAACAAAACTTCAACCAAAACTCGAATTTAAAAAATTCCGTAGTCTTAGAAAAACCACCGGTGGAGACGTTTTGTGCTACAATTAACATTAGAATTCGTTTTGTCGTATTAATTAATTAAACGCTTTTCTTTAGTTCAATTGTTTGGGTCAAATCTTTGGACGTTAATTTGACTGCCTGTTCTTCAATGCAAATGACTAAAAATTTACAGACATATGTATTTGCGGGAACAATACACGAATAGTCAATAAAAAAAATTTTTTGTTATTAATTGTTAAAATAAAAAAAAAACGATTTTAACCGAAAAGGCTTAAATTCTCTTGTTTTTTAAAATGAAGAAACTTGAAACTTTTACAGATTGTAGCTAATTATATGAACTACACATTCATAATTTCACTTTTTACGTTAATTGTTTATTTTATTCATAAGTAAACAATAAATTTTCAAATTTTTTGCCGATTCCGACTACTTTTCGTGTTTGTACATCATAATATGCTTTGGGTATACATATTTTAATAAACATGATGGTATATTTTAATGTTTGAAAAGTGTAAGACTAAAAAGTAAAAAATAAAAAATATGAAAAAAATATTTTTAAGAAACGCTTTTCTTTAGTTACGAGTGACTAAAATTAAACATACATATTATAAAAAAATCAACCAAAAAGCAAAAAAAATTGAAAAAATCTAACATATTCGTTAAAGAAAAGCGTGATGCGAAAACCGTTTATTCGATGAAGACGCGCCACGCTTTTCTTTGACGAATGTGTTGATTTTTTTATAAGTATGTTTAATTTTAGTCACTCGTAACTAAAGAAAAGCGTTTCTTAAAAATATTTTTTTATTTGTTTATTTCTCTAATACGTTAGTTGGTAATCCTTTCTCTTCTAGTTCGTCCTGCTGATTTTCTCCAAAAATTCATTTTCGTTATATTCGTCTCATATATCCTCTTTTTATTTTATTTTTGCTGACGGATTGGTCCAATAAATATGGGTATCAGTCTTTTACAAATGATTTTTAACTAGATTTGACGTGCAACATAATGGAGGAAACAGGATTCAACACCTTAGAATTGTCCATCGCTTTTTTGGTTCGTTCGAAGATTCACTACCTGTTTTATAATTATATGTTTTATATAAATGTTACAGATTAAAAAATTAAACAAAGCTAGCTACGATGTTCCGATATATTCTCTTTCTTTTGGAAAAAAACCAGATATAGACCGAAAATTCCTGCAAGATTTAAGTGGACTTAAAGCCAAAGAACATCAAATTACTGTGGATTTGAATTCATCGATATATATTCAAGACTTCTACAAAACTATTTCAGTTCCTATTTTAAAGAATGTCGGTGTCAAAAATTTACCTGCATCGGCTGAAGTTACACAAATTAATTTTCCAATATTTTTTAATGGATCGGAATTGGTGATTGCTGGAAAAGGTAGACTCTTATTTAAAAAAATAATCAAATGATAGGCATATACAATGTGTCGCAAGAGTATGGAATAAATTCATTATCTCTGAAACCCACTTAAAAAAAAGAGTCCCGGTACTTTATGTCTCGATTAAACCTTGGTTAGCTAACCGGGGTTTAATCGGGACCTCTTAGGCCCAGTTTTTCAATGGCTGGTTAAAATTTTGGTTAGCTAACCTAGTTTAAATTTTAACCAATATTTTAACCCTCCTAGCGTTTTTCAGTGCTTTAAACCAAGTTAAAAGAATCTCGGTTAGCCAACCACTTTTTTTCTTCTGTTGGCTGCACTAATAATTGTACTTGCGCATGTGCAGTTCGAGAAATTATGATCAATTTGATAGAAAAATAAATAAAACAATTTCATAACCAAATTAAAAAAAATATTTAAATCTTCATTTGATTCATAATATCTACCTCGGTTTTATAATAGGGCTTTTCATTCACAGTCATTTGTTTCGAGCTTTTGTCATGTGTCACATAATATTAATATATCTACGTCATACGTTATTGGTATATACCAATGATACAAACCAAACACGTATGACGTAGATATATTAATATTATGTGACACATAACAGAACGACAGAAGCTCGAAACAAATGACAATTATTGATGAAAAGCCCTATAGAAGAGACTATTTACAATGACTGGGACGATTTAGCCTTTTTGCCGATTTCGTTTGTCAAAGACCACGGTGGTATCGCTTTTGGAACAGATTGACCAGGAAATAAGAAGTTTAACTGTTTGGTAAATAATTATTTTGCTTTATAGACAAATGTATAATTATTGTTGATAGGAAATAGAAATAAGTTGATAGGAAATAGACCTCGAGTTAAATAAGTGTCATTTTAGTATCATAAGTTGTGTGTTGTGGAAAATGCCTCGGAGTATATTTTTTTTTTAATATGATTCTTCTTTAGAAAACCAAGCCCGGCGCGAGGACTCAAGGCCCGAGCTAGCAATACAGATCAATGATATGTCACTAGTCACTAGAAATAGCGGTAATAGAGTGCCTCACGCATTCACGCGTCACGGATTTAGTGTGTGAGTCCTTGTACGCAGGACGTCTCACATAATTAAGTACTTTGCTGATAGAGAGCCCCTGCGCATCAGAGTGTTATCAGGTGGAAAGTTGCTCGACCCTCGACCCTTAAGAAAATATTTTTATATCCTTATTGAATCGCTTCCCCTTTAGAAAAAGTCACCGCACGCCACTGACTTATACTATAAAATAAATTAACCCTCTATCCCTCCTTCTCTCACCTTAGTAATAACTGAAGACATCGAGACCTACCAGTTACACAAGGTAAGAATGTTTTGTTATAATATCCGTACTGTCCGCTTTGAATTTGTTTTGCATAATAACCAGCATTAGCCTATTCGCCATTCCAGAAATAATGAATGTATTCCATACTTTTGCATCATAGTTATCTAAGTACATAATTTTGGTTAACCCTGTAGAAATAAATATAAGAGTAATACATCAGTAAGTTAAGGCGATTAGGAGTCCTTATTTTACATAGTTTATCTATTTTAGGAATTGGTGGTAAAAATTCTCCACCAATAACGATTTCAGCAACCTCCAAGAAAGGTCCCATGGACTTTGAAGCAGAGATAGGTATTCCTATGGTAAAATTGGAACGAATTTGGGCCTATTTAACAGTAAAACAATTGGCTGATCAATATCACGTCACAGGAAATACAACACTCGCTAAAATTGGCTTAGAAATAGCTATGAACTATTCCTTGGTCACCGATTTTACCTCTTTGGTCGTAGTTAAACCAAATACCCCTAATGAAACTGTGAACATTGAAGATGCTTACGAGGGGATCATTCCAAGAAAGCCTAGTGAATTACCAATGTGCAGCAATATCACAAGTACGTATTTTTATAGTATATACTTACTTACGACACAATAACATGTTGGTCTTCTCTGTCTTGAGCAACCTCCATCCAATTCTCCACGCCCATAGCTTTCAGGTCTACTGCTATATTAGGGGAATGCAATTAGAACGAAAACATGCATTGTTTCGGAAAATTCAAACAAGCTAAAATTTTCCTAAAACCTTTTTTGTTAGTTTAGTAAGTTTATGTTAAAGTAAAAAGTTCTACTCGCAGATTTGGCCGCTAATTGTTTATTAATTGTTTAAACAATAACAACTGTTTTGTATAAATAATTTTACAAATATGGTTGAATTCATCATTTTATTTTCATCAAATATGTTTCTATTTTGTTTTTGGTTATGCTGAATCCGAATATGGCATTACAATTTGAAAATTCTTATACAGAAGCTCTTATACAGTATGTTTGCGTAGCTAGGTACCACATGGAAAACTTTTTTATCATCAATTTTACGAAAAAAAGTTATTCTTCATAAAATGCTCTACCTGGTCTAGAATCTAAGATACAACCATCAGATATCAAACTTTTTTAGTTTTATACGAGGTATGTAAATAATATGAATTTTTCTTAAGATTTAAGTGCCTTTATTATTCACAATATTTTAATTAGAAGGATGTAATTGAACACTGAAACATATGTTTTAATTCCAAACAACTTTTCTTAATAACAATTTTCGATATTCTGAATTATAAAGGTACTTTACTCTTAAGTGAAATTTATATTTTTTGACATACCTCGTAACAAATTAATAAAAGGTTATATTTGATGGTTGCATCTTAGATTGTATACGATTATTTTGTAAAGAATAACTTTTTTTCGTAAGACTGATAATAAAAAAGTTATCAATAGGTTCCAAGTTACGCAGACATACTGTATAAGAACTAAAAAAAAATTTTGTTGAACAAATACATATTATTATTGAAGCTTATTATTACATGTATTTTAGGTAAGTTTTACAGAAAAAAGTTTCGATCACTTTGTATAAACATTTTTTCAGCTGGTAATTTTCGGTTTTTGTATTACATTTTTGTTATCTTTCTTAATTTTCTCAAAAAGAAATAGTTTATTTTATTTCTATAGTAAAATAATTGAGTGCATTTTAAAGATTACATCCTAAGCTTTAATAAAGCACTTATAAATCTTTAATAGATCTGTTCAAACTTGAGTAATACAGTCTTAAAGTGGTGGTAATTCTGTAAAACTATGAAATTTTCAAAAATTACATTTTTTGAGACGTCGCATCATTTGAATTAAATTTTTGAGATTTTTTTGAATAAAACATCGTTTAGTAAGATGTTTGAAAGGGAAGTTGTGCAAAATTTGGAGTTTTATAAGAAAAATTGTATTAGTTACACATTTTTAAATCATTTTTAAACAAAATTCATGTAAGTCTCACTTTCAGCCCACACCGTACTTATGCCCATACATTTTATTTCTTTTTATTTTAACCATAAGATAGTCTGATTATTCTTCTTTCATATCCAATTTGTAAAATTTCATTTGTTTGATTAGTTAATGACCTTTCAGCATTGACCTTTCCATTTTCCTCTGGGCTATTTGCAGCATTTTAGAAGTTGTAGCTGATTATTCTTCTTTCATATCCAATTTGTAAAATTTCATTTGATTGATTAGTTAATGACCTTTCAGCATTGACCTTTCCATTTTCCTCTGGGCTATTTGCAGCATTTTAGAAGTTGTAGCATCTGCCAAAGCCATTTTTCAAAAAAAAAAAAAAAAAAAAAAAAAAAAGAAGTTGTAACTGTCAATGTCAAAGTTTCGGCACCATAAGTCATCACATGCAACACACATTGGTTAAATATTTTACGTTTTAAAGAAATTGGTATATCGCTTTTAAATATGTCTTTGAGTTTTCCATAGGCTGCCCATGCTAGGTTTATTCTTCTTCGTAGTTCGCATGTTTGGTTGTCTCTTGTGATTTTTATTTCGTGTCCAAGGTATATGTATTTTTCTACTACTTCGTTGTCTCCAATATTGATATTTCCGCTAGGTACTAGGTTTGTCATGAATTTTGTTTCGGAGATGTTTATTTTAAGACCTACATTGGCACACACTAACTGAAGTTCATGTAGCATTGTACATATCTCCTTAAGGTTGTTAGAGAATAAAACTATATCGTCTGCGAATTTCAAATTTGTTAATCTTCTACCGTCAATATTCAGGCCTCGCTCTTCCCAGTTAAGCTTTTTACAAGCATATTCTAGTACAGCGGTAAACAGTAGGGTGGGCCGAAAAAATTTTTTATTTTTTTTTTAAGTTGTAATACCGCGGAAAACTTGCGAATTATAATTTGAAACAAAACAAAAAAAAATTTTTCAAAATCGGTTAATATCTTCCGGTCCCGCATTAACCTTAAAGTTTGACTATTTTTTAAAAAAACTTCATTTTTCTTATTTTGTGAAAACATTTTTTTTATATTTATTTTTTAACGTAATAGTTATTTATGCGTTGAGATAGCCCCTAAGAACATTGTGTTTTAATTTGATTGTGATTACTGGATATCTTCCGGTCCCGCATAAGCTCCAAAATATGCCAACATATTGGAAATTTACAGTTTTTACGAATTTTTTTCTCTTATGTTTAATTAGTTTTAAATCGTTCCAGTTACGATATTTTTTTAAAAAACATTTCTGGTTGCTAAATAAGCCTAATTATACAAGCAGAATATTCTTAGTTATGACTGAGTGACATAATAGGGATTATAAAATAACAACCTTTCAACTTATATCTGTATTATTATAAAAAAAGTACAATATACAATTATTAGTTAATTGTCTGCATTATTGCCTCTACTTTGTAGCTGAAGAAGGTACTTTGAAATCTGATTTACTGGCGAAGTCTGGCATGGCTGATCGCGACAGTAGAGTACTTCTGATAAATCCGTCTCTAGCTTCAGCGCCACAAACTCTGCCCGAAGCTTCCGTCACTAGTTTCACACAACGCTCAACTGCCTGTGTGTGAACGGGGAATTTCTTGTAATTAATGTTCCAGTTAAGGATGGAGTCACTGTTGATGTACGATTTTATCTCTTCATCACTGACCTTGGCCAACAGTGGGGAAGAAGATAAGTCGCAGTTCATCCAGTTGACAATATCTGAGTACTCTTGAGCATCAAAGTTGATTTCCGGCGGTGTGAATGTCCTTACTTTCTTCCTTTTTGAATCTATTTGCCTTGCCTTTAGAATTCGACGAAGTTCGAGCTGTCTTATCAGTTTATTGTCGTCCTCAATCATTGCCAACATCAAATTTTCGGGGTGGGAAAAATAACCATTTCGCTCAATCACTCGGTTTATAACAGCAAGCAAAGGCTCGGGCAAATATCTCGTTGATTCAATTGCTTGGTAAACAAGCTTTGGACCATCTGTAAAGTTTTTGCTTTTTTTGATAGCCAACCACACTGGCATATACGATTTCAAGATAAACAAAACTAGCTCTTGAAGTTCAGGTGAGGGGTTCTCTTCACTTATGTAAAGTCGCAAAGTTCTATTTGCTTTGGTCAACCACCTCGAGTGTGATAAGTGTCCGGGATCTCGTACAGATAAATCCCCTTTACATATCCCAGATTTTATCGCAGTGGAGATATCAAGTAGGTACTGTTGATCCTTGCTGAGAACCTTTCTGTCTACCTCCGGTATCTGACAATCTATAGACTGGAAGTTAATTACCGGCAGTTTTTGACAGGCAACAAGTTTTTCACCAATTGGTCCTCTTGAAGTACTAGGCCCGGTTGTTTTGCCATCTAGATGTTCAAAGAGGTGCCGGAACGGCAGCTCATTAAAATGGAGCAGGCAAATTGCCCATTGGACGGGCCTCCTTAAATATAATTCAATTCTTCGAATTATCCCAGTTTTCAACCCCTAAATTCCCTACAATAGGTTTGTGTGAATATAAACGATTATTATTACTTTTAAAAAACAATTAATTATCAAATTCCAAAAATACGAAAAAATGTTGAAATTTCAATATTTCGGCATATTTTAAAGCTTATGCGGGACCGGAAGATATCCAGTAATCACAATCAAATTAAAACACAATGTTCTTAGGGTTTATCTCAACGCATAAATAACTATTACGTTAAAAAATAAATATAAAAAAAATTTTTTCACAAAATAAGAAAAATGAAGTTTTTTTAAAAATAGTCAAACTTTAAGGCTAATGCGGGACCGGAAGATATTAACCGATTTTGAAATTTTTTTTTATTTTGTTTTTAATTATAATTCGCAAGTTTTCCGCGGTATTACAACTTAAAAAAAAAATTTTTCGGCCCACCCTAGTAAACAGTGTAGGCGATAAGGTATCGCCCTGTCGGACTTCTCTGCCGATTGGGATATGGTCCGTGTTTTTATGTAGTTTCACCGACATAGTTGCGTTCTTGTCGCAAGGAAAGGTCAATTTCGCTTCGTGACCGAGTTAGAAATGAAGACTTAAGACGAAGAACAGGAGTTACCGATGTAATTTCCCGAATTGCCACCCTGAAATGGAACTGGGCCGGACACGTCGCCAGAATCAGTGATGGGAGATGGACGAAGAGATTACTTGAGTGGAGGCCGATATTAGACAAAAGAAGTAGAGGAAGACCACCTACTCGTTGGACTGACGATCTCAAGAAAATGTCTAGAAATTGGATGCAAAGTGCTCAAAATAGAGCACAATGGACAAAAATGAGGGAGGCCTATGTCCAGCAGTGGACGCAAAGGGCTGGATGATGATTAGTTAAACAATTACATTAAAATTACTCAAACGTGCACTTCGCCGTACGCTAGTTTACAGTGCGCCAATGTTTGTGAGAAGGGTGACTTTAGCGTTAAAAATTATAGAAGCTACAGATTTAATTTTAGAAAAATCTTTATATAAGATTTTTTTTGTAAAATTTTCTGAATTTTGCAATGGTCAAGTCAGTTTTTTTCTAAAATTATTAGTAACGAGTATTTGTCAAAGTAACGAGTACTTTGTAACGAATAAATATATTTTCAACATCTCTATATAGTAGGCTAGGCAAATTTTTGAAGTTTGATGCATCTCAATAAAACTTATTGCATTCGATTGCATTTTTCGTCTACAGGCATCAAGGGCTCTACAATATTCTTCTTCTTCTTCAATATGTAATAATATAGAATCAAATATAAAATTCATACCAAATTCAAAATACTTTAATTGATTTTTTGAAGTTTGTTTGAATATTTCTTACTTATCCTTAATTAAATTAATTTTCCATTTACAGGCTACATTATAGAAGAATTTAGCACGCCAGAACCAGAACCAGAACCAACAGAGACTCCGTTTAATCCAGATGATTTACTTGAAGTTGACAGTGGTTTTCTAGTTGTAGAACCTATTATAGAAGAAATAACTACCACCACGATTACGACAACCCCTACTACAACAATTACGACAACGACACCTACAACAACTACTCGAGAACTGACCTGCCATGAATCCACATATGGTTGCTGCCATGACGGTGTAACATTTGCGCTAAGACCTAATTTTGATGGATGTGACCCTATTCCTAAAGCTGGTAATATTTTTCATTCCACCTTCTGTACTTATAATGCACTTATAATGCTGTATACAGCGAATGTTCATGATCCGGTTATATCTTTCTTCCATGCCGTTGGACTGAGGATGAAGCGGTGTCGTTGTGGTCTTCTTAATACCCAGAAAAGCCATCATGGCCTGCCAAATTTCCTATTCAAATTTGAAACCCTGATCGGAATGGAGTAAAAGTGGAACCTCATGTCGAGAAACGATATTCTAAAGTATAGTCTCACCAACTATGATTGCTTTTTGGTTGGATAGTACAACTACTTCTGGCCATTTGGAAAAATGGTCCACAATAACCTTAAAGTATTTATTGCCTGATGTTGTTACTGGAATGGTCCCAGAAATTCGACAGCTACTCATTCTCATGGAGTCTCAGTGATGAATTGTTTGAGTTTTCCCCCAAATCTCGTTTTGGGTCGCTTCTCGTTTTAGGTTCTTCCACATAGTGCCTACAATTAATCCAGTAATAGTTCTCACGGACTCTAGCCACAGTTCCCTTAATCCCAAAATGCTCTCAGAGCAGCTGTCTTGGAATTCTACAAGCAGGTCCTTTATACATTGGGACACTGTTCCTGTTCCATCTAGACTTTTCCATTTATGAGTGATGATGTCATCTCGCCGATACAAGGAGTCCCACTGAAGCACATAGCCTTTCATTGCTTGCCTATATTTGACAATCTCCTGCCACGGTGGTTTGGCTCCGTTGTCTATCTACTTATGGGCTATCTTTAGATCTGGATTTTTCTTTTGCTCAAACTGGAGGCTTTCTTTGGTTAGATGTTAGAATAAAAAGCGAAACATCTGAAAAAATCAATATCAAGAAGAGAGTAAGAGAGGCATGGCACCTTTGCTGTTCAACGTTTACTCTGAGAAGATATTTAAGAAAGCTTTAGGAGGCGCCTCTTCTTCTTCTTCTTTTTATATAGATATTACTCTATCTGTGTTTCAATGTGCCTCCAGTAAGTTGTCATTCCATCTTTTTCGTGGTCTTCCCACTGATCGTCTTCCTATTGGGGAACCGCCTCTCGCCGTCCTTACTACTCTATTTGTTGTCATTCGGCTTATGTGGTCGTTCCATTCTACTCTTCTGCTTTTCACCCGGTTATTAATGTTGTCCACCTTGCATCTCCTTCGTATATCTGCACTTCTAGCTCTATCCCACAGCGTCTTACTATCGATTTTTCGCAATGTTTTCATCTCTGCTGTTTCTAGCATTCTTTTTGTCCTTTCTGTGTCAGGTCCTGTTTCTGCCGCGTATGTCATTATTGATCTGATGACTGTTTTGTAAATTCTGCCTTTCACTTCTTTTCCGATGTTTTTATTTCTCCATATTGTTTCATTCAGGCAACCTGCGGCTCTGTTTGCTTTATTCACCTGATCTTCCACTTCTGTTTCGAGCTTTCCGTAGCTGCATAGTGTGATGCCTAGATATTTAAACTCCATGACTTGTTCTATTATTTGACCCTCCAGCTCTAATTTACACCTTATTAGATCTGCTGTTATAACCATGCATTTAGTCTTTTTTGGGGAAATTAACATGTTAAATTTTCAAGCGATTATATTAAATTCGTGTAGCATACGTTGTAAATCGTCTTCACTTTGAGAGATTAGTATTGCGTCGTCTGCATAGCAGATTATTTTAAGTTGTTTTTCTCCCATTTGGTATCCTTTTTTTTGTTCTTACTTTTTTTATTATTTCGTCCATGATCAGGTTGAACAACAGAGGACTCAGGGAATCTCCCTGTCTTATCCCATTGCCAGCTTCAATTGGGTCAGTTAGTTATTCATCTACTTTTACTTTTATTGTGTTGTTCTGGTAGATATATGGTAGGTTTTAATTATTCCTGGAGGTACCTCTCTTGCGTACAATAAATGGATAACGTCATTTAATTTGACCCTGTCAAATGCCTTCTTAAGGTCCAGGAAATATAAGTATGCCGGTTTGTTGTATTCTTACGATTTTTCTTGAATCTGCCTCATTATAAATATAGCGTCGGTGCATGATCTTCCCGTCCTAAAACCTTGTTGTTCTTCTGCTAATGTTATAATTTTATTGACTTTGGTCGTTAATTTTAGTGTTGTATTTAATAAATTAATTCCTCTGTAATTCTTCGGGTCCGATTTTTCTCCCTTTTTGAAGAGAGGTATTAGGATGCTTGATCTCCATTCTTGTGGTATTCTGTTTTGTTCTATTATTTTTTGGATTAGTTTTAATAATTGTTTGGTCAGGTCTTGTCCTCCATGCTTTAGGAGTTCATTCGATATTCTGTCCTCTCCTGGTGATTTCTATTTTTTAATTTCCTTAATGCTTCCGTTACCTCTGCTTCTTCAATATTTATTTCTTCGTTTGTTGTCACTTCAGGTGTTGGTGGTTCGTTATCGTTATCTTTAGCAAACAGAGATCTAAAATAGTCTGCCCAAGTTTCCTTCTGAATGTGTTTCGTTTTTATTTGTTCGTTCATCTCTTTTCTTTGTCCTCTGATCATTCTCCATATTTCCTTTTGTGTTCCGTAGAAGTCGTGTTCCATCTGTTTTGAGAAACTCTCCCAGTGTTCTCTTTTTATTTGTCTGACTAAAGTGTTTGTTTCGTTTCTAATTCTTTTATAGCGGTTGTATGTCTGTTGTGTTTGTTGTGTTCTGTATTTTAAAAAGGCTTTCTTATTTTCTTCACATTTTATCTTCACTTCCTCTCGAAACCATGGGGTTTTCTTTTTTGATATGTTGGTATTCGTTACTTTCCTCTCTCCAAGTGATTCTGTTGCTGCGTTAATTATGGTTCTTTTGAGTTTTTCCCAGCTTTCCTCGATGTTATCGTTTTCTAATATTTCATTATCAGCAAATCTTCTCTGATATTCTTTTTCTATATAAGTACTCCGTAGATTCGTTACTTAGTCCTTCGACTTTGATTTTTGTTTTTGTTGGTGCCACTCTCTTAGGTGTGAAGCATTTCATGGTGATTCTATGTAATTTAACATAATACTAGGCTGTGGTCACTACCTACATCTACTGAGTTGAGGCATCTTACGTGAATTATTTTTGATGGATGTATATATCTGTTAGTTACAACATAATCTATCATATGTAGATCTTTGTCCACGGGTATTATTGAATGTATATTTGTGTTGGTCTTTGTGGTCAAAAATGGTGTTGTTTATTCGAAGTTCGCTATTCGTGCAGAAGTTTATCATCAGTTCTCCATTTTCGTTTTTGACATTCTCATTATGTTTTTGTTTAATTCCAGGTATTACTTGGTTGCCTATTCGAGCGTTAAAATCCCCCAGTATTGATCATATGCAATTGATCATAAAATATTTCCCTTGTTGTTTGGGGCTTACTATTTTCTGGGCCGTATACTGCGATGATGTTCAGGTCTTCCTTCTCCATTCTAATTTTGGCTACGACAATCCTTTCTGATACATATTGACACTCTTTGATGTTATTTTGGTATCTTTGGTGTATTAGTAAGGCTACACCCTCTTTGGTCCTTTGCCTAGAAGGCTCCTCGGATGGTATAATTATAAACGGGCAATGTATAAATAATATACGATACGCTGATGATACGGTCATTCTGGCAGATAATTCTGAAGCACTGCAACGCCTAATGGACCGAGTAACGACAGCCTGTAGAGAATTTGTAATGAAATTAAAGAAAACAAAAACGGTGGTCATCAGCAAGCACCAAAACAGAAGGGTGAAGGTCAATGTCAATGGAATAGATCTGGAAAGAGTAACAAGAATAACGTACCTTGGAAGCTTGGGACCTTGATGAAACTTGGGACCTCTCACTAGAGATAAAAACAGGTCTGGAAAAGGCACGTACAGTGTTTTACAAAATGCAAAACGTTCTATGGAACCGCCAGCTGAATATCTCATTGAGAACTAGAATACTTAAGTGCTATGTTTTCTCAACCTTGCTCTATGGTGTTGAAGCCTGGACAATGACAGAAGCAAAACACAAAAACGAATCCAAGCATTAGCACTGTGATGCTACCGTAAAATGCTCAGAATATCCTACATGAGCCATACGACAAATACGGAAGTGTTGCGGAGGATGAACAAGGAAAGAGAGCTTATGTTTATAATAAAAGAACGGAAAACACAATATTTTGGTCACATCGTAAAAAATCAAAAATATGAACTACTACAACTTATAATCGAAGGTAAAATAATAGCAAAAGCGGGCCAGGTTGAAGACGCAACTCTTGGCTCAAAAACCTACGACAATGGACGAGTATGACCTCCATAGAACTATTCCCGGCAGCTGCAAGTAAGATTAAATGGTCAAATGTAATGGCCAACGTCCTTAAGGATACGGCATCGTAAGAAGAAGAAGATCTTCTTGTTACTGTCTTAGAACTGTAGAATCTGGTCGTCTCATTCTTCTTGGCTCTCGCAGAATCGGCAGTTCCCTCTGGGCATGGTTTTGTCGAAAGGCCATCATTATTCCCATGACTTCTTCCCGCTCTGTGGAGAGTATCAGATCTATCTGGTCATTCAGATGTCTTGAAACTGAAAGGCCATTGCAAGACAGAATGGTCGGTTTTTATAATCTGGCTATGATTTTTTATAATCTGGCTGATCTAAAGAATCTTCTGGCATAGAGGAATGAATGGTATTGTTCTAGTGCTATGAGGACTGCCTCGATAACTGTCTCGAAAACAACTGGCTGGAAGATGTTAGAATTCTCTAGAAATTCCCTAAGGTAATCTCTTTATTGAAGTTTTGGTATACTACTATTATCGGTTTACACCGTTCTCCCACTCATTCCGACTCCTAACCATCATTCTTCTGTTTAATCGTAGACCTAGAGGGATTTCTCTTTCCTCTAGTTCTTTTTCAATTCCCTCCCTCCAGCTTCTTCTCGGCCTTCCTTTTTCCTTCTTCCTTGTAGTATCCACGCCAAAATCTGTTTAGGGATCCTGTCATCTGGCATTCTCTGTACAAGGCCGTACAATCCTAGTTGTTTTGTTTTTAAATAATCAATTATGTATGTGTGACTCCTATCATTTCTGCATTCTCTCATTTGGTATCCGATCTCTTCTTAATTTACCTGCTGCTCTTCTCAAAAGTCCATTTCTGGTACTAGTAACATTTTCTTTGTTCTTTGTTTCCGTGGCCAATCTTGACTTATATTTGATTACACTTCAATATGGTATTGTATATGAGCTGTTTGCTTTCGATATTGTTTGGTCTCACATAATGTCCTTCATTATTAATATGGCTTTTCTACCCTGTATGTTTCTGTCTTTTATAGCAGCATCGAGTGTTCCATCTTGAGTTATCTTCATGCCCAGGTACTTGTATTCATCACAGTGTTTAATGTCTACCCCATCGTCTAATGTAATGGACTGCTTTGTCCCTACAATACACAATATGGCTTCAGTTTTCTTAAAGTTGAGTTCGAGACTCCATTTGTTATATTCTTCTATTAGCTTCTGCATCATGTAACTCAAGTTGAAGGTTTGATATCAGCTATAAAGACAATTTATACAAACTTATTTTTTAGAAAGTTGCTCATTACGTCAAGATAGTGGAAACTGTGCAAACTCTACCTTTAAATGGTTTTATAGTACTCTAAGACATCAATGTAGACAGTTCAGATATGGCGGATGTGGTGGAAACGATAATAGGTTTGCAAGTAAAGAAACATGTGAAGAAACTTGCGTCAATCCAACGGGTCCAGGTAAGCTATATTCACCAAGTAAGTTAGTCATCATCATCATCAACAATCACTTACATCCACTTATGGATATAGGTCTCCCCTATTTCCGGCCACTGTCTTTTGTCCTGGGCTCTTTGAATCCAATTAAGTTAGTAAAAACCATTAAAACATTAAGATAAAGCTATATGTATTTTATTGTTATGGTGGATTAACGGAGAACGACAAAATAAAAACAAATTATATATAATCCCAGAAGGCCTTTACATAGAAAGCACCCGGTAATAGGCCAAGAAAAATTGTAAGAAACCAAATTTATTTTATCAACATATCGTTGCTGTTAAATTAAACCTGTATATATGCAAAAATTTAGTTTTCATTTCTTGGTATCAAAAAATGTCTTTTGTTCCCTTCTATTTTTATGTCAAACCTCCATATAATATAGTCGAATAAAACTCTGTCAGATGGCGTTAGGACTGTATGCATTTACGTGGAAATGACCACTTTGTTTATCAGAAGACAGATCTAGTGCGCAATACGTCAGTGGTTTCAAAACCTTCAAGAAGGAAAGACGTGATTTAAACCAATAGTTTCTATTTTCAGGTAAAACATTGTCGTCTCGCCCTGTATGCATCAAGTATATCACAACCAATATTTAATGAATATGTGAAGAACTTTGTTAGAAACCTTTGGTTTTCTTACACTTGGTCGCATTTCATAGCTAGAGTCCATGGAGTTGGAGTGTTTCTTAGGCAGTCCACCGACAAAGGATTTGTTATTTTTTTGGCAACTGTAATCCTGAGTTCGTTGATAGTTTGTTGATAGGAAGCTCTGGATTGCGTCAAGTTGTCCACCTGCATATAATAGCTGAGTTAACAATTACCATGGGAAATATTCAGTTAAGGCGAACGTACGATTCTTATTGTATATAGGTCATCATTGGTTTCTTGATGAGGTGGAATTGTCGTGACTTTGACACCGTTTCAAGGCAACATATTCAATATTTCATAATAGTTTATTATCTACTTATATTTTTTAATTTTAGAAAGATGTAAACTTCCAATATCTTTGGGTGGGTGTAATCACCGATTACTTCATTGGTTTTATGATCAATCACAACAGACATGTGTAAAATACATGTATGGTGGTTGTTTGGGCAATTCCAACAGGTTTGAGTCGAAAGAAGAGTGTTTAAAATTATGCAACCTGAATACGTATACGGAAAATTTAAACGGTAAGTTAAGAGAAAAATTTAGTTGTTTAGATTTTTAACAGATGGCGCAACCTCTAATAATCATAGGAACAAGCTGAATTTTGTTGAGAATTTCAATTTTGGAACCCAAAAATTTACAAGAAAGTTTGCCACTTCTACCCCCCGGCTCCACCCTAAAATTTCCTTTGTAGTGGGGAAAATAAAAAACATTGAGATCAGTAAAACTTATCACTTCCATTGACTGGTCGCTCTGGAATTATTTCCTTCTTCTTCTTCTTGTACCACTCCTATCGGAGTTTGGAAATCATCAAGGCTATCCTGACCTTGTTTACAGCTGACATAAAGACTTCATTAGGGGTGCAGCCAAACCACTCTCTCAAATTCCGCAAGCATGACATTCTTCTACGGCCTGGATTCGGTGTTCCTTCTATTTTTCCTTGCATTATATTGTAAAGTAATGCGTATTTACCTATGTCCTTTCATCAGGTGACCCAAATATTCGAGTATTTCGAGTTTTCCTTGTTAGAGCCTAATCTTCAATACCCATAACATGAAATTAATATTTTTAATGCAGTCAATCCAGGTGGATATGGGCTATTAGCTCTTATTTTGGTGAACCTCCATCGATTTTCATGAAAATTGGTGAGTGGTTAGAGGCTATCTCAACAAACAAAAGTGAGATGTTGCCAGCTTGCGCTTTTACTCTGGGAGTTGGTAGCAGGAGGCGAGGGAGTTTTTAACAATTTCCCAGGCAACCAAACGACGTTTTTATAACGTAGATAACACGTCATAAAAATTACCAATTGACGTGTTTCTATGACGTAGTACTGACGCTGAAAATCACGTGTATTTGTCTCATCGATTTGACATCATAATTGTGACGATTTTAAAACGTCAAAAAAGTGACGACTTTTACACGTCGCCGTCGGTAAAATTACGTCTGTAATACTTTCAAAAAGTGACCTGTTTCTCTTTCAGATGTTCCAAAATAGTATAAAAAATAGGTAACATGAAAATGTAGGCTAAAAATTAATTTAATTAAACTCGATAACACATAATTAGTTCATTGACAGAAAATAAACATAACCTCAAATAGTTGACATGAAGAATCACTGCATTAAACTAACTCGCTGAGCAAAAGCGAAAAAAAAAATCTCTTAATTAACATGTTTCTTCAACTAAATATCTCAATGAAATGTCTTATGTTATTACACAAGACACAGAGCACGTAAACAATATGAGAAATTTCTTATGAACAACGTTATAAACTAAATTGTTTGAAGTCAAAACAAACAAGCTTTTTAAGCTCCTCCCAATTTTGTGACGTCAGACTTAGGCTGTCCCAAATGAAAACGTCTTTTAAACGTATTTTAACGTCATTAATCTTACGTATTTAAAATCACCTACAAAAGACGTCTATATGACGTAATGCTCAAACACGTGTATATATTCAGCCAAAACTGACGTTTCCTCGACGTTATATGACGTCACTTGGTTGCCTGGGTTATTATAACAAAACACTAGCTATAAAAACGTAGGTATACTCATTAAATTTTCCTTTTAGATGCCTGTTTTAAACCAAAAGACAAAGGTCATTCACATTGCCGTAGATTCGAAATTAACTATTATTTTGACCAGAGTATTGGATTATGCAGAAAATTTTGGTTCACCGGATGTGGAGGAAATGATAATCGATTTAAGACTAAGGCATTATGTGAAAATTTCTGTGTTCGGTCCAAACATGAAGGTAAGTCATTTACATTCACCTGACATAAAGAAAACAAAACTGAAGATAAATATCCGAGAAAACGACGTACAAATTAGTTCTCTATAGATATTATGCGGCCCAGATCTCGAAATTTCCATTATAGTGAATTCATAGCGGAATTCTCCTATGGCGTAACTTAGTTACCTGCTCATCGTATCTCGGCAGAGTTCCAATTCACTCCATTGCATATCTGCCATTTGAATTCTTCCCGGTTCAGTACACCGAGAGGAACTCATATCATGATTCTTTTCTCTCGTCTTAAATACACTCTCGGTCGCCATCACTCCTTGGTTTCGTCGGACAGGTGGTACGTAGGGGGATTGCGCCGATATGGAAACGCGTTCGATCTTCTGCTAATCACATAATTTTAATAATCATATTTCTTTCTTCCAGCAATGTGTTTCGCACCACCTGACAGAGGAACATGCAGTAACTTGAATCAAGCTTGGTTTTATGATCCAAGAAGTGCCATTTGTCAACCTTTCGTTTATAGCGGATGTGGAGGAAACGAAAACAGATTTGATTCCAAAGATGACTGTGAGAATGCGTGTATTGTAGGATAATTAATATCATACAATGCTCGAATGTATTTATAAATTATTTTTATTTATATAGGTAGGTACCTACTAACTTGTAGTTTTTTTATAAAATTTTAAAAAATAAGAGTGAATTTTATTTTCCCTCTATTTCTATTAGACTGTGGAAAGCGATGCAAGAACTTGGCTTTTCAAAAAATACTAGACGAGAAACCGACTACAATTATACATTAGTCTATCGAGAAGGACAAAATAGTCTAAGAGCTAGAGCCGAAAAATCATCGTCATAAGCAATATGAAGTTTGGCATGTGAAATTTGTCTATTGTATATTGATAATTATGACCCCTTTCAGGCTGACACCTCAGTCGCTACAGGAAGTAGCAATAAGGGATGAAAGGGAAAAGTTAGTGTAGTCTTTAAAGGGTTTCACCTCCTATTTTGTTAAACCTCCATCGATTTGCATGAAAATTGGTGACTATTTAGAACATACCTCAGGAGATAAAAATGATTTGGTGCCAACTTGCACTTTTACCCTGGGGGTGGATACCACCCCTTCACGGTGGTGAAAACGTTTTTGTTAAGAATAACCTTACAAATCGATAGAGAGACAAATTATAGGTAAAATTTGTTATATCATGATATTAAAATAAACCAATACTTTTTAAGTTATTAAAGATCAAAGATTTCTCTGTTTAAGAGCACATGCGTGAAGTTACGGATGATAAAAAGAACATATTAATTAATTGTATGTTACTATAAAATATTATTTTTATATTACTTCGATATTATAAATTTAGCAAAAGTGTATTCGAATATGTCAAATGTACCCCTTATTGGACATCCCCAGTTTATGGACATATTCAGTTTATAATGAAAAAAAAATTCAATTAAATATCGAAATAATACAAAAATAATATTTTACTAACATACAATTAATTAACATGTTTATTTATCATCCGTAACTTCACGCATATGCTCTTAAATAGACAAATCTTTGATCTTTAATAACTCAAAAAGTATTGATTTATTTTAATAACATTATATAACAAATTTTACTTAAAATTTGTCCCTCTATCGATTTGTGGGGTTATTTTTTATAAAATAGTTTTCACCCGCGGAAAGGGGTGGTATTCACCATCAGGGTAAAAGTGCAAGTGGCACCAAATCAGTTTTGTTTCTTGAGGTATGCTCTAACTAGTCACCGATTTTCATGCAAATCGATGGAGGTTTAACAAAATAGGAGGTGAAAACCTTTAATGATTGCACTTACTTTCCCCTTTCATCCCTTATTGCTACTTCCTGTATCCACTGAGGTGTCAGCCTGAAATGGGTCATACCTAATTGTCAATATAGGTACAATGGACACATTTCAGAGGAAAAACTCCATATTACTTATGACGATTATTTTTCGGCTCTAGCTCTCCGTCTAAAACTTATAGGTACTGTTAGCATTTGCAGACGATATCGATCTAATAAGAAACATTTAGGTTAAGGACGAAGGAGACTTCCGTTATAGGTTTGAGACGGAAGACAGAAGCAGAGAAGATGGGACTTCTGATCGATGAAAATAAAACTAAATACATATAGATATGTATATGAACGGCAATAACCAAAACAGAGATAGAATCAGACAAAATATCCACCATCGATGACTTTAGGGGGAGGATACGAAGGATACATCTATATATACAACAATCATACGACCCGTAGTGATGTATGGTAGCGAGACGTGGACGATAACAAAGGCAAACGAAGAGCGATTACGTGTTTGGGAAAGAAAAATTCTAAGGAAGATATTTGGGCCTGTGCTACTGTGCTTGATAGAGCGAGCAGCAGGACAATGGGACCAACTACTCCACAAACAAAAGCCTCACACATCTGGCAGGCTGATAGCGTTTTACCATATCCAATGTTTCGTCTGAAGATTTATTATGCGATGGGGAAAATCATACCCACGATCACGATACTATAAATAACAAGATAATATATTACACATCCGGAAGTCGTGACGTAACTGGAGACCGGCTAGTTCGTAATGGTTCGTAATAATTCGTAATGTCCGATTACTTTGAATTGTTCGCGGTTGTATTTTATATTTTATCTTTAACAGTTATTTTGATTGGAATCTTGACACTAAATTCTTTTCGAATACATTGAAGTTTAATGTTATTTTGCTAATTGAATAATTTCATCACATAATGCATACAAATCCCATTTAACTTTAACAAGAATTCAAATTCAACTTCCGGTCTCCAGTTACGTAATCAATGCGCGAACTCGGACGTATTTGAGCTACGGGAAAATACTATCTCTTTATTTATAGTATCATGCCCACGATCATAAAAAAGCCATGAAAAATGAAAACTCAATAGTTTTTCTTCCCTGGCTTGAGATCCATCAAGCAAGATGTCGGAATACTTGATGTCGATGTCTAAATTATGAAAGAGAAGAAGAAAACGTAGAAGAGTGGAAGAAAATAGGTTATGTTATGATTTTAGGTTTTGTTTTGTTGTTGCGGCAGATATTAAAATTATTATTACTTAAAATTTTATATATTCAATAAATAAAACTCCATACGTATGTATATTTTAAGCTGGTTTTTATTATTAGAAATAATTTTTCAATAATTGACAAAATAAAAAGGTATCAACAGATATTAAATTTTATTGCAAATAGCCAAGAAGTACCTCCTGATTATGTTTCATGTTATAATATACCTACATTTTTTAGATCGAATGTAATATGGAATACATAGAAGCACTCAAGTGTCCTTCGTGCTGCTTCAAAACCTACAGTTTTGCTATTCTCAAAGACCATTGCGAAACACAACACAATATAGATCCCAAAAGAAAGTACTTCTGTGATAAATGCCCATATACTTCAGCAAAGCGATGGAAGATTATAGAACATCAAAAGTTTCACAGTGATATACCAGGGTTGTATTTACATGCTTGCACACTTTGCTCGTTTCGAGCCCCTCACAAAGCCCAACTGGAGAGACATATCATGTTTACCCATTCACACGAAGTTGACTTGAGAAAATTTTCTTGCAAATATTGTGGGGAAACGTATACATCTAAGTCGGCTCTGAAGCAACATAGACAAAAAGGACATTATGTGTGAAAGGAACGTATTATGGCTTATATTATAAACTCAGAATGGAACTGGTGACGTAATGCAAAATATGCATTTTATTTAATACAAAGAGATAGGTATAAGATTTTGATAGGTATCTTATAAGAAAACTTATGGTTTGTACATTATGACTAAGTAGAATAAAGAATATAATATTTACACATAAGTAAATACATGTTAAAGAACAAGTGGTTTCAGTGTAATTTTATTTAATATCCCATGAGACAATTCAAATGCAGACAATATAAAAAAGTCTTTAATTTTATTCTTTTTAAGCATTTTTATAAAGTTAAATTTGTACAGTGCGTGTATTTTGTCTAGCAATAAAAAGTATTAGATATTTTGCTCATATTATAATATATTTTTGCTATACATGCCAGAAAATCATTTTCTTCTTCTTTTTGTAGTGCCTAATCATTTTGGATTTTGGCGAACATCATGGCAATCTGTACTTTGCACACTACTGCTCTGAAAATATTTGTGGTCCTAAACCACATACGTAGATTTTTCAGTCAGGAAATCCTTTGCTTCCTTGGTCCCCGTTTTCCTTCTACTTTTCCCTGTAAGATTAGTTGCAGCAGTCCATACCTATCTCTGTTCCTCATGATGTGACCAAGGTATTCGATTTTGGTTGTTTTTATTGATTGTAGTTAACAGTTCTTTTTCTCTTTGTATTCTTAATAAAACACCCTGATTAGTAATGTGGTCGATATGATATCTTCAGCTTAGACAATAAAGCCACATTTTGAAAGTCCTTATTTTCTTGTAGGTGGAGTCTGTAAGAATCCACGACTCAACTCCTTACAACAGTATAGTGACAGTTAAACTGCAAAACCACGTAAGTCGATTTTTGGTTCATTGTGACTTTTATACTTTGTTGGTTTATAATTTTACATATCTTTTAAACTTCGAAACCTTGTAAGTCAATATTAAAACTTAGCTAATACCATTAAATTTTAATATTGACATTGTACTGAAGCTATTTCCTTGTGGCATTTTTATAATGAACTATTTTCAATGGGAAATAAGCCACAATTTTACCAAAAAAATGATTTTATTAACGTTTTGATGCCCAAGTCGGGTGGCGTTGTCAAAATACAAAATATTACTGATTATTATTTTGTATTTTGACAACGACACCCGACTTGGGCGTCAAAATGTAAATAAAAGCATTTTTTTTTTTTTGGTAAAATTGTGGTTTATTTCCCATTGAAAATAGTTGTTTAATAGTAACTTACAAGCTTTCGTAGTTTAAAAGAAATGCAAAATTATAAACCAACATAGTATAAAAGTAATGATCTAAGGCAGTGGTTCCCAACCTTTTATGTCTGGCGACCCACCTGATGTTTTTTCATATTCGCGACCCATCCCTCACCCATGGACTGGCGCTATTTCCAGATTTGCACCGTCATTGCATGCTACTGAAAGCACCACACCGCGGCCCATCTGAAATTCGTTCGCGACCCACTAGTGGGTCACGACCCACCGGTTGGGAACCGCTGATCTAAGGTAATGATGAATCAAAAATCGACTTATGAGTTTTTGCAGTTTAACCATCAATAGTCAATAGGAAAGGTACAACTTCGTAGTAACCTGATTTTTATGGGTATTGATAATTTGGGCTGAATATTTTTCGCCAAATGATGTTTAATATTTGAGTTTTTTTGTATTTCGTGCAGTGGCGGCGCCTGGTGTAAAGTATTAGGGTGCACACATAATATTAAGATATAAAAGGCCTTGAGGCTCTATTTCTTTAGGTCAAATTTTTGGAGTGTCATCAAATTGTAAAAATCAAAAGACCTTTTTAAAAAATTACAATAAATAATATGGGTCTATTGAATAAAAAGAAGTATTTGCTTTTACTTCCTCGTATTTAAGTATTTACTTAATAGTAATTAAATAAAGCATTAAAGAAATGATTTTATTCAATAAATATTAAGTATGTAAATACTTTTGTAAGTAAAAGCAAATACTTCTTTTTATTCAATAGACCCAATGTATTTTATTGACTTAAAATTATAATTTAGTGTTTAAATGTTACAAGCAAGTTTTGTAACGAAAGTCTAGTCGCCTGTTATTTTTTTAAATAAATTCTTCAATAACCAATTCAGTAAAATTTGATATTTCTTGAATCATTTTTTTTTAACATTGGGAGTGTTGTTAGTCGATCCTCGTCCATATAGCCATTCTAAGGAAAGTTTTGGTTTTGATACATTTCAATGCAGAGAAGCATCATTCTGTTTCTGCAGTTGTCACTGGCATCGTAACAAGTAATTGATGAAGAATTCAAATTACCTATTTCAGAAAAATTATCTTGTAAGTTATTACTTTAAGTGGACTGCCCTGGATAGTTAAAGTCGGATCTTCTATTGTGTTATTTATGATTCCTCTTCTCCAAATATGTAGAAAACACGGAAAGAGGTAAAAAGTATTCATAGTAGCACCTATACACAATCAGTAAGTTTTTTCACAAATCTCCATGTTAAATGATCATTATAATACCGACCTTTGCACTTTGATACATTAGTGAAATTTGGTTTAGATATTTTTAATTTTTCTTCTAAATATAATGAAGAAAATTTAATTGATGTTAAATATTCCACGCTAAAATTCACATCCACAAATCCCTCCATTCTTAATATTGTTCCGAAATCTGAACTTCACAAAAGCAAAATTTAAATGGCCGTGCATGTTAAAAACACCATAGGATTACAGTCAACCTGTGCTCTTATGGCCATCTAAACCTGCGGGAAGCGGGATGTGTGGTGAGATGTATTTTGCCCTATGATAAGTCATTGGGATAGCAGCCACCGTAAAGGCCGCGTCCCACCATCAAATAATTTGAGCAAACTGAAAGTGACAGTTAGTGACGTCACATCCTGAGTGTTCATTGTGGATAATAATGAAAAATTTTAATTTTAAATAAAGTACAAACAAGTTAGACAACTCAATACAAAAAATTGGATCAAACTAGACTGATAGTGAGAGCACCGATTTTTAGAATTTCAAAAAAACTGCAATTGTGACGTCACTTTGACGTACTTCCGGAGTTTGCTCAAACTGTTGGATCAAATTGTTTGATGGTGAGACGCGGCCTTAAGAGCGGTGAACGAGACAGCTTCTGTCTAAGGCCTCGCATTCGTGAAGTTTTCTCGTCGAAATGGAATAAAAATAATTAAATATTACTTATAAACTCCTTGGATTTTGGATCTGTAGTTTGTGATTTAAACTTAGGTATAGTTAGATTAAAATGTTATTCATAGAATGATCAATTTTACACAATATAAATGTTTGTGTGAAAATAATTTTGGGGGTTCACGTGCACATGTGCACTTATGGAGAAACCGCCACTGATTTCGTGTTGGTTTAAATTTGTATTTTAAAATATTTATGTGTATTGTACTACATATCCATAACCACTTATCTTAACTGGATATCTTTGATGGGGGTAAAAATGGAGGTGCCATAAATAAAATGATAGCTTTGGATGGTGAAATGATTGTCACAAGTAATAGTTTTAAGTACCTATGATCGACATTACAGAGTAATGGGGAAATATATGGAGATACATGCAGCAGAATTAGGGTTGAATGAATGAAGTGGGAGGAAGCATGTGGTATGATTGTGATGTGAGAAAAAGATTTCAATGGAACTGAACGGAAAATTCTGTAAAACTGACATGGTGTCAGCTATTATGTATGCAACTAAATGTTGGTCACTTAAAAAGAGAGCGGCAGAATATGTCAGCAAAATGGATCGATATTGGTATGACCGAAGAGACAAATGTAGGGAAACCAAGGAAATAACGTTACACAATTTTCATTTTTATGAAGATGTAGATGTGGAAAGATGGCTCGTCTTCTTCTCCATTATTTCTTCACCATTTTCCTTCTTCACATTCACTATTAGTTATGTAGTTGCAATTATCTGTTCTATGTAGAGGTTTTCAAAAATGACTATTAGTCAGTATCTGTTTTTGCTGATCAGTAGGGTATTTTTGTATTTTCTCAATTTAATTGTTTGCCAATTATTGTGATTTAATTTGCTTTGTAAATTTTTAAGTTTTGCTTATTTTTTTGCCAGCATTTCTTTAGTTTCTTATTTCATTTTGAAAATAATCCTGACAGAATTGAATACATACCTATTTGTAAATTATACATTTTTATAAATGAAGGGTTTTCATAATGTAGAAAATAATACACCGATTTTTCATAATGTTGCGTTTATTTGGACTGTAATTACAATATTTTATGTTCAAATTTTCTTATTTTCCAACAATAACATACGGATAGTGATAACGATAGGGATAATGATAAGGGTATATGTAGGGATATCCGATGTACGCACTCTCTGAGCCTTCCAAATCTGAGTCGGCTTTGGTTTTTCTAAAAAAAAAAAGAATAAGAATGTTAGTACTTTATCCAAACATTATAATATAAAGGGGCTATTTTGTATAAATAATTAGCTGACTCGACCCGATAAACTGATGATTTTTTTTTGCAGGATTGTTTGATAAAAATACTTATCTAATCTAATAAGTCGTATACGCGCCAATGGAGGATATAAAATTCTTAGTTGTATTGTGCCTCAAAAAAGACGCAATAACTACCACTTAAAACCTACCAAATTTTATTGGCAGATCTTAACCGGGTTTAGAGCAATAAGTAAATCGTCAGTTTGTACGAAAAATTTCAACATCCCGTATCTCGGAAACGAAGCATTTGCGGACATATGTTTATAAAGCAAACTGTGATTATCTTTCATGCAGAATTACCCCTTAACGTTAGTCGCACTTATTTAGAAGAAACACCCCGTATTGATAAATAACATGGCTAGTTGTTAGAGTACCTAAACTAAATTTTCAATCAAGATGCAGTAGAAATAAACAAACCAAGACACGTTAAATGCTACTATAGGAGCACTTGCGAATCATAATTTACAATGTGTGTACATTGTAAATCCCAAATCATGATTTGAAAAGTTTATACATTGTAAATTATGATTCGGGAGTGCTCCTAATAGTAGCATTTACGTGTCTTGGCTTGTTTATTTCTACTGCATCTTGATTGTAAATTTAGTATTACTTTTTTATTATCCAACATATACGAATGAATAAAAAAAGAATGTGTGTGTACTTTGTACGCACGTAAGAAGTTATACTATTATATAATTTTAACGAAGTAATTGTATTCTATTTAAATATTAAACTAACTTTCTTATCTACCACTTTCAAAAATTTTTTATTAAAACAACTAAAAAAAATGAATCGTAGAGGATTGGAACCCGGGACGTTTCTAACTCTGACCGAACGCTCAACAACTAGACCACCGAGGTCATGTGATTGACACGTACGTTTCGGATATATACCTTTAATTTAAGCACAAATAATTAAAAATCGTAAATTTGGGTCAAAAGTTATTAACTTTTTAAGAATTCCCATAAGAGCCCATGTTAAAACTTAACTTTGACCCTTAATAGTAATTAAACGGCACGGTAAAACATTTTTTAAAAAATCAAGTCTTAGTTTTTTGAGGTAAACTATAACCGTTGATTGAAACTCCAATACCTCAATCAACGCTATAACATACTAAAATTTCATGCAAATCCTTAATTCTTTACCGAAGGTGTAGAACGTCATTAAACTTGTGATATTTTGAAAATTGATCAAATTATTTTAATTTTGAATTGAAATGATTTAAGTGCACTTTACATCAACAATAAATTGAACAAGAAATTGACAAAGATATTCAAGGCCAAATTTGACGAGTACAAAATGTATGGTTTGTAAAAGAAAATGAAGGAATTTGATGAAATAGAACAATTGGATATGTTTTATTTTGTCAAATTTCTTTATTTTCTTTTTATTCACGGCAAAATTGGATGTAGAATTGTTTTGTATAAGCCAAATTTGACCTTGAATAACTTTTTGTCAATTTCTTATTCAATTATTGTTGATGTAAAGTGGACTTTAGAATTGAAAAAAAATACAACAAAACATATAGTAAGAAAACAATATATTAGGTGAATATTGATGGTAACCAAATTACATAAATAAAAGTATTACATTATTACATACCTACTATGTATTTTGGCAGATCAAACAGGTAGGTTTATACCCATAATACATTAACAATTATTACGTACCTGTTGCTTTTAAAAACTATTTAAAAGTCACTACAATATTATAAACTGTTTTGTTTCTGTCCTCACAACAATAAAACTAATATATTATACATTTGTTTACCTTTACCTTTTCCTCCAAACCACAGCTGTCCTACAGCTGCCATATTGGATAATTTTTGACATGTCATTTGAACATCCAATCAGAACAAAGTTATAATGCGCGTATGCGCCTGGGTGATGCGTATGCGCCTGGTTTTAACATTTAAAAATTCACCCTCATCGCGCGTAAAGAAGTATAACTTCAAAAACAGAATGTTAAGAAAATCTGAGCCTAATGTTGGGTTGTAATTTGAGTATTTTATAAATGCTACAATATTCCACAGGGTATGGTTAACTTTGAGAAAAAACACAGTTTGATTGGTACACCCGGTATATCTACAACATAGGCGTAACCAGGGGGGGGTTTTGGGGGTTGTAACCCCCCCCCATTGGGATATACTTTGAGCTCTATACGCTTAACACCATAGCCCTCAGAGACCTTCCAGTAGTTGTAACCCCCCCCTTTTAGGTAGTTGTAACCCCCCCCTTAGGATCATCCTGGTTACGCCTATGATCTACAATGACAATTTACTTGCCTAGTAACAAAATTATTAAAGCGATGTTGTTAAAGAATAATAAAAAAATCAGTTAAATCGGACAACAGGTTAAGAAAATTCGAGACATCAAGAATGACTAATTTTTAAGGTGGTGCGGTTTCTTGGAGTAGTGTATATTATATTGTATATTTTGTATATGGTTACTTTTGAATGAAAAAAAAAAAGAAATCTACTTACTTTTCTTCCAGTAGATGCTTGGATACTTTCACAGGTGTGGTTGCTACTAACACAACCATGCAAAAGATAACTGCTACCACCTAAACATAAATAATATAATATAATGCGGGATTTAACCAAATAGAAAGCTATATTTGCATTTGGTTAAATACTTAGACAACAATTACAACAAATAATTAATAAACTTACTAGAAGCTTCATTGTACCGGAAAAAGAATGTCTTCAGTGAAACTACTGAAAAATTACTTTATATACAAATTGATAAATCCTGCTTGAAATGAGATTCAAGCGATAACTACTATAAAACGATAAATTACGCCCCTTCACTCCAATTAGGTATTCCTTGTTTAATTATTCATTCCATTGTTACACATCTTAAATGTATGTTTAAGATTAGCCTGATATACGTATTTTCATAACATAAAAAAATATTGACGATCATTTTAAACTAAGAGAACTAATCTTAATTAAGATAATCCACAATTTTCGTCCTGAAGTCACCAATTTTTTGAGAAATTAGCGGGTAAATCAACAGACAGAAAATACACAACTACAAAGAATGATATTGTTCTGAAGCTATTTCTTTGTGGCATTTACGTAATTTATTATTATAACTGAGAGCCGGAGTAGCTCAGGCGGTAGTATGTCTGACTTCCATGCAAATAGGCCGGGGTTCAAGTCCCAGCGCCGCCGAGAACAACTAGACATTTTGAAAATGTCTATAGGCCCCAGGTCGACTCACCCTGAATAAAAATGGGTACCTTAACCTTTAACTACACGCGCTGGCGTATTTTTTACGCCAGATATAGGAATTCTACTGCAAATATATTTAAAAATTTAATTTTTGACCTTGTTTATCTCTCTAACCTATCACTGGAATGTGCTTTACAATTTGGTTTTAGTTTCGTTATAATCGGCGTTCTGGGAAGATCGTAATTAACAGTTTATTATTTGTTGTTTCAGGTGGTGGACAATATACGCCACGATTATATTAATATAAGTAGTAATATAAGTGCATATTTTAATTGTTTTTTTAGTCATTATGGCACAAAATATATTATTCTTTATAAACAATACTTTTTCTCCTGTAAAAAATTACGTATTTTTTATGGGAAATAAGCCACAATTTTACTAAAAAATGAATTTATTAACGTTTCGAAGCCCAAATCGGGTTTCGTTGTCAAAATACAAAATACTATTGGCTTGTTTATTTCTACTGCATCTTGATTGTAAATTTAGTATTACTTTTTTATTATCCAACATATACGAATGAATAAAAAAACAGAATGTTAAGAAAATCTGAGCCTATAGTTGGGTTGTAATTTGAGTATTTTATAAATGCTACAATATTCCACAGGGTGTGGTTAACTTTGAGAGAAAAAAAAACAGTTTGATTGGTACTCCCGATTTGGGCTTCGAAACGTTAATAAATTCATTTTTTAGTAAAATTCTGGCTTATTTTCCATAAAAAATACGTAATTATAAAAATGCCACAAGGAACTCGAAGTATTCACTGATGCCGAATAAGGTTTATAACAAACAACTAAGTGTATTTTTTCAAAAAAAAAAAAATCCGCTGTTTTTAAGGGTACCTATTTTCTTGTGGCGTATAAAGTACGCCACGCGTGTAGTTATGTTCTAACTTGATGCGCGGGTAGTTAAAGGTTAAGTAAAACCAGGGGTAATAATAGGCGGTTGAAGCGTGGGACCGGCCCTGTTACCTTCCTTGTATACCGTAGGCCTTAGATATAGCAGACTACCCTGCTATAATCCCAAAGCCGCTTTAGCGGTATAAAACGGGAGACTATTATTATTATTCTAACTGGGAAATAAGCCACAATTTAACTTAAAAATGATTTTATTGACGTTTCGGCTTCCACCTCAAACTATTCTATGTTTTTTAAATTCTACATTATTGATCTATTCAATTCACATCTATTCCAAAATTACACATAATCAGCTCAGTGGAAAAAATATCCCAGTGTTTACCAAGTGGGTACCACTGGTTCCCAGTGAAAAAGAACAATATATGGTGCTATGTAAACTTGAATTGGAAAAGTCTAATGAAATTGAACAGAACATCAGCAAAGAGGAAATTAAAACTTTAAAAACTCTAAAAAATACAGTTTTTTTATAACGGCGTCCAAAGTGGAAGTCGAAACGTCAATTAAATCATTTTTTAAGTTAAATTGTGGCTTATTTCCCAGTTAGAATAATACATTACCAAGAAAGAATGAATGACAGAAGAAATATTAAAGATAATTTAACAACGCAGGCACTGTAAGATTAGGCAGGACCAAGTAGGAACCGAGATATCATCATTATCTAGCCGTTATCGTCCACTGTTGAACATAGGCCGCATTTAAGTTTCTCACTGTCTTGAGCTACCATCATCCAGTTCCCGGCAATTCTCTTTACATCATCACTCTATAGCTCGTTGGTGGTCGACCTTTTCTTCGTTTGTCTGCCTGCGGTCACCATTCCAATAATCTAATCTACCTATCGTTCGGTGTTCTTGCCACATGACTTGTCAATCTTCACTTCTTTTTAACTACATCTTCTACTGTTTTTGATTTTTGTTCTTTGCCTAATGGTATTATCTGGTATTCTGTCTCTCCTTGAGATTACTAGCATGGCTCTCCATGGTCCAATGGTGTATTGTACAACATTAATGTATTCTCCGAACAAATATGAACAAATTGGCAATATATGACATAAATGTTGGACATATACCATCTAAAACATCTGGAAAATGTTTTTATTCAAATCCAATGTTACTAAGTATCAACAATCGGATGTCGTTTATAAAGTAAATTATAAAGACTGCAACATATATTGGACAGACACAGAAATATCTACATATAAGGATAGTTAGTTGCACACAAACATAACGTACAAAGCAATAAATTAAACACTGCAACCTTAGCCAAGTTTTCCATAGAAAATAACAAAGTTTATAATTTGTTTTATTTTATCTTTACTGCACAAATATACTGGCCTATTTCCCCAATGATTAAATTATTTCAACTAAGACGTGATCATAAGTTATTCTTTATTTACTTTTCATTGTTAAGGCTTGTGTTATTAATTAGAGTCATAAAAATTGTAAATCAATCCCATAACAATACGAATAGATTTTTATGTGATGTTTTTTTACCGTTATAATGTGAAACTACCTGCCCCTATATCTTTATAGAAACTGAACATTATACTATTATACAATTTGATGGAATCAATTTTGTATCGTTTTTTTTTTAATTTTTCAACTGGATTCTTTGTGAAATACACCTGGAGCCTCAAATTGTTAAAACAATTCGATTACAATTTGAGTCGATGGAAAATACAAAGAATTTATTATCACTTAGAGGACTTAGACAAGAAGAAGCACTTAAAGTATATTTGTTTTAGGACGAAAGTGTTTAAAAAATGTCTGAAAAAACAATCTACAAAATCGGATAGTCCATGTGGTGAGACTGGTCGCGTCTGAAAAACATTTCTAATTCGGTTTTTCTGCGGATTCATGTTCAAAAATGTCCCCTTTAAACAAATCTAAAGGGTGGCGGACGGAATTTTTGGGCAGAAATTGTTTAAACATTTTTTTTAAACAAATACAAAATATCACGTTTCTTTGGAACATATATTTTTAGATTTTTTGAGAAAAGCTCATATTTAAATTAGTATTTTGGAGCTTGCCAGATACTTAAATTAAAGTTTCAACATTCAGCTTCAAGATTCTGAAGAGTAATAGCGTCTAACCTTAACTTAAACCGTTGTCTTTTTAATTGTTAAATATGCATGTCCATCCGATTTTTTGGCCGGTGCGGCGCGCTCCGAATAATATTTTCCTCCGAATAATATTTTTTCTAGATTCTTTGCGACATTATAAATAAAATAAGTTTCTTGACATTTTCCTCAACAGTTACTAGTTTTAAAGTTATAAGCGATTTAAAATGCGAAAATGTGTTTTTTGTCATTTTTCGGATTCTAAATCGCTTATAACTTTAAAACTATTAAATTTTGAGAAAAATGTCAAGAAACTTATTTTATTTAAAATGTACCAAAGAATCTAGACAAAATATTTTTCGGAGGAAAATGGGAGATTTTTGAAAATAGTGCGCGCCGCACCTGCAAAAAAACCGGATGGACACGCATAATAAACAATTAAAAAACTACGGTCTAAATTGAAGTTAGACCCGATCACTCTTCGGAATCTTGAAAACGAATCTTTAAACTTTAATCCAAGTTATTGTCACCCTTAAAAATACTAACTTAAATATGAGTTTTTAAGCCTCGAAAATGTGTATTCTGTATTACTATGTGGATGTAAAACCTGGATCATGAAGTTTAACATGATGAACAGGTTGGAAGCCTTTGAGATGTGGTCATATCGTAGAATACTCAGAATATCTTGGGTTCAACGCATTTCAAACAGAGAAGTCTTAAACAGAGTAGGTCAAGGCGAGGGTGACTTAATGAAGATGATAAAAAAAGAGAAAACTTGAATATCTTGGGCGTATAATGAGAGGTAGTAGATACAGGATACTACAGTTAATACTCAACGGAAAGATCGACGGAAAAAGAGGAATTGGTAAGAAGAAATATTCATGGCTCCGAAACCTTCGTCAATGGACTGGCTTATTAGCAGATGAATTGTTACATGTCGCGCAAGATCGAGAAAGATAGATATCGGCAAATTGATGTGGAAGCGACACGTGGAATCGCCTAAAGTTTGGGTACGGTACTTAAAGAAAAAGAAGTGAGTTCAAAGCTTCTATTACTTTCTTTCCTTTCATAATTCTTTCCTTTATTTCGAATTCTGTCCTTACAGTTTGTTGGATTCTTGTTCCAAGGTATACATAATCAGAGCTTGGCTCGATAACCATAATATCATCCTCTAGTTGTAACTCATTCTTCTGTCCTCCTATATACATATATTTGGTTTTCTCTATATTGACGTATAGGCTCCATTTTTTAGATTCTCGCAACTTGTCATAAAAATTAGATCATCTTTATATCCTGGGAAGTCACCACCTGATCATCATCGAAATGTAGTGTGTATAGTGTCGAGTCGTCGTTTAATGTATCCCCATACCAAAATATGATTTCTGCCACTTAAAAAAAATAATTGGAGGCCACCTCGTTTTTAATCAGTACATACAAGGAAACCCAATGGCATTTTTCTTATTGACTCTGCTCTGAATAGTTCGATTGATGTATATCCGTACCATTCTCTCAAGCAACGCAGCAATAAGATTCTTCTCCTTCCTGTACTTACTTCCCTTGCCTGGTTCTTCCCTTGTATAATCAATTGAAGTACATCGCAACTCTCATATTCGAACACCAGATGTTCTAATTTGCACTTTTTGATTGTGTTCTCGCATTCTTTGTCCATTCTACGTAGAACCTCAACCTTAGTCACACGATTTATCAATGATATTCTTAAAATCCGTCTCTAACACCACATCTCGAATGCCTCGAGTTTTCTTAAAGAAGCTTCGGAGAGTGTATAGGTGTCTACTCCGTATAAGGTAGAAAATACCATCAGATAGAGATTTTGATACAAAGTGGTAAATCGTGACTTCTGAAAAGAGACTTCATCAAGAAACATATGCAAGTATTCAGTACGATAAATAAATAAATCCTATTCTTTTTAAAATTTTATTTGAAGAAAGTCAATTATTGTACAGATGTTACAATATATCGGTTAGTTCTCTATTTTCGATTCAACCTAATAGTCAAGGCACCTTACCATTAAAAATACCCAACAAGTAATTGTCAATAAAACTAGCTAGGCTTTTGAACGTGTAAAGAATCAAAAACAAGTCAGAGAGTTAGATCACATGTTTCGTATACCAATTTTTAGTTTTAAATGAACACATTTTTGACCGACTTTTTGAGATTTTAGAAACAGTACTTTTGATCTGACAAAAAGAATTGCCAAAAATCCTTTCTCTCATTCATTGAAGCTGCTCCAATAGTTCGTGTTAAACTAATGTGACAGGTGAAACAAGACTGTTTACTATCACCGCTAGTATTTGTTATTTTTGTTGATATTACAGTTTGTTAACCAACAACCATTTGGATATCATGGCATATGAAGAATCTGAATGTATGGTCTATTGTTGAAGTAGTAACCAAAGAACTTAGTTATAAATATTCATCATCATTCAGCCTATACTTGTCCACTGCTGGACGTAGGCCTCCCGTGGTTCACCTTACAAATCCCTGCCCTGAGCCTATGCATACAATTGCATATCCTTGCATACAATTTTGTCTCGAATATTATTGCCTCGGAATAGGAATTATAAAAATAAACGACGAAAGCTACGGACAAAGGATATTCTGTTAGGAACATGGAATGTACTAAGTTGGTACCGACCTGGAATTGCCACAGCAGCGATAAAACAACTAGAAAACTTGAGATATGATGTAGCAGCCATTCAGCAGATGAGATGGACAGGGTCTGGAACAATACACATGGAGAAGTCATTAGTACTGTGGTCTGGCCATGAAACCCGACATGAAAGAGGATGTGGCTTTGTAATACATGAAAGACTGCAATCAGAGTTATTAGACTTTTAACCAATAAACGAAAGAATCTGCATGAATAGATTAAGAGGTAAATGGTCCAATTTAACTATATTCTCAGTGTATACACCAACCGAAGACGCATCAGAGGATAATAAAAATGAATTCTACGACTCTCTAAATCAACTCTACACAGAAGCTCCTAACCACGATATTAAAATAATACTAGGTGATCTAAACGCAAAGGTAGGCACAGAAGACTACGTAATACCGGTGACAGAAAGATATAGTCTACATGAAGTTACAAACGATAATGGATCACGTTTGGTCGATTTTGCGACAGGCTGCAACTTAGCCATAAAAAACACCCAGTTCGCTAGAAAAAAGATCCACAAGGCAACATGGAGATCAAACGATGGAAGAACAAATAATCAAATAGATCACGTATTGATTGATGGGAGACATTCTAGCAGCATAATAATCGTAAGAACTATGAGATGGCCAGATAGCGACACAGACCATTTTCTCGTAAAGGCCAAGCTCAGAACAAGAATTTCAACACAAACAATAGATAAACACACAAAGATCGAAAGATGGAATGTGGCGAAGCTGAAAGAAGAAAATAATCAAAGACAGTACCAAGTAGAATTAATAAATAGGTTTCAGGTTTTGGAAATAAATGAAAATAAATGTGAAGATGTAGATCAGCGATGGGACTCCATAAAAAGAACTATTACAGAAGCAGCAGAGAAATCTATCGGAAGAACGAAAAATAAACAAAAAACAAAAAAGAAAAAAGAAAAAAGGGTTCGACGAGGAATGTGAAAGAACACTAAAAGAAACAAACAAAAGAAGAATTGATTATCTGTCGAACCCATCAGAAGAAAAACGTATACGATTCCATAGAGAGAGCCGCAGCTAGAAGAACACTTAGACAAAAAAAAAGACAATATCTGCAACAACAAATTGAAAAAGTAGAAGGAGAACACAGACGCAATCAAAGTAAAAATGTCTACAGAGAGGTAAGACAACATAAGAAAGGCTCGTATATAAGGACACCCAACTTCTTAAGAGATAAAAATGGAGAAATGCTGGCTGCCGAGAACAAAATAATAGAAAGATGGGCTGAATATTTTGAAGAGCTCCTGAATATCCAAAATTTCTCTGATGAAAACAATGAAAATGGTAGAAACAACGGAGAACATTAGTATCAAACGGCCGAATTAGAAATACCCCCACCAAGCATGGAAGAAATTACGCATGCCATAAAAACGCTTAAAAACCATAAATCCCCTGGTCTGGACAATATTGATGTCGAGCTGATTAAAACAGGCGGTCATGAACTCATAAGTAAAATCCACCAATTAATAGAAAAGGCCTGGCAACAAGAAATAATACCGAAAGAATGGTGTGGTGGTATTATTGTACCCACACACAAGAAAGGAAAAAAGGAATCATGCATGAATTACAGAGGAATCTTACTAATCAACACTACGTATAAAATATTGGCTTTGATATTATTAAAAAGATTATGTACCATACGCCGAAGAAATAGTTGGTGACTACCAGTGTGGTTTCAGGCCTGGCAGATCGACTATTGATCAAATATTTCTTCTTCTTCAGGTGCCGTCCTCGTTCCGAAGTTTGGCTATCATCAAGGCTATGCGTATTTTTGATACCGTAGATCTAAATAATTGGCAGCTGCTGCACTTGTACCAATCTTTTAAATTCTTCAACCATGAATGTTTTCTTCTGCCAATGGATCTTTTACCTATTATTTTTCCCTGAATAATTAATTGTAGTAGCTGGTACTTTTGTCCCCTCATTATATGCCCCAAGTATTGTAGTTTGCGCTTTTTAATAGTAAGCGCAAGTTCTTTTTGTTTCTGCATCCTTCGCAACACTTCCATGTTTGTCACTCTCTCTGTCCACGATATTCTCAGTATCCTGCGGAACATCCACATCTCGAATGCTTCTATTTTCCTTGTATCGATCTTTTACAGTGTCCAAGCTTCCATTCCATAGAAAAGAACTGACAGCACGTAACATCTCATGAGGCGAATTTTAAGATTTAAACTTAGCTCTCTTCCGCATAAAACTGTTTTCATTTTGGTAAAAGTAGCTCTAGCTTTTTCTATTCTGATCTTGATTTCTTCAGAATTGTCGTTGTTTTCATTAATAACAGTTCCCAGGTAATTATATTTTCTAACACGCTTAATTCTTTGATCATGTACGGTTATGTCAGAAAAATTTTGTGGAGATTTCGACACCATCATTTTTTTTTTATGTTAAGTGATAAACCGAACTTTTCGCTGGACTCTACTATTCTGTTTATCAGTGTATCAGTGTATCAAATATTTACAATAAGACAAATGCTTGAAACGTATTGGGAATATAATCAGGACGTGCATCAGATCTTTATAGACTTCAAACAGGTTTATGATTCAATTAATCGTGCAACGTTATGGAAGGCAATGATCGAGCTCGGCGTACCCAAGACACTAGCTGCGGTAACACAAATGTGTGCAAGTAACTCCTTTGCACAAGTTAGAATAGGGGGGAAAATATCAAATGCTTTCTGCGTAAATTCTGGACTGAGACAGGGAGATCCGTTGTCCCCATTGTTGTTTAACCTGGCCTTAGAATATGTCATGCGGAAAATATATCACAAAATCAAACCAGACATAACTGCTCGAGGAGCAAAAACCATACTCGCCTTTGCCGATGACGTAGACGCAGTAGGACAATCAACATTAGAAATTAAAGATATTCTCTCGAGCTTTGAAGAAGCTGCATTAAACATCGGTCTAAAAATAAATGAAGACAAAATAAAATACATGGTCGTCTCAAAAGAAGAACGACGGCGAATAAGGCAAAACATTACACTTCGAAGTGGTTAAAGAATTTAAATATCTAGGAGCAACCACAAATGACAACAAATTAGAGCAAGAAGTTGAAACGAGAATAATGGCAGGAGACAGATCTTTCTTTGCAATGCAACATCTAATGAAGTCAAAACTTCTTTCACGAGGTGCAAAAATCCAGATATATAAGACCATAATACGACCAGCAGTCGCGTATGGAAGCGATACATGGACGCTAACAAAATGGGAAGTAAATAAATTGCTGGTGTGGGAACGTAAAATCCTTCGAATTCGAATGATATATGGCTCTTGCAGAGACAGCCTGACAAACGAATGGAGACGCAGATACAATAACGAGTTAGAGTCTCTATTCGGAAAAGAAAATCTAGTCAGATAATAAAGGCTAATAGACTCAGATGGGCAGGGCATGTGATACGCAGTAACGACAATCGCCTTATAAACAATGTGTTCTGGGAAAGGCCAGATGGAAGAAGGTCTGTAGGACGGCCTAGAAAAAGGTGGAAAGATGCAGTCAAAGAAGATCTAGAGAAAATGGGAGTGCGACAATGGGAATTAGTGGCACAGGACCGACAAACATGGAAGTCAATAATAGTAAACGCGGCAAAGACTCACGAAGAGTTGTAGCGCCATTAATGATGATGATGATGCTTTTAATGACTTGTAGATGGTCATTTGTGCCCATCTAGTTAATAGTTACATAAAATTTAGAATGTCTCATTTTTCTAAGTTGCGTCAAAAACTTGAGATATCATTTATATTTTACACTTATCTTTGATCACTGTAATAGTACTATTTCTAAAAATATTAAAATGTTTATTCTGGAATAGTAAATAATTTCACTTTTAAAAACGAAACGAATGTTATATTTACATTACAAATAAGATAGAGGTAAACATGTAGTTATTGCAACTATCACAGTGTTAGTTAACGTGCTTAAAATTCTAAGATACCACCTCTATCTTGATATTTTTGAGTTATGTGTAGACATACAAGCCAACAATGCTGGCTAACTTCAAATTGGCTATGTAGCAGTATGAACGATAGATGTTACGCCAGTATAAATATGAAGATTTGAAAAAGTGTATGGTTAGCACATTTTTCAAATGCTAAAAAAGACGAAAGGTCAAATAAAAGCAATAAGTTTTACAGAAATGCTGAACATCTCCTCTTGTGATTTCACTATTACATTTTTCGACAAGATATGTCGGGGACCTGATATAGCTATGCCATTTTAAATATGTTTCCCTCACTTCCTATCGTTTAAAGTGAATACCTACGTTAAATGTTTTCCGATACTTTATAGTCCTTGGGCCCACATATAAAATTATTATTTATGATCAAACCGTCGAAACTTTTTGTACTTGTTATTTGGGTGGAGTCGGACAAATTTGGAGCTTAGCCCGTTATGGCAGTGGGGCGTTTGTCTGTCAAGCTGTCACGAAGTTATCAATTTTATACAAGAAAAAAATTTATAACCACAGTGGTAATTTTATTTTAATCAATGGTTTTTATCATATAAACAGCGAAAACAAATTTGTCGGACAAAAATATTGGGCCATATCACGCGTCGGACACGCTAAATATGTCAAATTTATGAAAATAATAAATTCATTACCACATGGCTAATTTTAACAGAATCTACCATAAAACATTTTTACAATAATGTGGTAACATTGTCGGACAATTTTCACGGGGCATATGCGCAGTCGGATGCGGCGAAAATGTCAATTTCCTGGAATTTTTTTTAGTACCACAGATGTCATTTTTATTTTGTACTGTTTTTTTACATGTGTAATGCATATTGGATCACTTGTCGGACAAAAATAATGGGTCCAAAATTTTCAAAAAATTTTCCGAAATTTTCCCTCTTGTCGGAAATTTTTTTGAAAATTCGGAAAAATAAACTACAGAACGATGTTTTTCATTGTTCAAGGAGTATGTACACAAATTTTCAGATCAAAATTTTTCCAAAAATTTCTCAATTTTCGGAAAATTTTGGGTACAACTCTACGTCACGCTCTTTTAAATGTTGTACTTAGTGTGTGTACCAATGTTCAGCTAAATCGATTGAACGTAACCGAGAAAACCTGTTTTAAAAATTTTTTTGACAATGCCTCCTCTTAAGAGCGTCGATAACTTTTCTGTTCGTTTGCCCCTACATTTTTGTCAGACAATTACATTTTTTGTTTAAGAATATAATTAATTGTAACCCACTACTTTTGTCGGAAAATGGTTGTGAAGATAAGGGATGCACGAACCTAGCAGTGGCGTGCTGGCCATATAAATGAAACGGTGCAATCACCGAGAGGCTGCGGCCTCTCGAGGCCGGTTAAATAAGTTTCTTTCACAAAAAATTTTAGATGTAATTTTAGATGTTTGTTGGATTAATTTTAAGTTTAGAAGAGATTAACAATAACAGTGCTAATGACAACTCGTTATTTATCTGAAGCTCACTTGAAAAATATCGCAACGTTCGAAACAATCCTGATTGCTACAACATTTTTGAGGATATTTACTATCACAACTCCTCTTTCTAAAGATCTGTAAACAGATGGTTTGAATATTTTGGCTACGTACGGAATGGTTAAAAAAAGTCTTGAAAAATTAAAATGTCTTAGGAATGATTTTCAAACTAAAAAAAGCTTCCATTTCATTTGTTATATGGGCGAATTCAGAATTAGAAAAGAATAACTCTACCACACTAATAAATAATATGTTAAAAGAAAATCGACCAAGAAAGAAGAAAAGACTAGGTGGTGACTTTAGTGATGACCAACCTATATTAAATTCAGAAAAAAATTTGAAGTTGAAGTCTATTTCAAAATTTTTGTCCGAATTATTGGAAGTATCGAAAAACGATTTGATCAAGACAAATCCCTCTACATTCTAGAAATTTTTATACAATAAAAAATGGTATGCCCTTAGCGAATCATTTGCTGAAAAATTCAGAAACTTTTATTCTACCATATCTGTGACTGGACTGCAATTTAGAGAAGAATTCGTCAACTTTGCTGATAAATGGATTGTATTAAAAAATAGGATTTTTCAAAATATGTACTGAAATTATAGAAGAGAGCGTTAATGGTGAATATGTTCAGTTCAGAGAAAATATGAAGGATGCCATTATTAATCTAAGTGATAATGAATATGAAGTAACAAATGACAATATTGTTGATACAGTGAAAACTTTACCAACTTGTTGTACTAAAGTGTAAAGATTGTATAGCTTGCTGTTAAGCTGTTTTACAAGTACAACTTATATCAGTGCGCTCATCCAAATTTAAATATAGTATACCTTGCGAAAGAACCTTTTCAACGATGAAATACATAAATCGGTTAAGAATTACTTTAACACAACATCACTTGGAAACATTTATGTCAATGGCTATTGTATGAGCTTAAAAATGATGAAATTATCAGTAGTAATTGCACAAGAGCTCTAAAATTATTGAGTTTTTCCCGAGTGTCACTTTGGCAGTTTTAATTTCACGAGCCGAAGGCGAGTGAAATTATGTCAAAATGTCACGAGGGCAAAAATTCTATATTAATTTTAGAGTTCGAGTGCAATTTGTTGCGATTATTTCATGAATAAACCTGTTCAAAACCAAAATTTTATTGTAATTTATATATGTAAGTACCAATTAGTGAAATTAAACACACAGTTGTTATAAATATGTATTTGACGGTTGAAAGTCATCACTTTTATAATTTTTAAAACATTTGTCATTAATGTCACTGAATGTATTTTTTCGTAGCAACGAAGGGCATCTGACGTAATATGCTTAACGACGGGAGATTATCAAAAATTATCACCTTAATTTGCATGTCTGTAGCTTTCTATTGGTCAGAATCTCCTATGAATGAAATAATCGACGAATTTGCTCAAAAATCTACTCTAATGCGAAAATTATTGACCCAGAGTTAATTATTTTATAAAATAATTGCAAAATAATCTGTAAATTATTGCGCTGTATTAACATTTAAATATTGTTAAATTAAAGTATTTGTACTATACTTGTATTTGTACTCTCTTGTATAATTGATTTACTAAAATTCAATTGTGGCTTACTTCCCATCAAAACTAGTTAATTACAAAAATGCCACAGGAAAATAGCTTCAGAATAACACTAAAATTCAACTTAATACATAATTAAAAACCTCGGGCGAAAAACATTGGATATCTTAATCATCCATGTTATAATTCACATCTTTGTCATATGTTCCGATGACGGATCAATTGTAAAGGTGTTTTTACCCTGTTATTTTTACTTTGGTGGCCTGCATGTAGATTCTAAGAGTGCACTGATGATGATCGGTCAACCGATCGAAAACTAGTTCTGTCTTTGATGTAGCCCTGTATAGGGATTTTAACAAATATACCTTTTATAAAGGATTTTATATAATTAAAAAAATTTCAAATATTTTATTTAACTTTTATCTTAATTACATTAAATTCATATATAACATTTATTCAAAAAATTATGGTTTCTGCCTTTTTTTTCTTCTTTTATGGCCTTTGGGAACTGCCCATTTAGTCAGCAACACTTCTTAAAATCAACGCCTGATCATACACCAAGACCATTACGAATCAAATCGATCAAGGGTAGGGAACGAAAAAAAAAATTTTCGTACCCAAGTCGTTCAGGGTGACTAACCACAGTATAAGTAGGGATAATACGGGGTATTATTAATTTACACGACTAATTTTATAATCTAAAGTTTCAATTTACACGACTTACCATAATCTAGAACAATCCTAAAGATTGACGGTTTGTTCAAAGCTAGTAAGGTCATCAGATTATATGGGGGATAAACGTTTTTCTGCCTTGCTGCAAACAATATTGTCATACATTTATTATTTGTAAGATTGCTTATTCTTAAATAAAAAAAACAGCAAATTAAAAAAAAGTCATTAAATTCAAAGTTTTATGTTTAATTAAAAAATAATTTATATTTTTGTTTTATTAATAACGAATAAAAAATCCTGATAATAGAAGATAAAATGAGGATGGGAGGCCGCTCTTCTATAAAATCACCGGGCCGCTTGAAAAGTTCCAGCACGCCACTGGAACCTAGCATAGTTTAAAAGTGTAGTTTACTATAAAAATTAAATTTTTTGTCCGACTGTCGATTTGCCCCAATATTTTTGTCGGACACCTAGATTTTTTGATTTAGAATATAATTACTTATAACCTCCTACTTTTGTCGGAAAAATGGTTGTAAATAAAAAAATTCCCGGAAATTGACATCTTCGGCGCATCCGACTGCGCATAAGCCCCGTGAAAATTGTCCGACAAGGTTACCACATTATTGTAAAGATGTTTTATGGTAGATTCTGTTAAAATTAGCCATGTGGTAATAAATTTATTATTTTCATAAATTTGACATATTTAGCGTGTCCGACGCGTCATATGGCCCAATAATTTTGTCCGACAAAATTAATTTCGCTGTTTATAGATAAAAACCATTGATTAAAATAAAATGACCAATGTGGTTATAAATTTTTTTCTTGCATAAAATTGACAAACTTCGTAACAGCTTGACAGACAAACGCCCCACTACCATAATGCGCCAAGCTTCAAATTTGTCCGACTCCCCCCAAATAACAAGTGCAAAAAGTTTCGACGGTGTGGTCATAAATAATAATTATATATGTGGCCCAAAGGACTATTATATTTTACTGCTCTTTGCATATCTACAGATACTCTAAGGAATTCATATTAATATAATTACAGTATAGATATGATATTCTGCTAGATGACAATTACTTTTTTGGGTATTTGACATTTGTTTGCCTTCGGAACCAACGTAATAAGTAGGGTTATTTATAGGAGAGGTCAATTATACTATTTTTACAATATACTAATCCACTAACAACTTTATTCCTTATCTTTATACATTTATACATTTACAATGATTGCAAATCGCACAACTTTGTAAAACGGTTTATTTCGGCTAGATATATTAATTTCTTCGTATAAAATTTATCTCAAAATTGCAGCACTATTAAATAAGGGTTGTATGGTAAGGGTGGAAGTGCAAGATTTCCTGAAAAAAGTGACGGTAATAGGCCGCTCAAATTTAGTAACAATTTAGTGATATTGATTAGGCCGAATATCCTCCGAGAATACCTACTTTTTCTTCTTCTTTACGTGTCCTATCAAGTCCCCTTGACGTTTTTTTTTTGTATTGATTATCCCCTTGACGTTGGCGATTAACATGGCGAAACTGTCTCTGTCTCGAGCTATTCTAAATAGTTGCTCTGCTTTCTTTATTCCTGTCCGCTCCCTGATATCAGGCAATCAAATGACGTCAATAACGTCGAGGAAACGTCAGTTTTTGGTTGAATATATCACGTGTTTGAACATTACGTCGTATAAACGTCTTTTGTAGGTGATTTTTAATACGTAAGAGTAATGACGTTAAAATACGTTTAAAAACACGTTTTCATTTCAGACAGCCCAAGTCTGACGTCACAAAAATGGGAGGAGCTTAAAGAGTTAATGTTTTAATGTAATGTTGTATATTGACATGACTCCAAACTTCATTTATTGTTTACGTGCTTTGTGTGGCAAAATAAGACTTTTGGTGTTTATTTTCTGTTAATGAACTATTTATTATGTGTTGTTCACGATTCTTTTTGATTTAATGGACAGACGTTAAATTAAGATATTATGCTGGATAATTTGTTAATAAATTATTTATTAGTTTATATGTTGTTTCAGTTTTAGGTTTGTTCCAAGACGACTGAGAACCGTTCATGTCACGATCACCGTCCTGCGCAGTACCATGGAACGCATTATTTCGTTCCCATGGAACTCATGGAACGTCAATTATATAGTAACGTGATCGTTACATGACGGTTCTCAGTCGTGTTGGAACAAACCTTTTGACACAGTAAGGGCCGGTTGTTCGAACGCTAATCAACAATGATCATTATCAAATATTTAATTACTGGCCCCAACTGTCAATGTCAACTTTGTTTGGGTTGCTGAAAACATAATATGAAATAACTTAATCAATTATGTTAATAATTGTTATGTTAATTGATTAAATAATCTCATAATTTTAATCAATTATGTTTTCAGCAACCCAAGAAAAGTTGACATTGACAGTTTTGGTGACAGTAATTAAATATTTGATAGTGATCATTGTTGATTAGCGTTCGAACAACCGGCCCTAAGTATACCTATATAAAAAGTGAAAATTCTATAATGTTGCATTGAGGGTATTTGTAATTTTATTGTAATTCTATGCATTTCTTTTATAAAGTCTTCCATTTGGTTTTACTTTTAGCCTATAAGCTAAATTTAAAACAGTTAAATGAAAAATTGCAATACCAACAATGCCCATACGAATAATTATTATTGTGTATTTTTAAAACCATAAAATGAAAAATAATCTAAAAAAACGACATAAAAACTACGTTTTTAATATCACGACGTGAAAAAAATTACGTCAGTTACGGTGGAACATATTCACTTGACTTTCGACGTCGAAAAAACGTGATAAACTGACGTGGTTTGGTGATAATTATGACGTATTTTCAACGTTTTGTAAATGTTATTTGGTTGCCTTGGTATTATTCAACCAAGAGGCCTGTTTTCTACCAACTCCGCTGCGTTCTTCGATTTTACCTATCATAATATGTTGAAGAATATTACATCGGTCTCCCCTTACTACGTGTCCAAAATGTGCTATCTTTCTACATTTGATGGTCCATGGTATTTTTAATGTACGTCTGTGCAGCCACATTTCTAAGACCTCCAAACGATTAATGGTGGATATTTAAAGTCCATGCGTCGACACTGTATAAGAGGACTGACCAAGTGTAACATTTAATCATGCGCTTTCGAAGTTGAAGTTACAAGTTATCATTACACAACAACTACTTAATTTTTAAAAATGTTGTGAGGACTATCTCGTTTCTACATTTTATCTCTTTATCTGGATCTAGTTGTTCAGTAATATGGCAACCAAGATATTATTTAAAAATGGGTACTATTTGAAGTATATGATCAGCAACATATAACCGTGAATCTTGATGTGCCAAACGGCTAAACACCATGTATTTTGATTTTGAACAGTTTATGTTTAGTCCAAACTCTCTTCCCACTTTGCCAATGGCATTTAAAAGGCATTGTAATCCATTCATGTCATCACTTAAAATAAATGTATCATCGGCATATCTGACTGTATTTATCAGAATTCCATTAACGTTCAAGCCCCATTCCAAATTATGCAGCGCTTCTTTAAATTTATAATAACAGTGGGGACAGTATACAACCCTGTCTGACACCTCTTTGTATTTTACATATTTCTGTTGATTTATAATTTATGCAAGATGTCGCTGTTTACTCCAGTATAATTTTTCTATGATTCGTACGTCTTAAGTATCAACTCCTTTCTCCTTTAATATTTTAATTAATTGGTGATGCTGTGCTCGATCTAAGGCCTTTTCATAGTCAATAAATACAGAAAAGACGTATTTCCTTTGATCTCGGCATTTCTGCAATAATACATTTAGTGCAAAGAGTGCGTCCATTTCTGAAGCCAAATTGTGATTCATTATGGTCTTCCTCACATTTATCTCCGATTCTACTGTAGATGATAATAAATATTTTCAAAGTGTGGCTCATAAGGCTTATCATTCTGTAGTCGCTACAGTTTTTGGACGTTGTTTTTTTTTTGGTAGCGTTATGAATTCGGACTTTAACCAATCTTCAGGGATATCACCAGTCGAATAAACATCATTGAAAAGTTTGACTAGTATTCCAATGTTTTTCTCATTTATGGGCTTTAACATTTCTGTAGGTATGTTGTCAGGACCAATGGCTTTCTTGTTTTTGCCAATTTTTTAGCATGCAGTATTTCTGATTTTAGTATTTCTGGTCCTTCACCTTGAGTCTGTCATCATTATATAATTCATTTTTATAATTACACCAGGTTGTTCGAATTTCTTGTTCGTTTATTATCATTTATCATGTAGAGTTTTCTTATGATAAAGATCAGCTATTTCTCTAACTTTTTTAAACGTATTAAACGTATCATGTTTTTCATTCAACTTTTCTAATTCCTTGCATTTATCCTTCATTCATTTTTCTTTAGCCACCTTTATTTTATTAAAGGAAATAATAAAAAAACTTAAAATAATAAACTGGGGGCTAGAAACGTTATCTACTCTTTCTTTGGTTTTTACTTAAAATCTTCTTAATAAACGACTCTACAATTTTTTATATTTTTGTCACTTTATTCTCAGATGTCTTGGTCTTCTACCCTTACCTCTCTTACTATTTAATAATGTAATTATATATGACATAATATTTTATTTCAGGGTAGAAATATTCCTTAAATTATATTTTGCAACTTATACACTCTAAGAAAAGTTATCACAATTGTAGTAATGTATTATTTAAGTATTTTGGGTAAAAAATTCGTTATTTATAAGATATTTAAATGAATCATTTATTTCAAAGTTAATAGTAAAGCTGAGCAAACAAGTGCCAAAAGGAAAATAACAAGAGGAAGACCGAAGCTTAGATATGTTGAACAAATAAAAAATGATTAATCGAATAACATTCTTAAAAATCAAAAATTGGAGAAAAAGTACAAAACAGATCGGAATGGAGAAGAATCCTGGAACAGGCCAAGATTCGAAATGAGGTTGTTGAGCTAGTGATGATGATGATGATTTTTAACCATACATTTTTTGTCTTCAGCACTTGCATTTGTCTATCTCTCATTATTTATGTGATTCCTTCTCTCCATTCTAATGCTTTTAAGATGCATGGACATGAATGTGGATGTGCATGTTTGTTACGTTGATTTTGAGAAAGCTTCTGACAAAGTAAGACATGAAAAATTAGTCCAAATTCTAAAGACAAAAAACATAGACAAAAGGGACTTACGAATAATAACAAACCTTTACTGGAATCAAAGAGCACAAATTGTAATAGATAACGAACCCAGTCCAGAAATTGAAATCAGGAGAGGAGTTCGGCAGGGATGTATTATGTCTCCATTACTCTTTAATGCATATAGTGAAGCCATTTTTGAAGAAGCATTGCTATCTCAAAGTGGAGGAATAATAATTAACGGAAGATCTATTAACAACATAAGATATGCAGATGACACCGTGATTATGGCAAGCTCTGCTGAACAACTCCAACTACTACTAAACAAAACAAACAATTTCTGTGAAGAATGTGGACTAAAAATGAATATAAAAAAACCAAATACTTGATAATAACTAAGAAAACAAACATACAAACAAGCATACATTTGGGAAATGTACCGATAGAAAGGGTTAATAAATACAAATACCTAGGAACCTGGATTTCACAGAAAAATGACCAAACAACAGAAATAAGGACCAGGATAGAAATATCAAGAAATGCGTTTGTAAAAATGAAAACAGTTATCTGCAACAAAGACCTTAGCTTAGAACTGAGAGTAAGAGCTTTGAGATGCTACGTGTTCTCGATGCTACAATATGGGCTTGAAAGCTGGACATTAAAGCAAGAGCATATAAATAAGCTACAGTCATTTGAAATGTGGTGTTACAAAAGGATGCTTAGAATAGCATGGACACAGAAGAAAACGAACACGGAAGTATTGCGAGAACTGGGTAAAGAATGCGAAATAATAAACACAGTAAAAATAAGAAAGTTACAATATCTGGGACACGTAATGAGCGGACCGCGATATAAAATGCTAAGACTAATAATACAGGGAAAGATAAGAGGCGGAAGGAGTATAGGAAGAAGGAGAGTGTCATGGTTAAAGAATTTAAGGGACTGCATGGTTTAGATGCAGTTCTATAGAACTCTTTAGAGCAGCGGTGGATAGAGTAAAGATAGTGATGATGATATCCAACCTCCGATTAGGAGACGGCACTTGAAGAAGAAGATTCTAATGCTGGTCTTCCTCTACTTCTGCTATTCCATGGAACATAGTTCAAGGTCTGTTTTAACCATAGTTTGTCTTTCATTCGAATTACATGCCCGCACCATAACAGTTGTTTGGATTCTATTGCATCTATTTGGGATGTGATCAACTCTGGATATCGGACACGCTCTTCTAAGATAGTCCATTTATACCACTTCCAGTTTTTTCTTCTCTTTCACCGTCATTTGCCAACATTCAGATCCGTACGTCAAAATTGGTTCTACAATCGACTTGTAGATTGTCATTTTGGTTTATAAACTAATTTAGGAGACCAAAATAACGAGTTTAGTGTTTGTACCACATTTCTGCCATGTTGTATTTTCTGCTGGATGTCCCGTTTCGATGTTCGTTCCTTAGCTATGACTGTCCCTAGGTATTTAAATTCTTCGCATTTTTTTATAATCTCTAATCAAGAGTTGTGGGTCTCTTTCTTCTTCCTTTTTTCTAACATATTCTGTTTTCTTTATATTGATTGTGAGTCCCCAATTTTCGTATTCTTCGGTTAACTTTCGAATCATATAATCCATGTCTTCCTCATCATTTGCCATAATCACATTAATCACTTGATCGTCTACGAACAAAATATTATTTGTTATGTACTTGTTTCAAAGTTCTATTGCCATTCCTGTGCATTTTCTCCCCCAGTTGGTCAATGCTTCCTGAATATAGAGTTTGAATAAATTTTGATCCTATTCAACTATTTTTTAAATTATTATTAAATATTTGAATTATTTAAAACTTTCTTGTTATTATATCCAGTACACTTTAGAAACAAATGATCTTTCGTAGTGTTTATATTTTTATATCACTATAAGAAAAATACTGTAATGAAAATAAAAAGTAACCAAAACGATCTACTGTTAGTTGCAACTTTGTACTAATACCATTGATTTGTCCATACTTTCTTAAATACTGCAAATTATTATGTCATATACATTCCAACCACAGTTTTGCACATCTTAAACTATGTAACTCTAATGATTTATCTTCTATTTTAACTTCTATCTTAAATATTATTGCTTATGAGAAAATCAAGTGTACATTTCAAATACTTTTGTAACAATTTAGTTATTATGATACAAAATAATTGTAGTATTGCTTCTGGTTACCAAAAATATCACCTTAGTATAAACAAGCAAGTGTTTTGTGCAAAAATACGTAACTATTATATTACAAGCATTTCGACCAGGATGTACTACAACATGTCAATAAGAAAAACATCACAACAGTTTATCCAACCCTTTAGTTTGATAAGAAAATCTTAAATTGGGAAAGTTTAATATAATTGAAATTATTGAAATTAATGAGATAAATTATGAAAGCAATATTAACATAACCTAACAATGTCAGAAGTCCCCTACCAGATAATTAAACCTGTTAAAGGAATCCGGCTCGATGGACCATAAAGGACCCAGGCAGCCAAGTGACGTCAAGAACGTCGAGGAAACGTCAGTTTTTGGTGGAATATATATACGTGTTTGAAGATTACGTCGTATCAACGTCTTTTGTAGGTGATTTTAAATACGTAAGATTAATGACGTTAAAATACGCCTAAAAACACGTTTTCATTTCAGGCAGCCTAAGTCTGACGCCACAAAATTGGGAGGAGCTTAAAGATTTATTGCTTATGACTCCAACCAAACAATTTCCATTAAGAAGTGTTTCATTTATTGTTTAGGTGCTTTGTATGGTAAAATAAGACTATTCATTTAGATATTTAGTTGAATAATTGTGTTAATTAAAAGATTTTCATTAGTTTTTCTCAAGTGAGTAAGTTTAATACAATAATTCTTCTTGAAAACTGGTTGAGGTTATGTTTCAATGTGTTTTGGATTGGATGTGTTATTGAGTTTAATTAAATTGACAATAAATTATTTATTACTTTATGTTTCAATTTTGACACAGTAAGTATATATAAAAAGTGAAAATTCTATACCTATAGGTACGTTGCATTGAGGGTATTGTAATTCTATAGGTACATTTTAGAGAGTCTTCCAATTTGGTTTTACTTTTAGCCTATGGGCTAAATTTAAAATGTCCACAAGGAAAAACTACCTGTAGTTGGCTGTATACCATTAATTACAAGTGAAATTTAATAAAAAATTTTCTTCTTGGTAAAAGGTATATTAGTTTAAAAAGCCCTAAAGGGCTACAAACATATGAACAAAACGTTTTTGCTCTGTAACAAGAGCATCATCAGTGTTACAAGAACATGGTGAGCCAACCAAAAAGATACAAAGGTCAAAGCCTTTCAAAAAACAGACAAAAGAGGTGGCAGGCAACTGAGTTGCCTGCCACCTTTTATAACAGAATGACCTAGTTACCTTTTGACCCACTTACAACGTGTGGGAGTCATATGTTGCCATAGGGCTATATCCTTAGGAATTTTATCCATCCTTTGGATTTTGCGATGTTATCTTTTATATAAGACTTTTGTCTGTTTTTTGAAAGGCTTTGACCTTTGTATTTTTTTGGTTGGCTCACCATGTTCTTGTAACACTGATGATGCTCTTGTTACAGAGCGAAAACGTTTTGTTCATATGTTTGTAGCCCTTTAGGACTTTTTAAACTAATATACCTTTTACCAAGAAGAAAATTTTTTATTAAATTTCAAATTTAAAATGCTTAAATGAAAAATTGCAATACCAACAATGCCCATACGAATAATTATTGTGTATCTTTAAAACCATAAAATGAAACATAATCTAAAAAAACGACATAAAAACTACGTTTTTGATATCACGTATTTAAGAGGTGATAAAAATGACTTCAATTATGGTGGGACATATTCACGTGACTTGACGTTGAAAAAACGTGATAAACTGACGTGGTTTGGTGATAATTATGACGTTTTTTTTAACGTTTTGTAAACGTTATTTGGTTGCCTGGGGAAAAGCGCGTGTTGATCCACAAATTCCCTGTTAAGCGTCAAATTCGTTAGATTCATCCATTAGCATATTGAATAGAAATGGAAAAAGATATCAATAAATCTAAAGAAAAGGGTGTTCAACAGTAGTTGTATTCTACTAGTTGCAATGGAGACCGTGACACTTATAGAGTTGTCAGGCAATAGATTAAGAACAACACAGAGGGCCATATAACGGGCTATGTTGGGAGTATCTCTGAGAGAACATATACGAAGCGAGGACATGCGAGGCAGGACAAAGGTGGAAGATGTAATTGGAAGAATTGCGCAAATGAAATGGAACTGGGTAGGACACGTGGCACGGCAAAACAACGACAGGTGGACGAGAAACATTGTACATTGGAGACCACGCAAACGCAGTCGTAGTAGAGGAAGACCACAAATGATGTCTAGACGACATCAAAGCCAAAGTGGGGAGAAACTGGCACCAAATAGCACAAATCAGAGACGAGTGAAGAGCTCATGGGGAGGCCTTTGTCCAGGAGTGGATGCAAACAGGCTGAAGAAGAAGAAGAGGAGAAGAGCAATAAACGTTGAATTAAAACCAATCCATGTTTAGAGTTAAAAGTAGGGTTTCTTTCAAACTACAAACAGCAAAAAAGGCGTAAACATCTTGAAGTGTGCTTTTCGATTACAAATAATATTTATAATGATAAAGATACCAAGAATGAACTGTAATTAACAAATACATGCAAAATTTATTAAGATTTTCTTATCCATTTTTACAACAGAAGTAAATATGTGTCTATATATGGTATAAAATCCTTATTAACTTATATTAGTTTACACATCCTGCTGTAATCAAAATGCTTGGCTTACCTACCTGTTCACATTTTTTTATAACTGAACGTTCGGATTGCATTCTGTTTTGTAATCCTGTATGTTAAAAGTCAACATGAAATCATTGATATGTTCTGATAAGAAAAATCTGTCTAAATAAAACGTTAAAATCAGCATGTTACATAGAGATGTATATTGAAGATGATGTGTCTCTGTTTTTCTATTAAACTATTAATGTTGGTATATTCTTGTTGATAACTTCTTCTTCTAATATTGGTAACCAGATCCAGCTGATGGATTTGCTGCACATCTTTCTTCATTAAGCTTAAGAGCTGCTCCTTCGATTTTCTCTTTCTTGCATTTTTTCATTGTATTCTACTAATTTTCCACATTTGCATATCTAATTTGTCGAAGTCTCTGTTTTTAATGTCTGTTTTATTCTCGTTTATTCTGACACTTATTGGTCTTGCGGTTTCTCCCATATAGGAAATAATTGTTACGTTCACAGGGTATTTTATAGATGCAGTTCTTTGAAATCTCTTGTGCGTTGTTTTTGGTTTCTGTAGTGGATTTTGTTAAATCCCTATAATAAAGGGTAATCGTTTTTTGTTAAAACCTTTGTTAACAGATTTTTCTTTCCTGAAATGCAAAAAATGTACAAAGCAATCTGGCGTTTATTACGTAGCTTTATTGAATCGTTAAAACAAAACTTAATCTGCGATCAAATATGATCTACTTTGTTTCTCTCAAAATTCTTCTACATAAATACAAGGAACGCGCTCACAAGAGGTTAAAAAATACACCAATTGGGATGAGAATTCCTAAACCATCCAGCGTAGTTACTAGATTTAGCCCGTGTGATTATATACTGGCCGCACACTTAAAAACCGGTCTGCGAACTGTAATGTGGTTGTAATAAAGTTTTAGAAAAGCTAAAAACTGCGTTTATCTTTTAGAAAAGCTATTTTCTTTAATGTAGGTAGTTTTGATGCTAATTCTAACGTTTTGAATTTAAAATCATAAATTTCAACTATTTCTAATCTTTAAGAGGACATAAAACTATAAAAATGAACAAAATATTATAGACCTGGATCCCGCGTACCAAAAAAAAGTTGATTAATAGCAAGCTGAAAATTTGTTGATAGGTTGACGGTGTCTAGTCGGACAAACTTTGATGTATGGGAACACTGGAACAGGGGAAGTTTTAATTGTGGAACAGGTTAAAGATTTGGAACGTCAGACTACGAATACATTCCATGTATTTTGTCGGACAGAACTTCCAATTGATTTTTACCATTTCATTAAACTCTCATGCAAACATCAGACTGGTGTTTATCACCAACTAGGCATTTTAATGAGTGGAACACGAAGAACATGTCAAATTACAGGAATCATGTTGGTTAGTAATAGCAGTCTGATTTTTGCACGAGAGTTTAATGAAAGGGTAACAAATCAATTGGATGTTCTGTCTGACAAAATACATGGAACGTTTTCGTAATCTGTGGTTCCAAATTTTTAAAGTGTTCCACAATTAAAACTTCCCCTTTTCCAGTGTTCCCGTACATCAAAGTTTGTCCGACTAAACACCGTTAAGCTATTAACAAATTTTCAGCTTGCTATTAATCAATTTTTTTTGGTACGGGGGATCCAGGTCTATTAACATAAAATACTAGTATTAAAATTTGGTTAAAATATTTCATGTTGACGTTAAAAATATCTTTAAAACCTGGCTACAACTTTTTTTACCTAAAATTCATAATAGTGACACCTACTCTATGCTATCCTATAAGAAACATTAAAGATAAAATTTTACAATCGGTACTATATTGTAATAATCACAGTTTTAATTATAAACTATACTGTCACGATTCTTTAATGTACATTTAGACAGTGCCTATTCACTTCTTTTCATAAAAAAATATGCTATGTTAAAAAAAGTACATAAAATCATAGTTCTCACTCAAGTTCAAGGTATGTAACAAATGAAAGGCTTTAATTGGAGGATCATTTTGTAGTTCAAAAGATAAACAAAAAAGGACTCAGGTCTCTAACCTACAAAAAAATGCTCTTGTCTGTGCATCCCCAGAGAAAAAAAGGGAGAGAGAGATAGAGAACAAGCGAGAGAAATTATCATGTGCGCATAACGAGTTCAACACAATGTTCAATCCTTGGTGTTCAAAGAAGTAGTGATACACGTTATAAGGTCCTGTTTCTTGTTAGCATCTCTATCATCACGGATGAAGCCCTGAATCCTGATTAACTCTACTAGCCTTCAGTAGCCTTGCTAGGAAAAATATCCAAAGGCGACATGGAAATCAAACGACGGAAGAACAAATAATCAAATAAATCATATACCTATTGAATAACGGGAGGCATACTAGTAGCATATTTTCCGTGTTAAAATTAAGGCCAGAATCTAAATCTATATACAAACAATGGATAAGCAGATCAAAATCTAAAGAGGCAAAAAAAGTAATGTGGAAAAATTTGGAAGAAGTCGAGAGAGGAAGACAATATTAACTAGAATCATCATCAGTGGCATCATAGTTCGTTATGATTTAAAGCCTTCTTTAGAACTATTCTCTATTTACCCCTGTCCCTGGCAAGACTTCTCTATGCTCTAACTCCAATAGATTTCAAATCGTCCTCAACGATTGTCTTGATACATACGTTTTGGTCTGCCTCGTCCAATCGGTCCTCTTCGGTCAAAAACTTTTCTGACTGTTACACCTTCCTCTCGCCTGATTACATATCCAGTCCATCTATTACCTCTTCTTCCGACGAGCTCTCCATAGCAAATGATTATTTTTCCAATGCCGTGCCGTGCCGGCCGTTAAAAATGGGTTTACTTCTTGACTGGATTTCTGGCTTTCAGGTTTTTCGAATGAACTTTACAACATCAGGTTTCTCAAAGTTGTAACTCCTGCGCCGAAAACCTTGTTCCTTTATTCCTCCATAGATTATTCTTGTGATTTTCTTGCGTTTATAAGTGACCACGTACAGTTGCGTAACCAGTGGGGTTTTGGGGGGTTGTAACACCCCTCCCCCATTTAGATGTACATTGAGCTATATACACGCGTAACCCATTACTATTCCATACGCCCTAGAGACCCTCCGGTAGTTGTAACCCCCCCCCTTAGAATCATTCTGGTTACCAGAATGTTGACCACGTATCTGCTCCACATGTCAGCACTGTTCCTAATAGTATTTTATAGATTGGCACTTTATTTTTTCTTGGGTAGTTTGGAGGTTATCTGGCTCCTCAACCCATAGTAACACGTACTGGCAATAACGATTCTTCTTTTAATTTCTTTGCTGACGTTGTTATCTTTAGACAACAGCGAGTCTGGGTACATGAAGGTGTCCACGTCCACACCATCCACGTCAATACCAACTAGAAATATAAATTAAATTTCAGTTTTTTGTCTTCTCTTCTTCTTCTTTTTCTTTTTGTATAGACATGACTCTGTCTGTTTTTTCAATGTGCCTCTCGTAAGTTGTCGTTCCATCGTTTTCGTGGTCTTCCAACTGATCGTCTTCCTATTGGGGAACCGTCTCTCGCTGTCCTTCCAACTCTATTTGTTGTCATTCGGCTTATGTGGTCATTCCATTCTATTCTTCTGTTTCTTACCCAGTTATTAATGTTCTCCACCTTGCATCTCCGTCGTATATCTGTACTTCTATCTCTGTCTCATAGTGTCTTACCATCGATTTTTCGAACGGTTTTCATCTTCGCTGTTTCGAGCAATCTTTTCATAGCTTTCGAGTAGTTTTTTTATTATTATTTAGCTAATGCCTCCACAACTAATAGCCATTGGCCATTGGCATGGTAGGTACGGTGAATTTTTGCAGTTAGGTACCATGTGTTAGTGTCATGTGTAGTGCGTGTGTTGAGTAAGTGTCTTGTTACTTTGCAAAGTCGACGTCATTGTCTTTGCAAAGAGACGCTAATTGTATCCGAATGTCTGCGGTCCCTCCGGTGAGTACCGATCCCACAAGGACAGAAACTATTTTCATTTATTAATTTATAATAAACGAAAAATCTCTGACCTGGTGAGATTCGAACTCACAACCATTCCGACCTTTCCATCCAAAGGTAGGCGCTCTTACCATTGAGCCACAGAGGGGGTGAACAGTTTTTTGTAGTGAATGAAAAAGAAGTTATAGATTAGACATCACCATTAAAAGAACTGTTACAGAAACAGCAAATGTATTTATTGATCCTGAATGTTTCAAGTCACTGATGAAAATACCGAAATAAAGTAATATCAAACGATCAAAAAAGAAATTGTGGATGGCCACCAAATTGTACATCATATTTTTAGAGTTTAAATAGCATTTGTAGTTATAAATTTCACATGTTTGACATTGTTCTTTAAATAATTATTTTCTCCTAATTTCTTTTTATTTTATTCATGTGGTAATTTTTATTTATGTTTTGTTTTACTATTTTTATTCTAAGAACAATTGGCGCTCAATTTTCAACTAAACGTTTTCCTTTATTATCTATTATTAGATAGTAGCAATTTTTTACTTATAAATAATCATATTTTTTAACAGTTTAACTGAACAAAATATTATGTAAAAATACAGAAGGAATAAGCACTGTATTGAGTATACGGTCTGAATAACAATTATTAAAACTTATTTAAAAAAAATGACATTTTCTATTCTGACCGTAAACTGAAAATTTTGGCGAAAATTGATAGTAGGTGATAATAATATAAAACAAATCATTATTATTTATTATATAAACTGTGAATAAATTAAAAAAGAAAAAAATAAAAGACTTAAGTGGGGACCTACCCAAGGAAGTGGAGTAGCTAAACAAAATAGGGCATTTCCGTCTTGCGAAGATTTTAACTGATTTAAAACCGGTTGCAAAATGGTCGACATAATACGGTAGCCGTTTTGCGATAGAAATATGACTAAACAAAATACACAGCCCCTCGAAGAAATGTATAAAGCTTTAAAGGGCGTCCAAAAATACGGAGTTAGAAAGATTCCTAAGAAAGGAACTCAAGAAATTTGAAAAGTTAATAGTAACCTTCTTCTTCTTCTTAAAGTCTCTCTCTAATGCAGGTTGGCTACTACAATTGCAAACTGTTTTTATTAGCTACTCAAAATTTAGTCCTGTCCATTGTCGGATGTTTCTTAGCTAAGATAGTCGTTTCCTTCTTATTCCGCTCTTTCCCTCGATTTTCCGTGCACTATTAGTTGAGCATATTGATACTGGCTATTTCTCAGTATGTGGCCTAGGTATTGTTTTTCTAACTTTCACTGTATTGAATAGTTCTTTTTCTTTGCCTATTCTATGTAACACTTCTTAGATTAAAGTATGTGAGGTCCATGAAATTTAGAGGATTCTCCGGTAGACCACATTTCAAATGCCTCCAATTTATTTACAGTTGATGCTTTGAGGGTCAATGTTTCAACTGCATAGAGAAGAGTCGATCATACGTAGCATCTTGATAAACGTTTTAAGTAAACATTAAATAGCAGGGGTGACAAAACACATACTTGTCTAACTCTCCTCCTAATTTCTACTTCTGCAGACGTGGAACATTATATCTAGACTTAGGCAAATATGCAAATTGCATATTTTGCATATAATGCATAAAAAATGCAAAAATGTCAAATTTTGCATATTTTTATAAAAGTGAGCATAAAGTGCATATAATTTAAAAATTTGGTGTTAATTATATATTTTTATATTCAAACTTACAGATAGCATGAAAATGCCAATATTTAATTTTGTTTTATAATCACTTGGTATTCAAATTCTTGGTTATAGATAGTAACTAATAAAAGACAGCGGCTTATAGTTTTCTACAAGAAGCATTAGCAAACGTTTTGTCCTGGAATTAAGGGTTTGTGTTTATGACTCTAGGTAAAAATTTTTATTTTGACGGTCAGTTTCACTTTGTTTCACTTTTGTTGTAAAATTGGAGGCGTAAACAACGTGTATTTCTTATTGTGAATAATTAGTATTTCTTATTGTGAATAATTATTGTGCTTTGAAAATGCCGAAAATAAGCAATGTTTCAACTTGGATAAAACTTTACAAAGAGCTATCTATGGATATGGATAAAGTTTATTGCTCATGTTGTGGCAAAACCGTAAGTACATACGTATTATTTTTTTTATTTTATTTTAAAAATTTACACGGTGGTACAAACAAAGATTTTAAAATTGGAGATTATGTTTAAGAAAAGTACCGACACAAGGCTAGTTCACAATAAATCGATGTATTTTTTCTTTTTTCACGCATTTTTTAAACTCCTTGCGATAAAAAATAGGATACCTATTTAAAATTCAAATCATTAAATAGTCTACTGAAAGTTCGCTTGAAAGGTCGCTAACATTTTTTTTTTCTAACAATAGCATAGTTTGCTTTAATTTTGCTAAAGACAAAAACATATCATATATTGGACTTGATTAGTTAAGTGCTTTTAATTTATTTTCACAGTATTTTTTCTTTAAATGTAAACAGAAAAGACCAAGAGCCTCTTGTGAATATTTGGGGGTTCTTCCTTCTTGCACAGTCATTTCTTGACATTTTCAAGATTACTACACCGATTTTTATTTGATTTAATTTAGATATTTTAATTGTTATGCAAAAACGGTTCATTTTTAGTTTATTTCTACAATCTCAGATTTTAAAAATGGGTACAACTATAGAATATTTATATTTTTTTTAGATTTCATGTGAAAAAAAAATTTCAAATAGATCAGCATGTCAGAACCGCGAAACATTTAGCTAAAAAAGTAAAAACCACATCCGGTGAAAAATATCAACCTTCAGTGTCCAAGTGCTTTCAGTCAAGTTCCAAAAAACAAACCGAACAAGAAACTTTTAACGAAGACTTGTGTCGTGCATTAGTATCTTCTAATATACCGCTTTCAAAATTATCTAATGAAAACTTTCTAGTTCTTTTTTAAAAAAATATTGCAAACAAAACATTCCCAGTGAACGAACTCTAAAGAGAAATAATGTAAATTTGTTATACTCCTCAGTTATCCACAACATAAAAGCCGAAATAGGTAATAATTACTTTTACATATGTGTGGACGAGACCACTGACTCGTCAGGAAGGTACATTGTGCACTTATTGATTGGTGTACTTAGCGAGGAAACCTTTCCAAAATCGTATTTAATTTCCTGTAAGCAAGTGGAAAAAACCAACGCTCTAACAATATCACGGTTTCTACAAGAAGCATTAGCAAACTTTTTTCTTCCTGCTGCTGTGCCTAATGATAAATTATTGCTTATTTTATCTGATGCCGCATCATATATGGTGAAAACAGGACAAAATTTAAAACTATTTTATCCAAACTTAATACACGTCACTTGTTTAGCGCATGGAATAGAGTTGCGGAGGAAATAAGAAAATATTTTCCACTAGTTAACAGTTTAATAGCGAGCGTCAAAAAGGTATTCCTGAAATCACCTTTAAGAATACAATGTTACAGAGATATGCTTCCTGCTGTTCCACTGCCACCGCAACCCATCTTAACACGTTGGGGAACATGGTTGGAAGCAGCTAATTTCTATGCTGATCATTTTGTTGATTTAAAAAAAATAATTAACCTTTTAACGGATGATAGTTGCCAATCTTTATTGGAAGCTAAGCAAGCCTTCCAAAATAACATCCTCCAACAGCAACTGTCATTCATAAAATCAAATTATAGTTTTATCCAGAAAACTATAACTCAATTAGAATCCTCCAAATTATCATTGTTAGAGAGTACAGTTTTAATAAAAGAATTTGAGTCATTGTGTCAAAACGTTAAAGGTACTATTGGAAAGAAAATTTTTCAAAAATTTAAAGTAACCATGGAAAAAAATAGTGGTTACCAGGTTCTTTCTGAAGTGGTTCAAGTACTAGCTGGGACATTTTCCGAACCACTTAATTTAGAACCATCTATTATAGTAAATTTGAAACATGCCCCAGTTACTTCAGTTGATGTCGAAAGAAGTTTTTCTATTTACAAATATATGTATTCAGATAGAAGCCATAAGTTTTTATTAGAAAATTTTGAACATCATTTGATAATCTATTGTTAACACAATTCAAAATAATATTTATATGTTAAAATAATTGTATATGTTATGTATTTATAATATTGTAAGTATTTTTGTAAATAAAAAAATATTGTAAATATTTTTTACTACATGCTTATTTCCTAGATAAATATGCATATTTTGCATAAAATACTGCATATTTTTGCATAAAATACTGCATATTTATGCGCATATTTCATACTTTTTTATTTGCATATTTGCCTAAGTCTAATTATATCTTAATTCTGGCGTTGTGGTTCCAGTATAAGTTCTTTAGTATGTCTTTCCCATCTAAACCGACTTCTTGCAATCATTTTAATCGTTCTTGCACTCACTTAATAAAACACGAAATAAATTTGGAGAAAGAATGCCCATCCCGCTAACCCCACAATGTTACAAATCATCAACCAAGAAGTAGACAAGATAATAAAATAAGGAACTATCGAATCTTCCACAAGTGGTTGGAGTTCACCGATGGTACTAGTGCGAAAAAAAGACAACTCGTAACCTTAGGTTTTCTGTGCAATGTTGCTCGCCACTTTTTTAAAATAATATCTGCGCAAAACGGATATACCCAAATAGAAAAATAGCAAGAGTCAAAATATTATATTTACGCATATTAACGATCTTTTTAAAAACAACACAAATCCAACAAAAATAAACAATGCAATTACCAAATAAACACAAACATTTTGATTATGCATGTTCTTAAAAACACAATCTTCTGATAAAATTTAAATAAACGCAATTTTAGCTTAATGTCCTTGTTTAAGAACCAAAACTCCGTTTAAACGTTTAAATTTATTTTTACCAGTAATAACTATTTCATGTTAACCCATTCGCTGCCTGTCGAAGAGGATGGAACTTGGCTAGGAGCCATTCTGTTGAACGGCACCTGACTGAAGTAACCAAATCACCCGCTGGCACGTAAACGGCAGCGAATGAGTTAATAAAGATTCATTCGTTTTGTCAGAATTTATTATTTTTTAACATAAAAATAAATATTCTTAAAACGTACTATCAAATTTCCTTAGAATACACGCACAACCGATTTTTCCCTTAACAGTCTCACAAATATGTAACACTTAACATTTCTATTGATCATCTTGACGTTTGTATTGCCCATACTATAGAAGAGAAGACGATAGAAGATATAAGCCAAGCGTTTATTGGTTGGGTCCTAATTGAAGCGTCAGTGTCAAAACATTTTCCTAAAAACACCAAATTGTGGAAGAATTAAAAGTAAACAATATACAAATAGTGTGATACCTATTCTACGCAAAATGGAAATGTTTCATGCACTGATAAAACCTTTCTGTATGGAACAACGTCTCAATCAGTTAATCAGTAACATACACTTCTACATGGCAGCCCTATTTTCTATTCAAGGTAGCTCCAAAATACTTAAATGTTTCAACCAGTCCCATGACTCGATTAATTATTTTTAATTGAGCTTTCACATTGTTTACTGATTAACCTCAAGTTGGATTTTGGTATTATCTACTTTCATTCTAATTATATGCTCACTTTATTTGTGGTTTAGTTGTGTTACTCACTCTTTTGTCTTCCTTACTCCACCCTACTACCTCTCTTACTGTGATAATAGCTATGATGATTTTGGCTCTATAATTCTAAGGGCCGGTTGTTCGAACGCTAATCAACAATGATCACTATCAAATATTTAATTACTGTCACCAACTGTCAATGTCAACTGTTATTGGGTTGCTGAAAACATAATTGATTATAATTATGAGATTAGTTAATCAATTAACATAACAATTATTAACATAATTGATTAAGTAATTTCATAATTGTAATCAATAATTATGATTTCAGCAACCCAATCAAAGTTGACATTGACAGTTGGTGACAGTAATTAAATATTTGATAATGATCATTGTTGATTAGCGTTCGAACAACCGGTCCTAGGTGAGTCTTGGTCCATTGTCCATTGATTAGAATTATACAAGAATCAAACAATTAAAGTATGGCAACACTGCAAATGGCAAATAACTGAAGGTTATTAGATCCATTCCTGAACTGGTCTGGATTCGTAATTCCTAGGGACGTCCGTAATCGTACTTCCTGGGGACGTCCGATTAAGGTCCCATTACATTCTGACTTAGTGGGACCTGAAACAGACGTCCTGGGGACGTCCGTAATCGTACTTCCTAGGGACGTCTGGATTAGTAATTCCTGGGAACGTCCGATTGAGGTCCCCGTACATTCGGACTTAATTGGGACCTGAAACGGACGTCCTCGGGATGTCATGTGCTATCTGAGTATGTGCCTCCTGATGAAAGACTAATAAGTCTTGAAACCGCTAGGGGCACTTGCAGTGCTCCCTGATTGAATTAAAATATAATTCGGCTGTAGTTTCGTGTGGCAACGAAATTGAAAATGTTTATTCATTTTTAATTTTCATTTTTACTCTAATAGGAGTACGGGGGTCCATTCTCGTTGGAGCTTTACCACGCCGAGCAGATGGGACGTGAATTATAAATTGTAAAATTTCCTCATCTTTCTTTTCTCAGCATCTGTTATGGATTGCATTTTTAAAAGCCTCGGAGATGTAACCACAGAATGGTTCCAATGTTTATGATCTGGCAGGATATAATATAATGGTATTTTCAATATTATTTTGTGTGCAATTAGATTAGAAACTTAAACTTTTAGTTTTATATAGGTACCTCTGTTTGAGCTGTTTTTGAGAGCAATTTTAAGTAACGTCGCTAGGAAAAAATATGCTCTGTTTCCTGACATGATTCTAGCTGTTACATCTTTTCATAACTGTTTTCAACTCAGAAATGCTTAGAAATATTTGAATTCTTTGACAACTTCGAAATTATATGCATTTATCGGAATGTTTTGTCTTGTGACCACAAAATATTACCTAATATTATTCAAAGAATCCTGTTTGTCATACGATTATTCACTCTCATATAAGTGAAAGTTTACAGCTATACGACCAAGAAAGAACTCCAATACTTCCAAATAAATTGTTTCTTTTGTGATTGCTAATTTAATAGAAATTGTCGACCGCTTTTCTCAAGCTCCAATTTCTTTAACAGTTCAAATAAATTTGCTACATACAATACATTTAGTGTTGGATTACCTATATTTGATATAGCCCACTGAAGGAAGCGCTAAAATCGGCAACATTGCTTATTCCACCATTGTTGTTTATTTACTGTGGGAGAGCGGAGCGACGGAGTTAGGTCGGCCGTACACGGACAGCGTGAAGCAGTTGATATCGACTGCGTGAGAGACTGCGCGGTGAACTTATACATATTCGCTGCCATACACGTACCAGCTCAAGCAGTCACGATCGCTTCAAGCTGTCAACAGCATGAAGAAAATACATAATGCTCCTCGACAGCTCGAGAGCGGTTGCAAGGCGACAAGGGACAACTCAAGTAGTCAATAATTATCGACAACTCCAGAGTTCGACGACGATCGCTCCGTGTATGTCGCTCAGTAGTTAACTGCCCCAGAAGACCGTGTACGGCCACCCTTAGAATCGGTAAGAACCAGGTGCATTAGCGTGGGAAGTGGGGACAGTATGATCAAAGAATACTCGTTGGATGGAGTATTCTTTGCTATGATACTCTTCGAAGCGCAGTGTTGCCATGTATAGGGTGAATTGTATATTTAATTTAAAACTAAACATGCTGTATATTTTTTAATATATCCTTGTAAATACGTTAAACATTAGTAATCTAAAAAATAAAATGCCTTACCTGTGCTACTAATATTAAATATTAATTCACCAGTAATTCCCGGTTTGATTAACCGGTTGCAGCTTTCAGCCGACGTGGAAAACATTACTCCTGATATAACTTCTTTGTACATAAAACAAAATTTTCGAACACCGAAGGCCGAGTTACCTACTGGCGAGGTGATCAAAAAGTTTGTTCCGTTTTCTTCCCATCTGCCGTGGCAAGAATAAGCTGAAAATACAGATTTAATTTAAGAAACATTAATTAATGGTAATGATTACTTATTCCTGACTTGTTTTTTGTATACTGTTTCAATTCATTTAATTGATATAGTTGAGAGGATTTAATTTCAGTTCAAGCTACCACAAGTGCTCCTGATGAGAGGTGATTACTCCAAAACACGTATAGGGCAACGGTGGAGCTTGAAATGAAAAAAAATGCAATCGTCTGCTTTCATTTCAACGTTTTTCTCTATGTATATATTATTGTGTTTTAACGTATCAATCAAAGATAGAATAAAAATTTTAATTTTTTTAATATAACGCGGGCACATAAATTTGATACACCCTGTATATTAATTTGTAAGTATTTATTAGAAGTTAGCTTTCAACGCAAAGTGGTTTCTCCTTAATGAATTTTTCCATGAAGAATATTAAAAACATTTTTGTAAATAAAAGTGAAGTGAAAGTTATTTAGGATTAGTATTTTAAACCGATTGTTTATTACGGGAAATATAGAAGCCATAAGTAATTAGTTCTTAGAAAATTAAGGTAAAGAAAGTTTGGAATTTTGATCTTTTTGTTTAACCCCGAGTAAATTTTGTAGAACTGCCCGAAAGTAATTAGTATGATGGTAGAAATATTTTTGAAAGTATGAGTGGGTGTTTCGAATGAAAAAGAATGAGGAAGAAGAAATGTCTCTGATTGGTTTAGGCAATTTGGAATGGGAAGGAGAGAAGTTTGAATTTTCAGATAGTTTTGGAAAGAGGGATTATTGTGTTACGGGCATTCGAGAAGAGCAGTCAAAAGTTTTCGTGAGTAGTTCAGCAGCAAGTACTAGTGTTTTGTTTTGATAGTGGGAGTAGCCGAAAAGTGGTACGAGTGACAAATCAAATCGAGAAGAAATACCTCTTTGATTATGTACAGTCCAAGAGAGTAAGTTACAAGAATTATCATTATAAAAATTATTTGTGACACCAAGTAAAAAAGATACTTGGGTCTCAGGAGATTATTGTTGAGAGAAAGAGAGGAGAGAGATTTGGAGTTTATTGAACGAGTCCTGGTCAAAGGAAGCCTGGCTTGTGTTTTGGAGAAATAGTTGCTGGTATCCTGCTGGTTTTTTTGCTGAGAACGGAGAGGGCTTTGATTGGTAGCCTAACATAATCAACAAGGAGGAGCTGTTTGGGTCAAAAGGAGACATCATTGTGTGTGAATCAAAAAGGTCAGTCAATAACCTATGTGATAGATTTTTTTTATAATCAGAAGTTAAATTTTTTACGTAAAAGCATATGAATTTAAGATTCCAACATTTCAAAAATGTAATAGGAAGTATAAGTAATTTTGCGAATACCAAATTTATTTTGTTTAGCTGGGTTTATTAATGGTATCAAGAACAAAGCGATAAATATTTGTTTGAATTAGATTAATTTATATGATAAAAGTATATTTTGGTCAGTTATGCCCACATAATTTAATTGATAAATTTACAGAACATTGCTTTTGATAATAAAGGTAATTGTATGTTTTTATTTATGATTTTTCTATTTATTTCCTTTTCCTATTTTATCCCGATAAGGATCAACTAAGAGATACTGAAACCACGAGAGAAGATAAGTATAACATAAGATAATTTAGACATTTTTTTATATTATAAAAAGGCACCATGAGATTCTTTCTTAATTTTTATGTATGATTTGCGTTAATTAAATAATTGATCAAGTAAATAATAATTAATATAAAAGTAATAAGAAGCAGATCATAACAATATATTTTCCAAAAAAAAACCTTTTTACCACGTAATGGTGTAAGGCACCGCAAAAGATGGTGATTTTTGAGTAAACTGTAGATGTATGTATAGAGGGAGTAAAAGGTTATTCCTAACATCGTATAATAGCTTCCAGGTCGCTACTATGTACTCCGGCATGTTATGGTTATTATAATGGCCATTTATTTAAGAGCATTTCGTTTCAGTTCAAGCTACCACAACTGCTCCTGATGAGATGTGAATACTTCGTAACATGTATAGAGCAATGGTGGAGCTTGAATAATTTGAAATAAGTGCGATCGTCTGCTTTCAAAATCAATACTGTTTGTGTGTCTACGAAAACTATTATTTCAATTAGTTTAAATGATTGATCTTCGATGAGTGACGCCAAAAAAATCACTTCTGGTTCGGCGAAAACTATAAATTCCAAAAATGCGCGGCAAAAAAAGTAACTGCTCAATCCGTAAAGGCGAAGAAAGCTTATTTTATTAGAAAAATAAATTATTGTGCTAGCAACAAAAAAAAGACTGGTTCTTTCTCTCTAGCCGGTCGTCTTTCTCGATTTCTCTTAAACTCTCTGCATCTTTCTCTACCCTCTGCAACTCTGAAGCAAAGGTTTAATGGAGCTCCGACCTCTTTTGTAATATGGTCCACATACCTTATTGGCGATTTTCCCCTGGCTCTCGCTCCTTGCATCATACCCTGCAATATCAGCTTCTCTAGATTATCTCTACGTACCACATGAGCAAAGTAAGCGGTGATTATTTGGGTCACAATGTTTCGAAGTTTACTTATAACGTACAGCTGTCTAAGAATTGACTCGTTGGTTCTTCTTGCGGTCCACGGTATTCGCAACATTCTCCCCCAGCAAAACATTTCAAATGCGTCTATAGTGCGTTTATTAACTTCCTTCAAAGACCAGAATTCAGATCCATATACAAAAAATGGAGAAGACCATTGTTTTTACAAGACTTATCTTAGTATCCATGGTGATTTTGTGGCTTTTCCATACTTTGGTGAGCTTTGTCATTACTGTCTTGACCATGAATGACCTTCTATTTTTTTTCGTGCCTCTTTATCCTACGTAATTGGTTATGAGGATACCCAGATACACAAATTGATTTACCACTTTGATGTTACTGTTTCTAACAATGTCTGTCTTATTGTTATTTCTTCTATCTAGGGTCACAGTCATGGTTTTTGATTTATTTATAGACATCCCTGCTTTCAAACTCACTCGTTCTATTCGTTCTAGCAGCTCCTTCAATTTTTTCAAGGATTCGGTGTTAATATCATCTGAGTACCTTAAATTGTTGATTCTTCTGCAGCCAATGGATATGCCCGCTTCCCATTCTGGGATTGCTTCGCCCATAATGGCTTCTCCATATATTTGTTAAACAGAATGGGGCTTTTCACGCAGTCCTGCCTTACAACTTTGCCAACCCTGAACCTATCTGACAATTCTTCATATGCCCTCACTTTTGCTGAGTTTTTTACGTAGAGCTTTACTAGCAATGCCACTAGATGTTTTGGGGCACCTATTTCCTCCAGGTATTTCCACATTTTGTTCCATCTGACTCAGTTAAATGCTTTAGGTAGGCACTGTAATCAATACAACACACATAATATGTGCTTACATTGAATTCCCTTGTTTTTTCGATGATGTCAGAATAGCTCTCTGATACCCCTTTCTGGCATAAATCCTGCCTGTTCTTCTGGTATTTCAGGGAGCAGGTACGGCTTGAGTTTTTTAAGAGAATCTGCAACATGACTTTACTAGTTTGTAGTATAAGAGCAATGGTCGGTAATTGTCACATCATTTTTGGATCCTTTTTTGTGGATTGATACATAGACTGAAGTGATCCGCAGTCATCCGGCCACTTACATGTGTGCCATATGCTTTAGTAGATCCTGTAGAAGATGTCTACCCCCACTTTACCTGCTCCAAGGATCATTTCTGCTGTAACCTGATCTATACCAGGAGGTTTACGCTCTTTTAGTTCTTTGAATGCCGCTTCCACCTCTGGTTTTGTTTTGTTTTGTTTTGTTTTTTTATTTCCACGGGACAAGCCCAATAAAGTTACAATTGTTTACAAATTTTGGAACAATTTAGTATACTAAATATAAGTCATATATATATAACACATAAAATATAATAGTTAAAATAGAGTTAACATAAATAATATAAATTACATACAAAACAAATTAGAAACAGACTGGTAAAGGTGGACATAACAAAACAATTAAGAGGCAATATTAATTTGTTGTAAGTTGCGTATAAATTGGTTGGGTGTGGAACTAAAATTAAGCCTCTCGGTATTTTGATTTGCTAGACGTAACATTCTAGTTATAGGTTCATTGAGGCCATAATTACATCGATGAAATGGTACATGAAAAGTGGTTTCGACTGCATTTCGAGTATTGTATGAAGGAACTTTAAAACCAACCTTAGACAATAAATAATGACTATTTGCTGTACCATTTAACAAACTATATAGAATTTTCAAATCATGGTGATAACGACGTTCTTCCAGGGTATTGATATTTATAAATGCTCTAATTTCGTCATAACTGTAAAACCTGTTACTCCCAGTAATAGCTCTAATTTTAAATCCCAAAAACCTAAGGAATTTGTTTTGGACCTTTTCAATTTTTTCTGCGTAAACATTATAGTAAGGTGACCAAATACTACAACAGTATGCCAAGTAAGGTCTAACAAGAGAACAGTATAACAATTTTAGGGTATTGGGACTTTTAAAATCATAGCAGTTTCGTTTCATGAAGCCAAGCATCTGTAAAGCCTTTGAAATAATAGAATCAATATGATCTGCGAATTTTAGCGATTTGTCAAACAGTATTCCAAGATCTCTTATTGTATTAACACAATCTAGTGGTGTGTTATCAAGTTTATATTCAAACGGAATACACGTTCTACCTTGATAAAAACTAATTTTATGACACTTTTTGACATTTAGCTCCATTTCATTTTCTTTACACCAATTCTGTATTTTATTTAATTGAAATTGCAGATTTTCGCAATCGTCAAGACTAGATATTTTCGAAAAGATTTTTAAATCATCCGCAAACAAAAGCTTATCACAGTTTATATCTGCAATATCATTTATAAATATAATAAATAATAGCGGACCCAGATGTGAACCCTGAGGGACCCCAGAACTGACAACTACATCCTGAGATAGACAATCCTGGATCCTTACTGCTTGGCGCCTTCCTATTAGGTAGCTTTCCAGCCATTCAAGCAGTTTCCCATCTACTCCATCTACTCCATCTACTCTGGTCTTAGGAGTATTGGCATCAATTCAATATTATTTGCTATAATTGTGTAAAACAACCTCCATCTTTGAATTACCTATTTGTGTTTTATTTGTTAGTTTCTCCAGTGTCTCCCTTGATAGTATCATGATTTGGCGAAAAGTCACCGGTGATTTGTCTTATTTTAAGGAACCTATCTCTGGTTTCATTTTTATTTTGATGTGTCTCGACTTTCCGACATAATTCATTTAAGTAGGTACCTATTTCTATCAATCCTGCTCTGCATAGTTACAGAATAAAACCCTTCGTTTATCCGTGGCGTTGAGTGGGATTGAATATAAGCTGTAACTGCAATTCACATATATAAATGCAAAAAAAAATAAAAATATAGTTTCACCTTTTATATTATTATATTATATTTTTACAGTTTTTGAGAGTAATCTGTCTATTTTTTTCTGCTTTTTTAGTGGAAAACATGTTTCTTTATTCTACGCTGCATTTTACGCAGCATCAGTTTTTCACCGAGTAGCGCGTCGTCCTAGTCCTCTAGGTAAAGTCCATTCAAGTGTCCACTTCTTCTTCATCACTTTCGTCTGTCGTTGTCTTTTCGGCATTATCTTAGAATGTCTTCATATCCGACTGTTTTCCTGTTTTCGATGTTTGGTAACAGAATTTTCCATTACTTCACAATTGTTGAAGACTATACAGACTACCACGCATATGCGATTTTGTAAATATAGTCGAAAATAGTGAATGACTTGCAAAATTCTTTTGGAATATCCTTCTTCAATTTTTGAGCGAAGTAACATTGTTGCAATGACGCATTGGTTCACAGGCTGAACTAACGCAGTCGTGATGGAGGGTAAAAATTTGCGAAATATTTTTCCGCCAGCAGACTTCAGTAGGTATATGTGTTTTAGGATGAGAGGGGACATTGTCACTCAACAACACAGCTTTGTGTGACAATTTGTTTGCTTGTACAAATTTGACTTGGTAATGATAATACAGAGATCTAGATTATAACATTGGTTTTCATTAATATTAAAATAAGGTTCTGAATACATAGTAGCGGATAATCCGCTCGCGGATAAACGGGTGTTGACTGTAGATAATAGCCTGTATTTAATAATGTAGCAACATATCATATAATATAGCAACAACAAAAAAACCATACTCACAAGTGATTAAATTGGGCGCTGTGCAATCCATAGTAAACTCCATAGTATCATAACTAACGCAACCAATATTTAGGGTGGAAACCCCATTGCTATCACAGTCAAAGTCTTCGTCGACGCGTTTCACCCGCCTCCTCGTGTACTCTAATTCTTCAAAATATATCGACCGCCTCTCTTTCCGGAAGTAGAAATTCGAGTCAAAGTATTTGGGTTCCTCTCTCTGAGAATATTTATTGAGAGAAGTTTCTTGCTTGTTCTGTATGAGATTGTTCACCTCGAACTTTCCCATAAACGGACAATGCTGAGTTTCTCCAGTTGTAGCTGAAAGGTTATTATGTGAAAAATAAATGCTTTTATTCATAAGCAAGTATTACTACAAGCGTAATTGTAGCGTACAATAAAAAACAATGGAAAGGAAGACTTGAAGAGGCTTATGTTCAGATGTGGACGTGAATGGCTAAACGAAGAAGAAGAAAAAGTGTTATTAATCTTGTTATAGATGTAGATGTACTGATAGAAAGAAAGAGAGAAGGCTCCTGGGTCAATGCTCTTTGCTGATGATAACGTGTAGTGTAGGGGAACAAAGCAAAGAAACATTGGAGAAGGAGTTGGAGGGTTGGAAAAGGATAGGTTGAAAGGAGGAGTTGAAGGAGGAGAAAGAAGAACAGGTTTAAAGGAGAGGTTGAAAGGCTATTGAATAGGAAGGAATTAAGATTAGCAGGTTAAACATGGAGGTCATGTGGTTTGGAAGAGCAGGAACTGTTGCAGACATAGATTTGCTTGGAAAAAAATTAGGACGAGTAGGAGAAACTAAATCCCTTCGCTTCTGCATAAAGGAAAATGGGACACTAGACCGAAAAATTAACCACAGGATACAGACTGTTTGGGAAGACTTTAAAAATCGAGGAAGGGATGAAAGGAAAGATATACAAGAGTGTGATGAGACCTGCGTTGTGTACGACGGTGAAGTGTAGCCTATAAAGAAGATTCAGAAAAAGAAGATGGTAGGTAGCAGAAATGAAAATGTTACGATAGATGCTGGATAAGACTAGAAGGGACAGGATCCAGAACTACTTGATCAAAAAAAGAGCCGAGATGACTGCACTCTTGAAAAAAAAATTCAATATCAAAGACTACAATGGTTAGAAGTTGATGGAAGGGGAGGAAGAGGAAAACTGAGAAGAATATGGAAGGGACTATCTGACAATGGACTTGAGAGAGAAATGTTTTGGTGAAGAAGACATGATGGACAGAATGAATCTAGTAAAAAAGTGTGAGAAACAGCGACTCCTGAAAAGGGAAAATCTAAAGAAGAAGATGAAGATTCATAAGTAAGATTCTAGATACTTACTAACAAGAGTAACAAAAGGCAATGTGCTTTTATCGAAGAAACCAGGATTGCAGGCGTCTTCTCTACGATTCGTCTGCGTGCCCATTTGCATTTCCATTACGTGGACATCTCTGCGATAAAACGCGATACAAATGTATCCATTTTGGCTAAAAAGTAAATAAAATAAATAAATATAAATACATCTAAACAGTAATAATACAAATACATGTCCACTCTGTATATTTCTGTTCAATTTTCACATGCGACAAATAATCTAATATTTTAATTATTTATTATTATATTATATTATTAGTATTATTTTCAATTATTATTTCAATAATTTTCACCCTCAATTGTAAACTATTTCTTAATCCAACTTTTACTAATATCCTACTACTGACTTCACCCCACTCCCTGACATTTGCTGAGAACTAAAAACGCATATTCTCCCTCTCATAATTATTAGTCGCCGAAGGCAACAGTCTCTCTCAATAACAACTTCTAAATACCGCGTGGTAAAAAAATACCGCGAGTTTCCCTCTTCATTGTGAACCAGCAAAGGCAACAGATGTGCAAATATATCTCTCTTGATTGTCGACCACCGTTGGTGTCAGTTCTCCTCTCTGCCTTCTCCGCTTGAAGGTAATAGATACGTGTAAAATACTACACTTCTCTATCTTCGCTCTTTCTAGCATTATCGATCATGCTAGTAGGCTACTGCCTGTTCATTGCCATCAAGTCTTCCCCGGACGATGGGGTCCAGCATTCTCGCTATCGTTTTGGTGGTCTACCCTTTGCTCTTTTACCTACTGGGCTATTCGTTTTTGCGCTTTTAACGAGTCTGCTGTCCTCCATTCTCTTTATATGTTTCTTCCAATATCTTCGTCTCTGTCTGACCCACCTTCCTATATCTTGTATTCCACAGTTTTGTCTGATGTCTTCACTTCTTATTCTGTCACATAGAGTTTAGCCTTGTATATTTCTTAGTATTCTCATTTCAACTGTTCTCATCATTTGTAACGTTCTATTTGTGTCTGGTCTTGTTTCTGCCAAATATATTATAATAGGTCTTATTGTTGTTTTATATATTTTGACTTTGCTTTCAGTATTTAGATATTTGTTCTTCCGTACGATTTCTTTCAGGCATCCCGATATTCTAGCTGCTTTCAATTGTTTATTCTCTTACTCTTTTGGGAGATTTCCATAGCTTGTTATTTCCGCTCCAAGATATTTGAAGTGATTCACTTGTTCCACAGTTTTGGAGTCAATTTCTAATTTGCATCTTATCTGTTCTTTGGAAATTATTAGGCACTTAGTCTTCTCGGTGTTAATGAGCATATTTAATTCTTTAGCTTTAGTATTAAATGTATGTAGTAGAAAGGGCTCAATGAATCGTCTTGACGGATTCCTGTGTTTATTGTTGTCAAATGTCCTACTCTTATTTTTGTTTTACATTGTTTGTTAATATCGTGTACTAGGTTCATTATCCTGTGTATTAGCTCTTTTTCTCCCATTATTTCTAACACGTCCTTTAATCGCACTCTGTCAAAAGCCTTGGTCATATCGACGAAACACATATATGCAGTTTTAATAAATTTTATGATTTTTTCCGCTATCTGTCTGAGAACAAATATTGCATTAATGGTGGATCTATTTTTCCCGAGACCTTGTTGTTCTTCCCGTATGGTTATAGCTTTGGTGATTTCTTCTAGTATAGTTTTTGTGAATGCTTTGAGAGTGCTGTTAAGCAGAGTTATTCCCCTATAGTTTTCTGGATGTGTTTTCTCTCCCTTTTTGAAAGGAATTGGTATTAGTAAGGTTTTTTCCAATCGCTCGGTATTCTCATCTGTTCTTCTATAGGTAATATTCTTAAATAAGGTTAGTAATTCGTTCTGCAATTTTTTCCCTTTATTATCCAATTATCGTTGAATTAATGCCTCTTCTCTCTGTGGAACTGTGTAAATCGCTAATCCGTTATAGAAAAACTGCTAAAAACAATTAAACTCCGTACAACACTGCGTGTGAAACCGGCATATGTGACGTTGATCGATACGCGAGTGAAATAGTGACTTAGGTAAGATTTTTTATAAACTTTATTAGATATTTTCTGTAGGTATATCATAATCCCTTTCTAATAATCCTTGAATCAACAACCTAATACAATCCACACATGAAAGTATATCTATTAATACTTGAAGGGCCTAATGTGAAACAATGACAAGTCTCAAAAAGGTATAAGTGAGATATTTGACTTTCAATGTTAAAAATGATATTAAAAAATCAAGTAACAACTTTTATTGTTTTAGTTTAGAGATTTCGATGCATCATGCTCTATGAGACTATAGTTCAAAAAAAATATTAATAAAATTACTTGAAACTCGAGAAAAAACCGCCTTTATTTAAAAAAATGTGGCTTGTTACATTATTCCATTAATAATAAATACCCAAATTTTAGATATATATACGTAGATTCAGAACTTTCTATTATTGACTGAGTTCGGGGTGGTTTCAACCCTGTACGTGTTAAACAGTGTTTATTTCTTTGTCTTCATCAACTTGTTGGAATTTTTGACGGGTATGTTTGGTTTTGTCTTTTTTATTGACGGACCTTGTCCTACAACCAAATGCAATAATATAACAAGCCAAGTCACAAGCCACTACATTAATCTTGAATGTTAATAATGTGAAAAGCCACATTTAGGAAAAAAATACATATCGCTGTATTTTCATTACTTGAGTCACTTCTACATTATAAATAGTTAGGGTTACGGTCACTGTCATCGAATGTCAAGTCAACTGTACTATTTTTCTTACTAGAATCGTCAGAACTCAATATAGTCTAGTCGCCAGAGGGGTCACCGTGTCATATTTAATTCTGATGGACAAACTCAACGGTTTCTTATGGATTTTTGGCTGCTGATTACGAATTTCGAGGGGGGATTTCGATTCGAGTGGTCAAAAAATTGTTATAAACAATTTAATTGTTTATAAATTGTTTATAAGGCTCTGCCTCATAAACTAAAAGAGATAAAAAAAAATGTTTCAAATAAAATTTGTTACCTAATAAAAAACGAAGAAAAAACCGTTTACTAAACTTAAATCTAACAATTACAACTCAAGATATTGTAAAATTAGTGCACAATGCAAATTGCAAATTGTAAAATAAGTATTTTTCGAAGCTTTATCGATCGTAACTCGGCTTTTACGCATGCAAATAAGTCTTAGAAGGTGTCGTTTTAAAGCTTAATTAACAGGATTCCAAACAAAGTTTGTTAAATTACTTGATCTTCATTTGTTTTAAAGTTATACCCGTTTGAAGTTACAATTTTCTTAAAAATATTGTACATTCATTTGTTTATAAGGGTTTCAAGCAAATTTGAGCTATAAACATTTATACTTTAATGAACAATAATGATAGAAAAACTTAAAAGGAACAATTTGAGGTTATGAAAATGTTCATAAGTTTATTTTTGGCCAAGATGTCGATATTTTAATGGCGCGCGCTATGAGGCGCAAGATCGGCTCACCGCGTAAAGGTTCACGCGCTAACTTCTCGATGCAAATTATAATTTCTAAGTATACATACGTTATCTTCATTTTTCATTTTTGAAGATCCTAATAAAATTTTATCATATAATTCTTATAATTAAATCATCATACTGTACCTCGTATCACCTTTCATTCTATTTACATTGTCTTCTATTTTTTGCACTAAATGAGAAAAAAACATTAAAAACTAATATTTCAGAAGTATAACTAAAAAGTAAGTTGATATTATTTATTAATACTATTTTTACAAACTTTTTTTCATGCATCTGCAAATCTGCATAGAGATATAGAGGGAATATCAGCTTTTTTACATCTGCATAAGTTCTTAGCGAAATTTTAAAAGTTACATGGTGGTACAAGTCTGTTCTTGTAGGCAGTAAAACTAAAACTTTTTGAGGCTTCAGAGTCTAATTATCTAATATGATATCCATATAAAGTGGATCTAGTTCTTTTGCAGCATCATGAAGGCCCGTCAATTGTGTGTATGCCGCCACATCATAAATGCTCGTTTTATATGCAATGATGATGCTGCAAAAGAACTCGATCCATTTTTATATGGATATCACATATTGGCTCATTTTCATGCGTAGAAGCCGAGTTACGATCGATAAAGCGTCGAAGAATACATACTTACTTGACTGTGAGCCAATCTTGCGCCTCATAGCGCGCCATTAAAATATCGACATCTTAGCCAAAAATAAACTTACGAACATTTTAGTAAGCTCAAATTGTCCCTTTTGAGTTGTTTTATCATTATTGTTAATTAAAGTATAAATGTTTATAGCTCAAGTTTGCTTGAAACCTTTATAAACAAATTAACGTTCTTGTACTTAATGTACTAATGTAATTTTTTTAAGAAAATTATAACTTCAAACGGGTATAACTTTAAAACAAACGAAGATCAAATAATTTAACATACCTTGTTTGGAAGCCTCTTAATTAAGCTTTAAAAGGACACCTTATAAGGCTCATTTGCATGCGTAGAAGCCGAGTTACGATGGGTTAAGCTTTGAAAAATACTTATTTTGCAATTTGCAATTTACATTGTGCACTAATTTTACAATATCTTGTGTTCTAATTGTCGAATTTAAGTTTAGTAAACGGTTATTTCCTCGTTTTTTATTAGGGAACAAATTTTATTTGAAACATTTTTTTTTATCTCTTTTAGTTTATGAGCCAGAGCCTTATAAACAATTTATAAACAATTAAATTGTTTATAACAATTTTTTGACCACTCCGATCGAAATCCCCCTCGAAATTCGTAATCAGCAGCCCAAAATCCATAAGAAACCGTTGAGTTTGTCCATCAGAATTGAAAATGACACGGTGACCTCTATTTGGCGCCTAGACTAATAATTATCCGAATCGCTTACGCCCATGTTTGCCATTTTAATATGGCTTGTCATTATGTCGAGTAGATACTAGAGACAAACTAGGCCTATGCAATAGTGTGACCATAGATTTATTGGGCCATCTATTAACGAAGGGCTGAGATAATTTGTTAGTGGCTTGTTATACTATTACTTTAGCCAAGAATAACACTAACTCTTTTTGAACTCATGTGTGGCTTGTCATTGTTTCACATTGAAGCCCTTCAATTTTATATTATGCACATGCCTCTATTGTATAATTTATTTTTACGAACTCCCCAATTTAAATAAAACTAAAAATACTCACCAGCCCATAGTGAAATGCGTAATTAAAACCACTGCACTTTCATCTCTGGTTGCCTGTTTGAGCTGCACGCATATTACTTTCATGTCTATGCCAGTCGAATTGGTGATACGCAGCGTGGAATTCTTGTGGTGGAAACTGTACGTGGACGAATAATCTAATGTGTGCCAATGATTCGAATTTGCTATCCAATAAGGGAAGCGGCATTTGTTCAGAGGAAGAGCTGAAAACAAAATTGTTTAGAACACAGAGTAAAATCGGATTAAGTTGATTTTGATCGGGCGCAAAAATAAAAGGCGTAAATGTATATTTTTGTCAATTTTACGCAATGACACAAAAAAGTTGTTCTAATTCGGTTTATGTTATACTGTTGGCATCATGATAAGTAGATAGATGCCAGCAATATTGTAATATATTATGTGAAAATTGGTAAAGCGACGTGCCGGTCAACTTTGACCGTTTGTATCTCAGGAATCACTCATCGCCATTAAACTTTTTTTCTTTTAAAAGAAGCGACCTGTCACGTCCTTTCCAATATCGTTTTCTTAATTGAATTTAATCTAATACCTAGTTGCCGAGAGATTCTATTTGTTTATAAGCCAAAAATTGTTTATAACTTTAAAACATTCCTGAGGCAGCTTAAATAGTCCAATTTCAATTCTGTAAAGTTCGTTAGATAGGTATAGTGCCCTTTTCTACGAAAATCATATAAACTAATATCTCAAGATTTTAATAAAGGATGTTATTAAATACTACATCTAATTGTATAAAAGGTACATTCCATGTCAAATCACTCAGGCAAAAACTTTTGGATCTCCGATTTTTCTGAAACTTGGTGTATAGCTTCTGCGGGACGTAAAAATAAGATATTTAAGATCAAAAATCTTCTTTTTTTCTCAAAATGTTTTTTTATGCGATTTTACAGTGATTTGGTGTTTATTTAAATAAATTTGCATTTTCTATCGTAAAGTATCAATGGAAAAAATATTATTTTAATAGAAGGGACTCAAAAATGTCATTATATGGCATTATAATAAGTTATTATGATTCAAAACAAGTTTTTGATCAAATTTTATAGTGTAGAAAACGTTAAAATACCCTTTTTTACATTTTCCTCCATTCCCAAAATACATCATAATCGATTTGACTGAAAATTTGCCCACAGATAGCTAAAACATAGGACTTTAAGTGGTTAGAAGGATTTGAATTATACATATAACAATACCAAAAAAGTTACATGCAATAATATCAGACTCAAAAGTATATTAGTCCAGTCGGGATAGCATTTGACCTTGCATGCCGAGCTGCCCAAAATTTTATTTTTCCAATCTTTAGGGGGGTCAATAGTAGCTTAAATTTAAAATCGCGAAAGAATTCCTCCGTTACGTTAGCCGCCATCTTGATTTTAAAGGAGAAGCGTTTTTGCTCAGTATCTCCGCCATTTTTAACTTTTCGACAAAAATGGTAGGAACTGAAATTATTCCAAATAAATCGTAATTACGATTATTACAATTTATTTTTAACAATTTTTGTCGTGAGGTTGATATTATCCGAGTTACTTGTACCTACAATAGACACCTATACTTTTGATTATGACATTGCATGTAACTTTTTTGGTATTGTAATGTAATTCAAATCCTTCTAACCACTTAAAGTCCTACGTGTTGGGCAAATTTTCAGCCAAATCGATTATGATGTATTTTGGGAATGGAGAAAAATATAAAAAACGGTATTTCAACGTTTTCTACACTATACAATTTGATCAAAAATAACTTGTTATCTTAAACTTGTAACTTAAAACTTGTAACTTAACTTGTAACTTAAAAAATCTTGAATCAAGATAACTTGTTATAATGCCATATAATGACATTTTTGAGCCCTTCTATTAAAATATTATGTTTTCCATTGATACTTTACGATAAAAAATGCAAATTTGTTTAAATAAATACCAAATCACTGTAAAATCGCTTAAAAACCATTTTGAGAAAAAAGAAGAAGAAGAAGAAGAAGAAGAAGAAGACAATTCGACCTTAAATATTTGATTTCTACATCCTGTAGATGCTATGTACCAATTTTCAGACAAATCGGAGATCCAAAAAAATTTTTGATCCAAAATTGAGTGATTTGAAATGGAATCACCCAAAAACATTACCTTTCTTTAGTGTCATGGTCCGGCTACCTTCTGTAGCACTAAACAGACCATTACAAGTAGCATCCCCGCTTTGAGCAACTCTGTAATCAACCCCATCCAGAGCTTCTGAAGCAGCGCTGGCCTTTTCGTAGACGAAACATCGGTATCGGTCTTCATTGGAAGTTACGTGACTATGATATATCTTTCCTACTAAATATCTGGAGCTGCCCTCTTTCCATAAGGCCAAGCATTGCAATTCTTCAACTAAAAAAGAGGATACTTTTTAAAAAATATTTTAGATAATAATATCAAACATAATTTTGTATGATGTGGAAGTTCATTTTTGGCCTCATTATATTAGTCTAGTCTTAACATAGGGGTCCCGTGGGAAATTCTAGCTCGCCGTGATTTGGTGGTGGTATGATAGCTTTTTGGGTTGCTGAATCCAATGGAAGTGGTCTGGAAGCCCAAATATGGTGCGTTTAATTGTTATTAACAAATTATGGCAAAATTAGGTGTTTTTCAGGAATTATTAAAAGCCCTCTAAATAAATTGATAGTGTTAAGGTGAAACAGTAGCGATCAACAGGTAGCGAAAACGCGTTCCAAGATTGCGGCTGTAATTTTGAATATTTTTTCGAGATATTTGGCACACGTATTCGTAACATAATAAAGAATGGCGGTACAGAGCCCAATTTGAAGAATATATTAATATGTGGAAATTACTCCGTAATTAAATACAATATTAAAAAAACGAGCCTGTACCGCCATTAAGAAGAACAAAAAAATACACTTTCTTCAAATAAACTTTTTTATCCGATGCCTAGATTTTGTGTCATTTTGGAACTACTAAATTTTTTTATTTCATTAGTAGTTCCAAAATGACACAAAATCTAGGCTTCTTCTTCTTCTTCTTCATGTGCCGTGCTCGATTATCGAACGTTGGCAATTAAATTGGCTATAGTAATTTTGTTAACGGCAGCTCGGAAAAGGGATGCAGAGGATCTGTTATACCATTCTCTCAGGTTTTTAAGCCATGACGTTCTTCTTCGACCTGGCCCTCTTCTTCCGTCTACCTTGCCTTGTATTATTAAATGGAGTATATTATATCTCTCTGGGTGTCGCATAACATCGCCAAAATATTCAAGTTTTCGATTTTTAACTGTTCTGACGACTTCTGTGACTTTTCCCATCCGGTGCAAAACAACTTCGTTACGAACTCTATCCACCCAACTTATTCGTAGGATTCTTCGGTATACCCAAATTTCAAAGGCTTCCAATTTCTTGAGAAGAGTATCTGTTAAAGTCCAACCTTCGACACCGTACAAAAGAGTAGAAAACACATAACATCTCACTAATCTAATTTTAAGATTCAAAGTAATGTTGTTTCCACATAAAAGTTTCTTTATCTTAAAGAATGCAGCTCTGGCCTTCTCTATACGTATTCTAATTTCTTTGCTCATGTCCCAGTTCTCATTTAGATTACAACCAAGGTAGGTGATACTGTTAGTTCTTTCTAATTGTTCACCATAAGCTGTTACTACTTCCGGTTGTATTGGCGTCTTACTGACAACCATCACCTTGGTCTTTGCGGTGTTTAGCTTGAGTCCATATTCATCACACGTTGTGGTAATCCTATTAATCAGATGTTGAAGTTCTTCATAATTGCTCGCAATTAACACCGTGTCATCCGCATATCTCAAATTATTAATATTGACGCCATTCATTTTGATACCACATTGAGCATTATCCACTGCTTTATTGAAAACAAACTCAGAATAGATGTTAAATATTAGTGGGGACAAAATGCAGCCCTACCTTACTCCTCTTCGTATTTGAAGTTCTTCAGACGTGTCCCAGCCAATCCTGATGTTTGCACGTTGATGCCAGTAAAGATTTTTGATAATGCGTAGGTCTTTATCATCAATACCCACTTTCTGAAGAATAGCAATCATTTCCGTATGTTTTACCCGATCAAAGGCCTTCTCAAAGTCAATGAAACACATATAAACCGGATGTCCGACATCTCTGCATCTCTGTACCATAACCTGAATACTAAACAGTGCTTCTCTGGTCCCAAGGTTATTGCGGAATCCAAACTGTGTATCACCAAGCTGTTCTTCTATTTTTTGGTACATCCTAGAGTGCAAAATTCGTAGAAATATCTTTAAAACATGACTCATCAAGCTAATGGTTCGGTAGTCACTACATCTTTTCGCGTTTGCTTTTTTAGGTATCGTCACAAAAGTCGACAGCGGCCAATCCGTTGGTATATAGCCAGTTTGATAAACTTTATTAAAAAGATGAAGGAGAGATCTTTTACCTGAATTTTCGAAGAGCTTTATTATTTCATTCGGTATTTCGTCTGGTCCCGTCGCTTTTCTGGTCTTTGCTAATCTTATTGCATCTATCTAGGCATCGGATAAAAAAGTTTATTTGAAGAAAGTGTATTTTTTTGTTCTTCTTAATGGCGGTACAGGCTCGTTTTTTTAATATTGTATTTAATTACGGAGTAATTTCCACATATTAATATATTTTTCAAATTGGGCTCTGTACCGCCATTCTTTATTATGTTACGAATACGTGTGCCAAATATCTCGAAAAAATATTCAAAATTACAGCCGCATTCTTGGAACGCGTTTTTGCTACCTGTTGATCGCTACTGTTTCCTCTTAAGGTCATCTCTGGTGTATTTTTGGTCGTTGAATCGAATACGACTAATCGCGATTACTCAAAATATATTTTTATTTTGTTAATAACAAAATAATTAAATGTTGAATGGGGTTCACTCAAACAAAATAATTGTTTATTCACCGAAAAAGCTCGAAATAATGCGCTACCTACAGCAAGTTTGTAGTCTTTTCATAGTATTTTGATACTCTTAATCGATTGCCACTAGTCGTGATGGCTTAAACCACGTTTCGACTTTGTTATTAATAAATTATTGCAAAACGAACGGTTTATAGTACGTTTACTCACGGTTTTTGCTCTAAAGTTTAAAAAACCACTTGAATTGACATGAAATTTGGCACACACGTAGCTAACATGTCAAACAAAACAAGTAATATTATGTCGATGTGTGATTTTACCCTGGGGACGAGTTTCACTCCTTTTCGGTGGTGAAAAAAGAAACCTTTAAAATGAGTCCGGAAGTGGATAAATTGATTAATTCTAAGCAACTTTTGTTCTATACAGTTTTTTCACTAAGTCAATACTTTTTGAGTTATTTGCTAGTGAATATGTTCATTTTTCACAAAAAAAAACACGTTTTAGGTGGTTTTATAAGCACTTTCGAACTGATGGAACATACAAATAATATAAATACAACATATGTAAAGCAACTTGTGAAGCAGTAACGATTAATTTCATTTGAGATGCTTATTAGGCGGTGATTTTCCCGTTTTTTACCTAGCAAAAAAAAGGGACCAACTTTATTTTGAGCGTAACTTGATTATTTTTGATACTGGATACTTTTTCAAAAAACAATAGTAAAGTTTATTTTAAAAGCTTTAAAAAAAGTGTAATGAGTTTTTCTCAAAAAGTGCTGCATTTTTTGGTTGTTTTATGTTGAAATATTCGATTTGGAATTTGACGAATATGAACCTGTTGTTCATTAGTTACAACTCCGCTTCTACTGGGTCTACGGACCTCATATATACACCATTTTGTTCACTTTTTTATAGTCTATATTTTTGCTAAGAAAATTTATTTGAAAAAATACTTACTTTTTGAGTAATTTGCGAGAAACCGTCTAAAAACGTAGGTTTTTTGTTGAAAAATGAACATATTCACTCGCAAATAACTCGAAAAGTATGGACTTAGTAAAAACACTGTAGAGAACAAATGTTTCTTAGAATTAATCAGTTTATCCACTTCCTGACTTATTTTAAAGGTTTGTTTTTCACCCCCGAAAAGGAGTGGAACCTATAATTTATTAATAACAAAGTCGGAACGTGGTTTAAGCTATTACGACTAGTGGCAATCGATTTAGCGTATAAAAATACTATGAAAAAGGCTACAAGCTTGCTATAGATAGCGCATTATTTCGAGCTTTTCGACGAATAAACAATTATTTTGTTATTAACAAGAATGAGGAAGTTAAAAATGACCTTAAAACGGATGGTTCATATAGGATGGTTCAATAGATCATCATCATTATCTTTCTATTCTTGCCGGAACATAACAATGTCACACTGATATCGGTTCTAGATCACGGGGAATATAATATGGCAACGGTTGAAATACTGCGATAACAAGCAGGACATAGCTCAGAGTCATAACAGATTTGCTTATTGGACATGAATATGTAGGTACTAGTCGTGAGGCACCTGCATACAATGGAGATTTAAGGATACTTAATCTCATGGAAACTTAATTTGCAGATTCTCTAGTAGAGGAACTGAACAGTCTACCATCGTGGCTGCGAGACATTAGATCGCAGACGGCATTCGAAAGAATGCATTAATCAAAATTTCTATATCTAGTGTTTTTTCTAATTCCAACATACCATCTCCTGCATAATATCTATCTACAAAGCCTATACTTCAGTATACAGGATGTTTGGTAGGTCGATGGAAATTTTTTAAGGGATAATAGGGGGACGCCATTTGCAAAATTGTTTGCTAATAATGTATCGCTCAAACTCTTAAGGTTTCCGAAATAAAGTTAAATTTGTCAATATTCGACAACCGTCTATTTCACGTTTAAAAATTATCTAGGCGTACTACCTCCCTGTCTTACGAATGGAGTAAAAATGTAAACCTACAACACTGACTCTTCGCATACAATTTCCATCAGCTATCGTCATTCTCCGAACGCATAACAAACAAAAAACAATCTACCTACTATGCTAACAAACAATCTACCTGCTATGAAGTGGTTTATTTTGGTTTATAAACATGGTTATTGTATGCGTATGAAAGGTGCGTTTTACTGTTTTGACATCCGAATTGTGTTTGAGGTTGCATTAACAACGAAGGGTTTTTGCAATCTGAGCAAGTAATACGTAAGGTATTTTGTATGTCAGGGAAGTATCTCGCTTAGATAATTATTTTTAAAAATAAAATAGGCGAGCAGCCTTATTTTCGAATATTGACTTTAACTTTATTTCGGAAACCTTAACAGTTTAAGCGATACATTATTAACAAAAAATTTTGCAAATGGCGTCCCCTATTATCCCTTAAAAATTTCCATCGACCTACCAAACACCCTGTATATCACTTCATATCCTGTCCTACCTCAGATTCATGAAAACACAACAATCAATATAACTAAAAGCACTTACTTGCACTTTCTGATCCATGAACATCAGGACAGGCTTGGTAGCTCAAAAGCAGTTTGCTTTCCTCTATGCAGGTGTCGATACTGGAGACTGGATACCTGCACTCGCCATGGCCTCTATTGTAGGTAAATGTAAAGGGACCTCTGAATGGACAGGGAATTGGTACTGCGTTCTCCCTGAACATCGAGTACAAGAGGGCATCGCCAGTGATTAGGCCACAGAGAGTTGGAAGTACTTCACGACTGTGACAGTAAGCTAAAAAATCAAAATAATCATGTGATTTTCATATATCCTTATACACCCGGCTTTCAGAAAAATGTGGATTTAAAAAAAATATTATTTCACTAAAAATTGACAATTATATTTTTGAAGTAAAAATTAAGTTAGGTATATGTTAAGTTAGCATGGGTTAAAAGCCACTGTGGAATAACTGGAAATGAAATGGTAGATGAATTGGCTAAAAACGCGGTGACACAAGGAGTGTTAACTCATTATCTTTGTACGCCAAGAGATATTGAATCAGATTTATTCAGAACTTAAGAAAGAATGGAAAGAAAGGTATCTTGATGAGAACATAAATACAGGAAACCACTACATATCAATCAGAAACTATATAACAGATAAACCTTGGTTTTCTAAAATGGAGTCGACAAAAGATATGACAAGAACCGTATTTCAAATTTCAAATTTCAAATTTATTCAGAAATATTTGTGTACAACATTTTACATTTAAATCTTATATTATTATTAGTATCGACTGACTCAGCACCATGCCTAGGCAAGAGTTGCCTGTTTTGCACTGTACTATGTCAATCGAAACTGTATAAATTGTACATAAAAGTAGTATTAAGGTTGGAACTAAGAAGTAACATACCTAACTATCGAAGAGATAATGCAACAGAACAAGACGGACGGTAAACCTCTCTAGCTGCTGAATACTTTGTTAATTATAATACCAATATACTCCCAAATTCTATTCTGTTTATGCTGTCGTTCATACATTAAGACATTGCGTCCAAAAATAATTGTAAGTGGGTTTTTAGATAGGTTTTTATGTATTTTTTAAATTTAAATAATTTAGGTTCTTGTTTGATATGTATAGGAATTATGTTATAAAATTTAGGTCCAAAGAACATTAGGGATCTTTGTGTTACTGATTTTTTGAACTGCTGAATACTAATATCCATATTTGTTACTGATCGAGTTAATCGGTTGCTTTGAAATTTAAATTTTTTTGAGTTTATATAAACATTTAAAACACAGTTGTAGATGTAGAGGGATTTAACACTAAATATCTCGGATTCATCATATAATTTTTTTGTTGGATGCAGTTTTCTTTTTTTAAAAATTATTTTTAATAGAGTATTTTGAACTGTTTCTAAAATGTTTTGTTAAACGCGCCACCCCATGCTACAATACAATATCTTAAGACTGATTCTGCAAGCGAGTTATAAACCATGATTAATTTTTTCCTGGGTAGAATATCTCTTAAGATATAAAATTTATGCATTAGAGCCCTTATTCGTTTACTGACATGAGTGATATGGTCTGACCAACGTAAATGTTGATCTATGAAGACACCTAAATACTTTATAGAGAAAACTTTTTCTATTGAAGAACAGTCACAATTTTGTCCTTGACATTTTACGTTATGCAATTTTATATGAAAATTTGTAGGTTGGTCAACAATTGTTGGGCTAAAGGCGATATATTTTGTTTTATTAATATTTAAAGTCAGTTTGTTAAATTTTAGCCATAAGTTTAGCTGTTTTAGGTTCATTTCAGAGCTGGTTTTAACCTCCTCCCATGTTTTCCCCATAAATAATATTGCTGTGTCATCGGCATAACAAACAATGTGGCCGTTGAAACTATTAATTCTTGTGATATTGTTCAGATAAATATTAAATAAAAGTGGTCCTAATACTGTTCCTTGTGGTACTCCGAATTTTATTGTAGTTTCAGAACTTAATTCTGGGCCAATTTTTACTCGTTGAACTCTTTCCGACAAATAATCTGCTATTAGATTTAGTGCAATTCCCCTAACCCCATAATTACTTAGTTTATCTAAGAGAATTTTATGAGAGACCGTGTCAAACGCCTTAGCTAAATCAAGGAAAACTACTACGCATTTCAATGATTCATCCACAGCTCCTATCACTTTCTCCAGTAGGTCAACTACAGCCCTTTCTGTACTTGATTTTTTTACAAAACCAAATTGCTTATCTGAAATAACCTTATTTATATGAAAAAATTCAAGCAACCTTTCTTTTAGGGCCATTTCAAATATTTTAGCAAAATTATTTATTAAAGAAATGGGCCTATAGTTGTTCAGTTTACTCGAATTTTCGGATTTAAAAATGGGGGTGACTGTAGATTCTTTCCATTGTAGTGGTATTTTACCACTTTGAAAACACAAATTTATAATATGAGTTAAAGGCTGTGAGATTAGATCATGGATATTTTTTATTGTTTTAGCATACAATTTATCTGGTCCAGGTGCACAGTTATTTTTTAACTTTGATATTAGTATTGTTACTTCATTTTTAGTTACTGGTTTTAAGAATAAGCTAGATTCAACCTTATCATTAGCAATAAAATTATCAGGTATACTTGTCACCGGTATTCTATTTGCCATATCAGCACCAATATTAGAAAAGAAATTATTAAACATATCTGCTTTTTCTTTGTTATTACTTACAGTTATATTGTCATTAACAATTGATATGTGTTCAATGTTTTTAGATTTTTGATTCCGACCAGAGATATCATTTATAATATTCCACATTTTTTTTGTGTTTCCACCAGCTTCATGAATTTTATTTTGATAAAAGTCATTCTTGGTTTTTTTTAGTAGACTATTAAGTTTGTTTCTATAATTTTTATATTCAGCATTAAGTGCTGGTGAAAATTGTTTTAATAATTTCTTTTTAAGAAAATCTCGTCGTTTGATTGACGATACCAGCCCCACCGTTATCCAGGGTTTTATTTTTGATATTTTTTTATTCATACTTTTTACCTCCGTAGAGGTTTGTATGTAATTATTTAAGTTATTTATAAATGTATCATATGCAACTTGAGAATCTATTTTGTTTATATAAATATCATTCCACTGTTCATTTTTTAGAAGCTGTTGTAGTTTTCCGATATTAAGGTTTTTAATTATGACTGGAGATTCAGGTGTAGGGTTTTTTTTAGTTAGATTATTTACCAAAACGGCTGGAGTGAAGTGATCAGTCATGTCAGTGTGAAAAACGAACGGATCAAAACTAATTTGCTGTTTTAGATTAGCTTGTGTTTTTATAAATATATGATCAATGATTGATTTTGTATTTATTGTTACTCTCGTTGGCTTGTTTATATAGGAAACAAAACCATTAGAATTTAATATATTCAAATAACTGTTTGTATAAACTTCATCTCTTTTTTTTAAATCAATACTAATATCACCTGCAAATATTTCAATATTTTGTTTTTGTATTGTTCCAACATATTCACCCAAATCCCCTAAAAATTGTTTAATATCTGTTGATGGAAGCCTATAAAAAGCCGTGATACCTATTTTGCAAATTGTATTAGATAATTTTTTACTAGAAAATGTAACCCTTAAAAATTTACTTTCATTGATGGGTAATATATTTACCGAGGCACCTAAATTATTCCTAATATAAACAACAACACCATCACATTTATTAGCTAATGATTCATTATAATGAATAGTAAAACCTGGTATTATATAGTTACTAAGATCAGTTATTTCTCTAGTTTCTGACAAAATTATAACATCGAACATGTTTTTGGACATTTCAATGTACACTAGAAGTTCCTGAAAATTTTTTTGTATACTTCTGATATTAAAGTGAACGATGCCCAAAGAGTATCTATCGCCGTCAGTCCTGTTCTGCATGCTATCCTCAAAATTGTTAAACACCATTGTGTTTATCTCATCATTATCTAAATTATCCAAATAATCAATCATCATTCAGATTTCTACATCTGAACTTCCGAAATAACAAAAAGAGAATAAAAGAAAAATTATCTTACAAGTGCTAAACTGGTTACTGCAATTATGTAGTACGTGAGAGAAAAATATATAAAATAAAATCAACACAAAAGCAGTTAATACTGAACAGATAGAACACTTCATTCTGGTTCATATTTTGTAGAAATAAGTAGATAAGAACAAAAAAATATATATAAAAATATAAAAAGAAATAAAAAAAAATAAATTACCACAACCTAATTGAATCAAAATAAACACCTGAGGTATGCAGAATGAGATTTAACCACTGTCTTACACCATCATATTTATTTAAACTTAATATAGCTGATAGCCCACAATGTATTTGTGGTCAGTTGGGCAATCTACAACACAAAATTTTGACCTGTTCTCTTATCTCTAATAAAGTTAATATGTTTTTAAATCAACTGTATTCTTTGACTGATGTCCACCATCCCATTAATTTCAATTATTTATTAACATTAGAAAATAATGAGTTGGTATACCGACTATTGTATTTTAAACATATTTTAGATATTAAACTTAAATTATAATTGTAAAATATAGAGTAAGTATTTCTTGTAAATTGTTATATGTTAAAAGAAAAAAGAGAAGAAAAAAAATATAAATTTAAAAAAAAAAAAGAAAGAAAAATTTTTAAAAAATATATACAAAAAAATATAAAAAAAATAATAGAAAAAAAAATATATAATAATTAAAAAAATATAATAAAAAAATATGTAGATAAAAACGAATGACGAACTTGGACAGTCCATAGTAAAAAGCTTTCGAATTAAGTAGAGGGCTAAAGAAGAATGTTGCAGTTTTTGCTGTGGAACTCTGAGAACATCATTTAGAAAAAAAAAATAAAAAAAATATATTATAAAAAATTATTAAAAAAAAATACATTATTTATTAGTAGAATTGTTTATTAGAGATTAATATTAGTATTAGTTTTAGGATAAGATACGAAAAAATGACTAATAAAAACAATAGTAAAATTGGCGAATGGATTTAGTGTCCAATAGTCATATAAACCCAAACAAACAACAAGTTAGGTATATATTATAAGTCATCATTTAATCTGCGCTTGTCCACTGCTGGACATAGATCTCCCTCATAATTTTTCATGTTTCGATATTGTGTCTCTTGCATCCAATTCCTATGATAACGTTTTAGATCATGCGTCCAACATATTGGTGGACAACCTCTGCTTCGTGAGGCACCATATCTTGGTCTCAATTCCAGTATCCGATTTGTCCATCTGTTATCTGCCATTCGAGCCACGTGACCTGCCCAGTTCCATTTCAGTGTTGCTATTCTCTATCCCTGATTTCTCTATCAACTTCTTCTCTCCAACTTTTTCTAGGCCTTCCTGGTCTGCGCCTTCCTCTTGGTTGCCATTCGAGGATTTGTCTTGGTATTCTATTCTCCGGCATTCTCCTTACGTGTCCGTACCAGCTGAGTTGTTTCGTCCTGATGTCGTCAACAATAGTATGTGTAACCCCCATGATTTCTCAGATTCTGTCGTTTGTTATTCTGTCGCGTCTAGATATTCCCGCCGAACGGCGCCAGAAGTCCATTTCTGTTGCTCTAAGCATTTTCTCTGTTCTGTATTTTAGGGGCCAAACTTCGCATCCATATATGTTGTGATACTTTTTATTATAGTGTTATTTATCTTCTTTTATTTTCCTTAGAAATAATTTTATCCCACAGTACGCTGTTCAGTAAGGATATGTCTTGAAAAGATAAATGACACTGATGCGTAGTGTGTGGGGTAGAGTATGATGCAGAAAACTGCGTTTTTGCATGCAGTCAATTCAGGTGTGAAAATAAATAATAATAATATCGTATGGCATTTTTGCCGGGGAGATCCTTTCGGATAGTTCCAGCGCCAATTACATCTTTAACCCTGTTTCAAGTAACTAGTGTCGATGTACACTAGCCCAGGGGGACCGACGGCTTAACGTACTCTCCGAGGCACGGTGAGACGGCTCGTGTCATTATTGGAAATGAAAATGGTTTGTCTTTGGCAGGGATCGAACCCACGTCTACTGGCGTATGAGGCCAGCGTTTATGCCGTTACCCACGGCCGCTCAGGTGTGAAAATGACGACGTGGTATAAAAAAATAGGAAGGATCACACCAGAAAACAAAATAGAGAAAACCATAATAGCTAGCAAACAATACTATAACATAACTGTCAGGACTGCCAACGAAATTATAAAAAAGAAATAGAGCCAGTAAAGAGCCTAGATCTATTTTATAAAAAGAAACTATAAGGAGACTATAATATTTTTGAATTCAGTAACAACTTTTACAAAATTTTCGAAAAATTTCTCCATTTAAACAATCTAAAAACTTGAAACTCATTTTTCAGATTAAACGTCAACACTCTGAACAATCCTTATATGATGAACTAACTTTCGGAATAATAAGACTTAGAGAACTATAATAATAAAAGTTTGGCCTAAGTTTGGTAAGTTTTAATACTCTCTGAAATAAAATCAATTGTATTATTTCATAATTCGATGTAGTAGAGAAGATTTCACATTTATGAAATTATGATTTCACAGATGCAGTGTTTTGCAAGTTCTTGATGGAACTTTAAATGATAGTGTGAGACATTCAATCTTTTATTTATTTTATATACACTTCTTCTTTCAGAGATTAGGTAAACTCAGAACATATTGCTGAATATTACCCTATATGGAGCTGAAGTATGGCCAATGACAACAACAATACGAAATAAAATACGAACAGTTAAATTGAACTTTATGAGAAGGTGTCTACAAATTACCAGAGAGGATAGAATAAGAACAGAGGAAATATGAAACAAAATAGAAGTAGAATGCTCAATTACAAAAAAGTTGGACAGATCCGTGAAATAGTACTTGCATGTAGATACAAAGAATGCCAGAACACAGATGGCCGAAAAGAATATTGAACTGGGACTCACCGAGCAGAAGACGTAGAGCTGGTAACACAGAAACTTTTAATTTTGAATACTTATAAGTTTTTTCTTTACTTATAGGCTATTGATTATGTATTTTAGAAAAGAACTACAACGTTAACGGATTTTTTTGTTTCATATAGTCAATGGACCTCTAAATATGAATAAACCGCGGAGTGCTACCATTTAAAGGGGTGCGTTTTCGAGAAAGGGGTGAATTAGTCCCTAGGCACAGGGCGTATTAAGGTGAGTTCTGTGCACTTTTGGTACAAACACGTATACAGGAAAATTGTATCAGGTTAAATTTACTATCGAAATATCATATTTTAAAGTCAAAAATATTTTTTTACAAAAATATATTCAAAAGAGAAGCAAGAAAAAACACGAAACGGGGATATAGGTGTAGGCACTTCTTCAGCGAGAAATAACTTCCATCCTTCCTCTTTAAAACTGTGTTTAGTAGAAATCTCTAGGATTTACAGTTACTGAAATAGGATTTTTCAAAGTTTGCCACTCACAGCGATTTTGGCTCATTTTCCTTGTTACTTCGCAGACATTGTTTTGTAACTTTTTTCTACGCAGCTTGAGGTATATGCAATGATACATTTAATATTAAGAAAAGTCAACTACCCTTAAAATTGTCTACTGTGGAAGCCTCTACGACTATTTTTTAGCAAGATATGGTTTTTTAAAAGTTTTATATTTTTAATGATTTTTGATATATTTTACGATTATTTTTAAATTTCTCATTATAACTTCTTTTATTGTATATTTAGATATATACATTGTGCAACGAAAAAGAAAGCTTATTTTCTTTACTTTAAAATAGTGTATTGCAAAAAATTCTATAACTAGTTTTAAACAAGATTTTGCTTTTTCAAAGTGTGACATATACACATGCAATAGGTCCGACTAAGTTGGAACCATATGGAAAACTGTTTTATTATTAATTTTATGAAAATAATTATTCTTCATAAAAGGCTTCGCATAGTCTAAAACCTAAGATGCAATCATCAGATATAAAATTTTATCAATAGTATACGAGGTATGTTAAAAAATATGAATTTCGCTCAAGAGTAAAGTACTTTTATATTTCACAATATCGAAAAGTGTTAAGAAAAATTATTTGGAATTAAATATTATATTATAATATGCAATTATATGCTTATAATTGAAAAAAAAAATAAAAAAATTTAAATTTTTTTTCAAACTAGGGATATCCTTATATATCCTACGGATAGCTTGTTTAAAAACAGTCCTAGAATTTTGGTGCAATACACCATTTTAAAGTAAATAAAATAAACTTTCTTTCATTCCACAATGTATATACCTAAATGTACAAGAAAAAAAGTGATAATGAGAAATTTAAAAAATTATCACTAGTAATACCACTAGAGGTCAAATTATTTCCGGAAATTTTTTTGAGATCATGAATATTTTGAAAATTTCCCGAGTCGCAGACGAGGAAAATTTTCTAAAAATATTCATGATCAAAAAAAATTTCCGGATATTAATTTGACTTCGCGTGGTATTCGGTAAGAAAATTCCACACCAAATTTGCATTTGAAAATCCAAAGCTGCATGAACAGATTAATAGCGCGCCATAGCTTTGTCAGCAATTATTTAGGCTTTCAAATTCGTAATTTCTACTCATTGTAGTTGCATGGGAATACCATTTCAAGATAGAAAATAGTATATTCTTCAATTTTACATAAGTTTTGAGTAACTACAAGTGATAGAAAATTATTTTTTGGCGTTTTATTTTAAATTATGTAAACAAATAAAAACCAGTCTGTCAAAAATGTTCTGTTATTGTAAACGTCAAAAAATTTCCACTATAATTCGCTGTTGGGTACCCCACGAGCAAAAAATTTCCGATAAAATACCTCCGTTGCCATGGTGATCTGTCAAAATAACGTATTTTGATTGGTTCAAAATTACAGGTGTGGAATTTTTACTAGTAATACCACTAGAGGTCAAATTATTTCCGGAAATTTTTTTGAGATCATGAATATTTTAAAAATTTCCCGAGTCGCAGACGAGGGAAATTTTCTAAAAATATTCATGATCAAAAAAAAATTTCCGGATATTAATTTGACTTCGCGTGGTATTCGGTAAGAAAATTCCACACCAAATTTGCATTTGAAAATCCAAAGCTGCAGGAACAGATTAATAGCGCGCCATAGCTTTGTCAGCAATTATTTAGGCTTTCAAATTCGTAATTTCTACTCATTGTAGTTGCATGGGAATACCATTTCAAGATAGAAAATAGTATATTCTTGAATTTTACATAAGTTTTGAGTAACTACAAGTGATAGAAAATTATTTTTTGGCGTTTTATTTTAAATTATGTAAACAAATAAAAACCAGTCTGTCAAAAATGTTCTGTTATTGTAAACGTCAAAAAATTTCCACTATAATTCGCTGTTGGGTACCCCACGAGCAAAAAATTTCCGATAAAATACCTCCGTTGCCATGGTGATCTGTCAAAATAACGTATTTTGATTGGTTCAAAATTACAGGTGTGGAATTTTCATAAAAATATCAAAAATCATTAAAAGTATAACTTGCTTGAAAATGCATAACTTGCTTAAAAATAGTCGTACATCCTTATACAATAGACCATTTTAAAGGTAATTGACTTCTCTTTCTACTAAAAATGCCATTGCATATACATAGAAATGCGTAGAAAAAAGTTACACAACAATGCTTGCGAAATAATGCGGAAAATGGCCCAAAAATGCTGTGAGCGGCGAACTTTGAAAAATCCTATTTCAGAAACTATAAATCCTAGAGACTTTTACTAAACCCCATTTTAAAGAGGAAGGTTGAAAGTTATTCTTTGCTGAAGCAATGACTATACCTCTATCAATGTGGAAAAAAGTTATGGGGCAAAAAAACAAAATTGTTTTCTTTCGTGTTTTTTTCTTGTTTTTCTTTTGAATATATTTTTGTAAAGAAAAATATTTTTGACTTTAAAATGTAATATTTCGATAGCAAATTTAACCTGGAATAATTTTCCTGTAGACGTGTTTGTACCACAAGTGCATAGAACTCACCCTAGTTGTCACCTGTGCCCAGGGACTAATTCACCTCTTTCTCAAAAACGCACCCACTCAAATGGTAGCACTCCGCGGTTTTTTTAAATTTAGAGGTCAATTGACCATATGAGACAATAAAATCCCGTTAACGTTGTAGTTCCTTTTAGCTCTATTATTTTAAACATAATCAATAGCCTATTATGGGATTTATTTATCTTTTACTTTATGGGATTCAACAATGTGAAAAAAATGTAATCGCTTTGTTAGGTCTAAAAATGTCAATACTGATAAAGCACTGTTGTTGGATTATAATTAAAATCATAGTAATTTGGCATGTTCTATTTCTACGTACACAATAGTAATCATACAATCATAAAATGTCCACAGTAATAATTATTGGCAACGTTACATATAATTACTAATGCCGCACACAAGGCTTCAATGCGTTTAACCGTTTAATAAATTAACCAATTGTACTAAAATATTAAATAAGATAAATAAGCTATACTCACTTTCTTTGTATTGCAGAACGTTTATGTGCTTTTCATGAATAACTACACATCGATAACAAGTCTTTTTCCTAAAATTATTAAGTGTTACGATTATTATTATCAATTACCTACATTTTATTAATACAATGTAAGGAATAATATAAATACAAATGCATGAAATGCTTAGATTATTGGGATAATATTGCAGAATATCGATATCTGTTCAGTGCAGTAGTAGTCCATTCTTTCACGGTTTTTGCTCTAAATTTTAACCGCTTGGATTGACATGAAATTTGGCATACGCATAGCTTACATGTCAAAGAAAAAAAGTGATATTGTGCCGATGTGTGCTTTTGCCCTGGGGGTGACTTTCACCCCCTCTTGGGGGTGAAAAAATGTAAGTCCAAAATAAGTCCGGAAATGGATAAACTGACTAATTTTAAGTAATTTTTGTTATATAGAGCTTTTTCGCCAAGTCAACACTTTTCGAGTTATTTGCGAGTGAATATGTTCATTTTTCATCAAAATAACTACATTTTTAGACGGTTTTTCGCAAATAACTCAAAAAGTAAGTATTTTGACGAAAAAAACGTTCTTAGCAAAAATATAGCCTGTAAAAAGGTAAAAAAATGGTATACGCGTTAGACCTCTGGACCTCGAAAAACCAGAGTTATAGCCAATGAAAAATAGATTCATATTCACCAAATTTCAAATAGAATACTTCGAAGTGAAATATCCAAAAAATTAAGCACTTTTTGGGGAAAACCTGTTATAAGTTTTTTAAAGCGTTTAAAAAAAGCTTTATTTCTGTTTTTATAAAAAGTTTCTAGCAGTAAATTTAAGCAAGTTACGCTCAAAATAAAGTTGGTCCCTTTTGTTTTGGCAAAAAAAAATCGGGAAGACCACCGCCTAATTAGCAACTTAAATGAAATTAATCGTTACTTGTCCACAAATTATTTTACTTATGTTCTGTTTATATGATCTCTAAGTTTCATCGATTCAAAGTGCTTATTTTGGAAAAAAATTGGTTTTAAAGTCAAATTTTTAAAAAATTTAATTTTGAAAAATATCCTTTTTTTCAAAATAACTTAAAAATTGTTAGAGATACCAAAAATCTCGAAAAACAAAAAAAGTCAGCATTGCTTTTATGAATATCATGTATTTTTTGTTTTTCTGTTAGACAAAAATTGATTAAGATTTGCTGTTTCTAAATTTGCATACATTCGTGATCAGTGACTCGTTCAACCTCTTTTAACTACAGCCCTTTCAAAAATAAGGACTTTGAACCGATGAAACTTACAGATCATATAAACAATACATACACGAGTCAAGAAATTTGTGAAGTCGTAACGATTAAGTTTATTTGAGATACTATTTAGGGGATAATTTTCCCGATTTTTTTACCAAAAAAAAGGGACCAACTTTATTTTGAGCGTAACTTGTTTACTTTTGATGCTAGAAATTGTTTTTAAACAAAAATGAAGCTTTTTTAAACACTTTAAATAAGTTGTAATGAGTTTTCCCCGAAATGTTAATTTTTGGTAATTCCACGTCAAAATATTCCATTTGGAATTTGACGAATATGAACCTATTTTTAATTAGCTATAACTCTGCTTCTACTAGGTATAGAAACGTGATATATACATCATTTTTTAAAAACTTTTACAGGCTATATTTTTGCTATGAATGTTTTTTCGACAAAATATTTACTATTTGAGTTATTTGCAAAAAACCGTCTAAAATCGTGGTTATTTTGTTGAAAAAATGAACATATTCACTGGCAAATAACTCGAAAAGTATTGACTTAGTGAAAAAACTCTATAAACCAAAAGTTACTTAAAATTAGTCAGTTTATCAATTTCCGGACTTACTTTGGACGAATACTTTTTCACCCCCAAGAGGGGGTGAAAACCACCCCCGGGGCAAAAGCACATATCGGCACAATATCACTATTTTTCTTTGACTTGTCAGCTATGTGTATGAAAAATTTCATGTCAATCCAAGAGGTTCTTTAAAATTTAGAGGTTTTGCAATATTTTACCGTTAAAGAACGTACTATAGTGTATTATTTTAAAAATTCGTTAGTGTTGGTCCATAAGGAAATAGTGTTTATTTCTAATTAATATATGTATTATATTTTTGTGTAATAGAACTAAGTTGTTGGACTATCTGAAAAAATAGATTATTATTAATTTGTGAGATGTGTAGGTTAGTATATTTTACTTAAAAATATTTATAATTCTAATGCGAGTATATACAGTTTTAGGAGGATTCTTTATTCTAGAAATATCACCAATAGTTTAAAATTTAAATTTTTCTTACGCTTTTAATAAAATTTTTACCTATTTTGGTTTAATTTTATAAATATTTATTTACTAATAATAAAATTATTTTCTATTACTTCCATTTAGCGCGCCTGTGAGTATATTGTCACAATATTGATCTGAAATCATGTCAAATATTGCCAATGTTGCCAAAGTTTCCCAGAACTTTCGAAAAAGGATGTGATACTATCTCCCGAAGTTATATTGATGACGCGCTAATGCGGTTTCTCAAGGCTTATCTTCATATTTTATGGTATTTTACGTTGTTATCTGATCTTCTGTTTTTCCTAAAATGTAAGAAATCTTGGTTTTCCAAATGTTTTACCCTGTATATTTTACAATTATAAGATTATATGTTTTCGTTGAAGGGATTTTCAGTTGCCAATAATATTTGGAGTAGAATTCGTGAGATTTCTGGAATATTTTTCATCCTAAGAAAATATTTTTCATGCCTTCCAATTTAGAAATTTCATCATCATCATCATTCTCTTGTAGACATTTCACCATAAGTTTCTACCTTGGGTCATACCAATATCACTCCCCTTTACCGGTATATCCTCCTGCCTAAGGGCAGGATCTCCCCCAGGTCTTCTTTGGTCATATATCTTACTCCGCATGACAGGGTCCAGGTATTGCATCATTCGTGTTTTGACGATTTCCATTATTTTCATTCTTTTATTAACTGCTATTCTCATTACTTCAGTGTTTGTTACATACTCGGTCTATGACATCTTCAGGATTCTTGTACATATCCATAGTTCGAATGCTTCTAGCTTTTTAGTAGTCATCACGTTAAGGATACGATACATACTTCCATTCCGTAGAACAGAGTCCAGAAAATATAGTCGAACTCTCAAGTTTAATTTCAGTTCTCTTATATAAAGCACCTTTCTCATTTTATCGAAGTTTGTTCGGGCTTGTTCTATTCGAAATTTGATTTCGTTGGAGTAATCGTCTGTGTTATTAATTATTGGGCCAAGATAGTTGTAGCTGTCTACTTGTTCTAAAGTAAACCCCCTAAACTTTCCCTAATACATATACTCAATTTTAATTTTATCCCTTTTTGTCACTCCACTCATCCGTCTAAGCATTCTCATTTCCGCCAAATGCATTTGTTGTTCTCCTCTCCTTTAACTGGCCAACATTCAGTAATTAAATACCAAATAATCCAGGAAATATAAAAAATCGTAAAATATATAGAGTAATTCGTTTGAAAGAAAAAAGGTCTCTATATTATGATAAAAACGGAGGACTTGACAACAACGCAAACACCCTAGAAAGATCGATCAATTATTGTAAAATAAATTTCTTAATTGTAATCATAGGACTTCTGATATAATTTAAGCGTTTCATTCATATTTGCCTCGAATTACATAATTATGATGTTTTTTTTTTTATTGAAAAATGTATGTACTTACTCATCCAGTATCAAAAATTTGTCTCCCTCTGAACCTACACATCTTCCTTTGCTACTCAGTCTTGGTCCTTCAATCAATATAGATTGTCTTACTCCAGACTGGAACCACGTGCCCTCCCATCTTTCGGGAAAGTAGCATGTTCCTTGAAAAATAAAACATAAAACAAATATTCAAAATTTAGTATATAATTTTGTCATAGAAAGAAATACTGACACTTAAACGCTGCGAGTGACATGGTTAGTCCAGATATGCTGTTAGTACATTCTTTCACGGTTTTTGCTGTAAATTTTAAAGAACCGCTTGGATTGAGATGAAATTTGGCATACGCATAGCTAACATGTTCAAGAAAAAAGTGATATGGTGCCGATGTGTGCTTTTGCCCTGGGGGTGACTTTCACCCCATCTCGGCGGTGAAAAAATATATGTGCAAGATAAGTCCCGAAATAGATAAACTGGCTAATTTTAAGCAACTTTTGTTCTATAGAGTTTTTTCACCAAATAAATACTTTTCGAGTTATTTGCAAGTGAATATGTTCATTTTTCAACAAAATATCCACGTTTTTAGACTGTTTTTCCCAAATAACTCAAAACATAAGCATTTTGTCGAAAAAAATATTCTAAGCAAAACTATAGCCTATAAAAAAGTGAAAAAACGGTGTATATATTAGGTCTCTATACCTAGCCAAAGCAAAGTTATAGCTAATGAAAAATAGGTTCATATTCGAAAAATTCCAAATAGAATAATTCAATGTGAAATATCCAAATAAAGAAGCATTCTTGGGGAAAACACATTACAACTTTTTTAAAGTGTTTAAAAAAAGCTTATTTCTGTTTTTATAAAAAAAATTTCTAGCATCAAATGTAAGCAAGTTACGCTCAAAATAAAGTTGGTCCCTTTTGTTTTGGCAAAAAAAAATCAGGAAGATCACTCCCCAATTAGCAACTTAAATAATGTAATTAATCGTTACCGCTTCACAAGTTACTTTCCTTATATTTTTGGAAAAATTTGGTTTTAAAGTAAAATTTTTAAAAATTTTAATTTTGAAAAAAATAATTTTTTTCAAAATAACTTAAAAATTGTTAGAGATACCAAAAATCTTAAACAATAAAAAAAGTCGGCTTTACTTTTATGAATATTTTGTATTTTTTTGTTTTTCTGTAAGACAAAAATTGGTTAAGATTGGGTGTTTTTAAATTTGCATACACTCGTGATAAGTGATTCGTTCAAGCCCTTTTAACTACAGCTCTTTAAAAAATAAGGACTTTGAACCGATGAAACTTACAGATCATATGATCAATACATACCTACGCGAGTAAAAAACTTGTGAAGTGGTAACAATTAAGTTCATTTGAAATGCTAATTAGGGGGTGATTTTCCCGATTTCTTACCAAAAAAGGGACCAACTTTATTTTGAGCGTAACTTGTTTACTTTTGATGCGAAAAAATTTTTTTAAAAAACAAAATTAAGCATTTTTTAAACACTTTAAAAACAGTTAAAATGAGTTTTTCCCAAAAAAGTGCTTTGTTATTTGGTTATGGCACGTTAAAATATTCGATTTAGAATTTGGCGAATATGAACCTATTTTTCATTAACTATAACTCTGCTTCTACTAGGTATAGTGACCTAATATATACGCCATGCTTTTCACTTTTTTACGTGCTATATTTTTGATAAGAATTTTTTTTCGACCAATTACTTACTTTTTGAGTTATTTGCGAAAAACCGTCTGGAAACGTGGTTATTTTGTAGAAAAATTAACATATTCACTCGCAAATAACTCGAAAAGTATTAACTTGGTGAAAAAACTTTATAAAACAAAAGTTGCTTAGAATTAGTCATTTTATCCATTTCCGGACTTATTTCGAACACATATTTTTCACCCCCAAAAGGGGGTGAAAGGACAAAAGCACACATCGGCACAATATCACTTTTTTTCTTTGACTTGTTAGCTATGTGTATGCCAAATTTCATGTCAATCCAAGCGGTTCTTTAAAATTTAGAGGTTTTGCAATATTTTACCTTTAAGGAACGTACTAAGTAACGTTTATTTTATTTTATTTAAATAACCTACTTCTGACTCCAATTTAACGTTTATTTATTTAACCGTACAAATATATGTCTTAGGCTAACTCGTAAAATCTTTGTAATATCCCCTATAAGGCTTCTAACTAATTAAGAATTCAAAGGAGTCAAAGAAGCCATCAGAAGTCAAAAACTAAAATAAATGGAATTTAAATGTCACTTTAAACAGATAATAAACAACAAAATACTCGACAACATCATACAAGTATACAATGTACCAACAGTCGAAGAAAGATGGGATAACATAAAGAGCGATATCATGAATACTTCTTCTCTAAGTGCCATCTCAACGACGAAGGTTGGCAATCACCATGGCTATTTTGACCTTTGAGGCAGCTGCTCTGAACAGTTGCCTTGAGCTGCAATCAAACCATTCTCTCAGGTTCTTCATCCACGAAACGGGTCTCCTTCCTACGCTTCTCCTACCCTCTATTTTTCCTTGAATTATGAGTTTTAAGATGTTATATCTTTCGCCTCTCATCACATGTCCATCATCGATACAGCAAAGCAAAATCAAACAGTCACTCAATATAAAAAATAAGCGTGGATGACATTTAAAAAAGTTGAAATGATGGAGGAAAGGAGACAACTTAAATAGAAATAACCCGAGAATAAACGAAAGCATCATCTAATTCGACGAAAAATCAGTCGTGGTCACGGTTCTTAGACATTACTACGGTTGCCTAAATCGACTAACCAATGAACATTAAGGGTGAGATTACGTCACGAGAGTTTACTGTCATTTGAATCGTAATATGATTTTTTTCGAATCCTGAGAAAACCAAGTATTTTAGAAAAATTTAAACGCAGGATGCAAGATTACATTATTACCGAGGGCGGAAAGCCCCTTAGAATAAACAAGCAGATTCTATTGAATGAAATATTTGAAATTAAATATCACACTTCTCTTTTATATTCAGCCCTGTAACTTATTAAAATAAACATTATAGAAATTTTAACTATTTAGAATGGGAAATAAGCCACAATATTATTAAAAAATGATTTTTATTAACGTTTCGACGCCCAAATCGGGTGCCGTTGTCAAAATACAAAATACTATTTTTTAAAATCATTTTTTAATAATATTGTGGCTTATTTCCCATTCTAAATAGTTAAAATTGTAAAAATGCCACAAGAAAATAGCTTCAGAACAACATTATAGAAATTTTCAGGGACTTTCAGTCCTCGATAATAATGTAGTCTTTCATTCTGAGTTTAAATTTTTCAAAAATATTTATTAGTTTTCTCAGGATTCGAAAAAAATGAATACAATTAAAACACATTGAGAATTTTGACATGCGTCAAAGTTTTGCATTAACTCAATGTAAAATTCTGAACTGTTGAATTCCAGCTTCCCTAATAATTATTTTACATCAAAAGACATTAGAAACTATTTGAAGAGGATTGAAATCTGTATTGGAAATAACTGTTAAAATTGGTCTACGTAATTAAACATATTCCAAAATTTTGTAAAAATGTAATACATTTTAGTTTTCAGCCCAAACTTAGGCCACACACAATGCAATAATGTTCACATTTTTGAACTGTCAATATTTTTATTTTATCATCTATTGTTTAAAAACAATACAGTTGATAAGATACCCTCAGTTGCGGAGAAAGGATTAATAATAAAAAATTTTTTATTCAGCCAATGGTGTGAGCACTTTCAGTTAAATAGTAACGTGTGGCCTTACTTTTACACGCATACCTATTGTGGCAAATGTATCATATTTTTCAAAATTTTGGAATGCATTTAAATCGTAGAACAATTTTAACTTTTGATTTTAATACAGATTTTAATTCTCTACAAGTATTCTCTCATGACTTTTGATGTAGAATAATTAGGGAAGCAGGAATTCAACAATTCAGAACTTTACATTGAGTTTCCTATGGCCCTTTTTACGATTCGCCACCCGGTATAAGATAAAATGTGTACTATTTGTCTTATTATTTCATAATAACACAAATAATACACATATATAGTATTTTTACTACAAAAGCGATATTACGTAGGTCAAAATTTTTGACGTAAGAGAACTGTCAAAATATTAGAATGTGACTTTTCATTATTGCCATCTGTGATTGCCATGTTTATAATAAACATGGCAATAATGAAAAGTCACATACTAGTGTTTTGACAGTTCTCTTACGTCAAAAATTTTGACCTACGTAATATCGCTTTTGTAGTAAAAATACTATATACACAATAACACACATTCAATGATCGAAAATCATTTAAAAATATGGGAATGTAAACTCTTGTGACGTAAAGTCAAAAATATAAGTCTCCCCACCACCGTGGGACAAGACAACCGTAATAAAGTCTAATAACCGTGAGTCGTGGTAAGAAAACCATGATTAATTTGACACAAACAATAGGTTACTGAAATATACAGTGACAGTTGCCGAGATACCGTAGGAACACGGCACTCTAAAAAGAAGAATATTGTACTTACAGCAAGGCAATTTTTCATCTGTCCAGATCTTGTCTGCAGTATTTATTGACACTAAATAGCTCAGGAGTGTAAAGTCCCGTGATCGTAGATCACTGAAAGTGATTGTAATTTTCGCTGGTGTCGCTCCTGGCGGATTACTAATTCAACTTTCACCGGTAATTTTTAAATTTATTATTTAATTATTATCGCTTACTATTTACAACGCAAAAAAGTAATTAAATTGTAATCGATTTTTTTAAGATTTTGCTAATCATTTTGACGTTCTATTGATAAAATATGAATTTCTTACTTCGGATACTTTCACAATTATCGTGTAGTGGCGCTAAAGGTTAATAGATTAATTTATAATTACATATTACGGAACATTAAAAAATTTAAATTTAGTATTTAAAACGTAAGTATATTTAAGGTAAAAATATATACCACAGCTTTGACCAACTAATATTTTTTATAATTAATGTTTTTAATTTTAATTTTAAATTAATCACTTTGACATTTATGTCAAATTTCCGGTATACGTTTACAGACTTGCCACTACTGGCGCTCGCGAATTTGTAAATATCCCCTCTACGTACGAGCTCACAGCTTATAATAATCAGTTTTAAACATTATTATTTGGCGCAGTCAGTAGGATGTGTTTTTGTCATTTTATATAATTGCTCCCCACACTCTCTAGGAGCCTTATGCATTGAGAATTGTCGCTCTAACGATAATAATATATTTAAAACTTTTAGATGAAAGATATTAAATCGTAAACAAAGCGTTACATGAAAATATTTCCATATATGTTATGCTCTACGTTCATATATCAACCGTTTGAATCTCTCAACTTTACCTGTCTGTTTAAACGTAGACGTAAACTGTATCACGAACAAAAGTAAAATAAATTGAATGACAAGGGAAGTCCATGGAACGTCCATACTGTTGACCGCTGCCACCGATCACAATTTACTTCTTCTTCTTCATGCCCTATGTTTTTTCAGAAAGTTAGTTGCCATCATTTCTATCTTAATTTTATTCACTGCGACCAAGAAGGCTTTTTTCCGTTCTGGACTGTGTTTGCCTGTTATTTTCCCTTGCATTATATTTTGTAGGAACCTATATTTAGGACCTCCCGTTACATGTCCGAAGTATTCCAGCTCTCTCTTCTTGATACTTTTTATAATCTCAGTACTTTTTCAAGGCAAGATTGAGGGCAGGAGAGGCCCTGGACGTAGACGTATATCCTGGCTGGCCAATCTTAGGAAGTGGACTGGTCTAACGTCAACCGATCTATTTCGAGCTGCCGTAAATAGAATAAGATGGGTCAATGTGGTCGCCAACATCTCTAGAAGATAGGCACTTTTAGAAGAAGAAGTTTTTCAAGAGATATTTTAGTATTATGTAGTTTCAAATCTTCTCCACCCAAGAAACTTTTAAAATGCTTCTATATCACCACATTTCGAAAGCCTCAAAGCGATTTACAGACACGGAGGTTAAGCCAATGGAATAGACTACTACTATAAAAGTAATTATTATAATAAAGTAATATAACAATCAGTTTTAAACATTATTATTTGGCGCAGTCAGTAGGATGTTTTTTTGTAATTTTATATAATTGCTCCCCACACTCTCTAGGAGCCTTATGCGTTGAGAATTGTCGCTCTAAGGATAATAATCTATTTAAAACTTTTAGATGAAAGGTATTAAATCGTAAACAAAGCGTTAAATGAAAATATTTCCATATGAATAATTGCTATGCTCTACGTTCATATATCAACTGTTTGAATCTCTCAACTTTACCTGTCTGTTTAAACGTAGACGTAAACTGTAGCACGAACAAAAGTAAAATAAATTGAATGACAAGGGAAGTCCATGGAACGTCCATACTGTTGACCGCTGCCACCGGTTACATTTTAGGCTCGTTCTCCTGAAACAAAAATATTTGCCGGTTAGAATTAATTGTCGGCCATTTCTCTTTTTGGCGTTTTAATACGTTATTTTGCCAAACTTACAATGTTTTGAGTTTCGTTATAAAATTAATCTCAACGGTCGGTTGGGAGGTAGATGTTGGAGGTTTAAATTCCTCTTGTTTTGTTTAATTACAATATAACTCGGACTGTTTTCAGAAATTGATAAAATATGTGATGAGTAGCTCTGTTAGACAGCAGACTCAGAAAAACGCAGGTTTAATTTAAATAAAAATATATTCTTAATCTACGACAATAAAATAAAAATATCAAAATAATATTTAATCCTCAACGCAGGTTTGAATAAGGCCCCCGGACGGCTATCTGTGAATAAAATAGTATATTATCCAACGAGCATGTAATGATGGCTATTACTCACGATGATGAAGTTTCCGACACGAGCCGTAGGCGAGTGTCGTAATTCATCAGAGTGAGTAATAGCCATTATGCGAGTAGAATACTATACTTTTTGTACGACCTTTTTTATTTGGATCAGTAGAAAAATATAATTATCAACTACTAACATTATTAAAAATCGAAAGAATTTACTTTTTATAAGAAAACATTTTTTATATAACTATGGTAACACTGTTAGAATCATAGAAATGTCATTAGTGTCATGATTTATAATGGCGGTGGCTTTTAAAAATAAGACATTATAAGGCAATTACATGTAAAAAAACGTTTGCTCCCAATAAAAATGTATTGTACAATCAACAGTAAGAATTCATTGATATAGTTTTTCTATCCGTAAATAGGAATTAGCACACATTGTTCATGTTTACCTTTTAATAACGTCAATGTTAAAATGTCAAATGTTGAAATTTAAACGTAAAAAATATACTGATCCATTATTACGGTTAAAAATTCTTAAACATTTTTCGAAGTTGATATAGATTACTTGATTGAATTATTTTATTAAATAAAGTTTAAGTAATTTTATTTGCTAATAATAAGTATATTAAAAGTGCCATGCACCACTGGAGTCTAACTTCAACCCGTGAGTAATGACCCGTGAGTAACTTCAGCCCGTGAGTAATGAACTATTACCCAGGGGTAAAGTAATAAGTGTTATTATCTATTCAAAAATAGTGAATAATGAGCATATTATTAAACGGTCGTATAAAAATAAATATATTTAATGTATTCGAAAAGTATGGCACTTTGTCAGTACATCCGCACAAATCAACATAAGACAGGCAATTGGTACGAGGATGAAGGGTTGCCAGACCCATTTATACAATTCCCCCAACCTGTACTACAAATTCCCCCAAAAATGACATTTTAAAAAAAATCCCCCAAAATTTATCTGCTATTTCTTCTTCTTTTTTTGAGCTGTCATCTGTCATTTCTTCTTCTTTTTGTGCTGTCATCTGTCATTTTTTCTTCTTTTTTGTCTGTCAAGTGTCATTTTACCAGCAAAGAATTTAGTAGAATTTTAGTAGATTTTATATATAAATCTGCCATTTACATATCTTACAAAATGATTTTGTGTCATCTTCTGATACAGAACCAATCCATCATACATAGAATAATTAATTATTAATGACCCACACCATTAAAATTCTATTAAACAGATTACCTTTAAGTTCAGCATTTGATTCCCAAGCAAATCGGTATTTTCGGGTATACTCCTTTTCTTTGGGCATATTTTTAGATTAACACGCCTACAAATACTAATTTAAATAAATTATGCGTATTGAACACACCAGAAAAAATATAACCTTCTTCAAAGCTAATTCTAGATAAGTAAATAAAGTTAAACAATAGGAGATAAAATTTTCTGTGTTTCACATACGATTATGAATATTTAAATACCCCATCAAGCGCACAAAAACCAAATTTTGTTGTGTCGCTGTTGAAGAAAACTATAATTCTTCACAAAATAAGTTGAGTAGTTTGTACTAGATGGCAAAATCGACTGTAAATGAATTTATTTTCAAAGATTTTTGTGAATCACAGTTTAACTTGAAATTCAAAATCGGCCAAGCAATGGAATGTGTTCTTAAAATTATACCCCAAAAAACCCCAATGCGAAAAAATGTTCCTCCAAAAAATCCCCCATTCAGTGTACGTCCCCAAAAAATCCCCCAAACAAGAAGAAATACCCCAAATTTGGGGGAAATTCCTGGCAACCCTGGACGAAGATGGGAGCAGCCGTTCAATACACGGTCGGAGAATAACGGGTCAGCGATTTATATATCCTAAATCGCTGCACGGTTTGACTTTAACTCAATACGTTAAAACCCGGTTGGTCCCCAGGCAATATCTGTAAGCCAGTTAAGTCTTCAGATCAGTTCTCCGTATACTAGCTTTCTGCAAACAAGCAAGCAATTTGATTTAACCCAGCCTGTGAGACATGTTCACCCCTTGAAAATGACGTTCGAGTGTGACAAATCCTTGAAGCGAGGTGTATTTGAGTAAAACAGGAGTCACTTCACCGCGCTCCAATGCTCCAGACTATCCCTTTCCCCCTAGAGCACTCTAATGCACGATAGGGGCACAACTATCAGCCAAATGCTCTTCACGTGGGAATTCTGGGTAATAGATTCCAACGTGGTGCCCTAATCAATTGTAGGTGCCCTAATTCAGGCTAGCGTAAGGCGCTTTAGTCATGGTTTCCTCTAGTGACTTTTCCGCGTAAAAATTGCTTTTGCTTGGGTCCCAAGCAGGAGGTTTATGTGCAGAAGGCTATTTCTAATTATGTTTCGTTTAAGAACTGATGAGCATCTTACAGCGTAATTTAGACCTTTTGACTGTATCAGGTTCCTTGTTGCGTTCAACTGTCTTTTGAATAGATTGATATACATATTGTGCTGTTTGCGTTGTCTTTTGATTATTGTATTTGTTGTTACCAATGTTTTCTAATAAAAGATTGTTTATTTTGATTAAATGATGTTTTTGTCTGTTGTAGGTGCTCGTGTGTAGGTACCTACTGTGTGTCCAATTCTATTAAATTCAGAATCATATAAACATAAAAAAAAAACAATTTTGTTGGTGACTTTTTCATTGAAAACCCCGTTTTAGAAGTAGAAAGTTTTGTAGATTATAATAATCTTTACAATTTTATTTTTTTATAGTTCGATCTCGAAATTGACATGTCAGAAGCAAAAACATGAGATTTGACAATAATAATTATTGTTGCAGTTTATTTTTAATATATTGAAATGTCAAATTAGTTAAGAAAAATACGAACAAATATTAGTTTTTCTCGTTATCTTAATACGGTTTTGTGATCAGAAAAAGTAGTAAATTTTTCAGCCACAATATTCCATATAATGATCAATTTTTTGTTTTATTGTTTAGAAAAACGAAACAAACCCCTGATTTGTATTAATTAGTAGACATTTCGTATACCTAACTCGTTATTTACAAAAGCGTATCGGGAAAATCATTAGAAGGAAAATAATTATAAATATCATCTGCTGCGCCTTCGGTATCATAAATAAAGTAAATAGTATTACAAAATCTGTTTATTTCCTTTTCTACCAAAAGATAATTGGGAAAATTAATTTTCCTATTAGATGGGAGCTTGCTAATGTATTAGGTATCTTAAAGGATGTGTACGGCTCAAAAGATCGTTTCATTTCTTTTAATAATCCTTTTGTAATCCAAACAAACTTTGATAATATTTGTGTAAGTTATTTTTTCCTTTTTGTTTATTCCAGAGTTGAAGCGTTTGTTGTCTATTCCGGCATCACAATTTGCTCCATTTTTCCAAGGTGTGTCCTAAAATTGCCCTTCTTTTTGGTTTATAATTTAGAATATCTTTAGTTTATTAACGCGTCGAAAAGCTCATTGTCCAATTTTCGTTTATTTTAATAAATCATACAAACCCATTCAGTATGTAGATAACTTCAATGTCTGTAAAAAATTTCCAACAAATAAGTATTAAGTACTTCCTAATAAAACAACCACTAAGGGCCGGTTGTTCGAAAGCTAATCAAGAAGTTAATTACAGTGGAACCCCGATAAGTCGGCCCCCGATAACCCGGAAGTCCGGCTAACCCGAACCGATTTTCATCAGACAAAAATTTAACAAATAAACACTTTTACAATTTTATCAAATAAAAATGTATGTAGGCAAAATAATATTTGAGAGATAATGTGTATTTGTGTAATTTGAACTACATATACAATAGTAAAAATGATTCATGCACACGGCGGCAGAGCGATCGTCTCGGCTTATCGGAAAGAACAGGCACCTGTCTGTATTCCTTTTCCTTTATTTATGTCAAACTGTCTTAGCATTGTTTAAAATAGACGTGACTATTTAAAAATTTTTTTTTAAAACAATGGTCTTAGTCTTTTCTTAAATAACAACATTGTTCCTTGTGACCGTATTGTGTGTAGTACAGTCATATTAATCACTTCCGTTCTGTAATCGTGCTTCAGATTGTGTTTGCGTGATTTTTGTCTAAGTAATGGTAACAAAACGTAAAAATGTTGTAGTGACAATGGAAAAGAAACTAGAAACATTAGGTAGGATTGATAAAGGCGAATCTTTAATCAATTTATTGCAGCATCATATGATGTCGGTACATCTCTACAGTATGACTGAGTTTTTTACCAAGAAATGAACAAAACTCTACACTCTATACAACTATAGGTAATTTAGATGTGTACTGTGCATATGTGTTTCATGTTTTTGTAATTATAATGGAGGTTATCTGTAAGTATACCGTATTTTATTAATTTTTACCATATTCTCCGGCTAACCCGGATTTTCGATAACCCGGATCGGCCGCGGTCCCGATTAATCCGAGTTATCGAGGTTCCACTGTATAATCAATCAGTTTATAGTAATCAATTTTCTTGATGGGACTCAAATCGAGACATCAAAAATACATGTAAAACACTAATCATTCATTGACTGTGGGTAAAGCAGTAATTAAAATATAGCCGAAGCTGTTATATTATTAAAAATTGGTTATTATTATTATTGATTTGTAAGTAAAAAAACAAGAAATTAACATCAGAAATAGTTTAATTATGGTTTATTTTAGATTAAAAGCAAAATAATAAAATAAATCAGTCAACAATGTCAACATAACGTCAAAATGTGGCATCTGTCAGAAGTGCGCTTAATCAAATATAATTGTAATTAAATATTTGATAATGATCATTTTTGATTAGCATTCGAACAACTGGCCCCATATATAACAAACCTTGTGGCCGATCCAAAATACGAACAATTCTTCGTAGGCATTTGTTAACATAGATATGGAGTCTATAAGGGTTTTTTTGTCACTATCACTTTCCAGGTTTCACATCCGTAGAGTAGAAATGACATTTAACTGGAATATTCAGATCTTTGTCTTTATAGTACGCTAATCAGACCTCTAAATAGGGTTGAGCATGCTGAACGCTTGTTGAGCTTTTATACCTCATATGAATGTCGTCTTCTGTATTAGATACCTGTATTCATACTTCCGCTTCCTAGTACGACACTTCCAAGATAAGTAAAATTTGCCACATTTTCAATCTGCATGTTGTTAATAGTATATATGTAGTATATTGCTTCTTGCATTTATTCTCATGGATTTGGTTTTATTAATATTGACTTTCAGAAATGAAAGTCAATGGAATAATAACAGAACCTATAGAAACAAACACAGGAATCAGGCAAGGAGATTCACTAAGCCCTGAAGAAAAAAAAAGGGGACAAAATGGGCAATAGAGAGATAAAAATACTCTGTTACGCTGATGACACCGTGTTAGTAGCAGAGTGCGAAGACGACCTACAAAGATTATTGCACGAGTTCAACATTAACGCAAAAGAAATGAATATGAAAATATCAGCCCAAAAAACAAAAAACTTAGTAATTGCCAAAGAACCAATAAGATGCAAATTGGAGTTAGACAATCAAATTATACAACAAGTAATGACTTTCAAATATCTGGGAATTAAATCTATCAGCCGACAACAATATCGACGAAGAGGTAAAAGACCAAATAATTAAAGCCAGTAGAACGGCGGGATGCCTAAACGACACAATTTGGAAAAACAAACACCTAAGATTGGAAACAAAGGCCCGAATATATAAGTCAGTTATTAGGCCAGTTATGACTTACACGGTCGAAACAAGACCAGATACAAGCAAAACACGAAGACATCTGGAAACCAACGAAATGAAGATCTTAAGAAGGATTGCTGGAAAAGGACTACAGGATAGGGTAAGAAGTGAGAAAATCAGACGCATATGTGGGGTAGACAATATAAATACCTGGGTAAAGAACAGAAAAGAAGAGTGGAAATAAGCAGGATGTCTGAATCAAGTATAGTAAGAATAGCCATAAACAAGTCACCGTTAGGCAGGAGAAATATAGGACGCCCAAGGAAAAGATGGAATGACAACTTAAGGGCATAATGAAAGGCACCGTTGAAGAAAAACAGGCAGTATTGCCTATATAAAAGAAGAAGAAGAAGAAGAAGAAGAAGAAGAAGAAGAAGACTTTCAAATCTATGTTATTAGCTTCACTGGAAAGTGTTTCCAGTTGGTCAGCCACATATTGGAATCTTTGTAACCACCAAAGTAAAACAAGACCTAAAAATACTAAAGTCTGCATGCCCGCCTACATCTGAATACTCTGACGAGTTTACTCCAGAAGAAATTACCTCAGCAATATCAGAAATAAATCTGGAAAGGCACCCGGCTCCGATAAAATACATCCAGAATTTTTACTCCATTGTGGCAAATATGCTAGGAAATGGCTGGCTGATTTCTACACAGATATATTAAAATCAGGAGAAATCCCCCATTTCCTTAAAAAGGCCTCCATTATAGCCATATTGAAACCAGGAAAAGCAAATGATCAACCCCAAAACTACCGACCGATTGCACTGCTAAGCTGTGTCTATAAACTGTTGGAACGCTTAATCCACAACAGAATTAGTAACACCATATTGGGGGTGATACCTATTGAGCAAGCAGGGTTCAGACCTAACCGCAGCTGCACAGATCAGATCCTATCCCTAACAACACATATCGAAGCAGGTTTTCAAAGAAAGCAAAAAACATCCGTTGCTTTCATTGACCTATCAGCTGCATACGACACCGTCTGGAGACAAGGACTAATCTGCAAACTGATCTGTGCCATCCCGTGCCAAAAGGTAACCAAACTCATTGATAGCATGCTCACCGACAGACCTTTTCACGTCACAATGGGCAACTTAAGAAGTGTCCAAATAAAGCTCAGCAATGGACTGCCACAGGGATCTGTTTTGGCACCCTTACTCTTTAATTTATACATCGCGGACCTACCTAGGACAACTTCGCAGAAATTTGGGTACGCTGACGATTGGGCCATTGCAGCAAGACATAATAACATGAATGTTACAGAAACAATACTGACGGATGACCTTGCTGTTATGGGTGAATATTTTCGCAAATGGAGGCTACGGCCCAATGCAACGAAAACTGAAGTGTGCTGTTTTCATCTGAATAATGCCCAAGCCAACAAAAAACTCTCCGTTCACTTTGAAAACAGACTACTCGCTCATAACTCAATACCAAAATATCTTGGAGTGACTCTTGACAGAACCTTAAGTTTTAAGGAACACCTACAAAGAACGGCAGAAAAACTGAAGACGCGAAATAATATAATCCAAAAGCTATGTGGCACCACATGGGGGTCCTCAGTCTCCGTACTCAGATCATCCGCTCTCGGACTCGTATACTCGACGGCTGAATATGCTTCGCCGGTATGGCTCAATAGCAAACACACGAAGATCATTGACACCCAATTAAACCAGACAATTCGAATGATCTCAGGTACAATTCGACCAACACCGAACTATTGGCTTCCCATTCTGAGTCACATTCCACCGCCTAAACTAAGAAGAAGTCATTCTCTTCTCAGAGAATATCGAAAAATCGAGGCTAACCATCAACTACCCATCCACCATGATAAGCTTGATATCGAAATGAACAGACTGCGCTCCAGATATCCCCCATTGTTAAGGGCCACCTCCCTACATCAGGAACATTTCGACCTCACCAACGCTTGGAAAAGACAAAGGGAGAGCGACTCACCACAGGAATCACACCAAATGGCCTGTATCGATCAGAAACCGCCAGGCTTTGAACTGCCCCGCAATACATGGACGGCGCTGAACAGAATAAGAACAGGGACCGGTAAATGTGCTGACAGCTTGCATAGATGGGGATGGGGAAAGGCCCTTACTCCTGAGTGTGATTGTGGTGCGCAACGGCAGACCGTCCGCCACATTATTGAGGAATGCCCCCGAAGGCAGTACCCTGGAGTTTTCGATGAGTTCCTGAATGCGACCGAAAATGTTTTACAGTATATTAATACATTAGATGTTCGTTTGTGATACTTCATGTAATGTTTTATATACTTTTTTTAAAATTATGTGTTCTTGTTGTGTCTATGCCATACGATAAATAAATAAATAAATGGAATCTTTGTCCTAAGAGACAGATATCATCGGCATATTCTAGATCACTTAAGCGTGTGGTTAACTTCCATTGTATACCTCCTGTATCTGAGTTTAGTTTGGAGACAACATAGTCTACAGCTATGTTAACAAGAAACAGAGAAAGCACGCATCTCAGTCTGACGTGGTCGTTGTTCTCTGGTCTGACTCCAGTAAGTATATTAAATTCGTTACTTCTAAACAGACCATTTTCTATGACTTTTTTCGTATGCTTTATAATTGATGACTTACGAGAAATAATCTATGCACACCCCAACAGGATTCATATAATAACTCTTTCAGACACCGATCTAAATGCATCATATTGCACCGTATTTTATTTTATTCATCACAATATGCATCAAATTTGTACTTGCAAGCATCATAATGGGGCTAAATGTTGTAAATAACTAGCACCAAAGAAACATTTGTATGGATTCTTTCAATCGTTAAATATCATCCCATTAAAGCAAATATTTAACAGTCTGATAAGTTTTTCGCATCATTGCATTCGAATCAAATAAACCTTGAACTCATTATGACTAAATAATTATCAGGCACTTTCCTCATCGGCATCGGGATCGGGAGAGAAGTGAAGTGACGCTTTAGCCAGTTGGAAATTGGAATGCTTCACTTGTTTCGACTTGTTCTAAATAAATAGAGGGAGCATCATGTCGAAATCAACTTCATGATCTTAATGGAACGTTTTCAGTTTTCGCTTTATTAAACAAATTTCTTAGATACACACAAGATGCAAGGGAATATTATTTTTTAGAAAGTCTTTGTACGAGGGAAACTTGTTTGTTTATCAGATATACTAAAACGAAATAGTCCAGATGAGGGATGACTTTTGAAAATTTGAAAACATTTGCACTAGCAATAATGAATTATTCTTATTGATAACTTTTGTATGGTCCAGTCGGGATAGACGAAAAAAGAGCTAACTTTGCTTGACTAGTTATCCCAAATTTTACTATTCTAACCTTTAATGGGGGTCAATAGTGGTGTAAATAAAATAATGGCACGTGGAAAACCTACTGATCAAAAAGTGCGAAAAATTATTATTTATTAGTACCATAAAGGAAAAACAAAATGAATTGACGGTAGGAACAACTACTGTGTTTAATATAATAATTAAGAAATACGGTGGTACCCCGGTAACTCGGCCCCCGATAACCCGGAAATCCGACTAACCCGGACCGATTTTCATCAGACAAAAGAAACATTTTTTCACTTTGACTGAGTTTTTTACCAAGAAATAAAAATAGTGTATACAACTGTACGTAATTTAGATGTACTGTGCATATGTATTTCATGTTTTTTGCAATTATAATGTGTATTTTCCTATTAAAAATTATTATTTTACTAATTTTTACCAGATTCTCCGGCTAACCCGGATTTTCGATAACCCGGATCGGCCGCGGTCCCGATTAATCCGACTTATCGAGGTGCCACTGTATGGTCAAACTGCCAGTATTGATGTTCGCGGCAAAAGCTCAGGCCGCCAAAAACTGTTTCTTAAAGGAGTATAAGGCATTTAATTATAATCGGAATATATTATAATAGGAATGTATATATTCGGGAAGAAGAAATACACTAAGGACCGGTACTTTATGCAACTTTCCGTCCCGATTAAACCTCGGTTAGCGGAATTTTCCATGACAAAATTTCTCTAACCGGGGTTTAATCGGGACAGAAAGTTGCATAAAATACCGGCTCTAAGAGAAGTAACTGTCTCAAATATATATCCTCAAAAGCGGCCTTAGTTTTCATAAGGTGTGTTTTGTAGGTTCTTTGCGATATACATTTTCTATTTTTTTATTTATTCGGGTCGGCCAAAGAAAAACCATTGTTGACGGAAACTCAAAAAGGTAATCGTTACATTTAGGCCAAATCAAAACTTTTGTGGACTAAACATAATTGGGACTATCTACAGCGACGAAAGCAAATTTGATGTATGTGTGGGAGACTAGCGAAAGCGTGTGATTCAGTAAAAACAGAAGCATTCCATAAGGATTCCATTCTCAAAAAGACTTTAAAGCTTCCACAGGACATTATACTGTGGTATTGTATGTCGGCCAAAGGGTTAAGAACTTTATATTTTATTAAAGGCATAGTAAACGCAGCCAAATATCAGGATATCATTAAAGATTCGTTTTTACAACTGCATATAAATGTAAAAAATGACCAGTCTTCTATCTGGTTTTAGGAGGTAGCAAGGATAAATAAAAAAGTACATGCAAAAAACACTGGATGATGAATTTTTCAAAGATTAAATACCAAATAATTTTTGGTATTTAAAGATATATTACAAAATAAGTAGGTAATGTAATTAGAAATCAAATGTAGTTCCCCATATTATACTATTCAAAATAAACCAATGCAGAAGCCTTTGAAAATAATAAAAAGTGGAACCAAATTATAGTAGAATGAAACCAATTGAAAAAGGAAGAAAATATAACAAAATAAAAATAAATTGAAGGAGATTTGAGGTCAAGAAGGGGGGGGGGGTGATGAATTGAATTTTTAAGGGTAAAAAACGGTTTATATATTTCCTCCTTTCACAACTATTTTTCCTTTTATTAACTGAATAAGGCATAAGTATATAAGCTGCTGCAGCAACGTCCATCTTGCAGATACGGTTTTAAGGCAATTATTGATGGAACGTCAAAATGCTCGCTACGAAGTACGAAACGAGATTCGGTTCGTTGCTTCGGAGTATGTCTGGACCCACCTTTATCTGTTTTGTAGTGTAATGATTCCTTCGAAAAAGGTAAATTTCCAGAGTGCCTAAAGACAGCCATTATTATTCCTCTTCATAAGGGTGGTGAAAAATCTGATGCCTGTAACTATAGACCTATTGCCTTACTACCGGTACTCTCCAAAATTATCGAGAGACTCATTAAAACTCGACTTATGTCCTTTATCGTTGATAACAACATTTTATCACAAAATCAGTTCAGCTTTTTAACAAATAATTGTACCACTGATGCCATGTTTTCTGTACTACATGAGGTTTACCAAGCACTAAACAATAATCTTTATACTGCCACTGTTTTCTGCGACTATGCCAAAGCTTTTGATTGTGTAAATCACGACATCTTCATTACAAAACTAAATTTACATGGAATTCGAGGTATTTCTTTAAATTGGTTCCAATCCTACTTGAATAATAGGAAACAACTAGTTAGAGCAAATGATACTGACTCTAGTCTCAAAAACATTGTATGTGGAGTACCACAAGGTTCAGTATTGGGTCCTCTTCTGTTCTTTATCTTTATAAATGACATCACTAATTTAAAAATCGATGGGAAAATTTTTCTTTTTGCTGATAATACCAGTATCACTTGGAGCAAGTCAACTATTGCATCTCTTCATGAAACTATAACCTCGGATCTACTGACGATAAAGACCTGGTCTGACTCTAATTTACTTTCTTTTAACGTAAATAAAACAGTAGCATTATCCTATAAAGGAGCTCTTCAACCTTTGCCTCTTAATAACAGCCAGATCAGTACCGTTGATTCTGTAAAATTTCTTGGTATTTTTTTAGACAGCAACCTCAAATGGTCCCTTCATATCGATTCGTTAAGTAAGAAACTCGCCTCAGCTTGCTATGCAATCAGATCTGTCTCAAGGGAACTCAATTTAGCATCTTCTAAAATAACATATTTTTCGTTGTTCGAGTCTCATCTTCGATATGGTCTTCCTTTTTGGGGTTCTAGTACAGCTGCTCAATTTGATGTTATTTTTAAATTGCAAAAAAGGGCAATAATATATCTGTTTGGCCTCAGAAGATCTACACATTGTAGAATTTACTTCAGAGATTACGGAATTTTAACACTTCCATCTTTATATATTCTAGAAACGGTTTGTTTTATTCGTAAACACCTTCATGTCTTTCCAGTAAGGCCCAATCATCTTTACTCCACCAGAAATTCAATATTTGACATTTATTTACCGATTCCATCCACTGAGTTAGTAAAGAAATCTATATTATATTCCGCAAAGAAACTGTACAACCATCTCCCGTTACAACTTAAATCTGCAACATCTTTCCCAAAGTTCCGTAAAATGACAAAAGCCTATCTATCTAAAAGACCATACTATTCAATAGAAGAATTTCTTAATGAATAACTAAGAAAATTGGATTTCATACGCAGTAGCATAAACTTGTCAGTTCCTTATGTATTTTATTATATTTGTTGTAAGTATGTTCAATTTGCAATTTATATAAATTTTGCAATAAATTGTTTTTGTCTTGGCTTTTATATCTTATATTATACTGTACATATATTGACGATTTATCTTATTTTAGTAAATTGTACTTGTTATTTGTTATTGATATTATGTTTTCTTTTGACTGTATGTAAGCTTTGTCCATAAAATTGTAAAAATTTTCAGTGACAATAAAGCATATTTCTATTCTATTCTATTCTAGTGAATATCTGGTCAATAGTAGAGCGCCTTGGTCTGAATCCGTATCTAAATATGACCGCACAAAAATATTTTTGTGTAAAATAAGTGCCTATTAGAATTAATATATTTTCACAAATTCATCCTATTTCATTTAAAAATTGACTAATAAACATAAAAAATTACTGTACAGCTAAAGAAACCACCTAGTATAATAAATATGATGGATTGCGAGTCGCTGCCGCTGCCCATTATTACAATCTTAATTTTTGAAGGGAGCCACCAGCACAAGCACACTCTTTTAGTTCTGCGTGACTTTTATAAGGTGGCAGGCGGACTATCATTTCAACGGGGGTGGGCAGCGAGGGCTAAATGTCCCTCCCATATAGTCCAGGCTGTATGCTCGACCCAGTTAGGTAAATTATTCCAATTCGTTTTTTTTTGCACAAACTTAATCAAAAAGAGGACAGTGGAACCCCGATAAGTCAGCCCTCGATAACCCGGAAGTCCGGCTAACCCGGAGATCCGGCTAACCCGGACCAATTTTCATCAGACAAACATTTCAACAATAAAAATGTACTATCCGTTGCAAGATACTTCGGATGGAATTCCCCAGATTATTTTGTGCTTGATATCGGCCCAGTCTCTTAATCTGGAGAATTCCATCCGAATTATCTTGCAAGAGATAGTATGTAATATAATATTTGAGAGAATATGTGTTTTTGTGTAATTTTAACTATGTATACGATAGTAAAAATGACTCATGGCACACGGCAGCGGCGGTAGAGTGACGGTCATTGTCTCAGATTTATCGGAAACAACAGGCACCAAAAGACTAAAAGACTATTTAAAAAATTATTTTTTAAACTATGGTCTTAGTTTGCACTGTTCGTAACATCGTTCCGATTGTGACTGTATTGTGTGTAGTACAGTCTTGTATTGTTTGCTTCCGTTTGCTCAGGTTTGTGTTTGCGTGTTTTTAGTAATTTAGATGTGTGGGTACTGTACATATACAGGGTGTCCCGAAAATATTGGTCATAAATTATACCACAGATTCTAGGGTTAAAAATAGGTTGATTGAACATCATTTACCTATATACAATACTGCACACAAAAAAAGTTACAACCCTTTGAAGTTACAAAATGAAAATCGATTTTTTTTCATATATCGAAAACTCTTAGAGATGTTTTATTGAAAATGGACATGTATCATTCTTATGGCAGAAACTTCTTAAAACAAAATTATAGTGAAGTTTGTCTACCCCATAAAAATTTTATGGGGGTTTTGTTCCCTTAAACCCCCCAAACTTTTGTGTACGTTCTAATTAATTCATTATTGTGATACCATTAGTTAAACACAACGTTTTTAAAACTTTTTTGCCTCTTAGTACTTTTTCGATAAGCCAGTGTTTATCGAGATATTTTGAATATTTATCGATTCCACCACATATTTGTATATGGTTAAGTACGATTATAGAAACCTGTTAATAATCTGAAAATTTATTTATAATTTACATTTTTAGGTATATTTTGAAAAAGAAGCCACATCTCGATAAAAGGTGACTTGTCAAAAAAAGACTAAGAGACAAAAAAGTTTTAAAAATACTATGTTAAACTAATGGTACCACAATAATAGTTTAATTGGAACGTACACAGATATTTGGGGGGTTTAAAGGAACAAAACCCCCATAAAGTTTTTATGTAAATATATTAAAAAAGAAGCCGCATCTCGATAAAAACTGGCTTACCGAAAAAATACCAAGAGGCAGAAAAGTTTTAAAAACGTTGTGTTTAACGAATGGTACCACAATAATGAATTAATTAGAACGTACACAAAAGTTTGGGGGGGTTTAAGGGAACAAAACCCCCATAAAATTTTTATATGGTAGACAAACTTCACTATAATTTTGTTTTAAGATGTTCCTGCAATAAGAATGATACATGTCCATTTTCAATAAAAAATCTCTAATAGTTTTCGATATATTAAAAAAAATCGATTTTCATTTTGTAACTTCAAAGGGCTGTAACTTTTTTTATGAGCACATTTGTACTAAGGTAAGTTAGGTTCAATCGAACTCTTTTTGATCCCAGAATATGTGGTATAATTTATGACCAATCTTTTCGGGACACCCCGTATATATTTTATGTTATTTCAATTATAACGGAGTTGATCTGTAAGTATACCGTATTTTATTAATTTTTACCATATTCTCCGACTAACCCGTATTTTCGATAACCCGGATTGGCCACGGTCCCGATTAATCCGAGTTATCGAGGTTCCATTGTACTTATAATAAATCTACAGGGTGCCATGAGGTACAGCTGTCGAAAAATTGTTTAAACAATTTTTTTTAAACAAATTCAAAAAATCAATTTTTCACTTTTGACAATTTTTTTAGATTCTTTCTGTTTTTATGAGCAAAAACAAGTCACTTGTGATATTTCTCTAAAATTGATTGTTGTCGAGTTATACGCGATTTATAATTTGAAAAACACGAAAATGGCCATTTTCAAGGCTTAATAACTTGCTTAAAAACTATTATTATGAAAGTCAGAAAGTGACTAAATCAAAGTTTAAACCGCACCCCCCCCCCCCCCTACGAGCTTCTGAAGAAATTTTTGTCGTTATTTTATTACTAAGCTGTTATTTTTAATTATTATTAACAATGAGCTCTGAGCGCGTATTGAGGCGGCCGTCAATGTGAATGCGAGTGAGATTCACCATTAGACGGCCGGAGTGGTGTCTCTCTTTCGCACTCACCATTGACGGCCGTCTAATACGCGTTTAGCGATCATTGTTAATAATTAAAAATAACGGCTTAATAATATAGAATAACAAAAATTTCTTCAGGGTGCCGTAGGGAGGGCTTTAAACTTTGATCTGGCCACTTTCTGACTTTCATAATAATAATTTTATAATATCTTTTTGAGTAAGTTTGTGCAAAAAAACGAATCGGGATAATTTATCTAACGGGGGCGAGCATACAGCTGGACTAAAATGTCCCTCCCATACACAACGATGGGTCGATAAAACAAGGGTTTCTTCTAATATATTTTGAAAAGGCCATTTTATTACCCTAATAAAATTATTAATCATGTGTTCGGTGCGTTTATCACAAAAACAAATCGTGAAAAAAATTGCCTATGGGGTTCGGTAACTCGATAATGGTTTGTTGCTAATGAGTCAATCCCTTGGGATATTTAAAATGAGTTAATTATCAGTGGACGTGACGTGACTCGATGAACGAGAGTCTAGACTACGGTCTACATAAACTGCTGGATAAAATTAGTGCCATGTTTTATTAAAATTAAAAAAGGGTCTTAAGGTAGATTAAATTACTCTAATATATAAATAAATATATATTATTATAGTAGGGAAGAAAAGTATGCTAAACTTGCAGTTACTCGAGCGTTATGGAGAGCCAATGGGGTTGTGAAAAGTAGGTAGGTCCTAAAACCAAATAATGTTAAGTTAAGTTTTCCATAAAGTGGAGGACTTTCCATTTTTAATTTAATTTTTCATTTCCAACAATCATTTTTATCGATTATAGCGCCATCTCTCCATATTTCGAAAAAATGTCTCGAATAAAAGTTACTTATTTTTACGTAAGGAATCCAAATCTGCAATAAAAAATGGGGCTCCGACTTAAGATTTTAGAGTAACCCCCCGCCCCCCACCTCGGTGGGGGTGGTGTTTGTTGAATTCGATAGATTTTTCAAAAATATTGAATACGTGTATTTTCCAGTTTTTCGAACTGCTGTTCATTTCGCGAAATATCGCGGGGTTCGTATTTAAAATTTTAAATCTTCCCACTACCCCTCTCCGTGGGGGGTCGTGTTTGGTATCATTTGAGAGATTTTTAAAAAATATTGTTTACGTATTTTTTAGTTTTTCCATCTGACGTTCATTTCGTGAAATATTTGCTACTTTTTTGTGAAACTTTGTGACTCACCCCTTTTCCTTACGCCCCGCTCAAATCGTCAGATTTTTTTTAAATATAAACTCTTTTGCATGTACTTAACGATTTCGAGTTTTTCTAAGGATAGATATCTGATGATTTTAAGTGTTTCTAAGGATAGATTTTTTTCAGTCCCCCCTTAACGAACTTTCCTGTATTAATAGCCAATATATGGTAGAGGTACATTTACAGGTTACAAGGTTTCTCCCCGTGTGATAATCTGACCCACTCGAGTAACTGCCAAAATCACCGCTTGGGCTCCCCTACCATTATGAGCAATCTTTTTACTTTTCGACCACTTTTGTATAAGGGAGGTCCGCGGATTTTTATCAAATTTTAGTGTATAATTTACCTTAAAAAAATAGCCTGTATCTATTTTTTTTTTAACCTCTACGTGACCCTGGACCAGAGATATGTCCCTCGAAAGGGTCAAAAACAGCCTTTTTTTACCCTAAATTTTAAGGGTTCTATCTCTGAGCCCAGTTTACCGATGTTAACACACGTCTTATTTTTCTTGTTATGTTGTCATCTTTTTGATGAAAAAATTTGCAAATTTGCAAAATATACGTTTTATTTCATAGGTTAAGAAGAACGAAGAGAAAACTTTCAAAATTTTATGATTTAGCTTAGGCCCCAGTCTGTTAGCAATACAGTGGAACCCCGATAAGTCGGCCCCCGATAACCTGGAAGTCCGGCTAACCCGGACCGATTTTCATCAGATAAACATTTTGATTTTCAATATTTTGTATTTTTCAATTTAATTGTGGCTTATTTCCAATCAAAATAGTTAATTATCAGACAAACCTTTCAACAATAAAAATGTATGTAATATAATATTTGAGAGATAATGTGTACTTATGTGTGTAATTTGAACTATACAATATTAAAAATGACTCATAGCACACGCCGCAGAAACAACAGCCACCTGTCTGTAGTATCTATTCCTTTTTATTTCAAACTGTCAGCATTGTTTAGGAAAGACTATTTAAAAAATTCTTTTATAAACAATGGTCTTTAGTATTGTGTGTCTTGTATTGTTGGCTTCCATTTGCTTACGTTTGGGGTTGGTGTTTTTTTTAGTAATTTTAATGAGTAGGTACTGTGCATATTTATAAATATATTTCATGTTATTTCAATTCTAACGGAGTTTATCTGTAAGTATACCGTATTTTATTAATTTTTACCATATTCTCCGGCTATCTCGGATTTTCGATAACCCGGATCGGTCGCGGTCCCGATTAATCCGAGTTATCGAGGTTCCACTGTAATTATTCTCATAAAGAGCTTATTTTTAATGACATTAGTTCAGTAGTGATGCGAAATAATGAGCACTATATTCAAAAATTAAATAAATATGGCGATACCTAAAGCATGGGATCGTTCGTATCACAAGAACTGCAGACACAAATACAACTGAAGAACTCAGCAAAAATATGAGAAACCGTCTACGCCATAGAAACAGAAACCTTCACGGATATAGCCCGATTTATTTAAGGACGGGGACCTGGACGACACGGCTGTCTTAACGCGACACGTTGAAGAATCCTCTGATATGAAAAGTATTGGCTAGTTTATCATACAACGGAATGGGGCGACACCGGAGTGTGCCGGGGATGTGCGCTTTCTATTGTTCTACGGCACGTATCGTGCCGCCCCTTTCTAACATAAATCAGCCTTAAAATGGAGTTATTAAATAGGAAAAGTAAGTTGAAGGAACATCAAGATCGTATCTAGATACATATCGATCTGTCATCAAAAGAAAATGAAACACGGAACGAAATAGTTGAAATAGCAAAAAAAGAAAAAAGTAAAGGAAAACAGCCAGACTAGGCTATAAGAAGCTGATCTTCGAAGGAATGGATATGGGATGAAGAAAAACAAAAGCTAGTAGAAGAAAAACTTATGAGCCAAATTATGGCAAAATATAGAAAAGATAAATATCTGGGAAATGAAATGAGACAGAATTAATAAAAATAGGACAGATCACCTTGTTCAAGAGTGGGAGGATCAATAGATTTTTTGGAGTCAGATTCATAGTGTCCGACAAAGTAGGTAAACAAAGCAGTTGTAGATTTTTAAAGGGATTTCAGGAGTTAAAGAGAGGCAGATACGAACAGGGACTATACAATATTAATAGCAAAATTAAATCAAGAAGTACCCATAATTCCAAAACCTGTTAAGCGACAGATTAAATTTCGATAGAGCTTCTTCAAGAAAAACAGGTAGTTAGCATCTCAATAAACGGAAAGATATTTACTGTTACAGAAATTGTCTTAAATCTGAAACAACTGTAGAGAATTAAATTAGTTTTATAAAAACTTAAAAACACTGTTCATCAATGTTTTATTAATCAATCGTTGGTCTTAACGAAATTCGTCCCAAAGCTCCAATTCAAAATTAGCCAAGAAAGCTTTTTACACCTTCCCCACTATTATGCACATAAATACTTCAACAAAACCGTAATAAACCCTGTTGGATGGATGTTTAAACCTCTATTAACAAGTAAAATGATTCCATAAATAACTTACAAGCGAAAATCGATAATTCTGTGTTAAGTGAATGAGAATACCAATCGTTTGCAGTACATAATAGAAAGGACTGTGCTTAATCTTTTTGTAATAGATCTATTGATTTTTCCTCTACAAAAAGCTCTGCCGCACTTTTCGATACACAAAGAAAAATGTATGGCATGTTTGCTGACAATCAGCGAGGATTGGGGCAGTTTTTGTAATTAAATCATACAAATAACGTGTACGAACGCTTTTGACTAGGTACAATTTAGATTATTTTTATGTTTCAACACGTTAACCGCCAGGGCGGTCATCAGAAATGTAATATTCAAATACAGGCTCTATCTAAATGGATGGAAGGAAGACCGTGTGATAATAATTCACAAACCAGGGAAGAACAGCATTTTCCCGCAAAATTACAGGGCGATTAGCTAACTTCGAACACTCGGCAATATAGTAGAAATATTCATATAAACCAGGCACCAAATAGAGACAGGTCAGCTTGGGATAATTCCTGAAACACGATTTGGCCTCAGAGCATAGCATTTTAGTGAACATCAAGTACTCCGACTAACCGAATCCATTGCAGATGGATTTAACGATAAACAATATACAGGAGCTGCCTTCCTGAAAAATTCTGCCTTCCTTCCTCTTCTGCAGAAAAGCTGTCTTTCTCCAGAAACCTAGATGTAGCTATGAGAAACTTACGACGTCAATGGACACAATAGAAGGCTGGTGTATCCAATAGAGAAAAAAAAAATAGATTCAGAGAAGATCCAAGAGGTTTTCTTCAAAAAGAGACGGGATAATCCAGAGGAACTAATAGTGCAAGAAAGGCCCATCGAATTAAAAAAACGAAGCCAAGTACCTAAGAATCACATTGAATAAAAACCTAACGTTTGCACCACATGCAAACGCAACAATCCAAAAGACAGAAGCAGCATTTGGCCATCAGATGACTTACAGGAAGAAAAAATACATTAACAACATAAGCAAAGATCAGACTAATAAATAGCATCATACTAACTATAATCACATACGCATCGTTCGTATGGGGACACACGTGCAAGAAAAATAGAAAACAATACTAGAGATAATAGAAGAAAAAGCCAGGGAACATTCGCTGCACTTGAAAGTCACCCAATCCAGATCCTGCTAGAATCAATAGAATATGATGTTTTCCATATAGATGGAAACATAGAAGACCAAAGGAACAAATAAGATGACCACAAACAATAATAACCACGTAGCTCTATCTGAAGAATTGATGAAGTTCAACTCGCAAGAAAATAAACATTTTAACCATTGTCCGGGCAAGCAAAAGCACAATGATGATATACATCATCATCATCATCATCATCATCACGTAGCGCTACAACCCTGGGTGGGTCCTGGCTGACTGTACAACTTTCTTCCAATTTCTTCCGTCTTCCATCAACCTAGGGTCAAATGGAATGTTCATTTTCCGGAGATCTGCTTGGATGTTATCTCTCCATCGCATTATGGGACGTCCAAGTGGTCTTTTGCCTGTAGGAATCTCCTCCCATACCAGTTTTACAAGTCATTCGTTATGAGGTCTGTGCACGTGGCCTGCCCATCTTAGTCGCTGTGATTTAATTTCTTGGACAATATCGGTGTCATTGTAGAGTTCTTTTAATTCTAAGTTGGTTCTGATCCTATACTGGTTTGTGTTAATGTCGTGGTGAGGTCCGAAAATTTTTCTAAGTATTTTTCGTACAAAACGTCTGAGCTTTTCTTCGTTTGATTTGGTCATGGTCCACGTTTCGCATCCATTTAGTACTGGTCTGACGATGGATTTATAAATTTTGATCTTGGAAATTCTTGTAAGATTTTTTGATTTTATAAGCTTATCCAGTGTGAATAGACAGCGATTTGCTGATTGGATTCTGTCTTTTATTTCTTCAGTAACAACGTTGTCACCTGTGATTACGGCCCCCAGATAATTAAAACGTTGTACTCTTTCGAAATTGAAGGTGTTGACCGTCACATTTTGTCCTATCCTGTCTCTTCGTGTTTTTCTATTTATACACATATATTTCGTCTCCTCTTCATTAATCCTCAGTCCTACTTCGCTTGTTGCTCCTTCCACCTTGTTGAATCGATAGCAGTTCTGTTTTTATTTCGGCCGACTCATGGCTTTCTCTAATACAAGGTTAAAAAGTAGTGGAGATAACGCATCACCCTGTTTGAGTCCACTGTTGATGTCTAAGCTGTCAATGATGATATACGCCAATTAATAATATGATATCAGGATTATAGCACCTCACGATCTTCACCTTAACTATGAGAAGTATTTCAGGTCGAACTCCTTGTACCCATGTGATAAGTATTTTGCCCATTTGTAGCCTCTATTGCGCATCAGCGTGCTATCGAAGCATGGAGGATGGTCTGGAGCATTGGAGCGACTTGGAGTGGTTTTGATAAGGTACGTATCCATACAAGGGTGATCCGCACTCGGTGAAGATGCTCAAATGGATACGGCATGCGCTCCCCTACATATAAACCGCAAACCGGTTGAATCGAAGAGGATGAGCGACGATCACCAACGTATCCACTATGTGGAGCTGCTACACCGAGCACGGATCACCCTTATATGGATACCTACGTATCTTAACACCTACATGTCATTTTTAATTCTATTGCTTACTTGCTTAATTAACCACAAAAAATAATATATTTTTTGATAGTTGAACTAAATTTATGTATGTGGTGTAAGAAAGAAATATATTGAGTTTAGGGTCAACCTGCTCCTTTTTCCCATAATATTGGGTTTTTTAAAGAAACATTTATAGTCTTGACGGGCTTACTTATCTATGTAATTTATATGCAATCATCAGGCTCAGTTTGCTTCAGAAACATTTTACTTCAGGAGATGCCATAATTTCAGTATACTTTTTATAATATTGGAGAAGGTCTTTTCATTTTTATGGCCTGAAAAGATTGTCGGACGTCTGATGCCTGAATGACTTTTCTATTAGCATCATATCCAACACGATTTAACCAATACTACCAATGCAACCAAAGCGCATTATTACCCCACACACGTTTCCTTTTTTCTGTATAAGCCAGGATCCCTACTGTAAGGGCTGTTCTATAAGCCAATGTATTGTTGCTCGAGTTATAGTCCAATGACCTCTACGATCTAAGAGGATACCGCTAATCAGTACCGAAATATCTAGAATCTTGCAACTGTGACGTACTAGAACAGCAAATTCAGATATAATGAAGAAATATACGAACAATATAGCGAACCAGCACTAGCACAATACACTAGACTGCAGAGATTACGGTGTGGGCAAGGCACGTAGTCTGCATGCATAAGAACAGAATCCCCAGAAAATTGAAAATTGAAGAAGAAATGTTGGAACATCAAAAAAGAGATGGGAAGACGAAGTAGATGAGGATGCCAAAAACCTCCCAAGAACGCGTTCATGGAAAAGAACAGCAGTAAATCGATATAATTGGAAAAGTTCGCTTAAGGAGGCCAAGGACCGGTTTGGGCTATAGTGCCATTGGATTGATTCAATGAAACAAATTCAGCATTTCTATTTATTATAAAAGAGCATCGCAAAACAATCTTTTTCAGTCAAATTGTTATATTTTTGTGTGCGACTACAATATTTGTTAATAAAACTTTTTTGACGGTTTCTGGTTTTTAAAAAGTGTTATTCAAAAGAAAAGAAAGAGTTAACGATAATTTTCCTTTGTATGATTACTACGAAAAACTGCAAAATCAGCAAAAGTGCAGGTAATTTCCTTTCTTGCCAAACCGAAAAGCATACAATATTTGAGTGCACTCTTCCCGAATATTCTATTCTTCTATTAACCCAATAAAAAATTATAATTTCAGCTGCCAACTATAAATCTTTACAAAAGCTGGCCCGGTGGAAAGAATGGTATTAATTTCGGTTGGCAGAAGAAACTTAACAAGGCCCATTTTTTATTCTATACATAATCATAACGCCTCGCGACTCAAAAGTAAAAGTAGGTATTCTGCCGTTTCATTCTTACAATTCCTTCTACTTAAATAATAACGCGGTGTAAGCTCTCAAAATATCTGGCCCTTTAATCCCTCATCTTAGTAATGACCCTTTGTGAAAATGATAACCTGAAAATTTCTTTGACAACAATAGCCTCATTCAAATTTAAATTTCAAATTGGCTGTGTAGGTATCTTATTTGAATAAAGAGAAAAATAATCTGATTAGGGAGGCTCTGCCAGTCACTGCTAAGAAGACAGTGTAGGCTTTATTATAAAATTAACGAAATTTTAAAACTGGATATATGTACAGATCTTAATATCTGAGATGTGTCCCATCTTGTTACGTGTCAAAAATCCGATACTAAATTTTATAAAAACACTCGGTACTTATATGAGCTTAAATTCTGTAAAAATATCCCAAGAAATTATTTCCCAAAAAATATCCCATTAAAACCTACCCTAAACTTATGTCCATTGCGGCCACACAAAAGCATCTATAGCCTAATAAAATAAAAAAAATGTAATTCTGTACAGGTTGAAATCAATTTTATATCAAAGTTTAGGTGAATACAAAAGATATTTTCAAAAAAGTATCCAAATCATATGAGGGGATCATTGTTTAAATAATTAAAAAGGGGTCATTTTTGCACAATATTTACTTTTTTAACCGCTGAGGTAATTTACATTTTAATGAAGGTATTTAGGTTTTTTTTTCTACGAAGCTGAAAAAAATATTTTTTGCGTTTTAAATAAGCAATATAAATTATTTTATTTAATAGGAGAAGTTGCGCTATATTACCAGTATTAGGCAAAAAAACATTGGTTAAAAAATATTTAATAATTTATGAGATATTTAATTTGTTTATTAAATGTTACTATATTTTCAATTGCAATATCGCGGTTGTTACCAGCAGAATTTAAATCTGTGTAAAACCTCATTACTTTTATTTTTATGTATGTTTTCGATAAATGTCTTGAAAAATTCAAACTTAAATTTAACTCCCCTCTAAAATTGCATTTGAAAATTGTTCTAATTTGTTTATAATTTGTTTTTTTAATAACGTCGCGGGGATTAAACATTTTGAAATGATGTTCCGATAATCGGGTTCCTGAGAATTTTTCACTAATTAACAAATTTTTTTGTCGTTTTTTCTTCTTCTTTTTTTTTTTTTTTTCTTATAGTAAAAGATATAGTTTTGCTTATAGAGAGGGTTTCATTAAGAATGTCCCATATCTGAGTTGTAGATTCTAGACCTCAAAATATTAAGATTTAACCAAAATCGCTTAAATAAAATATGGCTCCTTATTGAGTTACAAGGTGTTTTATTTAAAAATAAAAAAAAATATTTTTGCTCAGTATTTTAAAACTATTCGACGTATCTTTTTCATACTTGGTAGAAAGTGTAAGTACTATATACCCTATGAAATTATGTTAAATACAAGTTTCCGGCTATTACCAGAGGCGTACGACAGGGGACAGTAAATGGTTGACCCTTATTCTACGTCACTGGTGAAATTGCCATTTTAGCACAATTTTTAGATTCTCCAATACTCTCTATGTAAATAACATTCTGTTTACTCGTAACGATAAAGTCACTAATTTTCAAGATATTTGAAATTAAACATGTAACGGCACAGTTATTTAGTTATTTTGATTAATATTAAATTCTAATATTAAATAAAATAATTTATAGTGTTTATTTAAAAGGCAAAAAAGATTTTTTTGCAAATTTGATTTTTAAATTTTATATATAATTATTTAAATAAATGGGGGGTCAAATTTAATTTAGTAAGTCTTAAATGAAAGATTTGTCCTTCAGCTTCGTAGAAAAAAACCCTAAAAACCCTCATTAAAATGTAAATTACCTCAGCGGTTAAAAAAGTAAATGTTGTGCAAGAATGACCCATTTTTAATTATTTAAGCAATGGTCCCCTTATATGATTTGGATACTTTCTTGAAAATATCTTTTGTACTCACCTAAACTTTGATATAAAATTTGTTCCAACCTGTACGAATTTACATTTTGATTTGCGTGTAGTGTAATCTTATTTTACTAGACTACTAGTAATTATGTACATATTTTTCTATAAAAAGACATACATATTTTCAATTTTATTTCATTTTCCGCTGTGCAAGATTTAAATAAAGTCCTACTTGTGTTTTCGTCGAGGCCCCTATTAAGGGTAAGATAGTTTTTTACACCTTTGTATTTGGTATTTGTTTATATCTGTATCTTTTGTTTCTGCGCCTATTTGATTTTGTATTTTCTCCATCTAATTAGTGCTAATTAGTGCAACTAGTTAGAGCTGAATCAGAGCTCGCCCTGATTCAGGAAATCCAAGTTGGGAACCCAAGTTTAAGTCCCAGTCTATCCCAGAAAATCTCTATTTGGGTATCCATTATCCATGTCCTAGTCTCTCTCAGGTTTGCCATGATTGGCAATCACAGTCCCCTCATCTCAGTGTGGAGCCGTTGTATCTTCAAGATTTACTATTAATTTAGCACCTAACGTCAACATTCCGCTATAATGCTCTACAGCTCTAAGTTACTGTGAGTACTTTTCCTTTCTGTTCTCAATCGATGCAAGTGATGTTAAAAAAGTTCATATAAAATGCAAGAGATTGGACCACCATCATTCTCTTTGCCTTATCCCTATGCGGGATCGGCTTCCCTAATTGCATTTCTCCACACAATTCTATCTTGGGTCATATCAATGTTAATCCCCTTTACCAACACGTCCTGCCTTATCGTCTCCCCTCCAGGTCTTCTTTGGTCTTCCTCTCCTACTCCTTCTAGGAATCTGCACTTCAGCTATTCTTCGTATTGGGTGATTAACGTCTCGACGTTGAACATGACCAAACCATCTTAACCTATGCTCTCTCATTTTGGCATCAATTGGTGCCACACCTAGACTTCCCTTAATATACTCATTTCTAATTTTATCCTTCTTTGTCACTCCACTCATCCATCTAAGCATTCTCATTTCCGCCACATGCATTCGTTGTTCCTCTTTCTTTTTTACTGCCCAACATTCAGTTCCGTACAGCATAGCCGGTCTTATGGCTGTTTTATAGAATTATCCCTTCAGTTTCATTGAAATTTTTCTGTCACACCACTCGCGTCTTTCCACTTCATCCATCCAGCCCTAATTGTGCTGCATGCGTCTCCATCTATTTCTCCATTACTCTGTAATACCAATCCTATGTACTTAAAACTATTGCTTTTCACAATCATTTCACCATCCAAAGATACCATTTTATTTGTAGTAACTCCATCTTTAAATGAACATTCCAAATACTCTGTTTTTGTCCTACTAAGTTTTAAACCTTTTTCCTCCAGAGCTTGTCTCCACTGTTCCAGTTTTTGTTCTAATAAAGTCTCTTTTACTATTTCCTATTAACATAACATCATCAGCATACATTAGGCACCATGGAATGCTATCCAGTAGTTTCGCTGTTATCTGGTCCAAAACTAATGAGAATAAATAAGGACTAAGCACCGAGCCTTGGTGCAATCCTACGTTCACCTGAAATTTATCAGTCTCTCCCACACCTGTCCTAACACTAGTCGTTACTTCCTCATACATATCGCTCACAATCTTTATATATTCACCAGGGGCACCTTTCTTATTGAGTGCCCACCACATAATCTCTCGAGGAACTCTATCATATGCTTTCTCAAGATCAATGAATACCATATGAGCGTTGGTCTCTTTATTCCTGTATTTTTCCATCAGTTGCCTTACAATGAAAATTGCATCTGTTGTTGATCTGCCCTGCATAAAGCCAAATTGATTATCGGATATTTCGGTTTCTTCACGTATCCGTCCATCAATTACTCTCTCCCATATTTTCATGGTGTGGCTAAGTAGTTTTATAGCCGTGTAGTTTGTACATTGTTGTATGTCTCCCTTGTTTTTGTAGACAGGTAATAATATACTGCTTCTCCATTCGTCTGGCATTTGTCCAACTTCCATAATTCTATTAAATAGACCTGCTAGCCAACTTATGCCTGTCCCTCCCAATGCTCTCCAGACTTCCCCAGGAATATCATCTGGTCCGACTGCTTTTTCTTTCTTTATTTTTTGAAGCGCTTGAGCCACTTCCTCGTTTGATATGGACTTTTATTTAATCTTCTGACATATATGATGATAATGCAAATTTCATGAATGTTTATTACATATTTAATGTTGTACAAGTCTATACTAAACATGTTTAAATGTGAATGGATTAACAAATCAGTAATTACAAAGCTACTAATCAAACTTACCAAATACTTCTTTAAAGGCAAAAATCTTCGATCAGTATGTATTGCCTGTTCTGACCGCATATCCAATGAAGAGAAAAGAAGACGATCAAAAGTAACATAAATGTGATACAGAAGATTGACATTTTAAAATGCAACTAGGAGGACACAAAGAAAGAATGAAGGACAACCGTTGGATGAAAAGAATTGTTGAAGGGCGACCAAGAGAAAGCAAAAGAAGTAGAGGCAGACCTCAAACAAGATGGACTGATCATATCAACGAATAGTTGGCCACGAGTGAATAGCTGATGATGATGATCATTTTCTACTCTTATTTTTTGGGCATTTATCATTTAATTAAATGATGCTAAATAAATGGGGTGTAAAGCTAGTTCGCGTCCGCAGGATAATACTGCACGTGCACCCAACTAGCACAAGAGGCGCCAGACACCCTTTCCCAAGATCTCCTGGCCGAGAGATATCACAGTTTTTTAAGTAAATAAAGATGAGACAACTACTAATAATAATTGGACTGTACGAGCGTGCCAATTTAATATAGAAGGTACGAGAAGAGCAAACACTTAGTGGAGGATTGTCCGACCATATATCCTACAATAGTTGTCGATTGAATATGCCAACTAAATTTTTGTATGTAAAAATTAATTATTATTTACAATATATTCTCTTTTTTATTTATGTACAAAAACTGTGATGTATACCTACTCCTTCTCAGAGGCATCTTTCAGTGCGTCACAAGTGACAGAAAAAAAGGTAGGTCCGTGATACATACACATTTATAATATTTATTCCTGTTATTGATAGATGGCGCTATAATCTGAAAAAAAGATTTAGGTACTTACCCATTATTTATCTATTACATATCTATACGACTATAATTTAAAGTTCTTCTCAGTCTTTCAGTGTGTCATTAATGATGTAATATATGATTTTAAGAATTTAGAGATTCATAGCATGACATTTTAGTTAAATCTGACAGTTGTCAGAATCGTAATCGTAATTTAGTATAAAAACAAATCAATTGTGTTTATTTCATTTATAAAAAGGAACGTTCTTTGATTTGTATATTTTTATAGATTGTGCAGGTTATAGTCGTATATATGATAATAAAAAATCATTTTTTGTTCGATTACAGCGCCATTTATCGACAACTAGAATAAATGTTATAAATGACATTAATCACGGACGTACCATTTTTTCTGTCACTTCCAACTTAATGCGTTAGAAAGAAATCGAAAAACTGTGACGCACTGAAAGATGCCTCTGAGAAGGAGCATAGCCATACGCTAAATAATCAATTAAATGGTTTATTTTATTTGAATTTTATCTGATTACCTACGTTATTTGATTATTTTGCGTAGTTGATATTCGGTGTGATATTTAAATACTCTATTTAACTAAAACCAGACGTCATCAAAAAACAAAAAAAAGAATGTGTGTGTACTTTGTACGCACGTAAGAAGTTATACTTCTATTATATGATTTAAACGAAATTAATATACTTTTTATTTATATTTTGTTTAAATATTAAACTAATTTATACTTACTACTTCTCAAACATTTTTATTAGAACAGTGCCAAAAATTAAAATAATAAAAGAATAAAACACACACAAACACATTAAACAAGCCACAAATGATGTCTGAACATTAATTGTCGAAAAATTTTTTAACTAAATACGTATTTTCTGAAAATACAATTATATAATAAATATACATACTTACAATCATAAAATGTATTAAAAAAAAAACAAAAAAGAAAGTTTCTATTGGGACTCGAACCAGCGCTGATAAGAGCGGATGGTATTGGAATTCAGTCGCCTTCTCCGCTTAGCCACGGACACTATGTGTCATTATTTACGAAGATCGACTAACTTAACGGATTAAACTTGTGATATTTTGATATTTTGAAAATTGATCAAATTATTTTAATTTTGAATTGAAATGATTTAGAATTGAAAAAATACAACAAAACATAGAGTAAAAAAACAATATATTAGGTGAATATTGATAGAAATTTTGATGGTAATCAAATTATATAAATAAAAGTATTACATACTATGTATTTTGGCAGATCAAATAGGTAGGTTTATACCCATGATACATAAACAATTATTACGTACCTGTTGCTTTTAAAAACTATTTAAAAGTCACTACAATATTATAAACTTTTTTGTTTCTGTCCTCACAACAATAAAACTAATATATTATACATTTGTTTACCTTTACCTTTACCTCCAAACCACAGCTGCCATATCGGATAATTTTTGACATGTCATTTGAACATCCAATCAGAACAAAGTTATAATGCGCATGCGCCGGGCTGATAGGTTTTAACATATAAAAAAATCACCCTCTATCGCCGGTAAAGAAGTATAACTTCAAAAAAAAAAACAAAAATCCTTACAGATGTTCATTTAATAAATTCACCTATAAATCAACAACATACCAAATCTTTACAATGAGGCAGATTCTTCAAAAACCCTAGAGTTCGGCATCGACACCCACCACATATTCAATGATTTCAGGGTGGAAGTTGACACGGTTCGTGGATATAAACTTCTCCTGGCTATGATGGAATTCAAAAAACGGTTTTATCTTATTCAACTAACTGAACTTACACTCACAAGAGCAACGAGCATTGTCAGAATCCAGAAGGATCTTTCAAGATCCTTCCATTACAAAAATGGACTCAGTCAGGGTGGTGGGCCATCGTGTCTTTTATTTAACCTTGTGGAAATATAATTCTATATTTTTGAAGTTATACTTCTTTACGATCGAGAGTGAAATTGTATAATGCCCGGCGCATGCGCACACAGACAGTAGGTATTTCGTTGCTAATATTTCAAGATATGTATGTATCAGCGCTGTCAGCGCAAATAAGTCATATTATATCATATAAAAGGATATATTAGTGTTCTTAGTAAATGTATTATTTATTATAATTTTTGTGTCTTTGGATTTGTCTTCCTCGGGAATAAGATATTTTATAATAATAGTACCTAAGTATATTTAAAGTATTTTTGTATACATCACTTGGTCTATTAAATTTGTCAGTATGTATGAGAAATCTTGTAACCTGTCAAAGCAAAGGAAATATAGCTCAGTGGTAGAGAGTGTGACCGGGGATTAAGAGGTCCCGGGTTCAAATCCCGGACGGTTCATATTCTTTTTTTTTATATTTTTGGTGTTGTTATAATAAAAAAATTTTAAAAGTGGAAGGTATAGAAAGTTAGTTTAATATTTAAATAAAATACAAATAACCTGTTAAGCATATTAATTTCGTTGAAATTATAATAAAAGAAGTATAACTTCTTACGTGCGTACCAAGTACACACACATTCTTTTTTTTTTTATTAAAATTAAAATTGACAATATTATTTATTTTATGTTTCAACACATGTTTGCTCCAATATATGTTTTCAGTCTGTATGTCCAACGTAAATTAACAAACTTAATTTGTAATATATGTTCCTTTGTTCCAACTTTTAAAACAGTAGATATTTGCAAATAAAAAACAACAAAAAATGCAGATTTATCTTAAACATACTTTAGCCCTGAACAATAAATTTTACATGTAGTTAAAAATAAGTAACACATGTAACCTCTTCCAACAATCCTCCATCTAAGAATACAACTAATGTTTTTAAATACCTAAAGCGTGTTTACAAATTTATTGTCTCTGAAATGAAGACAGTGATTTATTTTACGTCGCCTTCTACGTTCTTCTGAATTCTAAACCGCTAATTATTTTCAGGCCAACCACCAAAAGACACATGACTTACAATTGCCTCTTTAACTTGTTTATTTTCGGTGCATCGACTGTTAATTGATGGGATCTTAGTAATGTGCTTGGCTAGATATAGACCAGGAAATTGTCTTCAAAAAGGAGAATCGAAATGATTAGAAAAGGTCGAACAGATTAAGAATTTGATTCCATTACATATTGCAATCGATGTTATATCTTCTCAATATTATACTACAGAGTTGAACGTGAGGCACTCACTAAAGCGAAGGAGAAAAAACTCAAAGCCTTTTAGATGTGGCTAAAGAGGAGGATCCTAAGGATATCATGGACGGACAAGATAACTAGCGAGACCGTACTATGAAGAATGGGAAAAGAAAGAGAAGTGGTGTATGCGATTAAAAGAATAAAGTTAGAATATCTCGGTCACATAATGAGAAACGGCACTAAATACAGATTACCTACTGAAAATAATCTTTTAAGGCAAAGTATTTGGAAAGCGAGGAATTGGGAGAAAAAGAATATCATGGTTAAAGAACCTGATGAAATGGTTCTCCACAACAACAACTAATCTATTTAAAGCATCAGTTAATAAAATAATTATAGCCAGAACACCAATACTCAAAACGGATAGACACCAAAAGAAGAAGAAGACATATTGCAACCGAAGACGCTAAGGTTTAAATTAAGAGGACTCTACAGGCAGACGGGCTCACAAACAAAAAATACCTGCCAAATGTTCTCAGATAGTAAGATAAGATATTATCAAAAATATTATTTTATATATACTAAGGGTTTCCACAGTTTTCACTGTATTCCTTCCCTCAACCGTTGTCTGTAGTTCTTCCTGTTTTGCAAGTCCCATTCCTGAAGATTTCGTCTTTCCATTGCTTCGTTTACTGCATCTCTGAAAGATCTTCGGGGTCTGCCTCTCTTCCTTCTTTCTGTCGGGCTCCTCTTTGTTATTCTGTTTATCCAACATTTTTTGTCTGCTCTTCTGACATGTCCGTACCAGGTTAATCTCTTCTGTTCTATGTATGTAGTCTATTATAACTGAGTTCATTCACATCCCTCCTAATCTTTATGGTATTTATTCTATCTCTTCTTGTTACTCTGCAGCTTCTCCTTAGGAATTCTATCTCTGTTGCTCTTATTTTGTTTTTGGATTCCTTATTTATTATCCAATTTTCATTCCAAGTCATCCAAGTCAGTTATAGTGTTATAAAATATATATTCTTCTTTTTGTTTTTAGACTGATGTTCGTATCCCACAGTACTGGGCTCAATTATCATATTCTTCTTAACGTGCCCTATCAAGTCAATTTTAAATAGTTGCTCTGCTTTCTTTATACTTGTCCACTCCATGATATTCTTCAACCAAGAGGCCTGTTTTCTACCAATTCCTCTGCGTCCTTTGATTTTATATATATAATATCGGTTTACAATGTTCTTCGACGTCTTCTGATTTCCAATCTCTATCTATCTATCTATCCATGTCATTCCATAGATCGTCCTCGAGTTCTCTGTCCCTGATTTCTCTATCAACTCCTTCTCTCCAACTTCTTCTAGGCCTTCCTGGTCTGCGCCTTCCTCTTGGCTACCACTCGAGAATTTGTGTTGGTATTCTATTCTCCGAAATTCTCCTTACGTGTCCGTACCAGCTCAATTGTTTCATCCTGATATTCCCGCCGAACGGCGCAGAAGTCCATTTCTGTTGCTCTAAGCATTTTCTCTGTTCTGTCTTTTAGGGGCCAAACTTCGCATCCATATGTTGTGATGCTTTTTATTATAGTGTTATATATTCTTCATTTATTTTCCTTAGAAATATTTTTATCCCACAGTACGCTGTTCAGTAAGGATATGCCTTTCCTTCCCTGTATATTTCATTCCTTAATAGCTGCATCTAATTTTCCGTCTTGAGTGATCTTTACTCCCAGGTATTTGTAGTCTTCACATAATTTTATTTCTTAATATTCCTATATTCGGAGGCTAAGTTGGTCTCCTCCGATACTCATGTATTATCGTATGTTGTCTCTTATTTGTCCATAATATTTAGACATAAAATATTATTGGACCATTTTTCTATGAAAGAGGAAAATTTAAATTCAGAAAGTTTTTTGAACTTGTTTCAAGAAGATATTTTACCGAGACTTGTAGAAGTAACTCCAGATTAAGAAGAATAGCAGATTGTTTGAACATTTCTGATAGTTTTATGTTTAGAAACAATGAGAAATTATTTTTATCCGTTCTTTAAATAATAAAAATATACAGTTACAATTAAGAACCACGGTCCCAGTATTTTCAAACTTTTTTAAAATCCTTTTAATTGTTGTATAACCTGGAGATGGTCTATTAGAATATTTTTTACTAAATATAGATCCGGCAGTGCTGGCAATATTGCCTGAATAAAACATTATTACTGATTTTTCCTCAACTGAGTACATTCCATTAACTTTATTGCTTTTTAAATAATAAATCATAAAATAAAAATATTGACAATTGAAATATTGTTAATACCCAATTTCATTATGACGAGCACAACCCGTTATACATATTCTGGACTAGGTATGGCCTAACTTTGACAACAATACTCCAGCAAATATTATATGTATTTTTGCAAAAATTTTGAATGTGTTTAATTCGTAGAACAATTTTAACATTTGTTTTTAAAGCACATTTTAGTCCTCTACAAATAGTTTCTCATGACTTTTAATGTAAAATAATTAGGGAAGCAAGAAGTTTAGATTTCCCTATTGAGTTTCCTATGGTCCTGTTACTGAAAAAATAACAATGCAATATTAATTATTATACGATAAGGAAGAAGACTTCTTCCTTCAGATGGATTGCATAACACACTAATGTTGTACACTTGGATATATTATTGCCATATTCCAATCGTGTGACTATATGACACGTGGACTCAGTCAATCATAAAAAATGGGCGCCACACCGGAACTAGACCATAAAACTCCATATACCATATCCCAAACCAAACTCCTACCAAATGTCCTCAATATGAGAAGAAACCATACACAAATGTTCTCAATATAAACTTCAACCTCAAATTTTACATCCATAATAGGAAAATACCACCGGCAATAACTGGCGTGCAGAAAATATATTAGTATTATTAACTAATATTAGGCTTCTTAAAGGCCATCCAGAAAACCACAATACAAAAGGCCCACGCCCCAACCTGAGTGGCGATTTTCTATAACAGAAAAATGGAAACCTTAATTATTACAACCAAAAAGAATCAAAGTTATATTTAAACATCTAAGCTGGCTGAACACACAACTTTTTTTATGTAATTATGTTTATTTACAATCTACATCAATAAAAGAGTATTAAGTAAATTTGTTCCATGTTTTTGGGCATGAAGAAGAGACTTCCAATGATGTCTCATCTTATTATATTTATGTTTAAGTTTTAAAATAGGTCCTGAGGCCAGGTTCGATCTAGTCTCCTTGTGGCAGGGCCATTATGGAATAATTCCCTTACTAACTCATTGTCATGGTGAATGGTACGCTCGTTCTGTGATTCAGATACTCGATGGATTTCTTCTCTGATGAAAGGTATATTTAAATCTTCGTGAAGTGTTTGATTAGTTACATACCATGGTGCATCCACTATTGATCTTAGAACTTTAGACTGAAATCTTTGGATGATATTGAGTGATGTTGACTTTGCACAACCCAGAGGTGTAGTCCGTAGTACCAAATCGGTTTGAGTATTATTTTGTACAGAAGAATTTTATTTTGGATGTTGAGTTTTGATCTGCGTCCAAGGAGCCAATACATTTGCCGAAATTTCAAGTCTAGTTGTCGTCTTTTCGTCTGTATATGTTTTTTCCAAGTAAGACGTTGGTCAAGATGGAGGCCAAGGTATTTAGCGTCTGTTACTGTTGGTATTCGTACATTTTCCATTCTTACAAGTGGGCATGTGTTGTGACGGTTCGTAAACGTTATTTGAGATGATTTTGTTTTATTTACTTTTGTTCGCCATTTTGTGTACCACTCACTGAGTATGTCCAGATGGTGTTTATGATCTTCATTTACAGCGAGTATTGCTACGTCATCAGCCAAAGGAAGCGATCGTAGTATTATGAGACTCTGGTATATCGGCTGTGTAGAGTGAGAAAAGCAGCGGCCCGAGAACACTACCTTGCGGAACTCCGTAGTTAATAGGACAGATGCTGGATTGTTGGTCTTTGAATTTTACTGAGAAATATCTATTTGATAAGTAGGATTTGATTAGGAGGAAATAGTTACTAGATAGTGCTAATTTTACTTTGTAAAGCAGACCTCTGTGCCAAACTGGACTTGGAAGCGACAAGAAAAGATTTTAAATCGCCAGAGACAGAACGAATTGACAAAAAGTGGCAATGTCTACTGCTACTATAGACGGATAAAAATTAATTCAAAATTTTGGACATATTTTTACGATATTTCAAATTAAAATTGAACACAAATTAAACATGTTACATTAAATGAATGAAATAAAAGGCAGACGTACTCTCAATCATTTAATTGTGTACTTCCGACGACCGGTTTCGCTCTCTATAGGTTGCAGAGGATCATCAGGTCAACGGTTACAAGTCACTAAATGCTACAAATAAAAACCAGAGTTAGAACAATGTCTGGTTATAAAAGATGCTAAAGATCCATAAGATCAAGCCAATGTTGAACAACATACATAAAAATAGTAAAAACAGCAGACAAATACATATGCACGTAAAAACGGGGGCGGTAACAAACGTCCCCAAGCTTACAAACACATGCAGATGTATACTGTCAACAATCATGCAATTATAACGTGTCGTACTTACATTCGGATACAAGGAGCTATAACCTCAGTATTCCTTAACATGATGTTTCTGCTTAAGTTATGCTAACGGGATATGGTGGAATAGACGGAGAATGTTACAAAGGTAAACAAGTTTATGGGATTTGGGATTTCTTGAGGGTGAAGAGATAGTTGTTGAGAGACAACCAACAAATCTGTGTCTATTATTGTGTTTGTGAAGTAAAATAGTGAATGTCATATATACAATTTTTTAAAATGTTTACTATTTACAAAAAGGTTTTGATGGTTTTATTGGTTTTAAAAATTTATATTTCTACTTATTAAAGAATTTGTTTTTATTATTTTATTTATATTTATTAACAGACTTCTATTTATTAATGTGTGTGTTAGTGCAAGATTGACAACGTTTGGATACAGACGGGTAGAATGTGTATTATGTATGTTAGATGTGGATGTGCAGCTGTAACCTAAATTGTTAAGGCCAGTACTACTTGATGTTCTAATGAAAGGAGTAGTGGTCGTGTAAGGGAAGACCAATCAGAAAGCTTAAAAACTTAAAAAGTTGTAGCTAAAATATAAATTAGCAGGCATATATTAAAACAGTAATAAATGTTAATTAATAGAAAACAATGTAGGTACCTCGAACTGAGATATAAGTTAAAGGGGTGGAGAAGTAGAGTAGAAAATAAAAGAATAGAAAGAAAGGTAGGAGTAAAATTCAGTTGCAAGTAAGTAAGGTTCAGTTGTAAGTAAGTAATTGATTGCAAATTGAGACATGTTACATGAATTGTAACAATATTAACCCTGAACTACTGACATGAACGTTTCAGGACGTAGACTCTAACATACGGTATGTCATACCATTGCCTGTTCTATTCTCCTTTGTTTTCATTATGAATTTGTCTTATATCAGTGTATTTGTTTTTTAAATCAACTACGTTATGATCCTTCACACTGCTATGGAATAAAATACTGCTCCAAATAAAATAAACTTTATTTATTCAAGAAAATTATCATCCCATGCATACCTAATATTAAAAAAAAATGGTGGAGGTTCTTACAAAATCCTTTATAGACTAAATTACAAAAAACTTGAGTATTGGTAACTCAAAAATAGCAAAATAGTGCTTTCCACTTAAAGAATACACTGGAATGTTTTTAACTATAGAAACGTAAACACTGACATGCGGTACGTGATAACGCAAGAAAACTTTACGTCAACGTCCCAGGCAACCAAGTGACGCCAATAACGTCGAGGAAACGTCAGTTTTTGGATGAATATATACACGTGTTTGAACATTACGTCGTAGAAACGTCTTTTGTAGGTGATTTTAAATACGGAAGATTAATGACGTTAAAATACGTTTAAAAACACGTTTTCATTTGATAGCCTAAGTCTGACGTCACAAAATTGGGAGGAGCTTAAAGATTTAGTAATGCTTATGACTCCAAACAATTTCCATAAGAAATTTTTCATTTATTGTTTACATGCTTTGTGCGGTAAAATAAGACTTTTCATTTAGATCTTTAGTTGAAGAAACGTGTTAATTACGAGGTTTTTGTTCGTTTTTCTCAAGTGAGTTAGTTCAATGCAATAGTTCTGCTTGAAAACTGTTTGAGGTTATGTTATTTGTTTTGTTTTGGTGTTTTTTGTTAATGAACTAATTATGTGTTATCGAGTTTAATTAAATTGATTTGTTAATAAATTATTTATTGGTTTATATGTTGTTTCAGTTTTGACACAGTAAGTATACCTACATAAACAGTGAAAATTCTATATTTGTTGCATTTATGGTATTGTAATTCTATACATTTTAGATAGTTTTCCATTTGGTTTCACTTTCAGCCTATGGGCTAAATTTAAAACAGTTAAATGAAAAATTGCAATACCAACAATGCCCATACGAATAATTGTTGTGTATTTTTAAAACCATAAAATGAAAATCAACTATTTTTAATGGGAATTAGCCACAATTTTACCAAAAAAATTATTTTATTAACGTTTCGAAGCTTTAAATTTTATTAAAAGATTTTTATAAAATTATTTTTTTGGTAAAATTGTGGCTAATTCCCATTAAAAATAGTTGATTATAAAAATGCCACAAGGAAATAGCTTCAGAACAACATAAAATGAAAAATAATTTAAACACGACATAAAAACTACGTTGTTGATATCACGTAGGTTAAAACGTGATAATAATGACGTCAATTCTGGTGGGACAAATTCACGTGACTTTCGACGCCGAAGAAACGTGATAGACTGACGAGGTTTGGCGATAATTATGACATCTTTTCAACGTTTTGTAAACGTTATTTGGCGGCCTGGGGTAGCCCTAATGCCTCGTACATATAAGGGCGATTTGCCAACGTTGACGTCGCGGTTTACCTGAAAAACCCAACCGCCGCGGTTCAAGTTAACATAGAAACAAATGCAACAGCTCAACATCGTACATATGCAACCACCAATAGGGCTTTTCATTCACAGTCATTTGTTTCGAGCTTCTGTCATATTTAGTATAATCTGTGTATATTAATATTATAGACAGATTATACAACATCTGGTAGAAGCTCGAAACAAATGACAATCGATGAAAAGCCCTATTTACCAGCGTTTAAACTGGTAAATCGCGGCGTCGACGTTGGCAAACCGCTCTTATATGGACAAGCCCTAAGACTAAACTATAAACTGCAGCAGTTGGAAGCAGGTACAATAATTACAATAATTACAAACCACTTGAAGGTACACCGATGGTGTTCTAGGAATCTTTTGTAAAACACGTTTTACAACAAAATAACGTGTGATCCAAAATTATTGTCACTGTAGGTGGCTTTGAACGACAGAGATAGCTATACAGTGCATGTCTATTCTTAATTCAGATATACTTTCCAGTTTACGTCAACTTTGCAGTGTACGTCAACTTAACAAGAAAAGTTGGGTTATGTAGTTTGTTTGATTTTATTTATTTTTGTTACTTATAATTTTAATTCTTTTTATTTCTGATTAAAGTTCTGTGTTAGGCTTTGACTGATTTTTTTATGTTTTATAATGTTAATCAAAATTAATTGATAAACCAATGATATAAATTCAGATTAAAACAAGACATACGTAATTTTTTGCACGGCTAGCTTTGATCCCAATAATTGTGGATCGCTCGTTACCTAATTTTCGGCAAGGTGTAGCATGTCAGTGGTTAAGGGTTAATACTAAACAATTGAGGGGATTAGATGCTAAGGGGTACAAGTGACAAAATATTGTAAACTGAGTTAAGTGCACAAAATAATACTAGATGGTATTAAAAAATTAGTGGGAAATAGATACAGGTGAATTAAACTACTGTTGGCGACGGTACACGACAATTAGACCGAAATCATTAGACCGAAAGCAGTAGACCGAACTCATTAGACTGAAAAGCATTTATTATATCTAAGTGACTACAGCTGTTTCGGCGGAGTGCCTTTCTCAAGTAATTACTTGAGAAAGGCACTCCGCCGAAACAGCTGTAGTCACTTAGATATAATAAATTTTGTGGAAGTATAGAAAACAAACGTTTTCAGTTTTTTATTGTTAGATAAAATGAACTTCCATCAAGTAACGGTCGAATCCATCAATTATGAAAAGCATTTTACCGAAACCTCACTAGACCGAACAGCATTAGACCGAAATGGTACATAAATTAAAAAATATTGCCGTAAATTATGCTAAGATTTTGTATATCTGTCTTTTTGTTTATTGTGATGATTTGTATTATTTTATATATTTATAGACTGTGTACAGTACAGTACTGTACGGTACAGTCTGATATGAAATAATTTTCATCCGTTAAACAAATTAGTGAAGGTAAAACTAAATTAAGGTTAGAGTGATGTTAACACCATTTTAACTATTTCTAATAACCATCCAAATAACATTTAGTTGTAATTACATTTGTCTTATCTCTTTTACTGCGACAAGTAAAAAGAAATTAAGGGTAAATTTTATTTGCTTCTAACTTGAATTTAATTATTATGACAACAACCATTATTGATAAATGGTGAAGGGAGGTTGGTGTTACCCTTCCTCAGATTACAATCCTGTTTGAGCACCCTGTATTATGTACCTACCTAATGTTTTTCGGTCTCCTGCTTTTCGGTCTCCTACTGTTCGGTCTAGTGAGGTTTCGGTAAAGTGCTTTTCGGTCTAATGAGTTCGGTCTACTGCTTTCGGTCTAATGATTTCTTTCTCTTTACAGTAAACCGTTGGCGACATGTCGCAGGTTCTAGTTTGACTACTTACGAAATGTTTAAAAACAGTTTGCGGCAAACAGGTATAACTTCACTTGTATCACTTTGCCTGTAAGGTGTTGGATATTATTTTTGGTGATTTGGTTAGTATCTTTGCAAATCAATCCCTTAAAAAAGTATTTAAAATAAGTGAAATAATAACACAAAATGTACCAAGTAAGTTTTCATAAATAAAAATGTTTAATTTTTAACTAATTTTTCTTTTATTTTTGTTTAAAAATTTAAGAAATTCGTAAGGTACTTAAGTTGCAAAGATAAACAAGTGCAAAATTTGAAGCATAGGGGTACAAATGCGAACGTTTTTTTTCCAAATTTCAAATATTTTGAATGAAAATAAATACTAACTTTACAAAAGCTTTTACAATTAGATAAATAAAAGGTATAAAATTAATTCTAAATAAGATTAAAAGTGATTAATTTGCTGTAGAATTTACTATGTTAATTTAACTTTGACTTCGTTTTTCTCAATTGTACCATTTTATCACTTGTACCCCTTAGCATCTGATCTCCTCAATTGTAATTAACAAAATATTTGTATTTACCGTTATTTCCAATGTAACACCATTATTTGCAACACTAAGAAAATTAAGTTTTCTCTAATCTCACTCGGTTATGAGATTTTGGGTGGGCAAGTAAAACTTTTTAGGGACTCGTCGAAACATATACTTACTCCAAAATAAATAAGAGCCATTGTGGGTGGCACGATGAGTATATTATTTGGAAACTTGCCAGATTCTTTTGTGGTACTTAAGTATGAGGTATATGAATTACCATGTCATTAATCATTCTCCGAAATAGTATGAAAATGTTTCTTTTCATTCGTTTTCCCTCGAAGTCAACGGCAACATAAAGCTTATTATGTCTGACAATGCGATGAGGTATTTCTATTATGAGGTGTTTTCTTCGCAATGGCGAAGAAAACGCAACGAACTAAAAGCGTATTATGACTATTTAGACTAGATATATATGTATACAAGTTATTGTATGTACAAACTAAGAATATCTGTATTATAATATATAAAATTTTATTCGAACTATCGAACTTGTAGATACCACAAATAAGTCATTTTCTAAACTACTAAGAAGCACCTTAGTACGGTGAAATATTGACATATTGTTCATATTTTTTTTTAATTTAATAAGAAGGAGATACAATGTACACAATATCTAAATTGAAGGTATGAAAAAATTACGTTAGAATCGCGTAATAATTTTAAAGGCAATTATGATTAACAAAAGATGCCCAAAGTACATATCGATAGACCATTTCTAAAGTGTAACAAGTCAAAAATCAATAGTTACGAGAAAACAGGGTAGCAATTCAAATTGTTACAGTTTGGAACTAAAATAATTACCGTTTTATGACAAACTATATGTGTGACATCTTCACAGAACGTTATTATAGAGTTGTTACCCTTTGGAACTCGTAAATATTGGTTATTTAAGCACTTTCCAATACTTAGGTAACTCCAAATCACTAAAATTCAGACTTATTACTCTTTGGAACTGGTGAATCGATACAGAGCTACGATCCCATCTACGTTCGCATTATCAAAATATTCAAACCCTTTAAATTACATATTGTACAATATATACTGCCCTAATCAAGCCCGCCCTCACTTACGCGTCAGGATGATGTTTCTTGGCTCTTTAATAACTAGCAGGGCTGTAGTAATGAACAAAAGCGCCGGTCAGCAATTGCAAAAAGGTCCATGACAAAATTAACAAAAATTTGGAAAAGCCACGAAAAAACCATTGATACAAAAATAAGACTTAAAAGAAGTCTAGTTTTTCCAATTTTCACTTATGCATCGCAATGCTGCTGGACCCTTATGGGGTCCAGCAGCATTATTACGAATATTTAGCCGTAGAACAAAAAGACGATTTTTATTAAACCCAGTTAAAATGAGACTGGTTTTTAATAGTATATTATGCAACGAGCATTTTAATGATGGTCATTATGAAGCGAGTATAAAGGATACGAAACGAGTTTCGTATAGAGAACGAGCGTCATAATGATAATTAAATGCAAGTTGTATACACGATTTTTGTTCTATGATCATTCACAAAAAAAATATATTCAAATTTATTAATTTTGTAACGCAAACAAATTAAGTAGTTTGTCAGTCTGACAGTTTGTTTACATATTGAGAACTGTCAAAGCGTATGTATTTGACTCGCCATTGGTTACTGCGCGTGTGCCACCTTTATCGCGAATGTCATATCGCGATTCTATAGGGCTTTTCATTCACAGTCAGTTGTTTCGGGCTTCTGTCATATGTCGTATAATCCGTGTATATTTATTATATTACAAAGATTATAAAACATATGACAGAAGCTCGAAACAAATGACAATCGATGAAAAGCCCTATTAGTTAAAAATCTGTATCTTAATGGAAATCTGTATCATAATAAAGTTCATTATGATACAGGTAGTGACATCATAATTGATATATAGGGCTTTTCATCGATTGTCATTTGTTTCGAGCTTCTGTCATGTGTCACATAATATTATTATATCTACGTCATACGTTTTTGTTTTGTATTATTGTATATACCAATAACGTATGTCGTACATATTAATATTATGTGACACATGACAGAAACTCGAAACAAATGACTGTGAATGAAACACGTGCAAGTCATTAAAAATTCTGAGAAAGCGAAACCTTAGTCAAATAAAGAAATATGTCTCTCAAATCTATACCCTCCCATTTATGAATTTCGAACCAAATAGGTACCTAATCATTGTTTTATTTTTCTTTAATAATACATTAATAAAATAGGTATTCTAAAATCAGTCTCCTTTAACTGATTAATAAAAAGTCCCATTTTTTGGTCTACGAATAATTAACATTCCGCATATGAATTTCGCACCAAATAACATTCGAAATACTATAATTGTTTTATTTTTATTTAATAATACAGTAACAAGTATTTTAAAATCAATCTCCTTTTAAAAGACTCTAAAAAAACTTATCTTTTTCGGTGTACGATATTTTTAACATTCCGTATATGAATTTGGGACCGACTGACATTCCGTATATGCATCTGGAACCTTGCCGTCTATTGGTTAAAATATTACCGCGTGCTGCAACGAACCAATAGAAAACTCCTATGGTCCAAATACATATACGGAATGTTTAGATGCTTCCGGATAGAGTTTCACGATATTCGATAAAAATATCGATATTGTATTGATATCGTATCGAAAACCAATACGATACCGATACAATACATATCTTAGCAATATCAATGTCGATGCGATACTCATTATCTGAAATCAATACAATACTCTTGGATTGTCGATACGCTTGCCTCGATATTATTGAAAATATCGATATCGAAAAAAAAATAAAACGCCACAATTGTTTGATTATATTTTGTGGAATAGGTATCTAGATCATAATTATTTATTATATAAAAGTATAAGTGATCTGCAACCCAAGCATCAGCTGTTATAATATTTTACACTTGAGTGCACGAACTTGAAATTCTTGATAGTGCGCAAATGTCTGTTAGGATTACACTGTTTATATCATGTGGCATTTGTGGCAATATTATGGAAGAAAGTGATGATGACCCAAATATAATTTTTAACAAATACTGAATTACGATTTATTCCGAATCTCCGGGGATTTCCCTATATTTTCAAAAGTAGTTTTTAAACAATACAGAACTAGTAAGTATTTTTCGACTTTCAAAGAAGCATTCAACGATATTCAATCTTTATAAGAATATACATATAAGTTATAAGCAATATTCGTAATATTTTTAGAATAATGTCCATTTTCCAAGCATGCAAAAGTGGGCATAAAGGGCCTACACAGCTCAGATGTATAATCGTTTTTATGTCGATATTTTATTGAGTATTGTATCGATATCGTATCGAAATCAATATTAATACGATATTTTTATAAGAAAGTATTGCCAATATCGATACTCGATACGATACTTCATTGGCATAACCAATACAATATTCAAAAAGTATCGATATTGTATCGTATCGTGAAGCTCTATTTCCGGATTGGAAGTCGAAACTTAAAAATCATTGAACTCTATTACAATTATTGTAGTTTTTTTTCCCAAAAATTATCAAATATCCGGGCTAAAACATGCCACAGGACAATACTTTAAGAACCATTGTCCCAATTATTGTATAAGCTATCCTAAAGATTTCCCCCTAAGGATGTAGAATATCTGCGCCGAAAATAGCCGTCTATCGATCGATTCCCGTTTATTTTAAGGCCACAAACTTAGGATTGAAAACTCATGTTCAATCCTTTCCGAAAAGGATTTGTACTTATAAGAAATTATAGGCCTGGATTCAGCGTACCAAAAAAACTATATAAATAGCAAGCTAAAAATTTATTAATAGATTAACGCTGTCTAGTCGGACAAACTTTGATGTATGGGAACACTGGAACAGATGTATTTTGTCGGACAGAACTTCCAATTGATTTGTTGCCCTTTCATTAAACTCTCATGCAAAAATCAGACTGCTATTCACCACCAACATAATTCCTGTCATTTGACATGTTCTACGTGTCGGACTTATTAAAATGCCCAACATATTTGTCGGACAAACATCTTTTCATAAATTGTATAAAGTTTGATAATGAAACTTAAAAACAAACTACGACGATGGAAAGAGTACATCGAGGAACTATTTCATGACCAGAGAGAAGCTAGTACATCCCTAAATAGCCAAACAGGAGATGTGGGCCCAGAGATAACCAAATCAGAGGTTAGTCAGGCAATAGACTCTATGAAAACCAATAACTCTGCCTGGCCCAGATGAATTACCTAGCGATCTGATAAAGTTAGTCAACGAGAAAAACCTGGACATAATAGTAGAACTGTTCAACGCTATATACACTACGGGAATCATCCCTAGAGAAATGTTGACATTAGCATTTGTGTGTTTGCCAAAGAAAGTGAATGCCAAAGAATGCAGTGACTACCGAACCATAAGCTTAATGTCGCATACCTTGAAAATTCTGCTGAAAATTATCCACGCCAGAATACACTCTAAACTGGAGCTGGATATTAGTGACACTCAATATGGGTTCCGCAATGGTATGGGTACCAGAGAGGCATTATTCTCCTAACGTGCTGACACAGAGATGTTTAGATGTTAACCGTCCCCTTTACGTCTGTTTTACAATAAAGCGTTTGATAAAGTAAAACATGATCGACTCATGGAAATTCTAAAAACTAAAAACCGAGATGAAAGAGATTTAAGACTAATAACACACCTCTATTACAATCAGCGAGCAATAGTAAGAATAGAAAAAGAAACATATGAAGAAATGGAAATAAAGAGAGGAGTCCGGCAAGGCTGCATACCTATTATTTAACGCTTATTCTGAAGAGGTAATGCGAGACACTTTGGAAGATGAAACAGTCGGCATAAGAGTAAATGGAGTCTTAGTTAACAATATCAGATATGCAAATGATACAGTAATAATAGCCGATAATTTACAAGACCTGCAAAGACTCATGAGTAAAATAGTAAGGTGTAGTAGGGAGTACGGACTCTCTCTCAATATCAAAAAGACGAAGTTTATGAAAATTAGTAAAAATAACCATATCATAACCATAACCATAACCATAACCATAACAAAAACTTGATAGTAGAGGGCCAGCAGATCGAAAGCGTAAAAAAGTACAATTACCTAGGAACACTTTCAACAGAAAATAATATCTACACTGCAGAAATCAAAGTCAGAATCGAAAAAGCACGTTCTAATTTTCATCATCATCATTCTCTTTGCCTTATCCCTATGCGGGGTCGGCTTTCCTAATTTCATTTCTCCACACAATTCTATCTTGGGTCATATCAATGTTAATCCCCTTTACCAACATGTCCTGCCTTATCGTCTCCCCCCAGGTCTTCTTTGGTCTTCCTCTCCTACTCCTTCCAGGAATCTGCACTTCAGCTATTCTTCGTATTGGGTGATTAACGTCTCGACGTTGAACATGACCAAACCATCTTAACCTATGCTCTCTCATTTTGGCATCAATTGGTGCCACACCTAGACTTCCCCTAATATACTCATTTCTAATTTTATCCTTCTTTGTCACTCCACTCATCCATCTAAGCATTCTCATTTCCGCCACATGCATTCGTTGTTCCTCTTTCTTTTTCACTACCCAACATTCAGATCCGTACATCATAGCCGGTCTTATGGCTGTTTTATAGAATTTTCCCTTCAGCTTCATTGGAATTTTTCTGTCACACAACACACCACTCGCTTCTTTCCACTTCATCCATCCAGCCCTAATTCTACTGCATGCATCTCCATCTATTTCTCCATTACTGTGTAATACCGATCCTAGGTACTTAAAACTATTGCTTTTCACAATCATTTCACCATCCAAAAATACCATTTTATTTGTAGTAACTCCATCTTTAAATGAACATTCAAAATACTCTGTTTTTGTCCTACTAAGTTTTAAACCTTTTTCTTCCAGAGCTTGTCTCCACTGTTCCAGTTTTTGTTCTAAGTCTCTTTCACTATTTCCTACTAACACGACATCATCAGCATACATTAAGCACCATGGAATGTTACCCTGTAGTTTCGCTGTTATCTGGTCCAAAACTAATGAGAATAAATACGGACTAAGCACACAGCCTTGGTGCAATCCTACTTTCACATGAAATTTATCAGTCTCTCCCACACCTGTCCTAACACTAGTCGTTACTCCCTCATACACATCCCTCACAATCTTTACATATTAACCAGCGACTCCTTTCTTATTGAGTGCCCACCACAGAATCTCTCGAGGAACTCTATCATATGCTTTCTCAAGATCAATGAATACCATATGAGCGTTTGTTTCTTTACTTCTGTATTTTTCCATCAACTGCTTTATAATGAAAATTGCATCTGTTGTTGATCTACCCTGCATAAAGCCAAATTCCAGTATCCGTCTATCAATTACTCTTTCCCATATTTTCATGGTGTGGCTAAGCAGTTTTATAGCCCTGTAGTTTGTACATTGTTGTATATCTCCCTTGTTTTTGTAAACAGGTACCAGTATACTGCTTCTCCATTCGTCTGGCATTTGTCCAACTTCCATAATTCTATTAAATAGACCTGCTAGCCACCTTGTTCCTGTCTCTCTCAATGCTCTCCATACTTCCCCAGGAATCATCTGGTCCTACCGCTTTTCCTTTCTTTATTTTTTGAAGCGCTTGAGTCACTTCCTCGTATGTTATTTTGGTGACCATTGCTGCTACTGTCTCCGTTGACTCTACAGGCTGTCTGTCAAATTCTTCATTTAATAAGCTGTCAAAGTACTTTCTCCATCTCTTTTTGACATCCCTTTCGTGAACTAGTATTTTATTATTTTCATCTCGGATACATCTAATCTGATTAAAATCTTTTGCTTTCTTTGCTCTCTGTTTGGCTATTTTATATATCTTCGTTTCGTCTTCCCTTGTATCAAGTTGATCGTATGGTTTGAATACGCTTCTGCTTTGGCTTGCTACTGCTACTTTCGCTACCTTGTTCGCCACCATATAGTTTTGAAGATCTGTGTCGGATCTGGTTTCTTGCCACTTTTTATATATTTTTCTCTTCTCTTTGATTTTTCCTTGTACTTCGTTTGACCACCACCAAGTCTCTTTATCCTCAAACTTTTTTCCTGACGTTTTCTCAAGTATTTCAATAGCAGTCTCTCTAATACTACTGGCCATTTTTCTCCAAATTGTATTAGGGCTTCCTTTCATGTTCCAACATATTCTTTCCACTATTCTTCTCCTGAATAGACCTTCTTTCTCATCTTTTAGCAGCCACCACTTGATTTTTTGTGATCCTCTCCGATATTTTTGTTTAGTTTCGCTTTTTACTTCGATGTCCAGAACAAGCAGCTTATGTTGTTGGCTTACTGTCTCACTAACTATTACCTTGCAGTCCTTGCATTCACGTATGTCTTCTTTCCTTATCATGAAGTAGTCTATTTGGGATTGATGTTGTCCACTTTTGTAGGTAATAAGTTGAGTTTCTCTCTTTTTAAAGAATGTGTTAACAATCGCCATATCCAATGCTGTTGCTAATTCAAGCATGTCATCTCCAGCTTCATTTCTAGTTCCAAAGCCTAATCCCCCATGTAGTGTTTCATATCCTGTCTTGGTTTGGCCCACATGTGCATTGAAATCACCTCCTATTATAACTTTCTCCTCTGCTGGAATATCACTCAGTACGTCTCCTAATTGGTCATAGAAAGCTCTTCTTTCATTTTCACCCAGACCTGTTTGGGGAGCATACACACACAACATTCAATACCTCTTTATCAATTACAAATTTCACTGACATCATTCTATCACTCGTTCTTACAACTTCTACTACGTTATCTTTCATTTTACTTTCAACAATTATACCAACTCCGTTTCTAGTGTTACTACTCCCTACATACCACAATTTGTATCCTTCACCTAGTTCTTTCGCCCTTTGTCCTTTCCACCTAGTTTCTTGAATACAAGCAATTTGAACTCTTCTTCGTTTCAGCGCATCCACTAACTCCAGACTCTTACCTGTAAGACTACCAAGATTCCAAGACCCTATCCTGATTTTTCTAACCTGTAATGGTGTTCCCCCTGAGATACTCCTCACCCGAGATCTGAACGGAGGCTCATTTTACTTCCGGAATATTTTACCTCAGGAGATACCATCATTTCAGTATAAGTTTTTATTGCGTCGGAGGTCTTTTCATTATTATGGCCTGAAAAGATTTTTTGGATATTTGATGCCTGAATGCCTTTTCTATCAGCACCATACCCTGCCCTGCACGTTTAGCCAATACACCACCAATGCAACCAAAGTGCAGTATTACCCCACTCCCGCCTGTATTTTTCTTTAACAGCCAGGATCCCTATTGTAAGGACTGCCCTACAAGCCAATGTATTGTTGCCCGTATCCCGCCACTAGGAGGCACGTACTTTATTCGGGATACGTTCTAATTTTATGAAAATTAAAAAGGTCCTATGTAGCAAATATTTAACATTAGCTCTTAAAGTACGCCTAAGAAAATGTTACGTATACAGTGTACTATACTATGGAGTGGAATCATGGACGTTAAATGAAGAGACAATGAGACGACTTAACGCCTTTGAAATGTGGACATATAGAAGAATTATGAGGGTTTCCTGGATAGATAGAGTTACGAACAACGAAGTACTAAGAAGAATAAGTAAAGAGAAGGAAATCGAACTTACAATTAAAGAAAGAAAACTACAGTATCTCGAACATGTGATGCGGGGCGAGAAGTATGGCATCCTGCGACTCATAATGCAAGGAAGGATAGATGGCAGAAGAAGCATCGAAAGAAGACGAATTTCATGGCTGAAGAACCTGCGAGAACGGTTTGGATGCAGCTCAAAACAACTATTTAGAGCTACTGTCTCAAAAATTAAAATAGCTATGATGATTGCCAACCTCCGTAGCGGAGATGGCACCTGAAGAAGACGAAAAAACAACCTTCTAATTTTCACAATCATTAACTTGTCAGGATGACAAGCTCCACAATGAAAATCACGTTCCACAATTAAAACTTCCCCAGTTCCAGTGTTCCCATACATCAAAGTTTGTCCGACTAGACACCGTTAAGCCATTAACAAATTGTCAGCTTGCTATTAATAAACTTTTTTTTGGTACGCGGGATCCAGGCCTATTAATGTTGAAACTTCGTGTCAATGTATAATTGTTTGGAAAGTACAAGTGATTCCATATTGATACACTTAATTCACGAGAAGTTAGATCTAAACAACGACGTTCCTGAATATTTTAAATGCTCATGCGAGGCAGGGTTGAAAGTTACAAAATTAGATTAGTAATTTTTATTTTCGCCCTCTTTCTGTCTTTCTGGATAAAGCTTGTGGATGGAGGCTTGGAGGCTTGGAATTTATTCGAAATATATATATTCGAATTTGAATACAGTCTAGCCAATTATTTTTAGTAATTTTTTTGGTGCTGGTTATTTACACGGACGGTTTTTAGCTATTTGTTTGTTCCACGCACACTTTTAAGGACATTTCAATGTCATAAACATATATACATACATAACAATGCCATAAACATATAAACAATATTAGTCAAATTTTCTAATATAAACTTAACCGTAAAAGTTATGCACCACCAAAAATTGTGCTTATTTTGAGAGTTGATTTTCGAATGAACGGATTAACGGATAAAAAATATAATAAACTTTAAAGCAGAAAGAAATAACCTAAACTAATATCACGTGTTACCCCTCTACTTCTAATAACAGTTCTGATTGTTGCTCAAGAGTTATTCGTCGACCAGGTCAGTGGTATGCACAGTGCAACATAAGAGAGATGGCATTGTTTAATTGAGGCTTTGTGATGTTTTGGGGTGGAATTTCCTTAACAGAAAGAAGGGATTTGGTGTATTTACATGTAGCCTCTTTAAATAGCGAAAGATACATTACAGAAATTTTGTTTCTTTGAACACATTGACCCCTTTCGAACCTTATATAGGAAATAATTTTATGCATATTTTATTTCAATGCATAAATGCATGGAAAACCATTTTAAGGTGTTGAGCGAAAATTTCGGCTTTCTATTTATTGCTTTTTGCCCATGGGCCATCTTCAGTGCTGATGGGAGGGTTGGAAAATTAAGGACGTTCCCTCGATGCTTTCCAGAGTGAATACTCGGTAGCTTTTGTAGATGAAAGATATCTGAGATAAGAAGGTATACCATTGTTTTTGTGCTCTGCAGACCAGGAGAATTGTCTTTCACAAAACAATACAAAGCGACTAGTTCTTTACCTCTGGGTAAAATATGTTTCTAAGATCTGTTGACGTACTGCCTACTGTCTCTGCTACTACATTCTCTCTCTATCCTATTTGGATGTATAAGCCAGTTCTGAGCCTGTATAAACATATTTAATAAATTAATAACAAATCAGTTCTGTTCATTATTTCAACAGGTGCTGTTTTGGGCTCAATCTTCTTTTTATTAAATCATCAATTATATCGAGAAATACGAAGGTAAAACAAAACAATAATACGCCCAGTCCTAACATATGGTTTAGAAACCTGGACTCTAAAAAACTAATGACAACATGATACGATGTTCCAACAGAAAAGTACTATAAGGCGAGTCTACGGAGCGGTGAATGACAATGGAGTGTGGAAAGACCAAACAACTTAGTGTATAGAATACACCAGGAACCAGATATCGTAAGGTGGATAGGATATGTAATGCGAATAGAACAAGATAACTCAGTTAGAAAAACGCTTCTTGATAGACCCATTGGTCAGAACAAGGTTAAGTTAGGTTAGGACTGAAACGACTGGAGAGAAATTATTAAGGAGGCTAGTACCAATACAGAGTTTTAACGCCAGAATGATGATGTTCATGATGTTCATGATGATGTTCATCTTCTGCTTATATTTAAACGAAGGATCCTGAGAGGAATATTTGGTGGCATCTGTGAAAATGGTGTTTTGAGAATGAGGTACAACTGCAAGATATACCACAGATATATTTATTTATTTATTTATTTACGGGATTACCCCCATTACAACACATACAATATAAAATCAATCTCTGTAATATCTACTAAACTAGAGTAAAATAAATCTTAATTACATACTTATTAAACAAAAACGAAATATTAATAGTTATCCATTACACATATTACATCTATTACACAAATCAGTTCAAATAAACAAAAAGTACCTGTCAAGCTCTTTTAATCCGATTCTTAAAACCAGCCAAGGAGACACCAAACATTTCCAAGTTATTCTCGTTTATAATTTTTAGTGTTCGCTCAATGGGCGAATGCATACCATAGTTTGTCCGATGAAAAGGTATATAAAACAAATCAACATGTCTGAGACTTCTGGAGGGAACATATAAATTAATAGATTGGAGAAGTTCAGAACAACAAATTAAACCATTTATTAATTTAAACACAAATACCAAATCAGAGTTATCTCGTCGAGTTTTTAATAAATTCATGTTGAGTGTTTTTAAAATATAGGTATAATCATGATTAGTAATGATCATGTTTAATTTGTATGCACAATATCTCAAAAATTTATTCTGCAATCTCTCCAACGTAGTAGAATGAGCTTGGTATTGTGGAGACCATACAATAGATGCATATTCCACTTTAGATACAACCAAAGCATAATATACCGTTCTTAAAGCCCCTACAGATAGTCTCAGACAGTTGCGAATGATAAAGCCCAAAGATTTTGATGCATTTACTGTTACACTATTTATATGTTGCACAAAACGCAACTGCTCATCAAATGTGACTCCTAAGTCTTTTATTGTTTTAACATAAGACAATTCATTTTCATTAATTGTGTAAGAAGTATCATATTTTTTATTACCTCTATAAAAGCTTATATAACAGCATTTAGCAACATTTAAATGCAAAATATTATTCTCACACCAAATACTCAACCGGTCTAAATCTTCTTGAATTAATGTTACATCAACATTTGAATCTACGGATTTAAATAATTTCAAATCATCTGCAAACATCAGGAAATCGCAATTTCTAAAACACTCTGATATATCGTTCACAAATATATTAAATAACAAAGGTGAACAGTGAGCTCCTTGGGGTACTCCTGATGTCACATGAATTATATTTGAATTAAAACAACCTACTCTCACCTGCTGTGTGCGATCTCTTAAAAAGCTATTGAACCATTGTAAGGATTGATGACTGAAGCCAAAAGCATTTAATTTTCCCAATAACATGTTATGATCTACTCTGTCAAATGCCTTGGAGAAGTCAGTATAAATAGTATCCATCTGACTTTTATTCTCCAACGCGTTTAATATTTTTTGTTCAAAGAGTACTAAATTTGTTACCGTTGATTTATTCTGAGAAAATCCATGTTGATTGTGTATTAGACGCTCTTTACAATAAAATTTTAATTGATCGTGCAATAGTCTATCAAAAAGTTTTGGTATAGAGGATTGTTTACAAACGCTTCGATAATTAATTTGTTATGTCTTGTTTATTACCTGATTTAAAAATTGGACAGATATAAGAGTGCTTCCATAAAGTTGGGAAAACTGATGTCTTTAATGATGACTCAAAAAGAAGATATAAAGGATTAGTTAGTGAATATATACAGTTCTTTAGAAAGTAATCGGGAATACCATCTGGACCACTGCTTAACTTATTGGGTAGGGATAAAATGTTGTTGAAAATATCTTTCACTGATATTGAAAAATTAGGTATAAAAATATTGTTGTTTCCCTTTACTTCCAAGTTATTAATATTTGATTGTGGCGAATAAACTGTTGAAAAAAATTGACGGAAACAGTTTGCAATCTGTTGTCCGTTTGTTGCTATAGCATTACCATAGTACATACTGTTTGGTAAATCATTTGATGCTCTCTTACTGTTTACAAACTGCCAAAAGTACTTAGGATTACTGCATAAATTATGATTTACTTGATTCAGATAAGTGTTATAACATTGATTTGATAGATCCTTACACAATCTCCTAAGTTCTGAAAAAATCACATAATCCTCCTGATTACAGGAAGCTAAATAATTTTTATGAGCAATTTTTTTCTGTACAACTAAATAACGCAAGTTGGCATCAAACCATTTTGGATAACTAGAAGTTTTAAATCTTTTCACCGGTACAAACAATGATAGTGACATATTAAGTATGTTGTAAAATTCTGTTAAAGCATCATCAACATTTGACAAATTCAAATGGTCTTCCCAAGGTATCATTGAAAGATAGTTATTGAGACCTTCATAGTCTGCATTTACAAAATCATGATAAAATTCAGTATATTCTAATGACTTACCTCGATATTCACACAAACTAATATTGTAAGTGTAACTTATGTGATGATAACTATTTTTAAAAATCGGATCTGAGGCTTTTGCTACTTGTAAATCACAAACATTTGTAAATATTAAGTCTAAAAACACATTTCTTTCATTTGGAATATTAATCATCTGGAAAAAATTCAAGTACCCATAAAACTCAGCTAAGTACAATGCATGTGAACCTTGAGGACAATTCACCAAGACACCTGATTCATTGTTATCCCATGAAGCTTCCGGAAGGTTGAAGTCTCCGAATATATATGTCTTATGATGATTATACCTTTGGGATATATCTTCGACTGATAAACAGTGTTGTTCATATATTTGTTCTACGGATTTTGGTGGAATATATACCCCTCCAATTATAAAATTTTCTTTACCAAATGAGCATAAAAGAAAAAGTTGTTCAATAGATTTGTACAAGGGTTTCAGCACAGTTACCTTAATGTAGTCTTTAACAACAATCAAAATACCTCCTCCTCTTGACTTATAACTATTATCACGATCACATCTAAAAGTTCTATATGAAGGTGTTTTAATTTCACTATCTAAAATATCCTCGTGTAACCAACTTTCAACAAATATAAAAATGTCATAATCAGAACATAAAATAGAACCAATCAGATCTTGAATTTTTGTACGAAGTCCTCCGACGTTCTGACAATAAACTTGTAATGGGGATGAAATTAGTTTTTTCCTTCTTTCTTGAATGATTCAATTTTTGGTACACCATTTCTGTATTTTATGGCAATGTCTTTTTCGCCTTTATTTTGTCTGTCTTTTAATTCTTTCCAAGCTTTACTGAACATATCCCTTTGCATATTTGTTTGATCACTATTTATTTTGATTGTTGAGTTCTGTAGTCTTTTCTTACTCCTTAAAATGTCCTTAACAACACCATTATTGGAAAAAATAGCTCTAAGTGGACGAGACTTACCACCCGTGTTCTTTCCTACTCGAACAACCTTCACTAAATCCTCCAACGCTTCATCTTTTCCCATTTGTTTCATAATTTCCTCGACTTTGGCTTTGTCTTGTTTTAGCCTATCTTCAATATTCTCAGAATTCAATTCGGGAACATTGAATAACATAATATTGTTAGATTTTACAATTCTATCATTTATTTCTATGAACATTTCCTCAAATGGCAAACCTGGCGCATTGGAGTTGCATTTCAGTTCATCAATAGTCTTCCTTAGATCACAAATCTGATTATCCTTTTCGTGTAAGGATTTTTCATTGGCACACTTAAGTTTCTCTACCTCAATCTTTAGATCTTCAACCATAGACTTCAAAATTGGTACTAACAGTAAACCTTGCTCACAATCCTCACAGAAATATTTTAATTTCCTAGTATCTGCTGCCAATTGAAGACATCTTACTTCTGTAGCTGTTATACTGGCACAATTAATATGTATAGCCCTCTTACATCCATCACACTTGAAAGAAGTCTTATCCTCTGCAGCATCTTTCTTGCATAACAAGCATTTGCCCATATTTGAATATTCAACAAAATGTCAAAAATAAACCCTTTAATAAAGATAGTAAGTCACTTCACTGGTATATGGTAATTACTTATCTATCACTATCAATTTGTCCTAATTGCTTCAAGTTTTTGTTTAAAAAAGAAAAACTAAAGGTACAAACTTTGCATTGCAATTATTGCAATTTACAGACAAACAAATTGTTTTTCCAAAAAAGAAAGATGATCTTCAAATTCCTTGTACTAATTCAGCTTATTTGATATAACTTTAATAATTAATTGTTGATATTTACTTGTAAAACAACAGTTTTTTAGGAGCAATTGCTAATTACATCCATCATCGAGGTTGATTTCTACTTTTAAACTGGTGGATATAAACATATATTTGGTGGTAAAGACGTAGTATCTCAAAAATAGGAAGATTAAGATGGACAGGACATTTAGCAAGATCACAGCAGTACAACCATCCTAGAAGAATCCTCTTTATGTCACAACCTGTGGGAAGTAGAAATAGGGGTGGAACAAAACTCAGATGAAAGGATGGGGTAGATGAGGATGGTAGAAAAATAGGCGCAGCAAACTGGCAACAGTTGGCAATGGATAGAACTGGCAACAGTTGGCAATAGATAGAACTGGCAACAATGGCGTAATAGACTTGGGAAGGTCGAGGCTCTTATAGCGCTGTGGGCTCTTATAGCGCTGATGATGATGATGATGATGTTCGTGATCGTCAATCTCAATCAATAAGCCACTTAGGAGGGGAAAGTCGTCCATATTTTGGAAGTCGTTTTTGAGCACTGGCAATATACAATGATTGAAGACAATACCATAAACTTTTCATGTTTAATCAGGGTTGCCAGATGATTTTTTTTTAATTCCCTAGAATTTTTGTCAAAATTTCCCTAGATTTCCCTAACAACTTGACAACCATTTTTACCCTAGAATTCCCCATATATTCTCAATATACGCATGCGCATTACAAAACTGGGCATTGGATAAGCTCGACTTTTTCCATCTGGACAGCTAATGCGCAGGCGTACTGCCTCTGGGTAATTTCAGGATGTCCTCCGCGAGTAGACCCAGTATTTTTTTGTATATGTTACGAGCAAAGCCCGAAATTGGACAATCCTAGCATTGTACGGAAAATATTGTACACTTCTAGCATTCTACTCCCAAACTGTAAAATGTCCGAAATGGTCAAAATTAAAAATGATCGAAACGCTGATCGATTCGAATCGATTATTGTTGACAAGCGACACACAAATCAAAAATCGAACATTTATGGTTATCTAATCTAATAATCTAGTAATATTTTTATGTTTAATGGTAGAACCCAATCCCAGAGAAATATCTTCGTGGATTTTATATATTGTGGACAATAATTTAATCCTACAACCCAGAAATCAGAAACCCTGATTAATTATAGATTTATAACATAACCTTATTGATGTTTGTTTGCCCTTGATAACAAATGGGGAATAATCAATAACCGTAAAAATCGATATCTGTCAATTCTCTTCACTTTCCACTTCCAAACATTGACGCATCGCTGGGATTCCCCGAATTCGCGAATAAAACGATTTTCATGTAGATAATATATATGTGCAATTTTATAAAGCTTATAAAATCAAACAGATTTTTTAAAATCGTCTTACAAATATTAAGAATTCCCTAGATTTTTCATAGAATTGAATAAAATTCCCTTTTTCCCTAAGGTGGCTCAAAATTCCCTAGGTTTAGGGAAAATTCCCTAGGTCTGGTAACCCTGTGTTTAATAACAAACAGTGACATTCTTCGAGTATTTACAATGTTCCAGTAATAATGCTTACCATTTATTTTTATATAGGTATTATGTAACCGAATAATTTTCCGAGTAAAATAATATGTCAAATCGATTTTAAATGTAATATTTATGCGGCTGTCGCATATAATATGAATTCATTTATTTCACACCGAACATAATAATATACTTACAGTTGGAATCATATTATACAGCGACTATAATTTCGTTTTTATTTAGGGCTAAAATGACATCTGGCCTCCTAAAGAAATTTGTCACACATGACAAAGCTTCAAGCTTTAAGGCCGGCCATTGGTAATGTTATAAGTATAGCCGATCCCATCACCTTTATAAAGTACACCACTCATAATCTAGAGCATATATGTATACCGAAAAATGCTTAACCTACTAACAATATATGTCGCTAGTTCCAGCCATATTTTTGTTATCCTACCTGTTGTGTATTGTTTATAAAAAAATGTGAAAGTTTTGCTTTTTTCTCAATAAATATAAGAGCGTTTATATCTAAATTACTTAAGTATTTAAATGAATTTCATGATAAAATTCCGTTTAGCACTACAGTAGAAGTAATGGAAGGATATAACGTTAAAAAAATGTGAATTAATAAAGTACTTTTTGCGTGGTGTACTTTTAAAATAAATTTCTGAAATTAATAAAAATTGGCATGTGAAACGTAAATATTCGACATATAATACGAATACAGTATAGGAATCTGTAAGAATCTAAGCTCTGTTAATGTAGCCATTATGTATAAGATGGCGCTACGAAAAATATTATATACATGTGCAAAATTCAGGAGCGGTATGGCCCGTTTGAAACTTTCCTTTGGAAATTTCGGTACTGTATAGAGAGTAATACCGTTTTGAGGGATGCGGGTGGTTCATTATTGCGTACTTGGAATAATATCAGGGCCCCGTAACCGGGCGTGCAACGCGTGCGGTGCACGCGTGCGTAACCCCAATGGGGCGCCAAACCGAAGGATTGGTAAATAAGAAATATTTATTTTAAATGAGATAATCATTTTTTATATACAATTTTATTTATTTCATGAACAGCTAGAGAAATCTCAAAAATCAAATATTGTGTTATTACTGAAAAAATGATTATTATTCCCGTCCTGAAATGTTGAACGTACTCCGTCTAAAATATATTACATTTTATTGTCCCTTCCTAATTTTTTTCTTTGAAGTATGTAGATAGATTGAATTACGCTTGCCATATGAAAATCAAACATCAAATCACACTCCTTGACGACTAGAAACATAAATTAGTACCCATAACGCAACTTAGCAGTTTTACTCCTATAAAGTGAATCTTTTACTCTAATGATAATTACCCTTAAGTAAACACATACTCTATGAATTATGATTATGTATTTAACTTGGGTATTACCTTTTCCCGTAAAATTAATAATGTATTAATAATAATTAAAATTAATAATTAATAAAATTAATATGAAACCATATGGTTGCTAGTTATGCAGACACCCTATATAAAATTTGTTTGAAAACTTTGATATAACAAAATATTATTGTTTATTTACTTGAATGTATATTTTTAATTTAATACACAGGGTGCTTCATTCATGTTGCAAAAAAATTTAAGGGGAAAGACGCAAAATGTCGCCTCTCAAAATTTTCCTGTGTTTTAAATGTGTTCATTTTTTTCGAATACTGAGAAAACTAATAAGTATTTTTAAAAAAATTAAACGCAGAATGAAAGAAAACGTTATTGCCGAGGGCCGACAGTCCCTTAGAATAAATAAAAAGTTTCTTTTGAATTAAATATTTGCAATTCACTAAATTTTCTCTGTTTTCACTAAGTTTTCAGGAGAAGTTTTTTCAGGAGAAGAATAGGAGAAGTTTTAATTGTAGAACAGTTTAAAAATTTGGAACGTCAGATTACGAAAACGCTCCATGTATTTTTTCGAACAGAACTTCCAATTGATTTGTTACTGTTTCATTAAACTCTCATGCAAAAATCATATTGCTATTTATCAAAAATATAATTCCTGCCATTTGACATGTTCTTCGTGTTAAACTTATTAAAATGCCCAGTTGGTGATAATACCAGTCTGATTTTTGCATAAGAGTTTAATGAAATCGTAACAAATCAGTTGGAAGTTCTGTCAGACAAAATACATGGAACGTTTTCGTAGTCTGATGTTCCAAATTTTTAACCTGTTCCACAATTAAAGCTTCGCCTGTTTCAGTGTTCCCGTACATCAAAGTTTGTCCGACTAGACACAGTTAAGTTAAAAATTTTCAGCTTGTTATTAATCAACTTCTTTTTTGTACGCGAGATTCAAGTCTATAATTCAAATTTAACTTATAAATAAGTGATTTTTACTCAGGTCAGCCGTTATGATGAAACATTTTATTTTAGGGAATATAGTATGGTATAGTTAGACCCATACCCAGACATCCAAAGTGAAAGTTATCCTCCAACACCAAATTGTTCTATATGGTCCACATAATGTTCAGAAAAAAGTCACACCATTTTGAGCGTCGGGTTTGGGGGGGAGAGGGGGGAGAAATCGGTAAATTCGTAGTTTTTTACGTTTTTCGTCAATATTTCTAAAACTATGCGATTTAGCATGAACAACCTTCTATACAAAATTGTTCTACATTAAATTTGAAACAAAAAAGGTCCTATGCATAACCCTTCTAAAATGAACGGTTCCAAAGTTACGGAGGTAGTATGTTATAATTGGTCCAAAAAAGGCCTAACCCAGACATCCGAAGTAAAAGTTTTCCTGCAACACCAAATTGTTCTATATGGTCCACATATGAGTGATCGCGTCTAACCTTAATTTATACCGTTTTTTTTTAGTTGTTATATGCATGTTTATCCGATTTTTTTGCCGGTACGGCGAGCTCTATTTCAAAAATCTTCTAGTTTCCTCCAAATAATATTTTTTCTAGATTTTTTGTGATATTCTAAATAAAATAAGTTTCTTGACATTTTTCTCCAAAGTTAATGGTTTTAAAGTTATAAGCGATTTAATTCCGAAAAATGCCAAAACGCATTTTTGGATTTTAAATCGCTTATAACTTTAAAACTGTTAACTTTTGAGAAAAATGTCAAGAAACTTATTTTATTTAAAATGTCCCAAAAAATCTAGAAAAAATATTTTTTGGAGGAAAACTGGAGATTTTTGAAATAGAGCGCGCCGCACCGACAAAAAAATCGGATGGACATGTATATTTAACAATTAAAACACGACGGTTTAAATTAGGGTTAGACACAATCACTCTTTAGAATCTTCAAGCTGAATGTTTAAACTTCAATTTAAGAATCTGGCAACCTCAAAAGTTCTAATTTAAATATGAGTTTTTAGGCCTCGTAAATGAGCATTTTCGCACTTTTCAGATTTTAAATCGCCTATAACTCGAAAACTATCAATTTTTGAAAAAAATTACAAGATACCTTTCTTGTTTAGAATGACCCACTAAACTTAAAAATATATGTTCCGGGGCAAAAAACGTGATCTTTTCTATTTGTTTATAAAAATTGTTTAAACAGTTTCTGCCCAAAAATTCCGCCCGGCACCCTTCAGATTTGTTTAGAGGGGACATGTTTGAATAGGAATCCACAAAGAAACCGAATCAGAAATTTTCCCAGACGGGAGCGGTCTCACCACATGGACTAAAATAGATTTCTCCAATACTTTTGGTTTAGATTTTACCACGAGATACGAGCACAGTATTTATCCAAGTAAAATTTTCAGCGAGACCCCGTCCTTAAACCGCCTACTAAAAAATTAAAAGTTCGCACCTGATATATAAAACGATTTCGAGTCATCTTAGCGAGGCCGCACCTGCATACTCTCTGTACTTAACTAAACTATCGACTCACTAAAAATTCTGCCGTTTGCGGCCTCGCTTAGATATCTATTGCGTTATTTCTCCGATAGAGGCAGCATCTCTCGGGAAAGAATCTTTTCTCTCTGTTGCGCCGGCATTTGGGGACCTCTCTTTCATACAACGGCCGGCCTTAATTCTGTTGTAATATTCAAACGAACGCACACAAACACTCATGGAGACCCAGACGTCATCAATTAAGCATGATAATTTTCTAAATAAAACAAGGACCAACGTTAATTATTATCAAAAACATCGGGATAATTAAAAAAGGGGAAAACGATCTAAGTCACATTATACTCGATTTTAAGTTATACATCGTTTCTTATAATTCCGTGTCTGCTCTATTACTCTGTGTACTTGAAATTAACAAAAAACCCATCTAAGTCACTAAAAACATCGAATAAAAATAATGGTAGGGGAGCAAAGTATGCTAAATGTGCAGTCACTCGAGCGTTATTAAGACCTATTGGGTTGTGAAGAGTAGGTCCTAAAACCAAAAATAGTTAAGTAAAGTTTTTCATTTTAGTGGGGACTTTCCATTTTTAATTTAATGTTCCATTTCCAACAATCGTTTTTTTAGATTATAGCGCCATCTATCCATAATTCGAAAAAATGTCTCGAATAAAAGTTACTTATTTTAACGTAAGTAAGGAATCCAAATCTGCAATAAAAAATGGGGGCTCCCATCTAAGATTTTAAAGTAACCCCTCACCCCTCACCCTGCTTGGGGGGTCGTGTTTAGTGCCATTCGATAGATTTTTCAAAAATATTTAATAAGTGTATTTCATAGTTTTTCGATCTGATGTTCATTTCGCGAAATATCGCGGGATTCGTATTTAAAATATTAAATTTACCCCCACCCCTCTCAGTGGGAAGTTGTGTTTGGTATCATTCGATAGATTTTTGAAAAATATTGAGCACGCATTTTTTAGTTTTTCGGCATTCTGTAAAGTCTTCCAACATTTTTTGTTGATTTATGGTGTCAGAAGCCTTTTCATATTGCACAAACATTAAAGCTAATGGTTTTATTCAGTGCATTTTCCTATAAGATTTTTTATTGCCATTATGGCATTACATTTTTATTAATTTTTCTTTTGTGTAATTTAAAATTAACCCGGGAGCAGTCGCGCTCACTTCTGTCACGTAAGTAGTTGCGCGTAGAGAAAAAATCTCACAATACAAATTGAAATACGAATTTAAAACAAATTTCTATTTTGTAATATTTTTATTTACTTGTTAAGAATATCTATTTCTAACAATTTAAAAGCTAATTGGTTCTCGCCAAAGCCATAAATTTCACAAAAACAAATAAAAAAAAATTCCACGCATTACTACGATCCTCTTCGAGGCACTTACGAGTGGAAAGCAATGTTGCAAAATTGTTCATCAAGTAATTACGGAAAAGGATAAATGTGAGATTTTTTCTCACGGCGGCGGCGCGCCTACTCCCGGGTTAAAACATATAAACTGTGTTAACTTTACTAATATCTATGACAATAAATTTGATAGAAAAATAGTTTTCATTTTTCATCACCACTCATTTACAACGTTTTTCCCTGTACTCTTCAAACACTTAAGAGGCGCTGACGTCATCAATTATGGTAATTTTCTAAATGAAACAAGAACCTATGTTAATTATTATCAAAAATAGTAATTAATAATGTACATCGTAATTATTGTTGTTGTAAATCCTAAGTACTCATTAAAAACCACTTTTGGTAATAACATTTTCCTTTTTTATCGCATTATTAAGAGTCATAAAGAACAATCTAGTCCTTCTTCCAGGGAAACATAATAATATGAAGATCTCAAGGGTATTAAACTTTTTTTGCTAATAATATTATTCAAATTACAGAATAAAAACCGTTCATTACTGGCTATTTTCGAACCATATACAGTTGAGTCCCTGAATCTTTACCCGTGCGTCATCATGTTTAAAGCATACGAAATAAGTCGTTGATAAGCCGATAGTCCGTATTTATTCTCATTAGTTTTGGACCAGATAACAGCGAAACTACAGGGTAACATTCCATGGTGCTTAATGTATGCTGATGATGTCGTGTTAGTAGGAAATAGTGAAAGAGACTTAGAACAAAAACTGGAACAGTGGAGACAAGCTCTGGAGGAAACAGGTTTAAAACTTAGTAGGACAAAGACAGAGTATTTGCAATGTTCATTTAAAGATGGAGTTACTACAAATAAAATGGTATCTAATGGTATCTAAATAAAATGGTGAAATGATTGTGAAAAGCAATAGTTTTAAGTACCTAGGATCGGTATTACAGAGTAATGAAGAAATAGATGGACATGCATGCAGTAGAATTAGGGCTGGATGGATGAAGTGGAAAGAAGCGAGTGGTGTGTTGTGTGACAGAAAAATTCCAATGAAGCTGAAGGGAAAATTCTATAAAACAGCCATAAGACCGGATATGATGTAAGGAACTGAATGTTGGGCAGTGAAAAAAAAATAGGAACAACGAATGCATGTGGCGGAAATGAGAATGCTTAGATGGATGAGTGGAGTGACAAAGAAGGATAAAATTAGAGTGTGGTACAAATTGATGCCAAAATGATAGAGCATAGGTTAAGATGGTTTGGTCATGTTCAACGTCGAGACGTTAATCACCCAATACGAAGAATAGCTCAAGTGCAGATTCCTGGAAGGAGTAGGAGAGGAAGACCAAAGAAGACCTGGGGAAAGACGATAAGGCAGGACATGTTGGTAAAGGGGATTAACACTGATATGACCCACGATAGAATTGTGTGGAGAAATGCAATTAGGGAAGCCGACTCCGCATAGGGATAAGGCAAAGAGAATGATGATGATTATAATCTTTCAGCGCGATTTTCTCTGGAGATAGGTGGACATCTCAATGGCCATTGAGAACGCAAAAATCGTGTTTGTTGGTGTTTTTTATAAATATATTTTTGCCAAAAAAATTTTTCTGACTTTAGAAGGTGACATTTTGATAGAAAATTTTTTAATGTTGAACGACTTTTCTCTAAGCTCTATATGTACGAAAAGTGCATGGAATTCGACTTAAAAATAAAAAACTGGATATGGATTAATTTATCGCTTTCTCAAAAACGCACTTCTCCTTTAAATGGTAGCACTCCGCAGTTTTTTTACATTTGGGGGCCTTTTGACCATTATAAAACAATAAAACCCCTTTAACGTTGTAGTTCCTTTCTAAAGTACATAATCAATAGACTAATGTACATTATAATACCAAAGATATCTTAAGTATCTTTATAGATTATAATATCAAAGCTACCTCTAATTCAATAATACCAAACCATGTCAACCCTCTTAACACGCATCATTAAAAAAACGTTATCTCTCCCTTGCTTACTTGCTTTCCTACTCAATACCAAATTACAGTTATAAATTTAACGACCCGTTATAGATCTTGTTGTTAAGATGAGTCTTTAGTGTCCGCTGTTTAATGTTGGTAAATCTACGGCATTCGATACTTATTGGATCGTTAGTGAGCTTTTATGCATTTTTTATCACTACACCGCTACTGGAAGTGAATCGTCTTCATTTGTGGAAAAGCGCCATCTATTTTTGATGACTTTAACGGACGAGAGATAGGTTTGTAACTTCACGTTTAATGCTTTCCAACGATTTTGAAACACTGTGTTTTATTTGTATATATGTCCATATATACAAATATATACAGTGATAAGCGCGCTAATAACCGGCAAAATAGCACAAAAGATGGAAAACGTGTATTAAGTTGCGAGATAAAAAATGAAACTAGTCGAGTTGGGAAATTTAGTGATATTAACCAATAAATTTACATTATATTTATTATTTCCCAATTCCCACCTTTACACGTATCAGAGTAGTAGTATGTCAACTAAAACTGTCAATGTGACAGTGGTAATTGCAAAACTAGTGCGATACGTCTAAATCATAGACTTATATATTATCATAGACAGAGTGTCATTCAGAGCGAAGTGACGACACCACCTTTTTTATTTGGATTAGTGCTGTTTCACTCTTACGCATAGTAAAGCTGCTACAGTTGTCCTCCACTTCCGTGACTATACTCACACTTAATGTCATTTTAGTTTCTCGATACAATGTGCTAGAAAGAGATACCGCAAACCAGTGCATGAGATCTTGTCGTCAGGAAGCTCGGAAGGTAGGCTCACTCTATGTTAATATATACCTCTATCGTCTAAAGGTGGGAAACAATCAATATAATGTAAAAATAAAATAAAAATTCCATATTTATTCAGTTGCAATGCGAAGGCAAAACAATCTTATTTTTTAACTAGAATACGGAGAGCAGTCCAGCCCTCTGAATCGACGATTTTCGACTCTTGTTGGAGTCTCATCGGAGAGAACGTAGGCCTGCTACTCTATACCCATACTCCAATTGACCAACACCGAAAGTTAATCCCCCACACCGCAACTGACGTGAATGGACTAGGTGACTAGCGTCATCTGACAATTGAAAGATGAAGTAGTTTTCAATAGCAATATTAATAATATTTAAAAATATTAAAATATTACTAAAAGATTTTTAAATTGAAAACTTATAGGTCCATTTTCTTGGTAACACCTCCATGGCTTCTAAAATTTGCAAGCCAGATGGAGGCTGAAGCGAAGAATACAAGAGGGAATTCAAAAACTTACAATTCACGACCCCGTCTGTTCAGCTGGTAAATTCCAACAGAAGATGGACCTAGTTACTCAAAGAAGTAACGACCAATATTATAATGTCTTATAATAAAATAATATATAACAAATACTAGGCTTGGATCCAGCGTACCAAAAAAAGTTTATTATTAAGTAAGTAAGTTAAGTAAGCTGAAAATTTGTTAATAGTTTAACGGTGTCTAGTCGGTCAAACTTTGATGTACGGGAACACTAGAACAGGTTAAGTTTTAATTGTGGAACAGGTTACAGGTTTCGAACGTCAGACTACGAAAACGTCCCATGTATTTTGTCGGACAGAACTTCCAATTGATTTGTTACCCCTTCATTAAACTCTCATGCAAAAATCAGACTGCTATTTATCACCAACATAATTCCTGTCATTTGATATGTTCTACGTGTCGGACTTATTAAAATGCATAACATATTTATCGGACAAACATTTTTTCGTATATCATATAAAATTTGCTATTGTTTTCACAATCATAAACTTGTCAGAATGACACGTTCCACAATTAAAACTTCCCCTGTTCCAGTGTTCCCATACATCCAAGTTTGTCCGACTGGACACCGTTAAGCTATTAACACGTTGACTAATATTTTATTTTAACGGTGTTATTAGTATTTTAACTAATATTTTATTGTCATCTTGAATGTCTGAATATTTGCTAAACCTGTTTCTTGTTGATCTATGTGACAAGTTGTAAAACATTAATTGTCATTAATGTCACTGAATGTATTTTTGCGTAGCAACGAAGGGCATCTTACGTAAAATGCTTGACGACGGGAAATTATCAGTAGTAATTGCACAACAGCTCTAAAATTATCGAATTTTTCACGAGTGACACTTTGACAGTTTTAATTTCACGACCCGAAGGGGAGTGAAATTATGTCAGTGTCACGAGGGCAAAAATCGAGTGCAATTTGTTGCGATTATTTCATGAATAAAACTGTTCAAAACCAAAATTTTATTGTAATTTATTTATGTAAGTACAAATTAGTACAATTAAACACACAGTTGTTATAAATATTTGACGGTTGAAAGTCATCACTTTTATAATTTTTAAAACATTAATTGTCATTAATGTCACTGAATGTATTTTTTCATAGCAACGAAGGGCATCTGACGTAATATACTTGACGACGGGAAATTATCGAAAATTATCAGTAGTAATTGCACAAGAGCTCTGAAATTATTGAATTTTTCCCGAATGACACTTTGACAGTTTTAATTTCACGAGCCGAAGGCGAGTTAAATTATGTCAAAGTGTCACGAGAGCAAAAATTCTATATTAATTTCAGAGGTCGAGTGCAATTTGTTGCGATTATTTCATGAATAAAACTGTTCAAAACCAAAATTTTATTGTAATTTATTTATGTAAGTACCATTAAACACACAGTTTTTATAAATATTTGACGATTGAAAGTCATCATTTTTATAATTTTTAAAACATGAATTGTCATTAATGTCACTGAATGTATTTTTTCGTAGCAACGAAGGGCATCTGACGTAATATACTTAACGACGGGAGATTATAAAAAATTATCGATTTAATTCAGATTTCTGTAGCTTTCTATTGGTCAGAATCTCCTATGAATGAAATAATCAGTAGTAATTGCACAAGAGCTCTGAAATTATTGAATTTTTCCCGAGTGACACTTTGACAGTTCTAATTTCACGAGCCGAAGGCGAGTGAAATTATGTCAAAGTGTCACGAGAGCAAAAATTCTATGTTAATTTCAGAGGTCGAGTGCAATTTGTTGCGATTATTTCATGAATAAAACTCTTCAAAACCAAAATTTTATTGTATTTTATTTATGTAAGTACCATTAAACACACAGTTTTTATAAATATTTGACGATTGAAAGTCATCACTTTTATAATTTTTAAAACATTAATTGTCATTAATGTCACTGAATGTATTTTTTCGTAGCAACGAAGGGCATCTGACGTAATATACTTAACGACGGGAGATTATCAAAAAATATCAATTTAACTCAGATTTCTGTAGCTTTCTATTGGTCAGAATCTCCTATGAATGAAATAATCAGTAGTAATTGCACAAGAGCTCTGAAATTATTGAATTTTTCCCGAGTGACACTTTGACAGTTCTAATTTCACGAGCCGAAGGCTAGTGAAATTATGTCAAAGTGTCACGAGAGCAAAAATTCTATGTTAATTTCAGAGGTCGAGTGCAATTTGTTGCGATTATTTCATGAATAAAACTCTTCAAAACCAAAATTTTATTGTATTTTATTTATGTAAGTACCATTAAACACACAGTTTTTATAAATATTTGACGATTGAAAGTCATCACTTTTATAATTTTTAAAACATTAATTGTCATTAATGTCACTGAATGTATTTTTTCGTAGCAACGAAGGGCATCTGACGTAATATACTTAACGACGGGAGATTATCAAAAAATATCAATTTAATTCAGATTTCTGTAGCTTTCTATTGGTCAGAATCTCCTATGAATGAAATAATCAGTAGTAATTGCACAACAGCTCTAAAATTATAGAATTTTTCACGAGTGACACTTTGACAGTTTTAATTTAACGACCCGAAGGGGAGTGAAATTATGTCAGTGTCACGAGGGCAAAAATTCGATAATAATTTTAGAGATCGAGTGCAATTTGTTGCGATTATTTCATGAATAAAACTGTTCAAAACCAAAATTTTATTGTAATTTATTTATGTAAGTACAAATTAGTACAATTAAACACACAGTTGTTATAAATATTTGACGGTTGAAAGTCATCACTTTTATAATTTTTAAACCATTAATTGTCATTAATGTCACTGAATGTATTTTTTCGTAGCAACGAAGGGCATCTGACGTAATATACTTGACGACGGGAAATTATCAAAAATTATCAGTAGTAATTGCACAAGAGCTCTAAAATTATTGAATTTTTCTCGAGTGACACTTTGACAGTTTTAATTTGTCTAAAGTGTCACGAGGACAAAAATTCTATATTAATTTTAGAGATCGAGTGCAATTTGTTGCGATTATTTCATGAGTAAAACTGTTCAAAACCAAAATTTTATTGTAATTTATTTATGTAAGTACAAATTAGTACAATTAAACACACAGTTGTTTTAAATATTTGACGGTTGAAAGTGATCACTTTTATAATTTTTAAAACATTAATTGTCATTAATGTCACTGAATGTATTTTTTCATAGCAACGAAGGGCATTTGACTTAATATACTTGACGACGGGAAATTATCAAAAATTATTGGGTTTAATACCACAAGAGAGTGAGAATAAATTGAAAATAATGCGACAGTTTTTCGAAAATTTGTTGTCTGGCAATAGACACGAGAGCCCGCAGGGCTAGAGTGGCTATTGCCCAATGAACAAATTTGAGTAAAAATGAAGCATTATTTTTTTATTTATTCTTACTGTCGTGTGATATTCGTAAGATTATTTTTTAATACGTATATTATGGATATTTTCTTAAATGTGACAGTTGTCAAAACTAGGAAACTGGTTGCAATTAAACAGAAACAATCTACTTAAAAAAATTCTATCGGTAATTTTCTACAGTAGATAATTCTCAGTATAATTTTAATCTGATTGGACAGAATTAAACACGTGATCAAATATCTTACTATACGATTGGAAGTTAAAATCATCAAAAAATAATCAGTTTAATTTTTATTTCTGTAGCTTTCTATTGGTCAGAATCTCCTACGAATGAAAAAATCGCTGTAATTAAGCGATAATTGTCTAGTAGACAAATGGGCGAGTGTAATTTTCGCTGTAATTTTTATTCTTGTAGGTTTCTATTGGTCAGAATCTCTATGAATGAAATAATCTATTAATTTCAAATCTTTGGCAAATTTTGAAACACCCTTTAATTCCATACACACAAATATTCCAAATAACATATTGTGATCTCGGTTTGATGAAAAGTTAAATCCCACAAAATAAGGGGCAGTTTTTTACTACTCACCTAAATCTCTCTACCGAAGAAATAACGGTTTTTATATCTTTTTTTGGAGTAATAAGTAGGACCCAGGTGCAAAGATCTCTCGAATGATACTTCTTTCTCGGAACCGTAATGGAAAGTAAACAGGGTGAGCACAAATTAAATTATACTTAACGCTCTAAATGGCTCAATGGAATAAAGTAATGGACCGCATTGGCCGCTGAAATGTTTTTCTGCTGTTCCTACAAAGGTATATTTGTTCAATAATGAAATCTGTAATGAAAGCAACTTAAAAATAACTGAAAACTGTTCCCGCGATCACGTTTATTCCAAAAATTGCAAAAATATACAGACCTAGAGATGATAGTTACTATTATAACAATTTAAAATTATAACTAAATACATCATCATCATTCAGCAAAATGCATTCACTGCTACGCATAGCCCTACCTCAATTTCTTCCAATGTTTTCTTCACTGGGTCTGTATGTGCTCTTCAGGAAACGAACCTGCCAGCTCGGAACTCTGATCCAGCTTCCGGAATTTCTTCATAAGCCACCAAGATGGCTTTTTGGACTGACTTAGCTTATCCACATCTATATTGGCTTCTGTAAAGCCTGTTATTACTGCCACAACCTTAACAGAAACGGTAGCTTTGCTGAAAGTCACACCTTCCGTTTTTGGCCTTTTCCCTTTGCGTTGGCTTTCTGGTGTACGGACGTATTGACATGTAGGACGTGTGAATGGAGACAGGTCGCCAAAGTAAATGGTGGAGTGGAGAAGAAGAATAGTACGCCTGAGAAAGCGATGGAATCTAATCTAATCTAATTGTTTAAGTTTAATCTTAGTAAAGCGATATCCTTATTTTGTACACGTGCTTAATTGCCATTTACTTAATTATCTAGCACTGTTTATAAACAGCGATGTAAAAAATTATGCAAATATTATAAGATTATTTTGAAATTTTGATAATAAAACAAAAAAAATTTCGAATTTTTCCGAAAGTGCGAATTAAAATTTAAGTAATATCGTAATATTATATTTAATGTTCTAATAAATGGGCTACTAACTTTTTTAAAAGAATTTAGTTTTATTGATCATTAATTAAGAGAAGCGTGGTACTAAAATGACAGTAATTGCATCTTTTATTTTATAAATATGCCACATCATTGTTTTAAGATTTTGAATTTTTCATTAAAAAGTAAATTTTAAAAATTGAGAAAAATTTCAATAGTAATGTATCTTTCGATGATTTTCACTCTCATTCAAGGGAAACGGAAGAACTAAAAATAATTGAGTCTCTTCCAAATCTCTGTTTCGCATTTTCGTCTTGATTATTTTGATTCAGATTTTTTAGTCTTATTTGTTATTTTATTCTTTGGAATTCCACAGTAAGAATTGTTTGGGTATTCGTTAGTTTATAATCAAAGTTAAACTGAAAACGATCATAAAGCCTGTAAAATCTTATTCTTCTTCTTCTTTCTTGAAAACGGAAAAATAAGCCCAAAAGAAAGGCAACATCCAAGAAAATACATAGTACAAATTGGAACTTGCATTTGCTATTTATGTGCAGGGCGCTTTAAGAAACTTACATCAAATAATGGAAACATATTATACAATAGTTACCCTTGCCCTGCAATAAACCAAACAACAATGAAATGAAATAATAAAAATAGGAAATAGCACCCTGTTCATGAATGGGGAGATCAAGAGATATTTTGGAATGGGATTCATGGTGTCCGAAAAAGTAAACAAAGCGATTGTAGATTTAGTGGGGAGAAACAAAATGCGCATGACAAAAAATGAGGATATGACATAGCGACAACTGACAAAGCAGAAACCTATTACTGGGTATATGAAACAGAAAAAATTGTTCTTTGATACAGACAGAATGCTTCTTTGACAGAATATTATTAAAATTAAACTAGACATAATTACAGGGTAAATATAAGAATTGGGAAGTAGAAAGAAAAGGAATAGACCCAGAAGGAAATGAATTGATCAGGTCGAAGAAATAGTAAGGAATAAATGGAAAACTATTGAAGAATTAAATACGATAGTCCATAAAAGAAATGCCTATTCCGACACCTGAGAGGGCAAAAGGATATGAGAAGACCAAGAAGAAGAAGAATTTTTTAATAGTATGAAGAAAAATGAAAAAGTTTAGTAAAAAAAATAACCCAATAATAGACATGAGCATAAGAATATGCATTTGAAAACTGAATAAACTGATCAGGATTGGAAAAAATTGGTAAACAGGCATAAAAAAACCATAAGGTAATTTAAATCGACGTTTTAAAGGGCAATAAATACACCCGTGTTGAGCTGCCCCCCCCCCCACTTCCAAAAATTAAAAAACAAATAGCCCTGATTTATGAGCTATTTATGAGCTTTCATATTCCGCAAACTAAAAATTTTGAGCTCGTTCCACTGAGCAGGAATTTAATACTTTAGTGAGGGGGGGCTCACTACTTAGAAATAGGAATATTGAATGGGTTTTTGCGGCAGAATTACGAGCTACGTATGAGCTCTTGAAATTATATAGTTTCGATTTTTGAGCTCATTCCCTTCACCCCCAAACAACCCTTTAATTGATTTAACTTAAGAGAAAAATGCTGAGAAAACTTAAAATATATCGTATTGCGGATATAATTCCTATAGCTTATATACTCTAAGAATAAACTATTAAATCACGTGCATTTCGATTATTGAGCTACAACCCCTTCGCAAGAAAACCACCCTATCTTCCCGGCTTAAGAGAAAGTTGTACTTAAAATGCATTAATTAAAATTATTTGGCGACTACATATCATTTAATAATTTATAAGCTTCCAAATTACGAGCATTTAGATCAGTAAATTGCAATTTATTTTATATAGTGCAGTCACTAAAGGTAAAAATCAACGATTACTTTCAATTTCGGTGAACCTTCATCGATTTTCACGAAAATTGGTCAGTGGTTAGAGGATACGTCAAGAAACAAAGGTGACATGGTACCACCTTGCGCCTTTACCCTAAGGGTGGATACCGCCCCTTCCCGGGGGTGAAAATTATTTTATAAAAAATAACTGCACAAATCAATAAAAGAACAAATTAAGAGCAAAATTTATTATATAAAGTTATTAAAATAAGTCAATACTTTTTAAGTTATTAAAGACCAAAAATTTTAATTATTCGTGAAAAAAATGCATGTTTTGAAGCGGTTTTTCGTAAATCACTGAAAAACTGTAAGTTTTTACAAAAAAGTTAATAGTAGTTTAATTCGTATAGCTTATAGTCTAAGAATAAACTCTTAAATCACGCGCCTTTCGATTATTGAGCTACAACCCCTTCGCAAGAAAACCATCCCATATTCCCGGCTTAAGAGAGAGTTGTACTTAAAATAATTTAAATTAATTATTTGGTGACTAGATATCGTTTAATAATTTATAAGCTCGCAAAATATACGCATATCAATTATTAAATGGCCATTTTCTTTCTATAGTGCAGTCACTGAAGGTAAAAATCAACTATGACCTTCGATTTCGGTAAATCTCCATTCATTTTCACGAAAATTGGTGAGCGGATAGAGGATACGTCAAGAAAGAAAATTAACAATAACAACTTAGCCGGGAGTATATGTCACCCCTTCTCGGGGGTGAAAATTACTTTATTAAAAATAACCCCACAAATCAAGAGAAGGACAAATTCTAAGCAAAATTTGTTATATAATATTATTAAAATAAATCAATACTTTTTGAGTTATTAAAGATCAAATATTTTAATTTTTGTGTTGGTCTGTACCCATTGAATTGGCAAGTACCTAGCATCTTCGAGCAGGGAAACATGGTGCCCTTTTAGCATGTGTTCCATTATATCTTTCAACACCGACTTGTAATCATAAAATTTTACCAAATTATATTATGTAAACCATATATTATGGGGTTACCACTATATACAGTGTGCTAGTTTCAAACTACTCGGCAGAATGCACTAAAGATGTTCTGTATTAGAACGAAAACGTTTTGCAATCCATGACATTTTAGATAGTTTTTAAATAAACGATTCTATACCAGAATACATCTCGAAGTTTTTTACTTCTGTATGAGTTTTTTTCAAAAAGTATTGATTTATTTTAATAACATTTAGGTCTGGATCCCGCGTATGAAAAAAAAGTTGATTAATAGCATGCTGAAAATTTGTGAATAGCTTAAGGGTGTCTAGTCGGATAAACTTTGATATATGGGAACACTGGAACAGGGGCAGTTTTAATTGTGGAACAGGTTAAAAATTTGGAACGGTCACACCACGAAAACGGCACATCTATTTTGTCCGACAGAACAGACTTAAACTTTTCGAACAGAGATTAAACTCTCATGCAAAAATCAGACTGCTATTTATCACCAAATGGGCGTTTTAATGAGTGGAACATGTAGAATATGTCAAATGACAGGAATTATGACAGGTGATAAATAGCAGTCTGATTTTTGCATGAGAGTTTAATCTCTGTTCGGAGAGTTTAAGTCTGTTCTGTCGGACAAAATAAATGTGCCGTTTTCGTGGTGTGACCGTTCCAAATTTTTAACCTGTTCCACAATTAAAACTGCCCCTGTTCCAGTGTTCCCATATATCAAAGTTTATCCGAGTAGACACCCTTAAGCTATTAACAAATTTTCAGCTTGCTATTAATCAACTTTTTTTCATACGCGGGATCCAGACCTAATTATATAACAAATTTTGCTTATAATTTGTCCCTCTCTCGATTTGTGGGGTTATTTTTAATAAAGTAATTTTCACTCCCAAGAAGGTGTGACAGATACCACAGGCTAAAACCGCAAGTTGTTATTGTCAATTCGTGAAAATGAATGGAGATTTACCTAAATCGAAGGTCATAGTTGATTTTTACCTTCAGTGACTGCACTATAGAAAGAAAATGGCAATTCAATAATTGAGATGCGTATATTTTGCGAGCTCATAAGTTATTAAACGATATGTAGTCGCCAAATAATTAATTTAAATTATTTTAAGTACAACTCTCTCTTCTTAAGCCGGGAATATGGGATGGTTTTCTTGCGAAGGGGTTGTAGCTCTATAATCGAAAGGAGCGTGATTTAAGAGTTTATTCTTAGAATATAAGCTATACCAATTAAACTACTATTAACTTTTTTGTAAAAACTTAAAGTTTTTCAGTGATTTACGAAAAACCGCTTCAAAACATGCATTTTTTTCACGAATAATTAAAATCTTTAATCTCTAATAACTTAAAAAGTATTGACTTATTTTAATAACTTTATATAATAAATTTTGCTCTTAATTTGTTCTTTTATTGATTTGTGCAGTTATTTTTTATAAAATAATTTTCACCCCCGGGAAGGGGCGGTATCCACCCTCAGGGAAGGTGCAAGGTTGTACCATGTCACCTTTGTTTCTTGACGTATCCTCTAACCACTGACCAATTTTCGTGAAAATCGATGAAGGTTCACCGAAATTGAAGGTAATCGTTGATTTTTACCTTCAGTGACTGCACTATACAAAATAAATTGCAATTTACTGATCTAAGTAAGGCAAGGTGGTACCATGTCACCTTTGTTTCTAGACGTATCCTCTAACCACTGACCAATTTTCGTGAAAATCGATGATGGTTCACCGAAATTGAAGGTAATCGTTGATTTTTACCTTCAGTGACTGCACTATACAAAATAAATTGCAATTTACTGATCTAAATGCGCGTAATTTGGAAGCTTATAAATTATTAAATGATATGTAGTTGCCAAATAATTAATTTAATGCATTTTAAGTACAACTTTATCTTAAGCCGAGAAGATAGGGTGGTTTTCTTGCGAAGGGGTTGTAGCTCAATAATCGAAATGCACGTGATTTAATAGTTTATTCTTGGAGTATATAAGCTAGAAGGAATTATATCCGCAATACGATATATTTTAAGTTTTCTCAGCATTTTTCTCTTAAGTTAAATCAATTAAAGGGTTGTTTGGGGGGTGAAGGGGATGAGCTCAAAAATCGAAACTATATAATTTCAAGAGCTCATAAATAGCTCGTAATTCTGCCGCAAAAACCGATTCAATATTCCTATTTTTAAGTAGTGGGGGGGGGCTGACTCAGCCCCCCGCCCCCCACTAAAGTATTAAATGCCTGCTCAGTGGAACGAGCTCAAAATTTTTAGTTTGCGGAATATGAAAGCTCATAAATAGCTCATAAGTTAGGGCTATTTGTTTTTTAATTTTTGGAAGTGGGGGGGGGCAGCTCAACACGGGTAATAAATACATACGAAAGAAAAGCGAAAATTGCCAATTGATCTTTTGTAAATATCTTTAATATGTACTTTATAATACAAAACATATTAAATAATAATAAATATATAAAGACAATAGCTTGTTTATATAAAATGCATTCATATTTAGCGTATTGGGCGCTTAGCAACAATTTTCATGGGTTTTAAAAGGATATACATAATCATAAAATTCTTAAGGAGTTATTTGCTAAACATTTGTAACGGTATATGCTTATGTATTGTAATATAGAACCAAGACAATAATAAACCTGCATAGTAAAAGCTTGTTTATACGGAATATGTACACATTGAGTGTATTCAATGCTTAACAACAATCTTTATTGTTTTCGAAAATATTTAATGGTAAAAATAAGCCCTTACCTAGTTAACCTGCTTTCATCAAAATGGTTGGAACTTACTCGTTTTTTACCATAAACCGTCCTGAGAATACACAAAAACCGTTGTATCAAAAGAAATACTAGCTACTTGCGAATTTCTTCACCACCTCACTGCGATTTTCACCCCAAGAATATGTCACTAAAGTGAAAATAAAGCTCACGATCTATGCACGACAGTGTTAAAGCATATATTTTTGGAATACAAGAATATAAAATTGCCTAAAAGCTGACAATTTGACAGCAGATAATACAGTCTTGCAAGCAAGGCCCGGGCAGAAACAAACGTCGGTGATTTATTCCAGAGCGCCCGCTGTAGATCTGCGCTGTATCTACCAGAAAACCTGTAAAATTGTATTCTTCCTTGGCTCTACAACTCTATGGGAGTCTTAGCCACGTTTACTATTGTCGTCAACTCTTACCAGTCTTTTGCCGTTCCTGCATTCTTTCATCTTATTCTTGGCGACCAAATGATGTTCTGCCATCGGGCCTTTCCCAGAAGGTTTTATTTAGTAGTTTGTCATTATTCGATCTCAGTCCATTCCGTATCCATAGGGTGCTTGGAGTTCCTGGTTATGTCTTTATTTTCACTCGCTCGTTATCTCGTCTAATTTAGTCTAATGTTTCACGCTGTTTCAGTGTCTACGTCTCACTTCCATATGATATTATGGGGCGAATTACGAAGACCGAGGAAGATAAAGTTGTGAAAACATTACCGGAGATGACAAGAGAGGAAATGGACGAAGCCATTAATAGAATCAAAACAGGATAAGTATATGAGGAGAGCGAAATTACACTAGAAATGATAAAGTCCTTATCTAGGAGTATAGGGAAAGGAATTGAAAGGAGAATTTGCCAAGAAGCTTGGAAAATCAAAAAAATCAATATATAAAAACGAGAAGACACCCAATATGAAAACTACATAACAATGTGCCTAGACCACGTTATCTATAAATTATAGACATCGGTAATAATAAAAGGGAGTACGTTGAACCAGAATTTGAAGAAGAATAAGCAGCATTTAGGCCAGATAGGGAGACAAATGACAACATATATTAATAAATATAACAGAAAGAAAAATAGAAGATGTCTTTTGATTCAATTGGCAGAAATAACTAGATGTACCTAAAACATTAATCAGAATCATAGGAAGTACATACAAGACAATTAGAGAAAAAGGACAAGTAGGAGCCCAAAGATACAATAAAATCAAAAGAAGCAAAAAGATAAAAGAGGGGGAAGGGATCATTTTGGCCCCAAGTTCTTAAATCAATAAAAACTCAGTTTAAAGAAATTAAATCAACTCTAGTAGACAATAGAATCTGATTTTAGTTTTTAGTTTCATTGTTTAACACATTCGCTGCCTATCAACAACTTCGGAACACCATACAGAATGCAGTTTTTGACATTTGCCACATACTTATTACTTTGTTACAGCCGTGGCATTGATTGGAAGTATGATTTCCTTTACAAAATATTGCCACATACTTATTACTTTGTTACAGCCGTGGCATTGATTGGAAGTATGATTTCCTTTACAAAATATTTTCAACTGATTTTTTTTTTTCGTTTTTGGATAGTAACAGTGCTTGTTGTTGGTAGAACTGGTGTTGCTAGGCGTAGTACTAGATTCGGGTGGCAAGGTGTGGAGCCCATAATTCTTCACACAGCCGAAGAATAAACTTACCAAGACTGAGTCTACTTCCAGTTACTTCTTTATATATAATCCATGCATTTATTGCTCCCAAGTCAAGAGTATTATAAAACACGTACATAGGCCATGGTCTTGTAGTAACTTTTGTAGTCTAAAAACGCGTCATTTGGTCCTCTACACCAACAATTGTATCTTTGTGTTCACTTGTGTTCACCAACAATTGTATTTTTATTGCGCAGATGATTAGTAGCAGCATAAGGGTATAGCCATTTACAATAAACATACATAAATATAATTTTACCCAACCGACAGGAATTTGAAAGAAAGACTTTCCCACAAAAAGATTATAACTTACACAGAGCTAATTTGGCCCCTTTAGACTTCTATGGTAATTTACCATTTACCATAATAAACCATTTAAAAAATTTAGTAAACAATATTTTTTGTTTTAAATAAGGCTTTGTATCAACATATTAAAAGTCATAAAACATGAAATTATTATTGCCTCAAATAAAAAAACTACAATAACTTCAAATCACAACATGGGCCAAATTGGCCCCTCCGACTTTTTAGTGTTAAGCCCATTGTTTTTCATCATAATAATGGACAGAATTATAAGTAACCTCAAAGCTAAAGAAGAAAACCTAAATACAATAATTATTGGATATATTAACTTGCAACCAGTAAAATTACAGAATTTACTCGACACAGATGATATTGCACTCTGGCCTTTTGGGTTTGCCAGTGTCATTAATTTAGATAATCTACCTACAGGTAGCGAACAACAAAAATAAAATGCAAAGGCTGGTGAAAGAAAATGAATATAAATAGATCAAAAACAATGCATGATAGTTAATCAAAAAGAAGACCAAACCAAACAGGAGATTAAAAAATGTATTGGAACAATATTAGAAAAAAAATGTCAATGGACGAATATCTGGTTAGCATTGTAACTGATGATGGCAAAATAGACGCGGAAATAACAAATAGAGGAAATAAGTCTACGCGATTATACTACATAATTAATACAACAATACTAAGACACAGGGACGTTAAAATGGGAGTCAATAAAAAAAAATCACAATATTACAACAGTATCAATAATAACATACGTACTATCCGTTGCAAGATAATTCGGATGGAATTCCTCAGATTAAGAGACTGGGCCGATATCAAGCACAAAATGACTGTACTCCCTTAATGCTGTAACGAATAGTCACCCTTAGTCTTTGTCTTTCGTTAGATTAGGTTCAATTTTAAATTATATCCAAAGTTTAAAGGTACTTTACTAAATGATAAATCTTATTTAATCCGAAATATCTTGCAACGAATTAGTAAGCAAAAACTGGACAATTCAAAAACATATTATTTGTTCGAAACCAGAAAGAATTACAAGGCAAAAATAAGAATTGGGAAGTAGAAGGAAAAGAAGAAGGGGAAGCCCAGAAGGAAATGGATATATCAGATCATGGAAATAGTCTTGAATAAAGGAAAAACTATTGAAGAATTAAAGACGATCAATGGCCAAAAATAGAAATTAATGGAAATAATGGCTAAAGAGAGGATATGAGAAGAAAAAAATGTTTTTTAAAAAAACGCTTTTTTTAGTTGCGAGTGACTAAAATTAAAAATATAAAAAATCAACTAAAAAGCAAAAAATAAAAAAAATTCAAGGATTATTCGAAAAAACTGTTGACAGATTAAATATACAAAAATCTCACACATTCGTTAAAAAATTGAAAAAATCTAACACATTCGTTAAAAAAGAAAAGCGTGGGGCGCGTTTTCATCGAATAAACGGTTTTCGCCCCACGCTTTTCTTTAACGAACGTGTTAGATTTTTTTCAATTTTTTAACGAATGTGTGAGATTTTTGTATGTTTAATCTGTCTAACAGTTTTTTTCGAATAATCCCTAAAGTTTGAATTTTTTATTTTTTTGCTTTTTAGTTGATTTTTTATAATATTTTTAATTTTAGTCACTTGCAACTAAAAAAAAGCGTTTCTTAAATTTTCTTTTCATATTTTTTTATTTTTTATTTTTTATTCTTACACTTTTTATACATTAAAATATGTCGTCATAAAATATACGTATAAAACATATGATGTACAAACATGAAAAATAGTCGGAATCGGAAAAAAATTTGAAACTTTATTATTTATTTATGAAGCGTAACGTAAACAATTAACGTAAAAAGTGAAATTATGTATAGTTCATATAATTAGCTACAATCTGTAAAAGTTTCAAGTTTCTTCATTGTAAAAAACAAGAGAATTTAAGCATTTTCCATTAAAATCGTTTTTTTTATTTAAACAATTTTAATAAACATAAAAAAAAAATTATTGACTATGCGTATATTGTTCCCGCGAATGCATATGTCTGCAAATTTTCATTCATTTGCATTGAAAAAAAAGCAGTCAAATTAACGTCTAAATATTTGACCCAAACGATTGTACTAAAGAAAAGCGTTTAAAAAGGAAGAAGTGTTTTTAAATGTGTAATGATTAAAATCAACACTTAGGTACTTACCTAATCTATGAAGGAAGAATTAAAGAGTTAAGTAAAAAATGAACGCAATAATAGGCACAATCATGGGAAACTACATTTGAAAACTGGCCAGGATTGGAAAAAAAGCTATAAGTTAATTTAAATCGACGTTTTAATGTGCCGAAAACTAGCATAAGCTAGAAAAGCGAAAATTACCAGTTAATATTTTGTAAATATCTGTTATTGTGTGCTTCATAATACAAAACATATAAATAATAATAAATCAACAAAGACAATACAATAGCTTGTTTATATAAAATACACTCAGATTTAGCGTATTGGGCGCTAACAACAATTTTCAAGGGTTTTAAAAGGATACAATCATAAAACCCTCGAGGAGTTATTTGCAAAACATATGTAAAGGTATATGCCTATGTATTATACATAGTATAGAACCGTGACAATAATAAACTTGCATAGTAAATGCTTGTTTATACAAAATATGTACACATTGAGTGTATGTAATGCTTAACAACAATCTTTATTGTCTTGGAAAAGATGTAATGGTAAAAATAAACCCTTACCTAGTTAACCTGCTTTCATCAAAATGGTTGGAATTCCATTGTCCAATTTATATTCCCTCCTCTCCATAATACTTGTTAAAAAGCACTTGAAATCGATGCACTGTCTCGTAACACTCGAATCTACCACATATTTCAACCTGATCGCCGATTTTTCATACAACTTGCTCGTTTTTTACCATAAACTGTCCTGAGAATACACAAAAACCGCTGTATCGAAAGAAAGACTAGCTACTTGCGAATTTCTTCACCACCTCACTGCGATTTTCACCCCAAGAATATGTCACTAAAGTGAAAATAAAGCTCACGATCTATGCACGACAGTGTTAAAGCATATATTTTTGCAATACAAGAATATAAAATTGCCTAAAAGCTGAGAATTTGACAGCAGAGAATACAGTCTTGCAAGCAAGGCCCGGGCAGAAACAAACGTCGGTGATTTATTCCAGAGCGCCCGTGGTAGGTCTGCGCCGTGTATGCCACGGGTTAAAAATCGAAATCGGAGAATACGCACGTCGTAACTTTACTGAGATGGCTTATGTTCATCCCTTCTTTGCTAATGTTCACCCTAAATGGTCTCTCTCCACCCAGAGCCGACCCCACCGTATTTTCCCTGCAAGTGTCGAAACATACTCTTGTGTGTTTTTTATGGTAAAATTTGCCGCATCAAATGATAAATAAACCGAAGGGGTAGAAGTATTTTTGAATTTTTTATGGCAATCGGAGGTGACAAAAATTCATTTTATATGGTGGTTAAAGCATTATAAAAAATATTTATTTTTCTGCTATCATAAATTAATTATAAAATCATTTCCATACAATAAATAAATTCATTAAAAACTGTTTTAACATTTTAAAAGCCAACGATCCCATTTTGGGTACACGATAAAAAATATATTGGATTCAAGAATATTGAAATATATTACAAATATTAATAAATATGGTTTCTACTACAAATGAAGCTGGAGATGATATGCTTAAATTAGCAACAGCACTATATATGGCGATTGTTAACACATTCTTTAAAAAGGGAGAAACTCATCTTATTGCGTACAAAAGTGAACAACATCAATCCCAAATGGACTATTTCATGATAAGGAAAGGAGACATACGTGAATGCAAGGACTGCAAGGCAATAGTTAGTGAGACAGTAAGCCAACAACATCAATGAAACAGGTGACCAAAATCACGAGATAAAAAGACGTACTGAAATTGCCAGGTCTACTTTTATAAAAATGAAAAAATTATTTTGTAATCGTGATATTAGTATTCATCTACGAACTAGAATGTTAAAATGCTATGTATTCAGTACTTTGCTCTACGGTGTTGAGTTATGGACTGTTAAACAGAGGAATATTAAAAATCTTGAAAGCTTTGAGATGTGGTGCTACGCCGTATACTAAGAATAAGTTGGGTGGATAAAATTACAAATGAAGAAGTAATACGCAGAATAAATAACGAGCCAGAAGTTCTACTGAATATAAAAAAGAGAAAACTTGAATACTTAGGCCACCTGATGAGGGGACAAAAGTACACATTCCTACAAAATATAATGCAAGGAAAAATCCAAGGACGAAGAAATCCAGGCCGTAGAAGAATGTCCTGGATGAGAAATTTGAGAGAGTGGTTTGGCTGTTCCACTAACGAATTGTTCAAAACAGCAGTAAATAAAATTAGAATCGCCCTAATGATATCAATCTCCGATAGGAGAGGCACTCAAAGAAGAAGAGAAGCCAACAACATAAGCTGCTTGTTCTGGACATTGAGGTAAAAAAAAAGGGAAGCTAAACCAAAATATCGGAGAGGACCACAAAAAATCAAGTGGTGGATGCTAAAAGATGAGAAGGCAGGGAGAGAATAGGTAGTAGACAAAATATGTTGGAACATGAAAGGAAGCCCTAATACAATTTGGAGAAAAATGGCCAGTAGTATTAGAGGGACTGCTATTGAAATACTTGGGAAAACGCCAGGAAAAAAGTTTGAGGATAAAGAGACTTGGTGGTGGTCAAACGAAGTACAAGGGAAAATAAAAGATAAGGGAAAATTATATAAAAAGTGGCAAGAAACCAGATCCGACACAGACTTTCAAAACTATATGGTGGCGAAAAAGGAAGCGAAAATAGCAGTAACAAAAGCCAAAGTAGAAGCGTATTCAAACCTATACGATCAACTTGATACCAGGGAAGGCGAAACGAAAATATATAAACTAGCCAAAGAGAGAGCAAAGAAAGCAAAAGATTTTAATCAGATTAGATGTATCCGAGATGAAAATAATAAAATACTAGTTCAAGAAAAGTATGTCAAAAAGAGATGGAGAAAGTACTTTGACAGCTTATTAAATGAAGAATTTGACAGACAGCCTGTAGAGTCAACGGAGACAGTAGCAGCAATGGTCACCAAAATAACAAACGAGGAAGTGGCTCAAGCGCTTCAAAAAATAAAGAAAGGAAAAGCGGTAGGACCAGATGATATTCCTGGGGAAGTATTGAGAGCATTTAGAGAGACAGGAACAAGGTCGCTAGCAGGTGTATTTAATAGAATTATGGAAGTTGTGTCAGACGAATGGAGAAGCAGTCTACTAGTACCTGTCTACAAAAACAAGGGAGATATACAACAATGTACAAACTACAGGGTTATAAAACTGCTTAGCCACACCATGAAAATATGGGAAAGAGTAATTGATAGACGGATACGTGAAGCGACCGAAATATCCGAGAATCAATTTGGCTTTATGCAGGGCAGATCAACAACAGATGCAATTTTCATTATAAGGCAGTTGATGGGAAAATACAGGAGTAAAGAAACAAACGCTCATATGGTATTCATTGATCTTGAGAAAGCATATGATAGAGTTCCTCTAGAAATTCTGTGGTGGGCACTCAATAAGAAAGGAGTCCCTGGTGAATATGTAAAGATTGTGAGGGATATGTATGAGGGAGCAACGACTAGTGTTAGGACAGGTGTGGGAGAGACTGATAAATTTCATGTGAAAGTAGGATTGCACCAAGGCTCGGTGCTTAGTCCGTGTTTATTCTCATTAGTTTTGGACCAGATAACAGCGAAACTACAGGGTAACATTCATTGGTTCTTAATGTATGCTGATGATGTCGTGTTAGTAGGAAATAGTAAAAGAGACAGTGGCGGCTCGTGGCCTTACAGACAGGGTCGGCAAGGTTTTTTTGTCTCCTCATATAGGTATACCATCAAACTAAAAGGCTTAAATCATCATAGGAGATTTTGTTGTTTTTTGGTGTTTTTTGTTGTTTTTTGGTGTTTTTTGTTGTTTTTTTTTTATTTGATGTAATTGACATTCTCTCTTGTTTCATGGTGTTTCGACAATACGGGTTGATTCTTTTGAGACAAGATAAATCCCGTTTATTTGAATGAATATCTTGGGCAAACTCTGTCTTAAAAATATTTAAAAGAATATTAACAGAGTAATTATTTAATAAAGTTCTCAAACCGATTGCTTCACGGATCGAGGTATCGCCACTTTCAAAATCGTCGCCTTCGATAATAAAATCAAAAACTTCCAAAAGCTGTTCACGAAAATCTGCTACAGATACTAAAACTACCAGAGATAATCTGCTTAGATAAAACTAACCAAGATTTAAAATTTCATCGCGTCTGACAAACTGTTTGCTTTTTTTTTGAAACAAATTTGTTCTAAAGCAGTAGTCCGTTTAGGTGAGCTAAACTGGCAAGAAAAAACGATATTCTTTATTTTTTACATGCACGTATCATGCAAAACTAAATTCATTATATGCGCATAATAGTGAGTAAGTAAAGCTTGTGATGCAAAAGTTTTAACTTTTGCCTGGAGACCATTCAATTCACCACACATCACAGCAACGCCATCATAAGATTGCCCCAGTTTTCCCTACCAATTTATTTTTGATCAAACAATTTTAATCTGTTCTTTAACACACCAAAAATATATTCTGCCTTATTGCTTTTACTCACGTCTCTAAAACCTAAAAATTTCTCATAAATATTACCACATAACGCGTATCGAACAACAATAATTGATAATTATGAATGACATGATAATCAGAAGTTTCATCTACTTCAATCGAAAAGCAAATGGTTTTATAAATCTCAGATTCAATAACGTTATTCAAAATGTAACTATTTGATTATATGTATTAGTTCATTCTGTATTACGAATACACTTCGAATCAGAAAGTAAATATTTCTAAAACAATTTTATTAATTCTCTATAATTACTTTGATTTTTAACAAATGCTTCTATCCATCGTGTCCACTAAATGATAATTCCTGACAACTTAAAAAAATTACAATATCAATTAAACGACGTAAAACGGCGTGATTATTTTTGACAATTTCTGCCGATGCTTTCAAATGAAACACCGACCGGCAGATTTAAATGTGCCGTACCTACCGCTAATGCCTACGGAGAGAATGCATGTTCGCTTGCTCATCGACTTGTTATTTCGTTGAGTTTTACGTGTATATCGTCAAGCTACGGATTAGTTGGGGTCGCCTAGCCGAAAAATCAGATTAATGGCTCGGATCATTCATTTTTTGAGAAGTCTGAAATGCGCAGGGATGACTTAACGCTCGGATTGATCTAATCCTTTTAAAAACCTTGAATAAAATTTAGTCTGTATTATCTGACAGATTTTTTTACTCCACAGATACAAATATTAAAAAAATATATATATCTATAAATGTGTGGGCACACTGCCGACCCTGACCGGCCGCCACTGAAAAGAGACTTAGAACAACAACTGGAACAGTGGAGACAAGCTCTGGAGGAAAAAGGTTTAAAACTTAGTAGGACAATGACAAAGTATTTGCAATGTTCATTTAAAGATGGAGTTACTACAAATAAAATGGTATCTTTGGATGGTGAACTGATTGTAAAAAGCAATAGTTTTAAGTACCTGGGATTGGTATTACAGAGTAATGGAGAAATAGATGGAGATGCATGCAGTAGAATTAGGGCTGGATGGACGAAGTGGAAGGAAGCGAGTGGTGTGCTGTCTGACAGGAAAATTCCAATGAAGTTGAAGGGAAAATTCTATAAAACAGCCATAAGACAGGCTATGATGTACGGAACTGAATGTTCGGCAGTGAAAAATAAATAGGAACAACGAATGCATGTGACGGAAATGAGAATGCTTAAATGGATGAGTGGTGTGACAAAAAAGGATAAAATTAAAAATATTGAATTAGGGGGAGCCTAGGTGTGGCACCAATTGATGCCAAAATGAGAGAGCATAGGTTGAGATGGTTTGGTCATGTTCAACGTCGAGACGCTAATCACCCAATACGAAGAATGGCTGAAGTGCAGATTCCTGGAAGGAGTAGGAGAGTAGGAAGTCTCAGAAAAACGTAACGCCAGTGACGCTCTCGCTCTTAGTATTTTTACCGTTTTTACTCAAAAAGTTTAGTTTTCATTCTCTCTCCCTCACGTTAAAAAAAAGTATTTTAATTAAGTTATAATACCTAGTAGGGAAAGAAAGTATGCTAAATGTGCAGTTACTCGAGCGTTATGTGGACCTGTTGGGGAGTAGGTCCTAAAACCAAAAAAAGTTAAGTAAAGTTTTCCATTTTAGTGGGGACTTTCCATTTTTTAATTTAATTTTCCATTTCCAACAATCGTTTTTTCCGATTATAACGCCATATGGAATCCAAATCTGCAATAAAAAATGGGGCTCCTATTTAATATTTTAAAGTAAACCCCCTCCCCACCTCCGTAGGGGGTCGTGTTTAATGTCATTCGATAGATTTTTCAAAAATATTGAATACGTATATTTTGCAGTTCGATCTGATGTTTATTTCGGGAAATATCGCGGGATTTACATATAAAATTTTAAATTTACCCCCACCCCTCTCCATGGGAGGTTGTGTTTAGTGTCATTAGATAGATTTTTAAAAAATATGGAAGACGTATTTTTAGTTCTTCGATCTGACGTTTATTTCTCGAAATATTCGCTTTTTCCTTGTGAAACTTTGTGACACCCGACACACATTTCCTTACACCCCGCTCAAATCGTCAGATTTTTGAAATATACACTGTTCTGTATGTACTTAACTTACCTTATCTTAATCTGACGATTTGGAGTTTTTCTAAGGATAGATTTTTTTCGGACCCCCTTAACGAACTCCTCTGTAGGAAGATCCAATATATTATGATAGGGGTACATTTACAGGGTACAAGGTTTCTCCCCATGTGAAAATCTGACGCGCTCGAGTAATTGCAAAAATCTTCGCTTGGGCTCCCCTACCATAAGTGTTATATGTAACAAATCGGAACTATGATAATTTATTAATAATTACATTAAAGAATCAGTGCAGTGTATAATTCCACGTCCACAGGAAAAGGAAACAGAACCAGTCACCTACACCCAAAATTATGTAAGCCGTAAGTCTTCTTCTTCAAGTGGCATCTCCGCGTGTCATCATCATACCTATTCGGACTTTGGAGACGGCTGCTCTGAAAAGTTCATTTGATGTACATCCGTACGATTCTCTCAGGTTGCGCAGCCACGATATTCTGCGTCTTCCTTGTTTTCCTATGCTTCTCTTTCCTTGAATCTTTCCCTGCATAATCAATTGGAGCAAGTTGTATCTCTTTCCACGTGTAATATGTCCGAGATATTCCAATTTTTTGGTTTTTATTGTATTTAAAACTTCCATTTCTTTATTCACCTTTCTCAGAACCTCTTTGTTTGTGAGACGTGTTCTGTCCATGATATTTTCAGAATTCTTCTATATACCCACAACTCAAATGATTCCAGTTTTTTCACTGATGCCCATTCAAGGTCCAAGCTTCCATTCCGTAAAACAGAGTCGAGAAAACTTAGCACCTAGGCAACCTTACTCTTAGCTTTTGTAAGCCGTAAGTACCTACTCTCAAATTCGACAGGTCGTCACAAGGGTTTGATACCCAACGAGAAAATTTGAAAAACACCCTCTTTTCCCTCTAGTTACGATGTAAGGTGAGAGTGTTAACCAATACTCTGAGGCATTTCAAATAAACATTGGACTAAAACAGAGAGATGCACTTTCACCACAACTCCTCAACTTACTCCTCAGCTCTGTAACACATAATGAAAATTGCAAGAATCGAAACACTGACAGTATTCCATTAAGAAGGATCAAACTTACTGTTACTGTTGGCATTTACAGGCGATATAGAACTAACTAAAAAACACTAGATTCAGAATGAAGGAGACTTTCGACAGGTTTGAGAAGGAAGCAGAAAAGATAGGGCTCTTAATCAATGAAAACAAAACTAAATACCTACATGTGTATAAGCCGCTATATACGAAACAGACATAGAATCGGACAAAAGATCACCATCGATGACTTTAACTTTGCGCGTTAGAGAATTTATAAAGAAATGAATAAAATTTTCTTCCCGAAAACAGTATATAACACGTTTTTGATAAATAGGCCTTAAATACGGATCTGTCTTTATTAATAACGAAAGAGACACGAAAGAAAAAATATAATCGTATATATTAAACCTTCTGGCGACGTCTCTGCATTTGGTAACTATCTGTTCAGCATTTTTGTTCATCAGACTTTGATGTTTCAAGAATAATTCAGTGGCGATGATGTAAAAACACAACATCAATATTCGAAAGCGCCTCTTGCTTTCCTTTCTGAGCAAACAACTTCTCTAATCTACAAGATTACACTCAAATATTATAATCAGAAAAATGAAAACTGGTTGGATATTGACAGGAAGCTTAATGGAACGAATTTCACTTGATGCATACAGAAAATGTCTGTAGGGGTTAATATTCAACGAGAATTGGATACTTCTTTGAATACAGGGATGGCATAAGTACAAAAAATCCAAAACGATTTCTCAAGACCCTTCCATTGCAAAAATAAACTAAGGCTAATGGACTATAGATCTTGTTGGGAAGAAGAAGGATATTTATAATAAATGGCTAGCAACAAAGTACAGTTACGATCACTGAATAGTTTACACCTTAATTTTTATATTGTAATACTGTAAAATTTCAGCGTCGTACGGATCTGATAAATGTCAAAGTCAAAAAATTTCAAAAAGTCAATACTTGTCAAAAATTTCGAGTGTTGAAAAATAAAATAAAACGATATCAAACTCCTCCAAAAAAACTTCTTTGTATACTTCCCATTTTGTTAATTTTTTTTATTTAGCTTAATGCCTCGGCAACTAATGGCCCTTGGCATTTTTGTTAAATTTTGTAAAATATATTTATATGTTTTGATTTTTAAATTGTAATCAACCTATTCTAGGCACACCACTGGTAACGTCACTTTGACGTAAAAGGTGCGTTTAAACGAGGTAAAATTTAAAAAAATCGGCTTCTAGATACGTAAGCCTGTAAACTATTCAATGATCGTAACTGTACCTTTCCGATCGGCAACAGTACAATAGTTTAAACAAAGAAATAAAAAAAGAGTTAATTAAAGCAAAAAATGAGAGGTGGAATAAAGCCTTGCGATAACGTAGAAATTTTTATGAAACCTGAAGAAGTAAAGAAGCCTGAAAAGCCATTACAGGTAGTAGAACAGATAGGCCAGGGTAATAAGACAAAAATATACCCTGTTCGTGACACTTCAGCAGCCAGGGTACTGAAGCGTTTTTTCGACAGCTAATATCTATACGCTGTGAGCTCGTACGTAGAGGGGATATTTACAAATTTGCGAGCGCCAGTCGTGACAAGTCTGTAAACCTTTACCGGAAATTTGACATAAATGTCAAGGTTATTAATTTAAAATTAAAATTAAAAACATTAATTATAAAAAATATTAGTTGGTCAAAGCTGTGGTATATATTTTTAACTTAAATACACTTACGTTTTAAATACTGAATTTAAATTTTTTTAATGTTCCGTATAATATGATTTTATAAATCAATCTATCAATCTTAGCGCCATCTACATGATAATTGTGAAAGTATCCGAAGTAAGAAATTCATATTTTATCAATAGAACGTCAAAATGATTAGCAAAATCTTAAAAAAATCTATTACAATTTATTTAATTTTTGCGTTGTAAATATTAAGCAATAACAATTAAATAATAAATTTAAAAATTACCGGTGAAAGTTGAATTAGTAACCGCTAGTAGCCACACCAGCGAAGCTCATAGCGTATAGGAACAAATTGTAACTATTTCCTGCGTAGGATCTGGCGGCCATTTTTATTTATAAACAATTAACTGTCAAAAAATGGCATTTTTCCCTTTTTTTTCAAATCAATGGAAAACAGTGAAACTTATGATTTTTTAGTACAAATATCTTTGAGATTATGGAAAAAGCTTTAAAATGACATATTACAAAGTTTGATATACTCATTTATTGTTAATATAACTGCGAAAAAAAGTCGGAATTGCAAAAAAAAATATTTTCGCCATAACTGTTTAAAAATTAGTGTATAGGTTTGACATTTTCGTCAAATGAGGGTTCTTTGGTGCTTAATATGTGATAAAAGTTTCAAAGCGATTCATTCAATTGTTTAAATGTTATTCGAATTGTTTATCACAGGGAGCATTTTTTTGCAATAACACAAGTCAGAAAAAAATGACGTTAGAACCATTCCACCGGTGTCAAATGGAAGAGCATGAACTATATTTTCAACTTGCGTTAAAAAAAGCGAATAAAAATGCATTTATTAGTAATAAAATAACTATGCAAAAGTACCGTAAATATTTCTTTATAAACTTTTTGGATAACTTTTTACAAAAATATTAACTTTTTACCCTGTTTTAAGTGCACAACTACCAAGTAATGTTATTTATATCATAATTGATAAAAAATTGTAATAAATATATATAATTTCTTATATAACAAAATAAAAAGTTTATAAGGAAAGATTTACGATACTTTTGCATAATTATTTATTACTAATAAATGCATTTTTTATTCGCTTTTTTTAAACCAAGTTGAAAATATAGCTCATGCTCTTTCATTTGACACCTGTGGAATGGTTCTAACGTCATTTTTTTCTGACTTATGTTATTGCAAAAAAAATGCTCTCTGGGATAAACAATTTGAATAAAATTTAAACAATTGAATAAATCGCTTTGAAATATTTATCACATATTAAGCACCAAAGAACCCTTATATGACAAAAATTTCAAAGCTGTACACTGATTTTTATAATAGATATTGCGATATTAATTTTTTTTCCAATTCCGACCTTTTTTCGCAATTATATGAACAATAAATGAGTATATCAAACTTTGTAATACGTCATTTTAAAACTTTTTCCATAATCTTAAAGATATTTTTACTAAAAAAACCATAAGTTTCACTGTTTTCCATTGATTTGAAAAAAGGGGGAAAATGCCATTTTTGACACTTAATTGTTTATAAATAAAAATGGACGCCAGATCCTACGCAGGAAATAGTTACAATTTGCTCTTATAGGTATTACCTGTCGAAAAAACGCTTCAATACTCTGGCTGCTCGAGTGTCATGGGAAAAACCTTATTACCCTGGACTAAGATAGAATATAACACAGTAAATTATCTCTTAGAACCTACTCATTCAGGTACAATCCATCCAAACAGAATCAGAAACCAAATACAGTAAATCATCAAGCCATAAGGTATCAATTTCAAATTTTTGTAAAGCTTTAGGCAGGATTTGCTGTGTTGATATTAAAATGTCATTTTATTTCTATTTAATGTACAATAAATATATACAGTGAGCACGTAAAGGTTGGAATAAATTCATTTTCTCGAGAATGGACGATTTTGGAAAAAAATCCTGAAACAGGTCAATTTTTATTTTTAAATTTCAACTTTTTGGTATATATATTATACTAATGACGTCACCCATCTGGGCGTGATGACGTCATCGATGATTTTTTTAAATAGGAATAGGGGTTGTGTGATAGCTCATTTGAAAGGTAATTTAATTCTCTATTCAGTAATATAAACATTTACATAATTATTTATACAGGGTGTCTAAAAAAATTTTTTTAAATTAAATTAATTGAGATAAAAAGAAGAATGCATGTGATGTATTTAGTCCAAAATACATTTTACTGCTCTCAGAAAACAGAAAAAAATGTGTATTTGAAAAATAATCATTGCTCTTCGCTTAAATTAAATGTTCAATCTGTCAAGAGGAAGGTGGGTGGCGGCTTTAATATTGAATTTAAGCAAAAAACGATATTCATTTGTCAAATAAACATCATTTCCTGTTTTCTGGTAGCAGTAAAATGTATTTTGAGATAAATAAATTACACACATTCTTCTTTTTATGTTAATAAATTTAATTTAAAAAAAAATTTTTTGGACACCCTGTATAAATAATTATGTTAATGTTTATATTACTGAATAGAGAATTGAATTACCTTTCAAATGAGCTATCACACGACCCCTATTCTCATTTAAAAAATTATAGATGACGTCATCACGCCCAGATGGGTGACGTCACTAGTATGATACATATGTCAAAAAATGGCAATTTAAAAATAAAAATTGACCTGTTTCAGGATTTTTTTTTTCAAAGTCGTCAATTCTCGAGAAAATGAATTTATTCCAACCTTTACGTGCTCACTGTATAATGTTTAATGGATGGACTATCGTGTCTCTTATTTAACCTAGCATTAGAAGAACTAATTCGAGAGCTGATAGGACAACGAGCAAGAGGAAGACCGAGACTTAGGTAAAAAGACAATTTAGAGAATGACTTAAAATCTATTGAAATTAGAGCAAGGAGAAGAGTTGCCAGATACAGGGGCGAATGGAGGATTGTCCTGAAGAAGGCTTTGGCTCCTAAAGAGCTGTAACGCCACTGATGATGATGATGATAAGTACAAAAATAAAATTTTTAAGATGTGGCAACGTGGCTTTTTTTAAATAAAATTGTACTGGACGGCGAATATTCGAATGTACCACAGTATCTTCTTCTTACGGTGTCTACTTGTTCCAGATGTTGGCGATCAGCATGGTTTTTGCATGCTGCTATTCGGAATAGTACGATTGTAGATGTATTGAACCACTTTCTAAGATTGTGAAGCCATGATATTCTTTTTCTGAGTGGTCCTCCCTTTCCAAATACCTTGTCCTGAAGAATGAGTTACAAGCCATATCTCTGTTCATTCCTCATAACATGGCAAGATATTCTAATTGGCGCTCTTTGATTGTGTTAATAGTCTCTCATTCCTTACCCATTCTACGTAGGACCTCAACATTAGGAATAATTAAAACGATCAAAAATATCTACCAGAGCAACACAATAAAAGTAAAAGTAGAAGATGAACTAACTGACCCAATTAAAGCTAAGTAATGGAATAAGAGAGGGGGATTTCCTAAGTCCTCTACTGTTTAACCTGATCATGGATAAAATAATAAAAAAAGTAAGAACTAAAAAGAGATACCAAATGGAAGAAAAACAACTTAAAATAATCTGTTATGCAGGCGATAATTAATCTCTCAAAGTGAAGACAATTGTTATCCATCCATCGTCCATCCAAAAGTGATGAAATTTAAATATCTAGTCATAGGCATCACACTATCTAGCTACGGAAAGCTCGAAACAGAAGAGGAAGATCAAGTGAATATAGCTGCAAGTTTGAAACGAAAAGCAACAATAGACTACCCCAGCTAATTGAAATACTATTCGAAAATAATATCTCAACCAACTAAGACAGCTATTGTCCAGGGCCGCGCCGTCCACGTGTGCAATGTGTGCAGCGCACACAGGCGCCAGCAATTATAGGGCGCCACTAGAGTTGTTATAAAAATTTTACGCTGGTAAAAACAACACTTACCCATTTACCGACCTTGTCCCTCTGTATATCACAACTTCAAAGGTAGGCACATTACGTATTGATTTAAATCTGCATAAACGAAAAAGCTTGTAAAGACATGCAGCCAAAAAAATGTTTAGGATATGAAATAAGTATATCAACATTTATATTCATACGCTAAGTCCAGAAATCCACATATTGTATGAAGTTCTGATGCAAGTTAACTTTGTTAGCAAAATTTTCAATAAAAAACAATGAATATGGAGCTGGTCTTAAATGATTTGTAAGTGTTAAAATAATTCTTGCACGAGTTTCGGACAGATAGCAAATTTACTGATGTTATTGCTACAGCAAATGAAACTGCAGAGAAACTGGGTGTGGAGCCCAGTTTTTAACCAGCCGCACAGTTACGGCTTCGAAAAAAAAACTGACAGTTCGATTACGAACATAAAGACGAACCGATTTTGGGTCCTAAACTGTCATACAAAGATTTCTTTTATTGTGTTCTCGATCAAGCATTAATTTCAGTAAATAAAAATGAAAATTTGAAATCTTTCAAATTTGAAATGAAAATTTGAAATCTTTTAAATTTTTATATAATTTGAACGACAGTAGGTACAGAAAACTCACAATTAAAACTTTTGTGTGGAAATTTGAAAAAAATATGTTATGAGTTTTGATCATCTAGAAATCTAGATTATAGAGAGGGACGATTTGTTTAAAAAAATTATTCAGCTTCAGATTTTGTTGAAAGAATTAAATAATGATGTTTGTAAAATTTTATAATTTATATTTTTAAACGAATTAACTGCAGTTGCCCAAATTTAACAAAAGCTCTTCGCATTTTGCTCACTCTGCCCATACCTATCTGTTGCACTGCTGAACGATCTTTTTCTAAACTGAAACTTAGAAAAAATTATTTAAGATCGACCACTAGATCAGAGCGCTTGACAAAATCTATTATTTCTATAGATAGAGTCTATTAGATAAAATTGATATTCACCATTTTTGTATAAAAAGATTAAAGATTTTCCGAACTGAAGACGCGAAAAGTGAATTTTTTATAAAATAGCTTTTCATGTTTAAGGGTATACGCTGTGAGCTCGTACGTAGAGGGGATATTTACAAATTCGCGAGAGCCAGTAGTGACAAGTCTGTAAACCTTTACCGGAAATTTGACATAAATGTCAAAATAATTAATTTAAAATTAAAATTAAAAACATTAATTAAAAAAAATATCTGTTGGTCAAAGCTGTGGTAATTATTTTTACCTTAAATATACTTAGGTTTTAAATACTGAATTTAAGTTTTTTTAATGTTCTATTAATCTATTAATTTATTAATCTTAGCGCCATCTACACGATAATTGTGAAAGTATCCGAAGTATAGAAATTCATATTTTGTTAATAGAACGTCAAAATGATTAGAAAAATCTTAAAAAAATCGATTACAATTTAATTACTTTTTTGCGTTGTAAATATTAAGCGATAACAATTAAATAATAAATTTAAAAATTACCGGTGAAAGTTAAATTAGTAGTCCGCTAGGAGCGACACCAGCGAAGCTCACAGCGTATAGGCGCAAAATGTCGCCTGTCAAAATTTTCATTGTGTTTTTATTAAATGTATTCATTTTTTTCGAATCCTGAGAAAAATAACAAACATTTTAGAAAAATTTAAGCGCAGAATGAAACATTGCAGTATTACCGAGAGCCGAAAGTCCCTAAAAACTTCTATAATGTTTATTTTAATAAGTTACAGGGATGAAAAATAGAGAAAATTTAGTGTGACTTTTAATTACAAATATCTAGTTCACAAGAAACTTTTTGGTTATTCTAAGGGACTTTCAGCCCTCGGTAATAATGTACATATTATAACCTCTCAATCTGCGTTTAAATTTTTCAAAAATACAAGTAAGTTTCTCAGGATTCGAAAAAATGAATACATTCAAAACACATTGAAAATTTTGACAGGCGACATTTTGCGCCTATATCCTTAATAGAAAATGGTTGTTGAATGCTCGAATATATGAATTTTATGAAAATAAAAGGCAGATATCGAGTACTGAATTTATTAAATCTTGCCCAAGTACCTATACTTTCGCTTCTAATAAAGCATCATCAGGAGCGTTTTCGATATGTACCTAATGTAGTACCGGCATTTGATTTTAATGTGTTTGTCCTTTGTTCAGTGTGAGCTATATGTTAATTTCTGCCATTATTTAATTTAAACAAATATTACGACATTCAAGGATACATTCCAATTTGACGAAACACCCATTCAAGGAGCGAAAGTATACTTGGGCAAGATTTAATAAATTCAGTGCTCAATATCTGCGCCTTTTACTACCATGATACTTCATGATTACTTAATAATACTTCATATCTTTACTTTTTTATGTTGTTACGCCAAAGGTTTTATTTTTATTTAATTATTTTACCTTTTTTTTATTTTCCTATTGCCAATTTTTTTGTTTGGTTACAACAAATAATAATTGTTTATTTTTATTGACATTGTTTTATTTAACAAAATAATTTAAAAAAATGCCTATTTTTTGGGCGCCATTAAATGTTTTGCACACAGGCGCTACCACGTGCTGGCGCGGCACTGCTATTGTCTACCTAAGCTTAGCTCAGTCTCTCAGGGTGTGTGTTCGGTGTTCGTCTTATCCTAATCTTAGATATGAACTCTGAAAATTTAGAATGGAAGCAAACAAAACAGTATTTTTAACCAATCATGTTTATTATTCAATAGAGATATAATAAAAGTATGACTTATTCAATGCATTAACAAATATATTCAAATTCTTGCCAAATACTAACAATTTCTGGATTATACTTATGGCTTTTGGTATCTGGTTCGTTGGTAACTTCTTGATGTCGAATGGTACTGTTGTAGACTTCTTATAGACCTGGGAAGATGTTCGGCCATAGGCCCCTGCAGCTGGACATGTTATGCATTGCAGTCTAGATGTCATGTTGTCTTCGCCTTATATCACACGGTGATGTTGACGGCTTGAGGCTGCCAAAGGGAGAAAGGTTGATTTATTCCCAAAAACTAGAATACAAAACGTGTATAAGTTTTGACATCAAGAAGAAAAGGTACCCTTGCCAAAAAGTATTCAAAAAGTAGCAGATGGCAAGGGGTAAATTAAATGGAATTAAGATTGATATTACTAGATAAAATTTGATTTACACGTGCATATATGAAAATTAGAAAGAAATGGGTATTTAAAATTGACCATGTGGTCGTAGACATGGAAGGTTAGGTATAGGAAAAAATGACAATAAGAAATTATTATAAAAAACTGTATGAAAACTCACCCCAAGAGAATGATAAAGTCTGGAAATAACTGTCTTATTTTTGAGGCTTCTTTGGCTTTTATACCGAAATTAATTTTCCAACACCATACTGAGAATTGAGAGACCAAGTGTCACTGCCATGACAGTGGGACGTAGGAGGTGGCAGGCATGTTCCGTATTAAAAGACAGATATCTACAGAGTAAGGATATACGGGGTACGTTCAGTATGTTCAGTTGATGATTTAAATAAAAAGAGATATAGTAAATATAGAAGATAATAAAAGAGGGCGCCAAACAAGTTTGTAACGAAAAAGCCAGTTAAAACGAATAGAAGAAAATTATTAATGAAATATTAAAGAAAATAAAGTAAAATAATTATTTAAAAATAAAATAGCAAAGATGTGACGTTTGTAACGTTACAAGTTGCCTGAATGAAACAATATGGAGAAATAAAAATATCGGAAAAGAAATGAAAGGCAGAATTCACAAAACAGACATCAAACAGACAGAAAACATTAATAACTGGGTGAAAAACAGAAGAGTAGAATGGAATGACCACATACGCCGAATGCTAACAAATAGAGTAGTAATGACGGTGAGAGACGGTTCCCCAATAGGAAGACGATCAGTAGGAATACCACGAAAACAATGGAACCACCATTTACTGGAGGCCCATTGAAAAAACAGACAGGGTCATGTCTACACAAAAGAAGGAAGAAGACGTTACTATAGAAAAATATGCTAAGTATTAATATTTTCAAACGAAGCATAACTCATTAAGTATCTACATTTTGTTACAATTACATACTTTATTAAGATTATTATTTCCAATTTTAATTTATAGTAATAGTACCTTACAATTAATTATTATTTCCAACAAATGTCACAATTATTCACGATTTATTTAATTATATTATAGCAAAAAAGTTTCATTAACGGTTTTTATTCCAAACCTTAAGTAACTAAAACATTTTTTAACTTAAAACTGTATAATTATTCTGTGAAATATGTTTATTGCTATTATTAAGTATAATATGTTTGTGCAGCATACGTCAAGGTTTAGGTCATGTTGGATAACGTGGGAAACAAGATGTTGTATCTATATCTAGGATTAAATATCATGCAATAAATTCTTATGTTCCTAAAAAAGTATGTAAGACAAGTACATTTCCAATTTGGTTTAGCCCGGAGTTAAAACGACTAATAATAGAAAAGAAAAAATATCATAAAAAGTATAAGATGTTCAACAATTATGATGATTTTATTATTTTTCATAACTTACGATCTGAATGTAGTACACTGAGTAAAGATTGTTATAATTTATATGTTAGAGATTCTGAATTTAGAATTAACAATGACCCAGGCACTTTTTGGAAATATATAAACAGTCGCAAAAAAAATTATGATGTACCTTGCCATTTATATTTAGGAGATGATCAAAGTAGTTCTGGGGAGGAAGCTGTGAATTTATTTGCCAAATTTTTTTCTACAGTGTTCACTGACCATAATACTACCCCCCCACAATATCAATTTGAAAATGCTGGTAACATGAGTTCATGCTCTTTTAACATAAATACTATTTTTGAGAGTATTCACAATTTGGCTCCTAAACTAAATTTTGGCCCTGATGGCATTCCTAACTATCTATTAAAACAATGTGTTTGTACTATATCTAAGCCATTGTGTATACTCTTTAATAAATCTTTGCAAGAAGGGGTTTTCCCTGATTGCTGGAAACGAAGTTACGTAAAACCTATATTTAAATCTGGTTCAAAGTCAAATGTGGAAAACTACAGAGCAGTTTGTACTATATCAGCAATTCCAAAATTATTAGATTATTTAGTTACTAAGCAGCTTACTTGTGAATTCGGCAGTATTCTGGTGAAGTGGTGAATGAACAACACGGTTTTGTACAGGGTAAATCTACAGTAACTAATTTACTTCTTCATCAGAATGACATTGTTATTGCTTTGGAGAACAAATTACAAGTAGATTCCATCTATACTGATTTTTCTAAAGCATTCGATAAGGTCAATCATAATATCTTACTTGCAAAACTTACAGCATACGGTGTTTCTGGAAGTCTCTTTGATTGGATGCAAAGTTACCTGACTAATCGAAGTTTAAGTGTAAAAATAGGATGTTTTCTTTCTAATGCTTTTACAGCTACATCTGGAGTACCGCAAGGTTCCCACTGTGGCCCCCTTCTATTTAATCTGTTCTTGAATGATGTTCACTCTATTTTTAAGGAAGTTAACTTTTTAATGTTTGCTGATGATGTTAAAATATATAAGACTGTCAATAATGAGGATAACATTTTTCAGCTTCAGTCACAAGTAAATGATTTTTATGAGTGGTGTGGTAGAAATGATATGGAACTTAATATTAATAAATGCTTTTTAATAACTTTTGCTAGATCCCATTCGCCTATTCACCATCAATATTTTATTAATAATACTCCTGTCACACGTGTGAACGAAATTCGGGATTTGGGTATAATATTTGATTGTAAATTAACATTTTACTCTCACATTGACCATACTGTTTCGAAAGCATTTAAGATGTTGGGTTTTGTATTGCGTTCATCAAAAGATTTGTCAATTCACACAATAAAAATCTTATATTGCAGTATCGTGAGATCAATTATTGAATATGGTTCTATTATCTGGTCACCTAGTTATGCATATCAAATCCTAAATATTGAAAAGGTTCAAAACAAATTTTTACGTTTCGCAGCTTTTAAGATGGGTTTAACAGTTAGAAATTATACTTATGATAATATATTAAAGAGATTAAATTTACAAACTCTTGAACGCAGAAGAGTCATGTTGGATATTTGTTGTCTTCGCAAAATTATCTCTGGTGTTATTAACTCCGAAGAATTGATAAGTCTTGTATACTTTAATATACCTGCTAGATTGACACGAAATCCACAAATATTCAGGGAACAACGACATGCTACAAATTATGGTCAATATGCACCAATTAGTAGATTGGCCCTGTATGGAAACAAGTTTAGTCATGTAATAGATCTGTTTGGTTCTTCAGTTTCCTCTATTAAACAAGAACTCGGGCGTCTTGAATTTTGAATTTAAAAAATTAAATAGATTTAACTGTTATAGTTAATTCAGTTGTTTTCATCATTTACAAATAATTTATATTCTTTTTTATTTTTTATGTTTGTGTTTTATAGTTGTAGTTTTACATGTATCTAAATTTTATATTTTCATTATTATGACAAAAGCTCTGCTTTATTGTATTTTGTATGTATTGGGTTTATCCCGTTAATAAATAAATAAATAAATAGGTACATACTACGTATGTGTCTTTTTGAAGATTTGACTTGTAGTCCAGGGAAATAAGGTTTTTTCCATGACACTTGAACAGCCAGGGTACTGAAGCGTTTTTTCGACAGGTAATACCTACAAGAGCAAATTGTAACTATTTCCTGCGTAGGATCTGGCGGCCATTTTTATTTATATTTTATTTGATTTTTATTTTATTTTTAATTTTTTATTATTATTTTATTTTTATTTATAAGTGTCAAAAAATGACATTATTCACATTTTTTCAAATCAATGGAAAACAGGGAAACTTATGGTTTTTTAGTACAAATATCTTCGATATTATGGAAAAAGCTTTAAAATGACGTATTACAAAGTTTGATATACTCATTTATTGTTAATATAATTGCAAAAAAAGGTCGGAATTGCAAAAAAAATTATTTTCGCAATAACTGTTGTAAAAATTAGTGTACAGCTTTAAAATTTTTGTCAAATAAGGGTTCTTTGGTGCTTAATATGTGATAAAAATTTCAATGCGATTCATTCAATTGTTTAAATTTTATTCAAATTGTTTATCCCAGAGAGCATTTTTTTGCAATAACATAAGTCAGAAAATAATGACGTTAGAACCATTCCACAGGTGTCAAATGAAAGAGCATGAGCTATATTTTCAACTTGGTTTAAAAAAAGTGAATAAAAAATGCATTTATTAGTAATAAATAATTATGCAAAAGTATCGTAAATATTTCCTTATAAACTTTTTATTTTGTTATATAAGAAATTATATATATTTATTACAATTTTTTATCAATTATGATATAAATAACATTACTTGGTAGTTGTACACTTAAAACAGGGTAAAAAGTTAATTTTTTTTGGAAAAACTTATTCAAAAAGTATATAAAGAAAAATTTTCGATACTTTTGCATAATTATTTATTACTAATAAATGCATTTTTATTCACTTTTTTAAACCATGTTGAAAATGTAGCTCATGATCTTTCATTTGACACCTGTGGAATGCTTCTAACGTCATTTTTTTCTGACTTATGTTATTGCACAAAAAATGCTCTCTGGGATATACAATTAGAATAAAATTTAAACAAATGCATAAATCGCTTTGAAATTTTTATCACATATTAAGCACCAAAGAACCCTCATTTGACAAAAATTTCAAAGCTGTACACCAATTTTTACAACAGTTACTGCAAAAATATTTTTTTTTCGCACCTTCCGACCTTTTTTCGCAATTATACTCATATTAACAATAAATGAATTTATCAAACTTTGTAATACGTCACTTTAAAGCTTTTTCCATAATCTCGAAGACATTTCACTGTTTTCCGTTGATGTGAAAAAAAAAAGGGGAAATGCCATTTTTTGACAGTTAATTGTTGATAAATAAAAATGGCCGCTAATTCCTACGCAGGAAATAGTTACAATTTGTTCCTATAGGTATTACCTGTCGAAAAAACGCTTCAGTACCCTGGCTGCTGAAGTGTCACGAACAGGGTATATTTTTGTCTTATTACCCTGGCCTATTGAGAAATTATCTTCTAGGATTATTTGTCTGATATTGTATCGATGGCTTAGAAAAATTGTTTTAGGAAGTCTTTCTATCAACTACGATTTTAGAATAAAAAAATATTAAGCTGTACAACTTTAATTAATTTTAATGTGTATTTTGTATTTTAATTGGACCTAGCCTAACTGATTCTTTCTCCTTCCTGTTGGTTGTTCCTGTAATTGCTGATGATGACTCGTGTTGGACCGAAACCTTCCAAGTATTTTAACCTTAGTGTTTTTAATAAATTTTGTGGTATCTTGGAGAAAGTACATTATTACCTCTAGACCACACTTGTGCAACATGGATACTTCTTTTCCTAGTTTTCAACGAAAACTGTTCGTTTATAAATTCGCAAAAGTGTGTGTGTGTGTGTGTTATTGCGTTGCCGCTCCTGAAATATCTAGAGGCCACCTAGTGATGGATTCCTATGTAGTTTTGTCTTCTGAATCCAAATCTGAAAAGGGCAATTCGCTATCTCTAACCATCTTCGAGATATCCGACCTCAAAGTCGTAATTGTGACGTCACAAGCCTTCTTTAAATATTCATTTTCTTCCGACATAGAAACGTCAACTCAACTTGTTTTCGTTTGACGCAAATAAACGTCAACATAATATTGAACGTCAAATAAATAAATTTTATTTATTTATATTAAGGTAATGTTAAATTACCGTTCACTATTTTCAAGGAAAACTTTGTTTATTTTGTATTTATTTATTTTTGTCAGATATCAAATCTACATTATACGAGGTATGTCAAAAAATATGAAGTTCGATCAAGATTAAAGTATCTTTATTTTTCACTATATTGAGAAGTGTTATTATTAAAATTTTTTTTCTCTGATTCTGGCTTTGGTTTAGAACTAGGACCTTTAGCCACGTAATTGTATAACTTATCACTAAGTCAGGGGAGTAATGTGTAGTGTGTGTGTTGAGTAAGTGTCTTGTTACTTTACAAAGTCGACGTCATTGTCTTTGCAAAGAGACGCTAATTGTTTCCGACTTGTCTGCGGTCCCTCCGGTGAGTACCGATTTATAAAAAGTTGTTTTAAGTTAAAAACTATGTTCTAATATACCTACGCAATTACTTGTATGTACATCCTTTTAATGAAAAAAAAAATATTTAAAAATTTTTCTCAAATTACGGATACCAATTCATTTTCATTTATAACTTTTCTATTATTAATTTTATGAAGAAAAGTTATTCTTCATAAAAAGATCTGCATGGTCTAAAATCTAAGATGCAATCATCATATATCAAATTTTATCAATTTTATTCGAGGTATGTCAAAAAATATGAATTTCGCTCGAGAGTAGAGTACCTTTATAGTTCACAATATTTAAATTAGGATATAATTGCATATTAAAACATAGCTTTTAATACTAAACTACTTTTCATAATAGAAATTTTCCATATTATGAATTTAAATACGTAAATAAACAAAGTTCTCGTTATGATAATGCTCGCATTTTCAGCCTGTTAATTTTAGATTTAATGCTCATATAATGGGCATTCTTCGGATAAGTGACCAAATGCTTAGAAATATCTTGGTCCCCTGATTCTAGTGCTTACAGCAACGAACAGTCCAATCTTATTAAGAAGTTGAGAACAACTGCATATACTATTGAAGATATTGAATATGTAGTAGTAAAAGGTCTCTATGTTTTCTCCGGTTATCTCTATTTATAGAGATGGGGCCTGCAGTTGATGTTGCCATACAGTGTAATCTTGATAGGTATGAAGCTTAAAAGCAATATAACGGATGAGATTATTTTGAGCTTGTTCAAGTTTCCTAATGCAGACCAAATAGTGTGGCGATCACACTAAAGAGTAATACTCGAGGTGAGACTTGACCAAGGAGATGTAAATAACTCTAATACTGTATAATATCCTCCTCTATTTATAGTATCACTTCGCAATGTTGTTATGTAATGTTATACAATAATTACTTTATAATAACTTTTAACAGTTGTCAAAATATATTTATAAAAATGTCCGAATTATTTTATCTAAAGATATTTATACGTATAATATAATATAAGATATGTGTAATAAATTGGTACAAGTACAAGTAAGGTACTACCTAGGAAACCAAGAACTTTGGAAATTTGGCACAATTGTTAAAAAGTATGGAGTCTTACATTACCAAGTCAAACTCGATAATAGGTATTGTCTAATTTTCTAAAACGTCACATTGACCAAATTCGTAAAACCATGGTTCCTAAAAAGAATGCAACTATTGTAAACGAACCAGAAGTAATTATTTATCAGCCACAATATCAAGAACCGCCCCCCTGCATCTTCTGCCGTCTATCCAACGTTCAGTTCCTCCAGTTCATTTACATCCAAACCATATCGACGAAAATATAGATCCAATGATAGAACCTGATCATCCTGATAATGAACTGGTACCCATTAATGAACCTGCTGCTGAAGAACGTACTGCTCTTCCACAGTTAAAAAGATCTGAAAGAATTCGACGTCTCAACAATTCAAGATTTTCGATTTAGGTTTTTAGTTCTTTTGTATTTTTGAAGTTCAAAATAGCGTGGGAGACTATAATATCCTCCTCTATTTATAGTATCACCTTGCAATGCTATTATAATTGTCAGTTTACTTTTGTCAAAATATAATTATAAAAATGTCCGAATTATTTTTCATCTAAAGATATAATATACCTACTGGATAAGCTTGTAAATTCAGGAGTTGTTCTTTTTACAAAACCCATCATTTTCATAGATGTTTGAATAATATTGATGATATGAGTATTGGCACAAAAAGAAATATCTAGTGTAATCCTCAAGTCCTTGATTTTATTTGCAGTATTGAGCAATTGGCCATCAATGTAATAGTTTGGTAATATAGGGTAGTGAGTACGGTTAAAGTTAGCTAATAGGTCTGGATCCGGCGTATGAAAAAAAAGTTGATTAATAGCAAGCTGAAAATTTGTTAATAGCTTAAGGGTGTTTAGTCGGATAAACTTTGATATATGGGAACACTGGAACAGGGGCAGTTTTAATTGTGGAACAGGTTAAAAATTTGGAACGGTCAGAGCACGAAAACGGCACATTTATTTTGTCCGACAGAATAGACTTAAACTCTCCGAATAGATATTAAACTCGCATGCAAAAATCAGACTGCTATTTATCACCAAATGGGCGTTTTAATGAGTGGAACATGTAGAATGTTTCAAATGACAGGAATTATGACAGGTGATAAATAGCAGTCTGAGTTTTGCATGAGAGTTTAATCTCTGTTCGGAGAGTTTAAGTCTATTCTGTCGGACAAAATAAATGTGCCGTTTTCGTGGACTGACCGTTCCAAATTTTTAACCTGTTCCACAATTAAAACTGCCTCTGTTTCAGTGTTCCCATATATCAAAGTTTATCCGACTAGACACCCTTAACCTATTAACAAATTTTCAGCTTGCTATTAATCAACTTTTTTTTCATACACGGGATCCAGACCTATAAATGACATTTGCTGGAATTAAGATTCATACCGTTAAATGAACACCATACAGAATGGTTAGTCAGCTCTAATTGTAATATGACAGCATCAAAATGATTTTTTATAATTTTAAAGCACTTTACATCAACAAGTAGTAAGGCGTCACAATCGTGAAAAACTTGGTAATATCATTAATAAATAGATTAAAGAGTAATGGACCCAAGTGGGACCCCTGTGGTACACCTTACTTAACCGAAAAATTTTTTGAGTAAAAGTGGTTCACTCGATTTCCTTTCTTTATTCTTATGGAATTCCTAATTTCTGCATGTGTTAGGTTTTATGCATGTGCTTGGTTGTGAGTAAGCGACTAAGAGCCTAATCAAAAGAATTTTTATTCCATAGCTTACCCCAATCACGATTTTTTTCGATGACTGTACACTAATATATACAGCGTTACTTTTACTTGATTAACTCAGATATTTCACTTTGAAAATGGATTGTTTCCGTCAGCTATCATTTTGCTGTATTGTTTGTCTACAATTGTATGTTAAATTCTATCGCCCAGTGTTAAGATTGAGGACAAAACTGTTTAAAAAAAGCTTTTGCAAAGATAAAGAAAAAGTCGTCACGCAATTCTGCTTTACAACTCAATTAATATCAATTAAGTGAATTCTACTAATTTTATATTCATATATAGTTATTTTCCTAACAAGTGCAGAAAGTCATTCTTTTCCGCACGCGACTGCAGTTTGCCGAACGACGCGAAGCGGGAGTTCGGCAAGCAGTCGAGTGCGGTAAAGGGACTTTCTGCAAGAGTTAGGAACATTTTTTTTTCTAAGGGTCTTTAAAAAATTACCAAATATTAATCAATTAATTTAATTAATATGAAAATTCCACACCTGTAATTTTGAACCAATCAAAATACGTTATTTTGACAGATCACCATGGCAACGGAGGTATTTTATCGGAAATTTTTTGCTCGTGGGGTACCCAACAGCGAATAATAGTGGAAATTTTTTGACGTTTACAATAACAGAACATTTTTGACAGACTGGTTTTTATTTGTTTACATAATTTAGTTTTGATTCATTTTAGTTACAAAGCTAAGATGTTTTCTATATTCTTCGGACACCTCCTCTCTTCTTAATGGCGAAAATGCAGGACTTTGAATGTTTTCAATTAAGTTTCTATGTCTAATAAAATATATATAATATTTAGACACTAATTTATTTACCTTTTTCCCATTCAGTACTTTCAATTTTGCGTAGTTTAGACGCAAATATTCGTGGACAATTTGGAACAGATTTTCTTTCTTCAAGTTGAAGCCACAATCCTCTATTAATTCAAATAAATAAGCCATGGTACGATGATTGATCTTTACATCAGATAATTTCACGCATATTTTGCATATTGTATGATTTTCAAATCGATTCATTTTTTAAACAAAAAATTTTATTGGTTTTACTGACTGTGCAATATTATTTATTGTAACAAAACGCGAGTTTTTTTTTGATGTTTTGAAGTGTCAAAATATAATGATCACAGCTTCCTATGATTGATGCTTGCTGACGCTGGTTATGAATTCCATACCATTAAAACGCGCATAACGCACGTTAAGAAAAACGCCAAAAAATAATTTTCTATCACTTGTAGTTACTCAAAACTTATGTAAAATTGAAGAATATACTATTTTCTATCTTGAAATGGTATTCCCATGCAACTACAATGAGTGGAAATTACGAATTTGAAAGCCTAAATAATTGCTGACAAAGCTATGGCGCGCTATTAATCTGTTCATGCAGCTTTGGATTTTCAAATGCAAATTTGGTGTGGAATTTTCTTACCGAATACCACGCGAAGTCAAATTAATACCCGGAAATTTTTTTTTGATCATGAATATTTTTAGAAAATTTCCCTCGTCTGCGACTCGGGAAATTTTCAAAATATTCATGATCTCAAAAAAATTTCCGGAAATAATTTGACTTCTAGTGGTATTACTAGTGAAAATTTTTTGCTCAATTAGTAATCCAATGAAATCAATTAATTTGTGGTCATCTGATTGAATACAACCAATAAAACCAACATTATACTGAAAACAGATCCCATGGGCTGTTTTCACTCAATCATGTAGCTATGGATACCTACATTTCGTTTCATTTCGATTTTGACATTTCAAATATTCAATATTTCAAAATATCACGATTTGGTTGTAATATTGATGAGAATATTAATGAAATTATCGAATCAAATATACCAAAGAATACCAAAAAAAATTGAAAACCAAGGAAAAAAAATTACTAATCACTCCAATAGATCGACCGCGGTCAGTTGGTTGGCCAAAAGTGGTGTTCAAGAGCAAGAGCTTATAAAAGTTACGGGGCATAACAATCCCAACTCAATAAAACCGTACTTGAACATTGACGAAGAACATCATAATAAAATTATTAACAGCATGCGTAGTGGAAATACATCTTCATCAGTTATAGAAACTAACATGTCTGGATCTTCATTAAATTTTTCTAATTGTTCCTTTGTTAATTGCACATTTAAATAAATTGTTTCTGCTCTGTATTTTTTTTTCATAACCAGCAAAAAATTTTCTATCCGAATAACCCTCGAACATTGATAAATGCTCAAAAATTTTTTAACAACTTTCTCAAGCTTGTTGCTTACAGGCAACAGACCTCCGCCTACGGCGTCGGTCTGTTTCCAAGCAACAAGCTTTCGAAATCTGTTATAAAAATTTTTCGAACAATTATCAATGTCCTTGGTTTATTACTACTGAAAATACATACACAAATGAATTCTTTGACAAGGTTGTCAAAACCAAACTTTCAATATAATTAGTTAGCATGACGACGATCTTGGTTTCCATGACGATGATTCAAAACGACTGTTATTATCTACCGATTTGACTTTCGAATATTATGTCAAAATAATTTTATTTCATCGAATTGTCGCGTTAATTTCATTAAAACAGGAACACAATCAGATATATTTGAAATAAATTAGTAAATAATATCTAAATATTAGTTTATTGCATGTATTATAATTACTTTAAGGCCATATTAACATATCTAAATTAACACGCGTGCGGAAAAGTAAAAACCGCGTGCGGAAAATTAAATACCGCGTGCGGAAAAGTAACACGCGTGCGGAAAAGTGAAACTTTCTAAACTAAAATGCGTGCGCGGAAGTAGACATTTTTGCACGCTCGTAGAAAAAAGCTTTTTTGGACTGAGGTACCAGTGTATGACATTAAACTAAATATTTAATAGGTAGGTATTCAGAATTTAAAAACTTGTTTACTTTTTTATTAATATTTAGTAATATTCTTTTACGACTGGGCGTATTATTGTTTTGTAAATCTTAACCTTTGTATTTTTTGATAGAATTGAGGATTTGAAAAAGGCAATGAACCCAAAATAGAACCTGTTGGCTGTACATGTACCTACTCATTCTGCTTTTTATCTGTCTGGTAGTTTTCCTGTCAATGTCGAAAAATGCTCCCATATATACAAATTCTTTAACTGCCTTAATGACGTGTTTGCATTAATAACATGAGAAATTGCAATTCTCTTTTGTAATTGGTGTCACCCCTAGACTACCCCTAATATACTTCTTTTTAATTTTATCCTTTCTTGTTACTCCACTCATTTATCTCAGCATTCTCATTTCCGCCACATGCACTCACTAACTTCAGCACTAATGCTGCTGCTTGCATCTCCATCTACATATTTCCTCATTACCCTGTAATACCGTTCCTAGGTTCATAAAACTTTTCACAATTACACCATTCAAGGATATCATTTTATTTGTTGTAACTTTTTCTTTAAATGAACATTCCAAATACTCCAAATTTTCTATTTTTGTCCTACTAAGTTTTAAACCTTTTTTTCTCAAGAGCTTGTCTCTACCGATCCAGTTTTTTTCTAAGTCGCTTTCACTATTACCTACTAACACTACATCATCAGCAGACGTTAAACACCAGGACATGTTACCCAGTAGTTTCGCTGTTATCTGATCCAAAACTTCTTCTTCGTCTTATATTAGGCTTCTTGGCCTGTTCTTAACCGATTTTGAGCTTGTATTCGTAGCTGTGATGTTGGCTGCCAGCTGTCTCGCCACCTTTTAAAGGGCCTTCCTATTGGTCTCTTGCCTGTTGGCTTCGAATCCCTGCCTATACGGGCTATTCTCTCGCTGTCCATTCTCGTCACATGCTGATTCCACTCTCGTCGCCTCTGTCTTCCCCACCGTACTATATCTTTTATGTTACAGAGATCTCTTATTCTGTCGTTCGGTATTCTGTCTCTCAGTGTTTTTCCAGTTATTGACCTCAACGTTCTCATTTCTGATGTTCTCAGTATCCTCTTGGTTTCTGCTTTGTCACATCTTGTTTCTATCGCGTACGTCATGATCGGTTTTACACATGATTTGTATATGCGTACTTTCCCTTCCAGCTTCATATCTTTATTTCTCCAGATGACATCACTCAGACATCCTGAAACGTAATTGGCTTTATTTGCTTGCTTTCGGACGCTCTCTTTAACATCTCCATAACTACATATTTCGACTCCCAGATATTGGAATCTCGAGACTTGTTCAATTAGTTCGTTGTTAATTACTAATTTGCATCTTATGGGTTCCCTTGACACTACCAGGAATTTTGTCTTACCTGTTGATATTTTCATGTTGTATTGAAAGTTTGTGCCATTGCCATTCGCTGTAGGTTATCCTCGTTATCGGAGATTCAAGATTGCGTCGTCAGCATAACAGATGATTTTGATTTGTTTTTCTGCCATCGTATATCCTTTTCCAGTACCTTTAATGTTTTCTATGGTTTTGTCCATTACTAAATTAAACAGCAATGGGCTCAAGCTATTCTCTTGTCTGATTCTCGAGTTGATTTCTACTTCCGATGTTAGTTCATTCTCGACTTTTATTCTGGTTTTGTTCTTCGTATTAATGTCTTTAATTATCCTTATCATCTTGTTGGGCTGATTTTTCTCCTTTAGCAATCTTAGCACATCTTCCAATCTTACACAATCGAAGGCCTTAGTCAGATCTATAAAGCACATAAATGCAGGTTTATTATATTCCAGTGCTTTCTCTCCATAACCAATGAGAATAAATAAGTACTAAACACTGAGCAATCCTTGGTGCAATCCTACTTTCACATGAAATTTATCAGTCTCTCCCAAACCTGTTTGAACACTAGTTGTTAGTTCCTCATACATACCTCTCACAATCTTTACATATTCACCGGGGACTCCTTCCTTATTGAGTGCTCACCACAGAATCTCTCAACGAACTCTATCAAATGTATCTACGTATTCGGGAGTCAGATATATCTACGTATTATAAAACGTCGTAAAGTAATACCATCACTAGTATCTGGCACACATTTTGTGGCCAGTTCTGAAATTGGAAAAGCATTTTGTACATATTAGGGAGTACTGCCTGCCGAAACAAGTACATCTCTCGTCAAAGCAGAACTTAAATTGTGGAAAGCAGCCTCTCACCTCCCTTACTCCAAAATCACCTTTGGAATGCTTAGATTCTTCTTCTTGAAAAACTTATCAGTGACAAATGTTCTTGATAAAGCTGCACAGCTGTTGTGTTAAACCAGGATCTGAGATTCTTTAACCAGGATGTTCTTCTTCTTTCTGAACCTCGCTTTCCAAATATTTTTTTGCAGGATAGCTTGTAGGAGGGCCTATTTGGATGCTTAGATAAGTGCCACCAAAAGCTATATCCAAATATTTACAGATTGTTACCTGTTTCCAGTACTACCCCAGATAGGACTTTTACAAGCCTAAGAAGACTTAAAAACTACTTGCGGAACAAGGAGCTTTTTTCAATTCCTTTCAGGAGCTTTTTCAGGAGTATCTGTATTTTACATATTTTTTACATATTTTTTACATATTTTTCTTATGAACATAAGGGTTGTTTAATGTACTTTTAGTTGTTTTATTTTCTTAAACTCCCACCCTCCGATACTAAAAACCTGGCTTCACCAATGGCACCAATAATCATGAAAAAAACGCACAGCAAAAAGAGGAAAATCAAAGAATCAACTCTCATCTCACTAAATGAAGAGAAATGCGTATGAAGCATATCAATAAAATGTAGCAGTCTTTGGTTTCCAACACTAAGGTTACCAACACTAGTTACCAACACTAGTTGTCCTACCTACAATTTCCCAACCAATATGGTTGATGCCATGTGATGCCAGGGGTTAATCTGTAAATATTTTTAACATCCTTTAAATTCGGATAATATAATGTAACCCCAACTGTTAAAAATCAATTTAAGGGTTTTTACCCGTACATTTTGGTGGCTTAAAGCATGTAAACCTGTGATAACACTGATGATGGAATATTGATTCCGAAAACGTTTTGTTGTGATACAGCCCATTTTAGGGATTGTAAATATACCTTTTACAAGATAAGGTTTTTATTTTTTGAATGAAGAAGTCAGCAATAACAATATACCAACATTTACGAGTTAGTAGAAGATCAGAGATACAATGTGACATCATCTATAATTATTGGTCATGAGACTGTATGACCATTGAGAATATTGAGATTAGCCAAAAAAAATAACAATTGATCCGCGTCCAATGATAAACAAAATGACACAACGAAAAAAATAGTGCACCTAGTTTAGGGATATGTAATAGTAATTATCAATTGAGCACTTTAGTTATAATATCAGTGAATAATAACAACAATTTGTTGCATCTTATAATATTTTTTCTGTCGTTGAACGGTCACATTTAATAAGTCATCTAATTATTTCCTTTTTTAATCCACTATAATCTTTTATACTCTACCGGGGGTCCCAAACATTTCTCAAGCAACTACGGAGTTTTGACGGTCATATCCGATCTGGAAGTATATAAACACATAAAAAACTTTATTAGCTACGTCAGACATGTAATTATAACACAAAAAATTTACATAAGTTAGTGTTATTATTTGAACCGTGTCATAAGTCATAGCATTTAGTTAAGTGACGGCAGTGGTTAGATAAAGAAGTGTAGACTTAGCTATAAGAAATTGCCAATATGCCAGAGGATACTCAATCGGATGTAACTTTAAGCAACTGTAAGTATTTGCTAATTTTACTCAAAGTAGCGTTCAAAATTAAAATTGAAAATTTTTCAAACTAAAAATAATTTTAGTGTTGTGTTTTTCCTTGTAACGATTTCAATAATTTCTTGTGATATTCCTCGTATTTGTTGTCTTTGTTTCATCATTATAATCATCATCATGGTGGTACAACCCTTAAAGGACCTCGACCTTCTTAAGCTTTCTGTGACGCATTGTTTCTTTGCGAGATTGATATGGTATTGATACAAGCATGATATTTAGGGTGACAGTGAATAAAATTAAGATAGCTATGATGGTAACCAACGTTCTGAAAGGAAATGGTACATGAAGAAGAAGACATACTGCTCGGACGCTTGATTGTTGTGACCCTGAATTTTCCAGTTGGTAACAGCGATCTCCTCAACATCCACTGTTAACCGGTCTATCCAGCTCATCTCTGGTCTACCCCGTCTTCCCATTCCCACCTCTTGTTCTCTTGGAATATTTTTTATTATGTTCGATTCCGGGACCCAGGCTACATGTTCTGCCCACTGCAGACGGTTTCGCTTCAGTTCAAAGTTATATCTACGCCTCCAAATTCCATTCCATCTTCTTTCAACAATCGATAGAGAGAATTCATCTGTTTTGGTTAGGTACTACTACTACTACTATCGGTTTACAGCGTTCTCCGACGCCTTCCGACTCCTAACCGACATTCTTCTCTGTTTAACCATAGACCTGGAGGGATTTCTCTTTCCTCTAGTTATTTTTCAATTCCCTCCCTCCAGCTTCTTCTCCGCCTTCCTCTTTTTCTTCTCCCTTCTGTTGTCCATGCCAAAATCTGCTTAGGGATCCTGTCATCTGGCATTCTCTGTACATGGCCGTACCATACTAGTTGTTTTGTTTTTACATCATCAATTATTGTATGTGTGACTCCCATCATTTCTCGTTATCTCTCATTTGATATCCGATCTCTTCTTGATTTTCCTGCTGCTATTCTCCAGAAGTCCATTTCTGTTACTAGTAACATTTTCTCCGTTCTTTGTTTCAGTGGCCAAACTTCACTACCATATGTTATTATACTTTTAAGTATGCTATTGTATATGAGCTGTTTGTTCGCTTTAGATATTGTCTGGTGCCACAGAATGCCGTTCATCATGGATATGGTTCTCCTACCCTGTAGGTTTCTGTCTTTTATAGCAGCGTCGAGTGCTCCATCTTGAGTTATATTCATGCCTAGATACTTGTATTTATCGCAGTGTTTAATTTCTTTTCCATCGTCTAATGTAATGGACTGCTTTGTTCCTCCAATACGCATGGCTTCAGTTTTCTTAAGGTTAACTTCGAAACCCCATTTGTTATATTTTTCTATTAGCTTCTGCGTCATGTAACTCACGTCGTCATGATCCTGAGCAATCAGAATTTGGTCATCAGCGAAACATAAAATGTATAGTGTTGTGTCGTCATTGAGAGGGATTCCCATGCCATTACATTTTCTTTTCCACAGCTTGAGTGCTTGTTCCAGATAAATTTTAAAGAGGGTAGGCGAAATACAACAAACCTGCTTCAAACTTTTCGTGACCTTAAATACCTCAGACATCCTTGGTCCAGTTTTAATTTTTGCAGTCGTTCCATTATACAGACTTTGGACTGCTTTGATAAGACTATGTTTAATGTTGGTTTGATGTAGGGTTGCCCATAGTTTGCTGAGGGGCACACTGTCATATGCTTTTTGTAAGTCTACATATACCAGGTGAACTTCTTTATTGACGGCTGTTTTTTTCTCAATAACTTACGTAATAGAGTACAGGTGGTCTACTATGGACCGCCCAGCTCTAAAGGCAGCTTGCTCCTCTGCTTCGTAATCTCTATAATCATTTTCTATTTTGTTCTTAATAAGTTTCCCATACATCCTACTTATTGTGCTGTTTACCGCAATTCCTCTGTAATTTTCACATAATTGATCCTTGCTGCCCTTTTTGTGGATGGTTGATATGATAGATAATTTCCATTCTTTTTTTAATTCGGCACCATTTAAGCAGTCTTGGAAGAATTTTCTTAGCTGTTCTTGAAGTTTGTCTGTACCGGCTTTCACTAATTCTACAGGGATGTCACCAGGACCAGAGAATTTTCCATTTTAAGGGATTTGGTTATTTCTTCCTTGGTTAGGTTTTGAATGCATAACACTGAGCTCTAAGGTCGCATCTTTCATAGTAATAGTTCTCATTAATAGGTCGATCCGATGCACCAACGTATTCCAGTATAAGTATCCAGTATCCAGTCTTCCAGTATAAGTCGCATATCCATTCCAGAATAGTGCAGTTTTCACTGCCTGTCTCATTCAACCTTCTAAATTTTTCTCAGTCTAGATCATTTACCAATTACATCCACTAACTATTTAATGATGAAAGAGAAGAACTGTCATTAGAAACCACAGAGCATACCGGACCACCAATATTTCAAGAAGAAATAATATATGCAATCAAAACACAAGAGGGCAAAGCTACTGTACCAGTTAATGTTACTTACTCCGTGGCGTTAAAACCCTTCATGGGTTATAGCCGACTCGACAACATGCCTCCACTCTTCTTTGTCTTGAGGAATCTCCATCCAGTTCTACATGCCCATTGCTTTAAGATCTCCTGCTATATTAGCTCGCCACCGGAATCGAGGGCGTCCACGTGATGTTCTTACAGTTGGAACTTCTTCCTATACCAGTCTTACTGCTCTTTGGTCAGAATGTCTTCTGAGGCGTCCTCCATTGACTCCATCGGAGTCTTCTGGACTTTATTTCTTTAATTATGTTCACGTCTTTGAGCTCCTTGTTAGTTCTTATCCTATATTGTCCTATTGCTTTATCGAGCACAGGCCAAATATCTTCCTTAGGATCTTTCTTTCCCAAACACGTAGTTTTTCTTCGTTTTCCTTTATCGTCCACATTTCGCTGCCATACATCACTACGTGTTCCAGTTAATGCGCCCTTCTTCTTCTTAAAGTTCCCTCTCCTATCGGATGTTGGATATCATAATGGCTATGGCCACTTTGTTGGCTGCTGCTCTGAATAGTTGTAATGAACTACAGTTAAACCATTCTCTAAGGTTCCTCAGCCAGGAGATGCGTCTTCTTCCTATGCTTCTTCTTCCTTGGATCCTTCCTTGCATAATAATTCTCAGCAACTCATATTTTTCTCCTCTGGTAATGTGACCCAAATATTCCAGTTTTCTAGTTTTTATACTCTTTATAATTTCTAACTCCTTTAAACGTCGTAGCACTTCAATATTGGTAATCATTTGAACCCACTGAATTTTCAATATTCTTCTGTAACACCACATTTCGAACGCTTCTATTCTTCTTATGTGTTGTCTCTTTAATGTCCAAGCTTCCATTCCGTATAGCAATATAGAAAATATGTAGCATCTTAGAGCCCATAATCTGAGAGGCAACTGAAGGTCTTTGTTTGTTAGCAGTGTCTTCATTTTTATAAATGCTTGCCTTGCAATTTCAATTCGGACTTTAATTTCTTTGCTTTGGTCATTTTTGTCATCAACCAGGTTCCCAGATATTTGTATCTCCTAACTTTTTCTATTTGGGTTTGCTCTATCATTAACCTTTCATTTCGATGTTCTGTTTTTGAGACAATTAATGTGCCCATCGAAATAATAAAACTCATTGATGAAGATTGAAGTTATTGATCTAATGATTGAACTCTTTAAGTTAATATATCAAACTGCTACACTTCCCATACAATGGCTGCAATTGACCTTTTGTATCAGTTCCCAAAAAGGCAAGTGCAACAACCTGCTCAGATCACAGAACAATAACTTTAATGAGTCACATATATAAAAGATTTTTGAAAATAATACACAGAAGAATTGGTAAAAACTCTTAAGTATAACACTGATGACACACAACTTGACTTTAGAAATAGTATAAGCACAAAAGATGCTTTGTTTGGCTTGAATGTGCTGGCCCAGATATGGACCAGTGACGAGACTCATTTCACTCATTTCATCGTTCCCCGTTAGAGGTCGTTCTAACCATCTTCTTCTTCTTGTAGCGCCTATCTGTTTCGGATATTGGCGACCATCATGGCAATCTGTACTTTGCACACTGCTGCCCTAAAAATATTTGTAGTTGTTGTGTTGAACCACGTACGTAGATTTTTCAGCCAGGAAATCCTTCGTCTTCCTGGTCCTCGCTTTCCTTCTACTTTTCCCTGCAAGATTAGTTGCAGTTGCAGCATTCCATATCTTTCACGGGCGTTTTGATTCCTAGAAACACGTTTCGGGGGATGGCAAGGAACCCGATTTGAATCAAAACGAAACCGTTTATTTTCATTTTGTTTTATACCATATTCTTATTAGAGTACAAAAATGATGACGATTCAGATGGGTAATAGACGGAGACGCAGCGCCGAAAAATCTCTTTGAATTTACTAAAGCCAGTTTTTTCACAGTTGATTACCGTGATTGTGTGGAGAAACATACTGCGGTCGGTCAAGAGAAACGTAGAACAGGTGGTACTGACAGCTTGTCAAAGCTGCTTACCTGCGGAGGTAATTAAATCCATTTACTAAGGCTGAAAACCAGTACACACATTCTAAATTGAATATAAATAAAAGTTATTATAGTCGATCAGCTGTATGACGGAACAGAGCCAGTCGGTCGGCCCAATGAATGTACGGGGATATATTTTGACCCCTTGTAAACGGCTTTATTTGCAGAATTAGAAAAAATGTAAAATACAAAAGTTATTCGATTTTTTAATTATTATTTTTTGACATAAACTGCGCGTCATAGAAAACGGGCACCCTAAAAAATGGGTCATTTTTGATGTCGCGTATCTCCTAAACCTGTTGTCCGATTTAAGTGATTTTTTGAATATGTTATAGCCCTATTCTTTGTCAATATCACTGTATTAATATTTTTGCAAAACAGGTAAATTTTCATTATATACCGGGTGTACGAATCAAACTGTGTTTTTTTCTCAAAGTTCGCAACACCCTGTGGCATATTCTAGCATTTATAAAATACTGAAATTAAAACCCAACTATAGCCTCAGGTTTTTTTAACATTCTGTTTTTTGATTCATTCATTTATGATGGATAATACAAAAGTTATGTACTTTAACAACTAGGCATGCTTTTTATCAGTACAGGGTGTTTCTAAAGAAGTACGACAAACTTTAAGGGGTAATTCTGCACGAAATCATATTGACCGGTTGCTTTATAAACATATATCCGCAAATGCTTCGTTTCCGACATAGAGGATGTTGAATTTTTTCTTAAAAACTGACGATTTATTTATTGCCCTAAAACCGGTTGAGATATGCAAATGAATTTTGGTGGGTTTTAAGACGTAATTTTTTAACATTTTTTGATATACAATTAAGAATTTTTTATTCACCATTGGCGTACATACGAATAATATGATCGGTCATATTACCCGTATGCGCTCCAATAGTGAATATAAAATTCTTAGTTGAATGTCAAAAAATGCGCAATAACCATCTCTTAAAACCTACCAAATTTCATTTGCATATCTCAACCGGTTTTAAAGCAATAAATAAATCATCAGTTTATAAGAAAAAATTTAACATCCCGTATCTCGGAAACGAAGCTTTTGCGGATATATAATTATAAAGCAAACTGTCATTATTTTTAATGCAGAATTACCCCCTTAAAGTTTGTCGAACTTATTTAGTCCCTAAAACACTTTAGACTTATAACACCCTGTACTGATGAAGAACATGGCTAGTTGTTAAAGTACATAACTTTTGTATTATCCAACATAAGCGAATGAATCAAAAAACAGAATGTTAAGAAAGCCTGAGGCTATAGTTGAATTTTAATTTCAGTATTTTATAAATGCTAGAATAATCCACAGGGTGTTGCGAACTTTGAGAAAAAAACACAGCTTGATTCGTACACCCAGTATACAATGAAAATTTACCTGTTTTGCAAAAATATTATTACAAAGATATTGACAAAGAATAGGGCTATAACATATTCAAAAAATCATTTAAATCGGACAACAGGTTTAGGAGATACGCGACATCAAAAATGGCCCATTTTTTAGGGTGCCCGTTTTCTATGACGCGCAGTTTATACAGGGTGTCCCGAAAAGATTGGTCATAAATTATATCACACATTCTGGGGTCAAAAATAGTTCGATTGAACCTAACTTACCTTAGTACAAATGTGCTCATAAAAAAAGTTACAGCCCTTTGAAGTTACAAAATGAAAATCGATTTTTTTCAATGTATCGGAAACTATTAGATATTTTTTGTTGAAAATGGACATGCATCATTTTTATGGCAGGAACATCTTAAAACAAAATTATAGTGAAATTTTTCCACCCCATAAAAAATTTATGGGGGTTTTGTTCCCTTAAACCCCCCCAAACTTTTGTGTACGTTCCAATCAATTCATTATTTTGTTACCATTAGTTAAACACAACGTTTTTAAAACTTTTTTACCTCTTAGTATTTTGTCGATAAGCCAGTTTTTATCGAGATGCGGCTTCTTTTTTAATATGTTTACATAAAAATTTCATGGGGGTTTTGTTCCTTTAAACCCCCCAAATGTTTGTGTACGTTCTAATTAAACTATTATTGTGGTACCATTAGTTAAACACAGTATTTTTTAAACTATTTTGCCTCTTAGTCTTTTTTTGATAAGTCACCTTTTATCGAGATGTGGCTTCTTTTTCAAAATATACCTAAAAATGTAAATTATAAATAAATTTTCAGATTATTAACATATGTCTCTATAACCGCACTTAACCATATACAAATATGTGGTGGATTCGACAAATATTCAAAATATCTCGATAAACGCTGGGCTTATCGAAAAAGTACAAGAGGCAAGAAAGTTTTAAAAATATTGTGTTTAACTAATGGTGCCACAATAATAATTTAATTGGAACGTACAAAAAAGTTTGGGGGGGTTTAAGGGAACAAAACTCCCATAAAATTTTTATGGGGTGCACAAATTTCACTTTAATTTTTTTTTAAGATGCTGCTACCATGAGAATGCCACATGTCCATTTTCAATAAAAAATCTCTAAGAGTTTTCGATATATGAAAAAAAATCGATTTTCATTTTGTAACTTCAAAGGGCTGTAACTTTTTTTGTGTGCACTATTGTATATAGGTAAGTGAGGTTCAATCAACCTAGTTTTGACCCCAGAATCTGTGGTATAATTTATGACCATTCTTTTCGGGACACCCTGTATATCGTAGTCAGCCATCTGGCCGTGATGACGTAATCGACTATTTTTTTACATAAGAATAGGGTTCGTATGCTAGCTCATTTTAAAGGTTATTTAATTCTCTATGCAGTACCTAATATAAACATTAAGATCATTATTTATACAGGGTGTCCAAAAAAAAATTTGAATTGATAATTAAACAATTAATTTAATTAAAAAATTTTTTCGGACACCCTGTATCAACAATCATGTTAATGTTTATATTAATGAATAGAGAATTGAATAACCTTTCAAATGAGCTAGCACACGACCCCTATTCTCATTTAAAAAAAAATAGTCGATTACGTCATCACGCCCAGATGGATTACATTTTTTTCTAATTCTGTAAATAAAGCAGTTTAGGTGGGTTTAAAATATAGTGAATAAACCTGTACATTCATTGTGGCCGACCGACCGGCTCTGTCCCGTCATACAGCTGACCGACTATAATAACTGTTATTTATATTCAATTTAGAATGTGTATACTGATTTTCAGCCTTAGTAAATGGATTTAATTACCTTCGTAGGAAAGCAACTTTGATACCCTCTCAGTAACCCCTGTTCTACGTTTCGCTTGACCGACCGCAGTATGTTTCTCTACACAATCACGGTAACCAACTGTGAAAAAAGTAAATTCAGAGAAATTTTTCAGCGCTGTCTCTTGGACTATAATCTGAGGTGCATTGTTGGAATATTTTCCTAAGCGTCGCCCTTTGGTATTTTAGTACCTGGGTTAATATATTACTTGATTCGTTGTCGACACTCATTTCACTCATTTCATATTTCTGTTTATACAAACAATATTTCCTTGACAAGTTCTATATATCGTTTTTAAAACTACTGCTTCAAACGACCTCCTTTATACCTTATTAGCTAAGAAATTGACACTCGGCAAACAAACCAAGTTTAGACTATTGTATGTTAAATAGATTTTGTAGGGAAATTAAAAATTTCATTAAATATTATGTTTGATGCGATATAAATCAAAGTCTAACTACAGAAATCACACCATTATTATTCGAATAAACAAAAACTGTGGTATACAGTAGAATAAAAACTTACCTTGATGTTCTTATATCTTATGTTCATATATACTCTCTCTCTCTCTCATCTCTCTCTCTCTCTCTCTCTCTCTCTCTCTCTCTCTCTCTCTCTCTCTCTCTCTCTCTCTCTCTCTCTCTCTCTCTCTCTCTCTCTCTCTCTCTCTCTATCTCTCTCTCTCTCTCTCTCTTGTCGTTTCCCCATTACTGAGGATCGTGATTTCTTCCAATATTCCTAACAATGTTTCTCCATTGGTCTCTATCTTCAGTTGCTCTAAGAGCTTCGCAGAATAAGTTTCCAGCTGAATTCTTTATTTGGTTCATATAACATACAGTTAAAACGATAAAACGTATGATTGTCGGATTAAGGCCAAAGATATATATTGTAATACAAAAATAAGAGTGTACAAAACTATAATTAAACCCACAATGCTATACGCTGCTAAAACATGGACTATGAACAAACCATACAGAACAAATTGGAAGTATAGTCCATTCTTTCACGGTTTTTGCTCTAAATTTTAAAGAACCGCTTGGATTGACATGAAATTTGGCATGCGTATAGCTTACATGTCAAAGAAAAAAAGTGATATTGTGCCGATGTGTGCTTTTGCCCTGGAGGTGACTTGAAAAATATATGTCCAAAATAAGTCCGGAAATGGGTAAACTAACTAATTTTAAGTATCTTTTATTCTATAGAGCTTTTTCGCCAAGTCAACACTTTTCGAGTTATTTGCGAGTGAATATGTTCATTTTTCAACAAAATAACCACGTTTTTAGACGGTTTTTCGCAAATAACTCAAAAAGTAAGTATTTTATCGAAAAAAATGTTCTTAGCGAAAATATAGCTTATAAAAAAGTTAAAAAAAATGGTGTACGCGCTAGGTCTCTGGATCTCGTAGAACTAGAGTTATAGCCAATGAAAAATAGATTCATATTCACCAAATTTCAAATAGAATATTTCGACGTGAAATATCGAAAAAATTAAGCACTTTTTGGGAAAAACCCATTATAATTTTTTTAAAGTGTAAAAAACCTTTATTTCTGTTTTTACAAAAATTTTCTAGCATTAAATTTAAGCAAGTTACGCTGAAAATAAAGTTGGTCCCTTTTGTTTTTGCAAAAAAAAATCGGGAAGACCAACTACTAATTAGCAACTTAAATGAAATTAATCGTTACCGCTCCACAAATTATTTTACTTATGTTGCGTTTATATGATCTGTAAGTTTCATCGATTCAAAGTGCTTATTTTTGAAAAAATTCGGTTTCAAAGTAAAATTTTTAAAAATTTAAATTTTGAAAAATATGCTTTTTTTCAAAATAACTTAAAAATTGTTAGAGATACCAAAAATCTAGAAAAACAAAAAAGTCAGATTTGCTTTTCTGAATATCATGTATTTTTTTGTTTTTCTGTTAGACAAAAATTAATTAAGATTTGGTGTTTCTAAATTTGCATACATTGGTGATCAGTGACTCGTTCAACCCCTTTTAACTACAGCCCTTTCAATAGTAAGGACTTTAAACCATGAAACTTACAGATCATATAAACAATATATATACGACTCAAGAAACTTGTGAAGTCGTAACGATTAAGTTCATTGAAGATACTAATTAGGGGGTGATTTTCTCGATTTTTTTACCAAAACCACAAGAGACTGACTTTATTTTGAGCGTAACTTGTTTAATTTTGATGCTAGAAATTTTTTTTATAAAACAAAAATGAAGCTTTTTTTAAACACTTTTAAACAAGTTGAAATGAGTTTTCCCCGAAATGTGCTTCATTTTTGGTTATTTCACGTTAAAGTATTCCATTTGCTATTTGACGAATATGAACCTATTTTTCATTAGCTATTAGCTAGGTGTAGAGACGTGATGTATACACCATTTTTTTAAATTTTTTATAGGCTACATTTTCGTTAAGAATGTTTTTTCGACAAAATACTTACTATTTGAGTTATTTGCGAAAAACCGTCTAAAAGCATGGTTATTTTGTTGAAAAAATGAACATATTCACTGCCAAATAACTCGAAAAGTATTGACTTAGTGAAAAAACTCTATAAAACAAAATTTACTTAAAATTAGTCAGTTTATCCATTTCCTGACTTTCTTTGGACGAATATTTTTTCACCCCTAAGAGGGGGTGAAAACAACCCCCAGGGCAAAAGCACATATCGGCACAATATCACTTTTTCTCTTTGACTTGTTAGCTATGTGTATGCCAAATTTCATGTCAATCCAAGCGGTTCTTTAAAATTTAGAGGTTTTGCAATATTTTACCGTTAAAGAACGGACTAGTATGGGAAAAAAGCTTTGCATAATGTTTGGTAAAAAATTGTAGATGGAGAAAGGAGAAGACGAACTAATGTATAAATGTACAAATTGTATCTTCTTCTTCTTCTTCTACGGCACTACAGCTCAAATTTAGCCTTGGCCTCCTTTATTTTTTGCCTCCACCCATGCTTTTCTGTGGCTGCTCTTCTCCATACACGGACTACTAAAAGGGCTTGTGCGTTGGTGTTTATTGTGTCTTCCCAGCGCTTTCTTGGCTTTCCAACTGGTCTCTTTCCTTGCATTCTAGCAATCAGTGCTCTTTTTGGTAGCCTATCCTCTCCCATCCTTATCACATGTCCGGCCCATTGCAATCTTTGTATTCTAATGAAGTCTGATAGGAGTGTTTCCTTATAAAGTTGATAAAGCTCGTTGTTGTATCGGCTTCTGAAGATTCCGTCTTCCCTCACAGGTCCTAGTATTCTCCTCAGTACTTTCCTTTCGAATTTGTCGAGTTTGTTTTTGTATGTTTCTTTCAGGACCCATACTTCACTAACATAACATGCTATTGGTCGAATTAAGGTTTTATAGATTCTCATCTTTATATTTCGGTGGACATTTTTAGACCGAAATATATGTAAGCTCTGTTTGCCTGCATTATTCTCTTTCGTATTTCTCCATCTTCTGATCCGTCGGCATATCAATCGTACAAATTGTTTGCTAACCTTTAAATAACCAAAGTAGAGAATGGCCAGATCGGCAACAGCAAGACTCACTACAATATGGAAGAACATTGATATTACAAAAAACGCGTTACTATTTCCTATCGCCACCTATGCTTCAGAGACTTGGACCATCAAAAAAGCAGATACGAAACGTATGATGGCATTTGAAATGTGGGTCTACTGTAGAATGTTGCACATACTATAGACCGCACATCGCACATCGCTCAAATAATTCAATACTAGCCGAACTTAACATAAAAACTAGACTCACAATAACTATCAACCAAAATATACTGACGGATTTTGGACATTTAACTAGAAGAAGGAAAGGTACGGAACAAATGATAGTTTAAGGCAACGTAGAGGACAAAAGATCCAGAAGATCTCCAATACGATGGTCGGACCAAAGAAAGGACATGAGTTGTTACTCATTCTTCGAAGCAAAACAACACGCACACGAGATAATTGGACAAAAATAGTCAAACAAATTACGTGACACCACTACCTCGTTACGAAGGAGAACAGATAGAGGAGTAGGAGTGAAAAAGGCAGACTAGAATAGCTCGGTACCTAGAAAAAATTCTACTACTACTACTATCGGTTTACAGCGTTCTCTGACGCCTTCCGACTCCTAAGCGCCATTCTTCTCTGTTTAACCATAGACCTGGAAGGGTTCTCTTTCCTCTAGTTCTTTTTCATTTCCCTCCCTCCATCTTCTTCTCGGCCTTCCTCTTTTTCTTCTCCCTTGTGGTGTCCATGCCAAAATTTGCTTAGGGATCCTGTCATCTGGCATTCTCTGTACATTTCCGTACCATACTAGTTGTTTTGTTTTCATGTCATCAATTATTGTATGTGTGACTCCCATCATTTCTCGTATTCTCTCATTTGGTATCCGATCTCTTCTTGATTTGCCTGCTGCTCTTCTCCAGAAGTCCATTTCTGTTACTGGTAACATTTTCTCTGTTCTTTATTTCAGTTGCCAAACTTCGCTGCCATATGTCATTATACTTTTAAGTATGCTATTGTATATGAGCTGTTCGTTCGCTTTAGATATTGTCTGGTCCCACAGAATGCCTTTCGTCATAGATATGGCTTTTCTACCCTGAATGTTTCTGTCTTTTATAGCAGCATCGAGTGTTCCATCTTGAGTTATCTTCATGCCCAGGTACTTGTATTCATCGCAGTGTTTAATTTCTACTCCATCGTCTAATGTAATGGACTGCTTTGTTCTTCCAATACACATGGCTTCAGTTTTCTTAATGTTGACTTCGAGACCCCATTTGTTTTATTCTTTTATTAGCTTCCGCGTCATGTAACTCAAGTCATCAAGTCATCAAGAATTTGGTCATCAGCGAAACATAAAGTATATAGTGTTGTGTCGTCATTGAGAGGGATTCCCATGCCCTTACATTTTCTTTTCCACAACTTGAGTGCTTGTTCCAGATAAATTTTAAAAATGGTAGGCGAAATACAACAGCCCTGCTTCAATCATTTCGTGACCTTAAATCACTCAGACATCCTTGATCCAGTTTTAATTTTTGCAGTCGTTCCATACAGACTTTGGACTGCTTTGATAAGACCATGTTTAATGTTGGTTTGATGTAGGGTTGACCATAGTTTGCTGAGGGGCACACTGTCATATGATTTTTGTAAGTCTACGTATACCAGGTGAACTTCTTTATTGACGGATGTTTGTTTGTCAATAACTTGCATAATAGAGTACAGGTGGTCGACTGTGGATCGCCCAGCTCTAAAGCCAGCTTGCTCCTCTGCTTCGTAATGTCTATAGTCATTTTCTATTTTGTTCTTAATAAGTTTCCCATACATCCTCTGTAATTTTCACATTGATCCTTGCTGCCCTTTTTGTGGATGGTTGACATGATAGATGATTTCCATTTTTTGGTAATTCGGCACCATTTAAGTAGTATGGGAAGAGTTTTCTTAGCTGTTATTGGAGTTTGTCTGTACCGGCTTTCACTAATTCTGCAGGGATGTCACCAGGACCAGGGTATTTTCTGGTCTTTGTTCTGTTGGTAATTTTTTTGAAATATTCTACCCATCTTTCCGTTGTTATTGGTGAGATAACGTCTTTTTTCTTATTAGTTCTCATATTTTTAATTAATCACCGACTCTCTGTGCTTCTTCTGCCTCCTATGTAAGTGTTGATTTTTTGGCAGTTCTTTTCCCATGATTCGTTCTTTTTTTGAGTTATCTTCTTTCTTACTTTGGCTTGGGCTTCTTTGTAAATTATTTTATCGTTTTCTGTTTTTGTTGTATTTCCGACGTTTATTTGTAATTTCCTTTTCTACTTCTTCATCCCACCAGTACGGTTTTATTCCTTTATGGTTTTCGTCACATTTCCCCAGTGCTTCTTCTGCTGCCGCATGAATGGACTTTTTGATGTGTTCGTAGTGTTCCTAGGTATTTTCAAAACTACCCCTTTCTAATTTTTCGTCTAAACGTTTTTTATACGTAGCTTTACACTCTCATGGTTTAGACTGTATAGATTGTACCGTACTTGTCTTGGTTAATATAAAAGGTGATTATATTAATTAATCCTGTTAACGCTATACATACATATAAAACGTGATTCTTAGCCATTTTTATCAAAAATTTTAGCCTACATAATATAGCAAATAGTAAGTTTCAGACTTGAAATAAAAATGGCATCACTAAAAACAAATCCATATTACTTAGAAATTACTTAAGTATTATACTATTAAATGTCAACTGTTAAATTTTAGCACAATTGGACAATGAATTTTGAAGTTACAATGCTTTAAGTGGCGATACTTGTAATTGTAATGTTCAAACAAACAAAAAAGCCGAAAAAGTACTGTTTAAATAATAACGATGACTTAATAAATGCTATTTTGACTTTGCTTTGTTGCAAACAACGGCTTTGTTGAAAATAAAATAAGTACTTTAGGAAGATAAAATCAGAAGGGAAATATGATACTTGACATGATTAGAAGAAGATAAGGCATGAAACAAATGATAGATAAAGCCAACGTAGCAGGCGTGAAGCATAATAGCAGGATCCAGGGGAAGATTTCAGATGAATTACCTACATCAGGTCACTACATCCTTACGAAGGATGAAGGAAGAAAAGATAGGGGATGAAATAAACGATCTTAAAGTGTTCGATTTCATTGTTCTTTCTTTACTCTAAAATACTCTAAATTATAGTACCGAATGTTCACTTCTCAGTTTCATTACCTACGTTTTTATTCGAGTAGACCAAATAAACATATTGCTCAACAATTGTTTGGTTTTTGGGACAAATTCGTCACGAATTTGATTTTTAAATCTAGGCAGTGTTTAGTACCTACTGTAGGTACTAATGTTATGCATTTACGTATTAACCTAATATTCTCGGATATAAAAGTTTTTTTGGTGTGTATTTAAAAAGCATAAAGTTGTAGAAGGCATAAAGTAACGTTACAATAGTTTTAATTTTTTATTGTTTTTAGCATTTAAATAATTAAGCTTTTCTTCGGTATTGTAATTTAATTACTTCATAATCCATTCATTTGCGAACCTTATTTCAACTTTTTGAGAAAGAGAGAATTAAATACGGGGGTACAAAAATAATAAATGATAATATGACAACATTGTTCCAAAAAATTGTAAACAACATGACAGTACCAGAGGAATGGAGAGAGAGTATAACAACCATCTACAAGCAAGGCGTAAAGACAGATCCTACGAACTACCGAGGAATTACACTACTCAATTCTACATCAAAATTCTTGACAAAAATTTTGTCCCAAAAAATATACAAGAAAGTCGGTGTATCGGAAGAACAACAGTGTTTCCGCCCAAACAGATCTGCAATAGACTATATTTTCATTATGCGACAATTAGTTGAGAAATCAATAGAATTCGAAAAGCCAATGTTTACATGCTTTGTAGATCTGAAACAGGCATTCGACAGAGTACGATTGAAGGACGTTCTTACTATCCTTGGAAAGAAAAGCATAGGTCAGAGGTATAGAAACATAATCAAAGAGCTCAATAGATCCAACAAAACACGAATAAAAACCACACACGGTCTCACGGAAGAAATCAAAATCAATGTCGGCATTAGACAAGGGGACAGCCTCAGTCCATGCCTATTTAATTTAATCATGGATGAAGTTATAGGTAGTGTTAACAAAATGAATCAGCGATACAAAATGGTTAACCGAACCATGAGAATACTTTGCTACGCAGATGATGCAATCTTAATAGCCTAAAACGAAGATGACTTACAACGCTTACAACAAAAATTTAAAATAACCGCCGAAAAGTATAACCTGACAATATCCACAGAGAAAACCCAATCCATGGTAATATCCAAGAACCCAATTAGATGTAAATTAGTAGTGGACGACCATATAATCGAACAGGTAATGGATTGTAGATACTTGTGTGTGGAAATATCTAGCGACAGGCATCTGTGGCAAGAAACAAAACAGCAGGCAACGAAAGCAGCGAGAATATCTGGTTTCCTAAGGGATATGATCTGGCGGAATAAATATATAAGCACCGAAAGCAAAGTCCGCATTAATAAGACATGTGTTAGACCCGTACTGGCATACGCAGCTGATACAAGGGCCGAGACAACAAAGATCAAACAAAAAATGAGAACAACAGAGATGAAGACCCTAAGATCCATAAGAGGTATCACATTTAGAGATAGAATACGAAACGAAGATACATTGAGAAAGCTAGGCGTTCAAGACGTAGTGAGATGGACAAGAGCACGACGACGCATGTAGAGAGATCACGTAGATCGAATGGAACCTGAACGTATGGCACAATGGGCGAAGACACAGAAGTCCAACACCAAGCGACCCATAGGAAGACCCAAAAACGATGGTACGAGAGCTGGAGTTCCGGATCGCAACAGAGACTGTATCAGAAGAAACAGGACGTAGTCCTATTACAAGAAGAAGAAGAAGAAGAGAAAGAGAGAGAGAGAGGGTAGTGTTTCCAGCTAATAAATATGCGTCACAGAGCAAGGAAAAAAAGCTGGGACTAAGAACGGAAGGAACATTACAAAAGTATTAAGTCCTCATTCCATCGCCTAGTCGCCATCATTCAATGTCATAAACCTCCTCTCGCTCCAAATTCCTGCACTCCAATACCTTTCTGATATTACCACATTAGGACAATCTTGGTCTTCCTTTTTTACGTCCTCCTGATGGATTCTATATAAATACTCTACTGGGTCACCTACTTTCTTCAATTCGTAGAAGATGTACAAACCTGGACTCCTGCACTCCAATACCTTTCTGATATTACTACATTAGGACAATTTTGGTCTTCCTCTTTTACGTCTTCCTGATGGATTCTATATAAATACTCTACTGGGTCACCTACTTTTTTCAATTCGTAGAAGATGTCCAAACCACTTAAGACTCTTCCTTTCTAATTCTATCTGTTAACGGGCCTATCCCATTTAATCTATGTATATGTCTAATGGCCACGTTAGGAAAACCTATACCTATGTAAATTGATTCTGCTATTATAGCAAGAAACTTAATATTAATGTGTTACTGCCCATTCTTTTACGCTCGCATAGTGTACCAACCATCGATATCATTTCCATAAAGGAATCAGTATGCAAAAAAGTGTGAATGTTTTGATCAGATAATATTTACGTGAACACTTCAACCACCAAGGGACATTATCCTTGAACTTTCGTACACATTCATCATCATCATCGGATCTAATAACTCTGGTGGGTTTTGGTCTGTTCTTTAATGAGCTTCCATTCCTTCCTATCCTTCGCTTTGGTGTTCCAATTCCGTACTGTAAACAATCGTAAATCGTCTTCCAACTGGTTCTTAAATCTTGCTCTGAGCCTGCCTATTTTCCTCACTCCATCCGGTCTTTGATTATAAATGTATCTTGACGGCTCCATCTGGTAAATCCCCTTTAAGTGGCCTAGCCACCGCAGCCTGTGTATTTTGATGGACCTACCAATACAAGGTTCACTATAAAGGCGGTAAAGCTCAAAATTATAGCCTTGACGCTATAATCCGTCTTTCTTCATGTCTTCATAAATATGTCTGAAGATTTTACCTTCAAAGCAGCCTAAACGTTCTTCATCGCTTTTTGTCATCGTCCACTTTTCGGAAGGGCTGGACAAGAGTTCTGCATATTAATATTTTCGTTCTGCTTATGACTATGTTTGATGTTAACAGTTTCTTTAATCCATGGTATGCTGTGTTTGCTATACATCTGTTATTATTTGCAGTTATTTTTGTTATTTGGTTGATTTGTGAGCCTAGATACATCAACTCTCTTATTCCTTCGGAAGTATATGTCCCATCCATTAGGTCTTCGGGTTTTGCTACTGCGTATTGTTTGTCACCTTCGTATACTTTGTTTTACTTATATTAACTTGTCTTTTTGTTGCTGCATCTAATGCCGTGAATGATTGAACCAGGTCCGCCATTCTTCTTGCTATGATATCGATGTCATCCGCATACGCTAGAATTTGTGCACTCCTGTTAATAATGGTTCCTCTTATTGTTATTCCAGATTCTCTAATAACTTTCTCTAGGGCAATGTTGAATAGAAGGCACGAGGCTATCTCCCTGTCGAATTCCTATTTTTACCTGGAAAGTTCTTGATACTCCGTTCTGGACTCAAACCTTACACTCGACTGTTGAGAGGATCGCTTTCACCAATTACCAATATATATTTTTTTCTAGTGGTCGGATTGAGAATTGAGCATTGAGAATAACCCAAAGAAAAATGGAAAGAGTAATGTTGGGAATAATAAGATGAGATATGGTATCAAAAAGGATAGTGAGAGAGAGGACCAAAGTGACAGATGTCATAGAAAAATTGCACAAGCCAAATGGAGATGGGCCGGACATTTGGCAAGTGCAAAATGATAATAGGTGGACCAAAAGACTCATGGAATGGAGACCTGGAGAAGATACAAATACCGAGGTAGACCACCAAAAAGATGTATGAATGACTTGAGAAAACAGTGGGAGATTGGCTACAGAAGGTGCAAGATAGAGAACAATGAAAGAAAATGGAGGAAACCTATATCCAACAGTGGATGCAAGAGGTTGAGAAATGATGACGATGAGTGGTTAGATTGAAGTAGAAATATGTAGATTTTGCTATGAACTGCAAGGTTAAAAGTCAATATTTTCATTATACTAGAGGTATTCCAGTTTTTAGACAGTGTACTTGAAAAGCTAATGTTGAATGGTTTGTCGACGTAGAAGTCGAAAGGTCAATAACGAAGCGTTTATTGATTTGCCTATAAAAAAATGTTTATTAAATAAATGCATTTTAAACTAATAAACCTTATGACAACCTATGTAAATGGATTCTACTATTCTAGCATGAAACTTAATATTAATGTGTTACTGCCCATTCTTCTATGCTCGCATAGTGCACCGACCATCGATATCATTACCATAAAGGAATCAATATGCAAAAAAGTGTGAATGTTTTGATCAGATAATATTTACGTGAACACTTCAACCACCAAGTGACATTATCCGTGAACTTTCGACACATTACCATATGTGAATTGTATGGTAATAATTAATTTTCAATCTTTGGATTCGTTTCGACTTATACAGTTCAAATCGGCTAGTAAAGAGTGGTATTTTATGTGTTAGTTTTACTAATTTCAAATTATTGATCTTTAAAATGATCTCCACTCGGAATCAGGAAGTTGTCAAGAAGAAGATGGGTAAGTTGCGAAAAAGTGATATCTTCTTAGTCGTTAACCTCATGTAGGTATCGTGATATCATGAAACTATCTCCAATATTCCTCCATTTCTGTCTGTCTTCCACCATTCTAGCATATTCTGACAATGGGACGCCAATGGTAGCAGCAATATGCTCCGTATATCATGTGAGAGATCTACCTCGACTTATTTTGCCCTCTACCTTTCCCTGGATAGAGGTAGGAGTTTCAAGACCATTTCTTCGAAGCAATTGTCCAAAATTATTTGTTCCTTCGAAGCACCTATTATTTGTTCTGATATTTGTGTTGGTAGTCTTTTATTTTTATTTAGCTGGTTCAGCATACATAGATCCATTTGTTCTTCAGGCCACCCATGGTATTCTCAGCATTCGTCTCCAGTAGTACATCTCAAATACTTATATAACCTTTCTATCTTTCTCCGAAGGGTCCCAACTTACGAGTGTTTACAGTACGAAATTGGAACACCAAGGCGAAGGATAGGAAAGAATAAAAGCTGATTCTAAAACAGGTCAAGACTCACCAGGGGTTTTAGAGCCAATGAATATGATGAAATGGGTCCAGCAATCCGACACATAAGTGAAAACTGGAAAAACTAGACTTCTTACCAGTCTCATTTGTGGATCGATAGTATCTATAGTTATTTCATGGCTTTTCCAAATTTGTCTTAATTTTGCCAAAGACCTTTTTGCAATTACTGACCGGCGCTTCTTAGATATTAAAGAGCCCAGATATTAAGATTTATCTAAAGCAGCGATATTGTTTAGGTATCTACGTTAGATTATTTTGATTGTTATAAGCTCTGTTAATTATTATGATTCTCGATTTTATTTGTCTCTGTTTCACACTTGAAAAACCTGCCACATTTTCCTCCATTTGACTAGGTCGAAAGCTTTACTATAATCCATGAATCATAGATAAGTTGCGTTATTGAATCTCTTGATTTTTATATAATCTGTCGTACGTTTAAAATTTGTTCAATATTTGATATGTGTATAGTGATTTTACCCAACCTTCAGGCCTATTGCTTCTCTCTCACTCTCTTTGACAAATTTGATATAGTTCGTCCGCTATAACTTTTCCCATGCGTCACGATTCATTTTCAAACAAATTAAGTCAAAACATAAAGTGACCCGAACGTCGATGTGTATTTACATTTTGTATACTGTAATATTTATACTACACACATCGGCGTACGTTTCGCTTTATGTTTTGATTTAATTTGTTTGAAAATGAATCGTGACGCATGGGAAACGTTCCATGTAAAATTCCAGTAAAATTCAAAGACCAACAATCCAGCATCTGTCCAATTAACTCCGGAGTTCCGCAAGGTAGTGTTCTCGGGCCGCTGTTTTTCTCACTCTACACAGCCGATATACCAAAGTCTCATAATACTACGATCGCTTCCTTTGCTGATGGCGTAGCAATACTCGCTGTAAATGAAGATCACATACAAGCCTCACAAGACCTGCAACACCATCTGGACATACTCAGTGAGTGGTACACAAAATGGCGAACAAAAGTAAATAAAACAAAATCATCTCAAATAACGTTTACAAACCGTCACAACACATGCCCACCTGTAAGAATGGAAAATGTACGAATACCAACAGTAACAGACGCTAAATACCTTGGCCTCCATCTTGACCAACGTCTTACTTGGAAAAAACATATACAGACTAAAAGAAGACAACTAGACTTGAAATTTCGGCAAATGTTTTGGCTCCTTGGACGCAGATCAAAACTCAACATCCAAAACAAAATTCTTCTGTACAAAACAATACTCAAACCTATTTGGTACTACGGACTACACCTCTGGGGCTGTGCAAAGTCAACATCACTCAATATCATCCAAAGATTTCAGTCTAAAGTTCTAAGATCAATAGTGGATGCACCATGGTATGTAACTAATCAAACACTTCACGAAGACTTAAATATACCTTTCATCAGAGAAGAAATCCATCGAGCATCTGAATCACAAAACGAGCGTACCATTCACCATGACAATGAGTTAGTAAGGGAATTATTCCATAATGGCCCTGCCACAAGGAGACTAGATCGAACCTGGCCTCAGGACTTATTTTAAAACTTAAACATAAATAGAATAAGATGAGACATCATTGGAAGTCTCTTCTTCATGCCCAAAACATTGAACAAATTTACTTAATACTCTTTTAATGATGTAGATTGTAAATAAACATAATTACATAAAAAAAAATATGTAAAATATTGATTTTCTAGCTGAATGTTTTCGGTTTACAAAGCCATCTTCAGAGCTATTGTCAAAAGTTTAAAAGTCCACTATTAAATTTAATTGAAGCCACTTTTACACAAGAAAATTGTCAAAATCCTTTGTCCAAATTTTGAAGCTAGCACGGTTAACATTTTACAAAATTTGAACTTTTAATTTCCTCAAATTTAAACTCATTTTCCACTACAGTAGTCTCTTAAGACCGTAGGTGCAAATATTTTACGACTATCCCTACTTTTTCCTTATTTACACAGAAAATTACGTGTAGTAAAATTCTCAGTGGTACGGAGGCTGCAAGATGTGTAAAAATTAGTTGACAATGACATTGTCATCAGCAACATAGAGATAGCTATTTCGTTCAGCTTTTGAATGTTCTTGGATAACCGTTACTTGTATAATCGCTTAAATTATTAATTAATCTAATTAATAGGATTATTTTTTACTAACTATGCATTCTTCGAATCCTTAAAAAACTGATAAATATTTTTAAAAAATTTAAATGCAGAATGAAAGATTTCATTATTACCGAGAGATAAAAGTCCTTAGAATAACTAAAAACTGTCTTTTGAATGAGATATTTAAAATCAACATTAAATTTTCTCTTTTTTTTCACCCCTGTACCTTATTAAAATAAACATTATAATAGACGTTTTCAGGGACTTTCGACCCTCGGTAATAATAGTCCTGTCGCCAGGGGGGGTACAACGGCCTCCTTTATTCAGATGGACTTACCCAAGTTTTTTTCATGTATTTTGACCCGTAGAATACGAATTTTTTGGGTAACAGTTGATCCGGATGTCGATAAGATTGTTATTGACCAAGAACTTGAGGAATTACATAACCGCGATCTCTCGCAAAACAAAACATTTTTTGGGTCATTCTAAGCAAAACATGTTTCTACAATATTTTTCGTAGGATGGCTAGTTTTCGAGATAACCGCGGTTGAACTTTCAAAAAATCGAAAAATTGCAATTTTTGAACCCGAATAACTTTTAATTAAAAAATAAAATAGCCAGTCTGCTTACCGCATTTGATAGTTTAAGTCAAATTATATCGGTTTTAATTATTTGCATTGCTAAAAATTTATTTTTTTATTGTTTAACAAAGCTATAAACACATAGTGTTTCCCGTGCCTTTACATGCATTTTAACGCATGCTACGTAGAAATAGCCTCGATTGCACTAGTGCCTATTCTACCTACTCGTTAGATTTTAAATGAGAAATCATAGAAAACATCACTCACGCACTAGGTGTTTGTAGCTTTGTTTAACAATAACACAATAAATTTTTAGCAATGCAAATAATCAAAACCGATATAATTTGACTTGAACTTTCAAAGGCGCTAAGCAGAATTGCTATTTTATTTTTTAATCAAAAGTTATTCGGGTTTAAAAATTGCAGTTCTTCGATTTTTTGAAAGTTCAACCGCGTTTATCTCGAAAACTGAGCATCCTACGGGAAAACTTGTTAGAACATTTTTTACTTACAATGACCCAAAAAATACAAAAAAATGTTTTGTTTTGTGAGAAACCTCTGTTATGTAATTCCTCAAGTTCTTGGTCAATAACAATCTTATCGACATCCGGATCAACTGTTACCCAAAAAATTCGTATTCTACGGGTCAAAATACATGAAAAAACTTGGGTAAGTCCATCTGAATAAAGGAGGCCGTTGTACTCCCCCTGGCGACAGGACTATAATGTAATATTTCATTCTGCCTTTAAATGTTTCAATAATGCTTATTAGTTTTCTCAGGATTCCAAAAAAATGAATGCATTTAAAAAGGCATTGGCTCTAATTTTTTTGCCTACTCTCTTAAAAATTACTATTTACTTATGTATTTATTATTTACAGCAAGTAGAACTTCAGTGCCTTTTCCACTAGCCAGTTATGAACTGGAATTTGCCGAATCCATTCAACACCCAGAAAGATTTTGGGCCAAAGTAGGTCAATATGTAACATGGTCCAAACCATGGAAGAGGGTGTTGGACAACACGTACGAACCTTTTACGAAGTGGTAAGAAATTTATTATTTTGTTTATTAATCATTATTATTGTTATCCGTTTGAAAATTATAGAAATTACAAACCAGTGACGAAGATTTTCGAAATTATTTAAAATTTTCTTCTCTTAAATAATGTTAATTTATTCATTTATGTTAGATGAACAGGCTTAAACATGGATCATTTTATTAATGTTAAATGAATTTTCTTCTTCTTCTTATACTTGTTGTAGTTCTGTCCATATGTTAATTCCGACGTTGAAGTATTTCTTGAGAGGTAGACTGCCAGCTATCTCTCCATCTTTTTGGTGGTCTCCCCGGTGAACGCTTACCAGCTGGTTTTCGCACGCAACATTTTTCCCTGATGATGTTGTTTCGTATTCTATCCCTTCTTGTCTTCCCTGTTATTGCTCTTAGTGTCTTCATCTCGCCTGTTCATAGCATGTATGGTGGTACTCCACCCTCAGGAATGTCCCATGTTGGCTGGGGGTAGTTACCCCCTATGATAGGGGTTGATGAAGTAAACACTACTCGCTGTATACGTATTTATTTACCAAGTATAACAAGAGTTGGTGTGCTTACGGTATAACCATCTGAACGAATGATAATTGATAACAGATCGAATTAGAATGAATCACGCTTCTTCTGCTGGATGTATAAGTAAAGTGTAAGGTGTTGTTGTTTTGAATGCTGATCCAGCGTGGCCGTGAATTACAATAATATTGACTAGCTGACCAAGCGTTATTGCCGATTAGTGTACTTGTGTTGAGAAATCTGTGTCACCTACTTAATTGAAAACAAACGTGGTGTTTGTTTTTCTAGGACATTTAAAAATTAAATGACTATGTGTTGCTCTTATTTTTGGATGCTGATAATCCTGATACACATGCTTTAGGTTTTATTGGTGTCTTCTCTTGATTCAATACCATAAGTATAACAGGTTAGGTGCAAGTTTTATAAATTCCAACTTTGCTGCCCATTCTCATATTATGGGTTATTCCAGACCACATCTCTCAAACATCTGGAAATGACTGCGGCCTTGTTTATTTGACCTCTGAGGTCTCTGGCTGGATCACGATAACTGGATAAATCTACACCTAGATATTTGAACTGATTTAGCTGTTCTATGTGTTTCCCTGGGTATATGAAAAATGAATAAATAAATAAATATGATAAAATAGCTTTACAATCTGCAATATAATTTATTTTACTTTTTATAGGAACGGTTGAGACCTAAGTTTCTATTAGGTAGAAGTCTATACTTCAGGAGTCTAGTTTTCACTGAAGTCTATTTCGTGTAAATAAGTTGTTGATTTAAAGAATATGAATTTCATTGACGAATTTTTAAATCTGCATCGAATCGAATGACCCCATTCTATTTAAGTCTAATTATTCGCAAATTTAGCAATCTTGTATACACAAAACTATTTTCGCTCATCAACATCATTAGCGAATCAAGTGATCATAATTACTGATTGGTGTCAGTTATTGATCTAAAAGGTTAAAATATGTAAATATCCTGTGCCTTGACACATATTGAACTTTAAAATCTTATTTTATTATATATGTTACAGTTCAAGTTGATTATCCAATTGGAGTTGACTATTCCTAGTTCGAGTCAACTCAAACGGCTGGTTTCAGTAAAAGTTAATTATAAATATAAAATGAAGATTTTTATTTAACATTTACTAGTCAAAGTAGACTCCAACTAGAAAAAGTATACTCTTCCCAATGACATTTGGTAAGAGTTGATTCACACAAACAACCGATTCTAGAAATTAAATAATGTTATTGGATATTATGCCAGAAAGTGAAGCATTTTGGAATTTTTTCGTCCAGCATTGAGTTACTTGAAATTTTCACAGAAGGTAGGGAATAGCCCAACGATCCGTTTCTATATCATGTTGCTGTACGCTAAAAGCTTAGGGGTGGTTGCCACCCCATCTCGGGGGCGGAAATTTTTCATTACAGTTTGACCATGGAAACCGATAAAAAATGCAATTCTAAGAAAAAAATGGTCTTTACGTTTTCGTCGTAAAACTAATATTTTTCGAGTTATTCGCGGTTGAAGGTAACAGTTTTTCGACGAGGAGATCGACTTTTTTAGAGGGTGAGAATAACTCAAAAAATATGCATTTAATCAAAAAATTGTAGTTTTAAAAATTGTATCTTTTAAAAACACAAACAAAATCCGTTTTTATAGTTTTTCTGCAACCAATACAAACTGAGATATGGCATGTTAAAGGTTAGCTTTTTCGACAAATGCATAATTTGAAATATTTAGTGCCAAATAACGGAAAAACTTTGCTTTGCATCATGCGTTGAGCATGATATAGAATATAAAATACAGGGTGAGATGATCCTAATCCCAAATTTTTATGCAAATCGGTGCAAGCCGAAATCATTCTTTAGGATTTAGGATAAATAAACTTTTTATATATAACTCCAAAAAGGGTGGTTTTAAACGTTAAAATATGATATTATATCCTAAAGCATAAATAATCATTTTTTAGCTAATAAAAACCAAATGTTGACCATATTAAAGTTTAAAATGTTATTCTATATCATTTTTTTACAATTAGGGGTAGTTATCACCCTTAAAAAAACCAAAAGCGTACAAAGGCTAAATATATAAAATGAACTAGAGGGTAAAATGAGCCTAATCCCAAATTTTTTGTACAAATCGATGTTGTACGAAAAAATTGCGAGATTTTGCCATTTTTTCAGCTTCATTTCCTGGCCAATGTGTTTAAATCATGAAAAGTAGTTGAAACGGTCAAAACAAACAGAAGCATAGTCATCAAAAAAGCACGTGAGATTATACTCTTATAATCAACATTTACTGAATCGATTCAGGAATAGTCAACTCAAACAAGTAAAAGTTGAATTATATTTTTAAAATCAACTGTTACTGCTCGTTTTAGTTGGGGAGTTGACTCGAACTAGGAATAGTCAACTCTCACTGAGAATCAACTTGAACTGTACCATATATATTTCAATCTACATATATATTGGGTACGTTCGGACGACCACAGCGGCTGGACAGCTGAGCCAGCAGTAGCTGTCAGACGTCACCGCTGGAAGCCAGCCGCTGAGAGATTTACTAAGCTTTCCCTATCACGGCTGGATGCAACCACTCAGCCGATTTCTGCTGCCAGCCAGCCGCTATGGTCGTCCGAACGCACCCATTATTATATATAAAAAATAATACACTACGTTTAGTTTTTAATTACCTAGATACAGGGTGAGTTTTTAGTGCGGGATCGGTCGATAATTCCATTACGGTATAGAATATCGAAAAAAGTTATTTAGAAAAAATGTAGGCAATGATATTCTCCACGCTCGGAAAATATGTCCATTTCTACAGGGTGATCAATAACAGCGTGGTATATCAAACATATAATTTTTTAAATGGGACACCCTATATATTTTTAATATTTATATTACCCTCATTATTCTTGTTCATATAATATACGGTTTTGCATTACTATAAAGAGTATTTGACAAGTTATGACCATTTTTATTTCGAAATCCCTATGAGATTAACACCCTGTATATAAAGAAGTAATTCGTAGACAATAATTTTAACTGTACACAGAAACAAGAATGTTTGTATACAGGGTGAACTACAAAACCAAATTACGATTTTCTCTATTTTTGAAATGGATCACCCTATATTTTATTTTTCAAAAATATTTTATTTATTATACTCTTTCATTTTTATATAACATTCCCTATATCTAAACTTATTACTTTCGGAGATATTTTTAGTTTTCTTCAACTTTCGGGAATACATTCAATTTTTCTAGTAGAAATAAGTTGGTATTGAATGATAATTAAACCAAATTATTTTTATTTCAATAAATAACTAACACAAAATATAAACCATAGCAATATGCAATGAATGTATTAATAAATGTGATATTAAGGAATTATCATATTTCTCTAATATACAAGAATCATACAATTCCTACAAAAAAAAATATAGGTATCTTGTGTATAATAAAATTATAAGATTATATTTATTTAATAAATACTCACACAAAACATAAATCAAAACAATATACAACTAATTTAATAGTTTTTAGATTATTATATCAACAGCATTCTATTATATCAACACATTCCTAATTGCAGATTGTGACCCCCAGTTATTAATAGTATAATTTTCATATTAAATTTGATTAATATGCATCAAGAAATCCCTACTTTGTTAACACTCAAACTAGGTGATCTATAAATGTTTAAGGTGCTATTGTTAGAGATTATGTGATTGGTCCACATTTTTTTGACGGTTGAGATTTCTATACGACGGTGCTCCAGTTCTTCCAAAATTGATTTTTTTCAAGTGGGGCTATATAAAAAACCTTGTATACCAGAAGCATCCAACAACGCTTGATGATATGAAAAATAGAATAAAAGAAGCTTTTAATAATATTGACTTACAAAAATGTTAGAAATGTGGCTCGGTCATTTGAATATCGGTTACAAAATTGCATAGACGTTGAAAGTGGTCATTTTCAAAATTTACTTTAGACTTATATCCTTAACATCACATTAAATGGTACATTCATTAAATTTTGTTACGGTTTATTATTTTCTGTTAGTTATTTATTGAATGTTAAGTTATTTATATTTATAAGAATTGAATGTATTCCCAGCAAATGAAGAAAACTAAAAATATCTCAGAAACTAATAAGTTTGGGTATCGGAGGTGCTATATAAAAATGAAAGAGTATCATAAATACAATATTTCAAAAAAAAATAAAATATAGGGTGATCTATTAAAAAAAAATTGAGAAAATCGTAATTTTGTTTTGTAGTTTAAAAGTGCTTATAAAAATGAATGTTCTACTAAAAAATTCTTGGCTTTGAATGCTGTTGATATACCAATCTAAAAACTGTTACATCAGTTGTATATTGTTTTGATTTATGTTTCATGTAAGTTATTTATTGAATAAAAATAATCTTGTTATATTATTATATACAATACAAAGTTTTTTTTGTAGGAATTTTACGATTCTTGTATATTAGGGAAACATGATAATTTCTTAATATCACATTTATTGGTATATTCACTGCATAATGCTATGGTTTATATTTTGTGTTAGTTATTTATCTAATAAAAATAATTTTGTTTAATTATCACTCAATACTAACTTATTTCTACTAGATAAATTGAATGTATTCCAGAAATTTGAAGAAAACTAAAAATATCTCGGAAAGTAATTAGTTTAGATATAGGGAATGCTATAAAAATGAAAGAGTATATTAAATACAATAATGTTGAAAGATAAAATATAGGGTGATCCATTTAAAAAAAATAGAGAAAATCGTAATTTGGTTTTGTAGTTCAACCTGTATACAAATATTCGTCAATGATGTGAATTGGACTTAATTTAAAAACTACAGTATATTGTTTATCTTATTACATAAAACAAATTATCGTCTACGAATTACTTCTGTATATACAGGGTGTTAATCTCATAGTGATTTCGAAATAAAAATGGTCATAACTTGTTAAATACTCTGTAGAGTAATGCAAAACCATATATTATATAAACAAGAATTATGAGGGGAATATAAATATGAAAAAATATATAGGGTGTCCCATTTAAAAAATTATATATTTGATATACCACGCAGTTACTGATCACCCTGTAGAAATAGACATATTTTCCAAGCGTGGAGAATGTCATTGTATACATTTTTTTTTAAATAACTTTTCTCGATATTTTATACCATAATGGAGTAATCGACCGATCCCGCACTAAAAACTCACCCTGTATACGAACTTAAAATGGCAACCCTGCCTGCCTCGTACATACTATAATTCAGTAAGCTAGTTTTTGTTATTATAATTTATAAATACGTAAACATTAACAATGTAGGCAAAATATACGTGGCAATTTTGTTTATTTAAAATGATTAAGAAATTTGAGTAGCCGCTTTATAGATAACTACAGTGGAACCCCGATAAGTCGGCCCCCGATAACCCGGAAGTCCGGCCAACCCGAACCGATTTTCATCAGACAAAACAAACATTTTTTCACTTTGACCGAGTTTGTTACCAAGAAATAAACAATATGTATTTCATGTTTTTGCAATTATAATGTGTATTTGTTTATCATTTGTATGTATTTTATTAATTTATACCATATTCTCCGGCTAACCCGGATTTTCGATATCCCGGATCGGCCGCAGTCCCGATTAATCCGACTTATCGAGGTTCCACTGTACTTGCCTGTATTTTAACAATCGTATTAGGTTATAGACGGAGAGCTAGAGCCGAAAATTCATCGTCATAAGTAATATGGAGTTTTTCCTGTGAAATGTGTCCATTGTATATCAAAATGATTATGCACATTATATTTGAAGCAATATTTGGTTAAAGCATCTCATTTTTGGTGGTAAAATATATATTAATTTGTCTGGACCAAATTTGTTTGAATTTGCGGATGGCAATTAATAATGTTGTCGATTTTAGCGCTTCCATCACTGTGGTCTATATATTTATATTTTTTGTCCACCTGTCTTATTTCATTCTTGCAATATGTTCCGCCCATCTCCATTATTGTTGTTTCCTTTTTTCAAACCGGTTCATCTACTAGCTTCCTCGTTTCATAGTCTCTTTCACAAGCTTATTCCAAGCATTGATCTCTACATTTTATGATATTCTTTGTAACGCTACCAAAGTTATTTGAAATTTCGATCTAGTTTACATTTATAACATTTTCGTTGCACCCTATATGTCATAATCGTTGAATTCATATTTGTTTTCAGAGATTGTTGAGTCTCGCAAATATATCGCTTTGGAGTGTGTAGGTATGACGTAGTTTGTTTCTCACAGTATTGAATCGATCAATTCTTATTTCCTCGATTCTCGTGCGTGTTCGTATCTCTATTTTTTAAATTTATCTAACAACCGACAAAGGAATTTTGGTCATAATTCTTTGGTAAGTAGTCTTAAAGTCGGGGTTTTATTTATTTTAGTGTTGAAATGTCGATAAGAGCCTTTGAGTGTGTTTATATAATCCAATAAGTGTTCTTTTTGATGACGCATATGAGAACGGGCCTTGGCTGTGGATGCGTCCAAGTCAGCGTTTTTTTGTGAGAAAAATAGGCGGTACGAAATATTGAGATCTGCTTGTTTGTTTTTTTTGTGATTGGTCGAGCTGTTTTGGTATACGCCAGAGAGTTCAACTTAAAGCGTAAACTGCAACTTCTTATTGGCAAAGATTTAATTGATTGAGTGTTTTGAATCTGTAATTGGTCGTTGGATTGTCGATGGGAAAGATCGTGTGATGATTTTGGATAGGACGTTTTGGTTAGAGTCTGATGAGAGAAGATTAAGTTCTATGACTGTCTCCAAGTTCAGTTCTGTTGGGGCCGTCACCAAGTGAAGTTTAGTTTTGAGCTGCAGTTAGTTTCCAGTGAAGTTAAAATGTAGTTACAAGTTCTTCGGTCAGTTGATAGAACTCAGCCCGGCGATGCATTGCGTGACAACGGAACTCCGGCAATTTTAGCTGCTATTAGGCGATTGTCGATATCGTTTACCACTTTTGGTATCAGTTTTTTTACATGCAGTCAGATCCAGGAATTAGGCAGAAGAAGTTTTCGTTTTGTGTTACTAGATTCAACACCTTAGTAAAAGCATGAAGTTTGCTTCCATTATAATATTTTTTGATTCCGTTTAAAGAACTGTAAAACAAATCACTTTTAATTTGACATCCTTATTTTGATTTTTATAATTTTTTTTCATTTCTAAGCTAATAACAGTATACTAACAACATCCCTTAAAAATCCACCCCACATGTCTTCCGATTCTGAGCTACTAGGTCATGTCCTTCATTGTGTAACATCCCCAATATGACATAGCAACATTTTGTCAAAATTCTATTCCCTTTTCATGTTACATCTTTTCAATCTTTGTATTTATATTTTATACATTTTATTCGTTTTATTTAAGGTTTGTGGGAGGAGAACTGAACGCCTGTTATAATGCTGTAGATCGACATGTAGAAGCAGGCAAAGGTGACAAAGTTGCCTTAATTTATGACTCCCCTCTACTGGGTATTGTACGAAAAATCACATACTTTGAGCTACAAGAAAAAGTAAGTATATTTTTACCTTTAAATCTAAAAATGTTCTTGTCATCGTTGAATAAAATAGAATAGAACTATTTTGATAAGTTTTTTAAGACTTATTCAATAAACTACTGTGTTTTACATAGGTAGTAAAAATTATTCTCTATGATATAATCAGATTTGGAAAGAGGAACACACAATTTTCTAAAAAGTTCTTTGGTAGTTTGAAAATTGAATTTTTACCATATATTATTAGTATCTATGTACCTTATTGTAAAAATTTGGAAAATTTTATGTGTCTTAAGTGTCATAACAGAAAGCGGAGGTACAGAAGACAATATTCGTATGAGGATACGAAAAGCTCACCAAGCATTCAGTATGCTCATCTCCGTTTGGAGGTCTGGCCGGTATACTACAAAGACAAAGACCCGAATATTCCATGTCTGTTCTACTCTACGGATGTGAAACCTGGAAAGTGACAAAAACCCTTACAGACAAACTGCAGGTCAATGCTTACAAATGCCTACGAAGAACTGTTCGTATTTTCTGGAGTAATATAGGGGAGTGCAATTAAAACGAAAACATGCATTGTTTCGGAAAAATTCAAACAAGCTTATATTTTTCTAAAACTTTTTTGTTAGTTTATATACTTGTTAAAGTAAAAAGATCTACACGCAGATTTGGCCGCTAATCGTTTATTAATTGTTTAAACTATAACAATTGTTTTGTATAAATAATTTTAAAAATATCGATAAGTTCATTATTTTACTTTGATCAAATATGTTTCTATTTTGTTTTTGATTATGCTGAATCCGAATATGGCATTGTAATTTAAAAATTCTTATACAGAAGCTCTTATACAGTGTGTCTGCGTAGCTAGGAACCACATGGAAAACTTTTTTATTATCAATTTTATGAAAAAAAGTTATTCTTAATAAAATGCTCTGGATACTCAAAAATCTAAAATTCAACCATCAGATATCAAATTTTATCAATTTTATACGAGTTATGTCAAAAATATAATAAATTTCGTTAAAGAGTAAAGTACTTTTATATTCCAGAATATCAAAAAATGCTATTTTGAAAAGTTGTTTGAAATTAGAAAATATGTCTAAATATACAATTACATCATTCTAATCGAAAAAAATATTCAATTTTTTCTCAAATTACGGATACTCATCATCATTTTATTACAATTATGATAACTATTTTATTATCACTTTTAGGAAAAAAAGTTATTCTTCATAAAATGCTCTCCCTGGTCTAAAATCTAAGATACAATCATCATATATCAAATTTTTTTAATTTTATACGAGGTATGTAAAAAATATGAATTTTTCTTAAGAGCTAAGTGCCTTTATTATTTACAATATTTTAATTAGAAGGATGCAATTGAAAACTTAAACAAATTTTTTAATTCCAAACAACTTTTCTTAATATCAATTTACGATATTGTGAAATGTAAAGGTACTTTACTCTTGAGTGAAATTCATATTTTTGACATACCTCGTATAACATTACCTAAATTTGATATTTGATGATTGCATCTTAGATTATATACGATGCAGAGTATTTTATAAAGAATAACTTTTTTTCATAAAACTGATAATAAAAAAGTTATCAATAGGTTCCAAGTTAGGCAGACATACTGTATGAGCAAAAAAAATTTTTTTGCTGAACATTTATTATTGTTGAAGCTTATTATTAAATGTATTTTAGGTAAGTTTTACAGAAAAAAGTTTTGATCACTTTGTATAAACATTTTTTAGCTGGTAATTTTCGGTTTTTGTGTTACATTTTTATCTATCTTAATTTTCTAAAAAAGAAATAGTTTATTTAATTTCTAAAGTAAAATAATTCAGTGCATTTAAAAGATTATATCTTAAGCTTTAAAAAAGCACTTATAAAACTCTCATAGATGTGTTATAACTTGAGTAATACCGTCTTAAAGTGGTGGTAATTCTATAAAACTACGAAGATTTAAAAAATTACAATTTTTGAGTCGTCATATCATTTGAAATAATTTTTTGAGATTTTTTTTGAATAAAACATCATTTAGTAAGATGCTTGAACGGTCAGTTGTGCAAAATTGAGAGTTTTATAAGAAAAATTGTATTAGTTAAACATTTTTAAATCATTTTTAAACAAAATTCATGTAAGGCTAACTTTCCGCCCACACCGAACTTATGCCCATACATTTTATTTCTTTCTATTGTAACCATAATATAGCTTAGTTATTCTTCTTTCATGTTCAATTTGTAAAATTTTATTTGATTAATTAGTTAAAGAATTATATTAAAATAACTCAACCGTGCACTTCGCCGTACGTTAGTTTACAGTGCGCCAATGTTTGTGAAAAGGGTGACTTTAGCGTTATAAATAAAAAATTATATAAGATACAGATTTAATTTTAGAAAACTCTTTATATAAGGTTTTTTTTGTAAAATTTTCTGAATTTTTCAATGGTCAAGGCAGTTTTTTCTAAAATTTATATTTTCAGAGTTATTTAAAAAAAACATCTAATTTCGTAGTTCATTTGTTTAATAAAAAATGAAGCACCCACTTCTCGAGTAGAACTTTTTGATATGTTGTTTATTAAAGATTTCTTAATGAAATTACAAAAAGTTCTATCTTATTTGATTTTTTCTGAAGTGAAAGTCTATATGCACTCCACTAATAATATAATCAGAAACAAAGATCTGCTACACCTGGCTGAACAAAAGAGAGTATAAAATGAAATAAAATCCAGGAAGCTGAGTTGGATCAGTTACATACTTCGAAAAAATAGCTCCAGTATCTTGGAGAAGATCAATCATGAACGAGATCAGAGGTCAAGGAAAGTCTTCGAATGAGTTGAAGACCTTAAGGTAAAATATAACTCGATGGCGCGTCTTTACTGAAGCTATATGTAAGTTCAAGGACCCTAGTTGTCTAACTCAAAAACATAACCCAACCTAAAAAGAAATAATTGGTGATGTTACTTAACTCTTAATGTTTTATATGAAACTGAATTCTGAATATTCTGAATAAAAAATTTATCTTCTTTTTCCGATGCAAACCAACATTAAAAATATGATAATCAGGGTGTAACCAGGGAAGCAATAGAAATAATTCTAACTGCATGTTGAGCAACTCTACAAATAAACCTCATACAGAACAAGTAAAAACTTCGTTTGTATAATGGTATAAAAAGTTTATTGAAAAACTATTAAAAAGTCATCCAAAAGGATTTGCAAAACGTTTTCGATCTAGATCAGATCATCTTCAGTGCGTTCTGCTTAGTACATGAAACTAGCAACCTTAGCCAAGCCGCACACCAAAGAAACATGAAACAAAAAACATGAAACATGAAACGAAAAACATGTTTCATGAAACTAAAACACTGCTAAACAAATCTCAAAGTCCGCCTACCAATGAAACGAGTGTGATTCATGCTCATGACACATTTTTATTTTCGGAGAGTCTCATAAATGGCCGGACGTATAATTGTTTAGCAGTGGTTTATTTCCATGAAACGTAATTTACGTTTCATGTTTCTTTGATGTGCGGCCTGCCTTATAGAATAGGTGACAGCGAGAAATATCATTTACATTTTTAAAAACTGATGTTAGTAGCGACTCTAAGTCGATGTTAAACGATAAATTTAAGAGTGCTCAAAGGGCAACATGATTCACTGCTCGATGGTAACGTGTGGTACTTGCCAGTTCGATGGACACAGACCAACCTCTTTTCCCACTTCTATACACCTCTTTTCATGCTTCTTCTTAACGTGCCCTATCAAGTCCCCTTAACGTTGGCGATTAACATGGCGAAACTGTATCTGTCTCGAGGTATTCTAAATAGTTGTTCTGTTTTCTTTATTCCTGTCCACTCCCTGATATTTTTCAACCAAGAGGCCTGCTTTCTACCAATTCCTCTGCGTCCTTCGATTTTACCCATAATAATAAGTTGAAGAATAATATACCGGTCTCCCCTTACTACGTGTCCAACATAGGCCATCTTTCTATATTTGATGTTATCAAGCAGCTCGCGGAGAGCATTTGCTCTCTTAAGGACTGCCACATTTGTCAACATAGCGTCCATGGTATTTTCAGTGTACGTCTGTGCAGCCACATTTCAAAGGCCTCCAAACGATTAATGGTGGATATTTTTAATGTCCATGCTTCGACACCATACAAGACGACTGACCAAATGTAACATTTAATCATGCGCTTTCGAAGTTAAAGTTGCAACTTATCATTACAGAAGAATGAACTCATTTTTAAAAAAGTCGTGCGGGCTATCTCGATTCTACATTTTTATCTCTTTATCTGGATCTAGTTGTTCAGTAATATGGCAACCAAGATATTTAAAACTGGGTACTCTTTGAATTATATGACCATCAACATATAACCGTGAATATTGATGGGCCAAACGGCTAAATACCATGTATTTTGTTTTTGAGCAGTTTATGTTTAGGCCAAACTCTCTTCCTACTGTGTCAATGGCATTTAAAAGGTGTTGTAATCCATTTATATCATCACTTAAAATAATTGTATCGTCTGCATATCTGACTGTATTTATCAGAATTAACTTTCACATCCCTTCCAAATTATGCAGCGCTTCCTTAAATATTCTATCTGAAAATAAATTGTATAACAGTGGGGACAGTATACAACCCTGTCTGACACCTCTTTGTATTTGGCATATTTCTGTTGATTTTCCATTTATTCAAGCTGTCGCTGTTTGACGCCTTTCGACAGAGTTGACTATCAACTCCTTTATCCTTTAATATTTTAATTAATCTGTGATGTTGTACTCGATCAAAGGCCTTCTCATAGTCAATAAATACAGCAAAGACGTCTTTCCTTTGATCTCGGCATTTCTGCAATAATACAATTAGTGCAAAGAGTGCGTCCCGGGTTCCCAGTCCATTTCTGAAGCCAAATTGTGTTTCATTCTGGCCTTCTTCACATTTATCTCTGATTCTACTGTGGATGATACGTAGAAAGATTTTCAAAGAGTGGCTCATGAGGCTTATCGTTCTATAATCGCTACAGTTTTTCGGACCTTGTTTTTTTGCTAGGGTTATGAATTCGGACTTTAACCAATCTTCAGGGATATCACCAGTCGAATAAACATCATTTAAAAGTTTGACCAGTATTACAATGTTTTCCTCATTTATGAGCTTTAACATTTCTGTAGGTATGTTGTCAGGACCAACGGCTTTCTTGTTTTTTGCCAATTTTGTAGCATGTATTATTTCTGATTTTAGTATTTCTGGTCCTTCACCTTCATCTAAAGTCTCCAGTTCTTCGGGTCTATCATCAATATACAGTTCATTTATATAATTATACCAGGTAGTTCTAATTTCGTGTTTGTCTATTATCATTTTTCCCGACGAATCGGTTATAGTATGTGGGGTTTTCTTATCATAAAGACCAGCTACTTCTCTAACTTTTTTAAACATATTAAACGTATCATGTTTTTCATACAACTTTTCTAGTTCCTTGCATTTATCCTCCATCCATTTTTCTTTAGCTACCTTTATTTTTTGTTTAATTAGTTTCTGTTTTTCTTTGTATTTTGTCTTGTTATCTTTCAGTTTTCTACTCTTCTCCGCCAATTCCAGGATTTCATCAGTCATCCATTGTTGTTTTTTGTGCCTCTGCATCGTTGTTGTATATTTTTCCATTACTTTTCAGGTAAGATCTTTAAACGTGTTCCATATTTCTGTATTGTTTTCATTTATTGAATTCTTTAGCTGATTATTCAGGTCATTTTCTATTAGCGTTTTGTTGGATGCTGAGATATGTAATTTTGGTGTTTTGGGGCTTTCTTCGACTTTCTTGAGCTTCACTTGGATGTCAGCTATTAGAGGGTTATGGTCTGAACCGATATCTGCACCAGGATATGTCGTTAATCTCTTGACACCATTCTTAAATCTCTTGTTTACTAGAATATAATCTATCTGATTTCTAATTATATGAAGTGAATTATCTCCTGGTCCCTTCCATGTGTATAATCTTCTTTTGTGTAATTTGAACCATGTATTTGCGATTATCATGTCATGTTCTTGACAGAACTGGTATAATCTATCGCCTCTTTCATTGCTCTGCCCTAGTCCATATTCACCTACCAGGTCAGATCTTCGGCCTTGACCAATTTTCACGTTAAAATCTCCAGTAATATAATATGTGATTTCGTTCCTTTTTAGATGGTTAAGTGTCTGTTTTCGGCTCAGGATAGAGAAAGATGGAGGAGCGAAGGGAAGGCCTATGTCCAATATTGGATGTCGCAAGGCTAATAGAAGTGTCTGTTTTAATTGACTATAGAATGATTCAACATCATTGTCATATTTCTTTTCTGAAGTAGGGGCATATATCTGGATAACATTGACATTAAATGGTTTACTATTTAATTGGAGTATGGCTAGTCTGTCGTTCACAGGTACAAAATTTTTCACATATTTCTTGAATTTAGATATTATAAATATGCCAACTCCATTTCTATGATGTACGTCATCTTCTACACTTCCAGAATAGTATAGTGTGCCTTCATCTTGTTCACATGTTCCCGCTCCAGGCCACCGGAGCTCACTGATGCCCATTATATCAATTTTTAAGCGTTTAACCTCTTGAACTAAGTTACTGAGCTTGCCTGCTGCATAGAGGCTTTTAACATTTCATGTGCCTAATCTGATTGTACTGCTAGTTATTTTTAAAATTGTCGTACTTCTTAAATTGGAGGGATTTCGAGTGGTAACGACCGGGAAGGCCCTACAGTCTGGTGCGCGCCTTTCCCTGCCGGATCTTGGTTTCCTAGATCCATGATCAGTAATACTCTTATTATGTTTGGATTGCGCCATGTTAACTTTACTCGGGAGAAATAATTGGAGTAGTTTCCCGTTGCCTTCCCCAATGATTTTTCTGGCGCATTAGGTTTACTCCTGTGGGTTGGATAATCGGAAAGGATTTTTGGATATTTAGTAGGAAACTTGGGTCGGGACATGACCTCCCCTATTTGGATATGGGGGATAGCCATGGCTTGCGTGAGCAGGGTCGCGTCCCTGAAATAGATCTGACTTACATCGAGATCGTATAAGTGTATCTATCCGCTACTACACTTTTCATGCTATACATCTCAATTATAACAAATCAAATATTTCAGGTCTCAAAACTTGGTGGCTTGCTGCAAAGGTTAGGGGTTAGTAAAGGAGACAAAGTCATCATATATATGCCTCTCATCCCAGAAACGATTATGGCCATGTTAGCAGTTGCGAGGATAGGAGCAGTACACTCGGTAGTCTTTGGGGGTAAGAAATAAAACATAGATAAACAATAATTAGTATCAAACATAAATTTATATTTTAGATCTATGTAGTTAACCGATTTAAATTACCATAATAAAAATTACAGAGGTTTAAGCGATATACAGTGTGTCTGCATAACTTGGAACCATATGGGAAACTTTTTTATTATCAATTTTACGAAAAAAAGTTATTTTTCATAGAGTAGTTCTTCATGGTCTAAAATCTGAGATTAAATCATCAGATATCAAATTTTATTAACAGTATACGAGGTATGTCAAAAAATATGCATTTCGCTCAAGAGGAAAGTATCTTTATATTTCACACTATAGAAAATTGTTATTAAGAAAAGTTATTTGGAATTAAAAATTATTTTATAATATGCAATTACATTCATCTAATTGGAAAAAAACTTTTGATTTTTTTTTTTAATTAAGGATATCCAACATCATTTTTATTACGATAACTCCGTTACTATTAATTCTACGAAAAAAAGTTATTCTTTATAAAAAGGTCTGCATAGTCTAATAACTAAGATGCAATTAAAAAATATTAAATTTTATCAATTTTATACGAGGCATGTCAAAAATATGAATTTGGCTCAAGAGTAAAGAACCTTTATTTTTCAATTAGGAGGATGTAATTGCATATTGAAACACACTTAAAATTTCGAACAACATTTTGTAATTTTCAATATTGTGAAAAATAAAGGTACTTTACTCTTGAGCGAAATTCATATTTTTTGACATACCTCGTATAAAAATTACAAAATTTGATACCTTATAATTGCATGGCTATGTAGACCTTTTTATCGAAAAAAAAATTCAAATTATTTTTTTCAATTAGAAGAATATAATTGCACATTATTACATAATTTTTAATTCCAAATAACCTTTTTTTAATGCTGTCAATATATCAACCACACAAACACAACTTTTTTTAATAACAATTTTCGATATTGTGAAATATAAAGGTACTTTCCTCTTAAGCTAAATTCATATTTTTTGACATACCTCGTATATTGGTGACAAAATTTGATATCTGATGATTGAATCTTAGGTTTTAGACTATGCAGAGCATTTTATGAAGAATAACTTTTTTTCGTAAAATTGATAATAAAAAAGTTTCCCATATGGTTCCAAGTTACGCAGACACACTGTATATATATACGGAAGAAGCAGGCCAGGCCAAAGAATATAATTTTAGGGCTTAGAAATCTGGGGGAATGGTTTAACAGATCGTTTGCATCCCTGTTTCGAGCTGCCGTTAACAAAATTACTATAGCCAATTTGATAACCAACGCTCTATAATCGAGTACGGTACATTAAGTAGAAGAAAAAAGCGTTATTAGTTCATTGGAAACTGATAAATGAATGAATCGAAAACCAATATGAGGAAATAGAAGATCAGAGATTATTTGTACTTCAACAAAGTATAGAGAAAAGAACAGCTAGAAATGTACCGACTAATTTAGTGTTTGTTGACCTATAGAAGATACAGTATTGTTTAAAAAGATTGTTTGAAATATTGACGAAGGCAATTGGCAAGCCTAAGGAATGCAACGATATAGTAAACATGTACATAAATACAAAGAAAGGGACGTTAACATAAAAAGGGAGAATATAATTTCAGACCCATTTTCTGCTACAAAAGGCTTGAGATTCTATATTCAGGAAGCATTAAACAACTGGAGGAGAAAATAAATGCACAGGGATGGAAATAGAACTTGGGAACATATACATAATAATTTTTTTCTTCGCAGACGATCAAATGATTATGGCAAACGATGAGGAAGCCTTGGATTATATGGCTCGAAAGTTAGACAAAGAACACCAAAATTGAGGTTTCATCAAATATTAACAAAATGGACTCTCTTAGAATAAAGGACGAAGAAAGAGACCCACAATGCTCGGTTAGAGATATAAAAAAAGCGACGAATTTAAATACCTGGGGACACTGATAGCGAAGGAAGAAACATAAAAACGGGACATTCAGCACAAAATACAACAGGGTCTAAATGAGGTATAAACGCCAAACTCATTGCTTTGGTCTTCTAAAATTGGTATACGAACAAAAATGACAATCTATAAGTCGGTTGTAGAACAAATTTTGATGTACGTATTAGAAGAAGAACATGAAGAAATTTACAATAACGTAGATACAATAGAATCCAAACAACTTTTATGGTACGGGCATGTAATGCGAACGAAAGACGAACGATGGTCAAAACAGGCCTTAAACTATATTCTATGGAATAGAAGTAGAGCTTCACTTCACTATATTCGATAAAAATATCGATATTGTATCGATATCGTATCGAAATCAATATCAATACGATATTTTTATAAGAAAGTATTGCCGATATAGATACTCGATACGATACCTTATTGGCATAACCAATACAATACTCAATACTTAAAAAGTATCGATATTGTATCGTATCGTGAAGATCTAAATAGAAGAAGGAAAGGAAGAACAACATTAGAATAGAAAGAAGTAATTAGAGGAATAATGAACGATAGAGCCATAAATAAGGAGGGATAGACTAACCAAAAAAGGTGTGAAGATCGAAATGCGGGATGCGGCAGAGGCTGTAGGACCCCCGTGATATATACGTAATTCTACGATAGCTTATACAGTACTTGTTGAGACAAAAGTAAAAAAAAAACTGTTATAAAGTAAAGATCTAGCTACTAATTATAGTAATAAGATGGAACCATTAACAAATTGACCCCAATGAGAACAAATTCTAAACAGTGTGATGAAATTTTAAAAATTTAAATATTTGTTATATTGCATGTGTTTATGTAGAATGCTTACGTCTACCTTTTTTTGGTTAAAAGAATTTAATTAAAAATATAACAATTAACTTAGGTAATTACTTTTTATATTTTTATTAATACATAGTTTATAAACCTCCATTTCATTCGAGTACACCATATATTATTAAAAATAATATAAATAAACAAAAACTCATATTAGCAAGGTTGTCTTTAATTAACTCAAGTAATTATAAAGCGTATTTTACGACAAAATACAGAGTGTCTTATATTTTTTAAATGTATTTGGATTATTCAGTGTACACTTTAGATACAGATCAGAATAGACAAGGCCAAAACCTCTGATTCGTGCGAAAACATTTTCCCAAGAGATTTTTTGCATAATCACTTTTATGAGATACCCCAGAGTAAGGTCCAAAGGTGGCCCAGGCGACAAGTGGTCCTAATTTATTTAAAAAAAAAATTGTTAACAAATTGTAAAAATCATTTTTGACGTGCTAGACAGATTTTTAGATTTTTGGGCCCTTCTGAACAAAAAAGTCTCTTGTATTTTTTCTCTAACAAAGTTGATCGTTTTTGAGTTTAACTATTTAGAGTTTAATTGTTTCGATAAACAATTTAAAGCACAAAAAAACGAATAATGACGATTTTCAAGGTTCAAAAATACAAGTAAAGAATATAGTCCAGGAACCGAAGCTTTTCACCCCGCAATTTTTACAGAATGGATCGATTTGCTTGAAAATTTGAGAATAAGTAGTGGATAGTCCAAGGATCAAAATCTATATGATGCCGAAAGGCGCTTTTATTATGGGGGTGGTTGCCACCCCATCTCGGGGGTGGAAATTTTTTATTATATTTAGACAGCAAAAGTTGATAAAAATATTCATTCTAATTACAAAATGTTGTATACATTTTTTTGATAAAACTAATAGTTTTCGATTTATTCGCTATCGAAAGTGTTAGTTTTGTATGGAAAAAATCAATGTTCTTCTATAGTATACTCATTTACTATTCACTCAATTTTTGTCGTAGAAAAAAATTTTTTACACCAAGCTCTTAAGAATTAAATAACCTACAATATCATTTTTAAACATTTCTTCTTATCTTTGATGCTAATCTTTCTATTCTGAAGAAAATGGCATTTTTTACAAAACTAAAAAAATTCTTTATTCGCTTTTAACTTCAGTTTTTTAAAAACTAATCATTTTAAGCCAGTCAAACTTCTAGAATCTATTAATAATACACAAATAAAGAAGAATGAATAAGGCCAACGCCTAAAAACACCGCTAACTTGCATTATTATGCTTAAAATTGGATTTCTCCTTTTTTTTTTTCTCAAAAAAATATGTTGATTTTTTAACCGCAACTTTTTTATTTTGTATCTTAGAACGTTTGATATAAAAGATTTTGTAGGTTTCTACAAGATCTACAAGCCCATTAATATTAGATATTATTAAAATGCTTAGTCACAAAAAGAGGTGACTTTGAATGGGTGGTAAAGGTGGTTTTTGCATGCTATTACAAGTTTTAATTGTCAATAGCTCACTTAATTTTTGTCATAGAAAAATTTTTTTCATACCAAATTCTTGGGAATTAAATTAGCTACAATTTAATATTTAAACAGTTTTTCACATCTCTGATGCTAATCTTTCTTTTCAGAAGAAAAGGCCATTTTTTCGAAACTACAAAAATTCGTTAATCGCTGTTAACTTGACTTTTTTTAAAACCAATCATTCTAAGTCGGTCAAACTTCTCGAACTTATTAATAATACATAAATAAATAAGACCAAATAAGGTCAATGACTAGTTTAAATTAGGGTGGTGATTACGGGGTTGCTTCCGACCACTTTTGCGCTGAAAAAAATAGGGACTTACATTCTTTTCATTATAAGTCACTTAATTTTTGAGCTAGGGACTTCTCTTTTATTTCTAGAGATAGACGGTTTTAAATTCTTTAAATTAGTTTTAGCAAGTTATTCTCTAAAAATTCATATTTTTCCCGTCTCTTGACTTTGAAACTACAATATTTAACATTTGACAAAGGAGAGCTAACATATAATAAAGTATATCTTGATTATTGTTGGTTTTAAAGAATATTAAAAAGACGGTTTTGTTTACTTTTTCAAATAGTACATTTTTTTTAAGTAAGGTTGTTTTGATAAAACGAAAACTTTTGGAGTTATTAGCAGAAAACTGATTAAAAACATTGATTTTTCGATATAATACTAACACTTTCGATAGCGAATAAATCGAAAACTATTAATTTTATTAAAAAAATGTATAGAACATGTTTTGCTTAGAATGAACGTTTTTACCAACTTTTGCGGTCAAAATTTAAGTAAAAATTTCCACCCCCAACAGGGGGTGGCAACCACCCCCATGGTAAAAGCGCCTTTCGGCATCATATAGATTTTGATCCTTGAACTATCCACTACTTATTTTCAAATTTTCAAGCAAATCGATCCATTCTGTAAAAATTGCGAGGTTTTGTTCTATTTCAAGCTTCATTTCTTGGACTAATATTATTTTTGAATTCACGGAAAGCTTAAAATTAAGTTCAAACCTTGTTCTATTAGCTTCCGATAAGTATTTTAAGCATATTTAATTTTACAATGTTGTTTTTTAGTTGTTAATGAAGCGATTATAACAGGGCGGGCGTCCATTTGTACAATCTGTTTATTACGCAAAAACGATCAACTTTACGGAAAAATTGCAAGAGACCTTTTTTGTTCAGAATACTCCAAAAACGCGAAAAAATCTACCAGAGCCAAAAAACGTTAATTATCATAATTTATTTAAAAGGATTGTTAAAATAAATTAGGACGACTTTTCGGCTGGCCCATCTCTTGAACCGGAATGCAAAAAAATCTCATGGGATATACCCCAAGTATCACTTATTTTATAAAACACGGTTCAAATGAAGAAACGAAAGTTTGAACTGCTGAGCTACTCAGGCCTTTCATATGAACAAGAATCGACACAGCTTCAAATGAATGTATCAGTTAGTTAAACAGATCATATTTAGCAAACATATTTAGTAACGCTGCAATTGCATATCAGCTTTCGTGGAATGGAGGCTCAGAAAACATAAGCCGAGGACGACTGCCCAGTAGATGGACCGACAACGTGAAAAGACCAGCGAGAAACTGGCTACAAGCGGTGCAGTGTAGAGAACATTGGAAGAAACTGAGGGAGGGCTATGTGCAGAAGTGGACGCGATTGGTTGAATGATAATGACGATTTTTTCACTGCACATAGACTTTTTATGTTTAATTAATTTCAAATTTAATGTTAGCGAAGTGAATTATTTTGGTAATTGATGGATTCGATCGTTACTTGATGTAACGTAAGGATACGTTCATGTTATTTAACAATAAAACACTGAAAAACATTTGTTTTCTATACTTCCACAAAATTTATTATAACTATGTGACTACAGCTGTTTCGGCAGAGAATAGAAATATGCTTTATTGTCACTGAAAATACAAATTTTATGGACAAAGCTTAATTAAAGTCAGAAAAAATAAATAAATAATATCTAACAATAACAAATACAATTTTCTGAAATTTGATAAATCGTCAATATAAAAAAATATACATAAATACAAAATATAAGTTAATAAAGTAAAGAAAAAAAAATCGATATATTGCAACAATTTATAGAAATTGCAAAGTGAATATACAACAAAGTAAACTATTTATTGACATAGGAACTAATAAGTTTAAGCTGCTGCATGTGACACCCAAATATAGATAAGTTTGGTTACTTGTACATTACTGTAATTTCTTAGTTAGTCATTAAGAAACTCTTCTACTGAATAATATGGTATTTTAGATAGATAAGCTTTTGTCATTTTACGGAACTTGGGGAAAGATGTTGCAGATTTGAGTTGTAAAGGAAGATGGTTGTATAGTTTTTTTGCGGAATATAATATAGATTTCTTTACTAACTCAGAGGACAGGATCGGTAAATAGACATCAAAATTTGAATTTCTGGTGGAGTAGTCATGACGAGGCCTTGCTGGAAAGACATGCATGTGTTTACGAATTAAGCAAACAGTTTCTAAAATATATAAAGATGTAAGGGTTAAAATGCCGTGATCTTTGAAGTAACTTCTGCAATGTGTTGTTCTTCTGAGGCCAAACAGATACCTTATTGCTCTTTTTTGTAATCTAAAAATAACATCTAATTGGGCAGCTGTACTAGAACCCCAAAAAGGAAGACCATATCGAAGATGAGACTCGAACAAAAAAAAATATGTTAGTTTAGAAGATGCTAAATTGAGTTCTTTCGAAACAGATCTTATAACATAGCAGGCTGAGGCGAGTTTCTTACTTAACACATCGATATGAAGGGACCATTTGAGGTTGCTGTCTAAAAAAATACCAAGAAATTTTACAGAATCAACGGTAGAGATCTGGCTGTTATTAACAAGCAGGGGTTGAAGAGCACTTTTATAGGATAATGATACTGTCTTATCCACGTTAAAAGAAAGTAAATTAGAGTCAGACCAGGTTTTTATCGTAAGCAAATCAGAAGTTATAGTTGCATGAAGAGATGCAATAGTTGAGTTGCTCCAAGTGATACTGGTATCATCAGCAAAAAGAAAAATGTTTCCATCGATTTTTAAGTTAGTGATGTCATTTATAAAGATAAGGATCAGTAGAGGACCCAATACTGAACCTTGTGGTACTCCACATACAATGTTTTTGAGACTAGAGTCAGTATCATTTGCTCTAACTAGTTGTTTCCTATTATTCAAGTAAGATTGGAACCAATTCAAAGAAATACCTCGAATCCCATAGAAATTTAGTTTTTTAATCAAAATGTCGTGATTTACACAATCAAAAGCTTTGGCATAGTCACAGAAAACAGTGGCAGTATAAAGATTATTGTTTAGTGCTTGGTAAACCTCATGAAACACAGAAAACAAGGCATCAGTGGTACATTTATTAGTTAAAAAGCCGAACTGATTTTGGTATAAGATGTTGTTATCAATGAGAAAGGACATAAGACGGGTTTTTATGAGTCTCTCAATAATTTTTGAAAGTAACGTTAGTAAGGCAATAGGTCTATAGTTGCAAACATTAGATTTTTCACCACCCTTATGAAGGGGAATAATAATGGCTATCTTTAGGCACTCTGGGAATTTGCCTCTTTCAAAGGAATCATTAATTAGTGAGACGAGGTTTTCCAACACATTTTCTGTGAGATTTGAGAAGATTTTTATGGATAGTCCATCAGTACTACAGGATGATAGTCCATCAGTACTACAGTATTTGATACTATTGATAGTTTGGATCAGTTTGGAACACTTTTAGAGCTTTCCATACGATTTTGATAGTAGGCTTTTTTAGCTGATTTGATGAGTTTTAGATAGGTTACCCTGTACTTGGTGATATACTCAGTGACAGAGACGTTGGTAGCAAATTTCCTGATATACAATAGTGAGCGCATATTTTTGGCTTATATGCGAATACCTTTTGTAGCCCAGGGTTTGTGATGTTTTGGCTTAATTGAAATTAAAGGAAATGCCTTATTGAAGATAGAGACAAGCTTTTCTATAAAATCGTTGAAATTATAGTCCACGTCCGCAGAAGGAAAATGCCACTCAGAAGTTAAGCATAAATTTTGAAATTTATGAAAATTCCGAGCGGAAAAAATCCTACCTAAACGTCGGGTTTTCGAGGAGGGTTTGCTGAAGATGTTATATATATATATATATATATACATATATATATATATATATATATATATATATATATATATATATATCGGTTTTAAAACGTTCTCCTACGTCTTCCGATGCCTAGTCGCCATTCACTTCGGTCCATCCAAAGGTCTTCATCCAATTCTCTTTCTCTCATTTCTCGATTTATGCCTTCTCTCCAACTCAGGCGGGGTCTTCCTCTTTTTCGTCTACCATGAGGGGTCCACGTTAGGATTTGTTTCGGGAGTCGTTCTTCGGACATTCTTTGTACGTGTCCATACCATCTAAGCTGTTTGGTACTAATGTCATCTACTATTGTGTGTTTCACATTCATTATTTCCCTAATTCTGTTGTTGGTTACCCTTTCTAATCTTGATTTTCCTGCTGAGCGCCTCCAGAAATCCATTTCTGTTGCTTCAAGTTTTCTCTTGTATCTTTCTTTTATTTGCCATACTTCACTGCTGTAAGTGATTATACTCTTAACAATTGTATTGTATATTCTATGTTTGTTGTTGTTTGATATTGACTGGTCCCAGAGGATGCTATTGAGAAGGGTAATTGCTTTTCTTCCCTGGTTGTTTCTTTCTTCTATCGTCCGGTCTACGCTTCCTTCTTGTGTGATGGTCATACCAAGGTATTTATATGCGTCGCAATGTTTAATAATTTCGCCATTCCCCAGTGTAAGGTCCTGCTGTGTCCCACCGATACACATATATTCGGTCTTCTTTATGTTTATTTCCAAACCACCTTTTTTGTACTCCTCTATTAATTTCCTTGTCATATATTCTATATCATCGTAGTCTTGCGCTAGTACAAGTTGGTCGTCTGCAAATGACAAAGTGTATATTGTATTGTTGCTGATCGGTAATCCCATGTTTTTGCATTTGCGTTTCCAAAGTTTTAGAGTTTGTTCGAGGTAGATCTTAAATAATGTCGGTGAAAGGCAGCACCCTTGTTTTAGGCCTTTGCTAATTTGGAATCCTCTCGATAGCCTGCTTCCAACTTTCACCCTTGATGCAGTTTTGGTATACAATTGTTTCGTCGCTGTTATTAAATTTGCGCTTATATTGGTTTTCTCTAATGCTTCCCATAATTTGTTTTGTGGGATGCTATCATACGCTTTTCTTAAGTCCACATATAACAGATGCACCTCCAGGTTGACGGCCAGTTTCTTCTCAATAATCTGTGTAATACAAAACAGATGGTCAACCGTTGATCTCCCTGCCCTGAATCCTGCCTGTTCTTCAGCTTCTATATCTTTATATTCGTTTTCGATTTTATTTTTAATCAGTTTTCCGTATATTCGGCTGATCGAGTTCGTTACAGCGATGCCTCTGTAGTTGTCACATTGATCCCGTCTGCCTTTTTTATGTATGGTGGATATCCATGATGTCTTCCATTCTTCTGGGATTTCCGCTCCGTTGATGCATCTTTGAAAGAGTTTAGCCAGGTTTTCATATAATTTTGTTGTGCCATATTTTATTAGTTCAGCTGGTATGTTCCCTGGTCCTGGTGCTTTGTTATTTTTTAAAAACTTACATACTTCTTCTACTTCTTTTGTTGTTACCCGTAATGGTGAGGCTAAGATATTTACATTGCTGGTATCACTGTTATTTAAAAATTCCGCTCTGTCCTCATTTAGGAGTTTTTCAAAATATTCGTCCCATTGATCCGGTGTGATTGCTGATATTATATCTCTTTTCTTTTCCTGTCGTAGCGATTTTAATACTTTCCAACTTTCTGTACTTCTCCGTCCTCCTAAATGTGTGTTAATCATGTTACACTTTTGCTCCCAAGCCTCATTCTTCTTTTGGCATATCATTTTTCGCACTTTAGCTTGGACCCTCTTGTATTCTACCTTATCGGCGTCGGTCCTTGTGTTCAGAAATTTTTTATACTTCTCTCTTTTATTTTTAATCTCTTGTTCTATTTCTTCGTCCCACCAATACGGAGTTTTTCTGTGGTTTTTTATTTGGAGTCCGAGGGCCTCTGTTGCTGCTTCCTGAAGACATGTTTTTATATAATGATAATGCTCTTCATTGCTGGTAAATTGCATGGTTTCTAACTTTTTATCTAATCTACTCCTGTATAAATCCCTCACGCTTTCTTGCTGAAGATGTTAAACTTCGTAAATACTGCTTCATGATCTGACAATCCCGCATTAATAATTGTAGAGCAGACATCAAGGGTGAGAAATCTGAGACAATATAGTCAATTATGGTAGATGAAGTTTTTGTAATCCTTGTAGGAGAATTAACGTGCATTGAGAGACCATATGATTCAAATATGTTGACCAAGGACATTTGGGTAGCACAAGCAGCATCATAATTAATGTTGAAGTCCCCGCATAGAATTTTTCTGCTTCTATGAGGCAAGTCATCTAACAAATTTAGCAGGTTCTGAAAAAATAGTTCCACAGGGGAGTCAGGTGATCTATAGATGCAAATAATGTAAAGATTAAGATTCTTATTATAAACTAGGGAAAACTCAAAGAAGGCTTCATTTAACAGAAAGTCATATTTTGTAATCAGAGAAAAATCATTATTTCTAGAAAGAATTAGGGTGCCTCCATGAGCTGAACTTGGACGATCATACCTAGCAATTGTGGTATATTTTTCTACAAAAAAAGGCTCGTTGACTTCAAGCCAGTGCTCTGTAACCGCAACTATCGGGGGAAATCCTAATTCTTCCTAGAGTGCCTTTCTCAAGTGATTTAGTTTAGATGGGTTTGCCTTTTTTGGTTTTGCCTTAGTATAAAATGGGATATTGGGGTAATGGGGACTTGACTCACCCTCCCTACTGTACAGATACAAAAATGTAACTTTATACCATTTAAAGGGTTTTCACCCAAATATTTTGATGGCTCAAAGCATGTATACCTGTAAGTAACACGGATGACGGATTTTTTCTGACCTTTCATAAAATATTTTTAATTATTTAGTTTTTTGTGTTTTATGGTATACAGCCAAAAAAACTCATATGTTTGATAAAAGTTCAAAACGACTCGTCCACCCCATTTGAAATACATAGGGGGTTAAGGCAGGGAGATGCGCTGGCGTGTCAGCTTTTTAATGAAGCCTTAGAAAAAGTTGTACGAGACGCTAATTTAGATAGTAGGGGAACAATATTTAATAGATCAGTCCAAATTCTAGCATATGCAGACGACGTGGACGTTATAACAAAAACCAGGGCGAAAACTGCGGAAATCCTAACCGATCTAGTAGCAGCAGCAGAACGAATGGGGTTACGTATAAATCAAAATAAAACCAAGTTCATGGCGACTAACACAAACACAAGAGCTGGAAATGTTGACGCAGATCTAATCATCAATGACCAAAACTTCGAAGGGTCATCGGTTAACCCCAATAATAACACATCTGAGGAAATAAAAAGGCGAATAATAATTGCAAACAGGTGTTATCATGGTCTGTCGAAGTACTTACCTAACAAACGTCTGTCTCAAAAAACTCGTATAAGGCTGTATAAAAGATTGATAGTCCCCGTTCTCACATATCGGATCAGAGGCATGGAGGCTAACTAAAACAGATGAATCCGCTCTATCGATTTTTGAAAGAATAGTGATACGCAAGATATTCGGAGCAGTCTGTGAGAACGGAATATGGAGGCGTAGATATAACTTTGAACTGCAGAATATCTACAAGCATACGTTTGGTGGAAAAGATATTATCACTGTAATTAAGCGAAACCGCCTGCAGTGGGCAGGACATGTAGCCCGGGCCCTGAATCGAACATGATAAAAAAGATTCTAACAGCTCAACCCGTGGGAATGAGAAGACGGGGTAGACCAAAGTTGAGGTGGATGGACGGGGTAACACAAGATGCCAAGAAGATTGGAGTCGGCAACTGGAAAATTCAAACAAGGGACAGAACAGAATGGCGTAGAAAGCTTGAGAAGGTCGAGGCCCTCTAAGGGCTGTAGCACCAAGATGATGATGATGTATACAGCCAACTATATTAAATTCTTTTTCTTTGTGTAATTTTTAAAACAAATTGCTTAGTAACTATTAACTAACGAAGGTGTTAGTTAATATTAACTAACGAAGGCGTTAGTTACTATAAACTAACGAAGGTTCCGCTGTTTTTTTGGATATCGATGTGGTTTTTTTCGATTTAGAGATATTGAAAGGTCTCCACATATTTTATACCACAACACTTCTAACAGAAACACAAATATACTCAAAATTAAACCCAAACTTAAAACATAGAATGCTACAATAAGATCATAGAGGTTTATGGGAACTGCTGCCTCATCATCCATAATATCATTAATAATGTTGCGCTTTAAGAACAATACTTTTGATATTGAATTCCATTTACTGATGAAACCTGCTTCTTTAAGCATTGTGATGATCTTGGAAAACTCTCCAACATAAGGCGAGCCTTTTTGAACAGCGTATGCCACAAAAAACGTCCTAGGGCATTCGTTGATAACGTGCAGCCTTGGATATCCAGTTTCATCTAGAAAATAATTCATGATCACATACTTTGCATCTGTTCTTCTCTCCAAAGTTGCGCGGTTCTTTATGCCCAAACTTCTATTTAAGGTACTTTTATAATCCTCAGGAGTAAAGGGAGCTACTTTTGCCTTTAGTTCTTTAAATACGTCGTTGTCAATGTAGTTAAAAATATCCTCGTAAGTAGTGTATAGAACAAAATCACTTTGGGCAAATTCTTGCAGTGTGTTCATATCGTGAAAATTCTGAATCGTACCAAACGATTTCACTAAATTTCCTTGAAATACGCTGTTTATTATGAGAGAACATATCACATATGTTAAAAAAAGGTATCTTAGATAAAATCTTTGTGTGTGAGTTGTTGGTTGGGATCTGAAGATGGCAAAAACATTGATCCAAGATTGAAAGTAAAGCGTCCGACAAAATAACATGGTAACCGCTTCAGTACAAATAATACATAACCAAACTAAACGATCAAAACAATGGAATATCTTCATCCACGGCGGTTTTTTGGCTGCTTTTGGTACGACTATGCATAATTCTTCAGCGTCGATTGGGATTGTATATTCGACTTGATCTAACGTGTCAATGAATCTTGCATTCGCAGCTAAGTCGACTTCGCGTCTTACTACTTTGCCGATGACTCCAGTGACTTTACCTTCTTTGAAGAAATTTCCAAATCCCTGAAATATGAATTAAGATATGTCACTGTCAAAATGAGAATAGAACAATAACATTAGATGTTTCTGTTAACAACATTAGACAGGGTGGAGGGCACTTGTGGAATAAAATTATTTCTGTCCTTGTTTCAAAAAAACGCTGGACGAAAGGGAGAACTTTATCGTACCGATCTATTATCGTTATCGTACTAGATACTGGCATTCTATAAAAATAACAAAGTTACTCGTTATTTTGATATTTTAGAAACACCTTGTATACTTGAAAATATTTTATGGTTCTACGCATCATTAATTCCCGCATTTGAGAAAATGTTCGGGGACACACTATAGATTATTGCATAAATCAATAGAATATTAGTCATACTTTCATTTCAAATTAGTCCATTTTTCTGGGAAATTAATAGTTTACAATATTTGCATCTTACTGCATGGATTGTAATGAAATTTTGGGAGTAGCCCAAAGCCCAGTCTCCCAATTCAAAGTCTATCATATATACTATGGCGCGTTTATCATAGGGGCGGTTCTCACCACTTCTCGGGGATAGAACAATTTTATTTTCGAATTGCATGGAGCAAAAGGAAGAATTTTAAGAAAATTTAAAAATGCGCTCTATAATTTGATCTTATTTTTTTCACAAGTCCAACTTTTTCAAAGTAGAAATAACACTATATTAGGAGGTATTGCAAAAGAAAAACAATGCATTTAAATTCTGATGAATGAGGGGTTAAATGTATGTACTTCTCATTTTTCCTTAAAGTCCATTAGTCATATATTTTTTTGCACCATATCTCGCTTAGTTTGAATGTAACCGACATTTAACGGTGCTCGTTTTAAAGGCCTTTTCAAACACTACAAAAGCATGAGCACTTTGAGCATGCACCAAAAAACAAACCCTTTTACCTACCATATCTCTTTTTGTATTATAAATAGAAAATTTACGCAGGAACGAATCTCTTTGTTATTTATAATTAAAAAAAAAATTTATATAGTGTTTTTAGTTTGATGCATATTTTTTAAGGTATTCACAAAAAACCGTCTGAAAACGTGTCATTTTTAAATGAAAATGGCCAATTTTCAACTACGCATAATTCAAAAAGTATTGAGTTCTCAAAAAAAGTATAGATCAGTTTTTGCTTAAAAATAGGTTCTCTAGCCACTTCCATGCTTATTTTGACCAATAAATTTTCCATCCCCTTGAAGGGGTGGGAATTTCCCCAAGATAAAAACGCCATAGTATATAGGGTAGGTTTTGTTTCTTGAGCTATTCCCTACTTACTGTGAAAATATCAAGTACATCGATGTAGTAGGATGGAATTCGGAGCCAAATACCCTCATTGACTGCCCTATAATAATGCTCTGCTATGATCGCGTGAGAGGGGACACACACAAGATTCTAGCAAAATTTCAATTTTCTGTAACTTTTCGAGTTTTTGAGTTACAGCAACGAGTTTTATGTCATTGGAAAAATAATTTTACATTCTTTCAAAATATGTAAAAGTATACAGGGCGTATGTAAAAAATTAAGATTTTTTTTTCATTTCCAGTTAAACCGGAAGTCATATTGTGGGTAAAATTTATTGTGCTAATAGATAACAAAGTACTATATCTGTCTGCCAAATTTCAAATTTTAGTTTCTATTACAGAGGTAGTTACGGGCACTCGAATATTTTTTTATAAAAAATTCATAACTCCCCTCCTATGAGGAGTTAAGAAATCTGACCAATATTATTCAATTTACTGATAGGACATCGAAAATATATCAAAAAAATGAACAAATTCCTTGGAGTCATTTTTGAGAAAATTTAGTTCAAATTTATGTCAAATTTTGACCCCTTAAATATAGACAACCCATAACTTTTTCTGAAAAACGATAATATTCTTGTTATAGCGCCATTTTTAGGCTATATAAATGTTTTTTCAAATTAAATTTATCTTAAATAAGTTTTTAGATAGGTAGGGAAATGTATCGTGTGGACGGTCGGCCATGCTAGCCGCCATTTTGGATTTGGAAATGTCAAATTCCATATTTCTATTTACCTATCGATGAGCTAACTTTAAGTTAAATTTCATTCGTTTCGGTCAAAATTTGCAAAAATGGGCCCCAAATAACCCCCCTATTTCGGCCCCCCTTTGAGAAGTTTTTTTCAAAAGCTTAGTTTCTCGACAAAATTCTCTTAAACTTACTCATACCGAATTTCATCGAAATCGGTCCAGTAGTTTTTGCTGGGCGGTGGCGACATACGTACATACATACGTACGTACGTACATACGTACATACTTCCGACATGTTTTTTTTATTTGCTTTTTAGACTCAGGGGGACTCAAAACGTCGAAAAAAAGTGAAATCTGAAAAACATTTTTTTGCACGATCCTATAACTTTATCTATTATACTCATACTGCGTATGTAGTACGATAAAGTAAAAGAATGTGTGTGTACTTTGTACGTGTACGCACGTAAGAAGTTATACTTCTATTATTATGATTTCAACGAAATTAATATACTTAACAGGTTATTTGTATTTTATTTAAATATTAAACTAACATTCTTTACCTACCACTTTTAAAAAATTATATATATTAAATATTATACCAACAATATAAAAAAAAATATGAATCGTCCGGGATTTGAACCCGGGACCTCTTGATCTCCGGTCACAAGCTCTACCACTGAGCTATATCCCTTCTGCTTTGACAGGTTACAAGATTTCTCATATACTGACCAAGTGAAGTATACAAAAATACTTTAAATATACTTACTATCATTATAAAATATCTTATTCCCGAGGAAGACAAACCCAAAGACACAAAAATTATAATAAATAATACATTTACTTAACACTAATATATCCTTTTATATGATATAATATGACTTATATGCGCTGCCAGCGCTGATACATACATCTTGAAAGATTAGCAACGAAATATATAGGTACTGTCGGTGTGCGCATGCGCCCGGCATGTGATAAAATTTCACCCTCGATCGTAAAGAAGTATAACTTCAAAATTATAAGAATTGTCGATTTTTAAATAAAAATGTGCACTTTATAAACATAAATTTAAATGTACAGGGTGATCCTTGTAAGTCTAGCAGAGTCCATAAGATTTATTTTTAATGGAACACCCTGTATATTCTTATATTTTTAAAAGCTGCTTAGCAACCTGATTTCAACGAACTATATCATGCAGGATGTATTATTAATATTACAGGGTGAAATTTTGAAAGTAACAAATATGGAAACCACTTCTGGAATAAAATTTATTTGTGTCCTTATTTTAAAAAATTATAAAAAATACTGGGACATGTCAACTATTAAATTCAAATGGGCGTTTTACAAACATAAATTAAAATATACAGGGTGATTCACGCAAGTGCGGCATAGTTAATGATCTTTAGTTTTAATGGATCACCCTGTATATTTTTATATTTTTAGAATCTGCTAAACAACCTCATATAAAAAAGTGTACACCTATTATGTAGGATCTATTATGAATAATACAAGGTGAAATTTTAAAATTATGTATAATTTTCATCAAGATATTAAATACCTACATAAAATTTTGAAATTAATAATTTATCATGCTTTAAATAACAGTATTATTTTTTAAATTAGCTAAATAAATGCATACATTTTCTAAACTAAGTATTAAATCTATTGGGTTTTGTATTTAATATCCTGACAAAATTTATAAATAATTTCAAAATTTCACCTTGTATTATTCATAATAGACCCTACATAATACACTTTTTTGAGATGAGGTTGTTTAGCAGATTCTAAAAATATAAAAATATACAGGGTGATTCATTAAAACTAAAGATCATGGACTATACTGTACTTGCGTGAATCACCCTGTATATTTAATTTTATGTTTTTAAAGCGCCCATTTGAATTTAAAAGTTGACGTATGCCAGTATTTTTTATAATTTTTTAAAATAAGGACACAAACAATTTTATTCCATAAGTGGTTTCCATGCTTGTTAATTTCAAAATTTCACCCTGTATTGTTCATAATACACCCTACATGATATAGTTCATTGAAATCAGGTTGTTAAGCAGCTTTTAAAAATATAAAAATATATGGGGTGTTCCATTAAAAATAAAGCATATGGGCTCTGCTAGACTTGCAAGGATCACCCTGTATATTTAAATTTATGTTTAAAAAGTGCACATTTTTATTTAAAAATCGACGACTCTCAGCTTTTTTTATAATTTTTTGAAACAAGGACAGAAATAATTTTATTCCATAAGTGCCTTCCCACTGGATATGCGGATGACTCTAATAATTATCGTAGCCCAAAATATTGAAGATCTTCAGAGACTGGTGGCCAACATAGCGGAGTATGGAAAAGAATATGGTGTAACAATGAATGTCAAGAAGACAAAATTTATGAGAATATCTAGAATTCAAAGAAATAATGAGAATCTTCTAATAAACCAATGTCTAACGAGTGAACAAATATGCATATCTTGGAACAATGATTAACTCTATAAATGACTACTTTCAGGAAATCAAAATCAGAATAGAAAAGGCTAGATCAAATTTCAACAAAATGAGAAGCGTGCTCTGCATAAAGTGCACTTTACATCAACAATAAATTGAACAAGAAATTGACCAACTTCTTTAAGGTCAAATTTGACTTATACAAAACACAATTCTACATCCAATTTTGCCGTGAATAAAAAGAAAATAAAGTAATTTGACAAAATAAAACATATCCAATTGTTCTATTTCATCAAATTCCTTCATTTTCTTTTACAAACCATACATTTTGTACACGCAAATTTGGCCTTGAATAACTTTGTCAATTTCTTGTTCAATTTATTGCTGATGTAAAGTGGACATAAGAGATTAATGCCTGGTTGCACCGACAGATCTTATGCTTAATAGTCCAAGTAATGAAGCTTAAAATAGGACAAAAGCTCGCAATTTTTACAGAATAGATCGATTTGCTTAAAAATTTGAGAATAAGTAGTGGATAGTATAAGGATCAAAATCTATATGATGCCGAAAGGCGCTTTTACCATGGGGGTGGTTGCCACCCCATCTCGGGGGTGGAAATTTTTTATTATATTTTGACCGCAAAATTTAGTAAAAACATTCATTCTAAGCAAAAAACGTTCTATACATTTTTTTGATAAAATTAACAGTTTTCGATTTATTCGCTATCGAAAGTGTTACTTTTATATCGAAAAAATCAATGTTGTTAATAAGTTTTCGGCTAAAAACTCCAAAGGTTTTTGTTTTATCAAAGCAACTTTACTTAACAAAAATGTACCTTTTGAAAAAATAAACAAAACTGTTTTTAATCTTTTTAAGACCAATAGTAATCGAGCTATACAGTATTAAATGTGAGCTCTTCTTCGTCAAATGCTAAATACTGTAGTTTCAAAGTCAAAAGACGGGAAAACTATGCATTTTTCGAGGATAACTTATTCAAACTAATTTAAAGCATTTTAAAATATCTATCTCCAGAAATAAAAACAAAGTATGTACCTAGCTCAAAAACTAAGTGACGTATATTGAAAAGAATGTTAGTCCCTACTACTTTCAGCGAACAAGTAATCCGAAGCAACCTCCTAATCACCACCCTAATTAAAATTAATCATTAACCTTATTTGGTCTTCTTTATTTGTATATTATTAATAGGTTCTAGAAGTTTGACCGGCTTAGAATGATTATTTTTTAAAAAAATGGAGTTCTAAGCAAATTTTCGTAGTTTGAAAAAAAATGGCCTTTTCTTCAGAATAGAAAGATTAGCATCAGAGATACGAAAAAATGTTTAAATATGAAATTTTAGCTTATTTAATTCCCAAGAAATTGGTTAGCAAAAATTTTTACTAAGGCAAAAATTGAGTGAGCCATTGATAATTAAAACTGACATGCAAAATGACATGCAAAAAGCATCTTTACCAACCCTTTCAAAGTCACCTCTTTTTGCGACTGAGGATTTTAAAAAGATTTAATGTTAACAGGCTTATGACCCTTATAAAAACCTACAAAATTCTTTTTACCAAAATTTCTAAGATAAAAAAATAGAAAATTTACGCCTAAAAAATCAATATATTTTTTTGAAAAAAAGGGAGAAATCCAATTGGAAACATAATAATGTAAGTTAGCGGTGTTTTTAGTCATTAGCCTTATTAATTCTTCTTTATTTATGTATTATTAATAGATTCTAGAAGTTTGACTGTCTTAGAAAGATTAGTTTTTAACAAACTGGAGTTAAAAGCGAATAAAGAATTTTTGTAGTTTGGTAAAAATGTCGATTTCTTCAGAATAGAAAGATTAGCATCAGAGATACGAAAAAATGTTTCAATATAAAATTGTAGGTTATCTTATTCTCAAGAACTTGGTTTGAAAAAATTTTTTCTACAGCAAAAATTGAGTGAATCGTAAATTAGTATATTATTGAAAAACACTTATTTTTTCGATATAAAACTAACATTTTCGATAGCGAATAAATCGAAAACTATTCATTTTATCAAAAAAATGTATTAAAACAGTTTTTGCTTAGAATGAATGTTTTTATCAACTTTTGCGGTCAAAATATAATAAAATATTTCCACCCCCGAGATGGGGTGGCAACCACCCCCATAGTAAAAACGCCTTTCAGCGTTATATAGATTTTAATCCTTGGACTATCCACTACTTATTCTCAAATTTTTAAGCAAATCGATCCATTCTGTAAAAATTGCAAGGTGAAAAGCTTCTTTTCCTGGACTATAAGACGTGACTTAAGCTCAGCTTACGAGACATACCAGTTGCACTATTGAGTCTTAGATCAATTTTCAGCTTGCCGCAATGGATTTCCACGTGATCTTAAACTTACCAGTGAAGACGTGCCAAGATAGCCGTGCTGGGCCCCATCTATAAGCTGTGCTGAGCTAAGCTGGAGCTTAAGATTTGTTGGTGCAACCAGGCATTAATGTTTGATCTCAGAGTTAGGTTGGCGAGGTGCTGGAGTTTCTCGCTTTGTTTTATGTAAAGGAAGCTGGAACCTTGAATGCGACATCAATGAGAAACTAGAATCATTCAAGTTGTAGGTGTATAGAAGAATTCTGAAAATATTGTGGACAGAAAATGTCACAAGCAAAAGGTTCTAAGAAGAATGAATAAAGAAAGGAGATCTTGAATACAACAAAAACAAGAAAATTGGAGTATCTCGGACTTACTACACGTGGAGGGAGATACAACGTGCTCCAACTGATCATGCAGGAGAAATTTCAAGGAAAGAGAAGCAAAGGGAAAGGCAGAATATCATACGTCATACGTGGATGGATGGATTATTGCCGAACTCTGTCGCGGAGATATGGCACTTGAAGAAGAATGAAAATAAAAAATGGTAATGAAAAGAAAAGAATCAAATGAATAATAATCATCTTTGGTACAAACCTGAGGGTCGTAGTTGACATCGATAGTAAAATTCATTACTTGAGACAACGTCCTCAAAACTTTAGCATCTACCCCACACTTAATACAATAACTTCTGTTATTTAGTACCGCAGCATCAGTCACCATCATCCCCGGAATTCGGTTAAACAGCGCCACTTTCATTGGATACTTGTTTAGATTCTTGAGTTTGTTCTTCACAAAAAACTTGATGGAACGTATTTTGCGCACCTGTCGAATGGACAGAGCAACGATTTGTCCATACTGGTTATTGTGATCTTTTATAAATGGTTGGTAGAAGTAGATGTTGTCCTCATTGCAGGAACATGGTGCTTGAGCGAAAACGTTAAGGATGTTGTGGTTTTTCCAGAGATCGACTAAAGTTGTGTTTATACCTGAAAAAGATAATTAAGCTAAGGAAATAACTATAATAGAAGTAAATAATATGCAAGAGTTATTTTAAAATATGCGAATATCTGGCCAAAGAATGAAAATTCGCAAGGAATAATTTTTCTTTCTTTTTCCCTTTCCTTTTACCCTACCAGGGTATCGGATTTAGGCTAGCTATTTTAATTTCCGTTCGCCCATCTCTTACATTATTTTCTATTTCTTGCCATTATTTTCAATTCCTCGAGTGATTTTTCTTTACCTTTTCCCGCCTCACTACTTACTTGCTGTATCCATTTTTTTAATCTGCCTCTTTTTCTTTTTACGATGTTCTTTGTTTCGTGAACTTTTCTTCTAATTCTGTTGGGTTCCATCCTCATCAAATGCCCATATCAGTTATTTTGTCTCTTTGCTATTTTATTTATTATTGGTTATTGGTTGATCATTCTCCTGATAGTCTCGTTACTTAATCTATCCCATTTTGTCTTTCCAACTATTCTTAGTTGTCTTATCTCTTGTGTTATATATTTTATCCTTGTCTCTCGTTTAAGTTCTCTTTTCACAATATTGAAGTTAACGCATAGTATAAATAAATTGTTTGACTTTCATGCTCTATACTCTATACTCTATGTGTTATTTACCATTCCATTTTTCCGTCGTTAGTAATATTATACCTCCCAGGTATCCGTAAGTTGTAACTATTTCCAATTCTGAGCTTTTACTTTACTTTACTTTTTTTTTACTTTTACTTTGTCTTTATTTCATTATCTTCCTTATTTTCCTTGCCGCTAATTATCATTATCTAACTTTTTTCCTCGTTTAAAAAATCGACTTTTTTAGAGGGTTTTTTGAGAATACCTCGAAAAATATTTTATATATTTTTGGCGATAAAAAGTTTATTCAAAAATGATTTTGTAGGATTTTTAAAGAGCTATAAGACTGTGTAAATTAAATTCCGTAAGATCCCTTAGTTTTTAATTGGGGCGGGTTTAAAGGGCTCGAATAAGGGGGTGTTTACTGGTAAATAGAGGTTTTAAACAGCTATATCTGGCTAACTATTCACTGTAATGAAAATCTATTTACAGGGTAATTTTAGTCATTAAGAAATCTACAACTTAGTAGTTTATAATTTTTTTCGTATCTTCGGTATTTTCGGAGATATTTTGAAGTAAAAGGTGAAAAATACCAAATTGCAAAAAATCAATTTTTTTAAACTCCATTTTTTCCAAAATTAGGCATTTTAAATAGGTCAAACTCCTTGAGTGTATTGATAATATAAATATAAAAGGAACTACAGAACGATGAAGACCAATTATGAATTAGGAAGGTAGTTAGGAGGTTGTTTTCACTGATTTTTTCGTAGAGAAAAGCAGGTACCGACATTTTTTTGATAATAAGTCGCTTAATTTTCATGCTAGAAACTTTTTATTATTTTTTTTGAAAGGTCTAATTGTATACTTGAAAAAATATTATATAAGTTTTCCTCGAAAAATGCATTTTTTTTCCATTATTTGGCTTTGAATATTTCAAATTATGCATTTGACGAAAAAAGCTAATTACGTATTTTTTATGGGAAATAAGCCACAATTTTACTAAAAAATGAATTTATTAACGTTTCGAAAAAAGCTAACTTTTATCATTCTCGGTTTCAACTCTCGGTTTGTATTGGTCTTAAAGATATTATTGGAAAAGAATTTGGTTTGTGTTACTAAAAGATACAATTTTGATATCCACAGTTTTTTTGATTAAATGCATATTTTTCTAGGTATTCTCAAAAAACTCTCTTTAAAATTCGATTTTTTCGTCGAAAAACTGTTATTTTCAAGCGCGAATAATCGAAAAATATTAGTTTTACGAAGAAAATGTAAAAAACATTTTTTTCTTAGAATCACTTTTTCCATCCAATTACATGGTTAAAATGTAATAAAAAATTCCCACCCCCGAGATGGGGTGGCAAGTATCTCCAAGGTTTTAGCGTATGATAGCGGCATGATGTAGAAAATGATCCTTGGACTATTCCCTACTTCCTGTGAAAATTTAAAGTAAATCCATGCCGGACGAAAAAATTGCGAGCCAAAATGCTTTATTTCCTCAATCGACTATTGTGGCCGACCGACCGGCTCTGTCCCGTCATACAGCTGACCGACTATAATAACTTTTATTTATATTTAATTTATAATGAGTGTACTGATTTTCAGCCTTAGTAAATTGATTTAATTACCGACCGACCGACCGCAGTATGTTTCTCTACTCACTCACAGTAATCAACTGTGAAAAATCTAGCTTTAGTAAATTCAAAGAGATTTTTCAGCGCTGCCTCTCCGTCTATTAGGAAGTGGACTGGTCTAACGGTAACTAATATTTCGAGCTGCTGTGAATAGAATAAGATGGGTCAATGTGGTCGCCAACTTCTCTAGAAGATGGCGACCTAGGAGATCATTTAGAAGAAGAATAGTTGAAACTAAAAACCACTCTTTACAGATCAACAGGGATAGCACTTTAAGATGATAATAATAATGATTGCCATACTAGTACACATCGTAGATTTTACCTTCAATAAATTTATCACAGTTTTCTTGGTAAGACTGAGCAAATATCAGTAGGTACCACAATCTCGTCATCAGTGTTCCAGTATGGTGGACAAACTGGTGCAGCACATAGTTATTTTTAGCTAAAAGAATTGCACAGCTCCAATTGGGCACTTGAAAAGCCTTAATTTTGGTTGTAGACCATGATCCATAGCTCACTTCGATAATTGTTACCGTAAACTCGATGATGTCATGAATTAGAACATCAGCAAAATCCTGGATGTCGTCATTTTGATCTTTCTGGTCTTTTATAATTTTAACCAGAAGAATGTGTTTTAAGCCATGAAGAAATTTCGAATAAAATTGTTTGGCTTTTATGTGGTTTAAGTTGCATTCTGTATTTGTTAAGCTGATGGTTGAAGTTGCTCCATGAATCAGCGCGAAGCTGAGAAGCAAACTCGGTAGAGATGTTGTCTTCATGACTACCAACACGTTATTAATCAAAACTGATTTTACGTCATTTGATTTTTGTATATCAATTTTTTTTGGTGAAAGGTTCTGTTCTTATTACTTTGTGTATTCGTCCAGTGCGGAACTTTTTAAAGGGATACGTGAATAATAGGAAATTATTCTGGTTTGTTTTTATTTTCTTGCTCTTTTTTTCTAAGACCAAGTATTAGTAATACAAATACAATAGTAAGGACCTTAGAGGACAGGTAAATAGTAACACTAATATAGTCTTTGGGCCCATCATGCCACTTTAAAAAAAATGTATTACCTCCCTCATGAGCCTTTTTTCAGTTATTCATGTCGAGTCGGAAAACTTTTCTATTTCGGAAAATTTTCGGGAGGGGCTGTTTAGTAAATATAGAAGTTTCTAAACTTTGGTGCGTCCGACAACTGGAGAACCCTTAAAAATTTGTCGGACAATATTACCAATTGTAAGTATTTTTATCAAATAAGGAGTCATAAAATGTATGCCCTCACAGCTGATTTTTGCAGAGTTGTTTGATAAAAATAATATTTACAATTAATGGTAGAAGGTGACTTTAAGCGGGGATTTTTGCAGTTACTCGAGCGCGTCAGATTATCATATGGGGAGAAACCTGGTACCCTGCAGATGTACCTCTACCATATATTTGCTCTTAACACAAGTCTGTTAAAGGGGCCCGAAAAAAAATCTATCCTTAAGAATACTCGAAATTGTCAGATTAAGATAAGGTAAGTTAAGTACATGCAAAATAGTGTATATTTCATAAATCTGACGATTTGAGCGGGGCGTAAGGAAATGGGTGAGTCAAAAAGTTTCACAAAAAAAGCGAACGTTTCTCGAAATGAACGTCAGATCGGAAAACTAAAAAATACGTCTTCAATATTTTTCAAAAATCTATCGAATGGTACTAAACACGACTTCCCACGGAGAGGGGTAGGGGTTAAATTTAATATTTTAAATACGAATCCCGCGATATTTCGCAAAGTGAACATCAGATCGAAAAACTGCAAAATACACTTTCAAAATGTTTTTGAAAAATCTATAGAATGCTACTAAACACGACCCCCACGGAGGTGGGGTGGGGGATACTTTAAAATCTTAAATGGGACCCCCAAATTTTTATTGCAGATTTGGATTCTTTACGTAAAAATAAGCAACTTTTATTCGAAACATTTTTTCGAATTATGGATAGATGGCGCTATAATCGGAAAAACGATTGTTGGAAATGGAAAATTAAATTAAAAATGGAAAGCGCCCCCTAAAATGGAAAATTTTACTTAACTTTTTTTGATTTTAGGACCTAATAATCACAACCTAATAGGTCCCCATAACGCTCGAGTGACTGCAAATTTAGCATACTTTGCTCCCCTGCCATAAGTAAATACAATAAAATTAGATCTCCAAAGATTAACACACAACTTCAATACAACAGCCAAGAAATACAATATGATAATATCAGCAGAAAAAATCAAATGTATGACAACATCTAAATACCCACTACGATGTAAAATCGAAATTGATGGGAAAATAATAAAGCAGGAAGCCAGATTTAGATATCTGGGAATAAATATAACCAGTTACGGAGATGTTGAAGAGGAAGTACGACAACAAAGCTTAAAAGCAAGTAAAGCGGCGGGATCTCTTAATGACACAATCTGGAAGAACAAACACCTAACACAAGACACAAAATCAAGAATCTATAAAGCAGCAATTAGACCTATATTGACATACACGCCGCGCCGGAGACAAGACCTGACACATCTAAAACGAGACGACTACTAGAAACAACAGAGATGAAAATACTCCGACGAATATCAGGGAAAAGTCTGTTGGATAGGGAGAGAAGTTTGAACATTAGAAGATCATGCATTGTAGAAGACATAAATGGATGGGTAACAAAACGGAAACAGGAGTGGACTAAAATTGCAATAAAAAGTATCATAGAGGAGGTAGTAATATTTTTTTAAATGGTGAACCCAAGACCTATTATATACTTGGCTGATTAAAGGTAAATGAAAATAACATCTTGCAGGATGAAAAACATATTAGGTAAGAGTAGGAAGACCATGTAAAATATTATCGTGATACTCTTGTGAACATGGAACATTCAAAGCCTAATCTCTTCAGTATAGAAGAAGAAGAAATACAAGCATTCATTATAATGAAATTAATATTTGGATGCCTCAGAATTCAAACGGTGTACCTAAGTCACATTCTCCCAAAAAATGAGTTATAAGATATAACACGTATTATTATACAGGGTGGTGAATTGGAAAACGGGCCATAGGAAAATCAATGTAAAATTCTAAACTGTTGAATTCCTGCTTCCCTTATTATTCTACATCAAAAGACATGAGAAACTATTTGTAGAGGATTGAAATCTTTATTGAAAACAATTGTTAAAATTGTTCTACGAATTAAACACATTCCAAAATGTTGTAAAATATAATAAATTTTATCAAAGTATTTGCCAAATTTAGGCTACACACAGTGCAAGAATGTGTATAAGGTTGCCTTCGGTCACAATGAAATTATTATATTAACAATATTTTGAACTGTCAGTATTTTTATTTTATTGTTTAAAAAACAATAAAGTCGAAATAGTCCAGAGAAATAAGGTTTTTCTCGTGACACATCCCCCTCCAGGCCGAAACCAAATTTTTTGAGTAGTATGGACATCTATATTATTAACCTATATGTTTCCTGCAGCCGATTTTGATGATATACATAGTTATAAACAAATGAAGATCGAAAAACGGTAAATTTTCGCTTTTTTCGTCTATTACCAAAAAGTTAAGCACTTTAAGCAAATTTGAGAGTAAGAAACTCATAAATCGTATAAAAAACTTCAATATGGCATTTGCTAAATATGTCCAACCTTATTGGTTGCTTAGAAAATTGCAAAATAAATCATAAATATTGAGTTTTTATAAATATTCGTAACTTAGGTAAAATATGTAAACTAAGCAATACAACGAAAGCAGACTGAAATAACGGAGACGACATGGCAAAGTACAGGTACACGAAATAGACAAAATGTACAGATTATTAATGAAAAGCAGCCCATAAAAGAACATATATTAGTAGGAACATGGAATGTAAGAGGAACATACGAAGAAGGAAAACTGAAACACCTAGTAGATGAATGTAAAAAATATAAATTCGAAATAGTAGCACTACAAGAAACGAAACAACTAGGCCAAAACTCAATGGAAATAAATGACTATTTAGTTTTCAATAGCGGAGGCGAAAATAGAATGTTAGGCACAGGATTTGTAGTAAACAAAAAGCTGAAAGATCTAATCGTTGACTTTAAACCAATTTCAGAGAGAATATGCATACTAAGAATAAGAGGAAAATACCAAAAAATAACATTTATAAACATACATGCACCGACTGAAGAGAAAAACATAGAGATAAAGGAAGACTTCTACAGTCAAATAGATACAGTATTCGAAAATATTCCCAAATACGATATAAAAATAGTACTAGGTGATGCTAATGCCAAAATAGGAAAAGAAGAAATATACACACCCACCATAGGAAAATATAGTCTGCATGAAACAACGAATGAAAATGGTCACCTCTTAATAGATTTTGCAAAAGAAAAAAACATGATCGTTATGAGCACGTACTTTCAACACAAAAGAATATATCAAGGAACATGGAGATCACCAGATGGAAAAACCATAAATCAAATAGATCATGTGCTCATCGAAAAAGACATGGAAAAATGTATAAAGAACATAAGAACATATAGAGGACCGGATGCAGACACAGATCACTTTATAGTCGGAATACAACTTAAACAGGTTATACCAGTTCTTAGAAATCAACAGAAAAAAAGGTACAAAGTAACTAAACCTATTAGACTACTGTCAGAAGAAGAACAAAGTAAATATGAAAGACTAGTCACTAGAGAACTGGAAAATATTGCAAAAAATGAAAACATCGAACAAAAATGGACGCAAATAAAAGTATGTATGACCAAAGCAGCGCAAGTCAGTAATAGAAATATAAAAGATGGATTCAAAGAATGGTTTGATGAAGAATGTAAAATAGAACTGGATGAAAGAAATAAGTTAAGACTCAAAATGATGCAAGTGAAAACACCAGAGATGGAGATACAATACAACGAACAAAGAAAACGAACTAAAAGAATCATAAGAGCAAAGAAAAGAAAGTACAACGAAGATAAATTGAAATGCATAGAAGAAAACTATAAAAATGGAGAAGTCAGGAACTTATATCAAGGAGTAAAAAATGAGAAAAAGGGGTTCCAAAGAAAACCTGTACACTACAAAAGCAAAAATGGAAGGAATTTAGTAAGCGACGAAGAAATACTGAGCAGATGGAGAGAATACTTCGAAGAGCTTCTAAATGAAATTCCCACAACAGAATATGCAGAAGAAGAAGAAGAAGGACCGAATGAAAATATTGATCAAGAAGAAATACAGGAAAGACCGCCTAATGAAAAAGAAATAAAAGAAATAATAGAAAAACTAAAGAAAACAGTAACCTAAAATATGTTTAGTTTAGTATCCTTCTTGAAATAGTCATCAGAGAAGCCGAAATTAACAGGACAGGACTTGTATACCAACGAAAACACCAATGCTTGGCATTCGCTGATGACATAGTAATGATAGCCAGAAGCAAACAAGAATTAAAAGAAATACTAAAAAGACTAGAGGCGATAGGAAGAAAGAAAGGGATATACATAAACGAAGAAAAGACTAAATATATGGAATGGACAGAACGAGAATACACACAAGGACAATACCTGACAATAAACACAGAGGCAAAAATATATAAATTCGAGGAAGTAGAGAGATTCCAATATCTAGGAGCGACATTCACTAGGAGACCAAATATAAAAGAAGAAATCCAAGCGAGAATTATGGCTGGCAATCGTTGTATCTTTGCTCTAAACAACTTATTGAGAAATAAGAACATATCTAGAGGGGCTAAGATAAGAATATACAAGACAGTGATAAGACCTATAGTCTTGTATGCCAGTGAAACATGGACGATGAACAAATCCGAGCAAGTCATGCTTAAAGTATGGGAAAGAAAAGTCCTAAGAAAAATATTTGGCGGAAAGATATGGAATGGAATGTGGATAAGAAGACCAAATGTGGAATTGGAGAGGATGTATGGTGAACCAAACATAGTAGGGATCGTAAAATCACAAAGACTGAGATGGTTGGGACATATCCAAAGGATGCCAAACACGAGACTTCCCAAAAAAATACTAACGGGAGGAATAGGAGGAAAGAAGAAGAAAGGTAGACCGAAAACCAGATGGAAGAAAGATGTTGAAAAAGACATAGAAGAACTGAAAATCACAAATTGGAAAAATAAAGCAGCAAATAGGAGAGATTGGAAAGGAATAGTAAACCAAGCCATGGGCCTTCTAGGCCTGGAGAGCTAAACTATATATAACTTAGGTAAAAATTAACTTAGAATCTTCTTATTACACGGAATGCCGAGACTTCTTGTACTTAAATTATATTTTAAATTTCAAAGCAATTGGTCAAATAGTTTAAAAGTTATTTAATTTATTTTTCCCAAATTCATTTTTTTGCAACACTATAAGCCAAAAAATTATGAGGTTACAATTATACTTCGGACAGTTTATGAAAGAAGAACATTTATACTATTACCTTAATTAAAAATAAATGACAAAAAATAATTTTAAACAATGTAAAATTATTTTGCAAAAACATGTCCATTTTTTGCTTATTTATAAACAATTAGAATAACTTTTTAACCGTTACCCGTAGAAAAATTATTTTTTCATATTTAGAAAGACTGAATTTTTATACACATTTAGAAAGAAAAACAACTGTTCTAGGACATTTAGGGACAAAGTTAGCCCCCCCATTTTTTTAATTCACATGTTTTTGCAAAATTATTTTGCAATATCTATAATTATTTTTTGTCATTTTTTTTAAATTAAATTAAAACTGTAAATTTTCTTCTTTCATAAACTATCCAAAATATTACTGTAACTTCATCATTTTCTGACTTACAGTGTTGCAAAAAAAATTAATTTTGGATAAACAAATTAAATAACTTTTAAACTATTTGACCAATTGCTTTGAAATTTAGGGTATAATTTAAGCACAATAAGTCTCAGCATTCCATGTAATAAGAAGGTTCTAAGTTAATTTTTACATAAGTTATGAATATTTATAAAAACTCAAAATTTATGATTTATTTGGCAATTTTCTAAGTAACCAATAAGGATAGACATATTCAGCGAACGCCATATTGAAGCTTTTTATACGGTTTATGAGTTTATTACTCTCAAATTTGTTTAAAATGCCCAATTTTTTAGTAAGATACGAAAAAAGCGAAAATTTACCGTTTTTGTATCTTCATTTGTTTATAACTATGTATATCATCAAAATCGGCTGCAGGAAACATATTATAGGTTATTATTATAGATGACCATATTACTCGAAAAATTTGGTTTCAGCCTGGAGGGGGATGTGTCACCAACACGATATTTTTTTTCCTTATTTCTCTGAACTAAAAAGATGTCCTCAGTTGAGGAGAAAGTAGTAATAATAAAGATGTTTTATTCAGTCAATAGTTTGCGTACTGTCAGAAATAGTAACGGGTGGCCTTTTACGCACTTACTTAGGTATGGCAAATGTATTCTATTTTTCAAAATTTTAAACTCTGTTTAAATCGTAGAACAATTTTAACTTTTGTTTTTAATACAGATTTTAATCCTCTACAAATAGTTTCTCATGACTTTTGATGTAAAATAATTAGGGAAGCAGGAATTCAACAATTTAGAATTTTACATTGAGTTTCCTATGGCCCGTTTTCCAATTCACCACCCGGTATACCGGGTGTCCACTTATATTTTCCCCCATTTTAACTGCCTATAACTTCTAAACGGCTCAAGATAGAAATATGCGGTTTTCGCTGAAATGTTTTATTTTAGTAAAAGTTTTGTCTGAATGGATTGAATTTTTTATATCTCTTTCAAATACGAAAAGAAAAATGGCGGATTTTTGAAAAAAACGTTGACTTTTTTTTAATGGAACACCCAGTATATTTTTTGTAAATTGAAAGAAAGGTCATTTACCTATCCAGCGATATAAAGTTTTTCAAAATCGGTTGTCAAATCACTGAGTAATTAATTTTTAAAATGAGAGGTGCAACGTGGATATCACATACCTAAATAACATAATATGTGATTTCCACATTGCATCTCTCATTTTAAAAATTAATTGCTCAGTCATTTGACCATCGATTTTAAAAAAATTTATATTGTTGGATAGAGAAATGACCGTTTTTTCAAGTTTTTAGGTAAATGACCATTTTTTGTGTCGCTTTTAAATAAAAAATGGCGGATTTTTGGAAAAAAAAACGTTGTTGACTGTTTTTATTGAAACACCTAGTATATTTTTTTGTAGCTTGAAAAAACGGTCATTTACCTATTCAGCGATATTAAATTTTTTAAAATCGGTTGTCAAATGACTGAGCAAATAATTTTTAAAATGAAAGATGCAATGTGGAAATCACATAACATAATATCATTTTGCTTAGTTATGTTATTTAGGTATGTGATATCTACGTTGCACCGCTCATTTTAAAAATTAATTATTCAGTGATTAGACAACCGATTTTGAAAAACTTTATATCGCTGGATATGTGAATGACCTTTCTTTCAATTTACAAAATATACTGGGTGTTCCATTAAAAAAAAAGTCAACAACGTTTTTTTCAAAAATCCGCCATTTTTCTTTTCGTATTTGAAAGCGACATAAAAAATTCAATCCATTCAGACAAAACTTTTACTAAAATAAAACATTTCATCGAAAACCGCATATTTTTATCTTAAGCCGTTTAAAAGTTATAGGCAGTTAAAATGGGGGAAAATATAAGTGGACACCCGGTATAATAATATTATTATTTCCTTGTTTGTATTTTTGAATATGTTACCCATATTATGATAAATAAAGACGGTTTATTTGTTTTTAATAAATACTTAAATTTCTGCAACTACTTTCAGAAACATCTTAGTATCTCATTTTAAACACTTATTGACTTACACCGATTGGCTTCTGAGGCATCGATTTAACACTTCGTCTTCGTCTTCTCTATACTTTTTGGTCCAAAATTGAAGGTAAGCCTCTTCTTAACTGTTTTCATTCCTGTATATTATTAGCTGCGTTCTCAGTCATATTTTTCCTGCTACATCCTTTAGGTCATCGTACCATCTCGTTATGGGTCTTTGTCTTCTTCTATTTCCATCCCAAGGTATCCATTTTATGATTTTTCCATCCCAAATGTCGTCTTTTATCGTTACAATTTCTTCTGCGTAGTCTCTTTTTAACTTTGGTAATCTTACTGTTACATCAGTTAATTTTGTTCTCTCTCTTAATTGTTAATTTCTCCCAATAAGTAATACCAATGATAGCATATGCAGCGGAAACCTGGATAATCATCATCATCACTGGCTCTACTATCCATGGTGAGTCTTGGCCTCTTCCAGGAGCAGCTTCCATTCCTTCCTATCCTTGGCCTTGTTTTTCCAATCTTGCACCCTTAATATTAGTAAGTCGTCTTTCATCTGGTCCTTAAACGTGCTCTGGGCCTGCCTCTTCTGCTCCCTGGTTTATTTTCCTTGTCCTTTTTTAATAACTATGGTTGTTACTAACTACTTCTAGATTAAATAATTGATGGATTCGACCGTTACTTGACGGAAGTTCATTTTATCTAACAATACAACACTGAAGATGACCTACAAAGATTAATTAAAGAATTCGAAGACACGGCTCTCATATACAACATGGTGATCTCAACAGAGAAAACTAAATCGATAGTGATGTCAGCGGAACCGAGACGATGTAAACTGGTCGTAAATAACAAAATAATAGAACAAGTGATGGAAACGGAATACTTGGGAATAAAACTGTCAAGCTACGGAAAAGTGGAAGAAGAAGTACAAAAACAAGTGAACGTGGCGAACAGAGTAGCAGGATGTCTCAACAACACAATCTGGAGAAACAAATACCTCACAATGGAAACGAAATCCAGGATATATAAATCAACAATAAGACCGATAATGACGTACACAGCGGAAACAAGAGCAGATAGGTACGGCGAAAACACAAAGACTGCTGAAAACAGCAGAAATGAAAGTCTTACGAAAAATAACAAACCAAACTCTAAGAGACAGAGTAAGAAGTGAGGAAATACGAGCGAGATGTGGTATAGAAGAAATAAACATGTGGACCAAAAAAAGAAAAATAGAATGGAATCAACACATAGAAAGAATGACAGAAAATACAATAGTACGAATAGCAAGAGACAAATCGCCAAATAAAAGATGATCATTGGGACGACCGAGGAAAAGACGGTAAGACAATGTCAATTGAGGCTAAAAACCGAAGTAAAACAAGCATTGAGCCTATTTGTAAAGTAGGAATAAGAAGAATAAAACACTGAAAACGTTTTTTTTATACTTCCACAAAATTTATTATACCTATGTGACTACAGCTGTTTCGACAGAGTGCCTTTCTCAAGTGATTTAGATTACTATGTGTTTGCATTTTAAAGTTATTATAACTATGTGACTACAGCTGTTTCGACAGAGTGCCTTTCTCAAGTGATTTAGTTTACTATGTGTTTGCATTTTAAAGTCTTTAACTTAAGAGGTTGAGGAGTGGGGAGCTGTTTGTCTCGAGTTGGTCATTCAGAATTATATTTGTGTTTTTCAATTTATTAATTTCCATAGATTCTAAAAAAGATAGCTTAAGGCCTTTATTTTGAATAAGCAGAATTTGAAACTCTTCATTGAAAGAATGATTATGATCTAGAAGGTGAAGTGCGTATGTAGAAGTTTCTGTTCTTCTATTGTTGAAAGCCCTTTTGTGTTCTGCTATCCGTTCGTCAAAAGTTCTGCCAGTTTGACCGATGTACGTTTTCGGACAGTCACCACAAGTTAGTTTGTACACACCACTCTGTAGTTGTTTTCTCTTTCGGCTTTTATTGTTCTTAATATATTTGCTTAAGTTGTTGTTAGTTCTGAAAGCTGGTGTTATTCCTTTCTTTTTTATGTATCTGGCTATTTTTGTTGTTATCTTGCCAGTATATGTAAGAGAGCAGAAGGTACTGGGTTCCTTCTGTGGTGGTGGATACACTAATTTCAGGGCTTTCTTATGGAGTTTTGGTTTAAAATTTTGTTAACTGTTTGTTCGTTATAGCCGTTGTTTACTGCTATTTGTCATTAAATCGGTACTGGTATATCGGTCAAACTGGCAGAACCTTTGACAAACGGATAGCAGAACACAAAAGGGCTTTCAACAATAGAAAAACAGAAACTTCTACATACGCACTTCACCTTCTAGATCATAATCATTCTTTCAATGAAGAGTTTCAAATTCTGCATATTCAAAATAAAGGCCTTAAACTATCTTTTTTAGAATCTATGGAAATTAATAAATTGAAAAATGCGGATATAATTCTGAATGACCAACTCGAGACAAACAGCTCCCCACTCCTCAACCTCTTCAGTTAAAGACTTTAAAATGCAAACACATAGTAAACTAAATCACTTAAGAAATAAGGCACTCTGCCGAAACAGCTGTAGTCACATGGTTATAGTAAATTTTGTGGAAGTATAGAAAACAAATGTTTTCAGTGTTTTATTGTTAGACTTCTAGGTTAGCTTTCTGGTTCCGTTTCTCTGGGTGCATATTATTTTTTGCCAATTGTCATATTGGCTTGTTTGTTTTTAATTTCATATATAAAATTCGTCCATTTATAGCTTTGAATTCTTTAACTTTGTTCCTTATCTTATTGTTGACCATAAATGCTGTACCATTTTTTCCTTGTTTGTTTTCTTCCAAGTAGTATATTGTATAATTTTTCTTTTTAATACTTCCTTCTCCCTTGCACCTTACTTCTTGTAGGGCTAGTATATCGATTCTGTATCTCTGCATGTCCCTTGTTATCTCTTACATTTTCCCTGGTTTTAATAATGTTTAAATGTTCCAGGTTCCTACCTTTGCCCTATTTTTCTTCTTGTTTTTTTTTTCCGGTCTCTTTTTCTTTTTCTAATGTTTTATTCACTGTTTTTTTAACTGTTCAAAACTATTATAAGGTTTTATCTTATTGAGATACCTACCCAAACCTATAACTAACCTTGGGCGTACCTGTAAAGGGTATGCATAATAACAATCGAAATTGATTTGAATGTAATCAATGTTTTGTTCATCAAATCAGTATTTGCAAAATGAAGGATATACATTTAGGTTATGAAAGATCAATTCATTTTGACCTTTGGTTGAATATGTATTTATACAGGGTGTTTCACGACGAGCTTAATCTACGTACATATATATCGGAAACTATTTAGGTACCTACCACGGTACCTACATCGGTACTTTTTGAAAGAAATAGAACTGGGGAAAGAAATAGAAGATAAGAAGATTGAAGTAGTACCTACAACAGAAACAAAAAAAGGAAAAGGGAAAAGAGAAACTTACTAATATACAGCGGAGTAGAAGAAAGAAAGAGAACTCAGGCAGGGGGTCAGTAGATATAGAGAATAGAGATATAAACAAAGGAAGCGATTACAAACCTAATTATATGCTATGGACCTGATGAAGATTCAAAAATAAAGAACGAGTTCTGGGACAAAATTCAAGAAATAATAAATGATTGTACATCGAAAATACCAATCATAGAAAATATTAATGCTAGGGTGAGAAAAGACGTAGAAAAATGAGACGATACCTATATAGGACCATACGAAGAGAATAAAATCAGCAACAATGGAAAAATACTACTTGAATTCTGTTTGGACAATAACATAATGATCATGAATGAACATTTCTAACATAAAAAGATACACATATGATCATATAAGAGAAGTCATATCAAGAAACAAAGAATAAATTATTGACCTTACTAAGTATAGTGTCAATTGGTGATTTTATTGTGATATCCAAATGACCCTTAAAGTGAATGCATTCATGTATGAATGATGTATCTTAGTCGTCTTGATTTTGTATCAGGTTTTCAGCTTCTTTAATAATTTCTTCATTGCTTAATTTTGGCAAATCTGTTAATAATACGAAAACGTTGATAAATAAGTCGATAAGATTCCAGATGTCTATTCAGGTGTCTTATCAGAGTGTCGATTATAATATAGAATGTGTGGATTTTCATCTCATCACTAGCTGAAAAGTTTAGTTCATCATCGGCCCCCTCGTCAAATTGAATTTTTCGTTTTATCTTTCTTATTTCTTTATATGTTTTATTTGGGCACAATTTTGTGGCTTCCTTGCGGTAAAGTAATTTGAAAGAGCTTCATACTCTTTAATGACAGAACCCAGATCTATAATTTTTATATACAAATATTTTTTGTATAGTATTCTTGCCGACCTCTGATAATGTGCCGCCCTAGGTAACTGCCTATATTGCCTAATGGATAAAGCTGCCCTGAGTATAGTGCAAAAAAAACAGAGAGAAGCTGAATGAGAGACAAGAGTGACAAGAAGCTTTGAAATAGCCAGTGACTACTACCTACTAGAAAGTACATTTGTATGTGAGACCATAATATAGAAAGCACCACATAAGACAAAAGAGAAACGGACATCATGGTAAAATAAAGATGTAAAAATTTAAATAATGACAAACACAGATGACCCCAGACGCATAACTATAAATGGCAGTGAGATAGAAAAAGTCCAGGAATATATCTACCTAGGCCAAATCCTGAAACTTGACAAAGAAAATCAAAGTGCGGAAATTAATAGGAGAGCAAGACTAGCATGGGCAGGATTTGGAAAACTTGGTTGGATACTTAAGAATCGCAAAATACCTCAATATTTGAGGACCAAAGTATTCAACCAGTGCATCCTTCCTATCATGACATATGGGTGTCAAACCTGGACCCTAACCAAGGCAAATATTAATAAATTAGCCACAACAGAAAGAGCTATGGAAAGAGCAATGTTAGGTATACGACTGTCAGATAAAAAGAGGAACGACTGGGTAAGATCAAAAACAAAAGGCGAGGGCATAACAACAAAAGTTGCCAAACATAAATGGAGCTTTGCAGGCCACACTGTTAGACAAAAAGACCAACGTTGGAATGCCACGATACAACATTGGAGACCTTGCCAAAGTAAACGACCGAGAGGAAGACCACAGATGAGATGGGTTGATGATATTAAAAGAGTAGCCGGAACGAATTGGAAATATGTTGCTCAGGATAGAGAGTTGGGAGAGGCCTATGTCCAAACGTGGACGATAGAAGGCTAAGAAGAAGAAGAAGTATGTACCTACTTGTCTGATCCTTTGATTTGTTTACCTTCGTCTATTTCCAGCTGTTGTATTTCTGTATCCTCCGTTGTTAGGTATTCAGTTTACTTTAGGTTAATTTCCATTCCATTCTTTGTGTATTCCTGTTCCAGTTTTCTCATCATAAAACTGAGGCTATCTTCGTCTTGTGCGATCACTATTTGGTCGTCAGAAAAATTTAGGGTACATAGTTATTCATTTGTTACTGTTATACCCATTCCTTAGCACTTTCTTTTCCATGGTTTCAAGGTTTTCTCCAGGAATATTTTGAACCGGACAGGGGATGTGGAGCAGCCCTGTAGCAGTCCCTTTGTAGTCTTAAGTAGACTGCGTATTTTATTGCCCGTTTTGATAGCTATCTACAGGGGCGTAACAGAGGCCCCCGCAGATGAAGCTTGCGGGGGGCCCCAATCGATCATGGGCCCCATCTTGTCGTCTGATATTAGGTAAACATCTGTTATTGTTAAATTATTTTACGTTGTGTGTTTAAATTTAAGAACGTAAATTTCTCAATAGGCATGTTCGGCAAGTGAATCATCTCACATCATAAACTTAATCCTTTCCGGTCTTCCGAAATTTTTAGGGTGACTACAATAAACTATAATGCTTTGTACGTGACCATTGAAAGATTTGAGAATTGCCGAATTTGCCGAACAATATTTCTAAATCTAGAAATGGGCTTTCTCTTTACATTAAATGCTAAATTTTAGTATTTCGATACAATTATTATCGGTAGTAGTTTACAGAGGCGTAACAGAGGCCCCCGCAGCATGGTCTATCAATATTGCGTCGTCTGCATAACAGAGTATTTTTACTTCCTTGTTTCCCACTCTGTATCCTCTTCCTTTGTTGATGCTGTTGGCGATTTCATTCACCATTAAATTGAAGAGAATTGGGCTCAATGAGTCCCCTGCCTTATTCCATTGCGCATGTCTATAGATTCTGTATGTTGTCCATCTATTCTACAGGAACTTCTCTATTATCTAATCTATTATACAGGAGATGGATTACATGTTTAAGTTTTGAAGCTTGCGGGGGGCCTCATCTTGTCTAAGATATGTAAACATTTGTCATTTTTATATTATTTTACGCATACATACGCAACGTTTTTTAAGCAGTGTAGTATTGAAAATAAAGTTGTCCATCAGATAGATATGTATTAATAAAATTGTAGATATATTCGCTGATAATAGTGCACGAAGAAAGTTGTTCCTCTCATCAATAGTGTAATGGTCAGCATAGTTGCTTTCCAAAAAATCAATAATACTATGCAATAATGTAATAATTTATTAATTTTTATTCTATTTTATTCTATACCAATAAAGATGAAAAATGTAAGTTGTCATAAACAGTACATGTATACACCGATAGCCCAGTAACAACTGTTGGACTACAACTTTTGTTCAATATTTTTTGAGTTATTGCGAGTGAAATTGTTTATTTTTCAACAAAAAAAAATTCAAACATTTTTCTCGAATTAAATATTATTAAAAAAATAATTTTAGCAAAAATGTAGCTTATAAAAAAAATGGTCTATTCATGAAGTCAATCGATACACAGTAAAAGCAAAGTTAAAGCTCATGAAAAATTCTCACAATAAAACACTGAAAACTTTTGTTTTCTATACTTCCACAAAATTTATTATTTACAACTATGTGACTACAGCTGTTTCGGCAGAGTGCCTTTCTCAAGTGATATACAGCTGTAGTCGCATAGTTGTAAATAATAAATTTTGTGGAAGTATAGAAAACAAAAGTTTTCAGTATTGTATTGTGAGATAAAATGAACTTCCATCAAGTAACGGTCGAATCCATCAATTATCATGAGAAATTGTTCTTATTCGTCAAAATAACTAAAAAATGAAGCACTTTTTGGGGAAAACTCATTAAAATTTTTTTAAATGTTTAAAAAAGCTTTATTTTTATTTTTTATAAACGTTTCTACGATCAAAACTAAGCGAGTTACGCTCAAAATAAAGTTGGCCCGTTTTTTGGTAAAAAAAAAATCGTCCAAATCTCCCCTTGTTTAGCACCTCAAATAAAATTTATCGTTAGCGCTTTACCAATTACTTTGTATATGTATTGTTTTTATGATCTGTAAGTTTGACCTGTTCAAAAGTTTGACCGGTTTGTACACAAGTCGTATATTTAGTAACTTTTTAACTTCCAATCCTGCGGGGGGCCCCGACGGAGTTTGTTACGCCACTGGCTATCTACTTTGTTATTCTTTTAGTAAAGTAATTACTTTACTAAAAGAATAACAAAGTAGATAGCCAGTGGCGTAACAAACTTTAAAGTCCCTATACCTGTGTAAGTGAAATCTGTTAACACCCCATTTCCCACCTATTTTCTCCACCCGTGTATATAAACATGAAATAAGTACTTACCTCACAACCGATTAAATATTCAAAATTTCTAGTTTACACTAAAACAATGGCACTTCATGAATCCTATTAAAGAGGAATAATTGTTTTCGAAGTTGACAGTTTTTGTCTCGTCTTTATTTCGGTTTTTCATGGCTTCTTTTATTTGTAGCCTTAATGAATCGTAAGAGGGTACTTAACGCTTTTATTGTTTTTGTTGACCACTTAAAGGGCATTCTCTCTATAGTATTACAATATATCGTTGCATTAAAAAAATGACCCGGTGGTCGTTTTATACTTGGTAAAAATTAGAAATTGTATTTAAAAATTTCCCATAAATCAAAAAGTTTTTTAAAAAGTAAAATCAATTTATAGCCCCAATCATTGAATGATTTTTTAATATCTAATATTCTAGTCTTATATTTGTTTGCAAGAAAAATGCAAGATTTATGTAATCAAAATCCACGCTTTATTCGCAAACTCTTTTTTTCTGTTTATTTGGAACAGTAAATCGGCAAAACTACAGACATTGGATCCTCCGCCAAGATCTCTAGATCTTACACCAGTTGATTTTTCATACGGAGTTACTTAAAATCAAAAGTTTACATCGATCGACCTAAAAATTTACAAGATTTAAAAAATATAATTAGATAGGAAATCTAAACTCCAGAATTGATCCATAACGTTCAAGAACATCAAAAGTTTAATATTTTTCGGCCACCCTGTATAAAGAATTATGTTAATTTATATTACTGAATAGAGAATTGAATAACATTTCAAATGAGCTGACACAAGACCCCTACTATCATTTAACAAAACCGTTGATTACTTCATCACGCCCAGATGAATAACGTCACTAGTATGATATATATGCTAAAAAATAATAATTTAAAAATAAAAATCAGCCTGTTTCAGGATTTGTCTTCAAGATCACTCGGTCTCGAAAAAATGAATTTATTCCATGATTTTGTCTCTCACTATATTTATATTGCTTGTTTAGGTTTTTTGGTATATTAACTGTTTTGGCATTTTTAGGTTTCGCCGCAAATGAATTATGTATAAGGATCCAGCACGCAGAACCAAAAGTGATAATAGCAGCCAGTTGTGGAATAGAACCCAGTCGCGTAGTCAAGTAAGTCTTTAAATAATACTAAATTTGAATAGTCTGCTTCTTCCTCTTTCTTATACATATATAGGCACTTAAGGCCTATTTCGTTTTTGCTATTAAGGTGCTGCTGTATTTAAATTTTCTCACCATCTCTTTCTGGTGAACCCTGAACACTTCTTCGACCATTTGCTGATTTGTCTCATGCTATTCTTACAATCCTACCTCCTGCCATTCTGCTTATGTGTTCGTTCCATTCCTGTTTTGGTTTTGTTACCCATGTATTTATGTGTTCTAGATTACATAGGCCGGACATGTGATAAGAATGGGAGAGGATAAGCTACCAAAAAGAGCACTGAATGCTAGAATGCAGGGAAAGAGACCGGTTGAAAAGCCAAGAAAGCGCTGGGAAGACACAGTAAACAGTAAACAAGCCCTTTTAGGAGTCCGTGTATGGAGAAGAGCAGCCACAGACAAACAAGGGTGGAGGCAAAAAATAAAGGAGGCCAAGACTCAATTTGTAGTGCCGTAGAAGAAAGAGAAGAAGAAGATTACATAGGTGCCCTTCTTATGTTCTCACTTCTCTCATTCTTCGGAGTACTATTATCTCTTCTTCTTCAAGTGCCGTCTCCTAATCGGAGGTTGGATATCATCATCACTATCGTTACTCTATCTACCGCTGGTCTAAAGAGTTCTATAGAACTGCATCTAAACCAGTCCCTTAAATTCTTCAACCATGACACTCTCCTTCTTCCTATACTCCTTCCGCCTCTTATCTTTCCCTGTATTATCAGTCTTAGCATTTCATATCGCGGTCCCCTCATTACGTGTCCCAGATATTGTAACTTTCTAATTTTTATTGTGTTTATTATTTCGCATTCTTTACCCATTTCTCGCAATACTTCCGTGTTCGTTTTCTTCTGTGTCCATGCTATTCTAAGCATCCTTCTGTAACACCACATTTCAAATGATTGTAGCTTATTTATGTGTTCTTGCTTTAATGTCCAGCTTTCAAGTCCATATTGTAGTATCAAAAACACGTAGCATCTCAAAGCTCTTACTCTCAGTTCTAAGCTAAGGTCTTTGTTGCAGAGAACTGTTTTCATTTTTATAAACGCATTCCTTGCTATTTCTATCTTGGACCTTATTTCTGTTGTTTGATCATTTTTCTCTGAAATCCAGGTTCCTAGGTATTTGTTTTGATCAACCCTTTCTATCGGTACATTTCCCAAATGTATGCTTGTTTGTATGTTTGTTTTCTTAGTTATTATCATGTATTTGGTCTTTTTTATATTCATTTTTTAGTCCAAATTCTTCACAGAAATTGTTTGTTTTGTTTAGTAGTAGTTGGAGTTGTTCAGCAGAGCTTGCCATAATCACGGTGTCATCTGCATATCTTATGTTGTTAATAGATATTCCGTTAATTATTATTCCTTTCCTCTCTGGTTCCTAGTCCGTTTCTGAACCCAATTCATTTAACACAGTCCATTATCTCTACATTGACACTAATAAAACATGCCAGTAAACTCTTATTGCATATCATTAAAAAACTCCTTATTTGGCTCTGCAACACCACTGTAGACTGTATAAGTAGTTCTTCTTCTTCAGATGCAAATCCACTAATGGCTGTTTGCGATCACATTTTCCATTAACTCTCTGTTTAAGAGAGACTCTCTATTTCTTACAGATTAATAAGTACATATATACATACTACCCACATACTACCTAAATGAAAATGAATACACGAACCCTGTACCATTAAACAGGGGAGTCAAACAGGGAGACACTCTATCACCCAAACTGTTCACCTTAATTTTGGAGGACGTGTTTAAAAATCTAAATTGGAAATATAAGGGAATAAACATCAATGGCCGCTACCTCAGTAATCTACGATTTGCGGATGACATAATCCTGATAGCTACTGACTTACAAGAACTGCAAGCCATGCTTTCAGAACTACACACAGAATCTTCTAAAATAGGACTGAAAATGAATTTAAACAAAACAAAAGTCATGCACTCCAAAGAAACGATGACAATAATAGACAACAAAGTTATAGAAAAAGTTGAAGAATATATATACTTAGGACAAAAAATAATACTAAATAGGGAAATTCAAACGGAAGAAATAAAAAGAAGAAGAAAGTTAGCATGGGCAGCATTCGGCAAACTGAACTATATACTCAGAAATCAGCAAATTCAACTACATCAGATCTAAAGTTTTCGATGCATGCATTATTCCGATATTAACATATGGGGCGCAAACATGGACAATCACAAAAAAGAATATGAACATACTCAGTCACTCAACACGCGATGGAAAGAGCAATGCTTGGCATATCACTTAAGGACAGAAAAATAAACACATGGATAAAACAGAAAACCAAAGTCACCGATGTGGTACAAAAATCACTAAAATTGAAATGGGAATACGCTGGACATGTAGCTAGGAGCGATCTTAACAAATGGCACAGAACAATTCTAACCTGGAGACCATACAAACACAAAAGACCCAGAGGCAGACCTCCTATGAGATGGACAGATGATCTGAAACGAACTGCCGGGAAAAATGAAAAATTGGCTACAAGTAGCGTACAACAAAAAACAATGGAAAGGAAGACTTGAAGAGGCTTATGTTCAGATGTAGACGTGAATGGCTAGACGAAGAAGAAGAAGAATAAGTACATATAGGATTAATAAGATAATAAGTAGTTATCTAACATTAATTGACATTCTTAAAGCGCGCAATACTCTTTGATTATTTCTAGTTTTCTTCAGATTAGTGATTTTACGTTCCATATACCGATTTGAAGAATATTTTTCGTTTTCCTTTTTCTCGCACTGGTCATCACGTTAGAGATGTTCCGATGGATATTCCTGCCTCTATGAGGCAAGTATTTGTAGTCCATCAGTAGAACCTTTCTTAAGATTTCGTCCTCCTTTATCCGGGCTTGGGACCACCAACAGCACTGCTGGCAGAGTTGTAGTAGGTATAATCTACAAGATGATTCAACATTATTTCAGGCTTTTCACGATCTTCTTCTTGATATACCTATCGGTGACGAATGTTGGCGATCATCATGGCAATCTTTATCTTATCTGCAGCAACTCGGAAAAGCTGCACATATGTTGTGTTGAACCAGGTTCTCAGGTTCTTTAACCAGGATGTTTTTCTTTTTCCTGGACCTCGCTTTCCAAATAGTTTTCCTTGCAGAATGGGTTATAGGAGTTATACCTGGATTTATTTCGCATAATGTGTCTGAAGTATTTTAAATTTCGAGATTTGATGGTGGTCAGTACTTCTTGGTTCTACTTCATTCTTCTGAGGGTCTCCTCATTTTTAACCCGGTCACTCCACGAGATTTTAAGTATTCTGGCATATCTTCATTCAACGTATGTACCTTTGTTTCATATATTTATTCGTTTTCACGATAGAATGGCGATAGTAATATCCAGCATCCGTAATGGACGGGTAGACAAGAAAAGAATCTGATTAGGGGACAGATTGGTTTTAATTTGATACACAAGGTGTAATCAGAAACATTATAGGTATTATTCCATTATATGTTTGATAGTTAGGTATAGAGTATAGACCTTCTTATAACATCATGCATATTATAACTTCTTATAACTTCATAGTTCGTTCTTATATTTTGCTTTAACAATGAAGTTTTTCCTTCCAGTTACATAACTGAACTGAACGAGGCCATTGCTTTATCCAGCCACAAGCCGTCAAAATGTATAATTTATCAAAGGAAAGGAGTAGAGATCGGAGATCTGGATCCAGACAGAGATATGGATTGGGAAGAAGCAATCAAAAATTGTGAAAGTGCTCCTTGTATACCTGTAGATGCCAACGATCCCTTATATATACTGTATACATCAGGAACAACAGGTAAGTCAGTTGACTATCATCAATATAATTTTTATCGTCAAATTAACCTACAGGATTAATAATAAATATATTATTTACCACACATTCCAATCGCCATTCTCCTTGTCATCATATGTATCGTCTTCAGTGAGGTCTCTTTCTCCATTGCTGTTTTTATTTGTCCGTTCCACTTTAATCTAGGGCGTATTCTTTTCCTTCTTCAATCAGTTTAGTTAATACTGTATTTTTCTTCTCTTTTTATTGACTTCAGTATGTTTTTTTCTATTCCGAGGTTATTCTGTTCTTTATCTCTATTTTCTATTTACCAACAGTATCAGCTATCAGTTACAGAGCAAGTAGCAGTGCATAGCATACGCGCATGATGTGTGATGTGGTGATACTAGCGATAATGAAAAAACATCTAAAAAAAAGTTTTTCCAGAAATTTGAAGAAGCAAAAAAATCGGGCTAACAATAAACCAGAGGAGAAATAACAAATTATAGCAACTATATCAAAATGAAGGGAGAAGAGGCTGTCTACAGTTTTGAAAAGTGACAGAATTTGAATACGTAGAGATACACAAGAGATTAGTAAAGGGAAAGGGGAGCAGAACTAATCAGATCCACGGTGATGTACACCTGTGAAACTTGGATTATGAAACACCAGGAAGAAAGATAGTAGATATCTTGGAAAGAAATGTGATCAGAAAAATTTTCGGAGGAATACAGATGGCAGAGAATATTTGGAGAAGACGAACAAATAAAGAAAAAATGAGGATGCATGAAAAACCAATAATTACGACAAAACACGATTCCAAAGAGCTAAATAGATGGTTTCGTTGCATTATACGAATACCAAAGAATCGAAATGTTAAAACAATACTAAAGGAAGGAGGAATGGAGAAAAATAAGAGGACACCCAAAGAAGAAATAGGAGCAGTAAATCAAGACTTGTCATAAATACAGGTAGGAGATTAGAAAGAAAAAAACAAGGAACCGGAAAAAATTAAGGAAGAAAATAAACAAGTTTTTGGAAAGTAATCTTTTTCCTCAGTCTTTTACCTTGTAATCAAATTGTGCTAAACCATAAACTGTTTTACTTATTTACTCCCTCAGATTAGCATGCTTTCCTTTGTCTTTACAATGTTTCTCTTCTATTCTTCTTTTTGACTCCCCTTATAGTTCGGAATGTTAACAATAGATTGTCTTGTATTTGGCCTTGAGATGACTGGTTCCTACTTTATTGTAGAAGAGAATGGACTGTAAATACCATATGCGCAAAAAATTTCAAATGCTTAACCAATTGTTGAAACGTGTGAACTGAAACCAATTCCACTTTATTTTTCTTACTAAGGAAGTAAAACTTCACTTGTAGGTAAATGGTATATAAATTTATTAAAATTTTATCTAAAATGATCCAAATTGGATAAAAGTGGGTACATCTATAGTACAAAAATCACACAAACGTTTTGGGACCAATCAGTCCATCAGGTGGTAGAAACTTTTGATCCAAAGTAGTTGGAACTAGCTACATAGATAGTTCAAAAGACCTTATTGTTACAATAATTATGCCATTTAAGCTACAACAATGTCGACAATTATTATTTTTCTTCTTTCAGGGGAACCAAAAGGTATCATCAGACCGATTGGAGGCCACCTCTGCACTCTTGTATATAACTTAAAGACTTTATACGGCCTTACTCCAGACGATGTATGGTGGGCCACCAGTGACTTTGGATGGGTTGTTGGACATTCTTTTATGTGTTATGGTCCTCTATGTTACGGAATGACGAGTGTAGTTTATGAAGGAAAACCCACAACTACTCCGGATCCCAGTTCTTACTACAGGTGAGTTGGCTTACAAAAAACATGACCAAATATACAAAATTTCACGCTTTCTTTAAAATAAGCGAGACCATAATATTATCTTTCTCATTCTCATAACAGAGTAGCAATAGCGTCATCATTGTACCATTTCTTGTGTTGTTTTTTACTGTTGTGTGAATTAAACTGTATAAGAATTAAACATATTTAGAGCTAATCAGCTAATTTTTGAGTAGTGGGTAGACACTTTTCTACAATCCCGGTAGATAATCGGTCTACTTCAGGGAACCGAAACTTTGCTTTGCTCTCAATTCCTTATTGAGATAAACCACGTCCTATCCGTTTTTCCTTCTAAGACATAATTACTTTTTTCCTATTCCTCGCTGGTGAAAGGAAACAACGATCATCAGTACCAGCTCAAGGCGCAGAGGAAATGTTTCTGGGTCGGTTTCAAACAGTACCACAAGCACGACTGGGGCAGTTTGACTGGATGTGGTCAAAGTTTTCTCTAGAAGAAATCCTAGTCTAGTTCTATATGTATATTCTCAACAGTAAGACTAAATCAGAAGTTATCAAGACAATTCAGAGTAGAAAGAGGGGTTAGACAAAGATTCGTTTTGTCACCTGACTTATTCAATATTCATGGTGAAATTGATGGTGAACGTTTCATGAGGATGGCTTTAAAAGAATGGATCGATAAAGTTGGCCATAAAATTAATAAAGAAAAGTCTAAAATAATGGTGTAAAGACACATTCAACACTATTCAGCTGAGTTAAACTTGCAAGAATACCAGATAGTCGACAGCTTCAACTATCTCAGATATAGTATACCTAACTAACGATAGCAACTGTGAAGCAGAAGTTCGGAGACGCATTGGTGCCACAAAAAACGATGAGTCACCTAAGATTTAGAAAGATAAAAATCTATCTATCAAAAAATCAAAATGAGATTGGTGAATTTATTTGTATTCTCAATATTTCCAAATGGAGCAGAAACTTGGACTCTTCGCGCCTAAGAACGCCAACAAATTCCTTTGAGATTTGATGTGACAGAAGAAGTATCGGCCGACCGCGCAAAAGATGGAGTGTCAACCTTCAGTTAACCAAATATGTGAAAGTCACAAGACATTAAATCAGGATTATAGGGTGGATGCTCTAATATCCTCCATCCCTTTCGTTGTAGATTTTAATTATGTTTGTCAGATTTTACAAAATTAGATTTTAATCACGTACACACAAACATATTTTTTCAGGATAATAAACGACTACAAAGTTAACGGAATCTTCTCGGTACCTACGGCAATGCGACTTCTAAAGCAGACCGATCCAGAAGGAAAATATGGCATGGAATACGATCTTTCCAGTTTAAGACAACTATGGTTGGCCGGGGAACATTTGGATTACAATACGAAACTGTGGACGGAAAGAATGTTTGGAGCTCCTGTTATAAACCACTGGTGGCAAACAGAGACTGGTTCTGGAATAACAGGAATGTGTGCCGGATTAAAGAACCCTTGCCCTGCTACTGATCTCACTGTTGGACTTCCCTTCCCAGGTTTTAATGGTAAATATATTTTTGGTTTTGTTTAAAAAATATATATTATAAAATATAATTAAATCCTTATTCTCTTTGTAGTAAAAGTATTACGAAAAGATGGCACAGACGCAGATACCAATGAATTGGGACGAGTCGCTATTAAGCTACCATTACCTCCTGGAACCTTATCAACACTGTACAGAGCCGAGGAAAGATTTGTCAAAACATACTTCAGTAAATTCTCAGTAAGTATTTTTACAATAAAATGAATAAATTGTATGTTTTTACATGTAGACCAGGGCGCATCTGTAAAAATATTAGTACATTTGGACGTTGAGAGGTGACTCAAATTTTTTTGCAGAAATTGCTTGAAAATAACTCAAATAATAATATTTGAGTTATCCTCCCTCTCAAAAAGGTCCGGAACATTGTTTAAATAATCAAAATGTCAAAAAATGAAGGAAAAATTCGATTTTTTTCTTCGTTTTTTGATTATAACTTTAAAAGTATTCATTTTCGAGAAAAGTTGTACTAACATAAAAGTTGCGTAATTAAATTTACTACAATATAGAATTGGCTAAAAATTTAAAAAATAGTCACCCTTGTTGCAAAATAGCAATAATTGCGAAAAAATCATACAAAAACAAGTATTCGCATTTTACGTTTTTCAAGCATTTATGCTACACTTAGGACCTTCATGTTTCACCCAAAAAAACTTTATGATACTCTAAAACAATACTGTAAATTTCATTAAGATCGGTTCAATAGATTTTGCAAAATAAATTTTGCAATCCAGCTTTCGCAAAAAAAATTCATTTTTTCAAAATGTTACAGGACTGAAAACAAAGCAGATAGCAAGTTGAAATTTTTTTGCGTATAGAAGTGTACTGTACCTTTCATTTGCAATTTGCAACATTAAAATCGATTAACTACCACGGCGTCAGGAATTTTTTTAAATAAACATTAATTATTGGTGCTACGCGCAGGACAGCGGATAGTTTGTTCTGATTGGGCATTCCAATGACCTTTGATAATGATTGGTACATTTTAATTTTTATTACATTTCGATAAAAATAAATAAATTTGTTTATTTCAAAATAAAAACACATACTCTATCCTTTGATATAACACTTTTTTTAGCAAAAACTTTCTTTGTTCATATATTTTAACTTGGAGAATAAAAGTTTATTATTTTTAAACATATGCAATTGTTTAAACAATATTTCACAAACAATAATAAAATTAGTTTGATTTTTGTGGAATTAAAATATTAAAATACAACAAAATGTAGAGTAAGAAAATAATATATTAGATAAAGATTGGAAGAAATTTTGGTGGAAATCAACTTGTGTGAATCGAACACCGCTGTCCTGCGCGTAGCATCAAAAATTAATGTTTATTTAAAAAATTTCCTGACGCCGCGTGGCAATTAATCGATTTTAATTTTACAAATTGCAAATGAAAGGTACAGTACATTTCTATAAGCAAATAAAATTCAACTTGCTATCTGTTTTTCAGTCCTGCAACATTTTAAAAAAATTAATTTTTTTTGCGAAAGCTGGATTGCAAAATCTATTAAACCGATTTTAATGAAATTGACAGTGTTGTTTTACTATATCATAAAGTTTTTCTGGGTAAAATATGAAGGTCCTAAGTGTAGCATAAATGGTTGAAAAACGTAAAATGCGAATACTTGTTTTTGTATGGTTTTTTTTTCGGAATTATTGCTACTTTGCAACAAGGCTGACTATTTTTTTAATTTTTTACTAATTCTATGTTGTAGGAAATTTAATTACGCAACTTTTATATCAGTAAAACTTTTTTCAGAAATGAATAGTTTTAAAGTTATAACTTTTTTCCTTCATATTTTGACATTTTGATTATTTAAACAATGTTCCGGACCATTTTGAGTGGGAGGATAACTCAAATATTATTATTTGAGTTATTTTTAAGCAATTTCTGCAAAAAAATTTAAGTCGCCTCTCAACGTCCATCTCAAAACAGATGCGCCCTGGACTAATGTGTTCTGATTCTGTTTTGGTGCCGATGCCTTTCCTTTTCTTCTGTGAGACCAATACACTCTTGGACAGTGGTTCTTACAAGTGGGCTGGTTCCACTTAAAGTAGGTTATTCCTGTTCCTGAACCCCGATATGAAGGGAATTTTCCACTAATTCTTTGCAGCGAGTTGCTACTGGCTTTTCATTCAGTGTTTTTTCTTCCCTTTCTTAGATCGGAAAGTTAGCTTTCCCACTCCTAAAAAGGGTGACATTTGGAGTTTCTGAGGCTCTTTTGGAGATTTCGAATCCATTTAGAAGGCCGATAAAACCCCTTTGTCTGAAGGTTTTGCTACTCCCAGACTGTCTATAAATGTATTCTGAACTATCGATGATTACTTATCGTTGGCCTATTCAGGATTAATTTGGGCTCAAAACGTTCCCCATCTTCATCTTCTACGAAGACGATACAGGAATGCGGCTTTGGTATATCTTCCCCCTCCAAAGCCCTGAGAGATGCACTCTCCCAAGGCCTTAGGGATCACCTCCGTTAGGCACCTCGCACTTGTATCATCCTCACAGTTAAGTTCTAGGAAATCCTGTGGATACTCTTCAGGAAGTGAACCTGAGATCCTGCCACCAAGATGCTTTTTTGGACTACCTTAAGCTGATCTACATCCATTTAGACTTCTGAGAATCCTGTTAGTACTGCTGAAACCTTAACAGAAGATGCACATTCACTGAAAGTCACACTCATCATTTTTAGCCTTTTCCCTTTCACTTTCGGGAGGTGTGCTTCAGTCAGACTTAGGACGTTTGGCCTTCTAAGTTTGTTTTTCTTTTGCCATGGCTTCTAGTGGCTTTGACGACATCTCTTTTGCCCTTTCAGTGGCCTTGATTACAGCTCTGTTGGCTTAAGCCACTACAATTGTAGTTAATCTTGACTTGTTTCACAAGGCTGATTTTGGCTTTAAAGATGCCAGATAGCTTTGCAGCCTAATCTCTTCATCTGTCATGAGATCAACATATTCCAATGCTGTTACTTTGACAGACTTTGTGATTCCTTGCCTTTCGGCATTCGGTTTTTCTCTAGAAGTTCCCTGCTCTTTGGCTTAAGGAGCCGTGGTTTTGGGTTTGAAGTAGCTTGATGTTTTGGCCTCGGAAACCATTTGGCCCTGAGTTTTCCTTTTTTTCTTCTTCAACATATTGATCCTACGAGTAGCTAGGGAAAGACTATCACAGAGGGTAAAGTCTAAATACGATGGGGTGCACCTTTTGCCCCAAAGGAACCGTTTGTGACACTTTCGCCTACTGCCTTACAGCCTTCACCACGATGTCTCTTCTTCTTTTTCTTAGGATGAATGTCCATTTAGAACGTTGGCGATCACTCTGGCTATGATGACTTTTTCGATTGCTAAACGGAATAGTTGTGTTGAGGTCTTTCTATACCATGCTCTCAAGTTAGCAAGCCAGGATATTCTTCTTCGTCCTGGGGCCCTTTTTCCTTCAATTTTACCCTGTAAAATGCATTGGAGTAGCTTGTATCTGCTGTACGTATGATGTTTCACATAGCGCTATTAACTCGATGTGACAGCTGAGGATCATTTTATCTCGAAGAATATTTTGTACCACGTTCCTTAAACCCCTATTTTCCTGCTTGCATTAATTTGTTGATTAATATAGATTTACTAATACTTTTAGGGATACTACGACACAATGGACGCCGGATACGTAGATAAAGACGGCCTGATATACGTAACTGCTAGAGCTGATGACGTCATCAATGTCGCTGGACATAGATTATCTACTTTAGCTCTGGAGAATATCATTCTCTCCCATCCCGAAGTGGGAATGGCCTGCGTGATTTCAGTACCGGATGAGATTAAGAGTGAAGTTCCTCTCTGCTTATTTGTTATGAAAGAAGGTAAGTTTCAAAAAGTTTTATCTGTTTAATATGGAGTATTTTGTTGCATTTCCCATAATTTTTTTATTTATCTTTATGTTTCTCCTATCGTCTACACCTCCGAGGCATGGTTGGGGTTTTTTTTTTGGTATGTTGTGTTTTTCCTAGTACTGGAGAAGCAGTCCAACGGCTAAACCCCCAACTTGGAGGACCAGGATTTTATGTCGGGGATTCTTCCCCTCGATTTTATACAATCCCTAAAACCAGGGGGCTGCCACGTCTGCCCTCCATACCGTTGTAAAGACCTTCTTCTCCGCCCTGGATGCCGTTGTGAACTTCATCCGTGACCCTGGACAAGGCATCTTTAGCAGGTACTAGTTTCCCGGGTCAGGAAACATCTAGAATCTGCGGAAGGCAGGGATTGATTCACTTTCCCTGATAAGACTTAGGAGTTTTCTATTACCTGTTACCCTTTTTTGTTTATCTTCCTTGCCTAATACTTAAAAATGTTTTTTATTTTTGCTACTTTGACATATTTGACATAAATTTGTACCGTAGATTCTGATCAAAGTGATGTCAGCGTTTCCAAGGAATTAGTCAGTATGGTCCGAGAAAAATTAGGACCAGTGGCTGCCTTTAAATTAGCAATCCCTACCAGAGGACTTCCCTTAACTAGATCAGGAAAAATCTGTCGAAAATCTTTGGCGGATTTGGCAAGAAATAAACTCAAAAAGGTAAGTGAGATTGCTGTATTATATGTGACTCAAAATTATTTTAAAAGTAGGCTTGCAAGAATTGTTGCAACATGTGTTCAGACGGTTGGAAGAATTTTTAATTGTCCTCTTCAGAGGTGTAAGCATTCATGTATGGAGTTCAGGCATTCATGGTTCATTATCATCAATGGTGTTACAACATTTCGTGAGTCTTTGTCGTGTTTACTATTGCTCATTTTTGTTGATCCTTTGCCTTTATTTTCCATTGTCTCACTACTATTTAGTACAGATCTTCTTTGACTGCATCTTTGCACCTTTTCTAGACAATCCTACTATTCTCCCATCTGGTCTTTCCCAAAACACATTGTTTATGATGCAATTGTCGTTACTGCATATAACATGACCTGTCCAGCTTAGTTTATTAGCCTTTATACAATATCACAGTAGATTTTCCTTTCCCAAGAGAGATTCTAACTCGTTGTTTTGTCTGCACCTCCATTCGCTTGTTAAGCTATATCAGCAAGGGCCATATAGTCCAGAGCGCATCTGTTTTAAGATGGACGTTGAGAGGTGACCCTAATTTTTTTGCAGAAATTGCTTGGAATTAACCCATATAATAATAATTGAGTTATCCTCCCACTCAAAAAGGTCCGGAACATTGTTTAAATAATCAAAATGTCAAAAAATGAAGGAAAAATTCGATTTTTTTCTTCGTTTTTTGATTATAACTTTTAAAGTGTTTACTTCCGAGAAAAGTTGCACTAAAATAAAAGTTGCATAATTAAATTTCTTACAATATAAGATTTTTTAAAATTTTTTCAAATTGTTACCCTTGTTGCAAAATAGCAATAATTGCCATAAAACAAATAAAAAAACAAGTATTCCCATTTTACGTTTTTCAACCATTTCTGCTACACCTTCATATTTCACCCAGAAAAACTTTATGATATTATAAAACAGGACTGTAAATTTAGTTAAGATCGGATCAATAGATTTCGCAATCCAGCTTTCGCAAAAAAAAATTCGTTTTTCAAAATGTTGCGGGACTAAAAATAAAGCAGATAGCAAGTTAATTTTTACAAATAGAAGAATACTGTACCTTTCATTTGCAATTTGCAAAATTAAAATCGCCGTCAGGAATTTTTTTTAAACATTAATTTTTGGTGCTACGCGCAGGACAGTGGTGTTCGATTCACACAAGTTGATTTCCACCAAAATTTCTTCCAATCTTCATCTAATATATAATATTTTCTTATTCTATATTCTGTTGTATGTTCATATTTTAATTCCACAAAAATCAAACTAATTTGATTATTGTTTGTGAAAAATTGTTTAAACAATTACATCTGTTTAAAAATAATACACTTTTATTTTCTAAGTTAAAATATTTATATGAACAAAGAAAGTTTTTTGCTAAAAAAGTGTTATTGAAACTTTCAAAGTATGTATATGAAATTTTCAAAGGACAGAGTATGTGTTTTTATTTTGCAATAATAGTTATTTATGTACCAAATCAGTAAAGTGACTCTTTATCGAACGAGTCTGATATTATGAGCCGAGCGAGCGTAGCGAGCAAGGCGGATAACAGACGAGTTCGATCAAGAGTCTTTACTGACGTGGTGCATACAAAATTTTATCGCCAATCATAAAAAACATTAACACTTACTTAATTACATCCTTCTAATGAAAAAAGAGTGTGTGTACTTTGTACGCACAGAAGTTATACTTCTATTATCATGATTTCAACGAAATAAATATATTTTAAACAGTTTTATCGTATTTATATTTAAATAATATACTAATTTTAACACTTAAAGTAAAATACCAAAAATTAAAAATACCGTTAATAGTTACGTCATTGTTTATGAAGTGTAGCGTGTAGCCTGCCGCAGCGAAGTTGATTTGCCGTGATGGATAGTAGAAAATCTAAATAAATACAAATATTTGCTAACAAATTATCAGCACCTACATATCTATGACCGTCCTATATATAATCGAATTAACAAAACACCATTTCATTTCACGCATTAATACGAAACTTAAAAGATTTAAGAATTCTTTTACTTTTACACAAAATAAAAATTTCGTATAACAGTAATGACAGAAGGCTCTTGCTTGCATGACGGCCGATTTCGATGTTTAATCGATAGTTGTTAGGTATCAATATTGAATACCTAATTACTAAATCTGTAAAGTTTTGATTTATGTTTTATAAATATAATTGCAAAATACTACAGAATTTCATTTTCTGACATAAATTTAATTAATAATAACGTAAATTTTGTACAATATTTTTAATAATTAAAGTAAATAAATTTTAAGGCCACTAAATAAATAATCGATTACTGCCATCGACCACTTACATTCAATCTCGGTTAATTTGATTAATCGCGGCAGGTAAAGTAAAATTCTTCTTTCAGTACAATAAAGTGTTACTTTACTGCCGCAAATGGCGTCAAATGAGTACAATAATGAATGACTTTAGTGACGGTTGGCGATAAACAAACTTATTTATTTATTTCGAAATGTACTAAAAATTAAAATGTATCAATCATTATCAAATGTCATTGGAATGCCCAATCAGAGCGAACGTATCCGCTGTCCTGCGAGTGACACCAAAAATTAATGTTTATTTAAAAAAATTCCTGCCGCCGTGGTAGTTTTTAATTTTGCAAATTGCAAATGAAAGGTATTTTTTTATATGTAAAAAAAATTCAACTTGCTGTCTGCTTAATTTTCAGTGCTGCAACATTTTGAAAAAATGAATTTTTGCGAAAGCTGGATTGCAAAATTTATTTTGCAAAATCTATTAAACCGATCTTAATGAAATTTACAGCATTGTGCCATATCATAAAGTTTTTCTGGGTGAAATATGAAGCTCCTAAGTGTAGTATAAATGGTTGAAAAACGTAAAATGCGAATACTTGTTTTTTTAAGGTTTTTTCGAAATTATCTCTATTTTGCAACAAGGGTGACAATTTTTAAAATTTTCAGTTAATCATATATTGTAGGAAATTTAAATACGCAACTTTTATGTCGGTGCAACTTTTCTCGAAAATTAATACTTTTAAAGTTAAACTCAAACCAAGAAAAAAATCGAATTTTTCCTTCATTTTTTGACATTTTGATTATTTGAACAATGTTCCGGACCTTTTTGAGTGGGTGGATAACTCAAATATTATTATATGAGTTATTTTCAAGCAATTTCTGCAAAAACATATGAGTCACCTCTCAACATCCAAATGTAAGTACTGATATTTTTACAGATGCGCCCTGGTCTAATATATTACTCGAAGGATTTTACCTTTCTACACCAGCAACTTATTTACTTCTTTTTTGTTAGTCTCCGCGTTTTGCTTCCATACGCGACTGCTGGTCGTAGTATGGTCTTATATATCTGGATTTTTGCACCTCGTGAAGCGTTTTTTTATCTCATTAAATATTGTATTGTAAAGAAGGATCTGTTTCCCGCCAGTACTCGCATTTCAACTTCTCGTTTTATACTTTGTCATTGGTGATTGTTGCTCGTAGATATTTAAATTCTTTAACCATCTCGAAGTTTGCCGTATATCGCATTCCAACCGCCCTTTTCTTCTTGTCATATATATCTTCTATTGAGTGAGGCATCTTTTCCATTGCTGTTTTTATTTATTCGTTCCACTGTAATCTAGGACGTCTTCCTTTTCTATTTGGTTTCCATTTCCAAAGCATTCTTGTCTCGTCCATACTTTTTACTTTTTGAGGTGTTTCACATTCTCTGTTCAACTGTATGAAGTGGAATCGTGAACTTTGAACGCGTAGACTGAATTACCTATGAAGATAGAATTCGATATCATCGTTTTTTTGCCTTATCAATCTAATAATTTATTTTCCATTGTATATAGTAGGTAGTTAAACAATCTGGAACTAATATTTCAAATTTCTTATATATTACGAGATATATATTCCTCGTAATACGAGAGATGTCGCTAGATTGCGTCTCAAAAGGTGGGTTCATTGCATCGCGATGGTTTGCCTTAAAAGAGGCAGAATGTTTATATTCCCGTCAGAGTTGTGACTGCATAAACTTCACTGATGATGCATAAGGATGCTGAAATAGTTGCTATATGGAGATGGTAGTCCAACTCTGAATCGAATATAAACAAAACCTGCCTTGAACCCTTTTTTATTTTTTTTCTTATATATTCTTTTCTTTTTCAGATATCTGCAACAGTCGTCGATCCTACTGTTTACAAGGACATTGAGGAGGTACTGAGGAAATACGGATATTGCAACGCAGTAGATTAAAATATGTGAAAAATTAGTTAAAAATTTTTATTTAATATAAAGTATTATTTTTCAAGAGTTGTCTATATACCAAAATTCCTAATTAGTAAATTTGTAAGAAAACTAGTTAAAATATTATTAGAAGTAATAAAGTATAAGTAATTTTAATTTTGATGTTTTTTAGAATACAAATAAAATAGTCTTCTGTCGTTGATAAATTACTGAAGAGAGCAATCAAGTGTTATAGTCCAGAGAAATAAGATTTTTCTCGTGACAGGCCGAAACCAAATTTTTTGAGTAGTATGGACATCTATATTATTAATGACCTATAAGTTTCCTTCAGCCGATTTTGATGATATACATAGTTATAAACAAATGAAGATCAAAAAACGGTAAATTTTCGCTTTTTTCGTCTATAATCAATAAGTTAAGCATTTCCCACATAACAATTTCATGTTCTTAGTAGATTCATAGAACATACTTTTCAGAAAAAGTATATACTGAGAATGTGCGTAATTACCATTGCGAATGTGCAGAGCAGATACTGAGTATATACTACATTACAGTACTTAAACGTTCTATGTATATACTTAGAATGTACTACCGCACTTCTTTTCAGTATATACCAAGAATGTTATTTTTAGAACATTCCAAGGACGTGCTATAAACCTTCTATGTGTATACTTAGAACATACTACCGCACATCTTTTTAGTTTATACCAAGAAGGTACTTTTTAGAATATTCCAAGGAAGTGCTATAAACCTTCTATTTATATACTAAGAACGTACTACAGCACATCTTTGTATGGGAAGAATATTATATTTTTAAGAATATTCTAAGAAAGTGCTATATTGCTTAGAAGTATGTTTTCAGCATCACCTAATCTCATCTTAGGTTCTACTGGTTCTACCAAATATCTATTTACATATTTTAATTGCAAATGAGAATGTAGTTAGTACCTACATTCTACAATATTACTTAAAAAGTAAGTACATATTTATAAATTTTAGTTATTTATATAAATCACTATATAATATTTAGCTAAACTAAACTATGCATAATAAGTAACTAAAATTTATATAATACTTATATGTACTTACCTATTTAAGTAATATTGAGTTATCAAAATAGATTATATGTATTTTGAAGCACCGCAAACAAAATAAACAGATTATGTATGTTCTTTAGTCCTAGTCCTACTACTACATCATTCGCCTTCATCCTTAACACTGCATAGATCGAGATCCATAGATGATACAAGATACAAATAATGAAATAATGCCTGTTTTCTTATTCATATTTTACGGTTTTTTCCTATCCCTGATCCATTCAGGTAAGAATAGAAATGGTCAGAATATGATGGGGGAGGGGGGGGGGGGTTATGAATGTATTGTGGAATAACAAAATCGGTGTTGCCAAACGGAGAGAAATTTCCCTTTTTGCGGGAATTTTCAACATAAAAGGTGATAAAGGGAAAAAGTTAACTCAAAAGGGAATTATTGTTCCAGTCCAAATTGTAAAATATTAAGAAAAAATCAAAATATTTGAAAATAATTCAACATATCTTCTCAGATTTTGTAAACAGGAGGGAAGTTTTTTTTTATAAAAGTGGGAATTTTTAAGGTAAGTTGACGGAAAAAGCTTACTCGACGGTTGGCAACGCCAAAGCCTTTGGTTGTGCAGTTTGGCACGTTTTGGTTCTGCGAAATGGCCTATTGAATTGAATGTACCTAAATTCAAATTCCAAGGATGTAAAAATACTAATGATTCATGATAAACTCGAAATGGTAAAGTCATTTCAATTATGATAACGAATTTTTAATAGTATCTATGTAAACGTTAATACAATTAATGTTTAAACTTTTTTACCCTACAACAATTTTGAAATGAAATTCGTCCAATACTACCTACATACATAAATTTTATTAATTATGTATTCTAAAAAATAACGAAGTTGATAATCTATAAGGCTAATATTATACTTCCTATACATACAAATTATTTTTAAGATATTTTAAAAGTATCTACTTATAAGTATGTGTTAAGAATGTACTTATAAGTATGTGTTAAGAATATTCGATAAAGGTATATTCTAAGAATAAACTTTTACGAATATTCCGAGATCCTACGTACACGAATATACTTAGTATATTCGGTACGAGAATATACTCTGAAGTATATGCAAAGAACATGAAATTTAGAATGTTTTTTAAGGTAGATGCTATGCTTGTACTACACATATACTAAAAAGAATATACTCCGACGAATGTTGGTAGTATATGCTTAGAACATGATGCGAACATCATTGTTATGTGGGTTTAAACAAATTTGAGAGTAAGAAACTCATAAATCGTCTAAAAAATTTCAATATGGCGTTCGCTGAATATGTCTATCTTTATTGGTTGCTTAGAAAATTGCAAAATAAATCATAAATTTTGAGTTTTTATAAATATTCATAACTTATGTAAAAATTAACTTAGAACCTTCATATTACACGAATTGCTGAGACTTCTTGTGCTTAAATTATATTGTAAATTTCAAAGCAATTGGTCAAATAGTTTCAGATATTTAATTTGTTTATCCCAAATTCATTTTTTTTGCAACACTATAAGTCAGAAAATTATGAGGTTACAGTAAGACTTCTGACAGTTTATGGAAGAACATTTATACTATTGACTTAATTAAAAAAAACTGACAAAAAGTAATTTAAAACAGTGTAAAATTATTTTTCCACCTACCTCTACCGAAAGTATACTTTTCCGGACCTGATTGTAGGGAGCAAAGTTGTACTTTTCCTCCCTAGGGAGGAAAAGTAAAAGTGACGTCATGGTATTTCATTCATGAAATATAACTTATTGACGCCCTGTACAATATCTATTTTCTATTACGTAAGTATCTACACATTTTAACGTTTATTTAAAAACACTCTGTATTTTGCAGAATGGTAAAAAACAGTAAATTGTTATTCTGATTTAACAATGTTTACATTAATAATTTGACTTATATTATTGACAGTTGACAGTTATATTGTACCTACTTATTAGTTTTAGTTCTGACAAATTTTGTTGGTTAGTTACATAAATAAATTAAGTAAAAATGAAAAAATGACTTGTTATTTGAGGAAGGTGGAAAAACCATATGTATAACATGGGAGTAAAGTGCCTTTTCCTCCCTTGAATGATTACTGCCCTCCGCTACGCGTCGGACAGTAAACTTCATTCTCGGGAGGAAAAGTAGCACTTTCCTCCCTTGTTATACAAATAGCTATTGCAAAAACACGTCGATTTTTTGGTTATTTATAAACAATTAGAATAACTTTTTTAACCGTTACCCGTAGAAAAATTATTTTTTCATATTTGGAAAGACTGAATTTTTATTCACATTTAGAAAGAAAAACAATTGTCCTAGGACAATTAGGAACGAAGTTAGCCCCCCTTTTTTAATTCACATGTTTTTGCAAAATAATTTTGCAGTATTTAAAATTATTTTTTGTCATTTTTTAAATTAAATTAATAGTATAAATCATCTTCTTTCATAAACTATCCAAAGTATTAGTGTAATTTCATCATTTTCATCAGCGTTGCAAAAAAAAATAATTTGGGATAAACAAAGTAAATACCTTTTAAACTATTTGACTAATTGCTTTAAAATTTAGGGTATGACTTAAGCACCAGAAGTCTCAGCATTCCGTGTAATAAGAACGTTCTAAGTTAATTTTTACATTTGTTATGAATATTTATAAAAACTCAAAATTTATGATTTATTTTGCAATTTTCTAAGCAACCAATAAGGATAGACATATTCAGCTAACGCCATATTGAAGTTTTTTTATAAGATTTATGAGTTTCTCACTCTCAAATTTGTTTAAAATACCTAACTTTTTGGTTATAGACGAAAAAAGCGAAAATTTACCGTTTTTTGATCTTCATTTGTTTAGAACTATGTATATCAGCGTTTCCCAACCGGTGGGTCGCGGGCGAATTTTAGGTGGGTCGCGGCGTGGCTCTTATAGTTGCTGAATAACGTACATATATACCTATTATCATGGGTGAGGGATGAGTCGCTAATATGAAAAAACATCAAAAGGTGGGTCGCCAGACATAAAAGGTTGGGAACCACTGATGTATATCATCAAAATCGGCTGCAGTAAACATATAGGTTATTAATATAGATGTCCATACTACTCAAAAAATTTGGTTTCGGCCTGGAGGGGGTTGTGTCACCAACAAGATATTTTTTTCGTTATTTCTCTGAACTATTAGGTATAGGCCTGATTTCAGCGTACCAAAAAAAGTTTATTAATAGCAAACTGAAAATTTGTTAATAACTTAACGGTGTCTGGTCGGACAAACTTTATTATAAGTACGGGAACACTGGAACAGGGGAAGTTTTAATTGTGGAACAGGTTACAGGTTTCGAACGTCAGACAACGAAAACGCCCCATGTATTTTGTCGGACAGATACAGAACTTCTAATTGATTTATTACCCTTTTATTTATTACCATCATGCAAAAATCAGATTGCTAGTTATCACCAAAATAATTCCTGTCATTTGACATGTTCTACGTGTCGGACTTATTAAAATACCCAATATATTTGTCGGACAAACATTTTTTCATATATTATCAGTGGCGGTTTCTCCATAAGTGCACATGTGCACGAGAACCCCCAAAATTATTTTCACACCAACATTCATATAGGTATGTAATATTTATCATTCTATAAATAACATTTTAATCTAACTATACAGTAATTGAAATTCGAAATAACAGATCCAAGGAGTTTATAAGTATCTAATAGGTAACATTTAATTATTTTTATTCTATTTCAAAGGAGAAAGTTCACGGATGCGAGGCCTTAGACAGAACCCCGCGCTCACCGCTCTCACAGTGGTTCCTATACCAATGACTTTTCATAGGACAAAATACAACTCACCACCGACCCCGCTACCCGCTATAGTCCACAAGTTTAGATGGCCACAGGATCGCAAGTTGGATGTGATCTTATGGCATGATCTTTGGTGTTTTCAACGTGCACGGCACACGTATGTTTAAATTTTGCTTTCATGAAGTTCGAATTTCGGAACTATATTAAGAATGGAAGGATTTGTGGACGTAAATGTTAGCGTGGAATATTTAAAATCAATTAAATTTTCTTCATTATATTTAGAAGAAAAATTAAAAATGCCGAAACCAAATTTGTTAATTAAGAATGTACCAAAGTGCAAACGTCGGGATTATAAATGATTATTTAAAATGGAGATTTGTGTAAAAACTTACAAATTGTGTAGGTGTGAAGCACATATTTGGAGAAGAGGAAGCATAATGAATAAAATAGAAGATACGATTTTAACTATCCAGTTGGAATTCAAGATTGGAATTCTCCAATTATGTACTTGTTACGATGCCAGTGACAACTGCAGAAACAGAACGATGTCTCTCTGCATTGAAACGTATCAAAACTTTCCTTAGAATAGCTATGGGCCAGGATCGAATAACTGCACTCGCAATGTTTTCAATAAAAAAAAATGATTCAATAAATTCCAAATTTTACTGAATTTGTTTGTGAATAATTTATCTAAAAAATAATAGGCGACTGACTTTCGTTACAAAACTTGCTTGTAACATTTAAACACTAAATTATAATTTTAAGTCAATAAAATACATTATTTATTGTAATTTTTAATAAGGTCCTTTGATTTTTTACAATTTGAAGACACTCAAAAACCTTTACCTACGGAAATAGGGTCTCAGGTCTTTTTATATGTTAACATTATGTGTGCACCCCCAATATTTTACACCAGGCGCAGCCACTGTATATTATATAAAAGTTTGCTATTGAATAAACTTAAAAACAACCTGACTATAGACTAGACTAGACACCATTGCGCTATCAACAAATTTTCATCTTGCTATTAATAAACTTTTTTTTTGGTTAACTATTTAGTGGGAAATAAGCCACAATATTAAACATATTAAAGTCAGAATTTGGTATTAGTTTTTTGAAAGTAAATTAAATGTAAGACCAACCTACTTACGATGTCGGGATAGTATCACGAGGTTTTTTCCTGGTTTTCCCTCGTGATTTACTATGGAATCTCTAACGCGAGATTTTTACTGTCGTCGTTGCATTTGTTTGTCTTTTTAAAGACAAATTACATGCTATGATTTTTTTGTGACGGATATTCTTGAGTTGGGATTGATTTCATGTAATCGAATGAACTATCTTTTAGTAAAGTCGTCCCAGGAACGCAACTCATAAATATTGGCGATATCATTTTAAAGTCTTCTACTTTAAAATGTATAATATACGTCTGAATTGCCAATATAAATGAGTCAGATTAAATAAATTATTAGAAGAATTTTTTTACTTAGCAACAACATTTTTGTTTATTTTAGTAGTATTTTGTATTTTGACAACGAAACCCGATTTGGGCTTCGAAAAGTTAATAAAATTATTTTTTCAATTTAATTGTGGCTTATTTCCCACTAAATAGTTAATCATAAAAATGCCACAAGGAAATGGCTTCAAAACAACATTTTTTTGTACGCGGGATCCAGGCCTATTATTAGTAGTGAAGTTTTTCGATGTGTCAAAGATCTGCTTCCTGGCGTGTCTCCGTTATCATCATCATCAACAGCTATTCCATCCATCATCGGATGTCAGCTCCCCTTAGGTTGTCCATTGATTTCTATTCATTGCTTTTGCATTTATTCGTGACCAGCCATTCGCTTGATGTCATCAGTCCATCTTGTTTGAGGTCTGCCTCTACTTCTTTTGCTTGCCCTTGGTCACCATTCGAGAATTTGCTTCGTCCAACGGTCCAATGTCCGCTATGGAAGTTGGCAATTTGCACTTCTCCTTTGTTAATGACTGCTCTTCTTTAACATATATTTCAACCAATACTGAATCTTCTCCGGTAGAGACAGAAACTGAAAACTCAGAAGAAGAATCATAATATTTACCAAATTTTGAACTTTACACAGTGGACCCTCTATGTAAAGCAATGTAATCATGAATGGCGGCACTTTGTATCTCTTAACTACTTCAAACACACATATGGTGACTATTTTCGATTACTAAACTTAAATGGCGCTACATGCACTTCTTCTCTAGTAAAATGTAAACTTTGATCAAGAATTCTTCGATTCGAGAGACCGTCTTCTAGTCCCAGTCTGATACGTCGTGCTACCGTATCATAGACGGGGCAGCATGGCAGGACCGAGCAGACAACTACAGAACTACACACCATTGAGATAGGTGGCCGTGAATAGGACATCACATTATTTCTTCCACCAGGTCACAAGAAGACGCCTTCTTAAAACGAGAGGCATCCTCGAAAGAAACCAGGCACAGAGGATGTTTAGAGAAAAACACCATCTGATCAGAAGATAGCCAGGTGGTTTGCAAACCGGGGTATGAAAGCCTCAAAGAGTACCTACCTACAAAAGATGTCCAGGCATCCAAGGAAAGAAGAATATAGTAACCACATCGGAAGAAGACCAAAGGATATGGTGCAGAGCGGAAAATTGAAGACGCAATTTAATATAAGGTTTGTTCGTAGAACGATCAGTAACCGTTGCAAACAGTCAGACGCAAGCGCGATCGTAGTCTACGAACTCGAACTGTTAACTGCGCAGCGCTAACTGTTAACTGCGCATGCGTCTGATGGTTGGCAACGGTTGCTGATCGACTGGATCGTACTACGAACAAACCTATAATGAAGTGTAAATATTATTACGCAATAAACGTTTTTATTTTTACTTGATTATAAGACTACCTGATGAGGTTTATTATAGACCAAGACATGTTATAGTCTATAGTGTCTTTGCAAGCTTTCACAGTGATTCGTTTCTGAAGAAAAAGAGGTATTTTCAAATACTTTAACAGGTACAAAGTTCAGCGATACATATGTACATAAAATCCAAGCAAGGGACAGAGCAAAATTTTGCAAAAGGCTTGAGAAGACCTTTAACACGGTTTCCCTCTCCAGTAGTAGGAAATAGTGAAAGAGACTTAGAACAAAAACTGGAACAGTGGAGACAAGCTCTGGAGGAAAAAGGTTTAAAACTTAGTAGGACAAAAACAGAGTATTTGGAATGTTCATTTAAAGATGGAGCTACTACAAATAAAATGGTATCTTTGGATGGTGAAATGATTGTGAAAAGCAATAGTTTTAAGTACCTAGGATCGGTATTACAGAGTAATGGAGAAATAGATGGAGATGCATGCAGTAGAATTAGGGCTGGATGGATGAAGTGGAAAGAAGCGAGTGGTGTGTTGTGTGACAGAAAAATTCCAATGAAGCTGAAGGGAAAATTCTATAAAACAGCCATAAGACCGGCTATGATGTACGGAACTGAATGTTGGGCAGTGAAAAAGAAAGAGGAACAACGAATGCATGTGGCGGAAATGAGAATGCTTAGATGGATGAGTGGAGTGACAAAGAAGGATAAAATTAGAAATGAGTATATTAGGGGAAGTCTAGGTGTGGCACCAATTGATGCCAAAATGAGAGAGCATAGGTTAAGATGGTTCGGTCATGTTCAACGTCGAGAAGTTAATCACCCAATACGAAGAATAGCTGAAGTGCAGATTCCTGGAAGGAGTAGGAGAGGAAGACCAAAGAAGACGTGGGGGGAGACGATTAGGAAGGACATGTTGGTAAAGGGGATTAACATTGATATGACTCAAGATAGAATTGTATGGAGAAATGCAATTAGGGAAGCCGACCCCGCATAGGGATAAGGCAAAGAGAATGATGATCCCTCTCCAGTGTGATTGTCATTGAGCTACATGTGTTTACTTACATTACATTACAAAAAGTAGTTCAGGTTCTGGGAGAAGTATGTAGTTAACAAAATATACGCAGCAAACGTGTTAAAGGCTGTAGTACCGTGATGATGATGGTGGTATTGATTGTAAGGGTTTTCTCAATCATAATCCTATAGTCTGGGCATATTATCGGAGAATAGGCCATTTTTGGGAAAAGGTATTTACTAGCAATTTTATTGCTGGAATCGAATCTTATGATTGTATATATTAATACTATAGGTATGCAAAGTCCGCAGATAGTGTGCTACTTTTTTATAACCAAAATGGCGCCCGGAAAACGTGTTTTTTCAATTTTTGCTCTATAACTCCAAAGATTTTAACTTTACACCAAAAACACCCAAATAAAAATTCACCTTAATTAAATTCTGTATAGAGATGTGCTTTTCCCAATTTACTTCGACGAAAATTTTCCCTGGAAAATGCGGGTTTTTCCAACAAAATCTTTAATTTTCAACTAAAATTTTAGATAATTGTTTATCAATAATTAAATAACTTGGTAATATAAAAATCTTTTTGTATAGATTATAATTCCAGAAGCCGATGAAAATTAAATGAACAGTTTAGGAACAATTGAATTGTTAATTAAACATTTTCGGTCGCTATAATAACCACAATAATTACGATACATAAGAATAATTATGATTTTTGTATAAAAAGACACTGTACCTATCTAATCTACTTTACAGAATTAAAATTGGACTACTTAAGCGGCCTCAGGAATATTTTAAAACTATAAACAATTTTTTGGCTTATAAACAAATAGAATATCTCAGGAAATATTAAATTAAATTAAACCATGAAAACGGTATTGGAAAAAAGCGACAGGACACTTCTTTTAAAAGAAAAAACGTTTAATTGTGATGAGTGGTTTCTGAGATACAACCGGTCAAAGTTGACCGGCATTTACGGCAAAGATATAAACAATAGGATCATAATTTTTGATCACCTTTTTATTTCGGTCCTCTTTGCCCACACCAATTTTCATATCTTTAAACTGCTCATAACATATCGCTGGTACCTATGATTAATGTGATTCGTAATACATTTCCAGTGAAAATAATAACTCTTTGATAAGTATTGGCGATTACAATAAAAATAAAATTCATTATAAAAATATTTATAATGAAAAGATTTGGTTCATAATAGATGCCGACGAAAACAATAATTATTTCCCTTTCTCTTTATGTTTCTGTCGACGAAAACAATTATTTCTGAGACCTTTTTACTAATTATAATTTTCGTAAACCCACAAACAGAAATTATGTTTCTTGCCGATACTCCTCAAAAAATTAACTTTTTCGCTAACACTTTATTAGGGATTATAATTTTTACAATCATATAATCGAAAATAATATTTTTCGCGGCGTTCATTTAAAGTTCTACTCTTAACGGCATTTTTCGGAGTTATACTTTTCGTAGGCGGCGGTGATATATTACTAAAATAAAAACTATCGATATTACGAGTGAAAATTGCCAAAAATAGCAAAATTCCAATAAAAAATTATTTTGGAGAAAATGTAATCTCAAAGTTCAAAATCGGTACACGTTAAAAAAATGCATTTTCTCGACTTCCCATAGAGCAATTTTCTCCTTTATTTTTTTGTTCCCAAGTAACTCGAGTAGAGCCATCTAACTAACGCATTATTAAATGTCAAAGTTGCTTTTGTTTTATTATAATAAATTAATTAATTTGTTATAACAAAAAATTTTAATTTGCTTAAATAAAGATTGTTTAAATAATTATACAGATTTCAAATGAGAATATTTGTGTTTTTAACGTTAAAAGGAACACTTGTAGAAATAAAAAAGTCTACAACTGGAAAAAATATGTAGTTTTCTTTTCTTATAAATAAATTAATCTATTATAACAAAACAAAAGCAAGTTTGACATTTAATTATGCGTTAGTTAGATGGCTCTACTCGAGTTACTTGGGAACAAAAAAAAAAGATTAAGAAAATTGCTCCATGGGAAGCCGAGAAAATGCATTTTTTTAACGTAAACCGATCTTGAACTTTGAGATTAAATTTTCTCCAACCTAATTTTTGATTAAAATTTTGTTATTTTTGACAATTTGCTCTCGTAATATCGATAGTTTTTATTATAATAATATATGTTATGAGTGTTTTGAAGATATGAAAATTGTTGTGGAGAAAGAGGATAAAAATAAAAAATTGATAGTTCGAAAATTATAATCCTATTTTTTATATCTTTGCTGTAAATGCCGGTCAACTTTGACCGGTTGTATCTCAGGAACCACTCACAACAATTAAACGTTTTTGCTTTTAAAAGAAGCGTCCTGCCGCTTTTTTTCCAATCCGTTTTCATGATTTAATTTAATTTAATATTTCCCGAGATATTCTATTTGTTTATAAGCCAAATTGTTGCTAATTTTAAAATATTCCTGAGGCCACTTAAATAGTCAAATTTCAATTCTGTAAGGTACAGTGTCTTTCTATACAAAAATCATACTTATTCTTATGTATAATAATTATTGTGGCTATTATAGCGATCGTAAATTTTTAATTAACAATTCAATTGTTGCTAAACTGTTCACTCAATTTCCATCGGCTTCTGGAATTATAATATGTATGAAAAGAGCGATATTACCAAGTTATTTAATTATTAATAAACAATTACTTATCTAAAATTTTAGTTGAAAATTAAAGATTTTGTTGGAAAACCCCGCATTTTCCGGGGAAAACTTTCGTCGAAGTAAATCGGGAAAAGTACATATTCATGCAGAATTTAATTATGGTGAATTTTTATTTGACTGTTTTTGGTGTATAAAGTTAAAATCTTTGGAGTAATAGAGCAAAAATTGAAAAAAACACGATTTTCGGGCACCATTTTGTTTATAAAAAAAGAAGCACACTATCTGCGGACTTTGCATACCTATATTATAATATATACAATTATAAGATTCGATTCCAGCAATGAAACTGCTGGTAAATAACTTTTCCTTGTATTTTGCTAATTAGCCCAGAGTACTAAGATATTGTAAATGGCCGTTTTTATATTAGTGAAATTATACTGTAATAAAAAAGTAATGCATTTTCTAACTTATTTATTAAGTTAAATGAAGTACAAAGTTAAGTAGACTAAACTTACAATGTGGTCTATATACATAATAAATATAATTAACATATCGATAATTGTATTTGCTAAAATAAAAACTACATACAATTATAGTCTCTGCAGTAGTTACTCATGCAACTGGTCTCTTAATATTGGGTAAGATTTTGAAATATTACAGTGAATTGTAATAGTATGTCCAATATGCTGACCCACACACTGAACATACGAAAACTGTTTGATCCAATATCTTCTCAATTTGCGGTTTGTTAAATAAACATCTAATTTGACACTGAGATAATTAACTGCCCAAATGTTCAAATAAAAATGTTTTAGAACTCAAATCAAAAATGTGTTCTTGGGGATTATACGTAATAAGGAATGAGTCAATCTATCCTACAAAGTAAAAATGAGCATGAAAAAAAACTTTTGCAATAAAAGAGGATTATCAAAGGAAACAAAAGCTGGTGAAGTTGTAATAAAAGCACAATAAATTTTAATATGTCCAATATTCTAAACCACCCATTCAAAATACGAAAACTGTTCTTTCCTATATTCTTCTCAATATATTGTGCTTTGTCCAAGATCTGCTTCTAAACGAGTTCACTGAGATAAAGGAGTGTCCCGAATGTTCAAATAAAAACCTTTTTGGTGCTCAAATAAAAAATGTATTCTTGGAGAAAATATAAGGAATCAGTTAATCAAAAATCCTTCTACAAATGATTAATGATAAAAATGAGCTTGGCACAAAATTATAGCATTAAACGAGGACCATCAAAGCAAAGAAAATATGGATAAGTGATAATGAAATCAAACTGTCTTGTAAAATGTCTACTATTTTTAATTACAATTAGTATACTATTCAACGAGCATGTAATGATGGCTATTACTCACGATGATGAAGTTTGCGACACGAGCCGTAGGCGAGTGTGGTTATTCATCAGAGTGAGTAATACCCATTACATGCAAGTAGAATACTATACTTTTTCTACGACCTTTTTATATTTGGGTTAGTAGAAAATATAACTATAAACTACTAACATTATTCAAAATCGAAAGACTTTATTTTTCATAAGAAAACATATTTTATATAACTATGGCAACACTGTTAGAATTGCCCTCTTTGAGCTTACGAAACAATGAAACAGTGAGTGGCTTTTAAAAATAAGACATATTTTAAGGCAATTACACGAAAATGAACGTGTGCTCTCAATAAAAATTATTGTACAATCAACAGTAAGTAAAACAGAATTCATTGATATAAATTTCATATCCGTAAGCCCTTTTACGGAATTAATAGCGATTGTTTATATTTACCTTTGAATAACGTCAATCTTAAAATGTCAAATGTTGAAATTTAAACGTAAAAAATATACTAACCCATTGTTACAGTTAAAAATCCTTTAAACATTTTTCGAATTTAATTGTTGATATAAATTACAATGACTATTTTACTAAATAAACAAGTTTAAGTAATTTTATTTGCTAATAGGTATATTAAAAGTGACATGCACCACTTGAATCTAACTTCAACCTGTGAGTAATGAACCATTACTCACGGGTAAAGTAATGGGTGTTATTATCTATTCAAAAACAGCAAATAATGAGCATATTATTAAACGGCCGTAGAAAATAATAATTTATCCATTTTTACTCTTTTCAAAACCACGGTTGAAAGACACAAGATGAGGTTTCGTTAGAAACTGGAGGGGTCGGGTACTAATTATATTGAAAAATTTTAAAATGTTTTATCACCATAACGTGAATCGTCACATTTTGTGAGACGTTGATATTTGATGTGAGACGTGACGTGATATGTCAAAAAATCACGTTTCACGTCAAATGTCAGTATTTTTTAAACTACTCCACTTGGATCAAAGTACATCCCGAGTGTTTGAACAAAAATTTGTAGTATCGGAGTCAAAAATGTGTTCTGGAAGGATATATAGGTAAATAATAATCAGTCAATGATATCCTTCCTCAGAAATCAAAACGACCACAAGAAAAAAACTAACGCATTCTGAACCACATACTGAATGCAAGAAAACTTTTCTTTTTTATACAATTTCCTCAATTTCTTTTACTTTTTCAAGCATCCGGTTTTAAATAATAAATCTAGAGTGTTCAAACTCAGAGTTTAACTAGAAAGTTAAAAACTTGTTAACCTTTACAACATTCTCCGTCTACTCCACCATATCCCGTTAGCATAACCTGAGCAAGATATCATGTTAATGAATACTCATGAAGCAGCTCCTTGTAGCCGAATGTAAGTACGACACGTTATCATTGCATGATTACAGACGGCATACATGTGCATGTTATGCTTGGGGGACGTTTGTTGCCGTCCCCGATTGTACATGCATATGTATTTGTCTGCTGTCTTAACTACTTTTATTTATGTTGTTCAATATAGGCTTGATCTTATGGATCTTTACCATCTTTTACAACCAGACATTGTTCTAACTCTGGTTTTTATTTGTAGCATTTAGTGACTTGTAACCGTTGACCTGAAGATGCTCTGCATATTATAGAGAGCGAAACCGGTCGTTGGAAGTTACAATAAATGATTGAGAGTACGTCTGTTTTTTACTTCATTAAAAATGAACTGTCACATGCAACCCATTCAACATTTAAAATAAAAGTAATTACAAATCAAAATATCACAATAGACTTACATGGAAGTGAGATCGAAAGTGTCGAATAGTTATATACCTAGGTCACACGATCAAACGTCAAACATAATCAAACGGTAGGAATAACTAGAAGAATCCGAATGATTTGGGCAGCAGTGGAAAAACTCTGCAAGGGTTGTGTTGAAAATCAAAAAGATACCAATAAATCTAAAGAAAAGGGTATTCAACAGTTGTGTTCTACTAGATATGACCTATGGAGGGGAGACCAGGACACTTACAGAGTTATCAGCCAATAGATTAAGAACAACGAGCGAGCTATGTCAGGAGACCACGCGAACACGGTGGTAGTAGGGGCAGACAGCAAAACCGGTGGCTAGCAGACACCAAAGCAAAAGTGGGGATTAACTGGCAACAAATAGAGAACAAACAGAAAAGAGTGAAGAACTCATGGGGAGGCCTTTGCCAGAAGTGATGCAAACCGGCTGAAGAAGATATAAAACATCAGTTAATCAAAAATGAAATACAATCCTAAAACGATAAAAAATCAGTCTAAACAAACCAATAAAACTGTTAAAATAAGGAAAAATTTTTTATGAAAAAAGCATATAACAAAAAAACGTCAAAATATGACAAAAATGTCTTGGGAGACATAAACTAACGAAAACTGTTTAAAAAAATATTATGAACCTTCGTCATATTGATATATTTCATGAGACGAAATCCGTCTTCTGTCTATTTGAGAGTGGAAAAAGGACACAAAACTGCATCTACCTGTGAAATAGGGAACTTGCACATTTTTTTATTACATAATAATGTTCAGTTTTGTATAAAAATGAGATTTCCAAAATTTCACGCTTCAAAAACTCATAATAACTTAGAAGTACAAATTTAAAGTCTTCTGTATTTTAAAATAGTTCAAACAACCCGTGACGTCACATAATTTAACTATATGGTTCCGTTTATGGTTATATTTAGGTATATTCTTCTTCTTCTTCTTTAGTTTATTGGCCTCCACCTACTTGGGTATTTGGCCACCTCGTCGTCACGAAATAAAGGAAAAATATTTATATTCTAATGACATTTATCGTATGTCATTGTAATAATATATACCAGTTTGTTGAGATTGGAGTTTGATACAGTTTTTGAAGGAAAGGAAAGAAACTTTACTATGGAAAATAAAACCATTTTGTAAAAGTACAAGTTTTCTATGAATAGTTCAAACGATCAAAAACACTTGTAACGTCACATAACGTTATATATGTTTATATGACGTTTATAATGTGTAATTTAAAATTATATACAATTTTGTTTACTTTGTTAGTGTAGAATGTAAACATATAACCGGATGACGTCACGACGCGTTTTGGGCTGGCTGGTTAATTTGAATTTTTAATCGTCTTTAGGGGCCAAACGAAAAACAAACAAAACTTTTTAATCTTTAATACATGTTTTAAAATATGTTCTGTTGTGATTTATAACATTTTTTTCGAATTTAAAATGTTATGCAAGCTCCCTATTGCAGTTAGGCACTGAATAATACTTGTTTTATTAATTCACTGAAATTTTCAAAATAACTTTTGTAGTGGTTACATAAAGTCAGCAAAAATTGTACGAGTCTATTTGAAAATCATAGCATAACATAAACAAATTTGGGTATATATACAGTTCTCATAGTACGAAAAACGAATCAGTTTATTCTGTAAACATGGTTCCATGACGTCTCGTAACGCGACAGTTCGTAACCCCACAAATGGTAACGGACAATTCGTAACGCCGTCAATTCGTAACGGCGACACTTTGTGACGGCGACAGTTCGTAACTATACATATTCGTAACGGTATAATTCGTAACGTCATTTATATTTTTTAGCAAATTCAGTATAACTGCATTCCTATCCTAAAAGTAAAGGTATTTTTTTAAGACCACTTCTTTTTAAATATATTTCACACATACGTTTCCATATATTCTTGTTAATATGACAACTATGGATTTTTTTTATTTTTTATCTTGAATTATCACTTTAAAGTAGTAAAACTAAGTATGAAAAATAATAAAACAAATAAAAAAAGTGTAATAATAATGTATATTTAGAGATTTAAATAAAAAATTTAGAGATTTCATTTTATGTCCAAGACCACGAGATCGTACATTTTCATCGCCGTGCATATGGCCAAAATTTGTAAATAATATAATAATTTTTAGTCGTAAGCAGTGTTTCGTGGAAAGTGAAAAACATTAGTGATTAAGATTCTACGAACGGACTTAACAATTCAAGAACAATAGAACTAAATTACGATCGGTTTTAGAAAGTGGATGTATTTGCGCTTGACGTGGACAACAGAACATTTTTAAATGCTTCCTAGAAAATAACGATGGTAAACAAATTGTTTATTTTTAGAATATAGGATTTTTCTAGCATGTAAGAAAAAAATTAATTTTGGTCAAATCCTGGAATTTGACAAGACAGAAAATTTGTATACAACTATTTGTTTTTAAGAAAGGGAAGTAGGGATGTAATGTGTAGAGAGAATACTTGTGATTGGCGAGGAGGCTGATGGAGGGGAGTAGAGTGTTTGAGTCTCAGATGGATGAAGGAAAAAGATTTACTGTGTAATTAACCCGCACCCGTGTGCATCATGCTTGACTGTCCGCTCAGTACGGTGATGCACACGGGTGCATCATGAGTTTTCGTTCGCCATATACGGCGGTGCCACCATCTGCATCATATTTCAGGTATTTTTGTTCCGTCCGAATTATCTTATTCAAATCTAAAAGTGGGGAAACCACGCCCAAATGTGGGTGATGTCCAGAAGGAGATTAGATTTAGTTAATTTGATTGGTGATAAGGTTGTTTGGATATTTGACTGATGGGATTGTGTGTGTGTGTGGGAAGTGAAGTTACTGTGCTGCTGTATACAACTTACCTTACTATCCCTTGCAAGATAATTCGGATGGAATTTCCCAGATTGGAAGACTGGGACGATATCAAGCACAAAATAATCTGGGGAATTCCATCCGAATTATCTTGTTTATCTTTTTTAATAATTTTTGTTTAAAATGGTATTTTATGGATAAAATTTAATTTAACTCACATACTCTGTAGAATGTAGAATAATAAATTTAATAAAAATAGTTTTATTTCTAAAATTAGTGTTATTATTACATTAACTTTAATTAGTTGTAGTGTGATACTTTATTTTAACCGACCGCGCGAAGCCGCTTGGTGAGCGCTCGAATCCGTATATAGGAGCCGACTTGCCGAATGACGGTCCGGCATGAAGGGGTTAAGACCTGAAGAGAGCAGTTCAGTTCAAAAAGTAATGATTTTGTGTGAAGTGGTTAATTTGGTGACCGAGTAAGCAGATTTCTGTTGAGACGAAATCGTGATCGAGTCGAGAAGTAAAATCTCCTCGTGTCCGAATAGATTCCAGTTTCTGTCTGGAACGAGTAGCCGGTTTGTATCAATTTTGCACAAGATATCGAGCTGAGGAAAAATCTTGGAATTATAAAGATTGATATTGTTTTTATCGAGTCAGAGACTAAATTGAGTAGGAGAGATTTCGAAGCGAGTGCTGTTTGTTGGTGAAGCAGTTGGAAGAAAAGGAGCGTCGCAGCATCCGAAGGAGCACGTGTGGGTGAACCGAGGACAACACAATCCATGATAAAAAGTATAGAAGATAAAAAAGGTTAGTCAGATTATTTGTGAAAAGGAGAGAATTGTTTTATATTACATACCATATTTGTTTTAATTTAACAGTTTTACAGCATAATTCATTCATTCATAAATTCATAGAAGATATAAGTAATCTATTTAAAAAGGTGAAAATTAAATTTTGTTTTTTATAATACTAAGAACAGTCTACCGAATCATATAAATGAAAATTTGTTAAAAGAAAAAGGAGATAGTAGAATTAAAGATTATATTTATTAGATAAGAAATTTTTACAACAAAATTGAGTTTTTAGCATACATTTTGAATCGTATATTTATGGTATTGTTTTATTTATGTATATTTATTGTTTTATTCTGGATGAAGTGAGCAACGAGAAATACTAGAAGCCACAAACTAAAGGTAATACATTAAAATCAATTAGCCCTGAGAATAAATTTTATTGGAGTTTTATTAAATTTTGGTTTTGTTTCCATGAGTAGTAATTAAAATAATTAATTAATTAATCGAATTAATAAGATGCTGATCAATCTCATAACAGAGAGAAAATATAGAGCATAACAATATATACTATAATAATAATTGATTTATATTACTAGATTATATTTATTTTAAGACATAATTTTAAAAAATGTTTATTCGGATGCTTAAATTAATAAACATATATTCAATTGTCTTTTTCTTATTTTTCTTTTATACAGTGCGTCCATAAAGTAAAGCATAAATTCATTATTTCGTAAACCGGCGATATTAAGGAAAAATCCCGAAACAGGTCGATTTTTATTTTTAAATTCTGATTTTTTGGCATATATATCATACTAGTGACGTCATCCATATGGGCATGATGACGTAACCGATGTTTTTTTAATAAGAATAGGGGTCATGTGATAGCTCATTTGAAAGGGTATTCAATTCTCTATTCAATAATGTAAATATTAACATTTTTTTTATACAAGGTGTTCAAAAAAACATTTTTTTAATTAAAATAATTGAGACAAAAAGAAGAATGTATGTAATTTATTTAATTCAAAATACGTTTTACTGTTGTCAGAAAACAGAAAAAAAATGTTTATTTGAAAAAAAAATATTGTTTTTCGCTTAAATGCAATGTTGAAGCTGCCACCCACCTGTCTCTTGGCAGTTTGAACAGTTTGTTTAAATGAAAATCAATGTTTATTTGTCAAATAATTTTTTTTTTCTTTACTGACAGTAGCAAAATGCATTTTGAATTGAAATAAATTACATATATTCTTCTTTTTGTCTCACTTATTTTATTTTAAAAAATGTTTTTTGAACACCCTGTATAAATAATTATGTTAATGTTTATATTATTGGATAGAGAACTGAATACTCTTTCAAATGAGCTATCACATGACCCCTGTTCCCATTTAAAAAAATCATCGATTGCGTCATCACGCCCAGATGGATGACGTCACTAGTATGATATATATGCCAAAAAATCGTAATTTAAAAATAAAAATTGACCTGTTTCGGGATTTTTCCTTAAAGTCGCCGGTTTACGAAATAACGAATTTATGCGCTACTTTATGGACGCACTGTATAAGCAGTAATGCCTGTTTTTCTTCAACGGTGCCTTTTATTTTGCCCCTTTTTTGTCGTTTCATCTTTTCCTTGGGTGTCCTTTACTTCTTCTGCCTAACGGTGACTTTTCCATGGCTATTCTTACTATCCGTGAGTCAGACATCCTGCTTATGTGTTGATTCCACTCTTCTTTTCTGTTCTTTATCCAGGTATTTATATTGCCTACCCCACATATGCGTCTGATTTCCTTACTTCTTACTCTGTCCTGTAGTCATTTTCCAGCAATCCTTCTTAAGATCTTCATTCCTTTGGTCTCCAGTGTTTTGCTTGTGGCTGGTCTTGTTTCGGCCGTGTAAGTCATAACTGGCCTAACAACTGGCTTATACCGATTGAGAAATTTCTCATGGTTGGTATGCGCCTTTAATGAGAGCGACAAAGAGACATGTATTTATTATACATTTAAAACGGGCTAGAAGATATACGCCGGCAAAGCGATGTAGCGCCAATAACCTACTTCGTGTCGTAGGTAGGGCTTTCTCAGCACAGCGTTGCCAGTAGATTTACAAAAGAAAATAACAAAGTAGAAAAAATTATAATATTTAACTTTTTGTAAACGAATATAATAAACAAATTATTTAAAAGTAAAAAACTTAAGTAAAAAAATATTGTTTTCATCCATTTTAAAAAAATGTGAAAACGTTGAAATATAATTCAACCTTTTTCACCCATTTTTTTTTTAAATAAGTGAAAATAATATTTTTTTACTTAAGTTTTTTTTAAATAATTTGTTTATTATATTCGTTTACAAAAAGTTAAGTACAGTGGAACCCCGATAAGTCGGCCCCCGATAACCCGGAAGTCTAGCTAACCCGGACCGATTTTCATCAGATAAACATTTTGATTTTCAATATTTTGTATTTTTCAATTTAATTGTGGCTTATTTCCAATCAAAATAGTTAATTATCAGACAAACCTTTCAACAATAAAAATGTATGTAATATAATATTTGAGAAATAATGTGTACTTATGTGTGTAATTTGAACTATACGATATTAAAAATGACTCATAGCACACGCCGCAGAAACAACAGCCACCTGTCTGTAGTATCTATTCCTTTTTATTTCAAACTGTCAGCATTGTTTAGGAAAGACTATTTAAAAAATTCTTTTATAAACAATAGTCTTTAGTATTGTGTGTCTTGTATTGTTCGCTTCCATTTGCTTACGTTTGGGTTTGGTGCTTTTTTTAGTAATTTTAATGAGTAGGTACTGTGCATATTTATAAATATATTTCATGTTATTTCAATTCTAACGGAGTTTATCTGTAAGTATACCGTATTTTATTAATTTTTACCATATTCTCCGGCTATCTCGGATTTTCGATAACCCGGATCGGTCGCGGTCCCGATTAATCCGAGTTATCGAGGTTCCACTGTATTATAATTTTTTCTACTTTGTTATTTTCTTTTGTAAATCTACTGGCAATGCTGTGCTGAGAAAGCCCTACCTACGACACGAAGTAGGTTATTGGCGCTACCTCGCTTTGCCGGCGTATATCTTCTAGCCCGTTTTAAATGTATAATAAATACATGTCTCTTTGTCGCTCTCATTAAAGGCTTATATACCAACCATGAGAAATTTCTCAATCGGTATATTCGGGGCTTTGTTTCCACTCTAAGGGCCGGTATTTCAATAGCTACTTAAGCTTTTGCTTAGCTAAGCATGTGTCAAAAGTTAAGGAGAAGCTTAAGCTGGGTGCCGTATTTCCATCATTCTCTTAACTAAACTGATGCTCAGCTGTAAACTTAATTGGTTTGGTACCTCTGAATACGTCAAAGTGCCAGAGCTAACTGTTCTGAGGTAAAAACCACTACTGTTGACATTTAATTTTATCTTGTCATCTGTATCAATGTTATTTTTACTTCACTTAATTTTGTGTACATGGTACATGTGTTTTTAGTTTATTGTCTATATTTTCTCAGGTTAAATTTTTATTGTTATTTTGCATAAGCAATAGATCCGTCTTTGTAATTTTGTTTATTGGATATATTCCTTAAAATGTCAAATTGGAATGTAAGTTTATTTTTGTAAAATAAATATACCTACCAAGCATTGTAGAAATAAACAATTTTCATGTGCCTACACCTTCCAAAAGTAGTAAGAATTTTAATAATCGTTATTACGATTAATAAATTAATAGATTATTATTTAATAATCCAATAATAACGTTATTACTTAAAAGTTGGTTTTCAAAACAACTCTATAATTAATAATCTATAGAAATAACCTCAAAAAACAGAAAACAAATTTTAAGCAAAGGCTTAAACCAACTCCCGCGCGAGCTGAAAATTATTTGGCTCAAATTGAAGTGAAAATACAGGCATCTAAGCTTAAGCAAAGGCTTAAAGTAAGCTTTGGCTTAAGTGAGGTTGGAAATACCGGCCCTTAGGTGTTTTCCTAACTGTGTCCTTTAGGCATCTGGCTGCTCTACTGGCTTTAATTATTTGGTCTTTTACCTCTTCTTCAATATTTTTGTCGGCTGATAGGTTAATTCTCACAGATTAAATTTTCCACGTTTAGTTTTCGTTTTCCAAGATTAGTTTCCACGTTAACAAAAATAAACAGAATAATTAAATTTTGGCGCTATTAATTATACCGTTATGAATAGATATGGTTACGAACTGTCACTGTTACTATGTGTAGCCATTATGAAGTGTCGCCGTTACGAATTGATGGCGTTACCATTTTTGGGGTTACGAACTGTCGCGTTACGAGATGTCTTTTCACGTGTAAACATAGTTTCGGAACTACCACTCAGCATCTCCAGTCGCTTTTTGGAAGACGTAGTCTATTCCGCCGAGATTCATAATGCCGTCTTTCAGGTAGAATTTCCATCTGTTCCTATTTCTGATGATTTTGTCGTATTGGCACACAACGATATTGTCTGTATCGAAGAGATCAGAAGGATCGTCGTCGGTGACGTCGTCTTCTGAGTTTAACGGTTCTTCTTCGCCTCCTTAAACAGATTAAAAATATATAAATATTCGTATAGTAGTACGCACTTAGGCTCCCTGATCACCAAGGAGAACGTTATGATGGAAGAAATCAAGCGAAGGATAATCCTAGCAAACAAATGCTATTTTGGACAGAGTAGACATATGAGAAGTAGAAACTTAAGTCAAAAAACAAAAATAGCCATATATAAAACCCTTATACAACCAGTGTTAACATATGGATCGGAGACATGGACCATCTCCAAGGCAGATGAAAACCTCCTGCTTATATTTGAACGAAGGATCCTGAGAGGAATATTTGGTGGCATCTGTGAAAATGGTGTTTGGAGGAGGAGGTAGAACTACGAGGTATACCACAGATATAAACATATATTTGGTGGTAAAGACATAGTATGTCTTATAAGAATAGGAAGACTAAGATGGGCGGGACATCTAGCAAGATCACAGCAGAACAACCCTCCTAGAAGAATCCTTACGTCACAACCTGTGGGAAGTAGAAATAGGGGTGGACCAAAACTCAGATGAAAGGATGGGGTAGATGAGGATGGTAGAAAAATAGGCGCAGCAAACTGGCAACAGTTAGTGCCGGCGCAAATTGATCCTAAGCGAACACAACCTGGCACCGGCGAGGTGCGTAGAGAGTTCTGCGCATCCTAATATCAGTGAATACAGTGCCAGGTCTAGCATGCGAACGTTTGTCATCGGCGTACAGTTTTCTGGTGTCGTGGGACGCGTGACTCAATTCTCAGTTGCGGTTTTGTTTTCGAGATGGACGTAGAAAAGCTAATAGAACTCATTCGGAATTACTATTATTATAAACAACACTGATTGTGATTGGATTGTCGTTGCAAAAACTGCTTACCTATTACATATATTTATATCTTGTCTACATATTTTATTTTTAAGCATGAACAAGCCCGGTATGATGACACGTTTTATTTGAGGGTTGTGCGATATTCACAGATATGATTAACGGTTTTTAATGATAATGTTGTGTAGATTTAAGAAATGAATGATATTTACAAAAATTTTATACCTATAGAAAAGGGATTACGCCATCATTTGTGACATTGTATTTCTAGGCCTGGATCCCGCGTACCAACAAAAAGTTGATTAATAGCAAGCTGAAAATTTGTTAATAGCTTAACGGTGTCTCGTCAGACAAACTTTGATGTACGGGAACACTGAAACAGGGGAAGTTTTAATTGTGGAACAGGTTAAAAATTTGGAACGTCACTACAAAAACGTTCCATATATTTTGTTGGACAGAACTTCCAATTGATTTGTTACCATTTCATTAAACTCTCATGGAAAAATTAGACTGGTGTTTATCACTAACTGGGCATTTTAATGGGTGAAACAGAAAGAACATGTCAAATGACAGGAATCATGTTGGTTAGTAATAGCAGTCTGATTTTTGAATGAGAATTTAATGATAGGGTAACAAATCGATTGGTTGTTCTGTCCGACAAAATACATGGGACGTTTTCGTAATGTGACGTTCCAAATTTTTAAACTGTTCCACTATTAAACCTTCCCCTGTTCCAGTGTTCCTGTACATCAAAGTTTGTCCGAGTAGACACCGTTAAGGTTAAGCTACTAACAAATTTTCAGTTTGCCGGATCCAGGTCTATAAAGTATGTTTTGCTTTTAAAATAAAAGGTGTCCTTCATTTTGTGTAGGATCATTTAATAAAAATAAAAGTTAAGTTTCTGTAATACTTAAGAGGCGGCATTTCGAAGACTTGCATCATATTGAAAAGATGTACCGCACGGCTCTGTAGTTAGTGTGGCTTTTGCCAATAAATCAAAGTTATGTGTTTACAAGAGCATATTATTTGAAAAATAAGGAGTACCATAATGTGTCATAATTATAATCTCCTTTATACAGATCAAAAAATTGTTTAGTATGTATTTCTAAATCCACACAATCATTGGAAAATGATTCATGGTAAAAAATATCTATTAATGACACTGTTATCGACAAAGTCGATCAATTTTAAACTTGTCATCATATATTTATTAGACTTTTGTTTATCGTTAAAAATGAAATGATGGTTGTGAATTGTATTTTTTTGTGTTTTAATATTTTAGCAAAAACATAATCAGCAAAAATCTTATTTAAAACATGCGAACCGTTTTTGCAATCACAATCAATGCAGTGTTTAACTTATGCTTGTTATTATAAAGGTATGTAGAAATAGAATACTCAGTGTCAGATATCTTTTTATGCACCCCGCTTATGATCAAATTCAATGTTTTCGAAAGTCATACCGCTACGACTACTAGGGACGTGTAAGATATTTTTAAAACGTTACTAGTTATATGTACGGAACTACCGTTTTTTAGTTGCCTACTCAATTCAGTACAAGGATCAGATACATCAGTATTTTGTAATCAGTATTTGTACTCAGTACCACTGACAACCGGTATCAATAGTAACCGTTACACGTTTGCACTTATTTTGCCCGTCTCTATTCGTTACTGCGACAGCCGACGGTCGGGTTAGCTTGTGTTTAATATACGGCACGCTAGAAAAATAACTGCACAGGTCACCCGTCCCACCGGCGCAGGTTGTGACTCGCTTAGGTTCAATATGCGCCGGGACTTAGCAATGGATAGAACTGGCAACAATGGCGTAATAGACTTGGGAAGGTCGAGGCTCTTTCATAGGGCTGTAGCACCATGGTAGACTCATTAATATGAATGATTATTGAAAGTGTCTCGATTTTAGAGGAAGTAAGAGTCTTTAAAAAATCTGCAATATTGTCAAACAATGAGTGACCTGATGGAAATTTGACGGAAACTTAAAAATAGAAATATTAACAAATACCGTGAAATCATCAAACTCATGAAAAGAAAAAATAAGCAAGCAAAAGAATCTTGGCTCGAGAACTCATGTAAAGAAATAGAAGTTTCAGTTTCAATGTCCACAAGAAACTAATGTCCACATAAAATATACCTCTGAAATTAGAAAACTGAAAAATGTTCAAGACTGTTAAAACACAAGCGAAAAAATGTTTGGTCACCAACAACTGGACCAAACCAAATCCCTTCTGAACTACTTAAACTTTCGGAGAAGGAAAGCATCCCCATTTATCATTACTACTTAACCACTATCTAACCACTTTTTTTAACAAAATTTACAACGAAGGAAAAATATCAGATGATTTGTTGGAGCTACTGTTTATAACATTTCCAAAGAAAACCAGGCCCACCAAATGCTGCGATTTTAGACTAATCAGTTTGATATCAAACTTAAGATATTTGTACCAATTATACAAAACAGAGTATCCTTTCTGTGCGAAAATAGAATGGGTAATGATTAATTTGGATTTAGAAATGGTCTAAGAACTAGAGACGCACTATTTTGTATGCGCGTTATCTTACAAAAAGTTTAGTTCCGAAAGAACGTTTATGTTTGTTGCATAGACTTCGAGAAGGCATTCGACTGAGTACAACACGATACACTCTCCGATTGCCTGTGGGCAGCTGGAAATACCTCTGTGTATAAGAGTAGTAAATTGAAAGTTTGTTGAGTATAGGCCAATAACTATGAAATATTTAATAGTAGATAGTATCGTAATAATCTTACCTTCATCTTCCATTTCTTGATCATCTTCGTCTTTGTCATCGTCTAAATCATCGTCATCGTTATCATCATCAGATCCGTCTTCATCTTCATCTGATGTATCATTTGGTCCATCAGCCTGAGTGATCACTGGATTTTTTGATTTTTTGTTCGCTGAAATAAAAAAAATAAACAATTATTTATGTGATATATTCAATAAGATCGTATGATCATGAAGATAATGTGGTATACAGACAAAAGGGACTTTTAAAGGAATAAGAACAAACCTTTACTGGAATCAAGGAGCACAAATTGTAATACATAACGAACCCAGTCCAGAAATTGAAATCATGAGCATGAGAGGAGTTAGGCAGGGAAGTATTATGTATGTCTCCAGTACTATTTAATGTATACACATAGTGAAGCCATTTTTGAAAAAGCACTACTATCTCAAAGTGGAGGAATAATAATTAACGGAAGATCTATTAACAACATCAGATATGCAGATGACACCGTGATTATGGCAAGCTCTTCTGAACAACTCCATTTACTACTAAACAAAACAAACAGTTCCTATGAAAAATATGGACTAAAAATTAATATAAAAAAGACCAAATACATGACAATAACTAAGAAAACAAATATACAAACATACATTTGGAAAATGTACCAATAGAAAGGATTGATAAATACCTGAACCTGGAACATGGATTTTAGACAATAATGATCAAACAACAGAAATAAGGGCCATAGAAATAGAAAGAAATGCGTTTGTAAAAATTAAAACAATTCTCTGCAACAAAGACCTTAGCTTAGAACTGAGTAAGATGTTATTGAAGCAAGAACACATAAATAAGCTAGTCATTTGAAAGATGGTGCTACAGGAGTGGCGTTTGAAAAAACCCAACATCAGTTTTATATCCTGTCTCCCAGAATATCCAATTTTCCAATTTATTTTGTGAAGCAATTTATCATTAAAATATCCTAAGCTGCTCCTGTTAGAAATGTTTCAAAATGTTACGCAACATTGAGAAAGTACCTATTTCCCCTTGGAAAAAACGTATTGGATTGGTCCCAAAATTGTTGATGTTGCGGCGATAGGGACGAATTTTGCTTACAAGTACGCAGCAGGTTCGCAGCGGTGAAGGATTTTACCGCGCGGAGAAGTTAGTTCCACAAGTACCCTCTTAGCTGGTAACACGTCCAGCCAGCGGTGGAACTCAAGAGACCGCTACCTACCGGCTTAAAATTGTCTTTTGTCGCTATGTTAGATCAAGTGGACAGTTTATCCTTTGTTCTATAACCATTGAAGAACACCCGTGCATTCACCCCATAATGTTGGATTTGAAAGCTGAAAATCGCAATGCAAATAATGTGACGCAGTTGAGCCGGTATGGTAGCGTGTGGTCTGTTTTTTTGTTTGAAATTTCCGTATTGAGGTCCCGTATTGAAGTCCCGATGAGATGTTTGGTCTCAATAGTCTCGTTCCTGTTTTGTCCTGTCCCATTTTAGAAGCCCGTTTTCGTCATAAGAAGCCCCGCTGCCCCCCCCCCCCCCCGTGGTGGATGGAAAGTTTGGTTAAGTAGTGCGAAGTGACGCATGTGACAATGAGAATCTCATTTTGAGAAACATCTGATGTTTCTTTTGAAAAGGTACTGTATTTTTTTGTTTTTAAATAAAAGTAAATAAATCCCAAGTAAATATAAAAATTGTAGTTGGTAAAATTTTAAATTTTTTGTAGAGATATTTTGCTTTCAAAATGGACAAGTTTCTTGTAACGTTGTTTGTTTAATGTTTAAAAATCCCTTTGTATTGTCCTGTTTTGCCTTTGTAGCTGTCTAAAAATATTTTGTTTGAAAATAAACCGTATTTTGTAAATTAAATAAAATGGCAGTGACATTTGACAGCTCAGTCAAATTTTGTTTTGAGATACATAGCTCAATAAAGTTAAAAAATTTGGTATTGATGAAAAAGCATGTAAAGTTGAAGATTTTTTATATTGTAAGTCATGTAAGAATTTGTAGTTGTTTGTAATTGTCATTCCTGTGGTAAAGCCATTCATTTCCTTTTTGAGAATAATTTTTTTTAAATGAAAATAAAGTTTGAGGTTTAAAATAAATATTTTGAAAATGTACCTATTTTTATTTTCTACAACCCTTTGGAAAATTATTAACTAGATTTCTAATGCAACTGAAATTGAGTTTTAAAGTAAAGGAAAAAGAAGTTGGCAAAGAAGCCAAGGAAGATGATAAAGATAGCCCAGTTTGCCCCAACAGAGGAATCTCAGATGAATGTCCCCCCAATTGGTATCCGTAAGTACCATAAAGTGTCCAGTAAGTACCCAATAAGTGAATCTGAGGATTTATTGAAAACGGCGTCATATTTTAAACAGTAAGAAAGTCCTCAAGTCTGTGTAAGTATCCTTTGGTAATGGTAGTTAGTCTTCTGTAAACCCTCCCATCCCCCTAACGAATCCACGACTCAGCTCACCGAACAACCAACTGATGCGCCGTTCGCAAAGAAGGTTTGAGCGCCTGCTCCTTCTACTTTAGCCCCATTTCAACCCCCCAGTATTCAAGTAGCTAGTCTTATCCCTGTCCCATCTGAGCAGACATTTTAAAACGCTTCACAGGAAGATGCTAAGAATAGCATGGACGCAGAAAAAAACGAACACGGAAGTATTGCGAAAAATGGGCAAAGGATATCAAATAATAAACTCAATAAAGATAAGAAAGTTACAATATCTGAGACACGTAATGAGGGGAGAGTGATATGAAATGCTAAGACTGATAATAGAGGGACAGATAATAAGAGGAAGGAGTGTAGGAAGAAGGAGCGTGTCATGTTTAAAGAGTTTAAGGGACTGGTTTAAATGAAGTTCTATACAACTTTTCAGAGCAGCGGTAGATAAAGATAGTGATGGTGATATCCAACCCCCATTTGGGATACGGCACTTAAAGAAGAAGATGGTATGAGTAAAAGTTTGGGTATAAAAAACGTAAAAAAATGTAAAATTAGCAATAAAAGTTTATTATTGCGAGTTAGAAACCTCTTTTTTTATTTATTATTATTACGAATGCGATAAAAACAATCACAAAGTTATTTTACCGATCTACCGGTAATTGTTGGCAACATAATTATTACTTTTAGGTAAAAATGGTCTCTAGGGTGGTACGTAACGTTTAGGTAGGGGGAGGGGGTACAGAAAACCGTTACGATGCGTTACATGGGGAAAAAAGAGTAAAAAATCTTCAAAAATTGCGTTATATGACACTTAAACGCCCTCTTTCTACTTAATGTGGATTTGTTGTCCCGTAATGCTCGCATCTGTATGAAGGGGCCGATACTCACAACGTGACGCGGTAAATACACATTTTTGGTAAGCCAGTGAAAGTTTTCCGCTTTTTTTACTTTTTTTTATTGAAGTTATACTTCTTTAAGCACGAGGGTGAAATTTCCTGGCGCATGCGCACACCGACAATATATTAGTTAATTATCGTTATAGAGGGTGTCATGAGGAACTGTACATACTCCTACCTCGTATAGAGGCTCCTATGGGGAATAACAAATGACCATTAAAAAGTGTCTGCTCCCATTGTTTAATAATATACAGGGCGAGTTTCGCATTTTGACAGAAATTTGTATTCGTCATAATTTTTGAACGGTCAGATCGATGTGTCTCTTATTTTGGCCAATCGTTACACTATTACCACCTAATCAACTAATTTATTCAAACTAGAAAAAAATCAGGTCCGGCTTTAAAAAAATTAGTTTGTTTGGGTCTTAGAAAAAATTTCACCCTGTATACGCTTTTTGAAAACTCTAATATGAATTTTACAAATTAGACAAATAGGCAATTAAAATGGCATATTTATTTTTTTCCGCGCACGATTACTTAATTTTTTATAAAAAAATCAAATTTCACTATGAATTAAAAGTTTGGTAAAGTGAACCATAGATTTAAAAAAAATAACTTTTATTACAAAAGTTAATTTTTTTTGCACAAATAAGTAATTTATATTACCATCCAATCAACTGATTTATTCAGACTACAGAAAAATCAGGTCCGGATTTAAAAAATTATTTCGTTTTGGTCTTAGAAAAAATTTCACCCTGTAACGCTTTTTGAAAACTCTATTATGAATTTTACAAATAAGACAAATAAACAATTAAAACGGCATATTTATTTTTTTCCCCACACGATTACTTAATTTTTTATTAAAAAATCAAATTTGTCAAAATCGGAATTTTAACCTAAAAATGAAAAAAAATGAACTCACGGTTTAACTCGCTACAACTCTGTTCCATTTTAATATTTTTTTTCTGAAATTTTTACAGCACATACCTCTTACCATTGTGAAGACTATGAAAATTGTTGTACACTTTCAGTCTTCTTCTTGTAAAAGTTGCAAACTTGTAAATCGCAAAAATTAGGTGGAAAAATTTAAAATTTATCAATTTGATTACGTCTATGTTAAACTATAGAGTCCAAAAGAAGTGTTATGGGAAGTTTTAGATATAGACGTGTTATAGAAAAAAAAAATGGTAAAACTTTTAATTTTAAGAAAAACGTTGTTTTTGTAAATTAATTTTTGTAAAAAGTTATTTTTTTTTAAATCTATGCAAAAACTTTGCCAAACTTTTTATGCATAGTCAAATTTGATTTTTTAATGAAAAAATAAGTAATCGTGTGGGGAAAAATAAATATGCCATTTTAATTGCCTATTTGTCTTATTTGTAAAATTCATATTAGAGTTTTCAAAAAACGAATACAAGGTGAAATTTTTTCTAAGACCCAAACAAATTAATTTTTTAAATCCGGGCCTGATTTTTTTCTAGTTTGAATAAATCAGTTGATTGGGTGATAACATAAATTAAATATATGTTCAAAAAAAATTCATTTTTGTAATAAAAGTTTTTTTTTTAAATCTATGGTTCACTTTACCAAACTTTTAATTATTCATAGTCAAATTTGATTTTTTTTATAAAAAAATTAAGTAATTGTGTGGGGAAAAAAATAAATATGCCATTTTAATTGCCTATTTGTCTAATTTGTAAAAATCATATTAGAGTTTTCAAAAAGCGTATACAGGGTGAAATTTTTTCTAAGACCAAAACGAACTTATTTTTTAAATCCGGGCCTGATTTTTTTCTTGTTTGAATAAATCAGTTGATTGGTGGTATCATAAATTAAATATTTGTTCAAAAAAAATTAATTTTGGTAATAAAAGTTAATTTTGTTAAATATATGGTTGACTTTACCAAACTTTTAATTCATAATCAAATTTGATTTTTTTATAAAAAATTAAGCAATCGTGTGCGGAGAAAAATAAATATGTTATTTTAATTGCCTATTTGTCTAATTTGTAAAATTCATATTAGAGTTTTCAAAAAGCTTATACAGGGTGAAATTTTTTCTAAGACCCAAACGAACTAATTTTTTTAAAGCCGGACCTGATTTTTTTCTAGTTTGAATAAATCAGTTGATTAGGTGGCAATAGTGTAACGATTGACCAAAATAAGAGACACATCGACCTGACCGTTCAAAAATTATGACGAATACAAATTTCTGTCAAAATGCGAAACTCGCCCTGTATATTATTAAACAATGGGAGCAGACACTTTTTAATGGTCATTTGTTATTCCCCATAGGGGCCTCTATACGAGGTAAGAGTATGTACAGTTCCTCATTACTCACCCTGTATATGACAGTATATTTAGTCGCTCAAACGTTATACGGGATCGTATTGGGTGTTAAAATCATCTGTCAATAATTGTTAGAGATTATGGATCAACAAATGTTGTGTATATTAATTTTTATTGTTGTGATGACAGAGAAAAAAGCAAGTTTATAATTGTAGTGACTTTTTAAATAGTTTTTTGTAGCAATTGTTAATGTTTCAGTATCCTAATAAAATTACATAGGTACCTACCTATTTGGAAAATTTAAAATGAACCTATCAAAATAGCATGTCGTAATGCTTTGATTTACATAATTTGATTACCATCAAAATTTCTGTCAATATTCACCTAATATATTGTTTTCTTACTCTATGTTTTGTTGTATTTTAATATTTCAATATTCTACAAAAATCAAAATAATTCGGTTAAATTCAGAACTGTCAAAAGCTTAAACCGTTTAGTTCGTCGATCTTCCCACATGATGCAGGTGTCTCCGTGAGTAGAAGTGTAAGATGAATTAATTCCAATACTAACTGCGCAAACATAAGCGGGTTCGAACCCCAATAGAAACTTTTTTTTGTTTTTTTTATACATTTTATGATTGTAAGTATATTTATTACATAATTTTTTTTTTCAGAAAATATGTATCTAGTTAAAAAATTTTCCGACAATTATTGTTCAGAAATCATTTGTGGCATTTTTCAATGTGTTTGTGTGTGTTTTATTCTTTTATTTTGTTAATTTTTGGTACTGTTTTAATAAAAATTTTTGAAAAGTAGTAAGTATTAAAATTAGTTTAATATTTAAATAAAATATAAATAAACTGTTTAAAGTATATTAATTTCGTTGAAATCAAATAACAGAAGTATAACTTCTTACGTGCGTACAAAGTACACACACATTCTTCTTTTTGCATATTTACGTAATTTTAGTAATGAGGGCAGGAACTACAACACTTGAGCAGAAGTAATGTTTATCGCACTTAAGCTGGGACCAAGCTAGCGGCTAATGCCGTTAATTACGACATTATTTGCATTAGAGATATGTCAAATAATGCGATGGTTAACGGCATTAGACGCTAGTGTGGCCACAGCATTATGTTTTCAAAATGGGGCACCACAATACTGTCTTAAGTCCATGTTACACAGTTTGTGTTATCTACCCACGCGTTTTACATTGATAATTTTAATTAGCAAGACAATACAACAAATAACAAGAATTCAGTCTGATAGAAAACGTAATTTCCTAAATAAAAATATGTAAGTAATTATATTATTGAATACAGGTCATAGTTTCGTATGTTAATCGACTTTATTTATATTTAGCATTAATAAAGAGATAAATACAATAACTAAATTGATAATATAAAGCACAAATTTGGAAACTGAATGTTCTAAAAATAACTTCATGATTTCTGACACAAAAACAAGTTAGTCATCATATTGCCAGAATTGGTCTTGTCAAATATACATTTATATAATGTAATCAAACTAAACTTACGTGCATAGAAATCAGCCCACTTAAAAATTTGGTCATTTTTGATCTATTATATTTCCTAAACATGTTAGACGATTTAAATGATTTTTTGAACATGTTATAGCCTGATTCTTTAGCAATACCACTGTAATAATATTGTTGCTAAACATGTAAATTTTCATTGTATACTGGGTGTACCAATCAAACTGTTTTTTTCTCAAAGTTCGCATCACCCTGTGGAATATTCTATCATTTATAAAATACTGAAATTAAAACCCAAGTATAGGCTCAGGATTTCTTAACATTTTGTTTTTTGGTTCATTCGTTTATGTTGGATAATAAAAAGTTAGGTACTTTAACAACTAGACATGTTATTCATCAATACACGGTGTTTCTAAATAAATATCGCAAACTTTAAGGGATAATTCTGCATGAAAAATAATGACAGTAGTTGGCTTTATAAACGTATGTCCGCAAATGTTTCGTTTAAAGTTTTTCCGACTATACACCGTTAAGCTATTAACACATTTTCAGCTTGCTATTACTCAACTTTTTTTGGTACGCGGGATCCAGATCCAGGCCTATAATGTACATAGATGTTATTTAGAAATTTACATAGAAGTTCGAATACTTTGTAACAGTTAAGATGTTTTATTTGTTGCATAAAAATGGCGCATCGTATAAAAAAATAAGAAGATAGATGTTTTGTCACAAATTGAACGAGGAATTACAAAATGATGGTTAATTTGAAATATGTCAGTGGCGTACTATTTTTTTTTTCTTTAAAAAGTTCAGGCCATTACCCCTATGCGCGCCAATGATGAACATAAAATTCTTAATTGTATGTCAAAAAATGAACAATAACTACCTCTTAAAACTTGCCAAATTTTATTACAATATTGCCAGTAGTTTCGGCAAAATCGTAAATGGGTAAATTTTTTTTTCTTCAAAAATGTTCTGTGTATCTTAAAAATGGATAGCAATACAAAAAATTTTTATTAAGCAAACCCCAATTGTTTTTTAGTTTTTTACCTATCATAGTGATGGTGTTACCTTTTTAAAAACCCTGTATAAAATTGTATCAAAAAGCAAAAAAATGCGGTTTTTTGTTTTTAAAAGTACGTTTTACCAATTTTAAAAATCTGAAAAAATTCAGGGTGAAACATTATGCAAAAATACACGTTATAAATTTTTTGGTGAGAACGAATGTCTTAGTTATTGGGTGCGTTCGGACGACCATAGCGGCTGGCTGCCAGCAGAAATCGGCTGAGTGGATGTATCCAGCCGTGATAGGGAAAGCTTAGTAAATCTCTCAGCGGCTGGCTTCCAGCGGTGACGTCTGACAGCTACTGCTGGCTCAGCTGTCCAGCCGCTGTGGTCGTCCGAACGCACCCATTTTTTCTACTCATTTAAAATAGTCCTAAAATTTGAATTTCCCGCCAAAAATTAAAAAAAAAAACTTCTTTCGAACATAACTTTGAAACTTACAACTTTTTTATTTAAAGTTTTTCGCAAGCTCTCGATGCGTCTGAGATAAAAAAAATAAAAACATAAAAAGCCTAATTAGGCTCTAGGTGGGTCACGTGACCACCTAGGGGGCTAAAAATTTCAGAAAGTGAGTTTCTTTATATGTGCTAAACAATGACCTATGTGGAATTCGAATCGAGTGGGCATGTTTCATCATCTTACCCGGCTAGGCCCTTTCCTTAATGTTACACTTTAATTCAGGATTTGTACGAACTGGTGTAGTTTGAAGCGAATTTTTCATCTGAAATCATTCAAATTCAAGCCAAAGAGTTTCGATAGAGTATAGAACAGGACTGCTTGAAGGCCATTTTCAAAAAGAGATTTCGCTGTAAGGCAGACTGGGCCATATTGTTAAAATATAATTCTCCCATTTCACAGTTTAATTTCATTAATAAAAGACAATAATTCTACTTTTAAAATACTTTTATACTTCCTAGCAGTGACAGTCCATCAATGAAAAGGAGATGTCCAACTCCTTGAGAGGACATACAACCCCTAACCGTCACAGATATCGGGAACTTAACCGTTTTTTGAGGCAATCTTTTGTGATACTCTTCCGCTGGCATTGGAATAACTCTACTTTGTATATAATACAGATATCAAACTTCAGATTCATCATTCCATGTTACTGAATACCATTGACGTAGAACCCAGTTTCAGCGCTATTTGGTCCACAAAAATCTGTCTCTTTTTTGTTTGTTTGTAAGAAGTAGTTTTGACAAGTCTTCTTCTTCTTCTTCTTCTTCTTCTTGTAATAGGACTATGTCCTGTTTCTTCTGTTACAGTCTTTGCTGCGATCCAGAGCTCCAACTCTCGTACCATCGTTTTTTGGGTCTTCCTATGGGTCGCTTGGTGTTGGGCTTCTGTGTTTTCGCCCAATGCGCCATACCTTCAGGGTCCATCCGATCTACGTGGTCTCTCCACATGCGTCGTCGCGCTCTTGTCCATCTCACTACGTCTTGAACGCCTAGCTCTCTCAATGTGTCTTCGTTTCGTATTCTATCTCTGAGTGTGATACCTCTTATGGATCTTAGGGTTTTTATCTCTATTGTTCTCATTATTTGTTTGGTCTTTGTTGTCTCGGCCCTTGTCTCAGCTGCGTATGTCAGTACGGGTCTAACACATGTCTTATAAATGCGGACTTTGCTTTCGGTGCTCATATATTTATTCCGCCAGATTATATCCCTCAGGAAACCAGATATTCTCGCTGCTTTCGTTGCCTGCTGTTTTGATTCTTGCCACAGATGCCTGTCGCTAGATATTTCCACACCTAAGTATCTGCAATCCATTACCTGTTCGATTATATGGTCGTCCACTACTAATTTACATCTAATTGGGTTCCTGGATATTGCCATCGATTGGGTTTTCTCTTTGGATAGTGTCAGGTTATACTTTTCGGCGGTTATTTTGAATTTTTGTAGTAGGCGTTGTAAGTCATCTTCGTTTTCGGCTATTAAGATTGCATCATCTGCGTAGCAAAGTATTCTCATGGTTCGGTTACCCATTTTGTATCCCTGATTCATTATGTTAACACTACCTATAACTTCATCCATTATTAAATTAAATAGGCATGGACTGAGGCTGTCCCCTTGTCTAATGCCTGCATTGATTTTGATTTCGTCCGTGAGCCCGTGTGTGGTTTTAATTCGTGTTTTGTTGGATCTATTGTGTTACTTGTAAAAACTTACAGAATTCATACCGCATTTTTTCATTCTCCTCAAACAAGGGTCTTTTTAAATTGGTCTACCAACAGAATGGGTCCATTTTACAGCCAATTCTCGAGAAGAAGACCCTGTTTAATAAGTATCCAAATAGCACACCCATCTCTTTCGATAATCTCTGAAGTACGACCAGTTTTAACTTTTGTTTCAACATTTCATCATCATCATCATCATCACGTAGCGCTACAACCCTGGGTGGTTCTTGACTGACTGTACAACTTTTTTCCAATTTTTTCGGTCTTCCATCAACCTAGGGTCAAACACCAGCGTAGATAAGGGGGGGGGTACTGGGGGACAGTACCCCCCTAAGAAGCATTCTAATAGAAGCAATAAAATACTAAAAGATGTAGGAGAAATTAATGATACACTTCCCTCATCAAAAAAAAATTCAATCTTATTCGCTTAAAAACCAATTTTTATTACATTGTCTTTTAAGTTTTAAAATGTCAACTATAACGCGACCACAGCCCGCCACTGGTTTCACCATTACATCTTTCGCCTATGTAACCGACGTAATCGCTCGTTGCGTTGCAGCTCAGGTAGTCGGGCCAAGAGAGAACCACTGAACACTGAACATATTATTATTTCTATGGAGAGAACAGACAACACTCAGTCACTCAACACTACTCAACAGTCGCGTGTTAGCACAGTCGAGCAGAATATCGTTACTGTTTAATTTATATATAACCTATTTTCCTTATTCTATTATCGCGGAGGGATTGTGTTAATGAATACATTGTAGAATTATATACTGTATGTGAGTGAAATACTTTGCAATTTTGCGTTTGTGTAGCACATAAACCTGGAAAACTACTCATTCCTACGTATTCTACCCTACACGACCCACGAGCCACATCTTAGATTATTGTTGTATTGTTGTAAGTTGTTGTTATTTTTTTTTTTTTTTTATTGGAAGTTTATACGGAGTTTTATATCAACAGGTTGTGGATATACCTATAGTTCCCTAAAAATGAGCAAGCGAAAGAACCTTGGATTATTTTTTTGTTAAGAAAACTAAACAACCAGAAATAGAAAATGAAGCGGGGCCAAGTAAGAATTTATTATTGAAGCAATAAAAAACGTTGCAGTTTCGCAGGAATCGCAAGCCAGTGCCATTGAAGGAACAGAGAATCCTGAAGCGGGAAAGTTTGGAGAAGAAGTAGATATTGGACAGTATGTCAACCAAACAAACATAACCGACCTAGAAAAAGTAAATATATTAAAAACTCTTTTGTTCCAGACCACAAATTTAAATTTCCATTTTCAGTTCATGTAAAAAAACAAAAAGAAAAAAATGTTATTTATCTTTTAACCATTTTAAATCATTTAACTGGCTAGTCTATTCGAAGTCAAATGGGGGACTGTTCTGTAAATATTGTGTTTTATTTGCAAGAACAGGAGGGATGCATAAAAATATTCCTCCTAAAAGTTTGGTAACTATTCCTATAAAGAAATTTTCAAAGTTATTTGGAAAAGATGGCGATTTGTTATCACATGCCGCAAATAAGTATCACAAAGATGCTGTTTTAATTGGAGATAATTTTTTAATAACTTTTAATAACCCTGAAAGGGAAATATCAAACATTCTTAGTTCGAATATCTTAGTAAATTTAGAAATGATTCCGTAGAATTTTTATCAGATTTGTTGGAATCGGAAATAGCGCTCTGGATAAATAAATGGAAAGGAATAGAAAATAAAACAAATGATTTGCCAGCGACAGCGTTAGATACCTTGCTGCTTTGCAGTAACGAAATATTTCCCACCATATATACACTCATGCAGATAATTTCTGTTATGCCGGTAAGTGTGGCAAGTGCTGAAAGATCATTTTCCACACTTAAGAGACTAAAATCATGGTTACGGTCTACGATGTGTCAGGAAAGACTAGTTGGATTAAGTTTATTAAATATACACAGAGATATTGAAATAAATATCGATGCTGTTAATGATAGGTTTTCAAAGCAACGGACAAGAAAAATTGACTTTGTTTCATAATCTAGTTACTGTGGTGTAATATTTTGTTAAATAGACCTAATGATGAGTTTTGCATTTTAAGTTATTTTACCTATATTACCTAATAGTGGAATTGATTTTTTTTACTTTTACCTAGAATATATAACATATATAAAATGAGTTCGTGTTATGTTTGTTTAATTATATGTTGATTTGTATTTTTTTTATTATTGACTGATATAGACAGGTTTTCAATGATTTTTGTTTGTTACTTCTGTATTTTCTTGTGTAAATAAACTTTAATAAAAGTTCAAATTTACCTAGCTGTTCGAGCGTGGTACCTGGCGCAAAAAATTGCTCTCGGCACTTAAAATAAGATACTAAGTACCCCCTTAGAAAAAAAACCTATCTACGCGCCTGGGGTCAAATGAAATGTGAAATGTTCATTTTCCGGAGATCTGCTTGGATGTTATCTCTCATTCTGAGACGTCGGAGTGGTCTTTTGCCTGTAGGAATTTCTTTCCTACCAGTCTTATAAGTCTCTCGTTATGGTCTACGCACGTGACCTGCCAACGTGCAACGTTCAACATTTCCCATTTTTTCAATTGTAAAATTATATTTTTCACAGTTCCTTGAGACATACACACTTAAATTTTGAGCAATTTTATGTCCAGAAAATCTTTTGTTATTAACCACAGGAATGGAATTTCTTAAATTTTTAGATAAATAACCATTTTGCAACAATACACTTGAAAATATAATTTGCAGAAAAATTATACAACAGATTTTATCCGATAAATAAATATTTATCACTCTCTTCTCTTTATCATCTATTGGATGATGATCCAAACATTCCATTTCCGATGTGTTTATTTTATAATTAGTATTGTAGTGAATAATTATTGTTGTTGATTAATTTAGATTTGTTTATAATAGTTAAATAAATTATAATTTAGAAAAAATGAAATTATTTTGCATATTGGTTTTGGTAAGTCACATGCGACTGAGCTCGTATCAGAGGAGGATCTACGGGGGAAATATGGGAAATCCACACACCCCAACAAGGTCCAAATTTGAATTATGTGTTTGATATTTGAAACTCACCTTTGGCTTTCTTCCTACTTCTAGGTAAAATAATCTCTATGCTAATCCCCTCCTCGATCATACTTTCAAGCTCCTTATCCCTATCAGTCCTAGAGGTACTTCCACTCTCCATCTCAACGTCGCTCTCTTGGTCCGCAGCCCCATCAGTCTGTAAAACGCTTTTATTTACAATGGCCACGGAAGCTGCTTGCTGTTGACTGTTGAAAGCAGCGTTGACATGTTGCTGTAGCAAAGAAGAAGCGATACTGGCCGGCAGACCCATGGTGGCCGTTATGACGGGGCCTGTGAGGATTTTTTGGAGTTGGTTTCCTTGTAGAGCGGAGCCCGGCACTTGGATGGTGAGTATTCGGCCGTGTCCTCCTTCGGAACCGGGCTGTGGGGGTAAAGTTATTTGGATTGGAACCTAAAACAAATGCAAAATTTTGTATTACTATTAGGGCAGTCAATGAGGGTATTTGGCTCCGAATTCCATCCTACTACATCGATATACTTGATATTTTCACAGTAAGTAGGGAATAGCTCAAGAAACAAAGTCTGCCCTATACCGATATGCGCTTTTATCTTGGGGTGGTTCCCACCCCTTCTCGTGGTGGAATATTTTTTGGTTAAAATAACTACAGAAGTGGCTAGATAACCTAATTATAAGCAAAAACTGTTCTATATATTTTTTTGAAAACTCAATACTTTTTGAGTTATTCGTGGTTGAAAATTAACCGTTTTCATAGAAAAATGACACCTTTTCGGACGGTTTTCTGCGAATACCTCAAAAACTATGCATCTAACGAAAAAAACTATATAAAATATTTTTGTAGCCTATAAAAATCCAAAGAGATTCGTACCTTCATAAATCTTCTAGTTATAACACAAAAAGAGATATGGTAGGTGAGCAGAGTTTGTTTTTTTGGTGCATGCTCAAATCGGTTTATTCAACTTGAAATAAAAGAGAAACGGTCGATTTTAGGTGTATAATGCTACCAATACATTTTGTAGTTATTGAAAAGACCTTTAAAATGAGCAATATTAAATGTCGATTACATTCAAACTAAGCGAGATATGCTGCAAGAAAAATTGATGACTGATGTATTTTAATAAAAAATGAGAAGTATATTAATTTAACCCCTCATCCATCATAATTTAAATGCATCGTTTTCCTTCTACACTACTTTTTACTACAGTTTTATCTTTATGTTCTAAAAGTTAAACGGCTTTAAAATGAATGGTTTTTGAAAAAATAAGATCAGATTATAAAGCGCATTTTTAAGTTATCAGTAGTAATTGCACAGCACAAGAGCTCTAAAATTCTATATTAATTTTAGAGATCGAGTACAATTTGTTGCGATTATTTCATGAATAAAACTGTTAGGTCTGGATCCCGCGTATGAAAAAAAAGTTGATTAATAGCAAGCTAAAAATTTGTTAATAGCTTAAGGGTGTCTAGTCGGATAAACTTTATGGGAACACTGGAACAGGGGCAGTTTTAAGTGTGGAACAGGTTAAAAATCTGGATTGGTCAGACCACGAAAACGGCACATTTATTTTGTCCGACAGAACAGACTTAAACTCTCCGAACAGAGATTAAACTCGCATGCAAAAATCAGACTGCTATTTATCACCTGTCATAATTCCTGTCATTTGACATATTCTACATGTTCCACTCATTAAAACGCCCATTTGGTGATAAATAGCAGTCTGATTTTTGCATGAGAGTTTAATCTCTGTTCGGAGAGTTTAAGTCTGTTCTGTCGGACAAAATACATGTGCCGTTTTCGTGGTCTGACCGTTCCAAATTTTTAAGCTGTTCCACAATTAAAACTTCCCCTGTTCCAGTGTTCCCATATATTAAAGTTTGTCCGACTAGACACCCTTAAGCTATTAACAAATTTTCAGCTTGCTATTAATCAACTTTTTTTTTCATACGCGGGATCCAGACCTATGTTCAAAACCAAAATTTTATTGTAATTTATTTATGTAAGTACAAATTAGTACAATTAAACACACATTTGTTATAAATATTTTACGGGTGAAATTATAATTTTTAAAACATTAATTGTCATTAATGTCACTGAATGTATTTTTTCATAGCAACTAAGGGCATCTGACGTAATATACTTGACGACGGGAAATTATCAAAAATTATCAGTTTAATTTAGATTTCTGTAGCTTTCTATTGGTCAGAATCTCCTATGAATGAAATAATCTTAAAAATCTTCCTTTTTCTTCATGTAACTCGGAAATGATAAGAGATACGAAAAAAAGATACCACACAAAAATGTAGGCTTTTGTTAGATAAAAATGTTGTTTTTGTTTTATATTATTGTATCTCTTATCATTTTCAAGTTAAATGTAGAAAAAGGAAGATTTTTAAGACAATTTAAAAATGCGTTCTAGATATAAATTGATTTTATTTTTTTCAAAAACCATTCATTTTAAACCCGTCCAACTTTTTGAACATAGAAATAACACTATAATAAAAGGTATTGTAGAAGTAAAATGATGCATTAAAATTCTGGTGGATGAGGGGTTAAATATACTTCATTTTTTCTTAAAATACATTAGTCATCAATTTTTTTGACAGCATATCTTGCTTAGTTTGAATATAATCGGCCTTTAATATTGCTCATTTTAAAAGTCTTTTCAAGCACTACAGAAGGTACTGGTAGCATTATACACCTAAAATCAACCATTTTTCTGTTATTTCGAGTATAATACACCGATTTGAGCATGCGCCAAAGAAAACAAACTTTTTTGACCTACCATATCTCTTTTTTTGTTATAACTAGAAGATTTATGATGGAACCAATCTCTTTGTTTTTTTATAAGCTATAAAAATATTGTATACAGTGATGAGCGTGCTAATAACCGGCAAAATAGCGCAAAAGATGGAAAACATATTAAATTGTGAGATAAAAAGAAATAAAACTAGTAGAGTTTTAGCGATAGTAACATATAAATTGACATTATATTGATTGTTTCCACCTTTAGACGTATCAGAGGAGTATTTCAATTAAAACTGTCACTGTGACAGTGGCATTTCTCAAATTCGTCCGATACGTCTAAAGGTGGGAAACAATCAATATAATGTCAATCTATAAGTTACTATCGCTAAATTTAACACCTCCACTAGGTTCATCTCTTTTTATCTCACAACTTAATATGTTTTCCATTTTGCGTTATTTTGCCGGTTATTAGTGCGCTCATCACTGTATAGTTCTTTTAGTTAGATGCATAGTTTTTAAGGTATTCGCAAAAACCGTTCGAAATAACAATTTATCGGTGTGTTCCCGATGACTTTGATAAAACAAGCTAAACAAACAAATTTAGGTATTCGCAAAATTACTTATACTTCCTATTTAAGTTTTGAAATATTGGAATCTTAATGCATATGCTTTTACTCAAAATTTTAGTTTCCGAACATAAAAATATCTTTCACATTAATTGACTGACCGTTTGCTTCACTCACTCTGACGTCTTCTCTCGACCCAAAACAGCTCTCCCTTGTTGACTATGTTAGGCTACCCATCAAAGCCCTCTCCGTTCTCAAGTTTCAATCTAGCAGCACACCAGCACCAATTCTCCAACAAAAACAACGAGCCCGGCCTCTTTTAACCAGCACTCGATTCAAACAGCTCCAAAAATTCTCGCCTCTCCTTCTTACAATAATACAGAATCAAAGAGGTATTTCGTCTCAATTTGATCTGTCTCTCGTTCCACTTTTCAGCTCTATCCTCCACTATCAAACAACCACTGGTACTTGCTTTCTAACTATCCACGAAAACGTTTACTGCTCTTCAGCGATGCCAAATACATAATAATCTTTTCTTTCTCAAACTGTCTCAACTTTCAAGCTTCTCTTTCCCCGTTCCAAATTTCCTAGCCAATCAGAAACATTTATCTCTCCACCTTCCTCTCTTTTCATTTGAAAACAAACAGTCATTCTTTCAAAAATATTCCTACCATCATAATAATTACCTCTACCTGTAAATTCTACCTGTCCCGTAATAAACAATCTTTTTACATTATGATCCTAAACAAATCTTCCTTTCACTTTAATTATTCACAAAAGTCTTTAATTATTCATCGAAAAGCTCATTAAAGGAGAAATCCACTTACATGCAAACTAACTTCTAATAAATATTTACAAATCAATATACAGGGTGGATCAAATTTATGTGCCCGTGTTATATAAAAAATAAATTTTTTATTCTATCTTTGATTGATAATTTGAAACACAATAATACATATTCCTCACAGTTCTTGATTGTTTCTTGTTCGTTAACTATTAGATCTTCTACTTCAGTCCCGATGCATAAGTATTGCGTTCTGTTTCTATTTACAGAAAGGCCCCACTCTTCATATGTTTGAAATAACCGTCTCGTCATGAATTCTAAATCTTCCTTATCCGCTGCTACTACGACTTGGTCATCCGCGAAATGTAGATAACGTTGTATCATCGTCAAGTTGAATTTCCATCCTTGAACAAGATCGTCTCCAGTGCTTTAGTGCTTCATTTAAATAGATCTTAAATAGCAATAAGTAGTATTAGAGAGAGGCGGCATCCTTGTAATCCTTTTGTTACTGGAAATTCTTCTGATAAGGTGTTGTTTAGTTTGATTTTTGATGTTGCTTTATTGTATTGGGACCGTGCAAGTTCGGCAAAGCAACCTCTATTTCTACGCTCTGTACTTTTATTCGCACTTTTAATTATATTGGCCAATTATATTAGTCCTGGTTGCTGGATAATTGTCAAGGCCATAGTCCAAAAAAATAATAAAAAGAAAAAATAAGATGCAGGTTATGTTATGCAAACGTAAACAATTGTATGTAGTAAATAAAATTAGTTATTAAAATGCAGTACTGCAAGCAAAATACAATTAATTAAATTTACCTTTATATAATAATTGCATATCATATCAATATTGTGGAGCAATATATAATTTTTCTGCTTCAATGACAGAAGGTATGAAATATACGTCAATTTGACAATTTCAATTGACAATATGAATTATTTAAGATAGTTGCAATATTTCTCCGCGACTCGCGCACGGTCGTTTCTCGTTTCCCTTCCAAGTACTTGCACACCGCGAATAAATGACTGCGGCGATGATCGTGTTATTTAAGGAAGATCGTTCAAGAGACGGCCACAGTGTTCTCACAGGAATCGTATCATATGCCTTTGTGAAATCCACAAATAAAAGATGTATTTCCTTGCAACTTTCTTTTCATTAAGTCCGTCCTTTTCATTAATTCCGTCCTAATACATCAATTTACTTGATATATACTTGATATCAATTTACTTGATACACAATAAGTAGGGAATAGCTCAAGAACCAAAGTTTATCCTACGCCAAAGTATGCTTTTATCTTGTGAGTGTTCCCACCTTCTCGGAGGTAGAAATTTTTTATCAGAATAACCTCGGGGTTGTTAGAGCACCTAATTATAAGCAAAAAGGTTCTATAATTTCTTTTTAAACTCGATACTTTTTGATTTATTCATGATTGAACATTTGCCATTTTCATTGAAAAATGACGTATCTTTTCTGACGGTTCTTTGCAAATAACTTAAAAACTACGCATCTAACGAAAAAATGTGTGTAAAAAACATGTTTGTAGCTTATGAAAAAGCAAAGAGATTCGTCAGAAATCTTTTCAAATCAGACACTAGTTACTTGAAACAGGGTTAAAGATGTAATTGGCGCTGGAACTATCCGAAAGGATCTCCCCGGCAAAAATGCCATACGATATTATTATTATTATTATAGTTGCAAGTTGCAATACTCAATACAAAGCGAGATACGGTAGGTGAAAGAAACAAGACTTCTTTTCAAATTGTAAGTGAAACGAGAAATCAAATAATTAGGCATTTTTAAATTTACTTAAAAATCTACCTTTTTCTCCGTGTAACTGGAAAATGATTAAAAATTAAAAAAAAATTATTCAGTACAAAAATGTAGGGTTTTTTTAACAAAAAGTTTGATTGTTTTTTCATTAGTAGCATAAAACTTAGATATGACTACTTGAAGTTTTTTGCTTTTAAAAACTACAGATTTTGAATTGATGTGATCGATGTGGTTTCATAGTCCTTCAAATTTCCTTTAAAATGGTTTTTAAAAAGATACGGTATTTTTAAAATGAACGGAGTTATTGTAAAAAAACCAATCAACTGTTTTTTCAATTTTGGAGCGCGTTTAAAAATTCACTGTGAGAACTATATCTACAATCATCCTGTTCACGACCTGGATATTTTATTGTCAGTTTCTATTTGAGAATCTATCATAAATAATAAATCAACCTAATTATCTAGTTGAACCCTATAATATACCCGCGAATCAATAAAATAAAAATCATAAAATTTCAACAAGATTTACATAAATAATGACCAAGACATTGTTTTACATTTACATACTACTATTTTAGATAGATATTTTTTGCGACCGAATGAAATTTTTAGTTAAACAGCTATATAGTCCATTGAAAAGTTACATTTAGGGTAGCTATATTTTTATATTATATTTGAGGTTAGAGGGAAGTTAGTATGAGCTTAAACTTCCAAGTTTGTGGGGTCGCAACACTTGTCCCCAGGCCTTCTTCTTCTACGGCACTACAACCCAAATGGAGGCTTAACCTCTTTTATTTTTTGCCTCCACCTTTGTTTGTCTGTGGCTGCTCTTCTCCATACACGGACTCCTAAGAGTGCTTGTGCGTTGCTGCTTACAGTGTCTTCCCCCCTTGTTTCTTGGCTTTCCAACCGGTCTCCTTCCCTGCATTCTAGCGTTCAGTGCTCTTTTTGGTAGCCTATTCTCTCCCATTATTATCACGACATGTCCGGCCCATTGTAATATTTGTATTGTAATGCAATCTGTCAGGGGTGTTTCCTTATAAAGTTGATAAAGCTCGTTGTTGTATCGACTTCTGAACATTCCGTTTTCCCTCACAGGTATTCTCCTCAGTACTTTCCTGTTGAATGTGTAAAGTTTGTTTTTGGATGTTTCTTTCAGGACCCATGCATCACTGCCATAGCAGGCTATTGGCCGAATTAAGGTTATATAGGTTCTGATCTTTGTATTTCAGTGGACACTTTTAGACCGAAATATATGGGAGAGGGCAAAATAAGCTATGTTTGTCCCCATGCCGCTATCTTGTAAAAAGGGGTGCAAAGGATTTTCGCATTATACATATCTCCTAAACAAGCAGCCCTACAGAAACTTTTTTATTATTTTAAAAGTCATTATTTGTAACAAATTAAATTGTCTACAACTTTATTCCTATTACTTTTTATCGTAAAATGCAAAATAAAAAAGAATGTGTGTACTTTGTGCGCACGGAAGAAGTTATACTTCTATTATATGATTTCAACGAAATCAATATACTTTAAACAGTTTATTTATATTTTATTTAAATATTAAACTAATTTTAATACTCACTACTTTCCAAAAATTTTTATTAAAACAATACCAAAAATTAAAAAAATAAAACAAAACACACGCAAACACATTGAAAAATGAAACAAAGAAATGATTTCTGAACAATAAATTGTTGACAAAAATTTTAACTACCCAAGTAAGTAGCACAATAAAAACATTTTAGTTTTATTTTAGGTTTATAAAGGTTTTATTGTGGTAAATAAGAAGATAATGGTTTTAAAGTTACCTTGTAGATATACTGCCAGAACTTTAAAACTGTTAAGCATTTGTCACTAGTTTTAAAGTATCTAATAAGAGTGTCAAATAAGACTAATTAATCTTAATAGATAATTTGTCTTATTGTAGTTTTAAAATGGTTTATTCTCAGTTCACTTTAAAACTAATCAGTTTTATAAAGAACTTCCGGACTGTTTGGTTTTATCAGATTCTTGTTTGTTACCTTTTAGTTTTAAAGCAGTTTTAAAGATTCTCCTAATATGACTAATAAAACCTATTATTAAAACTACTTGATCTCAAGACTATTATGTCAGTAAAACATATGCCTTAAAACTATTTTTGTAGTTGTCTTTAAAGTTGCTTTCTTAAAAGCAATTAGTAGGCTATATTAAAACCAAACGCTCTTAACTGAATCAATTTGGTTATCGTATAGACTAAACTATGCTTCTTATTAGAAACACTAAAACTAAACCCATCCCCTCTTCTTTCATGTCCAAAATGGTCGGCCATTTGTTTTAGAGCGAAACAGTGGTGTAGTGTGTTGTAAAAAGTGGAATTACAGTTAGTATAGAAGAAATATGTCGCAAGTACTTAAAATATAAACGAACTGGTCATTTTAAAAGAAAAATACAACACACACAGCACTACGACATGCCGATACCTTTTTTATATCTCGAGATATCTTAAGAAACGTGTAAATTTTAAAAATAACTGTTGCTGTCATATAAGTGGAAATATATAGAAGCACGTAGTGTGCTATGAAAAAAAAACAAAGAAACATTGTCCAGATGTCACCGTATATAATGAATCAAAACAACAATAAGACAAATAACACTATAAAATATAACAAAAAAGAGTGTGTGTACTTTGTACGCGAGTAAGAAGTTATATTTCTACTATTATGATTTTAACGAAATAAATATATTTTAAACAGTTTAATTTTATTTTTGTTTAAATATTACACTAATTTTAAAATAATACCAAAAAAAAATAGCGTTAATATGTAAATTTGTCTGAATTGTTGCCTCCGCGCATTTGCTTTTCTCTCGATGAATCGTAGAAAATATAAAAACGTCAGATTTTCTACACAAATTTTTAATTTTTATTTCATTATATTTTAGTATCAATTATCCTATTCCCAACTAAGATAAATACATAACTGTTATTGTCACCGGTAAACTAAGTTAAGGAAGTCAAAGTGGAAACAAGTAGTGTGCTATGGAAAAAATAGAACTATTAGAAGTATTAACTTCAAAAAGTCATCATGTGTCAAATTATGTGCCAAATCAGTAAAACATAAAAATTTGTTCATTGATGGTTTGTTGCGGTTTGTTTCTATTAAAATTTATATAAAATTTATCATCATCCAACCAATTTACGTCCACTGCTGGACATAGGTCTCCCCCAATTGTTTCCACACTTCACGGTTTTGTGCTGATTTTTGCCAGTTTTTACTAATCCGCCTGATATCATCTGTCCATCGTGTAGGCGGCCTTCCTCTACTTCGTTTATCTTCTCTTGGTCTCCACTCCATCAGCCTTCGTGCCCATCTTGAATCTTTCAGCCTGGCGACGTGTCCTGCCCAGTTCCATTTGAGCCTGGTGATACGTTCTACAACATCTGCGATACCGGTTGTTTGTCTGAGATCTTCATTTCTTATTTTATCCCGTAGAGTTACGCCCAGCATGGATCTTTCCATGCGCCTTTGAGCAACCCGCATTTTCGACGCTGTTGCCTTGGTTAGAGTCAGTGTCTCTGCTCCATATGTCATTACCGGTAGCACACATTGGTCAAACACTTGTCTTTTTAAACCGATCGGTATACTGCTCCTAAATATGTCTCTCAGAGCTCCGTAGGCTGCCCAAGCAAGAGTTAATCTTCTTTTTATTTCGCATGTTTGGTTATCTCTGCCAATTCTAATTTCATGACCCAAGTAAATGTACTTTTCCACTAGTTCTACTTCTTTCAAGTTCAAGAAGTAGAACTATAAAATTTATACAGAGTGAAATTCAAGATGATTCTTACAAACTAAGAAGCATTTGACATGATAGCCACATTCTTTGAATGCATAAGAAATGCAACTGTTGCGGCTAGAATATATGCAATGAAATATCCCCAAAGACGTCACCCCAGTAGTAGAGTTTTTCATATTTTGTTTTGATTTATTATATACGGTGACATCTGGAAAATGTTTCTTTGTTTTTTTCCAAAGCACACTACTTGCTTCTATATATTTCCACTTATATGACAGCAACAGTTATGTTTAAAATTTACACGTTTCTTAAGATATCTCGAGATAGAAAAAAGGTATAGACATGAGGTTTTCGGTATTCTGTTGCTAATTTGGTCTAATTTTGTAATACAGGAAAAAAAATACATACTTGTATTTAATATTTTCCAAAGAAAGCTAGATTTCTAAAAAGAAAATGAATAGCGCCTCCTAACCGGCACATTACGTAATAGGCTGTTTCCAAATTATAACTATTACATTGACGAAAAAGAATGTGTGTGTACTTTGTACGCACGTAAGAAGTTATACTTCTATTATATGATTATATGATTATAAACGAAATTAATATACTTTTTATTTATATTTTATTTAAATATTAAATTAATTTATACTTACTACTTCTCAAACATTTTTATTAAAACAGTGCCAAAAATTAAAATAATAAAAAAATAAAACACACACAAGTACATTAAAAATGCCACAAATGATTTCTGAACATTAATTGTCGGAAAATTTTTTAACTAAATACGTATTTTCTGAAAATAAAATTATATAATAAATATACTTACAATCATAAAATGTATAAAAAAAAATAAAAAAATAAAAGTTTCTATTGGGATTCGAACCAACTTACCAAGCGGCTGGTATTTGCGTTGTATTCGGATTCACTCGCATTAAAACTTCGCCATAGAGACAGCTTGTCATTATGTGCGAAGATCGTCTAACTAAACAGATTAACCTTTTGACATTTTTAACTTATGTAAATCAAATTATTTTGATTTTGAATTGAAATGATTTAGAATTGAAAAAATACAACAAAACATAGAGTAAGAAAACAATATATTAGGTGAATATTATTTAAATAAAAGTATTACATACTACTTATGTATTTTGGTAGGTTCAAGGTAGGTATCGGAGCCCGTATAACGACTAATAAATTTCGCAATCACTTGCGTCGTGCAAAGTGGCTATGTTCAAATATCATAACAAAATTTGATTAACTATTTATAAAACACTTACCAGTGAAAGATTCTTTAGCTTTGAATAAGCGAGATCTGCGGCACTCATACTAGTCACAGTTTGGTGAGCTTTCACATTGGCATGCAACAATCATCTCTTCTATGTAAATAAGTCCAAAAATATAATATGAAAACTATTTAAAAAGGCAGTATAACCATTAACTAACTTTTTGTTTGTTGTTTCTCTTCCTACAAATTTTAAAACGCAACAAGCATACATTATAACCAAACCACAGTCCCACGGCTGTGCCACAGCTGCCATATTGGATAATTTTTGTCATGTCATTTGAACATCCAATCAGAACAAAGTTATAATGCGCATGCGCCCGGTCGCTAGGTTTTCCCATATAAAATTTCACCGTCATTACGCCCGTAAAGAAGTATAACTTCAAAAAGAGCTGTTTTCAACAAGACCAAGTTTGCAAAAATCGATTAAGCAGAACCGGACTTACAGCGATTTTTTCATAACAATGTTCCCACTCACCCCCACCTCTTATTTGCACAGGTAGACTTAAACTTGTGAAATAAAATATGCGCAGAATTTTATGAAGAATACGATAATCGGATTTCCAGTGTCCTTTCATTAGGCAAATTTTGTAAAATTTCGATTTTTTAATTTTTGATATTTAATTACGGCCTCTAGCGGTGGACTTACAATTATGAAAATAATTTCCAGGCTTTTCTCGAGGCAAATTTTGTTATAACATTTTTTTTCCCAAAGCTGTACTATAAACGGTTCCTGAGATATGGCCGAGCGCCATTCTTATTGGGACACCCGGTACATACACTTTCGGTTTATTATAATTTTAAAAATACCACCTGAAAGCTCAACATTTCCTTTATGTTCAGTGAAAACTATAATGCACTGTATGTTATAGAAATCAAGAAAATGTCAAAAAACGTTGTCACAAAGTCGCCCCATGGGTGGGGGTTTCTTTGTGACACGTAAATTTTTCTGTGATATTTATATGGAATTCTAACTGTGGCACAAAGAAACACCCGTACATTTTGTACAGACAACATTTTAATATTAAATGGAGGCAACATATTGTGTTAAAATATAAATTTACTTTGATAGAAATATCTTCTAAAAATTCTTCTAGACAAGTCAAAGTTTGCCTACTAAAATCACTTGTTTTGACGATGATCAAATCAGCTGTGGCATGACAAGCGAAGTTGCACTAAGAATTTTTGTTATTGTCCCCTAGATAGCACACATAGTCTACTATTGAAATAAAACAGTTTAATTATTCCAGCATTTCTAATGGCTCGGCCAAGTTAATAAGTTTAACTTTAAAGGCCACTGTCACAAAGTAACCTTGTGTCACAAAGTAGCCTCACTTTACGGTAGTAAGTTAAAATCATCATCATCATCATGGCATCTACACTCCTAGCGGAGTGTAGATGCCATGAACAATTTCCCTTCGTTGGCTCAGTGTAGATGGTCTTTAAGTTGTGATGGAAACACCAAATAATAGTAGCAGAGTTTATTGATGAGACTTACACTATGGATGTTGACCCGGGGTACTTTGAGTAGAGACTTAAATGATGAGCGTTGAAGACAATCACTCGCGTTAATGAATTAATAATAATTGCATATGGCTAAAATTGCATATAAATGGTGGGCTACAACAATGTTGTAAGCGACATATTGGGTCAAAGTGAGGTTTTAATGGGGTTTAAATGGGGTAGTGATGCGCATCATAAGGTGTTGCTTCCAGATAACACCTCTAGCCTCTCCTACTCAATTCCTATCCTCACCTCCGAGAAGTGTGATCCGGATCACACGGGTGAACCCCGGTAAACCTGAGCAACCCTATTGGAGACTGGGTAACAAACCCCAGTGGAAGGTGGGGTCAGGGCTGACGAGGAAGGGAGAAATGGTCCTCCGAAAAGGGGGTTCGGCATGAGGCTAACTCCCTCATCTCTTAAAAAAACTATTGTTACGAAATCTCGAGATAGAAAAGCCGGACTGAATTCAAGACGACGACCCAAGCACCGAACTAAGGACAATGATTTAAAAATCAGTACTTGGAATGTAAGAACGCTGTATAGGACAGCGGGACTAAAGCTGCTCCAAGATCAACTTCTAAAATATAGAATAGACATTGCAGCCATTCAAGAAATGAGATGGACAGGAACCGGCATTATGCAGAAAAAAGAACATGATATCTATTACAGCTGCAACCCGAACCGACATGAGTTCGGAACCGCGTTCCTAGTATCAAAAAAAAATAAAAAATTTAATTATTGGTTTTAAAGCCATAAATGATCGGTTATGTATCCTTCGAATAAAAGGAAAATTTTTCAACATATGCCTGACCAACGTGCACGCGCCAACCGAGGAAAAAGGCGAAGAAATTAAAGATCAATTCTACGAAAACCTTGAAAGAGCATATGATAACTGTGCCAAAAACGATATTAAAATAATCATTGGAGACATGAACGCCCAGATAGGAAAAGAGATTTGCTACCACGATTATATTGGTAAACACAGCCTTCATGACGTTACTAATGACAATGGTTTAAGACTTATTAGTATGGCAGCTTCCAAAGATTTAATTGTGGGAAGTACATGTTTTAATCATAAAAATATCCATAAAGCAACTTGGATATCACCAAATGGAAATACCACAATCAAATTGACCATGTTATAATTGACAGAAGGCACTTTACAAACCTAATGGACGTGAGAAGTTACAGAGGCGCAAATATTGACTCAGACCATTTCATGGTAGAAGCCAAGTTACGACAAAGAATTTCCAATGCCAAGAAAGAAAGGGGCACTGGACAAGTAAAATATAATTTACATATGCTAAAAAATGAAAACATAGAGGAACAGTTCCAGTCAAATATAAAAGAAATCCTAGAACACACCTGGGCAGTCGACCAGTCAAGCACGGAAATGTGGAACAACTGCAAGGAGGCTCTGAAGTTAGCAGCCGAAAGCACCTTGGGAATATCCCGAACCCAAGAAAGAAACGACTGGTTCGACCAAGACTGCAAAAAAATAACAGATGAGAAGAACGAGGCATTTAGGACCATGCAACAACGGAAAACTAGGACAACAATAGATAGATACAAAAACTTAAGAAGAGAGGAAAAACGCATACACCGAAAGAAGAAACGAGACTCAGAAAATGACATATTAGAACGGCTTGAAAGCCATATGAGTCACGGAGAAACAAGAAAGTTCTACCATCAAATAAATACCATTAGAAAAGGATTCAAACCGAGAATCAATTATTGCAATGATAAGGAAGGTAACTTACTTACCAACAAAGATGATATCCTGTTACGATGGGTAGGGCACTTTCAAGAGTTGCTGGAAGGGGAACCTACTAACAACATAGAGCTGGAATACCGAAATGAGGAGCTCGTGGAACCCCCCTCGGTAGAAGAAGTGAAAATATCTATTGAAAAACTAAGGAACCACAAATCTCCAGGCAGCGATGGCATCCCAGCAGAGTTATTTAAGCACGGTGGAGAGCAGATCACCAAGGTGATGCGAGAAATTGTTTGTAAAATTTGGTCTGAGGAGCAAATGCCTGAATAATGGAGTTTAGGCTTAATATGCCTGTTACACAAAAAGGGAAACCAACTGGAATGCAATAATTACCGCGGAATAACTCTCCTAAATACAGCATACAAGATATTGTCAAACATTTTACACGAGAGATTGAAGCCCTATACCGATACGTTTCTAGGAGAATATCAGGCAGGATTCAGGCGCGGACGTTCAACCATTAACCAGATCTTTACACTACGACAGATCCTCGAAAAAGCGCAAGAGTTTAACATAGATATGTACCATATTTTTGTCGATTTTTAAGCGGCATATGACAGTGTCTTAAGACCAAGTCTTTACAATGCTATGAATGAGTTGGGAATTCCAAAAAAACTCATATCTATGATAAAAGTGACAATGGCGAAGATGCAATCAGCAGTAAAAATTCAAAACTACTCGTCAACCCCATTCGAAATACATAAGGGGTTAAGGCAGGGAGATGCGCTGGCGTGTCAGCTTTTTAATGTAGCCTTAGAAAAAGTTGTATGAGACGCTAATTTAGATAGCAGAGGAACAATATTTAATAGATCAGTCCAAATTCTTGCATATGCAGATGACGTGGACATTATAACAAGAACCAGGGCGAGAACTGCGGAAATCCTAACCGATCTAGTAGCAGCAGCAGAACTAATGGGGTTACATATAAATCAAAATAAAACAAAATTCATGGCGACCAACACAAACACAAGAGCTGGAAATGTTGATGCAGATCTAATCATCAATGACCAAAACTTCGAAGCGGTCAAACCGCTAGGGATATATCTAGGGACATCGGTTAACCCCAATAATGACACATCTGAGGAAATAAAAAGGCGAATAATAATTGCAAACAGGTGTTATCATGGTCTATCAAAGTACTTATCTAACAAACGTCTGTCTCAAAAAACTCGTATAAGGCTGTATAGAACATTGATAGTCCCCGTTCTCACATATGGTTCAGAGGCATGGACGCTAACTGAACAGATGAATCCACTCTATCAATTTTTGAAAGAAAGGTACTACGCAAGATATTCGGAGCGGTTTGTGAGAACGGAATATGGAGGCGTAGATATAACTTTGAACTGCAGCATATCTACAAGCAAACGTTTGGTGGAAAAGATATTATCACTATAATTAAGCGAAATCGCCTGCAGTGGGCAGGACATGTAGCCCGAGCCCCTGAATCGAACATGATAAAAAGGATTCTAACAGCTCAACCCGTGGGAATGAGAAGACGGGGTAGACCAAAGTTGAGATGGATGGATGGGGTAACACAAGATGCCGAGAAGATCGGAGTCGGCAACTGGAAAGTGCAGGCAAGGGACAGAACAGAATGGCGTAGAACGCTTGAGAAGGTTGAGGCCCTCTAAGGGCTGTAGCACCATGATGATGATGATGATGTGAGGTTTTAATGCAATATTATTGTATATCCAAAGACCAATGCGAGCATCTTTCAATCTGGCTAAAAATATTTTGCCTTCCCTGAGTTTTTCGTACCGCAATGTTGGTATCCGTATGTTCATAAATGGCTTGTCAATGTGTTTTTTTCATCTCCTGCATAATCTCGATTCTGTCACTTACAACATTGTTGTAGCCCACCATTCAATTATTGGTTGTGTGACTTGGCATCTTCTACAATTTTTCTCCATTCGTTCCTGTTTTTGCTTATGGTTACCCATTCTCTGACTCCCATCTTCTTAAGATCCTCCACTATCTAGTTCTCTCATGTAAAATCTAGCTGTAAAAATCTATTATGTATGGAATGTGGTGATCTAACGGCATCAGAGATCAAGTGCTTACTGTTAAAAACCAAACGAAAATTGAAATTTTATTGTGATGCCTGTGAGGAAGGTTTTTACAAAGTTCCAATGCTTATTAAGGAGGTTGCTGAGATGAAAGAAAATCTTAATAAATTATTAGATCAACGTAACACTAGTACTGCCAGTCCGGTAAACACTGTTGATAATTGTAGTATGGAGAATGTTATTTCGGAGTTGTGGGACAGACAAAATAGAGCAAACAATATAATTATATACAACATCAATGAATCGAACAAAAACATTCAGAGCGAACGTAATACAGAGGATAATGCAGTGGTTAAAGAGGTTTTGGAAAATTTTTCAATAGAAAAAGACAATCTAAAAATATTCCGCATTGGTAAATTCACGGTCAACAAAGCTCGGCCAGTTAAAGTTATTTTAAAATCTAATGAAGATTTAAACAAATATTAAAAAATAAAAAGGAGATTAAAGTTCCTGGAGTAAAAATTTCGGCAGATGAAACTAAGCTTCAAAGAGAATACTTCCAGAAAATAAAGAAAGACCTTGAAAACATCACTGCAGCAGGGGATAATACCAAAACTATTAAATACATTAATAACAAACCCACTATTGTCAATAATAATGGACTTATTAGAAGAAAAAACTAAAATATGACCCTAGTATATGTCTTAATACTGATATATTATATTTAAATGCCCAAAGTCTTCTATGCAATAAAGATCAAATTTTGCAGGATGTTTGGTTCCATATGATCCTAAATTAATCTTGGTAAGTGAAGCTAGAATAACTAATGACATTGAAGATGTTGAAATTAACATTGAGGGGTACAATGCAGTAAGATGTGATTCGACGAGTCGTCATACTGGTGGTGTTAATATCTATGTAAAAAACTGTTTTCACTAGTCTGTTTTTAAAACTTTTACTCTGGAGGGTAACTATTGGTGCAAATTTATAAAAATAGCAATTGGTTCGTCTCTAGTGGTTGTTGGTTGTCTGTACCACTCTCCATCTTCCTCTGATGCAATATTTCTGGATAAATTTGTGGATATTTGTGAACTTTTTGCATCTGATTCTTTATGTATTTTAGTGGGGGATTTTAATTTGGATTACTTAAGCAACAGTTTTTATACTAATAAAATTAAAAATATACTAACAATGTATGGGATTAGCCAGCTAACTGCTGAGCCCACCAGAATTACTAATGTAAGTAAAACTCTTCTTGATTATGTGTTAGTTAATCAAAATAATTGCGTGTCTGATGTCCATTCTTCACCTGCAATTACCGATCATTCAATAATTTCAGTGAATTTTTCAAACTGTATTAATAACTTTACTAATTTATCAAGATCTTTTAGGAACTTAAGTAGTACTAATATGAATAAAATTAAAACTGATTTGATTTCATACCGTTGGTCTTTGGATGATGTTGATGTAAATATTTTATACCAAGAGTTACATGATACTTGTGGTAGAACATTAAATAATGTAGCTCCCATCCAAACGTATAGTTATGGGGGTCACTTGCCATGGTTTGATAATGAAGTTGCCAATAAAATAAGAGCTAGGGATAGCAGCTACAAGGCGTTTAAGAATTCTTTGGGTCAAGAGAGGGATAATAATTGGTTAACTTTTAAAAAACTTAGAAATGAGGTTGTGAATGTGTTGAATGTCAAAAAGGACCAATACTACTTTGATAAAATTAGAAGACTTCAAAAAAATTAGACTACTTGAAGACTTCAAAAAAATTAGTTAACAGGAATGGTCGGGATTTTCCAAATAATATAGAATTCGAGTTTAATGGTCAGAAAAGCGTATGTCATGATAAGGTGGACATTGCAAACAATTTTAATGTGTATTATGTTAATAGCATAGAGGATATAGTTAACAGTATGGAATTACAAGATTCTTGGATTAACGTTAATAGTAATTTATATATGCCCTTTACAAAATTTAAATTAATATCACTTTCTGACCTAAGACACATCATTAACTCTCTTGATAGTAAGTACAATCCACAAGACGTTCTTTGTAGTAAAATGATTAAAGAAGTATTTGAAACCATAGGTCATGATATTTTAAATTTGATTAATACTTCCCTAGATGGTGGCATTGTTCCATCTGAGTTAAAAATAAATACAGTTGTTCCTATCCCTAAAGTGACAAATACTATTAAGTTGAGCGAATTTAGACCTATCAACATGTTACCGGCTTTGGAGAAAGTATTGGAAACGGTTGTATACGAGCAAGTTCTTGATCACATAGATTTGAACCATATTTTAATTAATCATCAATCCGGTTTTCGTAAGAATCATTCATGTGAAGCGGCTGTTCAACTCTCAATATGTAAATTTAAACAAGAAATAGATAGAAATAATTATACAGTTGCAGTTTTTCTAGATCTTAAACGAGCGTTTGAAACGATTGATAGATACATTTTATTGGATAAGCTAAAAACCTATGGCATTAATGGAGCTGTTCTAAATTGGCTAAGGAACTTCTTAACTGACAGAAAGCAAAGAGTAAAAATTTCTGATGTATTATCCGAAACTGTCAGTAATAACGTTGGTGTACCGCAGGGTAGTGTACTTGGACCATTGCTTTTTATATTATATTTAAATGATATAAATTTGTTTGTGGACTGTGAATTTATTAACCTTTTCGCTGATGATACCCTTTTGGCTTGTAGCGATAGTTCTATTGAAGGGGCAGTTGACAAAATGAATCACGTTTTATGTTGTGTCTAAATACTTAAAACTTAATAAACTTAAATTAAACGTAAGTAAGACAAAAGCCATGATAGTTACATCTAAATTTAAGTACAGGAGTCTTAAAACTAACAATATAATGTTAAACATTGATGGGGAACCAATTGAACTAGTGACACAAATTAAATATCTTGGTTTTCAATTACATAATACTCTATCATTCGACAAGCATCTTGAGTATACGTGTAAAAAACTCGCAAAAAAATTTTATTTCTTTACAAGAATTTCTAAGAATTTGTCACTTCAGTCAAGGATCACTGTATATAAATCGATAATCCAACCTCATTTTGATTTTTGTGCATCCATCTTATATATCTTTTAAATCTTAATCAACTAGCCAAATTACAAAAATTACAGAATTGTGGAATGAGGATCATTTTACGTACAAATAGATTAACACCTGTCACATTGATGTTGAATACTTTGCAGTGGTTTTCTGTATCGCAACGTCTTTTTTATTTGACCATGATATTAATTTTTAGAATTGTACATGGATTGGCACCTAAATATTTTCTCGATCTTGTTAGTTACAATTCAGATATTCACCCTAATTTTACGAAAAATTCTAATAATATTTACATCAGCAGAACCAATACTACAGGTGCTATGAACTCACTTCTCTATAAAGATTTTGATAATTTCAATAAGTTGCCAACGGAACTCAAGTTGAAGACCTCAATTAACATGTATAGGAAAAATTTAAAGAATTATGTTGCAAATCGTATTTAATGTCTCATGTGGCTTCTAAATGTGTTTTTAACGGCGTGTAGTTTAATGTAATATTTTGAGTAATGTAGTATTTTTAATGCTTGTATTGTAATGGAATATTTTAAGAGATTTGTGTTTTTTGTTTTATTTTTATTATTATGACTTGGATATTCCATCATTTATTCTTCCATCTAGTTTTGGGAGAAACTAGATGGGAGTAAGTTGAAATACATATAGATAAATTCATGAAGAAATATGTGTAAACGCTACAGACCAGCGTTTCCCAAATGGTGGGTCGCGGCCCGGTACCGGGACACGAAAGCAAAATGCCGGGTCGCCTGGCTTTGCCGAATAGGTTTTTTTTTATAAATAAAAAGAGAATTAATAGCTACCATAAAGAATATGTGTTTGAATTTTCTCAGAACGCTCAATCTGAAAACCTTGTACTAGCTTCTTATGAAATTTCAAAATTAATTGCTGAAACAGGTTATCCACACACAATTGCCAAGAAATTAATAGCTCTAGCAGTGAAAATAGTAGCATCTCGGATAATATGTAATGAAAAGCAGGAAAAGCAAGAAGTGAATTCGCTGGCTCTATCAAATAACATATCGAAGCGTAGGATTGTGGAGATGGCAGATAATATTGAAGAAACTGTTATATGTCACTTAAAGGACTATAACTATTTTTCCTTTCAACTTGATGAAAGTACAGCCATATCAGATAATGCTTATCGAATATGTTTTGTAAGACACGATTTTGAAAATACTATTCACGAAGAATTTCTGTTTTGTAAATCTTTGTCAACAAAAACAACAGCTGAAGAAATATTTAATCTGATTGCTAGCTACATATTAGTCATAATGGAATTGAATAGAATAAATGTGTGGGACTTAGTAGCGATGGATCACGGACAATGGCAGGCACTCGTACTGTATTTTTTCCGGGGATCAAAGCCTTAGCACCACAATATATTTGGGTGCATTTAGCATACACAGAGAGGTATTAGCTGTCAAAAAAATGCCACTGATTTTAACCGAATCTATGAAGGAGAGTTTAAATTTTTTAAACTTCATAAAATTTCGCCCACTGAACTCACAAAGTATTCTCTGCTTTGTGCAAACAAATGGGAAGTGAACATGAAGATCTTATTTTGCACTGTGAAGTGCGTTGGCTATCAAAAAGGAATGTTTTAGAAAAAACTATTGAACTGAAGGAAGAAATTTCAATATTCTTAGAAGCACACCCACCAATGGCTAGGGATGCAATATTTAAATTTAAAGACAGTTTTCATGATGTCAATTGGTTAATGAAGGTAGCCTAACTTTGTGATATTTTTGATTACTTGAACAATTTAAATATGATATTACAAGGTAGCAATGTAACTTGTATTTAAAGTACAGGAGAAGGTGAAAGCTGCAACAAAAAAAACTTAATTTGTAGACACGTCACGCGGAAGCAGGAAATATACAAAGCTTTTGCAAAGCTAACGGAACTACAAAAAAAAATAATATCGTAAATTCATTGTCGGATGAGATTTCAGCGGCTTTCAAGAAACACCTGCTAGGAGTGGACGCAAGAGGCAAATCTGAAGGAATACTTTCCCTCATCCACAGCAGCAAAACGTGGATAAGGTATCCATTTTTTGCAATAGACGTATAATCCGAGGCAGAACTTCGGATTTAGATGTTGAGTCAGTAATTGAACTATTTTGTGATAGGGCACTCAGAGACATATTAGAAAAAATACCACTGATAGATTTTTGGCTGTTTTGCCGCTAGGAGGAGGTACCGAGTTTTAGCAGAAAAGGCGATAAAATTTCTAATTCCTTTTGTTACGACCTATAAGTGTGAGGTAGGGTTTTTAACACTGCTTTTCCTTAAAAATAAATATAGGAACCATTTGGAAGTCGAACCGGACCTGAGGATAAAATTAACATTTACTTCTCATTAATATTTGATTATTATTTTGCTTTATTACATTTTTGTTTATTAAAATATAAATATAAAGCTGTAATAAATATTTAAATATGTTTTCTTGTACACACACCAGGCTATGCAAAAAATTAGTGGGTCACGAAGGATAAGCACAAAAATAACCGGGCCACGGAAAAATAAGTTTGGGAAACGCTGCTACAGACTATTAAATAGGTATCCTTTATTCCAAAAACACCAATCCAGTGAGACCTAATATAAACTATGGATGCAGATATAAACATCATCCTAAATGAAGAGTAAATTGTAGTCAAATTCCTACACCTACTCGACGGAAATTAACAAGGAGATGACCTAGATGATCTGGCATAATTTTAATATTTAAAAGCACCTTTCAGCTGTCATTCTTAATTAATAATTATTAAACACTTTTAATATATAGATCAACTCACTAAAGCAGTTTTATCACCTATAACTTCAACTCGTAAAGCAATTTTACAATCTGTTGAATGTTACTGTAATAATTACTGTAGTTACTGCATTGAATGTAATAATTACTTATATAAGTATAGCCTAAGAAGGGAAAATATAGATATTATATTATACAGATTTTTTTGCAGTCTATTACTCACACAAGATATTTCGAAATAGTCTTAAAATGTCTAGGATATATCCTTATTATTATGAATCTAATACAAAAATAAATCAACAGTCTGGAACAAATAATAAAAAATAATAACATATTTACCAAACTTACCAGTTTATCAAGGTGCTGAATAGCCGGTTGCAATTGCTGAGCTGGTTGTTGTACAGTCTGTTGATTGGTAGCTTGTGGCATTGGATTATTGACAACTTTTGGATATCCATTGCTGGCAGGATGGTCAATTTTCTTCTTCTCCGGCTCTTCCTGTACAGCTTTGGTACTCATAAGCTTCGTTTCCCATATTTGTTTTAACTCTTGAAGAACTACTTCATCTACACCGTCTTCAAGAAAGTGTTCTCTCACTCCAGCTATAACGTCATCTATCACCTCTTGATATACTCGGACGACATAGTTCTTACAAAGCAGTGAAGACATTTTAAGAATAAGTAAAGGATATATTCGTTAATAAACAATGGGAGAGACCTTACTACAGGATCTAGAAGGAAAACTAGGATAATCTACTACCGTTCGTAAATATAGCGAATAACGTTTACTGGATATGTTAGTAGAAATAAAAACTAAGAACTATTTATGGAGCGCATTCTCAAATCTAATCATATATTAAATGTTGCTTATTAATCTATTAATTTATCACTTCCACCATCTTGTAACTTGTAACACCAGAAATAAATGAAAGGTGAGGTTAGAAACCGCACGGAAAGGATGCTCACTGCTCACCACAAAAGAGAGACGACCGAGACAGAGAGAGACAGAGATAAAATGTTCCCACTTTCTCACTGATCATTGGCAATCGCCACAGTCTTGACGTGAATCGAATGATAAGAATCGAATGATCATAGGCGTACACATGTTTCAAGTATAATTATAAACTAATAAAACATTGGTAGCGTTAAACGCTGTGTCTAGCTAGGTACACGCTAAAGTGTACGCAAATAAAAAAGTTAGGTACACGCGAATTAAACTTCATCAAGCCAGTGACGTCATTATTAAGCGTGCGCAGTGACTTTATATTTTGGTACACGCTATTTTGATATGTTTGTTGTTTGTTTGATAGAAAATATTTTTATTAAGGGAAGGGGAAGGGAAGCAAAATTATTCAGATGTTTCAAACTTAATTGTAATAAAACAATATGCATATAAAAGTATATATTCAGGTTAAGCAAAATAAATATTAGTTAACATGATATATACAAAATACTGCTAAAATAATTTTTATACGTAAGTTAATTATACCAGTTTATTTGGTGTTTATTTTTATTTATACAGGGAGTTGAACTTGTTACGATTTTATCCCGTATAACATAATAAACCTTTATATTTTTGTGATATGGAAGTTAAGAAGATTTCGAACATAAAATAAAATATAGGGTGTTCCATTTAAAAAACATAAGTTTGGTACGCCAGTATATTATCGAACGCCCTGTAACATTCTAACTAATTTTAGTAATTTTGTAATATGAAGCTCAAAGTTTGCTAAAATTTTTGATACTAACTTTTATTGCTATCTATTACTATAGCGGATCTACTGAGCTTTATCACACTAATCAATCGCCCCGTATATTTAATCTTATTACTTCTGCTACCGTTAATCACGAATTTTTGTCTCTTATCTTTTTCATACTGTTATAGAATGTTGTTAAACTCATTAAAAGAACTAAATAATTGTCCACACTCCATATAGTTAATTAAAAAAAAAACACTAAACAAGTAAAAAATAAGGAAACTCTTTACAAATCAATATTAAAGTGTAAACATAACCCGATTAGACAAATTCTAACCACACTCTGACACTCGCGATACTTACAGATACTTAATACCACAGCATACACGCGGCTCAAATTAGCGTGTACCAAAAAACCTTTTTTATTTGCGTACACGTTAGCGTGTACCTAGACACAGCGTAAATTTAAATGCATCAATGATAATATATTTCTTAAGCTTATTCCAAAACTTCTATTAGCTCATTGGATATGAGATTCGTCATTACTTTTTTCTCAGTTTATCTTTAAACGGACTCTCATTCTTACTTGCTGTAGTTGTAGCATAACTGTGGCTTCTTCTACTTCTAGATTGTCCATTCCACCGTATTAATACCTTTTGAGTTCCACTCTAATCGTTTAATTAGAGGTTTACAGTTGTCGCATTTTCATATTTTACATATATCGACTATTCATAATCTGTAATCTGTGATCTATTCTGCATTCTGATAGTGCTTTATTAAGATAGTGACTGTTTCCTCTGTGTCAAATGCATTGTGGAAGTCAACAAAAATAAGAACAAGGGTCTATTAAATTTTCGACTAGAGTTTTAGGGCACTGCAGATGGTCATTTGTCCCATGGCCTGATCCAAACCCTGCTTATATATTTTTCTGATAATTTAAGAAGGCTAAAAATAAAAACTGGATGAGAGCGGCGCAAGATAGACTGGATAGAAAACACGCCTATGAAAAAAGCCTATGTTCAGCAGTGGATTTTTGAGGCTGAATGATTGATTTCAACAGGCTCGGCCCATTCTATGATCGCTTGCGTCCGAATATTGATTAATAGGGGAGGATAACTTGCATGGTTAGATTGATAAACTCAAGAATAATGTTACGTTCCAAGTTGAAGGAATACCTCGATTGTCTAGATCAGGCCTTCTTAACCCGGGAGCAGTCGCGCCGTGAGAAAAATCCACATTTTATCCTTTTCCGTGATAACTTAATGAATAATTTTTCATTTTTCAACATTGCTTTCCACTCGTAAGTGCCTCGAGAAAGATGGTAGTAATGCGCAGAATTTTTTTTTTATTTTTTTTTTTTGGAATTTATGGCTTTGGTGATATTTAATTAGCTTCAAAATTGTTATAAAATAGATATTTTTAACATAACCAGTAAGGGACCAAAATTCACTATCATTCATCAATGTTTATACAGTGATGAGCGCGCTAATAACCGGCAAAATAACGTAAAAGATGGAAAACATAATACATTGTGTAATAAAAAGAGATGAAACTAGTAGAGGTGAAAATTATCGATATAAACGTATAAATTAACATTACATTACATAGTTTCCCACCTTTAGACATCTGTGACAGGACGTAGTATGTATCTCCGATACATCTAAAGGTGGGAAACTATGTAATGTTAATTTATGCGTTTATATCGATAATTTCCACCTTTACTAGTTTCAACTCTCTTTACCTCACAATGTATTATGTTTTCCATCTTTTGCGTTATTTTGCCGCTTATTAGCGCGCTCATCACTGTCAGGCCCGGCCCCAGGGGTGGGCGAACTGGGGCGGAAAATTTGGGGGCGGCAAATTTTAGAGGACAGCAAATTTTTGAAATTGAAGAAATAATAAATTAGGTTTTTAATATTATAAAAAATCAATATAATGGACACGAGCGGCAAAAATACAACTGTAAAAACGAGAATTAAATAAGTGAAACAATAATAATTCCTAGGCTCATTCGACGGAAAATCCACAACCCCGCCTTCTTCTTCATCGCATAAGAATAGAGGGATCAGAACTACCCGTCCCCACCCTTTCCTCCCAGGATTGTTTTTATGGTTCAGGTGCCGTTAAAAATTTTATTGTATGCTTTTATTTCGTTTAATTGTATAGGCTTGTAGGTATTTTAATCTGTTTAGTTTTTAAATCAATTTATATCAATTAATTGTTGTATATGGTAGTTTCCGTACCGGTGTGCCAGGATACTCTTAAGTATTTGGTGTTATTAAAAATAATTGTGTAAGATGCAATAATGGATGAGAAAAAACGTCTTTCTGGTAGTTAGTATAGGAAAAAGAGAGCAGAGAATGACATAGAAACAAAAAGGCTAAAAATTTCCCTAGGTAAAATTTTATAACCGTTACACACTGATGCCGAAAATATTGCTTAACATAGAGAACATACAGCTGCTACCGCTCCCTTTTAGTCTGATAACATTCACCTAGACCTAGGCCTATCATCTGCATCCAAGTCTACTACCGTCCCCTCCCAGTCCCCAGGACAATCATGAGCATCTACGTATGCTACTGATGACACTACTACTGTCACAGGTAACAATATTATTGATTATGATCAAGTAAAAGGGCAAAATAAAATTAATGATTTTGTAAGAACAACTTTGGTAACAAGAGGTCACCAGCCAAAATTATCCATAGCAGAGGTTTGGTTGTACCCGAAAGATAATTTTTTAGATCCTAGATTTACAACTAAATACTACAATTACAAAATGTGCAATGGTTAAACTGTTGAAAGTGGTTAATTTATTCTAACACAAACAATTCTGTGTATTGTTTGTCTAAAATATTTTTCAATGTCAAAATTAAATTTACTGAAAATGGATATAATAATAATTGGAAACATATGGCTGGAGCTTTGTCCAGCCATGCTAAGTCTTCAGCTCATCTACAGTCACAGCGACAGTGGGTAGAACCATAGACGAAAAAATCCAAGAAGTTCTAAATTCAGAAGCTCGTCATTGGAAAAATGTAACATAAGGACTTATATGTATCAATAATACAGTTCTTAGCACAAGTGTGTCTTCCATTGAGGGGCGATTCTGATAAACTTTTTCATCACAACAATGGTAACTTTTTAAAGTTTGTTGAGCTCTGTGGAAAATGTGATTCTGTTTTACAAGAGCGCATTAGGAGAACAACGAATGGTAGTAACAAGCAGCATCACTAGTTGGGATAACGTATTCAAAACGAAATTATTCAGCTACTCCATGACCAAATCAAAAATAAAATTTTAGATTAGGTACCGACAACCTCGACTCGGATACGAGTCATGAGCAATGAATGTGCAAATATAGTAATGTAGTAAAATTTCATGAAATTATTGAAAATATAAATGTGTTTTTAAATGTGTATCGTTCAAATAAAGTGGAAAAAGGTGTATTAAATAATTAAGCACAAAGCACACATCAATAAAAAGACAATCGAGGTTTAAGCTGGCGATCGCTAAAGGAAGGTGGTCAGTCATGGGTCTACCAAGGGGTGGGGGGATGAGGAGGGCGGCAGTCGCCGATCTTGCCCAGGGCGGCAAAATCCCTAAGACCGGGCCTGATCACTGTTCAGGGTGTCCCAGACTATATCTCTTAAACGAATAGCTTTTCGAATAGGACAAAGCTGGTCTATTCCATTTGTAATACACTTTAATAAGGCGTACAAAAAATCATCCCCTAAATATTCATCCCTTAAGTTACAACCTCTAACTTTAATTTTTATAATAGCACCCTGTATATTTTTTTATAGTTTTGAATGTGGTCTTCTATCGTATATTCAACAGATTTTTTAAAAATAAAATCGGTTTGTAAATAATCAAGAAAATATCAGTTTATTTTTTATTTTTGTTATGTGTCCCAGACTAATTTATCCAGGCTATATCTCTTAAACGAATAGAGATTTTCGAATGGGGCAAAAACTGATATATTCCATTTGTAATACACTTTAATATGGGGTAGAAAAAAATCATCCCTTAGTTACAACCCCTAACTTTAATTTTTAATAACTACAGTAGAATCCCGATTATCCGTGCTATGATTTTGTATTACTTAAATTGCATTTTTGAGGTTTTATCAAAATAACTGTAAATCACTCGACGGAAACTCTATACGCGTAGAGGGAGACTCATAATGAAATAGTTATTTGTTCTGTTGTCTTTTTATGGTAGGTATACATGTATGGATATACGTAATATGTATTGTAATAAGAAATAAATGTTCGGATTATCCGTGCTTTTCAATTATCCGGGCCAACGTCCGGTCCCGAGGAGCACGGATAATCGGGGTTCTACTGTATACCATAATTAACAGAAATTAAAAATAAACTGATATTTTTTTAATTATTTACAAACCGATTTTATTTTTAAAAATCTGTTGAATAGACGATAGAAGAGCACTCTAGAAACTCTAAAAAAATATACAGGGTGTTATTAAAAAATTAAAGTTAGGGGTTGTAACTATTATAAGGGATGAATATTTAGGGGATGATTTTTTCTGCGGCATATTAAAGTGTATTACAAATGTAATATATCAGCTTTTGCTCCATTCGAAAATCTCTATTCGTTTAAGAGATATAGCCTGGATAAATTAGGTTGGGACAACCTGTATATTTGTTACAGTTTTTACTGCACTATCCTCGGACGAACAGCACAAAACCAAAGGACCTTCATTTATTAAAACAAAAGGTTATTTCAATCAGTAGAGCAATATTTTTATTTTAATTCAGAAACTTCTTAGTTCAGAAACTTTTATAACTTAAACTTAGCTGCATAGAGAAACAGTAGACATACTGTTAGTAGTAGTAGACATGTTATATCTTGCACATTTCACAAATTTACAATAAATATAGACATACTGGAAAGATCTTTTATTTGTATCCAATAAAATTATTACAAAATAACCGATATTTAAAAATCTGGATTTCCCCAACGTATCTGTAACAAAAATGACAAATTCTTGCATCATTTCGTTAACGTACCTTTAGAAACTTACGTCAGTCCTCGCTCTGAGCTTTCTATCTATAAGAGCACACAGAGTTTCTGACCTGACCGAAAGGGAATCAATTTTTTCGATAAGTTGCTGGTATGGCGATAAAGGTTGAGCACCCATAACCACATGCCCTAACTTAGAATCGATCTTAGCATCCAATCGTGCGTTTCTGATCAAATTCACGATCCAGCATTCAGCTTCGTCTGGATTCATGTTGAGCTTTTCGGCTAACATGCCTATACTGATGCATTGATGAATTCTGCAGAATGTCTCGAAGATCATAAGTCTGGCGTTTTCTACGAATTCGTCTAAACAGGAAATTAGGAAGAAGTCGTTTAGTAAAACTGTTTGGCATTCATGTAATTTTTGACGGGCTCCATCGAAATCGAAGTTGACGTAAAGGTGTTCCACAAACTCTGTAATGGGATCTCTGAAACAAAAAAATAGACAAATAAGGCGTCGATTTAATACATTGAAGTGTAACACAGTCGATCTTATGACCGTTTATACATAAAAGGTGTGCCTATTAACACTTTGGCTGCATTACGGGACAAATAGACCTCGTATTACATTAACGGTTGGCTGCTTTGACTGTATCGTAACGCACGGTGGCAAATGGGGTATACGGGACATATATGTCTTGTAATGTACTCAACGTAAGTTTATAAATATCTCTAAACGCAGCCAAGGTGTTAACTAACAAGAATGAAACTGAGGTACGGATACAAATTAATGAAGAACAAAACAATGAAGTTAAAGAAGACTTTCGAAATATAATGGAAGATATTAGTGATGATGCAACAAGACACATGATGTGAACAAGACAGAAAATGTAATTTTACCTGAAGGGTACAAAAAAGGGTAAAAATACTAGAGAAATACAGTGACAATGAGATATATAGCTATTGAAGCCATGTAAAAAGGTTTCCATAGACAGTAGAAGAGTTAGGAAACAGAACAATTTATGGATAAAAGTAATGGAGAGAGAAATAGAATCAATTAAAAAAAACAGAAGTGGTATGGCAATAAAAATAGAAAATCATTTTAAAAAAATAGAGGTATTTTTGGAGGCATATGTTAACACAGAGTCACTAAGGTCCAATTTCTCATATCGAGTTCAACTCCAGTTTTACCTGAACTTTTAGTGAACGTCAGTTTAAAGCAGTGGCGGCCGGTCAGGGTCGGCAGTGCCGACCCACACATTTATAGATATTATAGATTTTTTTAATATTCAATTCAATCAGAGTTTATGTCATTTTTTGTATCTATTAAATAAAAAAAACTGTCAGATAATACAGACTAAATGTTATTCATGGTTTTTAAAAGGATTCGACCAATCCAAGCGTTAAGTGATTCCTGCGCATAAGAGACTTTTCAAAAAATGAATGATCCGAGCCATTCATCTGACTGATCGGCTAGCCGACCCCAGCTCATCCGTAGCTTGACGATTTACACGTAAAACTCAACGAAAAATACAAGTCGATGAGAAACCAAACATACATTTCTCCGTACGCATTAAGCGGCAGGTACGGCACATTTAAATCTGCCGGTTTCATTTGGAAGCATCGGCAGAAATTGTAAAAAATAATCACGCCGTTTTACGTCGTTTAATTGATATTGTAATTTTTTAAGTTGTCAGGAATTATCATTTATTTATAGATATATAATATCGTATAATCGTTATATCATATAATTATAGATAACTAATAAAATTGTTTAAGAAATACGACTTGGATTTTCTAATTTACTTTCTGATTCTAAGATATTTAGCGGCATGTCTAAAACAGTACAGAATGAACTAATATAATCAATTAGTTACATTTTGAATAACGTTATTGGATCTGAAATTCAGAAAACCATTTGCTTTTCGCTAGAAGTAGATGAAACTTCTGATTATCATGTCATTTACAATAATTATCAACTGTTGTCCGATACGCGTTACATGGTAATATGTATGAGAGGTTTTTAGGTTTAACAGACGTGAGTAAAAGCAATAAGGCAGAAAATGTTTTTGGTGTTTTAAAGAACAGATTAAAATTTTTTGATATCAAAAATAAATTGGTAGGGCAAACTTATGACGGCGCTGCCGTGATGTCTGGTGAATTGAACGGTCTCCAGGCAAAAGTTAAAACCACTGCACCACAAGCTTTATTTACTCACTGTCATGGGAATAGAATGAATTTAGTTTTGCAGGATAGATACGTGTAAAACAATTAAAGAATATAGTCTTTTCTTGCCAGTTTAGCTCGCTCAAATGGACTACTGTTTTAGAACAATTTGTTTCGAAAAAAATGCAAACAGTTTGTCAGACGCGATGAAATTTTAAAACTCGGTTAGTTTCCACTGTACAGATTTTCGTGAACAGCTTTTGGAAGTTTTTTTAATTTATTATCGAAGGCGACGATTTTGAAAGTTCTGATGTAATATCTTGATCCGTGAAGCAATCGGTTTGATAACTTTATTAAATGATTACTCTTTCAAAATTCTTTTAAATATTTTTAAGAAAGTGTTTGCCCAAACCGATTTGATATTCATTGTTGTTCAAAAAGATAGAATAAGAAAACTGGTGCAAAACCTCAAAGATTTTCGTAATGATAGTAGTTTCCAATATATACGCAGTGACGTTTTGGGTTCGCTTGATATTTCCGAACCACCCCAAAAAAGACACAGGCATGATACATATCTCGAAAAACGAGTATATTTTGAAATTTTGGATACCTACTATGTATTATGCAAATAGATACTCGTTTTTCGAATTTTGAAGATTTGCAAATTTTTGACCTCTTTGACGATTCAAAATTTAGAAGTTACCTTCGCCAAAGAATTTTCAAGATATTTATTATTACAAATTACGCTGATCCAAATATTTTCAGAAAGTTGGATAAGTTACAAAATATGTGTAATTTTATATAGTAAGTACTGCAATTCATTACAACAAACTGATCATCAATTCTCTTATTACCACCAACTTCTGCTTTAAATGAACGGGATTTCTCTTGTCCGAAACACCATGAAAAAAGAGAGAATGTCAAGTAAACCAAACAAAAAAATCTCCTATGATGATTTAAGCCTTTTAATTAGATGGTATACCTATATGAGGAGACAAAAAGACCTTGCCGACCCTGTCTCTAAGGCCACGAGCCGCCACTGGTTTAAAGTCAAAATCGTCTTTCTCAATTCACGTTCAACCGATGGCAGTTTAAACTACGTTCACCTTGAACGATGGAATTCAGCCATTCAAAGATTTCAGAACCCAGTTCAGATGATTTCATGGATTACGCATACGTTGTATTAACACAAAACGCTGTCATAATATAAATATGACCTATTTTATAATATTAAGCCTAACGATAAACGATAACAATATTTTTGTTTTTATTACATTTATTTATAATTATTAAAATGACTATTTGACTATAAATACTTAAATTTAAGACGAAGTAGTTTTCAATCCTAATAGTAAATTATTAATATTGTAAATATTAAAAATATTACTAAAAGATTTTTAAATTGAAAACTTATTGGTACACTTTTTTAAATTGAAAACTTATTGGTACACTTTCCTGGTGACACCTCCAAGACTTCTACAATTTGCAAGTCAAATGGATGCTGCAGTGAAGACGAGAGGGAAGGAATTATACACTATGCAATTCACATCCCCCGTCTGCAGCTGGTAAAGTTCCAACGGAAAAATGCACCTAGTTACTCTACGGAGTAATACGACTATAAAATAAAATAAAATAAAAATGTATACCATTTTTATTCAGTTGCAATGCGAAGGCAAAACAATCTTACTTTTCAATTAGAATACGGAGTGCAGTCCAGTCCCTTGAATCGCGATTTTCGGCTCTTATTGGAGCCTTCATCGGAAGGAACGTAGGCACTATTAGGATTGAAAACTACTTCGTCTTTCAATGCCAGATGGCGCTAGCCACCTACTATCATCACTTCGGTTGCAATGGGTGGGAAAACCTCTCGATACGAGTCAGTTAAAATATGGAGAACAGTGCCTACGTTCCTTCCGATGAAGGCTCCAATAAGAGCCGAAAATCGCGATTCAAGGGACTGGACTGCACTCCGTATTCTAATTGAAAAGTAAGATTGTTTTGCCTTCGCATTGCAACTGAATAAAAATGGTATACATTTTTATTTTAACTTAAATTTAACTTTATTCAAAAACAGCATAAAAAAGGTCCTACAAAATGGTGATAGTTTTTTACCTTTTGCCATCTATTGGCATTTCTCGAAAGCTGTAGAATGTGCACTAACAATTAGAAATGCATTCCAAATAAAACCAAAGTTCACCGGTAAACCTCGGTCAACTGAACCATAGATTAACACAGGTATGAGAAATCGACTCTAAGACAATAATAAAGTCAATAGTGACCACTACTGTCACAGTAACAAAGGAAGAAAAAATAAAAATCATTAAAAACAATAAGAAATGTAGTAAATAAGATATCAAATAAAGATAAGCACAATAAACCATGAAATACAAGTATAAATAAAAACTGTGAACATAGGTGCTTAGTAAAAGTGATAATAGATAAGATTTCACAAAGTAAAGATTAATACAACGGAGATACTATAAAAAAAAGACATTTATACAAAAAAGTATAAAAATCATGGAAAAGCAACTTACAGGAAAAATAGATGGTCTTTTACATAAAGTTTTTTCAGGCAAACATGATCATAGCTGCCAATCCCAAAAAACATTTACAAACCTGTAAGTGTAGCTTTCTTGCTGAATAACTTTAACTAAGTCCTTCAGTGCTGATCTCCTTCCACGATTAATAATTACAGCTGTAGCCAAATACCTCAAGATATGAGGACACATGGTCTGGATGGCGTTGAGGTAGTGTGGTCTATACAAGAACATTTCAATAATCAATTCTCTGCCCATAACATGATTGAAAAACACAAAGAGAGACCAATGGATCAACCAAGTCCTCTGTTGGAGAAGCTGCAAACTGTTGCCAGAAAACTGATTGGGACTGGAATCAATATATTCCCTCAGTTTGTTGAGATCTTCCAGGGCTGAATCCCAGTTTTGGTACAGAATTTCTGAAGCGAATTTTCCCCACAAGGCACTAAGATAGTTCCTGTCATTGGGAGGTAATACCAGCATACAGAAGTACAGGTAGGATGTAGATACTGTGTAGTTGCCACAGTCGTATCTGTATTTGGCTAGTTTGTGAAGACTGTCGATCAATTCAATTTCAAACTAGAAAAGAAAATTAAATTTATATTTTAACAATTATTATTATACAGTTTTTATTTACAACAAAAGTATAATACCATCCAAAGCAAATGTTTAACCATTAGTCTCCCCACAGTACTTTTAAGTACCACCAAAATGTTGGTACCTTAAAATCCTAAGTATTGAAGTAGATCTAATTTGAGATTGTTCTGTTAAATATCATTTATTATTTATCAGCTGATGTTTGATAATTCAAATGTCATTCAAACGATTTCGTGTTAAATACACAATAAGATTTTAGTCCAGAGAAATAAGGTTTTTGTCGGGACACTTGAGCAGCCAGGTTGCAAATGGATTTTTTGGGTACTATATACCTAATACATTATAAATACAAAAATGCTTGTCACAGTTTGGACGAGAAACTTACAAATAAGGGTCAAAAATGGCAGTTTTTTTTCATTTAAATCGTTACAGGTAAAAATAGGGTAATTAAATATCTTAAATAGTCTTCTTTTCGTAGATGAGCCAAGGTTTAAAATGGCACTTTTTGGATTTTGGTCCGATCCTTATTTGTTTTGCAAAATGCAAACTAAGACTAAAATTTCAAAAATAAAAAATGTGTTATAACTTTTGCGAAAATGGCCTTAAGACTCATATTGCACAAAAAGTTGAGTCAAGCATTCCATATAATGCACAAAAAATTTTAAGACGATTCGTAAATTAGTTTAAATTTTATACAATTTGTTTATCGCAAAGATCTTTCTTTTTTCGCAATGTTATTGTTCAGAAAATAATAATGACATAGCAATTCTGTGGAAACCACATGCAAGAATAATAGTTATATTTTTAAAGTATTGAAAAAAATCATTAAAAACTCGTTTTTATCACTCCGAAAAAAGTTTAGTAAAATAGAGTCATTTTTGGGTTCTAAACAATTTGAATAACTTTGGTAATATTGACTATAAAGTAAATCTATTTTGGATTTCAAAAGCTGGTATTTTTATATGAATTTTCAGAAAAAAACTTTTTGCCTAGGTTAATTAGATTCAAAGTTAGCCACTTTTATTATTAAATTCGTAGTTACTTCTATATACATTAAATTCTCCTGTAACAGTGTTAGTTACCATACTACTCCGAAACGGCTTGGCCGATTTTTATAAAATTTTACTCGTTTATCCTGTAGGACGTTCAAAAGGTTTTTATCTATTTTTTATACCCATAAGTTATAAGGGGTACCTTAAAATTATCTACCTTAATTGTATATGATGTAGAATTAAAAAATACATACAACCCTTAATTTTCACTCTTCTATCACCAACCCCTATTTGTTAATAGCCATCTATATATTTACATCTATAAAATTCTCCTGTCACAGTGTTAGTTTTCATACTCCTCCGAGACCGCTTGACCGATTTTTAACAAATTATATATGTATATTCGGTAGGTCTTAGAATCGGTCGTAATTTATTTTTCATATCCCTGAGTGATAAGGGGAGTTCCCCCTAACATTTTGTAATGTTAGGTAGGGTTGTGTGTACATAACGTACTCTATAAGACTACGAGTACATACAAATTTAAAAAATTATGATCAAAATCCATCAACAAGATCCAGCGATATTAATCGCAGCATATGTTTGCAGAATCAGTTTCATTTTTTGAGTGAACGTATTTTAGTAATTCCCCTCCACCGACTACGAATTAATTCCGTTCGGACGCCATTTTTAAAGCTTTATTAACCACTCTGCTGAGGTTCAAAGTTTACTCAAACTTTTACACATAACCTATATATCTTCAACTTCAAAATGGCTCTAGTTAGGTTGCTTAATTGTTATAAACAAAGTAGCCGTCAATTAAATACAAAAAAGTGGCTAACTTTGATCGTAATTAACCTAGGCAAAAAGTTGTTCTTTGAAAATTCTTATAAAAATACCAGTTTTTCAAATTCCATTGTAGTTTTAGCCTCCAGTCAATATTAACAAAGTTATTCAAATTGTTTATAAGCCAAAAATGACCCTGTTTTAGTAAAATGTTTTCTGAGTGATAAGAATGACTTTTTAATGATTTTTTTAAATGCGTTGAAAATATGACTATTCTTGTTTCATGCTGTTTGAATTGCTGTATCATTATTATTTTCTGAACAATAACATTGCGAAAAAAAAAATGCTCTTTAGGATAAACAAATTGAATAAAATTTAAACCAATAGACGCATCATCTTAAAATTTTTTTTTTCATTATATGGACTGTTTGACTCAACTTTTCATGCAATATGAAAGTCCTAAATTCATTTTCGCAGAAGTTATAGCAAATTTTTTATTTTCGAAATTTTAGTTTTATTTTGCAATATCCAAAGCAACAAGTAATCGGACCAAAATTCAAAAAACGCTATTTTAAACCTTGGCTCATCTACTACAAGAAAAATATTATAAATAAGATATTGAACACTCTCCCCTCTATTGTATAATCTCTATTGCAGTGACATATGCGACAATAGACTAACCAACACTAATTTGCTACAATTTGCTGATGACACTGCAGTGATATCATATGGAAAAAATTTAATAAAGACAATGGACTTATTGCAGAGGCAGGTGGATGACACAATATCTTGGATGAATAAATGGAGATTAACAATAAATCCTTCTAAAACAAAACTAATAATATTTAACCATAGAATCCAAGATCACTCACCAACTATAAACATATGCGACAATATTATTAAACCCTCCCAAACTGTTAAGTATTTGGGAATAGAAATAGATAACAAATTGACGTTCAACCACCACACAACAGTTATAAAAAGGAAAATTATAACTAGAGCAAAACACTTCAGAAGTTTAACATACAAGAATGAGGGAATTACGATTGAAACAGCAGCCAATATTTAGAAAATGATTTGCAGGCCCATGCTGGAGTATGGTTCTGCAATTTTCTATAATTCTAAAGGCCCTGCTAAAAATAATATAAAAGTGGCTGAAACAACTAGCCTTCGACAAATTACTAGAATGCGTCATCCTGATAATCCACTTCACAATCCATCCAACAGAATGCTGTACGAGGAAACTGGAATTGAACCTATTAATGAGAGACTCAATAAGCTGTTTAATTATCTCTTTATTAATGACAGTAACCATAGAGAAATAAAAAAAAGAGAGACGTCAAAGGATAGGGAATAACTGGCACAATCTTTCTGCGCAGGTAAGTAGCACATAGGGGCGCTGCTGTTTCTGAAACTAAAATTTACCCATGGTACAATAAAGTATTTTGATTGTACCGTGAAGAAAATTTACATTTTTGACAATTGACATTGACTTTGTGTTTTTAGGACGCCATTTTGTTGTGAGAATTTGCAATTTCCCGGCCCGGCCCGGCATAAATAGATAATTTGGCGGTTTGTACATGGTTTGTACTGAATACTACTGAACTGAACATATTTTCATTGCTGGATAGTGCCGGAATTGCTGAAATTGAATATCGGTAGGTGAAAATACAATTTTTTATACATTATATAATCGCCTTTTTCTGTATCGTAACACATATCTTCCTTCAAGCCTCTTTCTCTATATGTATAGTTTCCCATTTCCCTATGAATTTCTTCTATCCAGCTTTTCGTAGGTAATCTGTCGTCTTCCGTACGTTGTAGTGGCTTAAAACATCTTAGTTGCTTTGTTTACAATTTGTATGAATTGTATTGTATATTGTATCCATTATCTCCAATATTCTTGTATTTCTGATTTTATATATTCTTGATATACGAGCAGCTCTTATCCAGAAGGTTATTTCAGTTTCCCTGAGCATCTTTTCGGATTTTTCTTTTAGTGGTCAAAATTCGCTGCTATATGTTACAATGCTGTTATAGATGTTATGTTTATTTTCTTTGGAGATACTTTTGGTCCCATAGGATTGTGTTTAATAATGCCATAGCTTTCCTTCCTTGCGTGCACTTTTCTTTGCTATTCTTGTCCAATGTTCCATCTTGTGTAATTTTAAGACCCAAGTATTTATATTCCTGACAGTGATTAATAGTTATTTCATTTTCCAACGATAGATTTTGCTGTATACCTCCAACACACATATATTCCGTTTTATTGGTATTCATTTCCAAACCCCAGTGCAGGTACTCTTCTAAGATTTTGTGTGTCATATAATATTCAATATCGTTATAACCCTAGGCCGTAAGAATCTGATCATACGCAAAACATAGAGTGTATAGCATGTTATCATCAGTTTTATTTATTGACTTCTTAATTCTTACCATTCAAGTTTAAATTATAGGTCTCTATGCATACCATATCTCTTTATTGATTTTTAGTTTTCATTAAAAGAAAATTGATTTGTTTTTTCGTTCTAGGATTGGGAGTATAGACAGACTCGACAAAGACATCAACTTTTGAAAAGGATAATTACGAAGTACAGCAACATTAAAGATAACATTAATGTCATTAGGTGGGTAAATAATTATTTTATTTATAATAAATATTTTTACTTTAATCCACAGAGACATAAGATAAAAAAGAACTTTGTTGGTAGGTAGGTATATGACAAATATTTTGTGTTTTATGGACCTCGATAACTAAAATCTCTGTTTCCTGCAGTGGGTTCGGTGGACTTTTTAAATTAATAACTATGTCCAAAAATGTACCCTTAAAGTGGTGGTCAATAAATTTTAATAATTATTGTAAAAAATTAACATACAACCAAATTTTTAAATTACATTCATGTGGTGTTTACAACAAATCAAAATTGCTTTCTTTTATGAGTTAATTTCTCAAAAACTATGATGTGATTAATTACTGCATTCTACTAAAAGTAATGTTAATTCAATATTTTTCAGTAATTAATAATATTTTTTTCTTAGTTGCAAAATGCTATTTGTGTATTCTTAGAAATACTTTTACAAATTTAATAAGAAAATCACTTTACATTTTGAGTTAGTTCAACTCCCTAACCTCGATATTCACGCTCTATATGCATTGTATTAAAATTGCCTTCTGTTTTATTTTCAGGAACTTGGAATTACAGAGAAGTGATATAGACTAATCATCATCATCATCAGCCCCTCTAGATCCACTGCTGGACATAGGCCTCCCATGTTTGTAGACAAGTAGACTAATAGAATAACAAGTATAGTGTAAGTACATGTAAGTAGGTAGGTTAACACCTTGGCTACCGTGTGAGATGCCAGCATTTCACACAAAATATTGACTGTAATACCGTGTGAGACGCTGGCTTCCATTGTTATTAAATGATTTAAAATGCTCTAAAGCGAGAGTTTTTAGTTTCTCATATTGGTTTCAAAATAAGGATAAAATGGTACAAAATTACAGGTTATTAGTTTAAGTGATCGCTAACCAAGGTGTTAAACGTTAATAAAGGTATGGTAGTTATATTGTATGTAGGTACAGTTGAGTCCATGGTTCTCATTAATACCTGGAGAGATAAAACACATACTTGTTACTTAGCACCATTGTGTTCCACACATGACACTAAAGACAAACCAGCTACTGCCTGTTATTAAGTAAACATACATGTTATTTTTATGAACTTTCTAGATTCAGTACATCGAAAAAATAGAGGTGCAAAAAAGACGCTTGGGGACGTTTTCAGATTTAAGTACAATTTGCAACATTTCTGGTTTGTTTATTGTTTGTTTTTCACAACTAATTTTATTTTGGCATTAATTTACATACAAAGTTCACCTCATTCACACAGATTGTCATAACCACTTTCTGCCAATGGACTCAACTGTAAAATTAGTTTATCATTTTATAGTGTAAATACAAATAAAAAACTAGTATTGTAACAAAAGTCAGTGTTTTGTAAGTAGGTAGGTTAAATTTCAATAAAGGTTCTGTTTAGTTACAATTTATAGTGGTTATATTGTATGTAGGTAATATTAGTTTATCATTTTGCAATGTCAAATTCTAAATCCAAACCCAGTAAATATGTTCACGGATGTTTAGCTTCCTATTGTAATAACAAGTATTTTCATCCTGTCACAGACCCAGAGTATACAAATAAAAAGTTTTTTAGATATCCAGATAAAGATTTAAAAAGACGTCATGACTGGTTTGAAATTATTGGTATTGAATTTACTGAAACTAGGTGTTATTTATGTGAAGATCATTTTGAGGAAACACAATTTACAAGCAGTTTAAAAACAAAACTATTAAATAATGCAGTGCCCTCCAAAATAATTCACATATCCAATGTCCATGATCAACTTTTGCCTATACCTGCACATTTATCTGATGAAATCTCTGTTTCAAATGTACACATTTTTAGTAACAAAGAAATAGTTCCTCCATTAATAACCCAGTCAAGAATAAACGCTCAATTTCCAGTCAGCATGATAATGAGTATAGTATTACACCTAATTTAGACCTAAACATTAGAAAAAAAGCCACAACTCGATAAAACTGCCTTGTCGAAAAAACACTAAGAGCCGAAAAGTTTTAAAAATATTGAATTTAACTAATGGTATCACCATAATAATTTAATTGGAACGTACACAAGAGTTTGGGGGGTTTAAGGGAACAAAACCCCCATAAAATTTTTATGGGGTACACAAATTTCACTATAATTTTTCTTTAAGATATTCCTGCCATAAAAATGCCACATGTCAATTTTCAATAAAAAATCTCTAATAGTTTTCAATATATTCGAAAAAATCGATTTTCATTTTGTAACTTTAAAGGGCTGTAACTTTTTTTATGTGTATATTTGTAATAAGGTAAGTTAGGTTCATTCAAACTATTTTTGGTCAAAGAATAGGTGATTTAGTTTATGACCTGTATTTTTGTTACACTCTGTATATATGTATCCTATTTTTCTAAAAAGTTCTGAGAGAAATGTAGAATAACTTATAAGGTTTTTTTAGACTACTAGACAAATTTGTAATATATATCTGCATTTTGTAAAAGATAAGATAATTAAAGAATAAAGAGCGGGGACATGCATGCATTTTGTGTTGATCTGTGTTTTACATCATTATTTCAAAACAATTTTACTGCATAGATTTTCTTATTTTGTTTTATCAGCACTCCATACATGCATGCGGTAAGTGGGGGGTCCCCGTGAGGATTAATAAAAATATAATATATGTAGTTTTTTTCCCAGTGTTTATATTATTTCCTATTTTTCTGAAAGTTCTGAAAAAAAATATCTTTCTTTAGATATTTTTAGGCTACTAATCAAACTAGTAATATCTGCATTTTGTAAAATATAAGATGAATAAAGAGGTCGCCGTGAAGATTAATAAAAATAAAATGTGTGTAGTTTTTTTCCCAGTGTTTATTCCCATATTTTACGAAGATCTATTTACAAAACCAACATAACTGTATTTTTAATATTTTTTCTGTAATTTTTTTGTGTAAAAATGTAATTTCTATGAAAAAATTTAGAATTTTAATATTATTTATGACATAATAAAATAATGTGTAAATAATATTACAATTTCCAAATTATTTCATAGAAATTAGGTTTTTACACTAAAACATTAAAGAAAACTTAAAAATACAGTTATTTTGTTTTTGTAAATAGATCTTCATAGCTAAGTGAAATCTAAAATAATTTTAAATATCCCGCCACGCCCGCTTTTAGCCGTGTAGTTCGGTAAGTAGTTCATCGAGTCGCTAGCGTCTAGTGTGACAATCAAATGTATGCAACCAAGCACTCTCTTCTCTTTTTATTTCTCTATGACAGTAACAAAAATTTGATTGAGCCCCACATTGTGAAGATACCAGAGGACAGTGCCCGTAGATGTCCAGGAAGAACTCTTTTTGAAGAAATCTGCTACACATCAAGACAATAAACAACTTTATTCAAGTCATCATCTGTATTGTAACTAATTGTCAGTGATATTGTGATTACCGCCACATACAAATATTTTTATTTTTTTTTTAATTATTGTATTGTATTAATATTAACAAAAAACATATATTGTAATAATGTATATTAATTGTGTAAATTGGCTGAAAGACTTCGGTCGATGGCCTTTTGGTACATTGTATCAATAAAGTATGTCTCTCTCTCTCTCTCTAAGATATTGAATTACCCTATTTTTACCTGTAGTGATTTAAACGAAAAAACTGCCATTTTTGACCCTTATTTGTTAATAACTAAGTTTCTCGTCCGAACTGTGACGGGCATTTTTGTATTTGTAATGTATTAGGTATATAGTACCCAAAAAACCCATTTGCAACCTGGCTGCTCAAGTGTCCCGAACATAGTATATTTTTGCCTTATTTCCCTGGTGTATTTATACATAGTCTAAAGGATCATTGGAAAAAACTATGCTTTTTTTTTAGCTTGTTTTAAAACCAAGACCAAAAAACTAAACAAAAAAAAAGTTTATTTTAAAAGGTTATGACTGAAAAAATAAGGCAGACTTAAGAGTACTGTTGGGAAGTAGCTGTCAAACATAGATTTATAATACTCTAGATTGCGCCTTACGATCTGAAAATGGGTAACGGTTGCGACAGAGATAAATGAGCCTATTTGGTCGGTAGTCTCTTTCTAATTCAAGGGGAGTATCGACGACGTCACTATCCTACTCTGTCGTTGAGTATTTTAGATGGTTTGACAGTTCGAGCGGATGGCGACGAGAACTGGTCGTTTGTCTTCGGACGTGGATAATCCTGGTTCGAATCCCATACCAATCTTTACTTTTTTTATTTAATCAATATTGCGTTTATTAGATATTATTACATCTCTAAAATAAATCTATGCAAAGAAATATATAACAAATAAGAAAAACTGTGTAGGTACCTATAGATTTTTAAAAATATAAAAGCCAATGTTATTTTTTTTAATAAGTTAATGGTAGAATAGTATAAAGTAATTAAAAATATCGGTAAAAAATTACCAATAATTAATATCAACATAATGTACCATCGATTTATTAATTGAATCAGTCATTTCAAAAACAACACGAGTCACATATTCCTAATTTTACAGAAGAGCAAAGAAAACTTAACTATATAGTCGAAAGATGGATGAAATGGATGACATCAAAATTCAAAGTTACATTGTAGTTTTGTTCCTAATGTTTTTACTGGACTGGTGTCATTTTTGCACACAACGTTTATCTTAAAGGAGTCTATTCCTCTCAAAAAGTTAGTTTCTCAAAATTGTGGACTTGGCTGTTTTTGAAATGACCGATTCAATTATAAGTAATTAGACATTATTTTTATTTATGAAACTATTGTTACAATTTTTTAAAAAAGTAGAAGCAAATATTATTCACATCATTCGAATAAGGACGAATTTATATTAATAACGAATGACTTTTATTTTACTATGCAGTTCACAAATTATGTATTCCAATATTAACTTACTTACTTACTATACATAGGTACATTTATTATCTGCTAGATTTACTTAGGTCCATTTTTCAGATGTAAAAATATCTAAAGTAAAGTTGGTATGCGATTCGAACCACGATTATCCACGTCCGAAGACCAAAGAGCATTTCTCGTCACCACCCGCTCCAACTGTCAACACATATTACTCGATAAAGTGGGATAGTCACGTCGTCGATATTCCCCTTAAATTAAAAAGAGACTACCGACCAAATAGGCTCATTTATCTCTGTCGCAAACGTCACCCATTTTAAGATCTCAAGGCGCAATCTAGAGTATTATATATCTATGCTGTCAAAAAAATCTAAAAGTGATGGGAGCCAAGGGTGAAAATAACTGCTAAAGTAATGACCACAACATTTTCATAGAATTGTGGTTCGTAATGTGTAGATATGTACCTTGAATTCTTTTGACAAATATGTAATAAGTGTTTTCGAATCTCTCATGTTTTCCATATTCTTCATAACTTCTTCAGATTCCATAATCTTAAGGATAGGCTTAACCTCTTCTTGCAACTCTGCTAGCTGCTGCACAACATGATTACGCCTCTGTTTTAGGTCCTCGGGTATTTCCTGATCAGGGTACAGTTGTTTTCTGATATCAATAGCATAATCTATCATATTAGTCTTGCTTAGAATATCTAATTTGGCTTTTAACAGTTCGGTCTCATTGTAAATCTACAAAAAGAAATAAATATGTTAGCACACCATCAACAAACCTAACCTCTACTTACTCCTTTTGCGGACAGAAATTCCAATAAGGGAAAAACGAGATGCCGGTCTAAATACTGGCCCATCTTCGAAGTTAAGTCGAACTTTGCCATGATTGTGTTATTAATACTTTCTTCAATATTTACTACTTTCAATATTTTAAAATTCAACAAGCAGAGCTACGAGAAGTAGCCTCTAAAAAGATGACATATGAGTCAATTGTCAATTTTTTATATTCTGTCTAAATCTTGACCCGTGGCGTAGCGGCGTGTAATTTGGGGTGCCTATATAAACTTGAATCGACGAAATGGGCCTTTTGAGTTATTTAAAACGCTGAAAATTGAAAAGACTATTTTTTAGTAATAATAAAAACCGATATTTACTGCGGTTACGTTACATGATATTTAAGATTAAAATAGTATTGGATGTGGTAGAATGTAGACTCTTTGTATAATTACCAATTGAACAGTGAAGCTGTTAGATCAATTTTCCGATTCAATCATTTCTACTGTTCACAGTTCTGTGTTTGTGTTTACTTTTGAGTAGGTATTTCGTTTTCTTGACAACGAAAATGTTCGGTGTGGAATTAATAAGTGCGTGCCATGCGGAAAAGTGTATAAACGTAAACATGATTTAAAAAGACATGTAAAAAGTTTGCATCCCGACAAATTGGATGCAATTGCCCCTTTAAAAGTGCTTAAAGGCAACGTCTATAAGTGCACACATTGTGATAAACAATTTAGATATAAGTCAAGTTTAAACTTTCATGTCAAAAAAGTGCACACAAATGAATCAGTTTCTGCTTCGGTTTCTGCAGAAACTAAAACATTTCAACATAAATGTTCTCTGTGTAATTATCATGCAACTTTTAAAAAGGACTTTATTGAACATTATGAAACTTCTCATAGCATTCCTATACAATACGATACAATAGAGTTTTCCAACCATGATGACTTTATTTCTTGGAAGAATAAAATATAGCTTGAAACAAATGCTAGTTTTATTGCGGAAAAGGGAAAAAGGCAGGAATAGTGAACTACATAATACATAATATATGCCACCGTAAATAAACAGACCCGTTTCGCGATTCAAGTTTATATAGGCAACACAAATTACACGCCGCTAATATTCGGGTCAGGATCTAGAATCGAGTAATTTTTTCTAACCTATAAAAGTGTTGCCAACATTTTAATTATTTACAATAACGTGTTCTTAGATATGGCAACACTGCCATGCGTCATATAGAGGGCCTATTGACAAATTTCAATGTTCTGACCAGTGATGTGGGAGGGAGTCTGACGTATTGCGGGGGCTAAAATGATAAATAATTGGAAATTCAAAGTAATTAGTTTATAAAAAGTTATATTGTCCTCACACACAAAAATCTAATGGTTATATATGATTACATGTGAAGAAAAAATTAATTTACAAAAATGAGAAAATTAATAAAATCTGCTAATGGAACGACAAGTGGCATACATAATCAAATCACTGACATTTGACATTTACATTTACACAAATGTTGTGGTCGTAAAAGTTATCTCTATAGTTTTAAAAATACTCATTATTATAGAATATAATATTATAATTACATACTGAATATGGCCTCTTCATCGTCATTAGAAAATTTGGAAACACAGCTAGAGATGTTTATAGAAAATGTTCGTCAAATCCACATTATTGTAAGTGATTTCCAGCCTCAGAGTCAAAATGTATTAAATCAAAAACTGTAAGTATTTGGTCTTAGTAATTTGTTAAATTAATTAATTATTAAACTTCTTAAGGTTCCATCTGCTCTCGAAGGTTGGATATCATTATGGCAATTCTGATTTTACATACATCAGCTCTAAATAGTTGGTTATAGCTTAGACTAAACCATTTCCTTAGTAACCAGGAGGTTCGTCTTCTTCTTACATGTCTTTTACCTTTTATTTTGTCCTCTATAATCAAACTAAGCCGAGTATAATGAGGATCTTTTACTATTTGACCGAAATATTCAAGCTTCTGCCTCTTAATTGTTTGTATAATTTTTTTCCTCTTATTAACCCTATCAAGGGCTTCAAGATTGCTAATTTTGTCTACCCAAGATGCTTATAGCATTCTTGAATAACACCATTGCTCAAACAACTTGCAATTTCTTTAATCTCTAATGGTTTCATGTCCAGGCTTCAGATCCGTAGAACAAAGTTGTAAAAACGTATCAGTGCAACAAGCTTATCCTTAGATCCAATCTTAGATCTCTACTACATAATAGATGTTTCATTTTCGCAAATTTTGCCCTTGCTATTTCTATACAGTTTTTTCTGCGTTATGACTAACCAATATTCCTAGATATTTGTACTAGTCTACCCTTTCTATCTGGATATTATAATATGGAGTGTCTCATTGTCTGTTAGATGTTTTATAATGACCATGAATTTTGACCATTAAGAGTAAACAGTAGCAATCAACAGGTAGCAACAAAATATAACTTCGGGAGATAGTATCATAAACTTTGGCAACAGCGGTAATCTTTGGCATTATCTAAGATTAATATTTTGACAATATCATAGTCGCGCTAAATGGAAGTAATAGGATTTTATTATTAATAGATATTTATAAAAATAAACCAAAATGGGTGAAAATTTTATGTTAAGATAGGTATTTAGAAAGGTATTTGCATGAAATATCTAATAATAAAACAATAATAAATAATCATTTTTTGTTGTGAAGCGAAACAAATTTTGATTTTTGCATAATTTTGGCACGGTTTTAATGGACTTTTTCATGGAAGGTTTCACTTTATTTTTCGTTTGATTTACTTGTTCCATTTTGTTAAACTATTGATAATATTTTTAGAATAAAAAATCCTCCTAAAACTTTATATACTCGCATTAGAATTCGAAATATTTTTACGTAAAATATACTTACCTACCTACATATAACTAAAACTCACAATTAACAGCAATCTATTCTTTCAAAGAGGCCAACAACTTATACAACAACAACAAATATATGATAAATTAACTATCAATAAACACTACTTTCCTATGAAACAACAAAAACGAATTCTTAAATTAATACACTACTGCACTGAACAGATATCGTTAAAGATGACAGAACAGATTAGAGAAAATCTGACGCAGGTTTGTCAAAATGACAGTGATAATTTCTCTATGTTGCCTAATTAGTTATTTAGTTATAATATGTTCGATTTCTTGTTAGAAATAAAAGATTTTAGTAGTTCCAAGATTACACAAAATCTAGGCATGGGATAAAAGAGTTTATTTGAAGAAAGTTTTTTTTTTCTTAATGGCGGTACAGGCACCTTTTTTCAATATTTTATTTAGTTATAGAGTAATTTCCAAGTACTAACATATTTCTGAAATTGGGCTCTGTACCGCCATTCTTTATTATATTACGAATATGTGTGCCAAATATCTCGACAAAATATTCAAAATTAGAGACTCAATCTTGGAACGCATTTGTTGCTACCTGTTGATCGCTACTGTAGCCTCTTAAGTCAATTTTAATACCATATATGGTACACTTTTCATTCAACCATTCCAGTACGTTTGTCAGACTTTGTAGAATTGAAGTAAATATGACAGTGTCATCAGCATATCTTATATTATTAAGAATTTCACCATTTATGATCATCCTATACTTACACTCTGCTAATTACTAATATAAACATTTTTTAGGCAAGCATTAGTCCATGGACTACAAGAAGTTGACAAGCTCAAAGCACAAGTACAGGATGTCCACGTCCCATTAGAAGTATTCGAGTATGATTTATTCAATATTTTCTAAAGTTTTCTCTTACATTCCTTTTATTTTAGCTACATAGACCAAGGGCGCAATCCTCAATTATACACGAAAGACTGCATTGAAAAAGCCCTTGCCAAAAACGAACAGGTCAAAGGAAAGATAGATGCCTATAGGAAATTCAAAGCTAACATGTTGGTAGAGCTCAGTAGAACGTTTCCTAATGAATTGAGCAAATATAGAGCTCTAAGGGGAGATGAATAATGTAGATTTTTAGTTATATAAATGGTGTGTAGGTTTAGTTTGTTAATGTTTATAGTTTTTAACAACTAGAATAGATAATTTGTAATTTTGATATCATGGTTATAGTATAATGTAATGATATAATTTTAAAATACATAATTATTTATTGTCGAAGAGGTATATATAATTTGTTACATTCCAAGGATACTAAAATTTCCGAAACCTACACTTTCAAAGTTCAAAATGCTTGGTTAACAACACAGCAGAAAAACAAGATGATTTAAAAGATACTACAGTACAAATGAAGCTTACTTAGTGTACATGCACGTAAGAAAGAAAAGGAAGACAACGGAAAAGATGAATTCTATAACACCTTAGATTTAAACAAAGAATACAATCAATTTCCATGTCATAATGTGAAAATAATTGCTGTGAACCTTAACCTTCTACTAGGCCAATTTTATAAAGGAATTTTTTCTAGCAACTAGAATGAGAGCTTAGATGAAAATTCAAATGATAACGGGTTGAGACTAATAAAATTTGCAAGCACCAAGAAGAGAACCAAAATTTCCAAACAAGAAAAAATGATATACAAAGAAACATGCAAATCCTTTGATTTTTGACAATAAAACTTTACTCAGTTAGATCACATGTTCATATATGTGCCATTTTTCTAACCTTATGGACGTCAGAAGCTACTCCAAATATAGACAGTAACCACTTTCTTGTAATGTTTCCTCTACTGCTTTTTTGGATTCCTCAAACCCCGCGGAAAATTCACCACTGCACTGACTGACAAGTAGATAATATCACAAAGTCATAGCGTTCCGGTACTGCTTAATTTGCGAGTACGAAGAAAGCGGGAACAGTGGCGTACTGATAGATCAGCGGGCCCTGGTTCCAGTTGGGATGCGGGCCCGCCTGCTTGTTTATCAAAAGTTTTTAATAAATATTGAATATAAATCATCATATATCATAAAATGTATCATACATTTTTTATAAAAACTCGATCTAATTTATAGTTAATTTTACTCACGGTTGTTGCTCCAAATTTTAGAGAACCGTTTGGATTGACATGAAATTTGGCATAAACATAGCTAACATCCCAAGAAGCAATTGGACGTAATATTACGATATTACGATTACCTTATCCTAATAATTGACGTCGTTATTCCCGATGTCGGTTGGTCATCAGATTATATTACTTATTAACAGCAACGTTGGTCCATAGGAAAAACAGACGTTGTCCTTGGTTAAGGCTTATTGTGAACCAATTTTGTCCTTAAATTTAATGTCCCATTAGGACAAAATTGGTTGCAGGTCGTAAAATTGCTACTTGGGATGTCAAAGAAAAAAGATGATATTGTGCCGATGTGTGATTTTGTCCGGGGATGAGTTTCTTCCCTTCTCGGGGGTGAAAAAATACACGTTCAAGATAAGTCCGGAATTGGATAAACTAACTAATTCTAAGCAACTTTAGTTCCATAGATTGTTTTCACTAAGTCAATACTTTTTGAGTTATTTGCGAGTGAATATGTTCATTTTTCAACAAAAAAACTATGTTTCTAGAGGGTTTTTCGGAAATAACTCAAAAAGTTCTCTGTATACCCAGTAGGAGCGCAGAGTCGTAGGTAATGAAAAATAGGTTCTTATTCGTCAAATTCCAAATCGAATATTTTAAGTCATCACACCTTTTTTAAAGTGTTTAAAAATCTGAATTTCTGTTTTTCTTTAAAAGTTTCTAGCATCAAAAGTAAACAGTAGGTACGCTCAAAACAAAGTTGGTCATTTTTCTTGGTAAAAAAATCACCACGTAATTAGCATCTCAAATGAAACTAATTGTTACCGCTTCACAAGCACAAGTTACATTGACTTACCTATGTATTGTTTATATAAGTATGATCTAAAAGTTTTATCGGTTCAAAGTTCTCATTTTTGAAAAAAATTGGTTGAGTAAAAATTGTTTTTTAATTATGAAAAAAATTTTTTTAATAACTTAAAAATTATTGGTGATACCAAAAATCTCACGTAGTAGAAAAATAAGCTATTGTAAATATTTTGGACTTTTTGTTTTCCTGAAGACAAAAATTGGTTAAGGTATGGCGATTCAAAATTTGTATACACTCGTGATTAATGACTCGTCTAGCCCATTTAACTACAGCCTTTTCAAAAATAAGCACTATGAACCAATAAATCTTACAGATCTGATCTCAAATGGTTAGAGTAAATCACTGTTATTCTAACATTTTTCCTGTAACTTCAGGTGTTCCTCAAGGTTCACACCTGGGACCGCTACTATTTAATCTATTCATTAATGATATTACCACTTGTTTTTCCCATACAAAAGCTCTCCTTTTCGCTGATGACCTTTATTAAGTGCTTTACAATAATAAGATCTCATGATGATATTCTTGGACTACAATCAGATATTAATAAATTATCCCAGTGGTGCTCTCTTAATGGCATGGAATTAAATGTTGGTAAGTGTTATATTATGCGTTTCTGTAGGAATCACCATTTACTAACACATGACTATACTATTAACGATCAATCATGCACACAAATCAGAAACCTAGGCATAATATTAAACTCTTCACTCAGCTTTAAACACCACATTAGTACCGTTGCCCAAAAGTCTATGAAAATGCTTGGTTTCATTAAAAGAACATCTCGTGATTTCACAGATATAAATTCAATGAAAATTTTATATTGCTCACTTGTCAGATCTCATCTTGATTTTTGTTCTTCTGTGTGGTCTCCATATTATCTAGTTCATAAAAATAAACTTGATAGAGTTCAGCATACCTTTCTCAGATACGTAGCTTTTAAACAACATATATATCGTCTACACATATATTGAATTATTATTGAATATTACTTCATTAGAAACCCGTAGAAAAAGAAAAGATCTGACAATCTTATTCAACATTATTAATGGTAATAGTAGCTGTCCCGATCTTTTGTCAAAAATTGGTCTTTTTGTACCTACTCGGTCAACAAGACAAACTCAAACTTTTCACACAAGCTTTCATAGTGTTGTTCTGAAGCTATTTTCTTGTGGCATTTTTACAATTTTAACTATTTAATGGGAAATAAGCCACAAAATCATTTTTTAATAATATTGTGGCTTATTTCCCATTAAATAGTTAAAAGCTTTCATAGATATAACTATACTTACAACAATTTTTTACCACGAACACTTAAGCCGATGCCGCACTGCAGGATGCTAGATGGTGGCTTGGAGGGTGGATTTTAAAGGTGGATGGTGGAGGGTCGCTGCATCCTGGACGCAGTGAAAGAGTGAAATGAAGTCAGAAGTCAGTATCCAACTGACGGCTGAGGAATCGTTTGTTTCATTTGTTATGTTAAATTTGGTTTGTTTTTTTAGCATATCGTCATATTAGAGGTAAAACTCACTCACTAAACTTTTCAGAAAGTGGAGAAAAATCGACTTAAAGGCAAAAATTGTTTTTTAAATTCACCTGACTTGAACATTGGATTTTTTTTAATGCAACTGCAAAGAATAAATAAAACAGATATTTTAAGCCATGCTTCGTCACATAGTGGGTCTGCTGAGTCCCAAATTGCCCTTCTTTTATACACAGCACTTATTACGCTTTCATCCATAGCGAGGCTACCCGGATGGATTATCAAACACGACTGATATGGGTGGATAGACGCCTGGCGGACCACCGGGTGGGTAGATGGTAGTGGGAGGCCACTGCGGCTACCGTCGTTGTATTATTCGTGGTATAAGTAGCTGGATGGTCGCCAGGCGGGTATCTACCATCCACTATCCTAGCAAACTTCCTGCACTGCGGCATCGGCCTTAGACTTGCGAATTCTCTAAATGACTTAAATATATTCTGCAATTCCTAATTCCTTATTGGATAGATTTAAAAACCATTTGTTGAACATACAATGTTAGTGAGATAATTTCTATCAGCAATTTTTTAAGCTTAAACTTTGTTTGTTGTATATCGTAATGTTCTTTCTTTCCTTTAACTTATTAGCTTTGTTATCCAATAGGTACATATTATAATGTTTGTTCTTTGTGTTGACACTGTTTATGGTTTTGCTTTTGTCTTTGTAATATTTTTTTTGTAATAATATTTTCTGAATTGGGCTTGCCCGTAAATAAATAAATAAATAAATCTTGTAAAAAATACATAAGTAAAGTAATTTGAGAAGCGGTAACGATTAATTTCATTTCGCATTTTTCGACCAACATTATTTTGATCGTAACTTACTTACTTTTCATTTTTTTGGTTATTTGGTAGAACTTACTTACTTTTTATTAGCTATAACTCTGCTGCTATATACTGGTCTACAGACTTTATATAGATATACTCCACTTTTTTATCAGCTTTTGCTAGGTAATAGTATTTTTTAATAAAATACTTCTTGAGTAGGTATTGACTTAGTGAAAAAACAATATTGAAAAAAAGTTGATTATAATTAGTTAGTTCATCCAATTCAGGACTTATTTGGAACGTATATTTTTCTCGTTTTTTCTTTGACATTATTAGCTATGTGTATGCCAAATTTCATATCTATCCAATCCGTTCTTTACATTTTTTTGGTTTGAAGGTTTTGCAATATTTTACCGTGAGTGAATGGACTATCCTATCGTTTTTCATACTGACATGACTGATCAACTTTACGCCAATCGTTTTTATAAATAATAAAATTCAAAAATTTTCTACATCTAAATCTCCAGTCATAATAAATTAAAAACCAATATCGGAAAACTACTACAGCTTTTAAAAAATGAACATTGGAATGAAATTTATATCAAAAAAATAGAATTTCAAATTGCATATTTTGCTACAATAAGTTAAATAATTACATACAAATCTCTAGGGAGATAAAACCCTTAAATAAACAAATATCAAAAAAAAACTTGGATCGGTGAGGTTGATATCAAACGACGAGATTTTCTTTAAAATAAATTAGTGTCTATATTTTATCCTTACCACTTACCACTATAAATAATTGTCTATATTTATGCAGTGTTATGATGAGGGTGCTATAAATCCAAACAAAAGGAGCATTGAGCGTCTTGGAATTATTTTTATGGCGGTATAAAACGGTATAAAACTTGCATTGAATATCTGTTTCCGAATTTGCAGTTTTACAACTTCGTGCCAATATAAAAAATAGATACAAAACTGTTTGTATTAGCACGTGTTTAGGCAGGCAACGGCGGTTATTCTTTAAACAAGAAGTGCTGAGACAAGGGCTTTGTTTAGCAGGTAAAATGAAGGAACGTTACAATAAACAACGTTCTCTGTGTTATTAATAAATTTGGTTTTCAAACTATTGGATGAATAGGTATTTTTTGTTTTTATTTATAAATACCTACACAAAAATTAAAATGTATTAAGCAGCTACATTTCGCAGTGTGTACTTGTGTAGTTCAAAATGTCCCAAACAATTTAGAAACAAAAGAAGCAAAAAGCGGGCCCATGCGGAACCATGCTCAGTACGCCACTGGGCGGGAAGATGAGAAAATAAACACAAAGAAATCCTCGGGATAATAACTAGTATAATAAAAATGAAAGAGATCCTTGAAAGGGAAGAACCGAAGAAGAAATTTGAAATCTTTTATAACTTATGCAATGCCTGTTACAAAAACATCATTTTATTTTAACGCAAAAAAGTTGTAAAATTATTTTTACAAAAGTTATTCCATTTTAAATTGTTAAGTCGCGGATATCCTTGCTATAAGAAAAGAAAGATAAAATTAAAAAAATAATTATTCTTGACGATTTTTGTCTTTTATTGACTGGTCTAAAAATCGAAACTGTTCTTGAATGAATCCTAATCCATTGGTTCCAAAACGTGTACACTTTACACACGGTCCATCTGTCAAATCGAGTGATCATCCTTGACTGGAACAAAATTCGAACATTAGCAATCAGCTGATAACCATTGTTGTTGACGTGTAAATGAACGTTGATTGCGAAGGGCTCAGGGGGCCATAAAAACATAAGCAAATTGTCAATAACTCCTGTTTTCTGTGCTAAAAGTTAAACAAGTTTATTACCTACCTTTATTTATAATGAATTACTTTTTATAACGATTATAGCGCGCATGGTCTGATAGCAAATTCTTGTTGACATTTCAAAAATTATATATTCAAGATTTCCCTCTTTCATGGTAGTCGGTGTTGCGGTTTGTTGACTACTTGGTGGCCGTTTATAGTGTAGTGCAAGGAATCGACATGCTTGAAGGTTACGGACCCGTGGCACAAGCCTTCTTCGGCACCCTTTTCACATGGTCTCTGACAGCGGCAGGGGCCGCTGTTTGCTTATTTGTACGAGGCTCACAGGTTAGAAACATAACCTCAAATTAAATATAAACAAAAATAAAACGGCCCCCCAAACTGTTCCTATTTCATATTCATCAAATTTATATACTTACATTAGTCTCTTAAACTGTATAACATAGACTTTCATTCATCAGTTGTTCGTTTTTAGATGTTTTATTTAGTTTTTGTAGTTTTTATCTAATAGTGTAATTTTTGAATGTAAAAGTAGTTTTTTTTTTAAATGTGCCTTAGTATGTGAGGATAGGGCTTTTCATTCAGTCATTTGTTTGGAGCTTCTGTCATATGTAGTATAATCCGTGTATATTAATGTTATACACAGATTATACAACAACATATGACTGAAGCTCGAAACAAATGACAATCGATGAAAAAATGAAACTAAGTGATTAACACACTGACGGACAGTGCGTCAAATGTATAAGCAAGTGTTGTGACACTATATGTATTTTGCAAAGTAGAATAGGGAAAATGCAACGTCTATAAACGTTGTGTCACACTACATCAATCAAAATTAGACATCTATAGACTCTGTCCGTCAACGTGTTAACCAGTTATGATATGATTCTTCTTTAAGTGCCCTGTCAGTTGCTAGCAACAGGGCAATTCTGATCTTGCTTATGGCACTTCTGAATAGTTTGACAAATGTGAGCTCGAACCACTTCCGCAGATTTTGGAGCCACGAGTCTCCTGCCTGGCCCTCGCTTACTATCTATTTTCCCTTGGACAATCAATTGCAGTAGGCCAGTGGTGCTCAGACTTACACTGCATGCTAGTAAAAAAAATTAAAAAATATAAAGCTTTATTTCACATTTCCATTTGATAGAACGTTGTAACTACAGAGAGTTGTAATTAGAGATGTTTTCATCTTAATTTTACTTGGATGTTAATGCACTTTATGAAGTTCATCGCACTTCATGTCATCCACAAGTAAGCGCAGTCTCCACCTTTTCCATGTGTATTTGTTCCGTGAATCGCGATCGACTTCAAAAACTTTGGCGATCGACCGGTCAATCGTGATCGACTGTTTGAGCACCGCTGCAGTAGGCAATATGTGGCCTAGATATTAAAGTTTTCTTTGGTTAATTGTGCCCACGATTTCTTTCTCTTTTCCAATTCTGTGGATTACCTCTGTGTTGGTGACATGTTCGGTCCAGGATATACAAAGAATGCATAGGTACTCCCACATTTTGAATGCTTCTAGTTTTTTCATGAGCTTTTCTGTCAGCGTCCAGGCCTCCACACCATATAGTAAAAATGATGATATGATTATTTTATTCTAAATGTGGCAAAACAAATGACAAATAAAGTATATACAGGGTGTCCCGAAAATATTTGTCATAAATTATACCACACATTCTGGGGTCAAAAATAGTTCGATTGAACCTAACTTACCTTAGTACAAATGTGCTCATAAAAAAAGTTACAGCCCTTTGAACTTACAAAGTAAAAATCGATTTTTTTCAATATATCGGAAACTATTAGAGATTTTTTGTTGAAAATGGACATGGGTTTTGTTCCCTTAAACCTCCCCAAACTTTTGTGTATGTTCCAATTAATTCATTATTGTGGTACCATTAGTTAAACACAACGTTTCTAAAACTTTTTTGCCTCTTGGTATTTTTTAGATAAGCCAGTTTTTATCGGGATGCGTCTTCTTTTTTAATATGATTACATAAAAATTTTATGGGGGTTTTGTTCCTTTAAACCCCCCAAATGTTTGTGTACGTTCCAATTAAACTATTATTGTGGTACCATTAGGTAAACACAATGTTTTTAAAACTTTTTTGCCTCTTAGTCTTTTTTTGATAAGTCACCTTTTATCGAGATGTGGCTTCTTTTTCAAAAATATACCTAATAATGTAAATTATAAATAAATTTTCAGATTATTGACAGCTCTCTATAATCGTACTTAACCATATACAAATATGTGGTGAATTCGACAAATATTCAAAATATCTCGATAAACACTGGCTTATCGAAAAAGTACTAAGAGGCAAAAAAAGTTTTAAAAATATTGTGTTTACCTAATATGACAACAATAATAATTTAATTTTAACGTACACGAAAGTTTGGGGGGGTTTAAGGGAACAAAATCCCCATAAAATTTTTATGGGGTGCACAAATTTCATTTTAATTTTTTTTTAAGATGTTGCTACTACAAGAATGCCTCCAGTCCATTTTCAATAAAAAATCTCTAAGAGTTTTCGATATATGAAAAAAAAATCGATTTTCAGTTTGTAACTTCAAGGGCTGTAACTTTTTTTGTGTGCACTATTTTATATAGGTAAGTGAGGTTCAATCAACCTATTTTTGACCCCAGAATCTGTGGTATAATTTATGACCAATCTTTTCAGGACACCCTGTATAATCAATCTATCATTTCTACTGATTTTAAAGTCAGCTGATACTCCATTCCATTTCTTATTTCTGCTACAAGTCTTGCTTTACTGCTCCTAACCATTTCTTCTTTGGACATCCCCTTAATTACTTTTTCCCCATTTCTCACTCCTTCAGTATTGTTGGAACATTTCTGTTCTCTGACATTCGTATACATAACCAAGTCATCTAGGTATTTGGGCTCATATTTTTACTGTAATTATTGGTTTTCTATACATCCTCATTATTTCTTTATTTGTTCACCTTCTCCAAATATTCTCGTTTGCGGTATGGCATAGTATTTTGGGGTACGTCCTGTAAATTCAGTGAAGTCTTTCTATCTTAAAAGAGAATAGTCCGTTGTATTGCTGGTATTTCTCGAATAACTAGCTGTAAGAGTTATTTTACTAGATATAAACTTTTAACTGTGCCGTGCTTATATTTTTGAAGCTTGCGTTTTTATTCATTCAAATCTTGAGAAATTTAAAACTAATAGTCAAATTCACAATATAAATACAAGGCAGAATCAAAAATTACATGTGCCTTTTTCTAAAAAAAATATGCATTTTTACTCACCTGCAATAATAGGTCAAAGAATATATAATAAGGTACCCGAGCCAATAAAAAAATGTAAGAATAGAATAGAATAGAATAGAAATATGCTTTATTGTCACTGAAAATTATACAATTTTATGGACAAAGCTTAACATAGATTCACGAAAAAGATATACATAACAATAACAATAACAAATACAATTTTATAAAATTAGATAAATCGTCAATAAAAAAAATATATAAACAAGTTAAAAAAAAGTGAAGTAAAAAAACAAAAACCAATATATTGCAAAATTACTATAAATTGCAAAATTGAACCTACAACATAATATAATAAAACAAACAAAGGAACTAATAAGTTTAAGCTGCTGTATGTGACACCCAAATATAGATAAATACACTTTAGTTACTTGTACATTACTGTGATTTCTTAGTTAGTCATTAAGAAACTCTTCTACTGAATAATATGGTCTTTTAGATAAATGAGCTTTTGTCATTTTACGGAACTTGAGAAAGGATGTTGCAGATTTAAGTTGTAAAGGGAGATGGTTGTATAGTTTTTTTGCGGAATATAGTATAGATTTCTTTACTAACTCAGAAGACGGGATCGGTAAATAGACATCAAAAGTTGAATTTCTGGTGGAGTAGTCATGATGAGGCCTTGCTGGAAAGACATGCATGTGTTTACGAATTAAGCAAACAGTTTCTAAAATATACAAAGATGGAAGGGTTAAAATTTCGTGATCTTTAAAGTAACTTCTGCAATGGGTTGTTCTTCTGAGGCCAAACAGATATCTTATTGCTCTTTTTTGTAATTTGAAAATAACATCAAATTGGGCAGCTGTACTAGACCCCCAAAAAGGAAGACCATATCGAAGATGAGACTCGAATAAAGAAAAATATGTTATTTTAGAAGATGCTAAATTGAGTTCCTTCGAAACAGATCTTATGGCATAGCAGGCCGAGGCGAGTTTCTTACTTAACAAATCGATATGAAGGGACGATTTGAGGTTGCTGTCTAAAAGAATACCAAGAAATTTTACAGAATCAACGGTAGAGATCTGGCTGCTATTCACAAGCAGGGGTTGAAGAGCACCGTTATATGATAATGCTACCGTTTTATCCACGTTAAAGGAGAGTAAATTAGAGTCAGACCAGGTTTTTATCGTAAGAAGATTAGAAGTTATAGTTGCATGAAGAGTTGCAATAGTTGAGTTGCTCCAAGTGATACTGGTATCATCAGCAAAAAGAAAAATTTTTCCATCGATTTTTAAATTAGTGATGTCATTTATAAAGATCAGGAAAAGTAGAGGACCCAATACTGAACCTTGTGGTACTCCACATATAATGTTTTTGAGACTAGAGTCAGTATCATTTGCTCTAACCAATTGTTTCCTATTATCTAAGTAAGATTTAAACCAATTCAAAGAAATACCTCGCATTCCATAGTAATTAAGTTTTTTAATCAAAATGTTGTGATTTACACAATCAAAAGCTTTGGAATAGTCACAGAAAACAGTGGCAGTATAAAGATTATTGTTTAGTGCTTGGTAAACCTCGTGAAGTACAGAAAACATGGCATCAGTTGTACATTTATTAGTTAAGAAGCCGAACTGATTTTGTGATAAAATATTGTTATCAAAGAGAAAGGACATAAGTCGGGTTTTTATGAGCCTCTCAATAATTTTGGAGAGTACAGGGCGTACCGGTAGTAGAATGTGAAAATATTTAAATTAACTTAAAAGATTTTTTATTGCAGAATACGTTTTATTCTGTTGATGAATATTTTAATAGTTGACATTATTTTAAGTATATGCTAGTAATTTTACATTTTCTATTTGTGTTTGTCTTGTAATCTTAGGTTTAGCGTAATTTTAGATTTACATTTTTACTGTGACTGATCCTATACAAATTGTATTTGTCAAAAAGGAAATAAAGTATTATTATTATAATCCATGTTTCGCTGGCATAATCACTGTGGGTCTGATTATTGTCTCATGCACTGGCAGTTTAGCTGTTCTTGGCACATTTTTGCTCTCAGTATTGAATTTAGTGACCCTAGCGCTTTGCTCCCCTTCGTTAATCTTTTGTCTATTTATTTTCCTTCTTTTCTAGTGTTCATTATGGTTACTCCGTATTCAAATTCTGACACTTTTTCAAAACTATAGACAGCCTCTGCTTCTTTCAGTTAATATTTTTGCTATCATTTGTTATTGTCTTCCCTCATTGTGATTATACTATTCTTAAAGGAATAGAAACCTAATATTCAAACTGTACAAAAATATTTACTATTTTGATGAGAAAACATTCTTTCCAAATAAAAATTTCTACTTTAAATAAAATTCAATCCAAAAGTTTTGTTGGAAATGTATGGATAAGTACTCAATATTTGGATTATCAGTTCAAATCTTATATTAGCATATTTTGCGATGTATCTCCATTCTCTTGATGACCTATACAAATTCTTACTGTGCTTAATGGTTAATTTAACATACACTTCTATTGGTTCTATCTTTACCCTTTCGTGAGTATTCTGTATGAGGTTCCTAATGTTTTCTATGCCTCCTTGCTTTGGAGTTTCCCATTAAGCTATCTATATCTTTACATTTTTTTTTGCCAAAATTGGTGGTTTTACTCTTTATTTTTTTTTGTTTCATAAATATGCCTTCTGTCTTCTTTCCTGTGGTCAGCCACTTTTGGTAAGCTTTCTTCTTTTCTTTTATTTGGTTTTCTAACTTCATTGTCCACCAATAAGTCTTCTTCTGCTGCTAGGTGTATTTGGGTTTTCATATTTTCATATCGGCCTTCATTTGTTATCCATTATCTATATTTCTTTTTTGATACTAGTCTCAATTTATAAAGAAAGGAGATTAACTCGTTGTTTAGTTTATCTATAGGATACCTTTTTGAGTTTTTGTTTTCACCCTCGTTACATTTTATTTTTATTAGACTATTGTGACTGTTATTTCTTATGTATATTATTGGTCTCACCAAATGGTGGTCTGATCCACAGGTGGATCTACATATGGCTCTACAACTTCTGTTTAAAATACTGTTGCATATGTTCTGAAACTCAACCAGATTTCTACCTTTGGCTTTGGCCTTGTTCTGTAAGTCCCAGTTCTTGTACCATTGTCAGTTTTGGAACTTACTGTATACCAACAACTGACCATTATTGGTTTAACTTTTAACTGATATAACTTCTTGATCTTTGACTGTTTTATTAATTTTTTTTAATTATACGTAAGTACATTTTTTAAATTGTTGTTTAAAATTTCCATTTTTTTGACCACCAACTTTTATTGTTTCAGAGAAAACTACTGGATGCCAGTCTAGGTTTTGCTGCAGGCGTAATGACTGCAGCTTCCTTCTGGTCTCTTCTGGAACCTGCTTTGGAACAGGCTGCCTCATCTAAGAGGTATGGAGAAAATGGCGAGTTCGCCTTTATTCCAGTCGGAGCCGGTTTTCTCTTGGGAGCCTTGTTTGTGTTTGGTGCCGATAGGCTGATAACAGTGCTGGGGGTGCATTCACCAAATATGATGTTAGGTGAGTATTTACTGATTGCAAGTCAAGTTTTTTATTCTGTTAGACTAATGTAAAGTAATGTAATGAAGTAAAATAAGAAAAAAATGTACATTACAAACAAAACAAAGGTCACTGGTGTAATGTAACGAATTGTTGATCTTAAATGAAAATGAGTTGGGCACTTCGCCAGGTAAAGCTATTTTCAACATTGGTGAAGACAGGGCTGATTGATTCTGATTATTATAATACGGATGCACGAGACAAGAATACCACTGAGAGTGGAAACCAAATAGAAGGAGGAGAACAGGACATCTTAGATTACAGTGGATATGAACGGACAAATAAAAGCAGCAATGGAAAAGAGAGACTTGTGAAGAATATATTTATTATATGACAAGCAGGGCTGGATTTACATATGGGCTGAATGGGCTATAGCCCGGGGCGGTAAATTTTGGTAAAAAAGTAAAAAATGACGGGGGGAGGGCGGAAAATTGTGGATAACCCAGAGGCGGCAAATCTTCAAATCCGCCTCTGACGACAAGAAGAAATGGCGATTGAGATGTGATAAACGGCAAACAGAATATGCTGTGTAAAGCCATGGATAAGTATAACTGAACAGATTTAACTGAAACCCTCAAGGTCACTTGCACCGCATCATCGAACGTCTATCGTGCCTTCTCTTCGCGATTGCAGATAAATGGGTTTTACTGTAAGTAATTGTAAGTAGGTAATAACAAAGGTGTAGATTTCTATACACTTCCACACTAATTTTTGATGAAGTTGTGTTGGCAATAGATCGTCCAAAACGAAAAATATAACCATATTCAATGCCGTCTATAGGCCAAACTGATAACTTTTCGTGTTGCCCATGTAATAAGTAACAGAAAAGAATAAGTGCAAGAAAGCATCAAAACTGGTGTGAGTTTTGACTGAATCTCACCCCACCGTGACAAAAAGGGTTTAATTATTATCTTTTGCCTAATGTAAATATTTTTGGACCATACGCATGTCCCCAAAGTACCTAGAGGATGTCCTTCGATTATACAAAACAGTGAACTATTAGGAGAACTGGTTCTAAGACTTTATTTGGTCTGGTTTTATAGTTACTAATTAACACGATATGAAGGGGTTGTGCACACGAGAAATAAAAGTGATAAGCGACAAAAACGTTTATTAACAGCAACATTTAGTAGCAAAAGGGAGAGAAAATAGTTTATTATACAAATTTCCGCGAGACAATTAGCGAGAGGAGTAATTATTGTGAGAGTGTAACGTATTTTCACGACTAGTAGAGAGGAGCAAACACTTTAACACCACGCCTTACGGAGGCTGGTTAGAGACTGACTCAAATTCTATTCAAAATGACTGCATCATCTTATTTTACACTTTTCTGCCTGAAAAGGGACCACACACATGTTATTCTTCTAAAACTGCAAAATATTTTCTCGCTAAGGGTAAGAATGTCACTAACAAGAGCATATCCATCCACATATGTTTCTACCCTGGCGACCACCGGAGACGCCTAAACAGCGACCATATGTCCGGTTTATCTTTTCTGGTTAACCGTTTTAACACAACACTTAAAAACAAAATTCTTAAATCTCACTAGCAAATGGTACAGATTGTCCCAACAAATTTAAGAGCGAGATTTTTATATAAATGCGAATTAATTTAAATAACTGTTTTCACAACAAAAACAAAACAAAATTTTAATACGGCCTCGATTATTACGATTATTGTTACAAGTTACAATTATTATTCTATTCTTTCAAATACCTTTGTAATGTCTGAAGGTAAAGGTAAATTAAAAAATACCAATGCAACCGCAATTTTCAGTCAGCCTTGTCAGTTATTTGCGTAGATATTATGTTCTTGATCTATTTAAGTTGTTTTTACAAATTATTCAGATGCACTATTTACATGTATTAATATTATTTTAAGATCACTCAATAGAACAAGAATCATGCAAAAAATCAGTGGACTTTTGTTTTGTTTGTAATTTAACATCCTGGCTTAGTAACCGACGAAAATGATTTAACTTCACCACTATCTGGGGCAGCAGTTAACAAAATTTGCAATAGGTCGATAGGTACCATAAGAAGAATAACCCCGTTACTTCTTCCTATTGGTGATTAATTTATGTACAGTTTACATTTTTCTGTACAGTCCGGGATATCCATTCCAAGAAGTGCCTTGTCAGGAAGTACATGAACACCATCAAGTCTCCTTATTGTTGAATTTCTTTCCTAATTTTTCTTCGCCTGTTACGCATAATGATTGATTGGAGATTTTTAGAAAAAACGGCGACAGACATGTTGTTAACGTCCGCATTTATAACTACAAGTTAACTTTGAAATCTTTCTACTTCCGAGAAAATTACCAACAGGATTTTAATAACAATATTTCACTTGCCTTAAGAGTATATATTAAAGAATTATTAAAAGAATACAAAACCTTGCCCTTTAAGAAGTAAAAATGTGTAATATTCTTTCATGGACCTTGCGATAGAAAATGTTTGTTCCTTTAACATCGTATGATAACTACAGTCGGAAAAATGAAAGAATACCCATGTACGATCACATCAATCACTTATTTTGTATTTGCTGTCTTTTTCTATAAATAACAAACGTTTGTTATAGAAAAAGATAGCATAAACAAATTAAGTGATTGATGTGATCGTTCATGGGTATTCTTTCATATTTCCGACTGTATCTATTTACCGATTCAGGGACAAGTATTTTTTAGGATATTTGCATTAATAGGGTCATAAGAGCAGTTAATACAAGTAAAGCTTTCAGTATTTATTTATATAGAGTGTATCTAATAATTACTTTACTCTCAATTAATTACTTAATTATCAATTATTCTTTTTTATTTTTGTTTTATTTATTCTCATATTCCGTCTATTTATTTCAGCGTTAAATACACCAAGTAGTCGAAGAGACAGTCGTCGTAGTAGCGCGCGCAGAGATTCACACTACATTCCCGACACGGCTACCATTGAGGGATTCACAGAAACAGGAGGAGCGCTGCATCAGAGAAAGGGGGGTAAGTACTTTGCAATGATTGCAACTTGCAACCAATCAAAATACAGGATTTTTGTTGTGTGACATGAAATTTCCTCAGGTCTAGGGTTTTTGTACATACTTATAAATACTCGTACATACAGTTGAGTCCCCGAGTCTTTACCCGTGCGTCATCATTTAAATTAAAGCATACGAAATAAGTCGGAAATTTACTAATACGCTGTGAGCTCGTACGTAGAGGGGATATTTACAAATTCGCGAACGCCAGTAGTGACAAGTTTGTAAACGTTTACCGGAAATTTGACATAAATGTCAAAGTGATTAATTTAAAATTAAAATTAAAAACATTAATTATAAACAATATTAGTTGGTCAAAGCTGTGGTATATATTTTTACCTTAAATATACTTACGTTTTAAATACTGAATTTAAGTTTTTTTAATGTTCCGTAATATCTAATTATAAATAATCTATTATAATCTTAGCGCCATCTACACGATTATTGTCAAAGTATCCGAAGTAAGAAATTGATATTTTATCAATAGAACGTCAAAATGATTAGAAAAATCTTAAAAAAATCGATTACAATTTAATTACTTTTTTGCGTTGTAAATATTAAACGATAACAATTAAATAATAAATTTAAAAATTACCGGTAAAAGTTGAATTATTAACCGCTAGGAGCGACACCAGCGAAGCTCACAGCGTATAAACGCAAAGTAAGTGACAAAAAGTGGGTATTATTCCGATCACTGGTTATAGTATAAAATTTGACTTTATCAAATAAATAGAGAGTCAAATTTAAGTTTTGCTTTAAAATTTTGGTGCATAATTACAGCTACATTTGAAGTAGCTTAATAAATTATTTTATTATCATTGATTAATAAATAAATAAACAATTTATAAAAAAATTCGATAACATATTTTCTTTTTGTTATTTTATTCACTTTGGCGGAACATTAAACACAAGCATTCCTTAACTGTATCAATGAGGTTAGCCTTGTACGTTGTCAAAATTTATCGTAAAATAACATAAACTTATCATAAAATTTCTAACTACAATATAAAATTAGTTGTGAAAACAACTGTTTGTATACTATAAAAAACTTCAAAATGCAAAAATTCGACAAAATAACAGCAAAAAATTTAACAAACTGACAGCCACAAAATTAAACAAACCAAAACGTCAGAAATTGTACTTAAAATATGTGAAAACATCCCCAATCGTCTTTCTTTGTACCTATCTCTTTTCAATGCACTGAGTCTAGATCGTTCATAAAAATAACATGTGTTTTTACTTAATAACAGGCGGCAGCAGGGCCCTGAGCATGCCAAATGGAATTCTATTTTGCTCGCGTCACAAAATCGAATTTCACAATGCAAGAATCGACCGCTGCTAGGCAACGTGACGTCACTAAAATAGAATTATATTTTGCGTGCTCCCACTACTGGTTTGTCATTAGTTTCATGCGTGGAAGAGAATGATGCTAGATAAAAAGTATGTGTTTTATCTCGTTAGGTATTAATAACGCACGGGTAAAGAATCGCGGACTCAACTGTACTTTTGTATTTCTCATGAGACACCTAAACTAAGGATTCATTTATTATTTCATACAAGGAGTTCTTTAGTAAGTTACACTTATCCAACCATACGGAGATATAACCATATTTTTCCAAATAAGTGCAGAGATTATCGAGTCTCATCTGAACTAAGAAGAAGAAGAAGAAGAAGAGAAGAAAAGATGAGTTAAACCTTTTAAAGCAATGAGAAGTCTTAGATCTAAAAATCTAAAACTTCTATCGTTGAAACCAAAATACTGGAGATGACCTGAATTCGTGCTTTCTAAAATTTGCAAGGCAAACGAACGATACATGAAGCAAACTAGTGGGAATCTAAGATTGCATTCCACAACCCGTCAATTTATCTAGGTAAAATTCTCTCCACATATGCTCTTTACTGCAAAATACTCTTAACAACTTTCTAAACTGGTCCGCCAAAATTGGAGTCAAGTTTTCATCTAGAAAATCCAAAGTCATACACTTCACTAGAAGACATCACCCTCACCCTCCTATACTTCACCTAAATTGATCTCCTCTTCAAGTGGTTTATAAACACAAATTATTAGGAGTAATATTCGATAAAAGACTTACATGGAGAGATCAGATACAGAACACAAGAACAAGCTGCCTAAATAGAATCAATATCTTAAAAACTCTGGCTCACCATCAATGGGGTGCAGAAGAGGAAGTCCTCTTAAGAATTTACAGAACCTTGATCCGCTCTAGATTGGATTACGGAAGCATTTTCTACATATCAGCGTCCGACACTCAGCTTAAAAGCCTGAATACAATTCACAACACTTCCTTACGCATTAGCCTTGGAGTATTTAAATCAAGTCATTCTGAAAGTATCTATGTCGAATCTTCAGAACCCCCACTTTTTATAAGACGGCAACGTTGACTACTATCTTACTTCTCTAGAGTATCTGCTAATCCGAAAAATCCAGTCGTTAAACTAATTAATACCCCCACCCTGTTCCAGATAATACTTACCCTCGATCACATTCTTTCTCACAAATTTTAAAAACTCTGCTAAAAGATACAGATCTAACAATCACAACTCCTGTTACTACGTCCAGTATTCCTCCGTGGACCAAAAAGCTACCTACTGTCGTTACCAGCTTAAATCGATACAAAAAAGAAGAAACACCCAGAACTCTCTTGGTACAGAAATTTCAAGAACTTATATATACACAGCACTATGACAAAATTCTTTACACAGATGCCTCCAAAGAAGAATAGGCCGTCGGATGTTCCGTCACCACCTCAAATACAACAGTAGTATCATATCGACTTTCTCCCAGATGCAGTATACACACAGCTGAATTGTACGGAATACTTAAGGCATTAGAGTTGCCCACTACTAACGAGAAATCATCAATGATATGTACCGATTCTCTCGCTGCGATTGGTTTAATCAAAAATATATACTCCTTACATCCCATTGTACAGAGCATCCACAATATCTGCCAACAACAGTCAAAAAATGGTATTTCAGTAACCATCATCTGGATATCATTTCATGTTGTTGGTATCAATGGAAATGATAGCGCTGATCAAGCAGCAAAACAGGCCTGCTCCCTTGAAAATCTAGAGAACATGCAACTTCACCAAGATCTAAAGGCTAAAATCAAGAACAATGTATTAAGCACCTGGCAAACACACTGGAACACGCAAAATACAAAGCTACGCACAATCCAACGAACTGTTACCTCCATCACCATGCCCCAAATGAGCAGAAAAGACAATATATTTATCAGAAGGCTCAGAATAGGTCACACTCGTTTTACTCATGGATATCTGATGTCCTCTGAAAATCGTCCTCGCTGTGAACATTGTGATGAGCCATTAACAGTCCAGCACATAGGTATTACTAGAATGTGTCCACTACAGAGTTCAAAGAGACTACTACAACTTTCAAAACAATTTAAGTGACTTACTCGGTTCTACAAACATATACAGTGCCATAATCTGTTTCCTAAAAGACTGTCACCTTTATTACTTAGTGTAATTATGTTGTTGTAACTTGTATCCTAACTTGTATAAAAACAAACTGTAATTATTGTATGTAAATAATATTGTAAAATTTTGTACCAGTGTCAATGGCCAATAGTTGCCGAGACACTTTAATTTAAATAAAAAAAAATTCTCTCCAATTTTGATTCCGTGTATGTACTCAGATAGGAAAAAAACTAAGAGAAAATGAAAGGCAGTTAATACTTCATTTCGTTTCAGAGGCAACCACCATCGTCTAGACCAGCGGTTCTTAATCTTGTTGAGTCATGTACCACCAAATTCTTTGTATTATTTTTGGTACCATCTAACTGAAATACCTACCTAGCTAGGTGATCTAATTAACTATAATAATGGTGCTGATTTTGGCTGTTTTGCGTTTTGTGTACCACCTCAAATAATGAAATGTACCACCAATAGTACATGTACTACAGATTGAGAACCGTTGGTCTAGACTTTAGATTAGAGGAATCAAGGAATCAAGAGTCGATGAAATTTTACCTAAATGAATTGACCGGTTGTGGAATGCAATCTTAGTCCCTCCTAGTCTGCTTCATTTATCGTTCGTTTCCCTTGCAACTCTTAGAAGGCACTAATTCAGGTTTTCACTAGAATCTTGGTTCCAACGATAGAAGTTTTGAGTTGGCCATTGAAATCCAATATGTGAGGTTTTCTCCAAAAAAGTTCCAACCACGTGGGGAGAGTCCTGTGTTGCCCTGGGTAACATCCAGGTTTATCTTTAACATCAGATGATTTTTATATAAATATGTAAAATAACTTTATCATTTACATTTAAAGGGTTTTACCCAATACATTTTGGTGGCTCAGGCATGCAAATTTTGGCTTTTAAACACTGATGATGGATTCCTTAATCCGAAAACGTTTTGTATTGTGACCCTTATTTAGGGTATTTTAATATATACCTTTTACAAGAAACTTGGTATTTTTTTTAGAAGTTTTAGATTTTCTCATTTAGACCCAGCTTTTGCTTAGTACCTTGAGTACCTTGGGTTAAATCAGGGGTAATAGTAGGCGGTTGAAGTGTAGCACTGGACCTGTTACCTTCCTTATATACCATAGGCCCTAGATATAACAGACTACCCTGCTATAATCCCAAAGCCTCCTCACTCCTCAGCGGTATAAAACGGGAGACTATTATTATTACTTTTGCTTAGTAAAACGGTTTAGTCCAGAGAAATAAGGTTTTTCTCGTGACACATCCCCCTCCAGGCCGAAACCAAATTTTTTGAGTAGTATGGACATCTATATTATTAACCTATATGTTTCCTGCAGCCGATTTTGATGATATACATAGTTATAAACAAATGAAGATCGAAAAACGGTAAAGTATCGCTTTTTTCGTCTATTACCAAAAAGTTAAGCACTTTAAACAAATTTGAGAGTAAGAAACTCATAAATCGTATAAAAAACTTCAATATGGCATTCGCTGAATATGTCCAACCTTATTGGTTGCTTAGAAAATTGCAAAATAAATCATAAATATTGAGTTTTTATAAATATTCGTAGCTTAGGTAAAAATTAACTTAGAATCTTCTTATTACGCGGAATGCCGAGACTTCTTGTACTTAAATTATATTTTAAATTTCAAAGCAATTGGTCAAATAGTTTAAAAGTTATTTAATTTATTTTTCCCAAATTCATTTTTTTTGCAACACTATAAGTCAGAAAATTATGAGGTTACAATAATACTTCGGACAGTTTATGAAAGAAGAACATTTATACTATTACCTTAATTAAAAATAAATGACAAAAAATAATTTTAAACAGTGTAAAATTATTTTTCAAAAACATGTCCATTTTTTGCTTACTTATAAACAATTAGAATAACTTTTTAACCGTTACCCGTAGAAAAATTATTTTTTCATATTTAGAAAGACTGAATTTTTATACACATTTAGAAAGAAAAACAACTGTTCTAGGACATTTAGGGACAAAGTTAGCCCCCCCCCATTTTTTTAATTCACATGTTATTGCAAAATTATTTTGCAATATCTATAATTACTTTTTGTCATTTTTTTTAAATTAAATTAATACTGTAAATTTTCTTCTTTCATAAACTATCCAAAATATTACTGTAACTTCATCATTTTCTGACTTACAGTGTTGCAAAAAAAATTAATTTTGGAAAAACAAATTAAATAACTTTTAAACTATTTGACCAATTGCTTTGGAATTTGGGGTGTAATTTAAGCACCATAAGTCTCAGCATTCCATGTAATAACAAGGTTCTAAGTTAATTTTTACATAAGTTATGAATATTTATAAAAACTCAAAATTTATGATTTATTTGGCAATTTTCTAAGTAACCAATAAGGATAGACATATTCAGCGAACGCCATATTGAAGTTTTTTATACGGTTTATGAGTTTATTACTCTAAAATTTGTTTAAAATGCCCAATTTTTTAGTAAGAGACGAAAAAAGCGAAAATTTACCGTTTTTTGATCTTCATTTGTTTATAACTATGTATATCATCAAAATCGGCTGCAGGAAACGTATAGGTTATTATTATAGATGACCATATTACTCGAAAAATTTGGTTTCAGCCTGGAGGGGGATGTGTCACCAACACGATATTTTTTTTCCTTATTTCTCTGAACTAGTTGGTTTTCGTTCTGATTCAGACCAGACCACAGGCTTCTCTGAAGATCGCAAGAGGATGATAGTTGCCTCTGAAACTGAATGTCTTACTTAACTGTCTCTCATTAAACCTTTTAATTAGTGAACTAAATATTTTTCGATGGTTTAAGACTATCTGAAATAAAAATATTTGTAAAAATCGTAACGTTTAAACATACAATACATAAATATTATCTGGGAGCACTCGATAATAAAGATCAATTTACTTACAAAAACATTATTTTACTGTATTAGTCAAAACCACCTTAACAGCCAAACAAAACACTGAGATTGCGTTATCATTAAATCGAAATATTTCCCGAAAGATGGAACAATCTTTTTATTAGAGTAATTAGCAAAACAAATATTACTAACTCATCTACAGTGCCAGACTTAGAACACGAGCAATTAATGAATAAGGATCTTTGTTGATTGAGCTTGTCATTTTTTACGACCATTTATGTATCACATAATAATGGGTCTTAAACCGATAGAGACTTATTTGCTTCAGTATTGCATATAAGTTATTTTTGAAGGTAAAGTTTGAACATTTCATCAAATATTGCAAATTATGGTGTGCTTATGTGGGGAATATCACGTACGCCATGTGCATTACTTGTTGCACTTTTCCAAAAGAATATGAGTCCATTTGCCAAATATTTTCAGTTTAATATAACAACAGGGGTATGGTTATTTTACTACAGAAATACGCTTACCTCTTTCAATATTTCTGACATCAGAGCGTTGCCAAAACATTACAATAAGACTTTTCATCATTGCCATGTTCCTCGTCCAGTGAGGAGTTAGGCATCATTACTTGTCAAAGATATTTTGTTTGTTCTTGTTTACTGTACAAATAATATCTAGGTACAATTCTTTATTCTAATTAATGATGTCAATCGGTATTCATTGCTTGCCAAAATATATGTAAGGAAAATGGTTAATATTATTAGAGATACTGGATACTGCTATGATTTTTCTCTTGTTCGTGTCTGGTTTTTCATGATTATTGATGCATCTATCACTGTACTCTGTGCTCATAATTCCAGACATATTTGCATCTGTGTGATTTCTGGAAGTCTCTACAGGGTGATTGATTAGTGGGGTAAAACTCAATAGATCCGCTATAGTAATATATAGCAAGAAAAGTTAATAACAAAAATGTTAGCCATCTTTGAGCTTCACATTACAAAATTAATTAGAATGTTACAGGTTGTTCGATAACACAGTGGCAGACCAAACTTATGTTTTTTTAAATGAAACATCCTATATTTTATTTTAAAATCGAAATCCTGTTAACTTCTCCATCACAAAACTATAAAGGTTATACAGGGCATTTACAAATTTATAACCAATTTTATATGAAAATCGTAGCAAGTTCAACTCCCTGTATAAATAAAAATAAGCAAAATAGCAATGGTTTATTAATGCCATATTTTTTTACGTATTGTCAAAATTTTCAAGAATCATTGATATTGCTAATTTTCTTTATATCAAATACAGGGTGAGTCAAACCGCAAGTACATTATTTTCTCAGTAATTTTAAATGGAACAACCTATATTTTATATCACTATTGAAAAGTACCATTACCGTACTTTACTTTTTAGATAACATTGCCTATGTCTAAATTTATTAGTTTTCGAGATATTTTCATTTTTCAATGGACCAGTAGCGTGGCCTCCCAAATCACCAGAATTTAATAAACTGGACTAATTTTTTGGGGTTACGTTAATAATGAAGTTTATAAAATACCTCCAACAACAAGGGATGAGATGAAAAATAGAATACAAAGTGTAATTCGATGTGTTAATTTACAATTGCTTCGTAGAGTAGGTAGCTCATTCAATGATCGTTTTTAGGCGTGCATGAATGTGTTGGAGGTAATTTTGAACACCTTATGTAATTAAATATTAAAAATATTTTATTAAAAGTAGCTTCTAATTTTTTCAAGCATGTTCTTTTTTGCAAAATGTATTACTGATAAATTATTTTTCGTTCTATTTGTTTACATTTGCATTTACATACAAAAGTACTGTTTAATTGTCTTCACAAATTGTTGTATTTTGCGTTTGTGTTTTTTTTTGTAAAATGTGTTTTTAATTGTTTCAAAAATGTTGCATGTTGTGGTTGTGTGTTTTTTTGTAAAATATATTACTAATAATTTATTTTTATTTCTTTACTTGCTACATTGTTACATTGATTACCGGATTGATAACCAGTAATCGTCAATTGTCAATTCAGTCATGGCTTACTTAAAATTTAGATAAATTTAGACACCTAAAATAATTTGCTCTGAAAAATGAAAATATCTCGAAAACTAATAAATTTGGACATAGGGAATGTTATATAAAAATAAAGTACGGTCACGTACGGTAATTTTACTTTTCAATAATGATATAAAATACAGGGTGTTCCATTTGACATTATTGAGAAAATAATGTACTTGCGTTTTGACTTACCCTGTATTTGATATAAAGAAAATTAGCAATGTCAATAATTCTTGAAAATTTTGACAATAAATAAAAAAATATGGCATTAATAAACCATTGCTGTTGTGCTTATTTTTATTTATACAGGGAGTTGAACTTGTTACGATTTTCATACAAAATTGGTTATAACTTTGTGAATACCCTGTATAACATAACAAACCTTTATATTTTTGTGATGGAAAAGTTAACAGGATTTCGAATATAAAATAAAGTATAGGGTATTCCATTTAAAAAAACAAAGTTTGGTTTGCCACTGTGTTATCGAACACCCTGTAACATTCTAACTAATTTTGTAATGTGAAGCTCAAAGTTGGCTACAAATTTTGTTATTAACTTTTATTGCTGTATGTTATTATAGTGGATCTATTGAGCTTTACCCCACTAATCAATCACCCTGTATTATTGATGTATGTTTTATGCTCGTTTATCCTGACACTTGGGTGTTCTTGCGGTTTTTCCCACATAGAAATTGTTGCATTCACAGAGTATTATATAGATGCAGTTCTTTGATCCCTCTTGTGTGTTGTTTGGTTAGATTTTGGACATGATATATGTCAGTGTTTTAGTTGTTATGATGTACTTATTTCCTATCATTTTTAACTTCTCTGATAAGTCCTTTACATATGGTATTGCTGTCATCGTTGAATCCCTTCTTGTGAGTCTTTTGGGCCCTGATTCTAATCGACTCAAAACAAGTCGCAATCGAAATTAATTGCGACTCCAAAAAAGTGGTTGATATAATTTCGAGTCGAAATTATTATAATTTCGAGTTGAAATTATTGTGACACGGACATGAATGAATGGCCGAAAGCGAGGTTAGGTTTAGTTTAGGAGATGTGTTTTGTTTGTTTCTTTCAAGGAAAACTAAAGCAAAAGGTATTAATATGGCTGGGCTTTATGGAAATTTGCTGGTTTTGGAGAAATTAGATAAAATAATATTACATTAAAAATATAATAATTGAGAATTTACACAATGTGAATTATCAACTAATTCAATGAAAGATGTAAGGTAATAATCTGGGAAAATTAGTATAAAACAAGGAAAATTATGTACCAGCTATTTTATTGCTGGACATGCTGGAATCAAATCTTAAGATTTCATATATTAGTAATATAGCTATGCAAAGTCCGCAGAAAGTGTTCTATTTGGTTTATAAACAAATTAGCGCTCCGAAATCTTTGTTTCAATTGTTGCTCTGTAACTCAGAAGATTTTAACGTTAAACCAAAAACACTCACATAAAAATTCACTGTAATTTAATTCTCCACATAGATATTTTTTTCGATTTCCTTCGGCGGAAATTTTCCTCGGAAAATTCTAGTTTTTCAAACAAAATCTTTAATTTTCAACTAAAATTTTAGGGAAGTAATTATTTATCAATAATTAAATAACTTGGTGACATAAATCTTTTTTGTTATGAGTGTCTTGAAGATATGAAAATTTTTATGTACAAAGAGGACCGGAATAAAAAGGTAATGGTTGAAAGATTGAAATCCTGTTGTTTATAACTCTGTCGCAAATGCCGGTCAAATTTGACCGGTTATACCTGGAACCACTCAATTCGATTTTTTTTTCTTCGAAGAAAAAGCCGTGCCCTTTTCAACAGGGTTAACTTAATTTAATATGATATTTTCTGAGGGGTTCCATTTGTTTATAAGCCAAAAAATTGTTTCTTTATAACATTCCTGAGACGGCTCAGATAGTCCAATTTCAATTCTGTAAAGTACGTTGAATAGGTATAGAGTTTTTTATACGAAAATCATAGTTATTCTGGTGTATCATAATCTTTCTGGTTATTATTTCGACCGATATTTTTTAATTAACATTTTAATTATTGCTAAACTATTGGTTAGATTGTCGCCGGCCTCCTGATATATATAATCTACTAGGTATAAAAAATCTTTCATGTCACCAATTTATTCAATTTTTGATAAATAATTACTTTCCTAATATTTTAATTGAAAATTGCAGATTTTTTTTGGAAAACTCGGATTTTTCGAATAAAATTTTTGTTGAAGGAAATCAGAAAAAAAATAATTTTGTGCAGAACTAAATTGCGGGGAATTTTTATTTGAGTGTTTTTGGTTTAAAGGAAAATTCTTAGGAGTTACAGAGCACTAATTGAAAAAAAGATTTGGGAGAGCTAATTTGTTTATAAATAAAATAACACACTTTCTGCCGACTTGTCATACCCCATATTACTAATATATGTAATCTTAAGATTCGATTTTAGCAATAAAATAGCTGGTAAATAACTTTTCCCAAAATGACATTTTTTCGATAATTTGCCCAGACTATCAACAAACGTTGCGGTGGTTGAATAGCCAATAAATCCAATAAACAGGAGGACTAACCCAAATTCTGACCAGTGTCAAAATGATAACGTTAATATCCCCAGTTGGAACTAATATCGAAATGAATAAGAATCGCTATAAATTGCAATCTGTCATGACGGAGTCGAAATTAAATTGCGACATCGAAATGAATTAGAATCAGGCCCCTGGATTAGTTGTGGTTTTTTATTGTTTTCTTCCTCCAATCTTGTGAAATTCCTTGTTTAAATATGACAGTGGGTTATCATTGTTTATTACAATCTTTTTTAGCAGAATTTTTCTTCTTAAAATGCATTTTCATTAGAGGAGGTGTTTTGAGCTCTATCATATAATGATTTTTGATTTTATAATTCCCTTTTTGATGTTTACGTTGTGATTTGAGATGTAATTTAAATATCTGTTGGTGTGGGTTAGTTGAATTATTGTTTTCTTTTTCCATGGTGAATTTGATTGATTGTTATTTGTTGTTGATGTCTATCCGAAAATGAAATGCTTCTGGTTCTTGAGGCGAAATGAAGAAAACATCTACATATCATACCATACTGTGGGTTATTTGTTGTTTGTCTCGTTTGTGAGACAACATAAAGCTATTATTATTATCATGAAATTTTTTCTGGAAGTTTTCATTCTTCTCTTCTTCTCTTAAATGATCGCATAAAAATGTAGTTGATTAATTTAAATATTGAATTAGGTAAATTGAAATATCTTACACTTTGTTTTTTTTTGTCCTTTGCAGTAGGTATAAAGTCTGTAGTAGTACAGAAAGATATTGAAGATAAAGTTCGTATGCAGAGTTTCGACGAAACGGACGATTGCAACATCGAGGAGATCCAGAACGGCCAGTGGAAGAGGATTATTTTGTTGGTTGTCGCTATCACCGTTCACAACATTCCAGAGGGTTTGGCTGTTGGTGTCGGCTTCGGGGCCATAGGAAGTTCGCCGTCTTCGACATTAGAGAAAGCCAGGTAAGTGGGTTTATTTGTTTTATATAGCATCTGGAATTGGACAGTGGAGACGTTGAACATACAGCATACAGCTAAGAACAAGGAAGATCGCAGATACTGTGAGAGGCTTCAAAATACTGTGAGAGGCTTCGCATGCTCGAACTAGATAGATATGAGTAGTATATATGTAAAGAAGAATTAGAGTTTTTAGAGGAAATAGTCTAAAGGATTGATGTCGGGTAATCGCGGGGGTCATTCAATAAAACCACGCATTCCAATGCATTTTTTACGAGCCAACTTAGGTATAATACTATTTTCCAATAAATGTAAATGACACCATTTAAGTTTCTAGATATAGTGTGTAGTATTCACGCATCCATTGCGTTTCCATACGTTTCCATCATTAATTAAAAAAGTATCCGCATCGCAAAACATAACATTATTTAAAACATTTGGATCGTTTTGATTGTAACATTTTTCTCACTTACTCTGTATACAGAGTGGGCCAAATAAAAGGAGCCACCCCGATATTTGGCAGTATTTCTTAGATTTTAAGAAAATAAAAAAACAGGTCACTTTTTGATCTAAGGGGGACACATTTTTACGGTACAAACATCTGTCATTTGTCATTTCCCTCCCTCCCACTTCCCCCACCCCTTATTTTTAAATAGGGAATAGGGGTCGTGTGCTAGCTCATTTGAAAGGTTATTCAATTCTCTATTCAGTAATATCAAGATTGACATAAAAATTTATACAGGGCGTCCAAGAAAAATTATTTTAAATTAAATTAATTGACACAAAAAGAAGAATGTATGTAATTTATTTAACTCAGAATACATTCTACTGCTGATAAAAAACAGAAAAAAATATTTATCTGATAAATAAACACTGTTTGTTACTTAAATTCAATAATATTCAACCTAGCAAGAGGCAGATGGGTGAAAGCTTGATCATTAAAATTAAGCAAAAAGCAGTGTCTATTTATCAAAAAACATTTTTTCTGTTTTCTGTCAGCAGTAAAATGTGTTCTGAGTTAAATAAATTACATACATTCTTCTTTTTGTGTCAATTAATTCAATTCAAAATAATTTTTCTTGGACACCCTGTATACATTTTTAAGTCGATGTTGATATTACTGAATAGAGAATTGAATAACCTTTCAAATGAGCTAGCACACGACCCCTATTCCCTATTTAAAAATAAGGGGTGGGGGAAGTGGAAGGGAGGGAAATGACAAATGACAGATGTTTGTACCGTAAAAATGTGTCCCCCTTAGATCAAAAAGTGACCTGTTTTTTTATTTTCTTAAAATCTAAGAAATACTGCCAAATATCGGGGTGGCTCCTTTTATTTTTGGCCCACTCTGTATATGTTACAGTTCAAGTTGATTCTCAGTTAGAGTTGACTATTCCTAGTTTGATTCAACTCAAACTAAAACGGTTAGTGAGAGTTGATTTGAAAAACTTAATTCAACTTTTACTAGTTGAAGCAGACTCTTCCTAACGCTTGTTAGTAAAAGTAGATCGCGTGAAAACAGAATCAACTCTTGCTAGTTTGAGTTGACTATTCCTGGATCGATTCAGTAAAAAAGCATAGCAAAAAAATACAGCGTGTTTTATATATGTTCGTTCATGGGTATTCTTTCATTTTTCCGACTGTATATCGTCTCATTTATAGACGGAGAGCTAGAGCCGAAAAATCATCGTCATAAGTAATATGGAGTTTTTCCTGTGAAATGTGTCCATTTTATATTGACAATTATGACCCCTTCTAGGCTGACACCTCAGTGGATACAGGAAGTAGCAATAAGGGATGAAAGGGGAAAGTTAGTGCAGTCATTAAAGTTTTTCACCTCCTATTTTGTTATACCTCCATCGATTTGCATGAAAATTGGTGACTAGTTAGAGCACGCCTCAAGAAATAAAACTGATTTGGTGCCAACTTGTACTTTTACCCTGGTGGTGAATACCACCCCTTCCCGCGTGTGAAAACAATTTTATTAAAAATAACCCAGCAAATCGATAGGCGGACAAATTTTAAGTAAAATTTGTTATATCATGTTATTAAAATAAATCAATACTTTTTGAGTTATTAAAGATCAAAGATTTGTCTATTTAAGAGCATATGCGTGAAGTTACGGGTGATAAAAAGAACATATTAATTAATTGTATCTTAGTAAAATATTATTTTTATATTATTTCGATATTTAATTAAATTTTTTCTATCAATATAAACTGAATATGTCCAGAAACTGGGGGGTGTCCAATAATGGGTACATTTGACATATTCGAATACACTTTTGCTAAATTTATAATATCGAAATAATATAAAACTAATATTTTAGTAACATACAATTAATTAATATGTGTTTGCGCCAATATGAATATATATTTCATTTATTTTAATTCGGGAACGTCTTGGCAACACAGTTCTAAGTAAGCATAATCTTCTGTCCTTTATGTTAAGTCAGTCAGTCGTTAACAAACATACGGTCGGAACATATAGTACACTTTGACAATTTTAATTTGATTTTGTGTGTGTTTTCCGTGAGACAAATTGACGATACCAGACAACATATTTTCGGTAAGTTCCCTTCTTTTATCCCATCCTTCATTTTCCTTAATGCCACCGAAAATAGTGCTTCAATATTTAACAACACGAAGAAAATCTAAGAAAATCTCGGTAAGTTATTATTATTAAATATTTTCCATTTGGTTTTCCTAAAAGCCAAAAAATAATTGGTCAATTTCGAGCTCAGATATTCAGCGTAGGTTTACAGTTTGCTTTGCTTAGTTTTGTATTATTAAATAATAATATTCTTATTTAGAAACAAATTGTTCGGTAAAATTTAATGTCGGCACGTATCGAAAAAAAAAACTCTGTGATAACTTTTTGCTGATTTTTGTATTTGTATCGTTTTTGTTTCTCGGAACAACTTGGGCTTCGGTCGTGAAAGAAGTTAGGTTTTTATATATTTGCGGTGTTGTCAAACGTGAATATTTTTCGACTCAATCGGTTACGGAAAAATTCGGATGTATGAATAAAAATTATTTTGTAAACAAATACTAAATTTGATTCACGGTTCTAAACAAAATAAAGAGTTTGCATAATAACTGCCCGGAAGGCTTGTTTTTTAACAAATCTCTATAATTAATTAATTTTATTCAAAATTTGTACTCAGACCTGGTTTGTTATATGCTACAGTTTTCTTAAAGTAGACTTTGTTTTTTTTCTGATTTTGCGGATTGATTTCAGTAACAATGACTACTTACGAAAGGCAATTTAAAATATTAACGGCTAAAAAAGAAACGCTTTATACAATCATTCAGACTTTATATGACTTATCGAAAAACTTAACTACGGATAACACCATTAAAAAATTCACAAACTTGTATCAGTCGATGGATTCGACAAGGACAGAAATTCTCAAAATTTTGGATGAAATCAACGCAGTCGGGTTTGACGTTGATGAAAACTATAAACCAGATTTTCAGGTGATGTCTGTTATTAACGAAATGTGTTGTGAAGCAAGGGCGGCTTATACAAAATTAAACCCAAGCACCAATATTGTAAATCCAACTTTACAGCAAAGTACACAACAACAGTGTAATGTACACAGTCTTTTGCCAAAAATCACTATTCCAGATTTCCACGGGGAAACAAAGGAATGGGAAACTTTTTATTCGATTTACAAACCATTGGTACACGATAATTTCCAGCTGACGGATGCAGATAAGGCTCGGCTTTTGGTTTCACATTTAAAGGGATCGGCCCTTAGTATTTGTGCGGGAATAGCTACTTCTGGGGATAATTATGACACGTTATGGAAAGCACTTTTAGAAAAATATCATAATAAAAGGTTGTTAGCAAACACTTATTTACAACAAATTTTTAATTTTAAATCCTTGCAATCGGAATCTGAAAAAAATCTAAACAGTTTTTTAGAAATCTTTGACGCCTCGGTTAATGCCTTAAAAAAGTTGGATGTCCCGGATTTAACGGATTTTATTTTACTTTATCATGCACTCTCAAAACTGGACAGGGAAACGGTAAAATCTTTTGAAAATCACATGCGCGGAACGGTTATTCCTACTTACACGGATTTAATTAAATTTGTTAAGGATCAAACAAAAATTTTGCATAATAGTGACTCACAAGGGGCTAGCTCCAGTGGCTATCATAAAAATAAAAATTCGAAATCATTTTTTGTAAGCCAGCATGAGAATAAAAACAATAACAGAATGCCTTTTTGTGTTTTATGTAAAAAATCGTCACATTTTTTGGGTAGGTGTGATAAATTTAAGGCTATGAATCCTACACAAAGGTACGATTTGGTAAAAAATAATAATTTATGCTTTCTGTGTTTTTCCCAGTCACATGGTGTAAGACAGTGCTTAAAAAGACCGTGTGCCCAGTGTGCCAAGAATCATCATTTTCTTTTATGCGCAGGAAAACCGGAAATAAGGGGTGCGAAAGAAAATAATCAAAATAATCAACCAAATTCTGGTGTCGGTATTCCAGAAACGGGTTCCAATAACCACAATTCGGGTTCAGTTAATTGTGCGTTTCAAAATTCTAGTTTTTTGAGTAGAAATCAGGAAAAAACGGTTCTATTAGCAACGGTAACGGTATGTGTGTTAAATAGTCCTTTACAAAATGCAACGGCGCGGTTTATTTTGGACAACGGTAGTCAGTGTAATCTTTTGACCACGGAATGTTGTAAAAAACTAGGTCTTAGATATACAAAAATTAATTCTTCGGTACAAGGTTTGGGACAAAACTCTCAGTCGGTAAGGGGAGTAACGGACATTATTATCGCTTCGCGTTTTGATCAGACTAAAAAATACGATGTTCAAGCTTTAGTTATTGATCATATTACAGATAAATTGCCAAAAACGAAATTAAATTTGCAAACTTTATCGGAATTTAAAAATTTACAATTAGCGGACGATAAGTTTTTTGAACCTAAATCAATCGATGGCATAATCGGTGCGCAGTTTTTTCCTATTCTTTTCGGCGGTAATCGGATTTTGAGTTCTTCAGGTTTAGGGGCGGCTTTAGAAACAACGTTCGGGTATGTTATTATGGGTCAGGTGGATACGGAATATTCCACTCCCATAAATTTGCTCACTTTAAGGGAAGAAACATCGATTGAACAAATTTTGACAAAATTTTGGGAATTAGAGCAGGTTCCAAAACGGGAAATTCCGGATTTAGACGCTATAGAATGTGAAAATATTTATAAAACCACGGTTTCCAGGGATATATCGGGCCGGTTTACTGTTGCATTACCTTTTAAAAGTTCACCAAAAAATTTGGGAAATTCAAGGGTTTCGGCGGAAAATCGGTTAAAAACCTTGGAAAAACGGTTAACAAAATCGGACAGCTTGCGTGCGGATTACAATAAAATTATGCAGGATTTTTTGGATCAAGGATACTTAAATTTATTGGAAAAAGAAGATTGTGACTTATCCTATTATATTAGTCATCACCCTGTAATAAAATTAGAGAGTTTAAGTACACCTATACGTATCGTATTGGATGCATCTTGCCCTTCAGACAGTGATGTCTCTTTGAATGATTTATTGCATAGCGGGCCTAAACTGCAGGCGGACATATGCACTTTATTAATAAATTTTCGGCTTTTTCCAGTAGCATTGAGTTCGGATTTAAAAAAGATGTTTTTACAAATAAAATTAGTACAAGATCACTGGCGGTTTCAAAGAATATTATGGAGATTTGATCCAAACGAGGAAATAAAAACGTATGAATTTACGGTGGTTGCGTTCGGTTTAAGGTCGTCACCTTTTTTAGCGCTACGGACGGTTCAGCAATTGATAAATGAAGATGGCAAAGATTATCCTTTAGCTAAAAAATATATTTCTTCGGGGCTATATATGGATGATTTTTTAACGAGTGTTCCGGACGAAATTGAAGCTAAAGAATTATATAATCAATCGGTAAATCTCTTCAAAGGTGGTTGTTTTGACTTAGTTAAATGGTCGACTAATTTGGACAATTTGTTATCAGAGATTCCGCTGGAAAAACGTTTACAAAATTCGGTTACATTTAAATCGGAGACTAAAGTTTTAGGGATGCAATGGGATCCGCAGAGGGATGTTTTGAACTATAGGTTAACCACCCCCGATAAAAATTGTACAAAACGTAAGATTTTATCTCTTACTGCAAAATGTTATGATCCTATTGGTCTGATTGCTCCATTTATTTTGCATTTAAAGTTAATGATCAGGGAGTTATGGCAACTAAAATTGGGTTGGGATGACTCACCCCCGGATACGATTAAAAAATCATGGGAAAAGGTATGCAATGAATGGCAAGATTTTTCAAAATTTGAGGTCCCTAGACATGTAGGAGCCATGAGGGATGTTCCGATTATGATTTTGGGGTTTGCGGATGCAAGTCAAGACGGTTACGGTGGGGTAGTTTATTTAAGGGTTGTAAATTCTAGCGGTGAAGTGAGTGTAAGACTGGTTGCTGCAAAATCGAGATGTGCACCTTTAAAAAAGACCATGACCATTCCGAAGCTAGAATTATGCGCGGCTTTGTTGTTATCATCTTTGCTGAAATTAATATTTGAAAATTATAGCAAACTTACTCATATTTCACAACTAGTTGCGTATTCTGATTCGACCACGGTGGTGAGTTGGTTAACTTCGGCAAATACCAAAGATATTTTTGTAGCTAATCGAGTGCAGCAAATTAAAGAAAACCTTCCTAATATTTCATGGCAACATATTGAAGGTAAAAATAATCCCGCGGACTGCTTGTCAAGAGGGTTGACACCCTCACAATTAATAAATCATGAACTTTGGTTACAAGGTCCTAGTTGGATAAAATTACGGGAATCGGACTGGCCTTCTTCAATATTAGAATCGGATATTTCGGAGGTTAAGGTTTTGGTTATTGAGGAGGAGAAGCAAGGTGAAAAAATTCATCCCTTACTTGAATTGGTTGAACGTCATTCTAGCTGGCATAAAATTTTACGGATTACGGTTCGGGTTTTAATGTTGTTAAAATTAATTCCTGTGCAAAAATTAATTACGGCTACTGCGCTAAGAACAGCAGAATGTTATTTAATTCAGTTAATTCAGTTAAAACATTTTGAAACTGAAATAAAAATGATAAAAGAAAACAAACAATGTAAAACACAGCTTAAGAAATTACGGCCATTTTTACAAGACGGTTTACTTATGGTGGGGGGACGACTTAATAATTCATCCCTTAGTTTTTCGGGAAAACATCCACTAATTTTACCGGGAAAAGAAACGTTAGTTGAACGGATTGTTGATTTTTATCATATAATTTATATGCATACGGGGGCATATTTGCTTGAAGCTTTATTGCGTCAAAAGTATTGGATTCTTGGGGCAAGAAATCTTATAAGAAATCGGGTTTTTAAATGCAATCGTTGTTTTAGAAATAAACCGAAAATTTTGACACCGCTCATGGCAGATTTACCGGTATCGAGGGTTACTGCTACTAAACCCTTTTTACACGTAGGGGTTGACTATTTTGGGCCAATAAATATTACATTAGGTAAAAAACGTAATGCGGCGGTTCATAAATCGTATTGTTTATTAGCGGTTTGTTTAAGCACAAAAGCGGTTCATTTAGAATTGGTGAGTTCTTTAAGCACACCACATTTTATGCAAGCATTTAAAAGACTTTTAGCAAGAAGGGGCCCATGCAAGGTTTTGTATTCTGATCAGGGATCATCTTTTGTTTGTGCGAAAACGGTTTTAAGTGAAATTAATCGGTTTGCTAGTTCGGAAGAATATCAAAATGCACTGTTATGTGAATTAAATTTGAACGGTGTGGAATGGAAATTTATAAGTCCACAAAGTCCGAGTCACGGGGGTCTTTGGGAAAGTAATGTAAAGAGCGCTAAGTCGCATCTCTATAAGGTCATAGGGGATCAGTTGTTAACATATGAAGAGTTAAATACTCTATTAATTCAAATAGAGGCAATCTTAAATTCGAGACCTCTTTGTCGTCGACCAACTGATTCATCTCAAATATCGGTATTAACTCCATCACATTTTTTAAATTTAACACCGTTAGGAAGTTTGCCGGCCGACGATTTAACAGATTTAAATATAAACCGGTTAGATAGGTTCCAGTTAATCGATCGAATGGTGCAAGATTTCTGGAAAAGGTGGCGTTTGGAATATTTGACTACCTTACAAACTAGAGAAAAATGGAATATAGATTTGCCTAATGTTAAAATCGGAACGGTTGTTATTTTAAAGGTAGACAATGTACCTACACTTTGTTGGCCGTTGGCCATTGTTACTGAGGTTCATCCGGGTAAAGACGGAGTTGTTAGAAATGTTACTGTAAAAACTTCGAAAGGGACATTTACACGACCAGTTTTGAAGTTATGCCCTCTTCCGAATCAATAAATTTACAGTAATATCTTTTGTATATAGTTATAGGTATTTTTCATTAGAATTTATTTATTTTTTTTCGATTATTTTTTTTGAGTTACGGTAATTAACTCTGAAAATTTTGGTATATTAATTTATGCCTGGTCCTTTGAGTATTTATTTGGAACTAGTTTTTTTTATTGTGTTTTCGGCACAAATTGCATACAGATTTGGCTGAAAAATGGGTTTTTCAGGGCGGGGGCTATGTTTGCGCCAATATGAATATATATTTCATTTATTTTAATTCGGGAACGTCTTGGCAACACAGTTCTAAGTAAGCATAATCTTCTGTCCTTTATGTTAAGTCAGTCAGTCGTTAACAAACATACGGTCGGAACATATAGTACACTTTGACAATTTTAATTTGATTTTGTGTGTGTTTTCCGTGAGACAAATTGACGATACCAGACAACATATTTTCGGTAAGTTCCCTTCTTTTATCCCATCCTTCATTTTCCTTAATGCCACCGAAAATAGTGCTTCAACATTTAACAACACGAAGAAAATCTAAGAAAATCTCGGTAAGTTATTATTATTAAATATTTTCCATTTGGTTTTCCTAAAAGCCAAAACAATATGTTCTTTTTATCATCGGTAACTTCACGCATGTGCTCTTAACCCGCCATTACACGCGCTATGAGGGAATCCCTCACCATATTTGTTTATAACCAATGAAATTGTGTAAACTAGTACGATAACCTTAAGCACCTAAGTATGAAAAAGTTATAGAATATTTCAGACGGTCAGTGTGCTGTGTGATAGTTGAAAGAAGAGACATCCCTCTTCAAGTGAGGGAATTCCTCACTGCGTCTGCAATCACGGTGAAATCACGTTTCTGTTATCTCAAAGAAACTTTTAGGTTTTTATTTAATATTTAGGTAGGTTTAATTAAAATATTATTGTTTGGATTAGGTTAGGAACAGTGGCACACCGAGCGGGGGTTAAAATCCCACCCATAGCATATAGAAATATATATAGGGTGTCCCAAAAGTAGGGGAACGGTCGAATATTTCGCGAACTGATCATCGGATACAAAAACTGAAAAATGCGTTTTCAATCATTTTCAAAAATCTATCCAATGACATTAAACACCAACCCCCACTACACCCCCTGGAGGGGGGGGGGTGGGGAGTAACTTTAAAATCTCAAATGGAAACTCCTAGTTTTTCTTGCAGATTTGGATTCGTTAAGTAAAAGTAAGCAACTTTTATTCAAGACATTTTTTCGAACTGTGGATAGATGGCGCTATAATTGGGAAAAACGATTTATCCTGATACCATAGGTAAATTATAGAAACGGTCTAATATCTCGAGAAATACACTTCGAAATGAGAAAGCAAAAAACAGGTTTTTAATATTTTTCAAAAACCTATCGATAAACACCAAAAATGACTCTCCAACCCACCCCCTGGAGACGGGGTGGGGGGTAAATTTAAAATCTTAAACAGCAACCCCCACTTTTTATTGCAGATTCGAATTTGTCATGAAAAATTAAGGAACATTTATTCGAAACATTTTTAAAATTGCTAATAGATGGCGCTAGTAAATCATATTTTTCCAATTAAAGCGCCATCTATCAACAATTCTAAAAAATGTTTCGAATAAATGTTGCTTAATTCTTCATGACGAATCCGAATCTGTAATAAAAAGTGGGGGTTGCTATTTAAGATTTTAAAGTTACCCCCCACCCCACCTCCAGGGGGTGGGTTGGAGGGTAATGTTTAGTGTTATTCGATAGGTTTTCGAAAAGTATTAAAATTTTTTTTTTGGTTTCTCATTTGGAAGTGTATTCCTCGAGATATTAGACCGTTTCTATAATTTACCTATGGTATCAGGATAAATGGTTTTTCTCAATTATAGCGCCATCTATCCACAGGTCGAAAAAATGTCTTGAATAAAAGTTGTTTACTTTTACGTAACGAATCCAAATCTGCTAGAAAAACTAGGGGTTTCCATTTAAGATTTTAAAGTTACCCTCCACCCCACCTCCAGGGGGTGTAGTGGGGGTTGGTGTTTGGTGTCATTGGATAGATTTTTGAAAATGATTGAACACGTATTTTTCAGTTTTTCGATCCGATGTTTAGTTCACGAAATATTCGACCGTTCCACTACTTTTGGGACACTCTGTATAAAAGAAGGTAGGAAAATGTAACTTGTCTTTCACAAATAATACAAAAAACTTTCGGTGCCCAAGCAAACCCCCCCTCCCCCCAGAGGAAAATTCTAGGTGAGCCACTGGTTAAGAACCCATTTTTAAATTTACCTATTCTAATTGGGAAATAAGCCACAATTTAACTTGAAAAATTGATTTAATTGACGTTTCGAATTCCACCTCGGACGTCGTTATCAAAATACAAAATATTAATAGTTAATTACAAAAATGCCACAAACAAATAGCTTCAGAACAGTTGTTAATTTTAATTTGTATTTTTAGTAAAATGAATTCGCGTAAAGAACGTTAATTTCTTCAGTGGCTTGCTGAAATTGAAAATTAAGAAAACTTGCTTTTGATCTATATTATTTTTACTTTTGTTTTGTTAAATTAATAAAAAAAAAATTGGTTTACGAGACTTTCTATAATATGTGAGTACAACCCATTTTATATTTATACATGTTGACATTCATTTTTCCTCGAAATAAGTCGAATTTAGGTGAATAAGTAGGTGAGGGCGACGCTCATACGCGTGCAACCACGTCACAATAGAAGACGCGTGTAACGGCGGGTTAAACAGACAAATCTTTGATCTTTAATAACTCAAAAAGTATTGATTTATTTTAATAACACGATATAACAAATTTTACTTATAATTTGTCCCTCTATCGATTTGTGGGGTTATTTTTAATAAAATTGTTTTCACCCCCGAGAAGGGGTGGTATCCACCCCCATGGTTAAAGTACAAGTTCGCACCAAATCATTTTTATTTCTTGGGGTATGCTCTAACTCTAACTAGTCACCAATTTTCATGCAAATCGATGGAGGTTTAACAAAATAGGAGGTGAAAACCTTTAAAGACTACACTAACTTCCCCTTTCATCCCTTATTGCTACTTCCTGTATCCACTGAGGGGGTCTAGGACGTTTCATCGCCGCCGTTTCGATGCCGCCAGTTCGATGCCGGTCGATTCATCGCCAGTCAATTAATCGCTATCTGATATATTTCCGAATTTTCGACAGTTACAATTATTAGTTATTTTTAGTATTAATTAGGAATTCTAGGAAATGCGAGATATGACGGCGATGAAATGGACTGGCGATGAACCGGCGGCATCGAAACGTCCCATTCCGCCACTGAGGTATCAGCCTGAAAGGGGCCATAATTATCAATATACAATAGACACATTTCACATGCCAAACTCCATATTACTTATGACGATGATTTTTCGGCTCTAGCTCTTAGACTATTAGGTGTCTACAAACCCATAACATTTCAAGTTGACGAGTGTTTTTGCAGAAAAAAAAACAGTAAACAATACGTTGTTGTATAAATTGTTGATTGAATTGTTGTTAGGTCGCTGATTTAGTTGTGGATATCGTAGTGGTAAATATTAGATCGATAGAGTGGAACAAAAATTGGTAGACGTTCACACTTGTTTATTGATGAAACACATTTTGTCGAATGGTAATTCTCGATTCTCGGTTTTAAAAAAGATCTCAACCCGTATTTTAGTCCTGTCGCCAGGGGGGGTACAACGGCCTCGTTAATTCAGATGGACTTACTCAAGTTTTTTTTATGTATTTTGACCCGTAGAACACGAATTTTTTGGGTAACAGTTGATCCGGATGTCGATAAGATTGTTATAGACCAAGAACTTGAGGAATCAAATAACAGCGATTTTTGGCAAAACAAAACAATATTTTGTATTTTTTGGGCCATTTTAAGTAAAAAATATTTCTACAAGTTTTTTCGTAGGATGCACAGTTTTCGAGATAAACGCGGTTGAACTTTAAAAAAATCGAAAAATTGCAATTTCTGAACCCGAATAACTTTTGATTAAAAAATAAAATAGCAAGTCTGCTTACCGCATTTGAAAGTTTAAGTCAAATTATATCGGTTTTGATTATTTGCATTGGTAAAAATTTATTTTTTTATTGTTTAACAAAGCTATAAACACGTAGGGTTTCCCGTGCTTTTACATGCGTTTTACCGCATGTAACGTAGAAATAGTCTTGATTGCACTAGTACCTATTCTACCTACTCGTTCGATTTTAAATGAGAAATCATAGAAACATCACTCACGCACTAGTTGTTTGTAGCTTTGTTTAACAATAACACAATAAATTTTTAGCAATGCAAATAATCAAAACCGACATAATTTGACTTGAACTTTCAAAGGCGCTAAGCAGAATTGCTATTTTATTTTTTAATCAAAAGTTATTCGGGTTTAAAAATTGCAGTTTTTCGATTTTTTGAAAGTTCAACCGCGTTTATCTCGAAAACTGTGCATCCTACTAAAAAACTTGTAGAAATATTTTTTGCTTAAAATGACCCAAAAAATACAAAATATTGTTTTGTTTTGCCAAAAATCGCTGTTATTTGATTCCTCAAGTTCTTGGTCTATAACAATCTTATCGACATCCGGATCAACTGTTACCCAAAAAATTCGTGTTCTACGGGTCAAAATACATAAAAAAAACTTGGGTAAGTCCATCTGAATTAACGAGGCCGTTGTACCCCCCCTGGCGACAGGACTATTTGGAGTAAAGCTTACAGCGTTGCCGTATAGGCGAAATAGTATTTAAAGCTAAGAATTGAAATAATAATATGTAAACATAATTAACACAATAAAAATAGTTTAAGATGAATTATGAGATACTGAACTAAAAATAGGTAAATATGACTTAATTTTAAACAAACTCCCCCTTGAAGGGTACCTTCAAGATAGAATTTACATATAATTAAAGTCTTAAGCATTAACACTATCACTAATAATTGTCTCTTGCTGCATTGGCAACGGACGTAAATGGCGAACAGAACGAATAACAGTTTTATTGTTTGTTTTCACCTCAACCACTCGTGAAAGTTTATCTTTACCGGGAAGCAATCGGGTAATACGTCCCAGAGGCCATCTACATGGTGGTTGTTGAAAATTGCGGATTAGCACTAAAGTGTAAATCTTTAGATCAGAGGAAGAGTCTTTCCATTTGTACTGATGCTGCAGCTGTGTAACATATTCTTTCACATAACGATTCCAAAAGTGCTGGTATATGTGCCGAATCGTTTTGTAGTTGGAGAGCCTGCCTATTGCAATTTTGCTCAAGTCAGTGTCTGGAAGGGTAGTAATGGGACGGCCAATCAGGAAATGGGAAGGAGTAATTGGAGTTAGATTATTGGGATCATTAGAGTGTGCGAACATAGGTCTGGAATTCAAGACTCCCTCGGTCTGAGTAAGCAAAGAATTGAAATCCTCGTAAATTAGTTTTTTGTCGAGTAACACCCTCTTTAAATGATGTTTCATACTTTTGACTGCCGCCTCCCACAGGCCTCCAAAATTTGGTGCATACGGTGGAATGAAATGCCAATTTATATTATGTTGAATCGCGTAATTGTTAATAGAATTATTATTGTCTAAAAGAAATTGACCAAATTGCTTAAGTTCATTGCTAGCTCCAACGAAAGTGGATCCGTTATCCGAATAAATGTCGTTTGGGATTCTTCGTCGAGCTATGAAACCTTTCAAACAGTGTAGAAAACAGTCGGTTGTGAGATTTGATAGGAGCTCAAGATGAATTGCTTTGGTACAAAAACATACAAAAACGCAAACGTAACCTTTTATTGCTATGGCTCCTCTACCTGGTTTATTATTTAATAAAAATGGTCCTGCAAAATCTATGCTACAATGTTGAAATGGCATTGATGGTGTTGTTCGAGCTTCGGGCAGGCTTGCCATAGGACAACTGGCAAATTCAGGTTTAAATTTAAAACAAGTAAGACAATTTCTTACAGTTTTTCTTGCAAGGTCTCTCCCCCGAATAGGACAATAAGATTGTCGAATTGATGAGAGAAGGAGTTGAGGACCTGCATGTAATAGAACTTTATGGTTATGTTCAAAGATCAGTTTAGTGAAGGGATGATTAGATGAAATTAATATGGGGTGCTTAGAGTTAAAGTCTAATGCAGATAGTCTAAGTCGCTCGCCTACTCGTAATATATGGTTTTCATCTAAGAATGGAGTAAGATTTGAAAGTTTATGTTTCGGTGGTAATGGTTTATTGGACTTTAAAATAGATATTTCCTCTGTAAAGGAATCTAATTGGGCAAGTTTAATTAGCCGCAATGATGCTTGCTCTACTTCTGCAAGAGTTAATGGACCTATCGTTCTTTCTGACCTTTTTTTACAAGCGTTATTACGAAATCGAAGACAATAACTAACGACATGTTTTAAAGTGGAAATATTGGAAAATCGAGAGAACAGAAAGAGTGGTTCATAATGGGTAGCTACTAGCATGGATCTTTCAACATTTTGTTCAGGAAGGTCGATATCAGGCATAGCAGGAGGTGCGGGTTTGTCTATGGGGCCAAGCAGAAAATGTGGCCCCTTCCACCATATTTCACGGTTGGCCAGATCTTCTGGTAGAACTCCTCTGGAAGCCAGGTCTGAAGGATTTTGTTTGGTACTAACATAATACCAATCATCCTTGTTGGTTAATTGTTGAATTTTGGCGACGCGATTGGATACGAATTGTTGTAATTGATTAGGATCCTTTTTTATCCAACATACTACGATCTGAGAGCCGGACCAATAGTAGATCGGTACTGACGGTGAATGGGCATTGACAACTTGTGCTGTTAATTGTGCTCCCAGTAGGGCAGCACATAACTCTAATCTGGGAATTGTGAGTCGCTTTAATGGTGCAACTTTACTTTTGGAGCAAATTAAATGACTTTGATAATTGCCACTTGCATCTATGCTTCGAAAATATATGCAGCTTGCATAAGCATCTTGTGATGCATTGCAAAAACAATGCATGTCTAATATAGAATGATTGGATCCAATGACATGTCTGGGAATTTCTAATTTATTGAGTTGGTATAATTGATTGTAGAATTGTGTTCATTGAATATAAATGTCCTGTGGAACCTTTTCGTCCCAATTTAATTTGAGGGTCCATAATTTTTGAATTAGGAGTTTAGAAAGTACTATTACTGGAGATAGAAGGCCAAGAGGATCCCAGATTTGTGAAATAATAGATAGTATCTGTCTCTTGGTAATCGAATAATCTAGAGGAATTGGATCTTCCATCTTTTCCTTGGTCTCCCTTTCCTTCTCTTTTTTATTGGTCTCCGTGATAGTTTCGCATTCAGTTTCGCATAGTTTCGCATTTTGGCATTCGTTTACTTCCCATTCTCTTGATGTGTCCCAAATACCGTATTCTATGTGCTTTGATCGTCGTGGTGATCGTTGGCTCTTGATATAATTCTTCCAATTCTATATTGTTTCTTCTTCTCCACTGACCTTCTATTTTCACACCTCCATATATTGCTCTTTGCATCTTTCTCTCCCATCTTTCTAAAAGGTCTGTTTCAGACTTTTTGAGCACCCATGTTTCGCATGTGTATGTTACTGTAGGTCTGATAACAGTCTTATAAATACTCATTTTTGTTTTTCTTGATACGTATTTGGATTTCAATAATGTGCGTAATGCTCCATATTTTTATTTCCTTTAGCTATTCTTGCCTTTATCTCCCATTCTTCATGACCATTTTCATTTATTTTTGCTCCCAGGTATAGTATATTGTACAACAAGAGAGAAAAAAGACATATTTCTCACGAGCGCAGAAGTTTGTTGGCACGAGCCGAGGCATGAGGCGAGTGCCGCAAATCAAGCGAGAGAGAAATATGTCATTTTCTCTCGTGTTGTACACTGTACTTTTTCTATGGATGCGTTTTTGTCAAGAGTTCAAATTTCAAAATTAAATAATTTAGGTGCTTTTAGGTATATTATATGCCTAAATTTAAATAAAATACATGCACATAGGTATTTAATATTCTTAATATTTATATACTTTATTTATTTAAAATTATAATTCACAGTTGAGTAGTCTTAAAAGGTAATTTTTGATAAGTTTTGTTGAACACATTTTATTTGACAAAAATAATTGTGTTTGTATTGTGCATGTTACCATGGAAATGGCGATCCTATGTATGAAACCGGCGGTGAACCCGTGAGAAAAAATATTTCTCACTGCAATGGCCGACTTTTCTCACTGCCTGAGAAATTGTTCGTTTTGAATGCATGTAAGTAGTGAGAGAAGTTGCACAATGCATAGCATCCATAGAAAAAATAATTTCTTTGGCTCTTTTGAACGAGTATGTTTTTGTTTGTTGTTGTATTATAACGAGTATATACGAGTATTATAAATTATAACATTCTGCTAAAAATTAAAAATTATTTTTTAACGTTTTTTCTCTTTCAAATAAATTATGCGCTAATTTTTGTGATTAGTGTAAATTATCTGCTTCATTCGCCTAATATTTTTAGATTAAATACCTTCCGACTCTATTAAATATTCATTTAATATTCCATTAAGTTATTTATAAACAATAATTGAATGTTTTGCTACAGAAAACAAAAGCAATGACCTATCTTCATTGTCATTGTCATATGCCAATCAAACAACTATATTAGATCTTCATAGTTAAGGTTATGAGATGGAGAAAAACATTTCTGTAGATATATGTCAGGGATAAAAGAAAATCTAATAGAATTATAACAACACAAACCTTTTCCTTGATTTGATTATTAAATATAAACAGTCTAGTCATTCGACTTCTAACTATAATATACCGCGATGTAAAAAGACGATTTAAGGATTTTGTTCTTCTTACGAAAAACAATTATTTATGATATTTATTAACGATATCTAGTCGGACAAACTTTGATGTATGGGAACACTGGAACGGGGAAAGTTTTAATTGTTGAACGTGATTTTAATTGTGGAACGTGTCATCCTGACAAGTATATTATTGTGATTATTTCATTCATAGGAGATTCTGACCAATAGAAAGATACAGAAATAAAAATTAAACTGATTATTTTTTCATGATTTTAATTTCCAATCGTATAGTAAGATATTTGATCACGTGTTTAATTCTGTCCAATCAGATTAAAATTATACTGAGAATTATCTACTGTAGAAAATTAACGATAGAATTTTTTTAAGTAGATTGTTTCTGTTTAATGGCAACCAGTTTCCTAGTTTTGACAACTGTCACATTTAAGAAAATATCCAGAATATACGTATTAAAAAATAATCTTACGAATATCACACGACAGTAAGAATAAATAAGAAAATAATGCTTCATTTTTACTCAAATTTGTTGTCATTGGGCAATAGCCACTCGAGCCCTGCGGGCTCTCGTGTCTATTGCCAGACAACAAATTATCAAAAAACTGTCGCATTATTTTCAATTTATTCTCACTCTCTTGTGATATTATACCCGATAATTTTTGATACTATCCCGTCGTCAAGCATATTACGTCAGATGCCCTTCGTTGCTACGAAAAAATACATTCGATGACATTAATGACAATTAATGTTTTAAAAATTATAAAAGTGATGACTTTCAACCGTCAAATATTTATAACAACTGTGTGTTTAATTGTACTAATTTGTACTTACATAAATAAATTACAATAAAATTTTGGTTTTGAACAGTTTTATTCATGAAATAATCGCAACAAATTGCACTCGATCTCTAAAATTATTTTCGAATTTTTGCCCTCGTGACAATTTGACATAATTTCACTCCCCTTCGGGTCGTGAAATTAAAACTGTCAAAGTGTCACTCGGGAAAAATTCGATAATTTTAGAGCTCTTGTGCAATTACTACTGAAAACTAGCATGTTGTTTTAAGTTTATTCAATAGCAAACTTGATATAGGGTGTAACAAAAATACAGGTCATAAATTAAAGTACATATTCTGGGATAAAAAATAGTTCGAATGAACCTAACTTACCTTAGTACAAATATGCACATAAAAAAAGTTACAGCCCTTTGAAGTTACAAAATGAAAATCGATTTTCTCGAATATATCGAAAACTATTACAGATTTTTTATTGAAAATAGACATGTGGTATTCTTATGGCAGGAACATCGTAAAGAAAAATTATAGTGAAATTTGTGCACCCTCTAAAAATTTTATGGGGTTTTGTTCCCTTAAACCCCCCAAAACTTTTGTGTACGTTTTAATTAAATTATTATTATTGTACCATTAGTTAAATTTAATATTTTCAAAACTTTTTTGCCTCTTAGTATTTTTTCGATAAGGCAGTTTTTATCGAGATGCGGCTTCTTTTTTAATATGTTTACATACAAAATTTATGGGGGATTTGTGCCTTTAAACCCCCAAATGTTTGTGTACGTTCCAATTAAACTATTACTGCAGTGCCATTAGTTAAACACAGTGTTTTTAAAACTTTTTTGTCTCTTTGTATTTTTCCGATAAGGCACCTTTTATCGAGATGTGGCTTCTTTTTTAATATGGTTCAAAATATACCTAAAATGTAAATCGTAAATAAATTTTCATATTATTACCAAGTCTCCATAATCGTACTTAACCATATACATACAAATATGTGGTGGATTTCGTCACATCCCCTAATTCCTAATCCTGTTTTATTTTGAGTGGGTATAAAAGTTCAACATACTAAAATACTGTTTTTTGTTTAAATATTTCTATGTAAGCCATGCATAATATTATGTAATTAATAAAAATAGAAAATTGAACTAAACCTACGAGAAATATTATTTAATTATGTAGTTTTATATAGTTTCTTCTGGCCTACGCGATACGCCACTGGCACTCGTGTTTGGTTCTCATTTAGTTTTGGCTTCAGTTTTGTTATCGTTGCGGTCACTCCTTCACTCCTGGGGGAGTGTAAAATTTTCCATCCTCTAAGGATAATGCTAACAGATGCCACCAGAAGTCTAAAATTGAATATTTTGGACTTATGCATTTTTCATATTCGGCCGACGATATGCTAAAGCGTAAGCCAAAATCGGAAGGTATTGAATAGAGACGATGTTCTTATGCTGCGCTTAAGTTTCTTAAAGATTCTCACATTTTGAATAGACACTTCTGCTACTGATAGTTAAGTAAAAAAACGCATAACAACAAACAAAAGCTACCATTAATTTTAGTACCTCGTTAAAGCTGTTAACTTGATGACTTTATTCTTTTTCCGATTCAGTTCTTCTGACTAGGGGAAGCGGAAGCCATAAATTGAAAAATGTTTTCGCTTTTATGTCTAACCGAAACTAGATAATCATTTATTTTTGTTTAATTTAAACGTTATGTTTTTTTAATACCGCCGGTTTACCTTAGTTATTAATCACACCCTTATTGGGTCAGGAAATGGCCTATTTAATTACATATTCGCACCGGGTATAGCATCCCCACGTGTATATGCAACAATTCAGGTGTTTGGTACTATAACGCGGTAGCACCCATGCATTATCAGGGTATAAGTAGGTACTTTACTGACAATCTTGAAATTAGTTCTACCGGTTCTTTTTCAGATAAATATTAATCTACCCTTTTTGATATGAAATGCTCTGAAACTTTGGGTTCTGGTAGTTTTTGATGTGTAGAACAAAAGACTCAATGGGCGCGTAGCTCCAAAAAATCATGGTTTCAAGATATAAGCGTCTTAAGTTATAGGTACAGTGAGGACGTTTGAGTTGGAATAAATTCATTTTCTCGAGAATAGGCGACTCTGGAGATAAATTACGAATAAGGTCGATCTTTATTTTTAAATTATAATTTTTTGGCATATATATCATACTAGTGACGTCATCCATCTGGGCGTGATAACGCAATCGAGGATTTTTTAAATGAGGATAGTGGTCGTGTGACAGCTCATTTGAAAGGTTATTCAATTCTCTATTCAGTGATATAAATATTAACATAATTATTTATACAGGGTGCCCAAAATTTTTTTTGAATGAAATTAGTTGAGACAAAAAAAAAAGAATGTATATAATTTATTTAATTCGAAATACATTTTACTGCTGTCAGAAAACATAAAAAAATGTTAATTTGAAAAATAAACATTGCTTTTATTGACAAAACATTGAATTTAAACGAAAAACAGTATTTATTCATCAAATAAACATGTTTTCCTGTTTTCGGACAACAGTAAAATGTATTTCGAATTAAATAAATTATATACATTCTTCTTTTTGTCTCAATTAATTTAATTAAAAAAAATTTGGGCACACTGTATAAATATTTATGTTAGAGTTTATATTAATGAATAGAGAGTTGAATAACCTTTCAAATGAGCTATTACACGACCCCTATTCTTACTTAAAAAAATCATCGATTGCGTCATCACGCCCAGATGGATGACGTCACTAATATGATATACATGCCAAAAAATTATAATTTAAAAATAAAAATCGACCTGATTCGTAATTTATCTCCCGAGTCACCCGTTCTCGATTAATTTATTTATTCCAACTCAAACGTCCTCACTGTACCTATAACTTCAGAGGCTTATATCTTAAAACCATGATTTTTGGAGCAACGCGCCCATTGAGTATTTTGTTCTACACATCAAGGACTACCAGAACCCAAAGTTTTAGAGCATTTGACAGAGAGCCATTTCCCATAAGGTTTCTGCGGGGTCCTTTATTTTATATTGATAGTTTCCCACCTTTAGACGTATCGAAGGAGTTTGACAACTGTCACTGTGACAGGAGAATTTTATAAAATTCTTCTGTGACAGTTTAGTGACTCCGATACGTCTAGAGATGGGAAACTATCAATATAATCTAAATTATCAATGTTCCTATTGATAATTTTCCACCTCTACTAATTTCATCTCTTTTTATATCACAATCTATTATGTTTTCCGTCTTTTCCGGTTATTCGCGCACTCATCACTTATATGTATAAAGAAATATTTTTTCTCCCTTTTTTCTGTTTATCACCCCGTACAAATCGACTCCCTACCTCTACCTAATAATTTCTTGTTATCAAAGATTACAAAATTTTAATCCATGTAAATCCATCAAAGGAATATGAACTACATCACGCAACAGTAAATGTCTGAGGGAAGCCGAATACTAATAAGACTTGAAAACATTCAATAGCGGTGGAGTGTTAAATCGAATTTTTTATTGATGAGTTATCTGGGAGAAGAGGATGTGCCAGAACAATCGTAGGAACAGCGCGGAGCATGTTTTTGCCGAGTCCGGAATTACCATGCAATTATTCGATCAGAATAATAATCCCGAATAACGCTAATTCGCAACGCATTTGTAAATACTCGTATATCAAGTTGCAGAAACAATCAAGATCCCTATCGATGGTAATCATCAGTTATATTCAAATGATGGACTGCAACAATAAGATAGTGGAAGGCACTATACGAGGGTTGTAACACAAAAACGTACAGCATAGAAACAAAGAAGCTGTGTTGCTAAGAATCGGAAGAGATTTAAATTTAAACAAACTGGAACATGAAGTAAAACCACTTCTATGTAAAAGGTATATTTACTAAAATTTTTAAAATCCCAATGGATTGAATAAAATGTGTTCATCAGAACGTTTTCGAACCTATCGGTCCATCATCAGTGAATCTAAAATCAAATAAGCAATCCCACTATTAAAATTGAGAAGATGGTTGAAATTTTGAAAGTTACAAAAGTGTGGTTATGATTACTTACTTGAAATACTTGCAAAATAGCCCCAGAACCAAACAATGGTCGTGATTATAAATCAATCTACATTTTGTTATAATAATATTGAAAAGGCTAAACGCCGATGTTCATGGATATAACCTCTGGGCACATGGTGATGCTCTACCCGAGGACCCAATCAACCATCTTAGGTCAACGATGACTACCAAGTGTCAAAGGTTTTAAGGAAATGCTTGATGTGACATTGACAGTTAAGGAAGAAGGTAGTCGATTTTCAAAAAAATTTAAAACAAAAGTCATGATCCCAAACGATGATATGGTAAAGATTTTAATATCTGAAAATGTCTGTTATTTAAATCTATTGTTTTTAAAAAATGTGTTTTACAAAATAAAAATTATTTTTAACTGTAACTACAAATTGACTATAGAAATTAAAATTAAACTGATCAAATTAATCCAAATGAAAAAAATGAGTTGATAAGTAGTAATGATAAAAATAAAAATAAATATGAAGGTGGTGAGATAGAAAAAAAATTTTTAATTTTTTGAATTGGGATATTATTGTACAAAGAAATTACTATGTCAGCAACATAATGTATACTAATATTGTATTGGTGGTTGTATATAGGGAACATACCCTTCTACATATACAACCACCAATGCAATATTAGTATACATTATGTTGCTGACATAGTAATTTCTTTGTATAATAATATCCCAATTCAAAAATTTAAAAACTTCTTCTATCTCACCACCTTCTTATTTATTTTTATTTCTACCATTACTACTAATCATCTCATTTTTTTCATCTAGATTAATTTGATCAGTTTAATTTTAATTTATATAATCAATTTGTAGTTACAGTTAAAAATAATTTTTATTTTGTAAAACACATTTTTAAAAACAATAGATTTAAATAACAGACATTTTCAGATATTAAAATCTTTACCATATCATCGTTTTGGATCATGACTTTTGTTTTAAATTTTTTTGAAAATCGACTACTACCTTCTTCCTTAACTGTCAATGTCACATCAAACATTTCCTTAAAACCTTTGACACTTGGTAGTCATCTTTGACCTAAGATAAAATGTAGATTGATTTATAATCACAACCATTGTTTGGTTCTGGGGCTATTTTGCAAATATTTCAAGTAAGTAATCATAACCACACTTTTGTAACTTTCAAAATTTCAACCATCTTCTCAATTTTAATAGTGGGATTGCTTATTTGATTTTAGATTCACTGATGATGGACCGATAGGTTCGAAAACGTTCTGATGAACACATTTTATTCAATCCATTGGGATTTTAAAAATTTTAGTAAATATACCTTTTACATAGAAGTGGTTTTACTTCATGTTCCAGTTTGTTTAACTATAAGGTATACAGCCAATCCAGGGAACTACCCCTTTTAATTTAAATTTAACTAAATTTCAAAATTTTACCCTCAACTCTGACTATCATAGTTACCCGACAAGGCACGGTAGGTTGATAAGCGTGTGTAAACATTCCACAACTCTTTTTGAAACTAGTAGGTACTGATTTTGCAGGATCAAAATTTTTCAGTTGTTTGCCACCTGATATGAGAAATGAAAATAATGTTCAAAAATTCAAAAATAAATTAAAATCATGCTTGATCCAATTATACGGTTATAACCTAAATGATTACTTTGACTTAATAAAAGACCACAGGGAATGAGGACCGACGAGGTTCAGAGACTCCCTATATTGGATATCTTTTTTTATTAATTTATATTTTGTTAATTATATTTTATGTAATTGTCCTATATGACTTGTTGATTATGTTTTATGTAATTATATGACTTGTCCTATATCACACTGTGATCTCATTGGATTAATAAAGAATATTCTCTTCTATATTCTATTCCATTAATTTTATTTAATTCCCGTTTTGATAAATATTGTAGGTATTTTAAATCTTTTGGAACAAACTGTACCTTTTTACGAGGAAGATTTTAGATTTTAAGTGTGAACGCGTTGTGTAATATAAAAAACATATTTACCCCATTAATAAAAGTATGTACGTGTAAAAGTGCACCTAGCCAATATTAAGGGCAGTTCACCTCAAGTGCTAAGCAAGTGTTTTTTCCTCTCTCGCGAACTAAGAATGCGGTGTGCGGGGATAAGGCTCTTATTACAGACTCCAAGAAATTCGCTTTTATCAAATGCTCTCACTCAACCCATTAGTTTTTATCCTCATCTCAAGGACAACATTATAAAACCAAACACCACGCTCTTTGAAGTCTGCTATTAATATTGAAGGAAAATATCTCTTTTTCACAGAACCATGGTCCTTAAATATTTGGTATTGCACCCTTAGAGGAAAAGCATTAAAATAACCTTTTTCTCAGCAATTAGAGGAGATTAAAGTAAAATCCCTCCAAAACCAGGGGAATCAAGCAGGGAGACAGCCTCAACCCATTTTTATTCAATATGCTAATGGATGAAATAATAGAAGATGTGGAATCGCTACAACTAGGATACAGACTCGGTCACAGTAGAATCAGTATAGTGTGCTATGCGGATGATGCAGCCCTGATAGCAGAGGATGAGGATGACCTACAAAGTCGACGACTCAACATGAACATATCCACGCAGAAAACTAGATCCAAGCTCGTGGTAGAGGTGAAACTCAAAGAAAAGCTAAACCAGTTCAAATATCTAGGTGTGGACTTATGAAGTTATCATGACCCAGCCAGAGACCTAAGAGGACAAATAAACAAGGCCGCAGTCAGGTCCGGATGTTTGAGAGATGAGGTCTGGAATAACCCATATATGAGAATGGACAACAAAGTAAGAATTTATAAAACTTGCATCAGACCTGTTATGACCTATGGCATTGAATCAAGAGAAGACAGCAATAAAACCAAAAGCATGCTACGAACAGCCGAAATGAAGACACTAAGAGCAATAGCAGGGAAGCCAAGAAGGGATAGAACATCATCAGGGAAGAATGTGGCGTGCAAGATGTAGTAAGATGGGGTAGGCAAAGACGAAGAGAATGGTTCAGTCATGTAAAAAGAATCCACCAAAAAGATGGAGAGATAGCTGGCAGTCTACCTCTCAAGAAATACTTCAACGTCAGAATTAACAGATCGACAGATCTACAAGTGTAAGAAGAAGAAGAGGCCTTCCATTTTCCCAAGGCTGCAATCCCATTAATCATTTAGTTTACATTCCAAGTTATTGTATCTGAGTACTTTCTTTAAAGCTTTTCCTTTTCCTTAGATGGTTTCGTCTTGATTCAACCAATATGGTTGATGTCATGTGATGTCGGAACTTAATCTGGGAATATTTTTAACATCTTTTTAATTGTTATAATATAATGTAAACTTCACAGTTTTAAAACATCTTAAGGGTTTTTACCCGTAGGTAGGTACATCTCGCTGGCTCAAAACATGTAATGTGACCTGTGATAACACTGATGATGGAATATTGATTCCGAAAATGTTCTGTTGTGATATAACCCTTTTTAGGGATTTTAAATATACCTTTTACAAGATAAGGTTTTTATTTTTGTCATTTATGGTATGTATACAGCCAGTTACAGGAATTTTTTTCCTTGTGATATTCTTCAGTTATTGTTATTCTAAGATACATACTTAAGTTGTCAATACGTCAAATGTAATAGACATACATTTGACTTATTGTTCCAATGGAAGGAACAAATTGTTAAAATAAATGGAGTTAAACAAATTATACTTTCAAATTTGTCGAAATGATATACCCTAAATAAGTTTATATTATTATGTTCAGGTATATTTTGGAGATCCCCCGTGGATTCATACACCGCTTTCTACATGTTACGGTGGTCTACATATTTGAATAAAGAATGTGTAAATAATTAATACACGGTGCAATTGGACCTTATCGTTTGTTAAGACAAACTAGACAATTTAATGGTAGCACAAAATGTCGAAAACGCCCTCTCCCTGTTAAAATAAATGATCGTAGTGATGTAAAAGTCCATTAAAATTAGATTAGAAGGGGTAATAATTGAAATATGTGTTTTTTTTTCGGCAATTAAATAGGGTGTTGATGGATGTACACTAGTGTCCAAAATTCTGGAAACTTTATAAAAATTATTGTTTTTCTAGAAGCACTCGTCTTATGATTATAATAATTTATATATCTAGTTTAATATTATTATTATATCATATATTGACTTTTATTGTTTTATATTTCTGCTTAAGGGTAAAGGCGGAAAATGTCGCCTGTTAAAATTTTGAATGTGTTTTAAATGTATTCATTTTTTCGAATCCTGAGAAAACTAATAAATATTTTTGAAAAATTCAAACGCAGAATGAAATATTACACTATTACTGAGGGCCAAAAGTCCCTAAAAACTTCTATAATGTTTATTTTAATAAGTTACAGGGGTGAAAATAAAACAGAGAATTTAGTGTTATTTTTAATTGCAAATATTTCATTAAAATTTTTTTTTTATTTATTCTAATGGACTTTCGGCCCTCGGTAATAACGTAGTCTTTCATTCTGCGTTTAAATTTTTTTAAAAATATTTATTAGTTTTTTTAGGATTCGAATATATTTGAAACACATTGAAAATTTTGACAGGCCACATTTTGAGCATTTCTCCTTAATTTTGTATGTATGTATTTGCACTCTTTATATATTTACATAATTATCTAATAAAATATGGAAAATAAAGTATAGAAAGTACTCATTCTCAAACCCGGCGGGTGTAATTTCCTCACCAAAATAATCTTATACCTGAGTTTGGAAGGGTATGTCATAATCCGACAGGTATTTTCCTCACCAAAACTGAAATGATTGTTTCAGGTAGATTTTACTAAAAGGCATTCAAGGAAATTATTTATCTACTATAAAATTACAGTAGGTACCCATAATAATGAATTAATTAATTTAATAGTATTTTATTTTTAGTCATAATTGGAATTTTGACAAAAATGGCATGTTTAATACTTTTAATAGAAAGTAATCGCGGTATTTGAAAATTTTATTTTTTATAAGGTGAAAGTTTTAGAAAGTGAAGAAGTATTCTGGAGGCAATAAAATAACTTTTAGTGCGAAATTGAATACTATTGGGGCAAATTTTACAATAACTAGAAGTAGCCTACAACATAATCATGAACCAGATCTGCAGAAGATAGATCCAAAAATTGTTTCTAACTCTTGTAAACGTAAAGCCGAAGAGAATATACTGAAAAAGCGCCAAAAATCATTCGCCAAGAGCTTGCAGCTAATTTGTCTGAAACAATTACTACGATTGTTGTCTGTTATATAAGAAAAAATATATATAATTATCGACGAAAATGATGCCTGGTCGACTTCCTTCCAATATTGATAAGGTTCAAGAATTTGTGAAGAAGTGTGCTCAAAAAACAACCAAGGAGGAAAATTGTCTCTTTATAAACTGTATTTAGTTATGAATGTGAAACAAAGATAAGATTTTTAGCAACAATGAATTTTATACAGAGAGGGGCAAAATTATGGAATAATTTCATTTTCTCTAAAATGGACGATTTTGGACAAAAAACCCCGAACCACGTCGATTTTTATTTTTAAATCACAATTTTTTGGCATATCTATATTTCATATTAGTGACGTCATCAATCAATCAATCAATCAATAATTACGTTAATGTTTATATTACTGAATAGAGAATATAACACCCTTTCAAATAAGCTACCACACGACCCCTTTTCCCATTTAAAAAAATCATTGATTACGTGATCACGCACAGTTAGATGACGTTACTACTATTAAAATATAGGCCAAAAAATTGTAATTTAAAAATAAAAATCGACCTGTTTCGGGGTTTTTCTCCAAAATCGTCCGTTTTAGAGAAAATTAATTTATTCCATAATTTTGCCCCTCTCGTATATTATATGTATGGCACAACTACCGTACCACATATTATTTGCAATTATTCACTATTCATGGGCCAATTAATGGGCATTATATTTCTTTATTATACTGTTTACTGTCAAACAAAAAAAAGGAAACTTAAAACAATCTTTTCTATTTGTTAAAATAAGAAATTTTTAAAGCTCTTGAAATTGAGTTTAATCCTAGTAAAGTTTTTGTAGATTTTGAAAAGGCTATATTTATACATAATGCAATCATTCAAATGTGTCCAAACACTGAAATACATTATTGAAGATTTCACCTAAGTACACCAAACTTGGTATAGAAAATTCAGTCTCTTGATTTAACATCAGAATATACTACAAATGATTCTGAAGTAGGCTCAAACATACTTTTGGCCTTACATTATATAAAAACCGGAAGACATATCAGATTGTTTTGTGTTTGATTTAATGTCATGCAAACTATAAAATTAATTTTTTTTATTACTGTAGTAATAGTCTGCAAGTAAGCTGAGAAAAATGTAGAAAATTTACGTACGACTGGTCTATTATTTGACAAATAATGACATTATTTCAAAGTCTATTAAGTACGATATAACGCCAAAGGGGGTGTTATAGAAAAATAACGCCCTAGGGCCTATTAAATTTAAATAACGAGTTAAATACTGCCAAGTTGACAAATTAAACTCTAAGTAAAACTATGGTTACCACAATTACGTTACGACTATTTCTGGTAAATGTACTTATTCGAAAACTAATTTATTCAAAATTTATTCAAATTTTTGCATATAAAGAATAATTTAGTCGGACATTAAACGTTGAAGGCATCACGGGTATTATAATAATAAAATAATAACGCTTTCGATCAACGTATATACCTCGGGCCGAAGGCCCTCGGTCTATACACTATTGACCTCAAGCGTTATTATCCTTATAATAACCTTGGTAACCTTAATAACTATAATAAGTTATCAGTCTAATCAAATGACTATAATGGATTTTGTAAAGTGTGTTTCTTATTATAGTAAATAATAAATAATAAGTTATACGTTTTGCACATTATATATATTATAAACTATTATTACAACGTAAGGAAATGAATGTCTTTTATTCGTATTTCGGATGCTTCCATAATAATCATTCTTAAATTACCTATATTTTTTATTTAATTACCTGAGTGAGTTGGTGAGGAAAATACCTACCGGATTAATACGAACCCTTAAACTTGGTGAGGAAAATACCTGTCGGATTATATGGTTCTACTGGTTGGTGAGGAATTTACCTCCGCCCCTCAAACCACTGACTCCTGACTTTCTGCACTGATTTGACCCAATATTTAATGAACACCCTGTACATTAATTTTTTTTAAAATGGACTTTTCAGTTGAAAATATATGACTTATATGACAAAAATTTCAAAGCTGTATACTAATTTTTACAATAGATATTGCGAAATTATTTTCTTTTGCAATTCCGCCTTTTTTCGCAATTATATTAACAATAAATGAGTATATCAAACTTTGTAATACGTCATTTTAAAGCTTCTTCCATAGTCTCAAAGATATTTGTACTAAAAAAACCATAAGTTTCACTGTTTTCCATTGATTTGAAAAAAAAGGGGAAAATGCCATTTTTTGACACTTAATTGTTTATAAATAAAAATGGCCGCCAGATCCTACGCAGGAAATAGTTATAATTTGCTCTTATAGGTATTACCTGTCGAAAAAACGCTTCAGTACCCTGGCTGCTCGAGTGTCATGGGAGAAACCTTATTACCCTGGACTATATATCCATTTGTTATGTCTGGATCTTTTAGTTTGTGAATATTTATTTTCCAAAATCGCATAAAACAATACAGGTGACGCAATTCTATTGATTACTACCTGAACCCACCTATTCAACCAAACGGAAGGAAGGAAACAACTAATCGATACTCTACCCCATTTGACTCATATTCTCCTGATACAAAGCTTTCTCCTTACCTCTAGGTGAAATTAGGGAAAGTCCTCTATTCCAGGTAAGGGTAAAGATTGTTATTAAAGATGTTCTTAATGTAGCTAAGACATGGAGCGTTTTAACAAAAAAACTATTATTATAAAAAGAAAATTTGGATGGAAATTTCTAAACATTCTTTTAATATAAAATCGATAAATACCACACGTTTATGTTCAAATTTTCTTTTTGGAATGTATTTTTCAGGAATTTTTATATCAAATGCACAATATGTGCTCCTGATATCTAGAAATGCTACAGGACAACAGGTAACCTGGAGGTTATTGAGCGTTTCAGTACTATTTGAAAAAATTTATCGAAGTAAAACAACGTTAAAAGAAGTATTTTAAATTATTACGTGGTAAAAAATTTGATTTAGCATTAATTAATACAATTCGAAGGGACACAAACACGTTGAAACAATGTTTGGAAAATCATGTAGTGCCATTTTCCCATTTGTTTGTAGAAAATTTTCGTCTGATGCAAGATAATGCTCGTTCGCACATTGCAAGAATAACATGGGATTACTGGGATGAAATTAGGATTCTTTTAGGATACAGCCCCCAAGGAACTTACATCTAATAGAGCTTCCATGGGAAATTCCTGGACGACGTTTTCGACGTAACCATGTTGAGTTTCAGATCATTAATGACTTTTAAGCAAGAAGTTTGTGACGAATGAGAGCAAATCCCTCAGGAAGAATTTACTGACTTAATCCGATGTATGTCTGATCGAATGAGGGCCGTAATTAGGGCTCGTGGGGGGGTAATACATCCTACTAAATATAGTTTTCCATTAAAAAATGTTTAAAATAAAAAAATTAATTCGTGTTTCTTTGCAGATTTTCAATTTGTTATTCTTTTTTCTAGGTAAATTCTTAACTTGTAATAAATTTCAGTTTTAAATTTTGTTGATCATTAAATACTCAGTTAGAAAAGTTTTTAAACGCCAGTTTTAGAATAAATCTGGGTGTCCGAGTCCGATGAATTTTTGGAATAGAAACATGGATCGAAAAACTGAATAAGACGTGTTCAATATTTTTCAAAAATCTATCGAATGACACGAAACACGACCCCCAGCCTTTCTCTCTAGTGCGTGGAGGGGGGCAATTTTGAAATCCTAACTGGGAATCCCCATTTTTTATTATAGATTCGGGTTTGTCAGAAAATAAGAAACATTTATAAGGAAATTTTTTTTTTCGAATTGTTGTTGATAGATAGCTCTATACTCGTCGTTTTTGGTTGTTTATATAGAAGTGCATACCTCGAGATATTAAACCGTTTCTATAATTTTCCTATCAAGATAAATCGTTTTTTCCGATTGTAACGCCATCTATCAATAATTCGAAAAAATGTGCCTTATAAAACTTACTTATTTTTTATGAAAACTCCAAATCTGCAATAAAAAATGGGGGTTCCGATTTAAGATTTCAAAGTTGCTCCTCTCCCATCTCTAGGGGTGTGGCTGTGGGATCGTGTTTGGTGTCATTCGATAGATTTTTGAAAAATATCGAACACGTGTTTATCAGTTTTTCGATTCGAAGATTAATTCGCGAAATATTCGACCGTCCCGATTCTCACACCCTGTATATCAACATAAATAAATACATCGTGTTTATTTGTTGAAACTATAGCGATACGCTTTAATTACTATTTTTGCTAATTTTAATTTTAATAATTTTTTCTCAAAACGAGATAATATGGGCCATATAAAAGTCACAGTTAATATACAAACCAGATGCTAAGAAAGACATGGTTTTACAAAACGAAATGCATCCCTAACCATATGTTTTTGGTGTGTTCAGTATAACAAACTGAATTCCCCATAAATTAATTATCATATCAGACCATTATTTCAACAACTCACTTGTGACGTGCAATCGTTTTTAAAACTGCAGAAGTGTTTCTGTTTTTATACGCCAGATCTAAATAATTTATTGCCCATCTGGTCAGAGGGTAGAAGCACAAACAGATTAGCGTCTGTGGCTTTTTTTCAGTCTCTTCACAGCATGCGAACAAGCCGCACTCTCGCTAACAATCGACCCACTTCGAGACCTAAGCAAAACACCTTTTTGTTACCAAAATAAATAAATATTTTACTGTTCGTCGTTATCTTATTTTTATTATTTTTTAATTAATTCCGTCAACTCACATCTGCCGGAATAAATCATTGTTGACAAAAGTTCGAGAGTTACATCTTGAACAATACCATGTACAGGGTTATTCACTATATTTTGACCCCTCTGTAAACTGCTTTATTTACAGAATTAGAAAAAAACGTAATATACAAAAGTTATTTAATTTTTAAATTATGATTTTTTGACATATATATCGTACTAGTGAAGTCATCCACCTATGCGTAATCACGTAATCGATGATTTTTTTAAATGAGAATATGGGTTGTTATAAACATTAAGATAATTATTTATACAGGGTGTCCAAAAATTATTTTTTTAATTAAATTAATTGGCACAAGAAGAAGAATGTATGTAATTTATTTAATTCAAAATATCTTCTACTGCTGTTAAAAAACAGAAAAAAATGTTTATTTGATAAATAAACATTGTTTATTGCTTGAATTTAATGTTTAAACTGCCAAGAAGCAGATGGGTGGCAGCTTGAACATTGAATTTAAGTGAAAAGTAATGTTTATTTGTTCAATAAACATTTATTTCTGTTTTATGACAGCAGTAGAATGTATTTTGAATTAAATAAATTACATACATTCTTCTTTTTGTGTCAATTAATTTAATTAAATAAAAAAATTTTGGACACCCTATACAGCGTGTCTACTTGAGTTGGAAACATATGGGAAACTTTTTTATTATTAATTTTACGAAAAAAAGTTATTCTTTATAAAAAGTTCTGCATGCCCCAAAACCTAAGATTCAATTATCAGATATCAAATTTTCTCAATATTATACGAGGTATGTCAAAAAATATGAATTTCGGCTAAGGGTAAAGTACCTTTATTTCTCTCAATAGCGAAAATTCTTATTATGAAAAGTTGTTTGGAAATAAAAACCAAGCTCAAATATTTAATTACATGCTTCTAATTGGAAAAAAATATTTTCCAAATTTTTCTCAAATTTATTGATACCTTCGTTTTTATTCATTACACATACGATAACTCTTTTATTATTACTTTTACGAAAAAAAGGTATTCTTTATAAAAAATCTCTGTATATCCTAAGACCGAAGATTCAACCAACAGATATGACATTTTATTAATTTTATACGAGTTATGTCAAAAAATATGAATTTCACTCAAGAGTAAAGTACCTTTATTTTTCACAATATTGAAAACGGTTATTAAAAAAGTTGTTTAGAATTAAAAACTATGTGTCAATATGCAATTACATCCTTCTAATTGAAATACTGTGAAATATAAAGGTGCTATAATATTGAGCGAATTTCATATTTTTTGACACACCTCGTATAAAATTAATAAAAGTTGATATATCATGGTTGTGTCTTAGATTTTAGACCATGCAAAGTTTTTTATGAAGAATAACTTTTTTTTCGTAAAATGAATAATAAACGAGTTATGATATTTGTAATAATTAAAAACGATGTTTGGTATCCATAAATTTGAGAAAAATATTTTTTTTTCAATAAGAAGCATGTAATTGCATCTTAGTTTTTAATTCCAAACAACTTTTTATCATAAGAATTTTCGATATTGAGAGAAATAAAGGTACTTTACCCTTAGCCGAAATTCATATTTTTTGACATACCTCGTATAATATTGAGAAAATTTGATATCTGATAATTGAACCTTAGGTTTTGGGGCATGCAGAACTTTTTATAAAGAATAACTTTTTTTCGTAAAATTAATAATAAAAAAGTTTCCCATATGTTTCCAACTCAAGTAGACACGCTGTATAAATAATCATGTTATTGTTTATACTACTGAATAGGGAATTGAATAACCTTTCAAATGAGCTACCACACGAGCCCTATTCTCATTTAAAAAAAAGTTGATTACGTCATCACGCCCAGATGGATGACGTCACTAGTACGATATATATGTAAAAAAATCATAACTTTAAAATGGAATAACTTTTATATTTTACATTTTTTTTTCTAATTCTGTAAATAAAGCAGTTTAAAGGGGGTCAAAATATAGTGAATAACCCTGTACATAGGTATAGGTACATAGAATGATTCTTCATATTTTTTTTCAGCAGTTCATTAACAAAGGCTTTTTTTCAAATTTTGTCATTAAAAATTTAGTGCGTAGGAAAAACGTACTATTATACCGTTAAACCGTTGACGCATGTCAGATATAGATCTTCTTCTTTACTTCACACTTCGATTTTTTTGTTTCCGTTAACACGTCTTCATAAAAGTTCCCTAGTTAACAAATAAAAATTTTGAATTTAATTATTCTTTGAATTGAGTATCTCATTATCTAAAACTTTTTATTGCTCCTAAAATATTTTGAAATTGATAAAGATCTTTATATACTTTTCGTACCTACTACGTTTTATTCTTTGGGTTTAACTGTGATAATTGAGTCAATATTTGGATGAAAGGTTCAGTTGAAATCACAATTAATGAAAATAATATTTTATTTGGTAATCCCAATAATTGCTACAAAAAAGGTGTTTTCAGAATAACATTCCACATTCATTATTATAATTAATATAGGTACCAATGTTTGCCTTATTTATGTTGATCAGTACGGTGCAGTCGAGTTCTCTCTTCTTCTTCCTATGCCGTCCTCATCAATGGAGGTTGGTGACCACATCAAGCGTTGAAAAAAAATCCAAAAAATTGCTACCATTAGTATAATATTTAATAAATCAGTAAAAATAGTTATACCAATGACATTGACAGAAAACCTGAAAGGGAATACAAATACCGGAACTGTAAAAATTGTTCATTTGAATTAATTTGATTTGATTTAATTTTAAAAATTCTAGTCTTTACTATTCACTCTGTGATGTGGTAATAATGCTGTATCATTTGCAAGATTTTGGAGATGACTTCCCTTATTGAAGTTATACTTCTTTACGATCGAGGGTGAAATTTTATACTTGCCTGGCGCATGCGCAAACAGACATTATGTAGTTCGTTGCTAATCTTTCAAATTATGTATGTATCAGCGCAAATAAGTCATTAAAAGAATATATTAGTGTTTTTAGTAAATGTATTATTTATTATAATTTTTGTGTCTTTGGATTTGTTATCCTCGGGAATAAAATATTTTATAATAATAGTAAGTATATTTACTTTAAATAAAGTATTTTTATACCTCACTTGGTCTAATAAATTTGTCAGTATGTATGAGAAATCTTGTAAGCTGTCAAAGCAAAGGGAGTTTAGCTCGGTGGTAGCGCGTTCGACCGGAGATCGAGAGGTCCCTGGTTCGAATATGTGTGTTATCTAACTGTTTTTTTATTTTAGTATTGTTTTGATAAAAAATTTTGGAAAGTAGTAAGTCAAAATTAGTTTAATCTTTAAATACAAATAACCTGTTGAAACTATATTTATTTCGTTGAAATCATATAATAGATGTATAGCTTCTTACGTGCGTACAAAGTACACACACATCCTTTTTTATTTTTATTTTTGGTATTCTTTTTGTTCTTTCTAAACTTAGTTTAATATTTAAATACAATACAAAAAAACTGTTTAAAGTAGATAGGTATATTGATTTGGTTGAAATCATAATATGAAGTTAGATTATATTATAATAGAGGTATAACTTCTTACGTGCGTACAAAGTACACACATTCTTTTTTTTTTGTTTTTGTTCATCTTCCAGCTCCTCGAGTAACTGGTCAGTCGCGTCATTAGCAAACCCAGATTTCTGCTATTTTTAAAGGATTTCCATCTCCATTATCTTTTAATATTTTTTTAATCCATGCATATTCGTTCAGTCGTACTATAATGGAGATCTACATTTTGATCTTGTCGCACTTCTTTCGACCAGTCCTTAGCAGCGCTTTTTGTAATTCACCCTGTAGGTGGGATCCTGCTTGGCGGGCTTGTTGCCTGATTTACTTTTGTATTTTTCTTCAACACCACTTTCCATTTTATTGGAAGCTTTTGAGCATCATCTCTTCGGTTTAGAGCATCGCCGTTTCTTCCTCTTCTTGCAGTGCCTATCCGTTTCAGATGTTGGCGATCATCATGGCAATATGTACTTTGCACACTGCTGCTCTGGAAATATTTGTGGTTGTTGTGTTGAATCACGTGAGTAGATTTTTCAGCCAGAAAATCCTTCGCCTTCCTGGTCGTCGTTTTCCTTCTACTTTTCGCTGAAAAATTAGTTGCAGCAGTAAATATCTTTCGCTGTTCCCCATGATGTGACCGAGGTATTCGATTTTGGCTGTCTTTACGTCTCTTTTTCTTTTTGTATTCTTAATAAAACGCCCTGATTGATAACGTGGTCGGTATAAGGTAACTTCAGCATTCGACGATAAAGCCACATTTCAAAATTTATTTCGAAAAGCCACTCAAGTATTTAATCTCTTATATGCAAGATAATTTATTTTCTATGCAGTTAATATATTGTGGAATTAACGATTATTTATTTAAGTCACAATTGCAAAAAGTTCTCGTGTTGATTTTGTTAAGACACTGTATGATTTACGCTTACATTTATTAAGTATTGCTGGTTTTCCCAGCACTGAATTGTCTCTCTAACATTGTAATATTCAAAACACATTGTAAATATCTTATACAAGCTGCTCTAATCATACGCTGATATATCTATATCTAAAGCTTTTACTAATACAGATTTTTTTTAATAATTTTTTAATTAAGGGGGAAGGCGCAAAATGTCGCATGTTAAAATTATCAATGTGTTTTAAATGTATTAATTTTTTTCGAATTCTGAGAAAACTAATAAGTATTTTTGAAAAATTTAAACTCAGAATGAAACATTACGTTATTATCGAGGGCCGAAAGTCACAGAATAAATAAAATGCTTTTTTTAATGAAATATTTGCAATTAAAAATCACACTCAACTTTCTCTTTTATTTTCACCCCTGTAACTTATTAAAATAAACATTATAGAAGTTTTCAGGGGCTTTCGACCCTCATCAATAATGTAATATTTGATTCTACGTTTAAATTTTTCAAAAATATTAATTAGTTTTCTCAGGATTCGAAAAAAAATGAATACATTTAAAACATATTTTGTTTAACCCTCGCCTTGGCACAAAACTTGAAACTCAGCAATTCTTCTAATTGGGTTTTTATCATTTTGAGGTTTAACGTGCCCGAACCCATCTTCTACCATTTTGGCAACAGTTAGTGCCCCTTATATGTATTGTATATGTATTCTTCATTTGATCTTTTTTTGTAACTCCACTCTTACATCTAAGCATTCTCAGTTTCGGTATATGTATTCGTTGTTCTTCTCCCTTTTTAAGTACTTATCTTCCTTTCGCTATGCGTTGTGTTACTTCAGTAGAGTGGTCCCATCGGCTGTTTATGTTGGTACCCATGTGTAGTTGTTAATACTGACAATTTGTTATTGGTTAAGTAAAATATATACTTATTTAATATTTCGCGCTTACTGACTACCAAGTTCTTTGTTTTTTTTTTCGTACTGAGATCTCCATATTCTCTACTTACATATATCTGATATGCGCGACATTATTGCTTGTAAACTACCCAAGCTATCTTAAAAAACTACTGCGTCGTCGGCAGATCTAATATTGTTTAGGTTTAGAAGCACTCCATAGACTAATACGCCTTCCTGTAGTTCTCCCAGTGCTCGAAGATGTGGTAAGAGTATATTTAAATAACACCGGATATAGAAGGCATCCTTTTCTCGCTCCACTATCTATGGAGATTGCTTTTGTGAACTGATCATGCACTTTAATGTTGGTAGTTTCGTTGTAGTATAAATTATACAGTATGTCCCTGTAAGTTGTATCCACATGGAAAACTTTTTTATTATTAATTTTACGAAAAAAAGTTATTCTTCATAAAAAGCTCTGCATGGTCCAAAACCTAAGATTTAACCATCAAATATCAAATTTTTTGAATATTATACGAGGTATGTCAAAAAGTTTGATTTTCACTCAAGAGTAAAGTAGCTTTATTTTTCACAATATTGAAAATTGCTATTATGAAAAGTTGTTTGGAATTAAAAACTATATTCTGCTATGCAATTACATCCTTCTAATTGAAACAATTTTTTTTTGAAAAATTATGGATAACTAGCATTATTTTCAGTATTTAAATTCTGATAACTATTTTATTATTAATTTTACGAAAAAAAGTGATTCTTAATAAAAAGTTCTGGATGGTCTAAAACCTAAAATACAACCATCTTATATCAAATGTTATCAATTTTATACGAGGTATGTCAAAAAAGATAAATTTAGATCAAAAGTAAAATACCTTTATAGTTCAGAATATCTCAATTAGAAGGATGTAATTACATACTGAAACATAGTTTTTAATTCTAAATAACTTTTCCTAATAACAATTTTCGATATTGTGAAAAATAAACGTATGTTACTCTTGAGCGAAATTCATATTTTTTCACATACCTCGTAATAAAATTGATAAAATTTGACATAAGGTGGTTGTATTTTAGGTTTAAGACCATGCAGAACTTTTTATTAGGAATCACTTTTTTTCGTAAAATTAATAATAAAAGAGTTATCTGAATTGAAATAACTGAAAATAATGTTAGTTATCCATAATTTTTCAAAAAAAAAATTTCAATTAGAAGGATGTAATTGCCTACTAGACAATAGTTTTTAATTCCAAACAACTTTTCATAATAGCAATTTTCAATATTGTGAAAAATAAAGCTACTTTACTCTTGAGTGAAATTCAAACTTTTTGACATGCCTCGTATAATATTAAAAAAATTTGATATTTTATGGTTAAATCTTAGGTTTTGGACCATGCAGAGCTTTTTATAAAGAATCACTTTTTTTCGTAAAATTAATAATAAAAAGTTTTCCATATGGATACAACTTACAGGGACATACTGTATATGATTTTCAAGTCTCTATCATCTAAGCCTGCTCCTTTCAAAGTTGTTTTGAGCTTATCATGTTTTAAGGTACGATTCCGAATACGACCGCAAACTACAAACCGCAGACTACAGACTACAGACGCCACTACTGGTTCATATGGTTACCTATGAGCTGTATTATGTTGAGCACAGCGGCACTGTCGCCGACACACGCAGAACGTCGCCAAAGCTGACCGGAGTACTGCTTCAAAACCAGTAGTGTCGCCGACCGCAAAGTGATAGAACGTATATTTGCTTCTTCCAAATGAGTTTTTCCAAGCTTCATTGGCAGTTAGATGATTTTTAATGAGTATTGAATAATTTCCTTCAAATTGTCTATTTTTAAATACAGCTCTAGTTGACTTTATTTTTCTGCTATAATGCAAAAGAAAAAATCATCGTCATCTTCTTCAATCAAAAAATATAAAATTAACTCGTCGTTTAGTATGTCTGACATCCTACTTAACACGACTTGTAATGCTATACTGTTATGACTTCGCATCGCGCAATTCTGTTGTCACTCGTAGATGCAACTCTAACTCTAGTTCAGAATTGGTCATATCGCAGACGACAGACGACAGTGTAGCGGCAATCTGTGGTTTGCGGTCTGCAGTCGCTTTCGCCATCATACCTTTACTTTATCAAATGCTTTTTTTGTAGCCATAATATAAGCACTTCTATAACGAATAGAGCCTTTGAGGAGCCTAATCCAAATTGTGTCCACGATACTTCTTCTTCGTTACTACGCTGACATAAACCCGATTCAATATACCGGAGGTTTAGATCTTCTTGTGAGTTTTTTCCTGTTGTGAACATATGGAATAAAAACAAAGGTGCCTTATCTTATTACGATCCATTACAAACTCTTAAGTAACAGTATTTCAACAGTGAAAACAACCACCTAACCACCGCTGCAGCTCTGATGGAAAAACCCTCGATCGAAGGGACGTCCCGGCACGCCCTGAACTAGACCTTTCCGCGTATAGCGACGTCCGGAAAATATGGAAAGCGCACGCCACGCGGAAAACTCGACCACCTCCTGCTCGATGATGCCGGCCTGATCCTAATCTGGCGCATTTCCGCCAAACTACACTTTTTCAAGCCGAAACGAACGAAGTATAGTTCACAATGGAAACAAAAAGGAAACAGATAACGTATTTGCCACGTCAGCAGCAAGAAAGGGACGAGAAATGGTGCCTTCCGCGTTTCCGCATTCCTGCAGTGGAAAGATAACTTCAAGCGTAGACTTCCGCTTATTTGGCTGGAAATTTTCCTGCGAATGTCAGATTAAGATATAGAGTTTTTGGTGAGTGTGGATAAAACTAGTTTTATTACAATCCATTTTAACAAAGGAAGATTATTTATAATCACTTATAAAAAATATTGAATTATTAAGAAAAATAACATAAAATGAACAAAACCCTGAAAAATTCATACAAAAATAATAAATATATAGGGCCAAACAAATTGACAATACGTAGTCGTAAATCCATAAAATGCTGCTTACCTTTCTACACCGAAATCAGAAAGTAATACACAAACTGTGATAGGTCTGGATCCCGCGTATGAAAAAAAAGTTGATTAATAGCAAGCTGAAAATTTGTTAATAGCTTAACGGTGTCTAGTCGAATAAACTTTGATATATGGGAACACTGAAACAGGGGTAGTTTTAATTGTGGAACAGGTAAAAAATTTGGAACGGTCACAGCACGAAAACGGCACATTTATTTTGTCCGACAGAACAGACTTAAACTCTCCGAACAGAGATTAAACTCTCATGAAAAAATCAGACTGCTATTTATTACCTGTCATTATTCCTGTCATTTGACATATTCTACATGTTCCACTCATTAAAACGCCCATTTGGTGATAAATAGCAGTCTGATTTTTGCATGAGAGTTTAATCTCTGTTCGAAGAGTTTAAGTCTGTTCTGTCGGACAAAATAAATGTGCCGTTTTCGTGCTGTGGCCGTTCCAAATTTTTAACCTGTTCCACAATTAAAACTACCCCTGTTCCAGTGTTCACACATATCAAAGTTTATTCGACTAGACACCCTTAAGCTATTAACAAATTTTCAGCTTGCTATTAATCAACTTTTTTTTCATACGCGGGATCCAGACCTATGAAAACAGGCTGTCACCATGTCAAACTCTTACTTCTATATTGATATTTTCTGTATTTGCCTCGTCTTATTTCCCTCTGTAGCTTATGCTACAGAGGGAATTTTCGCTAATCTAATCCGTTTTGCTGGTATATCCATGTATTGCATTTTAAGTAAAAGTTAGTGTCTATTTACAGTGTCAAAGGCATACTAGAAATTTATAAAAAATATATTTTATTTTCCATATTCCCCAATTTTCATTCCATTATCTTTTCTTTAGTCTCATTCTCAATTAATTCAATTAGGCAAGTCTTTTCTCCAAGTTTTTCTGCGGTTTATATTTCTATTTTAATCCCGATGTTTGTCTATGAAATTGGTATTACATCTTTTAATTCGTTGTCTGTTTTGTCAATTCACTATTGTTTTGGATATCCTTTATGTGCTGCCTTTGTTTTTTCTGTACTATTAGGTTTTCTTATTTTGCATATACTTCTTTGATTTCATCTTGTTCCTTTCGAATTTCTTTCATAATATTTTGTATATCGCTCATCTCTACTTTTATGTCCTGTTTCAGTTCAAATATTATATCTATTTTTCCTGTAATCCTATGGTAGACTCTTTTTGTGGTAATCTTGTTGTTCTTTTACTCTTTCCCAATGTGCCATCTTTTTAACTTATGAAAGAAAAGGTAACAACATTCTGAAAGGATATGCCACATGAAGAAGCAAGAAATAACAAACTCATCTTAACTGCATATTAAATTTTTATTTCGTTACAACATTGTTAACAACTTTGTATTTTAAAATTCGATTTAACTTTACCTTACTTATGTAATACGGAATAATTGCACTTATATAGTTCGTGGTTAATAGAAGATATTACCTTCAAGATATATATTTACATTAACACCTTCGTTTAATATACAAAAGTATTTCGATTTGATTTGATCGTTTGTGATTGCGACATGAAATATGTTTAAATGGTTTTATAGTACCGCTGAATAAAAAGTTGGCGAACAAAAGAGCTGTACTAGAGTGAATATCTAGAGCAGTCTTTTAAATTGTATGTCTAGAATTTACAGATTTTTCTTCCAAATAATACGTCACACTTTTTTGTTCGATAAAGTGCAGTAAAGGACGTATTTTCGCCCCAATTTTCTGAGAGGAGACTATGGCGATGCAGCATTTCAAAACCTGATCGACAATGCACCATAAGTTACGTTTATTGTAGTTTTTACTTTACGAAAATTTTTTTCTATGTTTCATTGTTCCATCTCTGATGTTTAGCAATTTTTCCTTGTTTCCTGTTGAAAAGATAAAGTACAAAATAAGTGCGCTTACTTTTGATGAAGAATCCCTGTACGTCAGTTATCAAAGATTCTTCGCTGGAAATTGTCTATCTTTCTTAAAAAGGACTTATCTTCGCATCTATTTGTTGTTTTTTCTTCTCGTCTCCTTACGATCTTGTTTTGCTTCTTAAACTCCGTATCGTGTTATTTCATACTGTATTTTTTATTTTTTTACAGTACACAACATATGCTGTAGGCCTAGAGCACTTATTACTCTATTATTTCTCTGCTTCCCTACAGCTCATAGGAGCTTTGGGCCTGACCAACTATCTGCCTTTTAAGTGTATCGATGCTTAGCCACTCTTCTCCACCTTATGACTCTCAGCTTCCTCAGAATTTGTTCAAGACGTCTATCCTGTGACGGCAGGATTTTCCTCGATGTGTTTCTTCTACCTCTCTGTATAATAATTTTACAGGTTTTCTCCATAAATCATAACCAGCTTGTTGTTTTGCTTTTGAAAATAAGTAACTGGTCGTGTTCTTTATTTGGTCTGACAATCCCGATAGAGAGCTTCCTCTACAATGCCTTCTACTATCATTATTTTAACATCTTCTTTTCTTCTCCCAATATATCCCAAGTATCTCAGTACATTTTTATTCTTCTTCTTCTTTTTGTATAGACATGACTCTGTCTGTTTTTTCAATGTGCCTCTAGTAAGTTGTCGTTCCATCGTTTTCGTGGTCTTCCCACTTAGTGATGAGCGAGACTGGTCTTGGTCTTGCGGTCTTGGTCTTGGTCTTGCAGCAAGACCAAGACCAAGACCAAGACCGCCTTTTGGTTGCACAAGACCAAGACCAAGCTTGCAAGAACAAGACCAAGACCAAGACCGAACCTTGCAAGACCACGCAAGAACAAGACCAACCTGCAAGACTCTTGCACTTTTTTGAGAAAAATTGGTTTTTATTATTTAACTTTATTTTTTAGTTCAATAATATATACTGACATTGTAAGAAACCTTAAACAATATCGAATTTTTTAAATACATAATATTTTGGTTATATTTTTAAGTCGTTTTGATTAAGTCAAACGGTTTGCATTTTCTCAACCTTCAAAGTGTCCAGAAGGCAAGTTTTCAAACGGCGACAGTTCAAGGACAATTGAAATTACTTGTGAGACAAAAAAATGTAATTATAGATAGGGTAATCCATTTAAAAAGAAATGCAATTAAAAACGGTTTTTATGTACCAGTAGTTTTCGCTTTTCTGTCTAATAAAAATACTGACACTTATTTCAATTCTTTTCGCATAATCGAGGAAAAATGTAGGTCGTTAAATTTAAAATTAATACAAAAAATATCATAATAAATTTTGAAAAGGGATTCACAATGCTGTGAAAGCATTGTGGCCTGAATAAAAGATAACTGGTTGTCGATTGTAATGTGTCAAGCTTGGTATCGCAAAATCCAAAGCTTAGGTTCAGTTTCTGAATATTATGACAAAAATTTCGATACTGGGAAATTTTTAAAATTATTTTTTTGGGTTAATTTTTTACAATCAACGAAAGTTGGAAGTTGAATTATTTGTGAAAATCCCGGATGACAAACGCGTAAAGAAGTTTACTGATTTCATTGTTGAAAACTATTTGGAAGAATCTAGGTTTTCCCCAGAAAGGGCCAGTACTACAAATAGTATGTGCCGCACTTGAAATGCATGCGCATCATTTCAGTGTGTTTTAAATTCTAGTTTTTACTACCCACATCCGAATATTTTCAACTTTTTAAATGTCATAATGGGTATTCAATCCAAAAATATGTGAAAATAAAAAGTGCGAATAACTCGTGTTACGAGAGCAATGTAGTTTAAATAAAATTAAAGAACTGCAAGATAACAAATTACAGAATTAAGCGTTTATAACTCCCCATTAGGTATAGTTATTATGTTATAGTATTAGGTCTTTAAATAGGTATGGTAAATATGAACGTATTTACTAAAAAGTATGTTTTAGTTAGTTTATAAAAAAGTTAATTATATTAAATAATGATTAAATAGAGTAAAAAATATTTGATTTTTGTGTTCTCTTAAAAAAATTTAATTTATGTTCTTAAATTTGACCCTCGTAGGATAAATACTACAGTGTTCGAGTGAAAGGAGCAGATCATTATCTGTTAACAACTATAAACTGTTTATCCCTTTTCGTAAAATCCGTGAATTGAAGGTTCCCGACCATTTGTGGCACCTTTAAGAAGCTCTTTTTCTTTAAAATTTTAGGCAATAAACAATAATCCAGACTCAAGACGTGGTCTGAAGGCAGGCGGCAGGTATCGACAGCATGCAAAACACAACGTGACAAAACCGAAGGCCGGCAATTGCAACAAGGGTTGTAAATGCAGGTTTTTCCTACTGATAAACATTACCATTATAAAAATATACTCTAGTCTCTTTATATAGAGAGAAATAATTAGGTCATTAGGTGAATGTATAATGTTAAAATTGGTATCCGTTTGAAACTACATTCTACATTCTGTTAAAATTTTAAAGCAAATAATATAGTTTCATTCTTCACATCTTTATTTATTTCAATGTACGTTTTATTCGAAATTGTTTGGTTCAAATTATTACTACTAAAAAAGCAAGACCAGCAAGACTCTTGCAGCAAGACCAAGACCAAGAACAAGACCGGCTAGTGCAAGACCAAGACCAAGACCAAGACTGCCTTTTAGCTGCAAGACCAAGACCAAGACCAAGCTTGCAAGAACAAGACCAAGACCAAGACTAGCCTGGTCTTGGTCTTGTTCTTGTTTTGCTCATCACTATTCCCACTGATCGTCTTCCTATTGGGGAACCATCTCTCGCTGTCATGACTATCCTATTTGTTGTCATTCGGCTTATGTGGTCATTCCATTCTATTCATCTGTTTCTTACCCAGTTATTAATGTTATCCACCTTCTGTACTTCTAGCTCTGTCCATAGAGTCTTACCATCGATTTTCCGAAGGGTTTTCATCTCCGCTGTTTCGAACAATCTTTTTGTCCTCTCTGTGTCGGGTCGTGTTTCTGCCGCGTATGTCATTATTGGTCTGATGACTGTTTTGTAAATTCTGCCTTTCATTTCTTTTCCGATATTTTTATTTCTCCATATTGAGTCTTGAGCACTTGATCTTCCACTTCTGTTTCGAGCCTTCCGTAGTAGATAGTGTGATGCCTAGGTATTTAAACTCCATCACTTGTTCTATTATCTAACCTTCCAGCTCCAATTTCCATCTTATTGGATCTGTTGTTATAACCATGCATTTTGTCTTTTGTGGGGAAATTAACATGTTAAATTTTCTGGCGATTATGTTGAATTAGTGCAGCATACGTTGTAATCATCTTCACTTTGAGAGATTAGTATTACATCGTCCACATAGCAGATTATTTTAAGTTGTTTTTCTCCCATTTGGTATCCTTTTTAGTTCTTACTTTTTTTATTATTTCGTCCATGATCAGATTGAACAATAAAGGACTCAAGGAATCCCCCCGTCTTATCCCATTGCCGGCTTCAATTGGGTCAGTTAATTCATCGTCCACTTTTACTTTTACAGTGGAACCCCGATAAGTCGGCCCCCGATAACCCGGAAGTCCGGCTAACCCGGACCGATTTTTATCAGACAAACATTACAACAATAAAAATGTATGTCCTTTATGCTGGATTTTCCAATTTCTTTTCAACATCTTAAAATATTTTCTTTTATCTTTCCTTATAAACATATTGTTCGAATACTATGATATCTTATATTTTTCAGGCTAATTTTATTTATCATAATAAACTTTCTTCGTAAAAATTTGTCGTTTTAGCGAATTCCTATGTAGTTCATTCGTTTCAATTTTCAATGTCAAACACATTATACAATGAGAGATAATGCGTATTTGTGTAATTTGATACATAATATACCTTAGTAAAAATAACTGGTATGGCAGACAACGCTCATTCTCGTGTTATCGAAACCAATAGGCATCTGTAGTCAGGACCGGCGATAACGGGCCTGAAAGGGATGCACTGCAGGCGGGCGCCGTTGTTTAGGGGGCGCCATAATGAGCTTTTTTTCTGCTAGTGTTACACAAAATGCTAATTTTAGAAAACCAAAGGGCGCCTGTGTTAGTTTTGCAGGCGGGCACCTGATACCCTAGCACCGGTCCTGTATCCTTTATTTACTTGAAACTGTCTAGCATTGTTTAGAAAAGACTATTAAAAAATTATTTTTCAAACAATGGTCTTAGTCTTCACTCTTATTAAATAACCTAAGTTCGTTCTCGTTGCGAGACGGTATTGTGTGTGTGTAGTAAAGTCTCATTGTTCGTTCCGCGTAAATATATTCAGATTTTGTTGTGTTTGCGTGATTTTTTGTCTACGTAATGGCAATAAAACTTAAAATGTTGTTTTTGTTTCAAAATGATAACAAAAGACAGTTTGGACAATCGGTGCAAAGCTAAGAAAGCTAAAAATGAGACTCTCGACGACGCTTTGTATGTGTGGAACGCGAACGTGGTTTACAAGTGTCTGTGTGCCAATTATAACGGAGTTTATCTGTAAGCATACCATATTTTAATAATTTTTACCATTTTCTCCGGCTAACCCGAATTTTCGATAACCCGGATCGGCCGCGGTCCCGATTAATCCGAGTTAACGGGGTTCCACTGTATTGTGTTCTGGTAAATGTTTTCGATCGTTTTAATTATTCCTAGAGGTACCTCTCTCGAGTATAACAAATGGATAACGTCCTTTAATGTGACCCTGTCAAATGCTTTCTTAAGGTCCACGAAACATAAATATGCCGGTTTGTTGTATTCCATCGATTTCTCTTGAACTTGCCTCATTATAAATATAGCGTCAGTGCATGACCTTCCCGACCTAAAACCTTGTTGTTCTTCTGCTAATGTTATAATTTCATTCAATTTGTTTGTTATCACTTTGGTTGTTAATTTTAATGTTGTGTTTAATAAGTTAATTCCTCTGTGATTCTCGGGGTCCGATTTGTCTCCTTTTTTGAAGAGAGGTATTAGGATGCTTGATCTCCATTCTTGTGGTATTCTGTTTTGTTCTATTATTTTTTAGATTAGTTTTAATAGTTGTTTAGTTAGATCTTCTCCTCCGTACATTTTTATTGATAGTTGTAATAAGTCTATTGGAAATGTTCAGTTCTCATAGTATTGATTTGTTGGTGCACAGTTCTGTCCTGCGCAGATTCAGAATGGTCTAAGAAGAAAGCAGATACATGGTTCCTGGCTTGTTTAGTGAAGTTTAACTCCATTTTTTTCTCAGACCAATACCTTGTAGTCTGTATTGGTCTACGTATTAGTAAAATAATATTCATGGCAAAAGAGTGTAGAAGCAGATTACAGGCCAAAACACAATTCTGGAGCAGATCTAGTTAAAACTCTTGTTGTATGCATCATTTCGTAGCTGCCGACGTATCTGGAAAAACTGAGCAGCTAGTCTGTCCAATGTCTTCATTTTTCCCTAGCGCTAAAGCGACCTATATTTCATTTTATTTGAAGTTTTTTTATTATTTTCTGGTTTCTGTTTAATGCCAACATTCTCTCTTATGTTGTCTTAAGTAATTAATAGAAACCAGAAGATGGTGTACGTTTTTCTATTAGTAATAGACTTTTCCAACGGGTTTTGTCAAGTTTATCAACTGATTGTCACTTCTTCTTGATGGACCTATCCTTGACAAATATGGACAAATTATATCATGGCAATCTTCATCATAATATGCAGCAGCGCGAAAAAGCTGCACAGTTGTTATGTTGAACCAGATTCTGAGTTTCTTTAAGCAGAATGTTCCTCTTCCTCCTGCACCTTGCTTTCCAAATATTTTTCTTGTGGGATAGCTTGCAGGAGGGTATATCTGGATTCATTTCGCATAGTGTGTCCGAAGTATTGCAACTTTCGAGATTTGATGGTGGTCAGTACCTCTCGGTTCTTCTTCATTCTTTTGAGGTCTTCGTCATTTGTGAATCGGCGGGCGACGGGATCTTAAGTATTCTATGATATAGCCACATCTCAAATGCTTCAAATATTCTGCTCATATCTTCGATTAACTTTATTAACTTTAAGCGATAGATATGAGATATGCTATCAATTTCGTGTTATAAACGATTTAATAACTATTACTGGACTATATTTTGTCAAACAGAATGAATTCTCTCTCTCCTGTCGTTTCCCCATTACTGAGGATCGTGATTTCTTCCAATATTCCTAACAATGTTTCTCCATTGGTCTCTATCTTCAGCTGCTCTAAGAGCTTCGCAGAATGAGTTTCCAGCTGAATGCTTTATTTGGTCAGACCATCTAGTTGGTGATCGTCCTCTTGATCTTCTCCCCGGAACGTTTCCAGAAACAATTAATCTCTCCAAACTGTCGTCACCTCTGCGAACCACGTGACCAAAGAATTGCAGAATTCGTTGCAGACATATTGTGGACAGCCTTTTTTTAATATTGAGTTGGTTTAGAATGGAAACGTTTGTCCTATGAGCTGTCCAAGGTATGCGCAGCATTCTTCTCCAGCACCACATCTCAGAGGCATCAATTTTTTGGCGCTCGCATGCGCGAAAAATCCAAGTCTCTGCTCCGTATAGAAATATTGAGAATACAAGGGCATTCACCAGTCTCATCTTGATATTTTGAGAGAGAGATCTGTCTTTCCAAAGTTTAGTTAGGCGACTCATCGCATTTTTTGCCATACCAATACGTCTCCGAACTTCTGCTTCACAGTTACCATCGTTAGTTATACTAGACCCGAGATAGACAAAGGTGTTTACTATCTGGTATTCCTGTAATATGTTAGTCAGTTGAATAGTGTCAAATCTGTCGACCACCATTATTTTTGTCTTAGCTTTATTGATTTTCAGACCAACTTTATTGCTTTCGTACTCAACTTTTCGCAGAAGATCAAACATTTCTTGCTTATTTGCTGCTATAAGTGTAGTGTCATCAGCAAATCTTAAATTGGAGATTTTTCTACCAGCTACTGTTACTCCACCGGCCCATCCTTCTAAAACCATCCTCATGACATGTTCAACATAAATGTTAAATAAGTCAGGTGACAACACGCATCCTTGTCTAACACCTCTCTCGGTCTTGAATTGGTTTGAGAACTTCTGATCTAGTCGTACTGTCGCTACATTAGACTGGTACAGATTTTTAGTAAGTGTCACCAGGTGCATTGGTGCGCCCATTTCTATTAAAATTGACCACAGATTTATCCAGCTTACATAATCAAATGCCTTTTGGTAGTCAACGAAGCATATAATCATAGGTACTTGAAATTCTCTAGACTTTTCAATGAGTTGTCTCAGGTTCAGGATTTGTTCCCTTGTACCTTTACCCTTTACAAACCCCGCTTGTTCCTGAGGTATTTGGTAATGTAGATAGGTTTTTAATCTGTTTTTGATGATATGCAACAATATTTTACTAGCATGTGTTATTAGTGACGGTGTGCGGTAGTTTTCACATCTGGTAGTAGTTCCTTTTTTGTGTAGTGACACAGATAGAATGGATGATATGTAATCCTTTGTCACCTAGTAACTGTAGTATTTCACATGGTATTGAATCAATGCCTGGGGATTTATTTCTCTTTAGTGATTTAATTGAATCTTTGACTTCAGCGAGTAAGACAGTAGGTTCTCTAGGGTAGTCAGAAGGCCACTGATTTTCTGCTGATACCTCGTTATTTTTATATAGCTCGCCACAGTAGTTTCGTCAACAGAATGAATAGCAGAAGACAAAAGGAAACTAGTATAATGACTGACAACTTATGATGAAATGATTAATGGAAAGAGATTAATATAAACTTTCACACATAGAAAATGTACATAATAGACGGATCAAAAATCACAAATAAATTATGCTCGATTTAAAATTGGTACTAATATGATTTGAGAGTCCTAGTCCAACTTGATTCACTTATGTACATTTTATTAATAATTGAGACCTGTAAATCTACACAATTTTGGAAATATCATTTTATACAGTGTTTACTTTCATTGTTGTTTTCGTTCTTTAGTACTCTTTTGTCGCCAACAATTCTATTCAGGAGAGTTTATTTTATTGCTTAAATATTCAGTGAACGCTTTCTTGGAAGTGTTCATTCAAGTGGCTCTTTCCGGTGGTAGCTACTCCGTCGATGTAGTCTGGAGGATCCTCTGCGCTACCTTCTGTTGATACCAACATTCCCAGTTCTTTCATACTCCTGTGGTAAACGATGCCTGCACCGAATGAGTCGCCCATGACATTGATTGCTGTCCGGAAACGATCCCTACAAAAAGACAGAAGATTAATAAATGGTATCAATAATAAGAAATCAGGATCAAGTATCAAGTCAAGGTATGCGCTATCTGTCAAAATAGTAAGTACCAATATCTAGATCGCTGAATAAATGCTAGCACGCTAGTCTTGTAACGTCCAAACTGAGAATGGAATTTAATCGAATAGTTTTCTATTACCATCACCATTAGACCAGGAAGGATCTGTTTTTAGGTGGATGTGAGAGGTGGCATTCGGATTTTTGCGGATAAAGTTAGGTGATAACTTCGTTAATAATAATTATTGACTTATGCTCCTTCTCAAATATGCCCGGAACATTAATAAAAAAAAATAAAATATTTAAAAATTTCAAAAAATTTCGGTTTTTTTTCTACTTTCTTTGCTTATAACTTTAAAACGATTCATTTTGGAACAAAGTCGTATAGGAATAAAACAAAGACAATTAAATTTTCTATCAGATACGATTGGTTAAAAATGTCTTAATTTAACACCCTTGCTGCAAAATAGCAATAAATATAAAATAAGGGGGCAAAACAAGCCTGTCATTATTCAATGTTTTTCCGTCACTTAGGTTACACTTGGAACCTTCCTAATTCGCTTAGAAAATTTTTGTAATGTCCTACAACCGTCCACCAAATTTCATTAAAATTGACTTACTAGATTTTGCATAAAAATTTTGCTACTCTTTTTTTTTAAATTAAAATTTTTTAAAATCTTGCACAACAAAAACTAGAACATACAAAGATTTGTCAATTTTTTTACATATAAAGAAGCACTCCACCTATCTAATTCACTTTGCAGAATTGAAATCGGATTATTTAAGCAGCCTCAGCAATGTTTTAAAGTTATAAACAATTTTTTGGCTTATAAACAAATTAGTGCTGTGTCCAGGAGGGGGTGCTACGGGCTCCTTTATTTAGATGGACTTAACCAAGTTTTTTTTATGTATTTTGACCCGTAAAACACGAATTTTTTGGGTAACAGTTGATCCGGATGTCGATAAGGTTGTTATAAACAAAGAAATTGAGGAATTACATAACATCGATTTTTCGCAAAATAAAACATTTTTTTGTATTTCTTGGGTAATTCTAAGCAAAAAATGTTCTTACAAGTTTTTTCGTAGGATGCATAGTTTTCGAGGTTAACGCGGTGGAACATTCAAAAAATCGAAAAATTGCAATTTTTGAACTAGAATAATTTTCAATTAAAAAATAAAATAGCAATTCTGCTGACAGCATTTGAAAGTTTAAGTCAAATTATACCGGTTTTAATTATTTGCATTGCTAAAATTAATTTTTTTTATTATTAAACAAAGCTATTTGTTTATAAGCCAAAAAATTGTTTATAATTTTAATTATAAAACATTGTTGAGGCCCCTAAATAATCCGATTTTAATTCTGTAAAGTGTATTAGATAGCTAGAGCACCTCTGTATATGTAAAAAAATTAGCCAACTTCTAAATGGTCTACTTTTTGTTCAGAAAGATTTTAAAAAATTTGAACTTTTTTAAAAACATTTACATTGCAAATTTATTATGCAAAATCTATTAGGTCGATTTTAATGAAATTTGGTAGACCATTTAAGTAAGTTATAAGAATTTTCTAGGCGAATTACTAAGGTTCTAAGTGCCACCAAAATGGTTAAGAAACATTGAATAACAACAGGCGTATGTTGCCCCCTTATTTTGTATTTATTGCTATATTGCAGAAAAGGTAATACCTTAAGGCATTTTTGACCAGCTGTATATCATACAAAATTCAATTTTCTTTATTTTATATCTCTACGACTTTGTTCCAAAATGAACCGTTTTAAAGTTATAAGCAAAGAAAGCAGAAAAAAATCGATGTTTTTCGAAATTTTTAAATATTTTAATTTTTTTATTAATGCTCCGGACACATTTGAGAAGGAGCATAAGTCAATTATTATTACTGAAGGTGTCACCTAACTTTATCTGCAAAAATCCGAATGCCACCTCTCACATCCAAAAATACACGTTTTTTTACAGATTAGTCCTGGTCTACATGATTTTTTCCAATTCTTTCCATTATTTTTGTAATTCCATCTTGTAATTGATCTTCCATCAACTTACCCTGCACTTCTTGTAGACTATTGTCGATTAGGTAGAGGGAGAGTCACTATTTTGGGTCGCGCCCAGTATATTCCTTTGTGCATTTCTACACAGTAAAACAGATGGCGCTGTTGAATAATTACCAATATACAATCTATCTCCTAATTGATATTTTAAATCGGTTGATACACTGCCTTAGTATTACGAAATATTCTTTTAATAGTATTTGTTGACCCAACGTTAAGTAATTAATCTTAATCGTTCATTATTATCTTTTTTGCTACTTTTTATGTCAATTTCGAAATATTTAATTATTAAAAGTGTTGTATAATCACTTATAAGGCCTTGGCCCTATATTTTGTATTTATAGGTAGGGCGATAATGTAAGTAACGGCGTTATATATTACATTTTTTTTTTATTTTGATTCCTACAAATCCAGTTTTTCTCCTTTTTTTTCTTTTAATATACCGATGTAAATAAGACGTTTCTTCGTCTTCACGTAGGTACATAAGTTTTGTTTCGTTTGACCTTTTTTCTTTGCCTGTTTTCTAAATAATGTTTTATATATGAATTTTATCATAATAGAACAGAAGACTGCACCTTCAAAAAAATTAATGTAAGGTATCCTCTTCATAGATGTTTTTTTTTTTCATTTTTACCCGGACCCCTTTTCCGTCGAACTTTCCCTTAATTTTGAAAAGTACTATCTTCCCTTTCTGTGTACATATATGCCCTTCAGTTGTACTGCAGCCAGTTAGCTTATTGTACATCTTCTATTGCCTCATTATACTTATCCCAGGATTCTGGAACTCTGTACCAGCTTGTACAGGGCTACTGAAGGGTACCATATCTTTTTGGAGTCATTGGTACTCTCCAAAAAGGGTTTTCCAGCTGCGACTGATTGCCTCGCAGTGATGCAATATATAGGTGACTGATTCGAGTAAATAGCTCCATTGTATGCTGGTGTCCAAAATTCATGATCATCTCCAGAAACTTGGATGCACTTGAAAACTCGACCACAACATTGAATACCAAGTCCATTGTAAGGGTGATCAAATTTAAATACTTGGGAACATGGCTTTCTGAAGACTGGGCATCAGGGAAGTAAAATGTCGCATTGATCAAGCTCGACCAGCTTTCGTAAAATTCAGGAAGGTACTGACCTGTTCAGAGTTCGATCTTCAGCTGAGACTAAGGTTTACTAAGTGCTACGTATGGTCAGTGCAGCTGTATGGCGTAGAGAGCTTTACACTCAAAACGAGGGATATCAACAGATTATCCTAAATATACCGTATCCTAAATATACCATATACGGCGAAAGTCACAAATGTAGATGTCCTCAAAAGAATCAACCAAAAACGTTAACTTTTCGAAACCATCAAGAAAATGTCCTGGTTCCGAAAGATAAGGCAATGGACAGGGATTAACGACATACAATATATTATACACATTGCTAGAAACAGAGAGTTAATGGAAAATAACATCCATTAGTGGATTTGATTCTGAAGAAGAAGAGAAGATGCAGGTGTTCCTTCATTCACACATGTCAAGTAAGGAAGCTTGTTATGACCCTGAGCTGATTCCTGCTTGTTTTTCGTAGTAGTCACTTGGGACGAAGAGAATTGTTTCTGCGTCAAGAATATAGGGGTTAAAAGTTTAAATAAACCAATAATACTTACAATAACCAGTCTACAGCTAAAATCAAACTAACGTCTTCGGCAGGCAACCCAACGGTATCCAACACCATCACCATAGTAACCAGACCCGCCTGGGGAATACCAGCAGCACCGATACTAGCTGCCGTTGCAGTTACACTGATGGCCACTAACGTACCAAAATCCAAAGGCACGTTCCTTACTTGAGCTATGAAGATGGCTGCTACTGCTTCGTAAAGGGCAGTTCCGTCCATGTTGATGGTGGCTCCTATGGGAAGCGCGAACCTGGCCACTCTGGAGTCCACGCCGTTTTTGTCTTCCAAGCATCGAATTGTGAGGGGAAGTGTGGCCGAACTAAAAATAGAAATTGGTAGTAAAATTTGAAGACTGTACTAAAGTCAAGCGTCCACAGACCCGCATCGTACGCATCGTACGCAACGGATTTTAGTTTCCCTTGTACAGAAACTTATGTAACCGCGTCCACAGACCCGCATCGTACGCATCGTACGCAACGGATTTTAGTTTGACAATCGATAATGCGATCCGTACGATGCGGATCAGTGGACGCGGTTACATAAGTTTCTGTACAAGGCAAACTAAAATCCGTTGCGTACGATGCGTACGATGCGGGTCTGTGGACGCTTGCCTTAATAGAAGCAAAGTATTGCAAGGAAAAGGTGTTCTAAGAAGGAAGTATTACAGTATTTAAAAAATGGATTGTAAAGGAGAGGGAGAAGGAATTACAGTATTTAAGAAGAGATTTTGGTGAGATTGAGGGACAGTTTTTAGAAATAAGTAAAAAGGATTATAGGAAAAAGGGAATATCAAGGTTACCAACCGTACACGGATAGTGTAATTATCTAATAGGCTGTAACATATTATTATGTTAATAGGTTCTAACGTCACCCTAATTAGCAAACATCGTAACTCCATTTTTAGTCAATTTGTAGTAAATATATGCGCCATCGGTTTGTAAATTATTTTTTCTACGAGCGTTCAAAAATGTCTACTTTCGCGCACGCATTTTAGTTTAGAAAGTTTCACTTTTCCGCACGCGTGTTACTTTTCCGCACGCGGTTTTTACTTTTCCGCACGCGTGTTAATTTAGATATGTTAATATGGCCTTAAAGTAATTATAATACATGCAATAAACTAATATTTAGATATTATTTACTAATTTATTTCAAATATATCTTATTGTGTTCCTGTTTTAATGAAATTAACGCGACAATTCGATGAAATAAAATTATTTTGACGTAATATTCGAAAGTCAAATCGGTAGACAATAACAGTCGTTTTGAATCATCGTCATGGAAACCAAGATCGTCGTCATGCTAACTAATTATATTGAAAGTTTGGTTTTGACAACCTTGTCAAAGAATTAATTTGTGTATGTATTTTCATATTAATTAAATTAATTGATTAAGATTTGGTAATTTTTTAAAGACTCTTAGAAAAAATATTGTTCCTAACTCTTGCAGAAAGTCTCTTTTCCGCACTCGACTGCTTGCCGAACTCCCGCTTCGCGTCGTTCGGCAAACTGCAGTCGCGTGCGGAAAAGAATGACTTTCTGCACTTGTTAGGAAATAGTATATTGTGCAACAAGTGCAGAAAGGTACTAATTTCTCACGAGTTTGAAAAGTTGCGGTACGAGCGCAAGCGAGTGCCGCAATTCAAACGAGTGAGAAATTACCTTTCTGCACGTGTTTCACACTATACTTTTTCTACAAGCACAGTTTTTCCTAAAAATAAAAATCACAATTTCCAAACGACGATTAATTATAATAGGTACCTATGTGATAAATTTTAAACTGTATTTAATTAATACCTACTAATCAATTTAAATTCCTTATACCTAAATAAATTGCACAGAAATCAGTTAAAAAATTTTAGCACTGCCTTAATTTGTTTAAATTTAAACAATTATTACACATTATTGACATTATATTTATGCAGTCACGGATTTACACAAAACCTACTTCATTCGACGTCTCTTGCACGGTTGCTAAATCCTTATTGGTTATTTGATAATTATAAAATGTTTAATAAGAATAAAATTGTAAAATAAAACAGTTGTAACATCCATAATTTAGTTTCTATGCTATAGTTAAATATAATAATTGTCTTATAGGTTATATATTTGTCTAAAGTTTAACCACGGATGTAAACAGAATATAACGTTACTCAGAATGCGGTAGTCCACGGATGTAAACAGAATATAACGTTACTCAGAATGAGGTAGTCAACTGTGCAGAAAAGAACTTTGCGGCACAGAAACGTCACTTTGCGGAACAGAAACGTCACTTTTCTGCACACTAATGTCAAATATCTTATACTGTGAGAAAATATCAAGTTTGCTAACATAAAACCGTGCAGAAAAGTGCACTTTGAATAGTGGTTGTAGAAAAATATCTATTATCTGTCTTTTACCCAAATCCTGTAACTCCACCTAAATGCGCCACCGGTTTTAACCAAATCCTGTAACTCCACCTAAATGTAGAAATTAAATATAAACAAAAAAGAAAACCTTGTAACTCCATATCAGCTTGTTTTGCGTCTCCTGAACAATTTATCGTTTTGGAGTTACAAGTTTTGCTAATTAGGGTGACGCTAATAGGGAACTTGCACATTTTTTTTTATTGCATAATAATGTTCAGTTTTGTATAAAAATGAGATTTCCAAAATTTCACGCTTCAAAAACTCATAATAACTTAGAAGTACAAATTTAAAGTCTTCTGTATCTTAAAATAGTTCAAACGACCCGTGACGTCACAGAGTTTAACTATATGGTTCCGGTTATATTTACGTATATTCTTCTTCTTCTTCTTTAGTTTATTGGCCTCCATCTACTTGGGTATTTGGAAAGCTCGTCGTCGGGGAATAAAGGAACAATATTTATATTCTAATGACATTTACCTTATGTCATTGTAATAATATATACTAGTTTGTTGAGACTAGAGTTTGATACAGTTTTTGAAGGAAAGGAAACAAGGTTTACTAATGAAAATAAAACCACTTTGTAAAAGTACAAGTTTTCTATGAATAGTTCAAACGATCAAAAACACTTGTAACGTCACAGAATTGTATTTTCTACTGACGTTTATAATGTCTAATTTAAAATTATATAATATACAATTGGTGTAGAATGTAAACATATAACCTTGTGACGTCACGACGCGTTTTGGGCTGGCTGGTATAAGTTGAATTTTTAGTCGTCTTTAGGGGCCAAACAAAACTTTTTTATCTTTGATACAGGCTATAAAATATGGCTAAGACACCAGTGCTAACGTATGGAACAAAAACGTGGTCACTTACATGGAAGAGCCAATAACTGCTTAAACGTTTTGAGAGAAAAAATTTTGAGAAGAATATATGGACGAATAAAAGAGCAAGGTTTGTGGCACAGGCCTTGCAAGTTTGAGTTGTATAGAAGTTTCGGGAAATCTGAGGTTGTAAAATTCATGATAGATAAGGCATGTAACCAGAGGAAGACCAAGATTTTGGTGTCAAGACAACTTGGATGACGAATTAAAATCTATTAGAATTAGAGCATGGAGAAGAGACAATAGACACGAGAAGAGACGTAGACTTAAAATCCATAGAAGAAGTAAAAAATAACTGAAGATTCGGAGTATAACTAACTGGAAAACAAACGCATAATAATAATAATAATAATATCGTATGACATTTTTGCTGGGAGATCCTTTCAGACAAGCTCTGGTGCCACTTGCATCTTTAAGCCTGTTGGAAGTAGCTAGTGTCAATGCTCACACTAGCCCAGGGGGACCGACGGCTTAACGTACCCTCCGAAGTACGGTAACAAACGTATAAGGCCGTCCGCACATGGGTCGATCGAAGACGCGTCTCGAAGTTCGCGCGTCTTGCTCGTCTTGTACGAACCCTGCGGCACAAGCGATTGCTCTCCGCACACTTGTCGATTCAGTTTGCTCACATCTTCCAACCAGGAAGAACGCGTTTTATATATCAACCAAAACGACTATTTCGATCTGTAAAAAGTACGGTATTATTACATTTTTAGTATAATTAGTATACAATGAGCATTATACAATAGAGGTTATTTTTCTACTTCCCCAACGAATTTTATAATAAACACCTAGAAACAGAAGGTCAATGTTTTCAGAATTTTATATTACAAACAATATATTTTCACAAAGCTATCAGCACTACAATCAACGAACATACCGAACAGCATTCACCGATCTTCAAAACTTTCCTCCATGACTGGAAATGTGCGTCTCACTCGAACTTTCTCGTGCGCTACCGATCGCAAGAGACGAGAGTCGGACAAGAGATTTGCAATCCTAAATGCCCCTCTACGGAGCTCAAAGCCACAACAAAGGGACTTATCGGGGAGAGATCTACGCGACTAGAATCGAGTCGACTACTTCGAGCGTCGACCCATTTGTGGACGGCCTTAGAGGTTAGAAGAGCAAGCCAAGATGCATTACACAAATTTTTGAGAAGTGGTGATGATGGTGATATGTTCTGTTAGTAGTCCAGAGAAATAAGATTTTTCTCGTTACACATCCCCCTCCAGGCCGAAACTAAATTTTTTGAGTAGCATGGGCATCTATATTAATAACCTATATGTTTCCTGCAGCCGATTTTGATGATATACATAGTTATAAACAAATGAAGATCAAAAAACGGTAAATTTTCGCTTTTTTCGTCTATAACCAAAAAGTTAAGCATTTTAAACAAGTTTGAGAGTAAGAACCTCATAATTCGTCTAAAAAATTTCAATATGACGTTCGCTGAATATGTCTATCCTTATTGGTTGCTTAGAAAATTGCAAAATAAATCATAAATTTTGAGTTTTTATAAATATTCATAACTTATGTAAAAATTAACTTAGAACCTTCTTATTACACGAATTGCTGAGACTTCTGGTGCTTAAATTATATTTTAAATTTCAAAGCAATTGGTCAAATAGTTTAAAAGTTATTTAATTTGTTTATCCCAAATACATTTTTTTTGCAACACTACAAGTCAGAAAATTATGAGGTTACAGTAAGACTTCTGACAGTTTATGGGAAAAAAACACTTAATTAAAAAATACTATTGACTTAATTAAAAAACAATGACAAAAAGTAATTTTAAACAGTGTAAAATTATTTTGCAAAAACACGTCGATTATTTGCATACTTATAAACAATTAGAATAACTTTTTAACCGTTACCCGTAGAAAAAATATTTTTACAAATTTGGAAAGACTGAATTTTTATACACATTTAGAAAGACAAACAGTTGTCCTAGGACACTTAGGGACGAAGTTAGCCCCCCCCCTTTTTTTTAATTCACATGTTTTTGCAAAATAATTTTGCAGTATTTAGAAATTATCTTTTATCATTTTTTTTTTAATTAAATTAATAGTATAAATTTTCTTCTTTCATAACCTATCCGAAGTATTACTGTAACTTCATCATTTTCTGACTTATAGCGTTGCAAAAAAAATTAATTTGGGATAATCAAATTAAATACCTTTTAAACTATTTGACCAATTGCTTTGAAATTTAGGGTATGATTTAAGCACCAGAAGTCTCAGTATTTCGTGTAATAATAACGTTCTAAGTTAATTTTTACATAAGTTATGAATATTTGTAAAAACTCAAATATTTTGATTTGTTTTGCAATTTTCTAAGCAACCAATAAGGATAGACATATTCAGCGAACGCCATATTAGAGTTTTTTATACTGTTTATGAGTTTCTCACTCTCAAATTTGGTTAAAATACTTAACTTTTTGGTTATAGACGAAAAACGCGAAAATTTACCGTTTTTTGATCTTCATTTGTTTATAACTATGTATATCATCAAAATCGGCTGCAGGAAATATATAGGTTATTAATATAGATGTCCATACTACTCAAAAAATTTGGTTTCGGCCTGGAGGGGGTTGTGTCACGAACATGATATTTTTTTTCCTTATTTCTCTGAACTATAGCTACTTATTCGTATATTACATTTCAATGAACATTTTTATTCTAACGAAAGTAGAAAGATCAACTTACCTCGAAGCAGTTCCAAACGCAGTGACAATGGCTTCTGACATATTATGAATAAACGTAATTGGATTCCTCCTTGTTAAGAGTATGTACAACAATGGCAAAACAATGAATCCTTGTACCGTCAATCCAACCATAACTGTAGCAAAATACCATCCCAGCGATCCTAAAGTTTTAGCCATATCGTCCATTTCCATTATCTTAGACGATACCAGAAACACGATACCCACTGGAGAGAGGAATATCACCCAGGAAGTAATCTTCATACTGACGGCCATCAGCTGGTGGAAGAAGTCGGCTATCACTTTGGCTTCCTTTCCTAGTTGAGCTATAGCTATACCCAAAGCAGCAGCTACTACGACTAGACCGAGGATATTGGTACTTTGGATAATTTCGTTGTCGATACTGTACTTGTAAAGATCTAAAAGTGTTAAAAATTAAAGTTTTGTAACGATCCAAAAAAACCTTATAAATTTTAATTCAAGTTACTCAAAAGAGGAAGGAACTAAAATTCGAATTGTTATTATCTGCGCTTTTTAAGATGGAAAATACGAAGCAGACCAGAGTGGTGAATTAGTCGACAAGGGGTCTATAATTGCATCCACGACCTGTAGTTCACCGTGATATATATATATATATATATATATATATATATATATATATATATATATATATATATATATAGTTTAGTTATTTCCTGACCGTAAATTATTAAATAGAAATTTTTTAATTCCTGGGTTTTCGGTCTGATAAAAATAAAACACTTTATTATGGCTTAAACGTTTCGGCTAATTGCCATTTTCAATAAGCACTTTAATGAATAATTGTAAACATTACATAAAACAAAACAAAAGACTAAAATTTACATTGCACTTGTTGGCTTGGCGTTTTGTTGTGGAATGCGAGCTTGACTCTTGAAACCATATGGCAGAATTCAAAATTGACGTCCGTTAAGGACCGTATTTAAAATATTTGCCAAATTGTACATTTATAAAAATTAAATCAATTTATTAAATTATGATATACACTGGAGAGATCCTTGATGTCAGTTTTATTATTTATGCAATTTTGGTCTTTCTTTACATGGATCATCTCCAATATACATCTTTTGTTGTAGTTTTGTTCTTTTTCTAAAATTTGTACATTTTCAAAATCAAAAGCATGGTTATTTTCTATGGAATGCTTGGCTAATGCTGTAGTGTTTACTTTGTTGGTTTGTACACTATGTTTGTGTGCAACCATCCTTCTATGTATATATTGATGTGTTTGCCCAATGTATGTCGAATTGCAGTCTTTACAATTTACTTTATAAACAACGTCTGACTGCTGGTCCTTAGTAACAATGGGTTTAAATTTTGAAAAACATTGCCCCGATGTTTTATGCTTATATATATATATATATATATATATATATATATATATATATATATATATATATATATATATATATATATATATATATATATATATAAGCAGTGGGGTTTCTACGGTCTCCTCCGCATCCCACATTTCGCTCGCCATCGTTTTCTATCCACCCATTCGTTTTCTTCAATTGCTCTATCTGCCATAGACTGTTCTATGCCTTTGTTCCATGTTTCTGTAGGCCTTTCTCTTCTTCTTCTTCTTATGGGTGTGTAACTTAATGCTCTTTTTGGCCAACTTTCCTCTGACATCCTCATAACATGACCATACCATAGCAATTTCTTTGTTTCTGTATGGTCAAACGTGGAATATACACTCTTTGTCCGTCGTCTTATTTCCTCATTTGGTACATGTTCTAATCTAGATACCCTGCATGCTCTACGTAAGTAATCCATCTCCGCTACTTCTATATTTTTTCTTTTCTTTCCTTTCCTTTCCTTTCCTTTCCTGTGAGTTGCCAACACTCTGCTCCATAAGTTATAATAGGTTACACAATTGTTCTGTAGATTGTTAATTTTGTGTCCAGATTCACCTTGTTAGACCATAGTAGACCATTTAAAACACGAGTTGCTTTCCTTCCTTGCTGTATCCTATGCTGTATGTCTCTTTTTGTAGTTCCTTCTTTTGGTATTATGCTTCCTAAATATCTATATTCCTTACATTTTCTTATACTTCTTAACTCTAGTTCCGGATCTTCGGTTTCCTCTCCTATTCTCAAATATTCCGTTTTCTCCATGTTCATACATAGTCCCCATTTTTCATATTCGATCTGTAACTTTCTTAGCATATAATCCATATCATGTTCATCGTTGGCCAGAATTACTTGGTCATCAGCAAAAAACAAAGTTGTTAAACAGTTTTCTTTAATCATTATTACCATCCCAGCCACTGTTTTCCTCCATTGCTCCAGAGCTTTCTAGATGTATATTTTACATAGTGTTGGCGATACGCAGCACCCTTGCCTTAACCCTTTTGTAACAGGGAATGGTTTCGACATAGATTTTCCCTATCTAATACAGCTTTTCGGGTTTTGATACATATTTTGAATTGCTCGCACATATGCTTCACTTATGCCTATCGTCGTCAAAATTTCAAAGAGTTTCTTTAAAGGTACCGTGTCGTAGGCTTTTTCCAGATCAATAAATGTTAGGTGAGTAGACAGATTCCTTGCTTTTCTTTTCTCTATTACTTGTATTTCACCGTGATAACAATCTTTAACCACCGTGATAGATAAAATACGGTCAGATTTAAAAACAATGGGGCTACCCATTGACCCAACTATCATGGACAGCCGTTGGAGATAAAGACGAGTTATGTAATCAGCCGAGACCCATCCCGGATTGTAGTGCTACGAGAAGAAGAAGAACGATTACTTACCTGTGCCACTGGTGTTGGTTGGATGTAATTTGGTACGAGTCTGTAAATAATAAATTGTAATTACCAAATTTATAATTATTTAATAAACGTTTATTTCTTAATGATAACAAAGACAAACACCTTAAGACATCTTAATGATAAACACCAAACCGGCTCAAAATGGATGGCACATGGCTCAGGATAGAGAAAGATGGAAGAGCGAAGGGGAGGCCTATGTCCAATATTGGATGTCACAAAGCTAATAGATAGATAGATAGATAGATAGAACAAAGACAGAAAATAAATTGTAGTTATTCGTCTTATCGTTCTTCATATTTAGAAGAATACTTTAAGAAGGTGCAAGAAAAATGGGAAATTTTCACATCTTAAGGCTAATAACTTTTTCATCTGGCTCTTCGAAGGACCAATATGACCCAAAAATTTTTTGAGTTGTTTTAAGTTGTAACCATACCATTATCTTAGACCTTAGGTTATTCGGCCAAAATATTCGTCTTCTTCCGAGACTTCTTCTGGAAGTGTTAGTTTTCGCCAAATTTCATGAAAAAAATTGTTTTGTTACGAAAATTACCATTGTCAAAGTCTTTGGCCCTGGTCTAAGTTTATAATGGTTCGCAACTGTCGAAGGAAATCTCCTTTGATTAAGTTGAGAAGTGTGAATCTTAGACTGTCCCATTACGTGGAACCTAGTTTGTGCCATATCTTAGTACCAGTCCAGAACTTCAGGAATATCTGTGATAAAAGTTCGGTAACACTACCGCGACTAGTATTGAAGGTTGCTCCAATGTCTGATGCGAATCCCAAAATAAACGAGCTCTAACAGGCAGGATATTGCCCTGTTAATGCTCCCCACACCCCTCTCTCAAAATGAATCTTCAGAAAACAAAAATAATGAGTAATTTACAAACTAATCTTGTTATTGACAACGTCAGTCTTGAAAATGTAGACCACTATAATATCTTGGACATACCATTAAAATCGGCAAAGAAAACCAAATAGCCGAAATAAAAAGACGCATACAATTGTCTTGGGCAGCTTTCGGCAAGTTAAGCTTTATCTTGAAGAATAAAGATATACCAATGTGACTAAAACGTAGAGTTTATGACAAATGTATCTTGCCTGTAACTACATATGGACTGGAGACCATGGCCTTTACAAAGAAAACCTTAGAGCAGCTCAGTACAACTCAAAGAGCGATGGAGAGGGCCATGCTAGGGATTAGTTTGAGAGACAGAATTCGAAATATCGACATTCGTGAAAGAACAAAGATTACTGATGTCGCTGAACGTATAGGCTCAAGTGGCAATGGGTCGGATGTTGCCCGAGATAATTCCGAAAAATGGACACAGAGACTAACAAACTGGAGAACAAGAGAGAAGAGGCGATGAGTAGGCAGACCGCAGAAGAGGTGGGCAGATGATATCAAACAAGTCGCGGGCAAGCAGTGGATGAGAATTGCAAGAGTAGAAATCAATGGAAGCAAATGGAAGAGGCCTATATCCAGCAGTTTACGAACACAGGCTGAAGAAGAAGAAGAAGAAGAAACCCCTCTCTAGTTCCATTCCTCCTTGTGGAGTATTGGACGCCTATGTGTCTCTTGGCCAAAATTGCAACATTGCTGACTGCCGGGAGAGCACGTTGGTCATTCTAGTGATGGTTAAAGCTCTCTTACATGGAGGCAGGATTTGGGTACTTTCAGGGCCCTTAACATCATCTTGGGGAGATAGCGATAGTCCTTGCCGCTAAATCCTGAGCACAAATATCTCAATACTTGAACGGTATTTCTTGAAACTTTTTCGGTATTGTAACCTTCTCTTCCTTTTATCTTTTTAATCTTATCAATTTGTTAGAAACACTATTATTTATTTGCCGACACTTTACCAAATCATTAACATTGCAAATCTGGTTTTATGTTTTTACTGGTAATTTATTATACAATTTATTGGTAATTACACTTAGTGCACCTCCAACAGTACATGAACTCGCAGCATATCATCATCAAGGTTGAAAGTAGTGAAGCTTGAAACGTTTAAATTTTCTTTAGTCAGAATATTTATTTAAAACTATGTCCTCAGTGTAAATTTCTATTAAACGCTCCAAATACGTCAAATTTGGTATAAATGTCAAAATTTTTACTTTTGAACACAAAGTCCAGAAAAATTTTATTTCTGGAACTTGGAACGTCAGTTACAATGACCTAAACTTGAAACGATAACAAAATGTGCGAATCGTGGTTGGCTAATCTTAAGCAAAACAAAACTAGATTGGGCAAATCAAAATTTTAATCAATGTTGATTGTAGTCTTTAACTGGGTTACCGGAAGTCAAGAAATTAATCAAATGCTTGCTGAACATCATGCTAGTATAAGGAAAAAACAGCCAGAATTGTGAAAAACAAGCTACAATACATACAGGGTGTTTCATTAATAATTGTCCATATAGTAACTGGAGAAACCTTAGCACAAAATACGAAGATTTAACCTAAAACACTTAAATAAAATGTGGTTCCTTACTGAGTTACAGGGTGTTTTATCTAAAAATTTAAAAACTATTTTTGCTCAGCATTTTAAAACTATTCGACGTATCCTTTTCATACTTGGCAGAAAGGATAGGTGCTGTACAAACTACTAAATTATGTTAAACAAACGTTTCTGGCTATTACCAGAGGCGTACGACGGGGGAAAGAGAATGGTTGACCCTTTCCAAATTCTACGCCACTGGCGGAATTGCTATTTTAGTCCAATATTTGGATTTTCCAATACAACTTTCTATGAAAATAATGTACTCTTCAGTCGTAACGATAAAATCATTAGTTTTCGAGATATTTGAAGTTGAAAATGCAACGGCACAGCTATTTTGGTTAATGTATTGTACCTACCCCTTCATTTTGAACTTCAAATGTCTCGAAAACTAATGATTTTATTGGTACAAATAAAGAGTATGTTATTTACATAAAAAGTGTTGGAGAATTGAAAAATTGCACTAAAATAGTAATTCCGTCAGTGGCGTAGAACGTGGGAATGGTCAACCATTCACTTTCCCCTGTCGTACGTCTCTGATAGTAGCGAGAAAGGTATATTTAACATATTTTAGTATGGTGTACAGCACCTACACCTTCTGCGAAGTATGATAAGGATATGTCGAATACTTTTAAAGTACTGGATACAAATAGTTAATATTTATTTAATAGGTATGTTTGATTTAGAATTTAAAAAAATTGTATACCCAGTAGTTTAAAAGTATTTTAAATATCCTTATCATACTTGTCAAAAAGTGTAGATAGTGTCCACCCTACTATTGGATGTTAAATAAACGTTTCTGGCTACTACCATGACGTCACCCATTTGGGCGTGATGACGTCATCGATGATTTTTTTAAATGAGAATAGGGGTCGTGTCATAGCTCATTTGAAAGGTAATTCAATTCTCTATTCAGTAATATATAAAAATTTTAATTAAATTTATTGACATAAAAAGAAGAATCTGTGTAATTTATTTAATTCAAAATACATTTTACTGCTATCAGAAAACAGGAAAAATATTTATTTGACAAATAAAAAATATTGTTTTTTGCAAATTCAATATTAAAGCAGCCACCCACCTGCCTCTTGAGAATTTGAGCATTTAATTGAAGCGAAAAGCAATAATTAAAAAAAAACATTTTTTTCTATTTTCTGAGAGCAGTAAAATGTATTTTGAATTAAATAAATTACACATACCTATTCTTCTTTTTATGTCAATAAATTTAATTTAAAAAAATTTTTTTCGGCACCCTGTACAAATAATTATGTTAATGTTTATACTATTGAATAGAGAATTGAATTACCTTTCAAGTGAGCTATCACACGACCCCGATTCTCATTTAAAAAAATAATCGATGACCAATGATGATGGGTCATCACGCCCAAATGGGTGACGTTACTAGTATGATATATATGCCAAAAAGTCGTAATTTAAAAATAAAAATTGACCTGTTTCGGGATTTTTGTTCAAAATCGTCCATTCTCGAGAAAATGAATTTATTCCAACCTTTACGTGCTCACTGTATAAAAATCGAAAGGATCAGCGTTTTTTAATTTTTTAAAACAAGGACAAAAATTATTTTATTCCATAAGTGTCTTCCACCCTATATATGATTTTTAAAAATGTTAACAAAAATTTTATTGGTATTTGAACAATCAGTACTTACTTGGAAAATTGTGGCTTCTACTACATTTGGTGGGAACATATTCCTGCAAATAAAAAAATAAGTAATTAAATATCAAACAATTTTTCTAACTAAAATCTATTAATACTCCATCATACATGTTTTTAACAATCTTCTCATATTTAACCTGAACTCTTTTCTTATCGAGCGATCACTACTAATTTCTCGAGTAACTAATAATAATAATGGAGTTTATTTGTAGCAAATAAATTGTACATATAAAATAAACTCAGTTCCTCACTGAAGTTGTATGTACAACTTGTGCGTGAGGGTTAAATTTTGATTATAAAACAACACCAAATAATTTTAAAATTTACAAAAAGGAATCAAAAATAGTCTTTTTGCTCATCTGTCTTCAAATTTGGGCTCCTCTTCTAACTGATTTAGTTACTGTTAAATTTTGCTTATCAGACATACGAAAATCTCATAGAATTTTAAAAGAGGATTGCGAATAATTTGTGGTGGGACTCCTCTGGCGGGACTTCGTTTTCTATGAGAATTACCATTACTTTTGATTGTGTTTTATCCATTTTTACAATAAATTTTACGATTTAAACACTTAGAAGTGACGTTTCAAATAAATCATTTTTGACATTTGTGGATTTATCAAGATTTATCATTTAACTCTATCAGATGATTTCTCAAGACCAATGAATATTCCTGTATTTTTCATTACCTGTTTTATAATGAAAATTGTATCTGTTTTTGATCTGCCTTGCATAAAACCATATCGATTATCTGATATTTCGGTTTATCAGTCTATCAATAATTTATTGATCTCTCCCATATTTTCATGGTGTGTATATGTATTTTAACGTGCGAGAACTGCTTTCTAAGCCCTTGAATGATGTGCTTAAATACTTTGCCGTCCTTCTTGTGATGTGTCCTGTGCATGTGATAGTCCAGAGAAATAAGATTTTTCTCGTGACACAACCCCCTCCAGGCCGAAACCAAATTTTTTTAGTAGTATCGAGATCTATATTAATAACCTTTATATTTCCTGCAGCCGATTTTGATGATTATACATAGTTATAAACAAATGGAAGATCAAAAAACGGTAAATTTTCGTTTTTTTCGTCTATAATCAAAAAGCTAAGCATTTTAAACAAATTTGAGAGTAAGAAACTCATAAATCGTCTAAAAAATTTCAATATGGCGTTCGCTAAATATGTCTATCCTTATTGGTTGCTTAGAAAATTACAAAATAAATCATAAATTTTGAGTTTTTATAAATATTCATAACGTATGTAAAAATTAACTTAGAACCTTCTTATTACACGAATTGCTGAGACTTCTGGTGCTTAAATTATATTTTAAATTTCAAAGCAATTGGTCAAACAGTTTAAAAGTTATTTAATTTGTTTATCCCAAATTCATTTTTTTGCAACACTATAAGTCAGAAAATTATGAGGTTATAGTAAGACTTCTGACAGTTTATGGAAGAAGAATATTTATACTATTGACTTATTTAAAAAAAATGACAAAAAGTAATTTTAAACAGTGTAAAATTATTTTGCAAAAACACGTCGATTTTTTGCTTACTTATAAAAACAATTAGAATAACTTTTTAACCGTTACCCGTAGAAAAATTATTTTTTCATATTTGGAAAGACTGAATTTTTATACACATTTAGAAAGAAAAACAATTGTCCTAGGACACTTGGGACGAAGTTAGCCCCCCTTTTTTTAATTCACATGTTTTTGCAAAATAGTTTTGCAGTATTTTGAATTATTTTTTGTCATTTTTTTTAATTAAATTAATAGTGTAAATCCTCTTCTTTCATAAACTATCCAAAGTATTAGTGTAACTTTATCATTTTCGGACATAACTGTAACTCTTTCATAAACTATCCAAAGTATTAGTGTAACTTTATCATTTTCGGACTTATAGCGTTCCAAAAAAAATTAATTTGGGATAAACAAATTAAATACGTTTTAAACTATTGCTTTGAAATTTAGGGTATGATTTAAGCACCAGAAGTCTCAGCATTCCGTGTAATAAGAACGTTCTAAGTTAATTTTAACATAAATTATGAATATTTATAAAAACTCAAAATTTATGATTTATTTTGCAATTTTTTAAGCAATCAATAAAGATAGACATATTCAGCGAAAGCCATATTAAAGTTTTTTATACGATTTATGAGTTTCTCACTCTCAAATTTGTTTAGAATGCTTAACTTTTTGGTTATAGACAAAAAAGCAAAAATTTACCGTTTTTTGATCTTCATTTGTTTATAACTATGTATATCATCAAAATCGGCTGCAGAAAACATAAAGGTTATTAATATAGATGTCCCTACTACTCAAAAAATTTGGTTTCGGCCTGGAGGGGGTTGTGTCACCAACAGGATATTTTTTTCCTTATTTCTCTGAACTGGTGAGTGATCGGGGTCTTATTTGCTAATTTAATTTTTACAATTTTCTTTAGAATTGGTTTCCATGCAGTTGGAAGTCTTTGGCAATTATTTTTTGGATGTTTTTCAATTTCTATTGCTTTCCGATTACACATTTGGTTTCATTTTCAATATTAACTAGCATTTTTGTTTTTAAATTAAATTTTATTTTATGTCTTGTGTTTATGAGATGTGCTAGGGTACAGGGGCTGACGTCTGCTCTTTTGTTTCGATTTCATTTGATGTTCTTTTCGTCTAACCTGTATTCTTTGATTGATCTGTCCGATGTACAAGTTGTCGCAGTCCTCGCTATACTCCTTGGTTTTCCAATGCAATTTTTTTTGGGAATGTAAATGAAATTTTCCTGTCGGTGGTAAATATTAGTCTTTATTTTGTTTTCCCCTAAAACTCTGCTGATTTTATCTGTCGTGACTTTTATATCTTCTTCTTACTTAAAGTTCCCTCTCCTATCGGAGGTTGGATATCATGATGGCTATGGTCACTTTGTTGGCTGCTGCTCAGAATAGTTGTAATGAACTACAGTTAAACCATTCTCTAAGGTTCCTCAGCCTGGAGATGCGTCTTCTTCCTATGCTTTTTCTTCCTTGGATCCTTCCTTGCATAATAATTCTCAGCAACTCATATTTTTCTCCTCTGGTAAGTGACCCAAATATTCCAGTTTTCTAGTTTTTATACTTTTCATAATTTCAAACTCCTTATTTAAACGTCGTAGCACTTCAACATTGGTAATCCTTTGAACCCACTGAATTTTCAATATTCTTCTGTAACACCACATTTCGAACGCTTCTATTCTTCTTATGTGTTGTCTCTTCAATGTCCAATCTTCCATTCTGTATTAGTCCAGGGCGGATCTGTTTTGAGATGGACGTTGAGAGGTGACTCAAATTTTTTTGCAGAAATTGCTTGAAAATAAATCGAATAATAATATTCGAGTTATCCTCCCTCTCAAAAAGGTCCGGAACATTGTTTAAATAATCAAAATGTCAAGAATTGAAGGAAAAATTCGATTTTTTTCTTCGTTTTTTGATTATAACTTTAACAGTATTCATTTCCGAGAAAAGTTGTACTGACATAAAAGTTGCGTAATTCAATTTACTACAATATAAAATTGGTTAAAAACTTAAAAAATAGTCACCCTACTTGCAAAATAGCAATAATTGCGAAAAACCATACAAAAACAAGTATTCGCATTTTACGTTTTTCAACCATTTATGCTACACTTAGGACCTTCATATTTCACCCAGAAAAACTTTATGATACAGTAAAACAATACTGTAAATTTCATTAAGATCGGTTCAATAGATTTTGCAAAATAAATTTTGCAATACAGCTTTCGCAAAAAAAATTCATTTATTCAAAATGTTACAGGACTGAAAATAAAGCACATAGCAAGTTGAATTTTTTTTTTGCTTATAGAAGTGTACTGTACCTTTCATTTGCAATTATCAAAATTAAAATCGATTAATTACCACGGCGTCAGAAAATTTTTGAAATAAACAATAATTTTTGGTGCTACGCGCAGGACAGCGGTGTTCGATTCACACAGGTTGATTTCCACCAAAATTTCTTCCAATCTTTATCTAATATATTATTTTCTTACTCTATATTTTGTTGTATTTTAATTTTTTAATTCCACAAAAATCAAACTAATTTTATTATTGTTTGTGAAATATTGTTTAAACAATTGCATATGTTTAAAAATAATAAACTTTTATTATTTAAATTAAAATATATGAACAAAGAAAGTTTTTGCTAATAAAAGTGTTATTTCAAAGGACAGAGTATGTGTTTTTATTTTGCAATAAACAAATTTATTTATTTATATCGAAATGTCATAAAAATTAAAATTTATCAAATATTATCAAAGGTCATTGGAATGCCCAATCAGAGCAACCTATCCGCTGTCCTGCGCGTAGCACCAATAATTAATGTTTATTTAAAAAAATTCCTGACGCCGTGGTGTTAAGCGATTTTAATTTTGCGAAATTGCAAATGACAGGTACAGTACACTTCTATATGCAAAAAAATTTTTAACTTGCTATCTGCTTTATTTTCAGTCCTGTAACATTTTGAAAAAATGAATTTTTTTACGAAAGCTGGATTGCAAAATTTATTTTGCAAAATCTATCGAACCGATCTTAATGAAATTTACAATATTGTTTTACTGTATCATAAAATTTTTCAGGGTGAAATATGAAGGTCCTAAGTGTAGCATAAATGGTTGAAAAATGTAAAATGCGAATACTTGTTTTTGTATGTTTTTTTCACAATTTTTGCTATTTTCCAACAAGGGTGACTATTTCTTAAATTTTTAACCAATTCTATATTGTAGGAAATTTAATTACGCAACTTTTATCTCAGTACAACTTTTCTCGGAAATGAATACTTTTAAAGTTATAATCAAAAAACCAAGAAAAAAATCGAATTTTTTCTTAATTTTTTGACATTTTGATTATTTAAACAATGTTCCGGACCTTTTTGAGAGGGAGGATAACTCAAATATTATTATTTGATTTATTTTCAAGCAATTTCTGCAAAAAAATTTGAGTCATCTCTCAACGTCCAAATGTACTAATATTTTTACAGATGCGCCCTGGTCTATATAGCAATATAGAAAATATGTAGCATCTTAGAGCCCTCAATCTGAGAGGCAAATTGGGTTTTCGTCTACTGGAGCTCTGATTTTGTTTTAGAATTTTTGTGCCTTTTCAATCGTAGCCATGTAGAAGCAATTTTTTCTTAAAGCTGTTTTAACTTTGTGGAGTTCCTCGTTCTTATGGCCCTCATCTGCCAGTTTTTATAATCTTGTAATTAGGGATTTGATTACCAAATTTAATTGTGCAGGATGATGGTGTCAATCAGCGAGTAAATATCTGTCAATATGAGTTAGTTTTTAGTATATCTACTGTATATCCTATATATCATATTATGATTCCGTCACAGTATATAGAGGTTCCACAGTAAAACGACTCCTCTGTCGGCGCTTTGATCTCAAGAAGTAATACCGGCAGTACGCAATTGGTAATTCACCAGTGGTGGATGCGGGTTTTTCCTGTTAAAATCCGTACGTTTCTATGCGACTAGCAATGCGAGAGTGGGGCAAAAGCGACTAAGATCATTGCGCGACTACAGATTTTACTTCCAATTTTTCGGAGAGTGGTTCTACTGTCCCTCTTTATACTGTGATTCCGTCTTTCTTCTTTAAGGAAAATCAATAGAAAAAGAGCCTCAGAAGACAATGATAAAAATCATAAAGTTTATAGAACTAATAGAAAAGAACAACCTAACATTTATCTGTTATAAAATAATCTTTTTTCTTTTATTATGTCCGCTATATTTTTGTATAGCATGGCTATTTTTTATAGCCAGTTTTTGCACATGCTTTCCCACCTACACATTTATTCCATTATTAAGTTGTCAACGTAAATAAAAATTCTATTATTAAATCTTTATAAATTAATTGTTGACATTGTCAACAAAACCTACTCGGATGTATTTGCAGTGGATTTTTCCGTGCATTTATTTAAATATGCGAGGTGTAAAAAAAAGACAATAAGATTTATAATGTTTAACAAACTTCAGTAAATGACCTTGCATAGCAATGTTTATAGTTTAAAATATACGATCTGCGATAAGACTTTTGATAACTAAAAATATATTTTTGTTCTAATTTAATAAGTTTCGTGACACGCTATACCAATGTGTTGTTTCCTCGTTTTTTTTAAGAATGGTCTCCTTTTCATTCGATATACATAACAATACGCTGCTAACAATACCCGGAACTTTTTTGTAAAGTTTGTAAAATAGTCCAGGGTAATAAGGATTTTCTCGGGACACTCAAAGATCCAGGTAGCTGACTACTTTTTTAGTTATTGTAGACCTATAGGAAGAAAACCTACCTGTTTCCTGCCTAGAGTTCGCGTCCGTTTTTTAATTATTTCTAACAATTTAGTGCAAAAATCGCGATTTTTTCGATTTTTTGCACTCTATTAAAAACTAAATAGTTGACATAAAATTACAAAATATAGTTTTTTAGAAAATTACCGATAGAATTTTTTTAAGTAGACTGTTTCTGTTTAATGCAACCAGTTTCCTAGTTTTTGCAACTGTCACATTTAAGAAAATATCCATAATATACGTATTAAAAAATAATCTTACGAATATCACACGACAGTAAGAATAAATAAGAAAATAATGCTTCATTTTTACTCAAATTTGTTGTCATTGGGCAATAGCCACTCGAGCGCTGCGGGCTCTCGTGTCTATTGCCAGATAACAAATTTTCGAAAAACTGTCGCATTATTTTCAATTTATTCTCACTCTCTTGTGATATTATACCCGATAATTTTTGATAACATCCCGTCGTCAAGTATATTACGTCAGATGCCCTTCGTTGCTACGAAAAAAATACATTCAGTGACATTAATAACAATTAATGTTTTAAAAATTATAAAAGTGATGACTTCCAACCGTCAAATACAGTCGACTCTCGTTAATTCGAAACTCGAGGGACTCTTAAAATATTACGAATTATTGAGTGTTTGAAATATCAAATGGTTCGAAATTTGTGAGAGAAAATAAATAAAACTTCGAATTATTTTAAGTGTTGATCAATTATTATTTATTAACTGCTATTCTATAACGATGACAAAAGTTTAGAGGTACATTCGTGTACATACATGTATGTATTCATAATGTGAATTAATCAATCTTTCGAAAGAACTCTATTATGGGCCATTCCACGAACATACGCCTGTTTTGGATTACTTCGACAACGAATATTTTACTGTGCAACATAAGAAGTACGAAAGTAAATGGCGCTAATAATTATTCCAATAAACAACAATGTAATTTGCAATTTAGTTTCGTTCTTCTTATTTTGCACAGTAAAATATTCGTTGTGGAAGTAATCCAATACAAGCGTATGTTCGTGGAATAGGGTATATACTGCTTTGCTTCAAAGCACATTGCTGCTGCTCAGACTGCTCAATAATTTTTTTAAGAGAAAAAGTGCCTGAAATGCTTTTTCATCACTTTCGTTCTGTAAACAAGGTATCGAATGAGGATCTTGCTTCCTTAACTGAAACAAAGGCGCGTTGAAACAAGTTTGAAAACTGTACTTACTACAATCTTTTCGCCTCTTTCTCTCTGCAACTTTGAATTGTCGAGTGTTGGACGCCAATGAGTTCGAATTGACGCGTCGTTTTGTCATATAGCAATGATTTTTTTCGTTCGAATTACCAAGTGCATAAAAATGTATTGATTTAGTTCGAAATATAAAGAGATTTTGTAGGGAACTCGTGATAACTTTGAATTATAGAGAGTTTCGAATTATCGCAGGTTTGAATTAACGCGAGTCGACTGTATTTATAACAACTGTGTGTTTAATTGTACTAATTGGTACTTACATAAATAAATTACAATAATAATTTTGGTTTTGAACAGTTTTATTCATAAAATTCGCAACAAATTGCACTCGATCTCTAAAATTATTATCAAATTTTTGCCCTCGTGACACTTTGACATAATTTCACTCCCCTTCGGGTCGTGAAATTAAAACTGTCAAAGTGTCACTCGGGAAAAATTCGATAATTTTAGAGCTCTTGTGCAATTAATACTGATAATAAAGTTTTTTAAAATCGTTTGTCAAATGACTGAGTAATTAATTTTTAAAATGAGAGATGTAGTATTTGCTATAGTTATTTTGATCATGTTATTTAGTTATGTGATTTCCACGTTATACCTCTCATTTTAAAAATGAATTACTCGGTCTTTGATAACCGATTTAAAAAAACTTTATATCGATGGATAGGTGAATGACCGTTCTTTCAATTTACAAAAAATTTACTGGGTGTTGCATTAAAAGAAAAAGTCAACAACGCTTTTCAAAAATCCGCCATTTTTTTTTCGTTATTGAAAGCGATGTAAATAATTCAATCCATTCAAACAAAACTTTTACTAAAATAAAACATTTCATCGAAAACCGCATATTTGTATCTTGAGCCGTTTAGAAGTTATAGGCAGTTAAAATGGTAGAAAATATTAGTGGGCACCTGGTATTACAGTTAGGGATTAGTGCCATCTTAGTATCTCATAAAAAAATTATTATAATGTTTATAAGAAATGATCTGTAATGAGTCATTACATATTACAAAGTTTAAATTATATAAAATAAAATAACGTAAAAATTACATCATATATGCCCATTAAACAGTCCCGTTCAATTTTAACTTTTACGACAATGAAACATAAATGGTCGTAAATAAATGCATCATGGAGATTGTTGTTATTTTTAATATTTTCCATTTATTATTGTGATGTATTATCACATTTTACAACGCGTGTTTCATTATTGTTCATTAAAATGTGAACAATGTAGAATCTTACTACTGGCACTTAGACGGCTGTATAATTGAGGCTTTTTCGTCGTCTTCTTCTTCTGTTTGTGCCTACATGACTGTCTGTTTTTTCAATGTGCCTCTCTTAAGTTGTCGTTCCATCGTTTTCGTGGTTTTCCCACTGATCGTCTTCCTATTGGGGAACCGTCTCTCGCTGTCGCTGACTATCCTATTTGTTGTCATTCGGCGTATGTGGTCATTCCATTATATTCTTCTGTTTCTTAACCAGTTCTTGATGTTTGCCACTTGCATATCCGTTGTATATCTATACTCCTAGCTTTAACCCCTAGTGTCTTACCATCGACTTCTCTAATGGTTTTCATTTCTACTATTTCTACCATTCGTTTTTTTTTCTGTCTATGTCAGGTCATTGGTTTAATCACTATTTTATAAATTCTGCTTTTCATTTCTTTAAAGGACATCTTTATTGCGGAATCGTATCACAAGACAAAAAGATACAATTTTAAGAATTCATACAGGATGTTTATTACAGACAGGGATGTACGGAGAAACAAGGAAAGGAGTACCACAACCAATAGGATAAGATCTGGTATACAGATGGAGCGAATATATGCTTTTTCTCGTGAGGATCTTTCAATGCGTCACAGTTTTTCGATTTGTTTTTAACGCATTAAATTGTATGTGACAGAAAAAAACGCACGTCGGTGATTACATTTCGTGGGTGACATTTATAACATTTATCCTAGTTGTCAATAGATGGCGCTATAATCGATAAAAATTATTTACTAATTATGTAATATATCTACGAATATAATCTGTATAATTTATAAGACTGTACAAATCAAAGAAGATACCATTTTATAAATGCAATAAACTCAATTGATTTGTTTTTATGCCAAATTGCAAATAAAATGTGACAACTGTTAGCTTTAACTAAAATTTCATGTTAGAATAAATTTCATAAATGTGTATTATCACGGACTTACCTTTTTTTCTATCATTTGTGACGCACTGAAAAATGCTCATGAAAAGAAGCATAGCGGACCAACACCAATACTAGCACAACACACTATACTGCAGAGATTACGGTGGGTAGAGAAAATCGCTAAATGCAATAATGCAAAAAAAAAAGACCTTGGAAGACCAAAAAAGAGATGCGATGACGAAGTAGATGAAAAAGCTAAAAATCTCCTATAAACGCGCTAATGGAAAACAACAGCAGTAAATCAACCCGAGTAAAACATGACAAATTAATAACTCTAATGCAAGAAATTGGAATTAACAACAAAGATCTAAGAATTATCAGAAACATTTATTACAATCAAACGGCCAAAATCAAAATAGAAGAGCAGTCAACTGATAAAATTGCAATAGAACGAAGAGTACGACAGGGCTGTATTTTATCTCCACTACTATTCAATATTTACTCTGAATGGGTATATAAGGAAGCTTTAGACGGTTGTGCGAAGGGAGTATTAATAAATGGTGTATGGTTGAATAACATTAGATATGCAGATGACACCATAGTTTTTGCCGATAATCTGAATGATTTACAGATATTAACAAATCGTATAACAGAAGTCAGCAACAGATACGAACTAGCTCTAAACATAAAGAAGTCCAAATTTAAGATAATTAGTAAAAAACCAATACTAAACGCTCAACTTACAATCAACCAACAGAATATCGAAAGAGTTGAGCAATATACATATCTGAGCACGAATTTAAATAGCCAATGGGACCACTTGACAGAAATTAAACAGCGAATAATAAAATCGAAAGCAGCATACGTTAAAATGAGACCTATTTTCAACAGTAGAGACATTAAAAAAACAAAATACCGTCTGTTGAAATGCTACATATTCACAGTTCTGAATGGAAGCGTGGACACTAACTGTTGCATCTATGAATCGGCTCCAAGCTTTCGAAATGTGGTGTTATAGGCGCATCTTACGTATATCCTGGGTTGACCGAATTACTAATGTGGAAGTCCTGCGTAGAATGGGGAAAGAATTTGAAATTCTCATAACCATCAAAACAAAAAAATTAGAGTATCTAGGACATGTAATGAGAAATCAAGAAGGTTACGACCTTCTCCAACTGATTATCCAAGGGAAGGTAAATGGTAAAAGAGGACCGGGAAAAAGACGCATTTCCTGGCTTCAAAAATTACGAAAGTGGTATAACACGACTACCACTGAACTGTTCCGCGGTGCGGTAAACAAAGTCAATATAGCCATGATGATCGCCAATGTCCGGAACGGATAGGCACTTTAAGAAGAAGAATTCGAAATGATTGGAGAAACTTGCTGAAGGAGGCCAAGGCCCGATTTGGGCTCTAGTGCCATTGGATGGATGGAATCCAACAGTTAGCGAAAGCTTTGACTTGGGACGAAATTGCAACGTTTTCAAATAATAATAGAGCTCTAAAAAGAGTTGATCCGTATATTGTCTGCACTGTCAAACGGAACTGAAGGCACTAACATTTCAGAAAGTGATGTCCAGCCTGATGTGGGACTGCATCGAAGAACAGAATAAACTGGAAGACTGGAACAAGGAGGGCACTAGTGCATTGAAGAAAACGAAAAATCAGATCAACTTGCCAAAAGAGGATCGAACAAATGAAATGGATGAGCTATGATCCTAAGGCAGCAGTACGTAGGGCTGTAGACGACTGGATTTTAGAATGTAATGAGCGATATTGGGAGAGAATCCCAAAAGGGACACATGGGAAAATCTTCATTTGTGGACTATATACAAAAAAAAACAAAGTGACTGATACATTTGGGCAGGAATAAACTGCTAGGAGTAGCACGAATGTTTACCAAGCATGCTCCAGTAAGAGAATCCCTAAACAAAATAGGGGTTTACGATAAAGAGCTTAACGGAAAACTTTGCAATAAAACCATAAGCTGTGAAACTCGTATTATTCAATTGAGAAGCTCTGGACCCCAAAAGACAAACAATACGGACAACCAACAGGAAATCCTGGTATATTTAAGATACCAACAAGCAAGAGTAATCTATAATTTGTTGAGGGTACAAAAACTCTAGACTGGAGAACAGAAATGGTTCTCCAAAATACAAGGATGCTATACAATAGTATAAAAATGTTTCGAATAGGAGTCAGTATAACCAGAAAAATTATAAGATCTACAGGATTTGACAAAAACCTCACCACTATATTACTGAAAGAAGAATGGTAAATTTCCACGACTGCAAACATACGTTAACACATCTCAAATCATACAAATGACTTACTTTTAATCATTATTAATACAATGTAAAACTATATACAATGTATACTACTTAATATAGTAAAATCAACTTACCTGATTAAATCTAATAAGGTATCTACAGTTAAAACCTCCCGTTTTTCTTCCTTACCATCCGAGTCTTCACTTTTATGACCCACACCCGGCCTCATGGTAACCACCACAACCATACCTAACACCACAGCAGCGAACGTAGTAGTCATATAATAAGCTATCGCCCTAAAGGCAATTTTCCCCGAAAGGGACAAGTCCAAGCTTGCTATCGCAGACACTAACGACGAAACAATCAACGGCAGGATCAGCGCCTTCAACATCCGTAGAAAGATCTGTCCTGCAAGTCCGATATATACAATTTCTCGCTCTGTCCATTTTTCCCTGGAGTATCGAAGAATGATGCCGACGACTGCCCCGAGAATGACTCCTAACATTGTGGCTATGGTGAGGGCGTTTTGTCGCAGACATGACTGCTTCTTTCTTGGTTTCCCCCTGTCAGACTCAACTTCGATCATGTCGAAGTTGTGGTGTAGGTGAGCCATGGTTTAGTTTGTGAATGCTGAAACAAGAAAGAAGTCAATTAGAAAATTAATATACACATATAAATTAATACATTTAATGACACTGAATAAGAAACAAGTCTTCGCTGAGTTTATACAGGGTGAGTCATGAAGAACTGTACATACTCCTACCTTGTATGGTGGCTCCTATGGGGAATAACAAATGACTATTAAAAAGTGTCTGCTCCCCTTGTTTAATAATATACAGGGCGAGTTTCGCATTTTGACAGACATTTATATTCGTCATAATTTTTGAACGGCCAGATCGATGTGTCTCTTATTTTGGTCAATCGTTACACACTATTAATACCACCTAATCAACTGATTTATTCAAACTAGAAAAAAATCTTTAAAAAATTAGTTCGTTTGGGTCTTAGAAAAAATTTCACAGTGTATACGCTTTTTGAAAACTCTAATATGAATTTTACAAATTAGACAAATAGGCAATTAAAATGCCATATTTACTTTTTCCCCACATGATTACTTATTTTTTATAAAAAAATCAAATTTGACTATGAATAATAATTAAAAGTTTGGTAAAATGAACCATAGATTTAAAAAATATTTACTTTTATTACAAAAATTAATTTTTTTTGAACAAATATTTAATTTATGTTACCACTCAATCAACTTATTTATTCAAGCTAGAAAAAAATCAGGCCCGGATTTAAAAAATTATTTCGTTTTGGTCTTAGAAAAAATTTCACCCTGTATACGCGTTTTGAAAACTCTAATATGAATTTTACAAATTAGACAAATAGGCAATTAAAATGGCTTATTTATTTTTTCCCCACACGATTACTTAATTTTTTATTAAAAAATCAAATTTGTCAAAATCGGAATTTTAACCTAAAAATGAAAAAAAAAAGATGAAATCACGGTTTAACTCGCTACAACGTTCCATTTGAAATTTTTTTTTCTGAAATTTTTACAGCACATATCTCTTACCATTGTGGTGAAGACTATGACAATTGTTGTAGACTTTCAGTCTTCTTCTCGTAAAAGTTAAGAATTTTTAAAAATAAAAAATTTAAAATTTATCTTAAAACTATAGAGTCCAAAGAGAAGTGTTATGGGGAGAGTTTTAGATCTAGACGTGTTATAGAAAAAAAAATGGTGAAACTTTTAATTTTAAGAAAAACGTTGTTTAATTTTTTTTTATTTTTATGGTAAAATTGCGATTTTGACAAATTTGATTTTTTAATAAAAAATTAAGTACCTAATCGTGTGGGGAAAAAATAAATAAGTTATTTTAATTGCCTATTTGTCTAATTTGTAAAATTCATATTAGAGTTTTCAAAAAGCATATACAGGGTGAAATTTTTTCTAAGACCCAACGAACTAATTTTTTAAAGCCGGACCTGATTTTTTTTTAGTTTGAATAAATCAGTTGATTGGGTTTACCAAATTTTTAATTCATAGTCAAATTTGATTTTTTTTAAATTAAGTAATCGTGTCGGGAAAAAATAAATATGTCATTTTAATTGCCTATTTGTCTAATTTGTAAAATTAATAGAGTTTTCAAAAAGCGTATACAGGGTGAAATTTTATCTAAGACCCAAACGAACTAATTTTTTAAAGCCAGACCTGATTTTTTTCTAGTTTGAATAAATCAGTTGATTAGGTGGTAATAGTGTAACGATTGACCAAAATAAGAGACACATCGATCTGACAGTTCAAAAATTATGACGAATATAAATGTCTGTCAAAATGTGAAACTCGTCCTGTATATTATTAAAGAATTGGAGCAGACACTTTTTAATGGTCGTTTGTTATTCCCCATAGGGGCCTCTATACGAGGTAGGAGTATGTACAGTTCCTCATGACTCACCCTGTATGAGATATGAAATATGAGATTGTTTACGCTAATCGTACCTAAAGCGGCAATGTTAAGTGCGCGAGTGCGACGCATGTTTTCTTTGATCATTTTCCGCACAGGGATTCCTTTGAGAGAGTTACCAAAACCAGACATTCGAGTTCAACCAGTCAAACTAATAACACGTATATAACCCTCTCTATTTTTTTCATCCTTTGTTAATTCTTAGTTTATTTTTTTATAGTGAATAAAACGATTAAATGGTAAAATATTTACGAGTGTAGTGATTGCACATCTACTACACACATTTTGGTCCTTCGAGCCGGATACTAGTCTGTGGAAGAGAGACAGCTACTAGGCGCTCATGAGAAAACAAAATTAACGCGAACTACTAAACTCAATTATTAAGTCATTTAAAAAAAGAGTTCTCTTGCAAATATTGCTTCTTGTAGTTGTAGTGCATTATCTTTCATTCTTACTTACTTACTTAAGCCGTCCTCTTGTACCTTACGGTGTCGAGGTAAGTGGAGAAATGAGACGTCTCCATGCCTTTCGGTCGGTAGCTAGTCTTTCTGCTTCTCTCCACCCAATATTTCTTTTTCCGCAAGCCTTTCCAATATTTGCATTCCACGTTCTTGCTGGCCTGCCTCTTCTTCGTTTGTTGTCAGATGCCGCTTTCCATACCCTCTTTACAGTTCTACCTTCACTCATTCTCGCCATATGTCCGAACCACGATAACTGTTTCGTTTCAAGTCTGTCTAAGGTCCTTCCAACACCGCACCTTTCACGTATGTCTTCATTTCTTATACGATCACGTCTGGTCACCCCGGATACCGCACGTAAATATCGCATTTCGCATGCTTGTATTTTACTACGGATGTTGTCGTTCACTGTCCACGTTTCACTACCGTAGAGTAGCACCGGCTCTATCTTTCATTCTATTCTAAAGTAATAATCTTCTCTCTGCCTAATGTCCATACCCTCTACTTGCTCTCATTTTTTACCCATTCTTAAACCACACGGTGCATTTATGGTGTTGTTCTAGGGTTGTTTGATTTCTTTGCCCCTACTATGTTATTCCTGTGTCCTGTAACAGTGGTTATCTCCGAAGTATGTATTACTGTTGGTCTCGTGATTTTCTTGTAAATTTTCATTTTTGTGCTTTCTGCAATTTTTTTATCTCTAATTCGCCACTATACCACTCAAATTTAATCAATAGCATTATTGATACTATGCAACTATACGTTGTAGGCTATCATTTTTTCTAACTTTATTAAAAAAATCCAACGCAAAACCCTTCTGCAAAATTACGGGTACTTTTAATTTATAAACATTCAGAATAATTTAAACTATTGCTAGTCGATAAAATCTTTTTCCTATTTGAATAGCTGATAATTATTACACAAATTTGAAAGAAATTCGGGACGATTAAATTAAAAGTAGTATTTTTTTTTTTATTTCCCAGCTGATTTGCCTGTAATATTAGTTCCGTTTTAAAGATAAAGACAGTAGAAGATTAATTAATAATAAAAAATTAAAAATTTTTGAGAAAGTTATATTTTTTAACTATTTAAACAAATTACATTGTTGGTTATTCTAATTATTTATAAGATAAAAATAACTTTTAACCTTTTTTGATACAAATTGATTGTTTTGGTATGCGTATAATTACCATATCTTCATTGTTTTCCGACTAATTTTATTGCAAAAAAGGCCTCCGAAATTAATAAATTGCATATCGTTTAAACTAATTGATGGATCGATATGAAATTTTAGGAGTTTGTTAAGGACCACAAGACTTTGGGCGCAATAAAAAATTCTTGATTGATTTTTTACAATAGTTATAAGCAATTAACGATTTGGCCTTATTTTGCAAAGCAACAAAGCACTAGATTGCAAAAAAAAATTTTAGCAATCGCCATTTTAAATTTTTTGTAGGTACATATTATGTGACACTAAATTGGTAGTGAATAAAAAAAGACGCCAAAATCTCTGCAGAAAACTTATCAGTTTTCTTTATATATACCTATAATAACTTATTAAAGAAAGCAAAACTTTTTACGATTTGTTGAATTTTTATGAAAATAACTATGTTAAATTATTTTTCAATTTTTTTTTTTAAATATAATCTCAATTTATATTGACAATTATTTTCCGTGATTTAAAGATCGATTTACTATAATTTAATTTGATCGTGTTATTATTGGACATTAACGTTGTTATTCGTAGAGGCCTTCATCTACGTCATATTCGTATTCAGCAGCCCCAAAAACCCGCGATTACTCCGTTTACATCAATTTAGTGTTGGAAAGACTCTAAATTCCAGAAGATGACGTGTATAACGGAACCCTGGGCATTAGGTGTTCCGAGGGTCGGTTTTGATGTCATATTCGTGTTCAGCAACCTCAAAAACCCCTTGGGTAATCTATTTGCATCAATTGAGTGCCAAAAACCCTCGTAACTCCAGAAGATGATGTGCCTTAGCAGCAACCCTGGGCATCAGGTGCTCCGGAGGGTGGTTCTGATGGCGCATTCGTGTTCAGCAACCCCAAAACCCTCGATCAGCAAAATATGGCTTTTAATATACTGATTATGGCATGTTTTCATACAATTCGATGTGGCCCCAAAAATTGCACTTTTGGATGCATCAAAACGTCAACCCCCAACGCAATGCAAAAAGTTGCAAGTCGATGGACGCTGTATTTAAAAATGTATCTATTTGTTCTTAAATGCCCTAGTCTAGAGGTATGGAACAGAAATATATACATAATACATCCATTTCTGTTAATCACTTCTAAGTATTCGATTGTTACTATTAAAAATAGCAACACCACGACTCACCATTCTGATTCACTCACCGCACGAACGCTTAACATTCAATCCGACCGCGAATAAGTTATTTAACATGTATTACATGAATTGTTTAACCATAATCCCATCATTATTGATGAAGATACTATCATCGTTCTTGATTACATTACCGCTTAACGCGCCGTAACTTCCCGTCTATGGTCATTGTACTTGTCCTTCTTGCGATGTAACTTTATACGGAAGCGATCTTGAAGTGACAGGGTTAACTTGGCACGATTGAAATGTTTGCACTGGGACTAATTTGTATAAACAACTCTTTTCCATTAGTTATTGCTCTCGTTTATATTAAGAGTGTGAAAATGTTTAACCTGGAAATGAAGAAGACGTGTATGTATACTATTTGACAAAGTTAATGTATCAACACGTTTTTTATCGTGATGGAAAATATAGAGAGATGGAAATAGTATTTTGACGAGTTACTAAATGGCAAGAATAAGTCAAACCAAAGAGAATACATGGAAGCAGAAGCAGGAAATGAACACTTAGAAGACATAGAAGATAATTCACCCAGCAAAGAACAAATCGAGGAAATCATAAAAGATTTGAAGAATAACAAATGTCCTGGAAGCGATAATATAACAGCAGAGATGATGAAATATGGTGGAAAATTGCTACATGAGTGGATATACAAGATCATAAAAGAGATATGGAGAATAGAACGGATACCAAAAGATTCTTCTTCTTGTGCCACTCCTATCGGAGATTGGAAATCATCAAGGCTACCCTGATTTTGTTTACAGCTGACCTAAAAAGTTCATTAGTGGTGCAGCCAAACCACTCTCTCAAATTCCGCATCCACGACATTCTTCTACGGCCTGGATTCCGTTTTCCTTCTATTTTTCCTTGCATTATATTTTGAAGTAATGCGTATTTATGACCTCTCATCAGGTGACCCAAATACTCGAGTTTTCTTCGTTTTATCGTTAATAAAATTTCTGGGTCCAAACCAAAAGATTGGAAGGAAGCAATTATTTGCCCATTACACAAAAAAGGAGACAAAACAGAATGTAGTAATTACAGAGGAGTAGTATTACTAAATACCATATATAAAATCTTATCAAAATCCATAAAAGATAAACTTGAAAAAGAAGCTGAAAATATAATAGGTGAATATCAGTGCGGATTTAGACGAGGAAGAAGCACAACGGACCAAATATTCGTAATCAGAGAATTACAAGCAGAAAGCTATGAACACAACCTACCAACGATAGCGTTATTCATCGATTTCCAGCAAGCGTACGATAGAATAAAGAGGAAGAATTTAAAAGAGGCGCTTGGGGAATTGGGAGTTAGCAGAAAGTTACGCAACATGATACATATTACGTTAGAAAATACAGAAAATAGAGTCAAAATAAACAACCAATCATCAGACACATTTATAGTAAACGAAGAAGTAAGGCAGGGCGATCCTTTGTCATCATTACTCTTTAACTTATGCCTAGAAAAAATAATGCGAGAAGCAAAAATCAATAGAGAAGCACTCCTATATCAAAAACGACACCAAGTTTTGGCATTTGCGGATGATGTGGTGTTGCTTGCAAGAGGAACAAAAGAGCTACAGGAAATAGTACAGAGAATAGTAAAAGCAGCGAAGAAAATGGGACTCCACATAAATGAAACTAAAACAAAATGTATGGAATGGACAGATGGTCAGTTCAGGAATGTACAAAAGCTTAAAGTAGAAGTAGAAGAAGGAACATCATACGAATTCGAAATGGTAGAAAGATTTACATACCTAGGAGCAATAATATCACGTAAACCGAATATTAAAGAAGAAATACAAGCTCGAATAATGGCAGGCAACAAAAGTGTACATGCGCTTAATGGAATGTTGAAAAGCAAGTTTTTATCAAGAAAGGCAAAAATACAGTTATACAAAACAACTATCCAACCAATAGTAACATACTGCAGTGAGACATGGACAATGACAAAAAATGAACAAAGTTTACTGGAGATCTGGGAACGGAAAATCCTGAGGAAGATATATGGAGGAATAATAAGGGACGGTTTATGGTTAAGAAGATCAAATAATGAGTTAAAAGAATTATACAATCAACCTAATATAATAGGATGGATAAAAGCACAGAGACTTAGATGGCGAGGTCACATAGAAAGGATGCCGAACGCGAGGACTCCAAAAATGGTACTAAACTACAACATAGCCTCAAAAAAGAGAAAAGGAACACCGAAAAATAGATGGAAGCAAGAGGTCGAAAAAGATATGGAAAAATGGGGTTAGAAGGTCAGAGAAGAAAAATGAATAAGAGGAAGGAATGGAGAAAAATCACATACCAAGCCAGAGAAGATCGAGTTACCTAAAGAAAAGTAAAAATGAAGAACGAACAAACTTTTCAAGCCATGGGCCTCTAAGGCCTTTAGTGCTATTATATATATAATACGTTTTTTATCTTTCTCTTTCTTTCTTTCTCCCCTTCCTTATACCCTTTCAGGTGTAGGATTTGGGTTTAGTTTAGCTACATATTCACCCATCTCTTCCATTCTTTTCTGTCTTGTGCTATTAGTTTCATTTCTTCTAGCGTTTTCTGTTTAATTTTTCCTGCTTCATATATTTGCTGTATCCATTTTTTCCTCGGTCTGCCTTTTTTCTCTTTTGTAATATTCCTTGTTGCGTGAATTTTCCTTGTTAGTCTACTAGGTTTCATTCTCATCAGATGTCCATACCAGTTTAATTGTCTCGTTATTATTTTATTCATTATTGGTTCCTGTTTAGTTATCCCTCTTATTACCTCATTTCTTATTCTATCCCATTTGGTCTTTCCGTCTATAGCTTCCGTTTTTTTTATCACAATTTTTATTCTTGAAATGATTACACTGAATAAGAAACAAGTCTTCGCTGAGTTTAAATGAATATATGGATATAAGAGATTGTTTGTGCCAATCTTATTTGAAACCACGATGTTAAGTGAGCGAGTGCGGCTCATGTGTTCTTTTTTCACTTTCCGCACTTTCTAGGGACTACAGTAGTGAGAGAGTTATCGAAACCAGACATTCGAGTTCAACCAGTCAATCTAATAACACGTATATAGCCCTCCTATTTTTTTTAACCTTCTCAATCTTTCAACCATAAACCGTTCTACTACGCACACACATGTTGGTCCTTCGAAGCGGATATTATCCTGTGGAATGGAGACAGCTACTAGTGATGTTGATTATAGTTACTTTCGAGTATTCGTTACAAGTCGTTACTTTTGTATAAAGTAATCATTTACAGTATTCGTTACTTTGATTACTTTTGTTACTTTTGTATTTGAGTACCGGTAATCATATTATCGAGAATCGCATTTCTCAGTAATTCGTATAAGTATAAGAAATTAAATGATATGTAATCTGTTATGATAACAATTATTAAAAACAAGGGGTGCCCGACATAATTTTGTTCAGACTAATTAATAATTAATAAAAAAGAGTGTGTACTTTGTACGCACGTAAGAAGTTATACTTCTATTATTATGATTTCAACGAATTTAATATACTTAACAGGTTATTTGTATTTTATTTAAATACTAAACTAACTTTCTTTACCTACCACTTTTAAAAAAATTTTATTAAAACGATACCAAAAATATAAAAAAAAAATATGAATCGTCCGGGATTTGAACCCGGGACCTCTTGATCTCCGGTCACACGCTCTACCACTGAGCTATATTCCTTTTGCTTTGACAGGTTACAAGATTTCTCATACATACTGACAAATTTAATAGACCAAGTGAAGTATACAAAAATACTTTAAATATACTTACTATTATTATAAAATATCTTATTCCCGAGGAAGACAAATCCAAAGACACAAAAATTATAATAAATAATACATTTACTAAGAACACTAATATATCCTTTTATATGCTATAATATGACTTATTTGCGCTGACAGCGCTGATACATACATATCTTGAAAGATTAGCAACGAAATACATACTGTCTATGTGCGCATGCGCCCGGCATTATAAAATTTCACTCTCGATTGTAAAGAAGTATAACTTCAAAAATTAATTTTTGTTTATAAATTCTACTAATTTTTTAGGCCCGGCCAGATATTATTTTAGATTTTTGGATCATAACAATAAAATTCACATAGACCAAGGCATTTAGGAAAAAATAAATTATTTTTAGGGAAATAGTGAAAGAGGAAAAAGTTTTCAATAGAAAAATGGGTGGAAATGCATAATTGCAGTATAAAATGCATCCAAAAGTACATGAACATGTCAAAATCAGTATATTGAGGGTTTCTTTTTTCTAGGCCTGATAAGAATAGTGTGTATTTATTATTAAAATCTAATGTGTTGCATTGTTATTTTCAAAGGAACGAACATCTGTGAATTATCTACCTCGACAAATCGTATAGACGTCTGTTTCTGGGTGCATGCTTTGTTAAATGATATACCTCCCTCTGTTTCAGCTACTTCTCAGCGCCCTGTAATCCTGTAAAACTCTTCATAGCCTTCGCCCTTCATATAGATAAAATTTTAGTTAACTGTAGTGGAATACCGGTCCGTTTCCGATATCAACCGATTGTAGATACAATACTCAAATAGGTACTCGCTCTGATACGATTAGTACGAAGTAATCAGAGTAATCAAAGTAACGATTTGCCTCTCTATATAGTAATCGTTACTTTCGGTATTCGGAAGTAACGAGTACTTTATAACGAATAGATACTTTTTCAACAGCACTAACAGCTACTAGGCGCTCCTGAGAAAACAGAATTAAGAACAGCTAAACTCAATTATTTAGTCATGTAAAAAAAGAGCTATAAAGGAAAGTCACTAGCCCAGATCCTAAAAATTGTACAGTATATCGGTAATCACAAATCAAAATCGTTTAAACAACCAGAATAAGAATAAGATAAAAAAGAACCAAAAGAGATCTTTCATATTTTATTTGTATATTGTATTTATTACAAAATACTAATGTGCAAATAAGTTCTCTTATTTTTTAGAGCAGCATATAGGGCATTTTAGGTTGGAATTCATATACACAGGGGGATAATGTAGTCTAGTCGCAACATAGGGGGTCCCGTGGAAAATTCTAGCTCGCCGTGATTTGATGGTGGTATTATAGGTTTTTTGGGTCGCTGAATCCAATGGAAGTGGTCTGGAAGCCCAAATATGGTGCGTTTAATTGTTATTAACAAATTATGGTAAAATTAGGTATTTTTCAGGAATTATTAGAAGCCCTGTAAATAAATTGATAGTGTTAAGGTCTTCTCTGGTGTATTTTTGGTCGCTGAATCGAATGTGACTAGTCGCGATTACTCAAAATATGCTCTTATTTTCTTAATAACAAAATAATTGTTTATTCGCCGAAAAGCTCGAAATAATTCGCTATTTACAGAAAGTGTGTAGTCTTTTTTATAGTATTTTTATACGGTAAATCGATTGCCACTAGTCATGATAGCTTAAACCATGTTCCAACTTTGTTATTAATAAATTATTGCAAAAATAACGGTTTATAGTACGGTAACTTACGGTTTTTGCTGTAAATTTTAAAAAACCACTTGGATTGACATGAAATTTTTCATACACCTAGTTAACATGTCAAATAAAACAAGCGATATTGTGCCGATGTGTGATTTTACCCTGGGGGTGACTTTCACCCCTTTTCGGGGGTGAAAAAAAGATACCTTTAAAATAAGTCCGGAAGTGGATAAACTGATTAATTCTAAGCAACTTTTGTTCTAGAGAGTTTTTTCACTAAGTCAATACTTTTCGAGTTATTTGCGAGTGAATATGTTCATTTTTCAACAAAAAAGCCACGTTTTTAGGGGTTTTATAAGCAGTTTCGAACCAATGAAACTTACAGATCATATAAATACAACATACATAAATAAAGCAACTTGTGAAGCGGTAACCATTAATTTCATTTGAGATGCTAATTAGGGGGTGATTTTATCGATTTTCTTTTTACCAAAAAAAGGAACCAACTTTATTTTGAGAGTAATTTGCTTATTTTTGATACTAGATACTTTTTCAAAAAACAAGAATAAAGTTTTTTTTAAAGCTTTAAAATTGTTGTTATGAGTTTTCCTTAAAAAGTGCTTCATTTTTTGGTTATTTTATATTTAAATACATATTCGATTTGGAATTTGACGAATATGAACCTGTTGTTCATTAGCTAGAACTTTGCTTCTACTGGGTCTACGGACCTCACACATACACCATTTTTTTAGTCTATATTTTTGCTAAGAAAATTTTTTTTTGAAAAATACACACTTTTTGAGTTATTTGCGAAAAACCGTCTAAAAACGTGGGGTTTTTGTTGAAAAATGAACATATTCACTCGCAAATAACTCGAAAAGTATTGACTTAGTGAAAAACTCTGTAGAACAAAAGTTGCTTAGAATTAATCAGTTTATCCACTTCCGGACTTATTTTAAAGGTATCTTTTTTCACCCCCAAAAAGGGGTGAAAGTCACTCCCAAGGTAAAATCACACATCGGCACACTTGTTTTGTTTGACATGTTAGCTACGTGTATGCCAAGTTTTATGTCAATCCAAGTGGTTTTTTAAAACTTAGAGCAGAAACCGTGAGTAAACGTACTATAAATCGTTACTTTTGCAATAATTTATTAATAACAAAGTCGGAACGTGGTTTAAGCTATCATGACTAGTGGCAATCTATTTAGCGTATAAAAATATTATGAAAAAGACTTGCAAAAAAAAGCAAAAAATTTGAAAAAACTTGCTGTAGATAGCTCATTATTTCGAGCTTTTCGGCGAATAAACAATTATTTTGTTATTAACAAAATAAGAACATATTTTGAGTAATCGCGACTAGTCGCATTCGATTCAGTGACCAAAAATACACCAGAGAAAACCTTAACACTATCAATTTATTTACAGGGCTTCTAATAATTCCTGAAAAATACCTAATTTTACCATAATTTGTTAATAACAATTAAACGCACCATATTTGGGCTTCCAGACCACTTCCATTGGATTCAGCGACCCAAAAAACCTATAATACCACCATCAAATCACGGCGAGCTAGAATTTCCCACGGGACCCCCTATGTTGCGACTAGACTAATGAGGATTTCGTATGTTTTTCCGACAGTGATACACGTTATTATCAATTTTGACGATAATGTTAATAAATCGTGGAACAATTTTAGTTTTTATTCACGGAATTGAAATTATACACCTCACGATATGCGTTTATTAAAATTGGGTAAAATACCGAATTCATTTGGCCCACAACGTAAATAAAATTGAGGTGAAGGGCAATAATACATTATGTATACGCGCCATTAACTGTTTTTTACGATTCATTTTGATATTTGTGTAATAAAAGGTGTAAATATAGATTTAAACTTTTTATAAAGGAATAATAATGGTCTGCGAAACATGCATTTTTTTTTTTTCGAAATAAGCAGCTGTAGGAAAGATGACCAAATTAAATTTCACAAACTCTAAAAATGAAGTTAATCAGCTGCGTAATGTTCAATCAATGCGTAATCACCATCAGCCCATCGTCGTCCACTACTGAACATAGGCCTCCTCGAAAAACTTCCATTCAGATCTATCTTGCGCTGCTGCAATCCAGTTGGTACAAATCCTCTTTATGTCGTCAGTCCATCTTGTGGGTGGTCTTCCCGGGTTTCATCTATCCTCTCTCGGTCTCCACTCCAAGATATTTTCTCCTCCTATCATCTTTCATTCTAGCGACATGTCCTGCCCACTTCCATTTAATTTTGGCTATGTGTTTGTAATGTCTTCTACACCACTTCTACGATTGTCTTCGTTTCTTACCCTATTTTTGAACGTTATGCCCAACAATGATCTTTCCATTCTACGTTGCGTCACTTGTAGTTTTCGTGTAGATGTTCTTGTTAGAGTAAGTGTCATATGTAAGAACAGGCTGGACCCAGTGATTAAAGGCTCTTCTTTTTAAGCTGATAGGTACATCAACTTTAAAAATATCATGCAGTCTTCCATATGCTGCCCATCCCAGAGGTATTCTTCTTAGCTGCTCAGCAGTTTAATTCTCTCTGCTAATTTCTACCATATGTCCAAGGTATATGTAGCTGTCATCAACTTCAATTTCGACGTCTTCTACTTTTAAAGGATAGCTCTGATGAACTAAATCTGTCATCATTTTTGTCTTTTGGTAATGTATATTTAGACCTACTTTACGTGCTGCATCGCTGAGTTCATTCAACATAGCAATGGCAGTTTTTAGGTCATCTGAAATCAGAACAATATCATCTGCGAATCGTAGATGACTAAGCATTTCACCATCGATATTTATTCCTTTATTTTCCCATTCCAGTGATTTCAAAGCATGTTCGAGTACAGTAATGAACAACTTAGGCGACATAGTATCTCCCTGTCGACTACCTCTCCTGATATGTATATTATTGGTAGGACCGTGCAGATTTATAGTTGTTTTAGCATTTCTGTATATTTATATTTTCTATAATATTGGTGTACCTGTGATTAATTCGACACTCTTCCAATGCCTTTAGAAGTGTGGGTAGTTCGTTAGTATCAAACGCTTTATGGAAGTCTATAAACGTTACAACTAGAGGTGTATTTTATTTAATTGATTTTCAATAAATACTTTTGTGCACTGTAGATGGTCATTTGTACCTTAGTTGGGACTAAAACCAACCTGTTTTCTTGGCTGATACAGCTCAAATATTGCCTCCAATACTGACATACGGATGTGAATCTTGGACCGAAGACAGGCGGAATCTCTCCAGAAAAGTCCATCTTCAACAATTAAAATACTTTGTTCAAGCTTACTATTCTAATTCGGAAATTAGATCAAGCTATTAGATAAGACATAGAACACATGAAGAGACTCATCATCCAAGGGAGCCAGAAGATCACAATGAAGATCCCCAACAAGATGGTCAAATTACAGGAATATGCAAGAGACCTATGCATGCGTCAAAAGAAATGGCCAGACAGAGATCTTTGGAGACGGGCAATACACGACATCAAGATGACCAACGGGAGGTCAGGACTGAAAAGAGAGAAAGAAAGAGATACTCGGCAGTTCCAGTAGCTATCCATTTGTCATAAACTTTATTTTTTTCTTTCCTTTCGCCTTCTAAAGGAAGGGCATTCCTTTCTTTTATAGTTGTTACAGGTTCTTTCCCCTAGAGTTTCTTTTGGTCGATTGTTGTTCGAGATATTTATTTAAGCGTCTTTGATAAAGATATTTCACACTCTCGTCATGCAGGAAATAGTATTTACATATTTCTATCGTCCTTTTTGTGTTTTTTCATCAACTCGCCAAGTATTCGAATTGTTGATTCCATAGGCGTAACCAGGATGATCCTAAGGGGGGTTAAAACTACTGGAAAGGCGGGGTTACAACTACTGGAAGGTCTCTGAGGGGTATGGTGTTAAGCGTATAAAGCTCAAAGTACATCCCAATGGGGGGGGGTTATAACCCCCAAAACCCCCCTGGTTACGCCTGTGGTTGATTCCACCCACCACAATGTCATCTATGATCTATGTCATATAAAAAAATTGTATTCGTTGTATTTTCCTTGCATATAAATGATAAACAAAATATTTCCTTGATAGCATTAGTTAAAATTGTGTTAAATAAATATACTACTACACCTTAAGACTCTTATCAGTAACAAATATCATAATATGATTGATCTTCGGCTTACATATTCGACAGTTTCGTAACAAAAGTAAATTGCATAACAAACAGGTTGTCTTATGTGTAAATCTCGAGGATTAAGGACAACAAAGTTAAGATATTACACCTTCCAGACATTCTTGCCGGCATTTATATTTCAATCATTTATTCCGGCCTTGACCATACAAACAGCGTCGTCCAAAAAAAAAATGTTTGTTCTTAAAACAATTTTCGATTATGTTGATTTATGTTTCGTGGAAACTTTTAAGTAACAGAAAAAAAGAATTTGTGTGTACTTTGTACGCACGTAAGAAGTTATACTTCTATTATATGATTTCAACGAAATCAATATACTTTAAACAGTTTCTCTACTACTTTCCAAAAATTTTTATTAAAACAATACCAAAAATTAAAAAAATAAAAGAATAAAACACACACAAACACATTGAAAAATCCCACAAATGATTTCTGAACAATAATTGTTGCCAAAAATTTTAATTAAATACGTATTTTCTGAAAAAATTATATGATAATATACTTACAATCATAAAATCTATAAAAAAAAATAAAAAAATGATATAACTTGCATTGGGCTTGAACCTACTTCCCGTGTATCCCGCCGTACGAGAGTCGAAGCGATTTCAAACTGCACCACCTTCGCGTATACGTCATGTGGGAATATACACAAACTGAACAACTTTTTGACATTTTGTTTATATGAATTTTTATTAGTTCGATTTTTGTCGAATTAAAATACAACAATATATAGAGTAAGAAAACGATACATTAGATGAAAATTTGTAGAAAGTTTGTTCGTAATCAGATTATGTAAATTAAAGCATTGCCTACTAGGGGTATAGCATAGCAAGTACTAGGTAAGTACATTATTTTTTTACATTTTCCAAATAGGTATGAAGATAATTTTTTATTGGAACACAACTGAAACATTTAGAATTACGTACCTGTGGCTTTTCAAAACTATTTAAAAAGTCACTATAATTATAAATTTGATTTTATTTCTGTCGTCACAACAATAAAAACTAATATATTATACAACATTTTTGTTTACCGATAACCTCCATATTGAACAATAATTGACAGATCATTTCAACACCCAATCAGAGCCCGTATAAAGACTAATACCAAACTATCAGTGTGCGCATGCGCGCAGATCAATAAAAATTCACCCTCAATCTCAATCGCGCCTAAAGGAGTATAACTTCAAAAAATTATAAAAAACTTAATGTGTATTTATTTATAGTATGCAATGTTTAATGCAATGAATAATCAGCTAAAGAATTCAACAAATGAAAACAATACAGAAATATGGAACACGTTTAAAGATCTTACCTGGAAAGTAATGGAAAAATATACAACAACGATGCAGAGGCACAAAAAACAACAATGGATGACTGACGAAATCCTGGAATTGATGGAGCAGAGAAGAAAACTGAAAGATAACAAAAGAGAATACAAAGAAAAACAGAAACTAATTAAACAAAAAATAAAGGTAGCTAAAGAAATATGGATGGAGGATAAATGCAAGGAATTAGAAAAGTTAAATGAAAAACATGATACGTTTAATATGTTTAAAAAAGTTAGAGAAGTAGCTGGTCTTTATCATAAGAAAACTCCACATACTATAACCGATTCGTCGGGAAAAATGATAATAGACGAACACGAAATTCGAACTACCTGGTATAATTATATAAATGAACTGTATAATGATGATAGAGCCGAAGAACTGGAGACTTTAGAAGAAAGGTGAAGGACCAGAAATACTAAAATCAGAAATACTACATACTATAAAATTGCCAAAAAACAAGAAAGCCGTTGGTCCCGACAACATACCTACAGAAATGTTAAAACTCATAAATGAGGAAAACATTGGAATACTAGTCAAACTTTTCAATGATGTTTATTCGACTGGTGATATCCCTGAAGATTGGTTAAAGTCCGAATTCATAACCCTACCAAAAAAACAACGTCCGAAAAACTGTAGCGATTATAGAATGATAAGCCTTATGAGCCACACTTTGAAAATCTTTCTTCGTATCATCCACAGTAGAATCAGAGATAAATGTGAAAAAGACCAGGATGAAACACAATTTGGCTTCAGAAATGGACTGGGAACCCGGGACGCACTCTTTGCACTAAATGTGTTATTGCAGAAATACCGAGATCAAAGGAAAGACGTCTTTGCTGTATTTATTGACTATGAGAAGGCCTTTGATCGAGTCCAACATCACAAATTAATTAAAATATTAAAGGATAAAGGAATTAATAGTCAAGATGTACGAATCATAGAAAAATTATACTGGCGTCAAACAGCGACAGCTTGCATAAATGGAAAATCAACAGAAATATGCAAAATACAAAGAGGTGTCAGACAGAGTTGTATACTGTCCCCACTGTTATTCAATTTATATTCAGATATAATATTTAAGGAAGCGCTGCATAATTTGGAATGGGGTGTGAAAGTTAATGGAATTCTGATAAATACAATCATACAATCAGATATGCAGACGATACAGTTATTTTAAGTGATGATATGAATGGATTACAACACCTTTTAAATGCCATTGACACAGTGGGAAGAGAGTTTGGCCTAAATATAAACTGTTCAAAAACAAAATACATGGTATTTAGCGGTTTGGCCCATCAAGATTCACGGTTATATGTTAATGGTCATATAATTCAAAGAGTACCCAGTTTTAAATATCTTGGTTGCCATATTACTGAACAACTATTCGAATTATATTGCTGTAAAAGTTTTTGCCTTGGTTGAATTTCATCACCTCTATATTTACTTTATTTACCGCTGCTTTGAAGTGTTCTATTGAAGTGCATTTAAACCAATCTCTTAAATTATTCAACCATGAGACTCTCCTTCTTTCCACACTTCTTTCTCGTCTTTCCTATCTGGAAACATCTTTCCCTGTATTATCAATATTAGCATTTCATATCGCGGTCCCCTCATTACGTGTCCCAGATATTGTAACTTTCTTATTTTTGTTGCGTTTATCACATCGTACTCTTTGCCAGTTTCTCGCAATACTTCCGTGTTCGTTTTCATCTGTATCCATACTACGTTAAGCATCCTTCTGTAACACCACATTTCAAATGATTGTATTTTAAAAGACTAAGTTTTCAATCCAATGGCCTATAAAACAACATAATGTTATTCTACATCCCACCAGACTGAAAACAATGGGACACTTCTCTGGTTACACCTGCGAGGCTTCTACAATTTGCAAGCCATAACGGATGCTGAGACTAAAGAAGATTAATAGTCTGGGCTGATTATCGGAGAATAGGCCATTTTTGGGAAAAGTTATTTACCAGCAATTTTATTGCTGGAATCGAATTATAAGATCCTATATATTAATAATATAGGTATGCAAAGCCCTCAGATAGTGTGCTACTTTTTTTATAAACAAAATGGCGCCCGAAAATCGTGTTTTTTTAAATTATTGCTCTATAACTCCGAAGATTTTAACTTTACAACAAAAACACTCAAATAAAAATTCACCTTGATTAAATTCTGCATAGAGACATGTTTTTCCCGATCTGCTCCGACAAAAATTTTCCTCGGAAAATGCGGGTTTTCCCAACAAAATCTTTAATTTTCAAATAAAGTTATAGGGCCGGTTGTTCGAACGCTAATCAACAATGATCACTATCAAATATTTAATTACTGTCAAAACTGTCAATGCCAACTTTGGTTGGGTTGCTAAAAACATAATTGATTACAATTCTGAGACTATAATCAATTAATATAACAATAATTATTAACATAATTGATAATAAATCTCATAATTTTAATTAATTATGTTTTCAGCAACCCAAACAAAGTTGACATTGACAGTTTGGTGACAGTAATTAAATATTTGATAATGATAATTGTTGATTAGCGTTCGAACAACCGGCCCTTAGATAAGTAATTATCTACCAATAATTAAATAATTTGGTGACTTAAAACCCTTCTTGGTTTAGATTATAGTTCCAGAAGCTGGTGAAAATTAAAAGAATATTTTAGCAACAATTCAATTGTTAAATAATAATTTACGGTCGCAATAATAACCAAAATAATTATGATACACTGATAAAACTTTCAAATCTTTTAAAGATGAGATGACTATTTAACATTTTGTCGATAAAATATAATTTTTTATTTTTTGCATAATCTTTAAATGTTTAAAAAAAATAGTTATAAACAAATTAACGTTTCTCAGAAAGTTTTTACTATATTATAATTTTAAAAAATAGCTAAAATGCGCATTTTAAATATCTTGAAAATGAATGCTTTAAAACTTTTTTGCAACCATTTGCAAAAAAGTTATGAAACAGCAAAGTAAACATACGATTACTACGGTGTTTATAATTTTTTTAAATTCTTTCAAAACGTAGAAGTGAGTTTAAAGTACAAGCATATTATTTACAAAAAATATCGATTATCAGTTTAATGGTTATATTTTAATTAAAGATTATAAATATATTTTTTTGTAATGTACACGCGCGAAAGTCGACTAATACAGCACTGTAGCTAAAATTTTCACTCGGAGCGACGATCGGCCGCGCGACGTACACTTTTAATAAATAATGTATGCTGCGTGTCAGTCGCTTCGAGTGAACATTTTAGCTCCGACTCTGTATCAGGCCTACTTTTGCGCTAAAAATTACAAAAAAAAGTATTTTTAATCTTTGATTAAAATATAACCATTGCACTAATTTTTGACATTCTTTGTGAGTAATTAGATTGTACCATAGACTCACTTTTAAGCTCTGAAACAATTAAAACAAATTATAAACAACGGAGAAATTGTATATTTACTTTGCTGTTTCATAACTTTTTTGCAAATGGTTGGAAATTTTTTTTAAAGCCTTCATTTTCAAGACCTATGAAATACGCATTTTAAGTATTTTTTAAAATTAGAATATAATAAACAATTTCTGAGAAATGTTAATTTGTTTATAACAATTTTTTTAAACATTTAAATATTATGCAAAAAAAATGAAAAATTTATATTTTGTCGACAAAATATTAAATAGGCATCACACTTTTATAATCTTTCTAAGTTTGATCAATGTCTCATGATTATTTTGGTTGTTATTGCGACTGTAAATTGTTAATTAACAATTGAATTGTTGCTAAAATATTCGTTTCATTTTCACCGGCTTCTGAATTTATAATCTATACCAAGAAAGCTTTTATTTCACCAAGCTATATAATTATTGATAAATAATCACTGGCCCAAAAAATTTATTTGAAAATTCGAGATTTTGTTGGGAAAAACCCACATTTTCCGAGGAAAATTTTCGTCGGAGCAAATCGAGAAAAACATGCCTTTATGTAGAATTAAATTGGGGTGAATTTTTATTTGAGTGTTTTTGGTGTAAAGTTAAAATCTTCGGAGTTATAGAGCAATAATTGAAAAAAATACGATTTGTCAGCGCCATTTTGTTTATAAAAAAAGTAGCACACTATCTGCGGACTTTGCATACCTATATTAATAATATATAGGATCTTATAATTCGATTCCAGCAATAAAATTGCTGGTAAATAACCTTTCTTTGTACTTTACTAATTAGACCAGCGTATTATAACTATTTTTTTTTTCAAAATTTAAAGATTATGCAAAAAAAAGAAAAATTTATATTTTGTCGATAAAATATTAAATAAGCATCTCATCTCTATAATCTTTATAAGTTTGATCAATGTATCATGATTATTTTGGTTATTATTGCGACCGAAAATTGTTAATTAACAATTGAATTGTTGCTAAAATATTCGTTTAATTTTCACCGTCTTCTGGAATTACAATCTATACCAAGAAAGCTTTGATTTCACTAAGTTATTTAATTATTGATTAATAATTAGTTACCTAAAACTTTATTTGAAAATTAGAGTTTTTGTTAGGAAAACCCGCATTTTCCGAGGAAAATTTTCGTCGGAGCAAATCGTGAAAAACATATCTCTATGCAGAATTTAATTACGGTGAATTTTTATTTGGGTGTTTTTGTTGTAAAGTTAAAATCTTCGGAGTTATAGAGCAATAATTGAAAAAAATACGATTTGTCGGCGCCATTTTGTTTATAAAAAAAGTAGCACACTATCTGCGGACTTTGCATACCTATATTATTAATATATAGGATCTGATAATTCGATTCCAGCAATAAAATTGCTGGTAAATAACTTTTCCATGAATTTTGCTAATTAGCCCAAAGTATAAGGAAATTTTTCAATTTATAATTCACGTCCCATCTGCTCAGCGCGGTAAAGTTCCAACGAGAATAGTTCCCTTCGTACTTCAATGAGAGTAAAGATAATTACGTATTTTTTATGGGAAATAATGTTGTTCTGAAGCTATTTAATGTATGACAGTAAACATGTAAATCAAAAATGAATAACCATTTTCAATTTCGTTGCAAAACGAAAATACAGCCGCATCATATTCTAGTCCAATCAGAGAGTGCAGCAAGCACCTCTACCGGTTTTGAAACTTATTCTCTTAGTCTCTCATCAGGAGGCACATACGCTGCTCTCTTTGCTCCATTGGATTGAAAACTTAGTCTTTTGCTAGCAGTTGCCGCTAGGGCATCTATGCCATTTCGTTCGTTGCAATCCGTGACTGCACACCGGGGTTTGTTTTGGTTGGATCAGAGAGAGCAGCATATGTGCCTCCTGATGAGAGACTAATAAGTTTCGAAACCGGTAGAGGTACTTGCTGCACTCTCTGATTGGACTAGAATATGATGCGGCTGTATTTTCGTTTTGCAACGAAATTGAAAATAGTTGATCATTTTTAATTTACATCTTTACTTTGATTGGAGTACGAAGGGAACCATTCTCGTTGGAACTTTACCGCGCTGAGCAGATGGGACGTGAATTATAAATTGTAAAATTCCCTCATCTTCCTTAGTCTCAGCATCCGTTATGGCTTGCAAATTGTAGAAGCCTCGGAGGTGTAACCAGAGAAGGTTCCCATTGTTTTCAGTCTGGTGGGATGTAGAATAACATTATGTTGTTTTATAGGTCATTGGATTGAAAACTTAGTCTTTTGCTAGCAGTTGTCGCTAGGGCATCTATGTCATTTCGTTCGTTGCAATCTGTGACTGCACACCGGGCTTTATTTTGGTTGGATTAGAGAGAGCAGCATATGTGCCTCCTGATGAGAGACTAATAAGTTTCGAAACCGGTAGAGGTGCTTGCTGCACTCTCTGATTGGACTAGAATATGTTGCGGCTGTATTTTCGTTTTGCAACGAAATTGAAAATAGTTATTCATTTTTGATTGTATTTTATTTATATGTTCCTGCTTCAATGTCCAGCTTTTAAGTCCTCTTACTCTTAGATCTAATATAAGATCTTTGTTCGAGATAATTGTTTTTATGTTTACAAACGCATTTCTTGCTATTTCGCTATTTCTTAAGTTTGTATATTTGTTTTCTTTGTTATAATCATATATTTAGCCTTTTTGAAGTTATGCAAGGTACAAGTTATGAAGGAAAATGCAAGCAAGGGACAGAACAGAATGGCGTAGAAAGCTTGAGAAGGTCGAGGCCCTTTAAGGGCTGTAGCACCAAGATGATGATGATGATGATGAAGTTATACTTCTTTAGGCGCGATTGGAAGTGAATTTTTATTATTCTGTGCGCATGCGCACACATACAGTATGGAGTTCGTTGCTAAATATTTTAAGTTATGCATGCATCAGTCCAAAAAGGGTGTGGAAAGAATATATTAGTGTTTTTACTAAATATATTTATTATAATTTTTGTGTCTTTGGATTTGTCTTCCTCGGGAATAAGATAGTAAGTAATATTTCACCAACAACAAATAAATGAATGAATAGTTATCCGTCGAATAAAATTTATTAGACGTTTATATTTATATTTTGTTTCAATATAATTTTGATAATTTAAAGTTAAACTGGCGAATTTACTTTCGTATAAATATTTACAGCGAGATTAACTTGCCAATTTATTCGAAGAGTAAATATTTATTTGATAAATAAATAGAATAAGTCTTATTTGACGTTAGTAAAATAGAGAAATGCCAGTTTATTGGTCGAATAACTTTATTCATAGAATAAACTACTATTTATTGTCGTTGGTGAAACCGGCCATTAATGTATTTGTCACTATGTCTGGAAATCTTGTAATCCGTAAAAACAAAGGGAGTATAGCTCACTGGTAGAGCGTTCGACTGGAGATCGAGAGGTCCCCGGTTCGAATCCGTGTGTTTTCTAATTTTTTTATTTTTGGTATTGTTTTATCAAACATTTTTGGAAAGTAGTAATTAAAAATTAGTTTAGTCTTTAAATAAAATACAAATAACCTGTTGAAAATATATTTATTTCGTTGAAATCAAATAATAGAAGTATAACTTCTTACGTGCGTACAAAGTGCACACACATTCTTTTTTTATATTGATTTTTAGTTCATATTTTTCACAGAAACCGGAAACAATACATTATTGCAGGTAGATATATTCTTGTTTATGTCCCATCTCCTCTAAGAAGGTCGGCAACCATCATGGCAATTCGCACTTTCGATACCGCTGCTCTAAAGAGATCATCAGAATGCAGTTAAACCAAGCTCTCAAATTGTTTAACAAGGAGATGCGTCTTCATCCACGACTCCTTCTAGGTAGGTAGATATCGTTAACCAATAATTACCATGAAAATGCGTTTGATTGACTAATAAACTACAAAAAAATGAACAACCGCAGACGAAATTTATTCCTGGTTACTTGACAAACGTAGTATCTTTACTTTTTATCTTACCTTTTTCACCTTTTCAAGCATTGCTAACCAATTTTTGCCGCCATTGTTCCACAATTCTTGTTCTTCGTGGTACTAAACTATTTCCAATTTGGTTTTGTCACGCTGATAATGATCCCTCGTAATGTTCTTATAGCCTTTCATACACTTGTAAAAATTGGGCTTCTGTAACTCCAGTAAACGCGATCCGCATAGCGATTTTAATCAGACGATTACACATACCATCATGTTTATGTAGCATATATAATTTGTGGTCGACATAACGTATAGAATTGCAATGTCTTTCATGACTATGTAATGAGATTTTCACACATAGAACTATATTTTAAGAACAATGAGCGATAAACGAATAGTAACGGAAAATATAATGCTAAGTAACTACATTTATAATATATTTGTATAAACATAGTGACCAAAAACGGAACAATATTAACCGACGACAAGGATATAATGGAAAGATGGAGGGAACATTTCGAACAGCTGCTAACAGAGAGCAAGGAAAAGCAAAAGAAAATGAAAACAGCGTAATTAACAGATCAAAGGAAAGCATTGAGAAAACAGAAGCTATACAGGAAGAAGAACTAGAGGAAGCAATATAAAAGATAAAGACTAGGAAAGCTCCTGAGAGTGATAAAGTTTTTCCAGAAATGTTGAAATATACAGGAAAAAAAGCAAAGAATAGATTATTATACATCCTAAATCTTATATGGGAGAAAAAAATATTGCCAAGAGAATGGTCAAATGCAATAATTGTACCAGCAGAAAAGAAGGGAAATACAAGAGACTGTCAGAACTTCAGAGACATATCACCATTTTGTCTAACAACAAAACTATGTATATGAAATACTCATAGAAAGAAAAATCAGAATAGAAATAAAACATAAACTAGAGGACAGAGGACGTACAAAGTAGATTCAGAAAAAGACATAATACACAAAACTGTAATAATAAAAATAAAAAAGTTTTTAGACATGGAAACAGCATTCGATTCAATCTAAAAAAAACTATATGGGAGAGCCTGAAAAATGAGCAAGTAAGCGAAGACCTGATAAAAGCAATGAAAAGGATATATATTTGAAAACAATAAATACAAAGAGAACACAAAATAAACAATCGCAACCATTTGAAATAACTGAAGGAGTTAGACAAGCATATAGTTGAAGCCCAGTATTTTTTATAAATGTAGGTAATAGATGATATAGTGAAAGAATGTAAGAGCATCTCTAAAAAATACTGTGTAGAATGGAATAGAAAAGAAATTTCTTCAACGCCAAAGAAATATCAAGAAAAATGAATATGACAATAATATACGAAAAATGATGTAGGCCAACGTTAACATACGGAGCAGAAAACTGGATTTTAAGCAGAAGACATGAGATGAGGATAAAATCAGAAATCAGTACAGATAAAATATCTCAGAAGAACGATAGGGGCCAGCAGAACAGAGAGACTCAAAGATAAAGAAATAAGAAACAGACTTAAAATTAAACCGTTGCTTGACACAATAAATGAGAAAAATTAGCAGGATTTGGTCATATAATACGGATGGACAGTATAAGCAAGTGAAAAGAGTGTGGGAAGCTAAACCAATAAGCAAAAGTAGAAGAGGCAGACCAATTCAATGAGTGGAACAGCGACATTACAGAGATATTAAAAAACAAGGGTAAATATTGGCAAGAAGCAAACAAGTGGCGAAGAACAAAAAAGAATGGAGAAAATTTAGCAGCGTTCGGTCGTACAACACGGACGAACAGTTTGCAGTCAAGCGATAAGAGCGTGAGAATCTAAACCAATAGGGAAAATAGAGTGGACAATGCAATCAACAAGTGGAAAAACTACATTGCAGAGGTATTAAAAAATAAGGGTCAATCTTGGCAAGAAGCAATACAAGGGGCAGCAAGCAACAGAAAAGAATGGAGAAAATTCATCAAAATCCACTTCCCTCAACAATTAACGGTCGAAGAGGATTGAATATGTATATATGTATGTATAGTAATAGATGATTGTGCAGAAGGAATAAAACGAATACATAACAATCAGGTAGAACAAACGGAGAAAATAAAACTAAATGAAGAAAAAGAGGTTGAAAGTTTGAAAACATATTCTAATGAAAATAATAGGGAGAGATTATGGAGCACTTCGTTCATTCAAGTTATAAACTGATTGTAGATTTGCAAATAAATAAAGAAACTACATTTAAACTATATAAACAAATATTATAAAACCGATAATATTTACTTTGTTTATAATCGATTTGATTGCTTATCGATTAGGTCACTTTTAAAGGAGCGTGGCTACAAAACAGCGATATCTTTGCAAAGTATAATATTGGCGGGAAACATAACTTGTTTACCAACCTGTGGAATAGTAAAAAATACTACAATGAACTTACCAATGACCCAGAAACCGCTAAGGTACCACTGTTGCCACAACACTTGAACACGCAAACTTGGTGAATAACAAAAATATACAAAGATAAACAAATGTAGCGGTTTACTATAGCGTCTGAATTTTCACAATGTCTTACACTTGTTGCATCTCACGACATATATACTATTAAAGAAAAACGGTAGATTATTTTTTGTTTAAACAGATGCGTTGCAACAAAAGCAGCGTCTTTTGAGATTTCATGTACAAATAATTCTTTATACCTAATCGCTGATAGTGTTGCACTGTTGATTCTCGTGACCACTTAGTTCTGGCGGCTACAGGCTACAGGTTTGTTTGGTATTGGTGAACGGGTTGCAAAATCATTGAGAGACTACAAGTTAAGTAAGGTACAAAATGGGAGAAAAAATCGCGCGCGGATAGCGGATATCGGAGCAATGCTGTGGTTATAATATATTTATGTGTAAATATATATGACATGTGACTGATAAAGATGTTTGAACGTGCGGCGTTGTGTTCTGCGCATGTGGGACTTTGGTGTTGAGATAAACATGTGGCCATGTGAGTCCGCCGGGGTTTTAAGGTTACTGTCCTGTCACAAAACCGTGAATCTATATGCAAATAATTATGAAGACAGTAAAACTCACGATACGGGGGTACGCGATTATGTTTGATTGAAGAAATAGTGTTTGCTTATGTCAGCCTGATACTGGTCGTCCATAAATAAATAAAAAACATATCTTTTCTTTTCTGTTTTCACCATTGTTGTGGCTTCCTGCAAAGATTTACCCTTATATTGTAATATCTCTGCTATATTGGATTATGTGAGGCCGTTAAGGCCATGCAACCTCACCGCACTACCTATATAGATCTTTTGTGCATACCTTAATCTAGTTAAGGATGCTAATACTTCTGATGAAGATGATTAACTTCCTAGGTGACTTGTTTCCTATGTCAGAGGACGCCAGACTCGCCTCTTCTAAGAATTTTACTCGTTTGCAGAACCGTGCTACGCAGTTGCATAGTATATGTTCTGCCGTTTCTTTTTCGTTGTTACAGGAACGACAGTTCTGTCGTTTTTGTTACCATTTTATGATGTCTTAGGGGGCAATTACCAGTGAGAAAGCCGGTGACCATTTTGATGTCTCTTTGATAGCGGTTTGTTATAGTAGGCGACACTTTTATGAACCTTTTTACTTGTCTTTCTCCTGGTGTGTTAGACCAATGTAGTCGTAGTTGATTGAGGTCCAAGATCTGGAATTCCTCTCTGATGTGGCTTTTCGATAGTCCACAGAAGGGTTCTGGGCCCTGGAATGGCGTATTAGACCCTTCTTTTGCGAGGCTGTCAGCTTCCTCATTCTGCAATTCCCTAATTGCCTGACACCCACATCAAAAGATACTTTGTTGTGTTCCCCCATCTTCTAGTACAGGATTACTTACAGTCCCAAACCAACTTTGACTCACAAGTAAATGACTTTAGAGCCTTTAAGGCGGCTTGGCTGTCCGGTAAAATAAAGACTTTTGGCCTACGAGTGTCTACATTGAGATATTCTTGGACACTAATGTCTATAGCATGTATTTCCGCCTGAAAGATAGTTGTGGCGTTTCCAAGAAACTTCCAGTTTCGGTCCAACTTCTTCACCCATTTGGTGGTTTTTATGACGACTTCAAAGTTGTTTCCAAGTCGAATTTGACTGGCATGGCATCTGTCGGCATGTCCTTAGAATCCAATGGAATTAGATCCTCCACTAAATGTTCAGGTTTCATTATTTGTGTCTGTCATAGTTTTAAGGCGGTAGTTACTGCCTCTCTCCTAATGTAAACTCGCAAGGGAGGAAGGTTCAGCATCGCTTCTAGAGCTGCATCATTTTGTTGTTTAAACAGGCTGCGCTAATGCTAAAGCAGCGTGTTTTGAGATTTCATGTACAAATAATTCTTTATAATCGCTGATAGTGTTGCACTGTTGATTCTCGTGACCACTTAGTTCTGGCGGCTACAGGCTACAGGTTTATTTGGTATTGGTGAACGGGTTGCAAAACCATTGAGAGACTATATGTTGTGCTGTGAATATATATTTATGTGTAAATATATATGACATGTGACTGATAAATATGTTTGAACGTGCGGCGTTGTGTTCTGCGCATGTGGGGCTTTGGTGTTGAGATAAACATGTGGCCATGTGAGTCTGCCAGGCTTTAAAAGTTACGATACGGGGGTACGCCATTATGTTGCATTGAAGAATTATTACCAGTCTATTGCTGGTCGCCTATTTCCCCATTTTTCCATTTATTTTCTATCCATGTATTTTCCTGTAGTGATTTAAAGAGGATATATTGAAAAACCTTCCATAGAAGCAGAGAAAGTTACTTTCATTATCTGTGTCTTCTGTTTATTTATATTTAAGTTGTATTTTTTCTAGATTGTACTTGACTTTTCATGCTGTTTAAAAAAAGATTTATGTCAACTGCAAGCACGCATATATCTGCATTTATAATTAGCATTCTATTCCATAGTATACAGTGTTTTTTAAATGTTTTCTTACATTCTCTCACTAACTATCTTATCTATTACATTTATAAAAAGTACTGGGATTAACCTACCTCCTTGTCTAACTCCTTTCGTTGTTTGAAATGGTTGCGATTGCATATTTTGTGTTCTTATTGTATTTTATATTTTCATATATAATAATATATCATTTTAGTTGCTTCTAACAAATCCTCGCTTACTTGTAGGATCCTCGTTTATACTTAATACCTCGGAGCCTTTTTCAGGCTCCCCATACTTTTCCTTTCGATTGAATAGAATTATTTTTCCATGTCTATAAAACTTATCTATATTTCTTTATTTTTCTTTTAGGCTTTCTCTATTACCTGTAGCATAGTGAATACACGTATTATGGCATTTTCTAGATCCATGTTGTACGTCCTCTATTTATGTTCTATTTCTATCCTGATTTTTCTTTTTATTATTTCGTATAGTTTTGCTGCTTTTCATAATAGGGATATGCCTCTATAGTTCTGACAGTCTCTTGTATTTCCCTTCTTGTTCTTGTGCACTGGTATAATTATTGCATTTGACCATTCTCTTGGGGGTTTTTTTTTTCATATTAAATTTAGGCTTAAATTAACCACTTTCTTGGTTTTCTCGTATATACTTCAACATTTCTGGACTAATTTCATCGTTTCCAGGACTTTTTCCAGTCTTTATCTCTTCTATTGCTTCCTCTAGTTCTTTATGTATAGCTTCTGCTTCCTCAGTGTTTACCTCTGATTTGCTTCACTTACGTTCTTTTCATTTTTCTTTGCTTTTCTTTGCTCTCCGTTCAACGTTGTTGTTCGAAATATTTCCTCCAACTTTCCATTATATCTTTGTCGTCGGTTATTATTGTTCCGTTTTTGTCAGTTTCGTAGATTTTTCAGTGTTCTATAAAACAATAAACAATTTTACAATTTCTTTACTGTTTTCTTCCATTTTTTCTCTGAAGTTTTTTGAAGTTATACTTCTTTACGATCGAGAGTAAAATTTTATAATACCGGGCGCATGCGCACACAGACAGTGTGTAGTTCGTTGCTAATCTTTCAAGATATGTATGTATCAGCGCTGTCAGCGCAAATAAGTTATTAAAAGGATATATTAGTGTTTTTAGTAAATGTATTATTTATTATAATTTTTGTGTCTTTGGATTTGTCTTCCTCGGGAATAAGATATTTTATAATAATAGTAAGTATATTTAAAGTATTTTTGTATCTTCACTTGGTCTATTAAATTTGTCAGTATGTATGAGAAATCTTGTAACCTTTCAAAGCGAAGGGAATATAGTTCAGTGGGAGAGCGTGTGACCGGAGATCGAGAGGTCCCGGATTAAAATCCCGGACGATTCATATTCTTTTTTTTTTTTGTTAATTTTTGGTATCGTTTTAATAAAAAAAAATTAAAAGTGGTAGGTAATAAAGTTAGTTTAATATTTAAATAAAATACAAATAACCTGTTAAGTATATTTATTTCTTTGAAATTATATAATAGAAGTATAACTTCTTACGTGCGTACAAAGTACACACATTCTTTTTTTCTCTGAATTTTTCCCAGCTTTTGTTTTCCTCATTTTAACTATTTCTCTAACTTTTATTCTCTGTATTTTGAACCGTTCATATTTTTGTTGCGTTTTGTTTTATATATATTCTTGCCACAATTTCTTATTTTCTTTTATTTCGATTTTTACCACCATGGTGTCCTGTACTCTTTTCTATTATTTCTTTGTCATGCATCATACTAGTTTTGCCGTATCGTTCGTGACATAAAAAATATTAAATTTATTATAAACGTTTATAAGCTAAGTAGTCAGCCCTTTTCAAACGTTTTTTTTTAATAACAATTTTGACATTACTGTTGATGAGTTTTTTTATTGTGTTTTTTAATACGAATTTTGATGAAATGTTAAATACATTTTAATCTAATATCATAAAATTGAGTCTCAATGAATCGATTGCTATCTGCTAAATCGACCTCTAGAGTCTTTGTTTATAAATAAGGCTTTTTTGCAATTATCTCGGTCAATTATTTATGATTTTTTTTTCTTTACTGGCCTATTAGAGTAAATACGTGCTTATTCCTCACCAACAACATAATATAGAGTAACTACAGTCGGAAAAATGAAGATTACCCATAAACAATGACATCAATCACTTATTTTGTATTTGCTGTCTTTTTCTATAAATAACAAACGTTTGTTTGTAAATAACAAACGTTTGTTTATTTTCTATAAATAACAAACGTTTGTTATTTATAGAAAAAGAGCAAATATAAAATAAGTGATTGATGTGATCGTCCATGGGTAATCTTTCATTTTTCCGACTGTATATAGCTACACCTTATTTTTTAAAGCACATTTTTTTTAACTATGGTATACAGCCAACTATTGGGATTTTACCATTGATTTTATAAAAATAATATTCTGAAAGACTGTTTCAAGGAATTATATAACTTAATTATATTATTAAAATAAAACAATAACAGTAACTCATGCATGTTTATGTTTATAATAATTACTTCAGCAAATAATTATTTAATGAAAAAATCTACTATACCACTGTGATGTAACGATTTGTCGCACATTTCTTCGAATACGTTGAAGACACCACTATCAATAAAAATGGTTTTATACCTTTTAATGCACTATAAAAACTGAAAAACTAATACCTAAATGTACTAATGGAGAAAACGAGTTGGATATTGGATTAAAAGAATGCAAATTGTTTAGGTGAAACAACAATAAATACAGTAATGATTTTCCCATGTTAAAATTACCACACCCCTAAAAAGCTTCTAATTAATTAGCTGCGGATGTTTAGCTTTTTGTTATCTCTATTATGCATAAATACACAATTTTGTATTTTTAAATTACTGATTAAAGGCAAGGATAAAAATATGTAACATAATAGTGATACCGACTGTGGTCTATTCAAGTGAAAACTGGACAATTATGGAAAAACATATGAGCAAGATGGTTTACTGTAAAGAGACCGAAATCATTAGACCGAAAGCAGTAGACCGAACTCATTAGACCGAAAAGCACTTTACCGAAACCTCACTAGACCGAAGAGCAGAAGACCGAAAAGCAGTTCTTTTTACTTGTCGCAGTAAAAGAGATAAGACTAATGTAATTACAACTAAATGTTATTTGGATGGTTATTATAAACAGTTAAAATGGTGTTAACGTCACTCTACCCTTAATTTATTTTTACCTTCACTAATTTGTTTAACGGATTAAAATTATTTCATATCAGACTGTACAGAGTAACAATTTACAGTCTATATATAAAATAATACAAAAAAAATACAATAAACAAAAAGACAGACATACAAAATCTTAGCATAATTTACTGCAAACATTTTAAATTTATTTACCATTTCGGTCTAATGCTGTTCGGTCTAGTGAGGTTTCGGTAAAGTGCTTTTCGGTCTACTGCTTTCGGCCTAATGATTTCGGTCTTATTGTCGTGTATCGAGCAAGATGAATGCAACGGAGATGAGACACCTATAGAAAGACAAAATGGGATAGATTAAGCAACGAGACTATTGGGAGAATGCCTAGCAAGAGACTAAAAGACAAATAAACTAGTATGGGCATTTGATGAGGATGCAACCCAACAGAATTACAAGAAAAGTCCACGAAGCAAAGAATATCGTAAAAAGAAAAAGAGGCAGACCAAGAAAAAATGGATACAGCAAATAGGAGAGGCGGGAAAAATTAAACAAAAATCACTCAATGCATTGAAAATAATGGCAGGAAATAGAAAATAATGGAAGAGGTGAATGGAAATTAAAATCCAGCCCAAATCCAGACACCCTGATAGGGTAAAAGGAAGGGGAGAAAGAAAGAAAGAAATGGCTGGTTTAGAATTGAAAGTATAAGCTGCAAAAGTGTTATAGTTCAGCCTAACTTTGAAAAAAATCATCGATTTCATGTAAAATCTTGTACAACTATTTGAAAGTTCTAAAATATGAGGGGTAGCTTTATAGTGAAAAAAACATTTTTTTCGATTAAACGTTTCTTATACATTTTAGAGCAAAATGGGTCAAATGAAAGTTGTTGGTCCTAAAACGTTAAATTTGCTAGTTTCTAAATTAAAATACACGAAATTAATGAAAAAGTGTTATTTTTGCAGCAGTTTATAAATATTTTTCTATAAAAAAGCATCGTTTTAATTCAGTTTTTATTTAACGTTTTGATTCAAGATGTAAATGACAATTCTGTCTGTCTGTATGTTCCAGACCTCTTTCAGGTTAAGATTATTTTTGGTACCTATTGTTTTCTGTCATGTATATTTATTCTGTATTTTTTTTTTCATCTAATTAGGATCCTAATTTGGGAGCCCCTTGCAACCAAGCTTATCATAATAGCCCTTCTCGTCCTAACTTGTGCTCCTTGCATCCTAGTTCGTCCTAGTCAGAGACGATTATCCTAATGTGAAGGCTTTTTGATTTGAACTTTTCTCTTGGTTTTATGAACATCCAATTTCTGTCTATTGAGGGGAGGGGGGGAATTTAAATATTTAAAAACAGTGGCGCCGTTTTTAAAGAGTTATATCCTTTTAAATTGTGCTTTTGTGCTTAGTTTTCAATTAATGCCCACACAAAAAATAAATAAATAAAACATATTGAGAAGCAATATATCAACTAAAAAATCTGTAAATAGTTAATAAAGTTTTTTTTTGTAAAATATACTTGAGCGCATCGAGTAAATTTGAAAATGTCGAAAAATTCGACATAGGTCTATGAAAACCAAAAATATCGATAAGTGGTTTATGTAATAAAACTAACAGTAACAACGATTATCAACTATGGATAAATTGACAAAAATGACCTGATTTAGGCAATAAATACACTACAAAATTAGTACAATTGACTACTGCAATTATTTACATTCCATCTTAAAATAGTCTGTCTGACTGTCACTTCTAATAATTTATCGGTTTTAATAATAGCAAAAGTTAACTAAGCAAATTCATTAATTAACAAATTAGTCCAATTAATAATTTGTTCGTAAAAATCTTAAGATTACTACTATCTTAGTAGAAAAAATCGTGATGTGTGATTTTCCAGAAATAATTTGCGTGAAAGATATTTATGAAATAATCATCAATTAATTAATTTCTCGTAAAATAATGAATATTATTTAACAAAATTTTTATAGTAATATAAGGGTCATGAGTGCCTTATTTTCAGAAAGTCGCGAAATTTCAAGAGCCTTTTCTCACAGGATGAAAAATACTTTAAAATTCTGAAAATTTCGTCGATTTTTTGCAATTATTTAACAAAAATATTTGTAACTGATTTTAAGTTATTAAAATTTGCCAGGTATCTGGTAAGCTCTATCAGTATCTGTCAGCTCTAGCTGGTTCTTGGATGCAAAAGAGCACTGGCTGATTTTGCGCTGACCAATAGGGTAACTTCATATGGGTACTGGGACACACAGGTATGGAAGAGGAGAAACAGGTTAACGCCCTGGCAAGACGGAACTCATCCACTCTTCCTTTGGTCCCTGAACTTCTTCAGAGTACTGTTCAGTACTGGTCGAGGTGGTCTCAATGAGTTCTTTTGAGGAGATTCCAGGACTCCTGGGCCAGCGGTGGAGGTATGAGAGAATCTAGGCTCCACATAGTGGGACCATCAAGTCTTACAGCCCAACGTCTCCTTCTAGACCGTAGAAGATGCTCTCGCTACATCTTCTTGGTTTGCCGAGTGGCCCACGGTGCCGTCTATGTAATAAAATGGAGGAAAGCACTTTACATGTACTCTGGAAATGCCAGGCACTGGCTTACCAGAGGTGGCAAGTTCAGGGTTTGGTCTTTATGCAACCGAGCCAATTGAAGGAGTTACCCCTAAAAAGACTTGTGGCTTTCTGTGGGGCCACAAGGTTACTAAAGGATTAGAAGTTTGGAGCGGCAGAAAGAGCTCAGATTTGGAGCCCCTGCTGATTCTGGCAAATATGGGAGCCCAGAACAGCCTGTGTCCGAAAAATTCCGAAGACCAGGTACTTATAGGCTTAGCCCGTATGATAGGGGTGATAAAAGGACCCGACTTAGGTGATCAAGGTGTCTGAAGGGCTCACAAATGGGTCCTGCCTCGATCTACCATAACCATAACCATGTTTTATATTTCCAACTTTTAGATTTATAATAATTTCTGGTGTTATCCAGTCTTTTTTCTTGCTCTCTTAGGAGTGTCCGGTAATTTTTCTTTTGTTTTGTGATATTTGAATATCAGTACTCCATTCCAGTATTCGGATTTTGTAATGAAACGTATCAAAAAATAAATTATTTTCAAATATAAATAGCTTTATTATAAAATTATCTTCGTTAATGTTTTTATTAGCGTTACATTTTATTCACGATATGAATTTAGGTGAGTTAATTTAAATTTTTGACAAGAATTGCTTATTTTTTGTCCATCTGGTTTAAATAATTACAAAATTAATACCTTTTTTAAATTTTTATGGTCACGTTGTGGAATGATGCCGCCAAATTGTGATAAATTATAAGCGATTAAGTCAATTTGATGATATTTATATATTATTTATCTTTACAAAATTATATTTATTAAATCCCCGAAATGTCGCCGACAAAATGTTTAGCATTTTTTGTCATTTTTTTTTATTTTGGTATTTCTGATATGAAATTTAAATCTCCGTTTGAATTTTTTTTTCGTTTAAATGTGCATTTGTTGTTTTCATTCCTTGAAAATGTCGATTCCCAAATAAATGCAACTGGATACTTTTTCCAAACATTATTGTTTTACGTTTTTATAACCTAGATTTTAAAACTTTCATCTTTAAAAAACTTCAAAGATACGCCTTCAAACAGTTTCAGTAAAATGTGAACGACGGCGTGTTTTTTTTATTTAAAAAGAAGATTGACCTATAAAATCCCTAAAAAATATTTATATATAGAACATAACTTTGTTTTTTTTTTCTACGTTAAATCCATCTTTTACATTTAATTTCCTTATTAAAAGCTTTCAAAAATTTTATACAAATGCTCAGTTTCATACTATTACGAGACAGGTAAAGACGAATTCTAGGATGTTCATTTCACGATAATGTTGTTCACAAAGTCCAGAGAAATAAGGTATTCCCATCAGTGGCGTAGCTAGCATGGGTGACACTCGGGGCAGTAATCGATGGTGTCACCCCAAATCCTAAAAATAAAGATCAACGGATATCCGATAAATGTATGTTTTGAATAATGGAAAAAAATAAGAATTATAGTTAATGAAATTGCACCGAGGGTATTTAGCCATGTTTGAGTTATTGTTGCTGGCAAGTAATTCTTGATTAATTTCAGTTATTAAAACTTCTCTCACATGAAGCAACCATTACACAAATGGCCATAAACAATTTTAATGCGATCATTAAGTATGGGAGGGGTTCCATGAAATCCCATTCCGAAATGAATTTTAAAAAGTCTACAGATAACGATTTAGTTTAGAGGCTGTAATATTGGCCGCTTGCAGATAAATGTTTTCATAAATGCTTCTAGCAGGAAGCCTGCTTCTAATACTTCTTCATGGTAAAAGTCACAAAATGTTGAAACAGCTAGTTTCAACTGTTCACTGTTTGTGAAAAGCAAAGTGTGTGTCTGCACAACCTCGAACAATGAAGCCACATCTTGAATGGACTTTAATCTGGTTTCGAGTTCAACATTGTATAGGTCAAAACATTTCAACACATCCTTTTGAAGTTCGGCTTGAAGTGTGAGTTTTTCGGTGGGAATGTCTTCGTCCTCATATCTTTTCGTGGCAAAATCTATTGCTTCATAATATGACCACGTTTTACTTCAATATAAAGACAAAGTTCTCCTATTTTGGTCGCTGATTGATCAACGGTTATGCCTTTATTTTGCAATTCAATCTGACATAAATTGATTTCTCTTAGTACATCATTCCAAAAGAAAAGATAACAAAGAAATGTGAAATTACACACCATGGGCATAAAGTTATGTGCCACACCTGTGGTGTCTATATTTTCTTGTTAATGCTTAAGTAATTCCTCAATTGCAGCAACAACATTATCAAAATGGTTTGCCAATACTTTAACTGCAGCATAGTGAGCACTTCAACGCGTTGTAGATAGTCGCTTAACAGATGCTTTGCTGTGTTTAATATTAATAAGCACTTCCCAGCAGCTAGTGGAAGCAGAAGAAAAATTAAAACTTACCTCTAGTGTTCTGAAAAATGTTACACTAGATGTATTTTGTGCACATAAATTAACTAAATGAAATGATCAATACATCCAACGAAAATAGCCTTTTTGTTTTGTTTTTTTAATAATATCGTATCTCTGTGAACGGTACTTTATATATCTAAATCGTCAATTTCAAGCTTCTTGACAATTTCGTTACTTAGATCAACTACATTTTTGCTTTAAACGTAAAAAATCCAAGAAATGCTCTTTGACCTCGAGTTCTCTCGGTTTCGTGTGTTCACAAAATAATATCGAATTGTATTTTGATTGTAAAGTGAATAAAGTTACAAATTAACGATTCATTCTTTTGTGATCGTGTCTCCCGGGTGTCACCCCCGATCAGGTGACACCCGGGGCGGACCGCCTCCTCCACCCCACATTAGCTACGCCACTGATCCCCATTACTTTGGCCCGGCCAGATATCTGACTTTTTTTTTTGAGTTTTATGCATCTCGATAACCAGAACGGAGAGGCACTGTAAGAAGAAGAAACCTAATTAGCAACATTTGAAAGATCAAATACTGAAGTTTTATTGCACAAAGTTTAAAAAAGACTGTCTTTGAACAGAGTCAGTATATAGAGCTTCAAAATGTGGAGCTCCGATTCGTTCAGCTTGGAGTAGAGGTGGCGGTTGGTGTATTTTAAAATTCTATAAACTTCTTGATGGATTTTGACGTTTCTTTTTTAAGTTGTATGTATTTCTTTCGTACACTAACAAAAATGTGCCTTTTATTAATTGATTTATATAATAATAATAGTCTCCCGTTTTATACCACTCACGTGGCTTTGGGAGTATAGCAGGGTAGTCTGCTATATCTAGGGCCTACGGTATAGGAAGGTAACAGGGCTAGTGCTACGCTTCAACCGCCTATTATTACCCCTGGTTTACCCAAGGTACTCATTTTATTCAGGCTGAGTCGACCTGGGGCCTATAAACATTTTAAAAATGTCTAGTTGTTCTTGCCGGCGGTAGGATTTGAACTCCGGACCACCGGCACGCGAGCCAAGCACACTACCGCCTAGCTACGCCGGCCCCTTAATTGATTTAATTTAATATAAAATGGAATGAATCCCTCTCATTGGCTGTATACCCAATTATTTAAAATTTAAATAAATTATATACCATCTACAAGGGAAGATTTTTACTTCTTTAGTAATGATTTAATTTAATCTTTTTAATGCGAGAAGATTTTAAAAAATAGTTTTCAGTATCAGAGATGCTAGTGAAAACAATGCTCCAGTGGAAATATGTAGAGCTTGTTCTAGCTGTGATAGTAGATTCGGGGATTCAGATTATTATCCAAAATCAAAACATGAATAAAAATGTAAATAATGACGCCCACTACAACTACGCATGCATAAAATTATTATAGCAACTACCATTGCATAGGTACTTTGTAAAATTATCGCTATTGTTGTTATTTTATCTTATTACTAACAGTTTTTTTATTATGGTTTTCCCAGAATACAATATTGCATTTTCGATAAGTAATTGTGTATTATGAATACTGTATCTGTTATTGTTATTTATTTTTTTTTTATTTGTGTTGAAATCATTTAATTGTGTTATACCAAAGTTATTATTTAATAAGTATTTATTTTGGTTTCTAGTGGTCCCATACTTAATTTATCCTTATGGTAAAAATCGAAAAAATGGTATTTTGACTTTAAAAACAATTTGAAACGTTCCATGTAAGGGAGTGATAACCAAATAAGTGAATTCTATGTTAATAAAAAAAATAAATAACAATAACAGATAATATATTATATACAATACAAATTACTTAAAGAAAATGCAATATTGTGTTCTCGAAAAATCTCTATAAAAAAATGTGTAGAGATAAAATGACCTGGAATTTGGTCTGGACCTACTGCTTTACCATTTTTGCTGTTTTTTAATGCCGATTTAATTTCTTCTTTTAATATCTTTAAAACCGTATCATCTTCTACTTCGACTTCCATCTGCTCTGTTCTATTGTCTTTGAACAATTCATTTATATATTCTGTCCATCTCTTTAATTTTTCGTTAGTACTCAATACAAGTTTAGTTAGTGTTAGTACACAAGACAACCTATCTGTATCTTTTAGTATTCCCGGTTTTCTTTTTCTGTTGTTCTGAGTTAATTCCTTAATTTTTTTATGTGTTAAAATTATCATTTCTTCTCTGGTGTTCTTCTATTTCTGCGCATTGTTCTTTTAACCATTGTTCTTTAGCCTGCTTAATTTTGGATTTTATTTGTTTATCCACATTTTTGTACATCTGAGTATCTTTGTTTTTATGCTGACGTCTTTCTTCCATTAAATCGAAGATTTCCTCCGTCATCCATTGTTTCTTTTTGTATCTGGTTGGTGTAAGAATTTCTTTTTGACATTTATCTATTTCTCTCTTTATTAATAACCATTGTGTCTCTGTTTCAGTATTTTGCTGGATTTGTTCTTTAACATTCATTAAACGGTTATTAATTTCATCTGTCAGGCGTTGTTTTATGAGTGGGTTTCTTAGTTTACTCATATCGATTTTTACATCTGTTATCAACATTTTGGTGCTAAGACAGAATATAGCTTAGCCATAGATTCTATTTTGTATAATTTTAACGATCATTTTTAAGACATGTCTAATAAGGCTGTTTGATTTTTTTAATACGCTCAGTTTTTTGTGATTTCATCGCTACTAAAATTATAAGTCGGTATGGTTGTAAATGATTAAGAATGTCGTTATTCTGTGCCATCAATTGAATAATAAAATCACAGTCCTTTTTCGTAAAGTTCAAGTTTGTATTAAAAACAAATTTCTTTTATCACACCGATTTTAAATCATTTGAAGGTCATAAACAAATGTTTGGTGACCTTAACATCTCAATATTTTGGCCTTCTTTACCCAGCAAGTACTATAATATACTGTATTTTATTACAATTCGATGCAAAAAAAATTGATTATATTGAGGTGTCATATTGAACGTATTATAAGGGAGTTAAAATGCATTGATGTAACGTATGTTATTTCCTATCTTATTTACTATTTTTGAGGCGAATTAACCACAATTTCAATTTAAAAATGTTTATTATGACGTATCGATTTCCACTTAATTTATTATTTATTTATTTATTACAATTTCCATGGAAATTATTTTGCTTTGTTACCTGATCATACAAAAAAAGTCGCTTACCCGATCATACACTTCAGACATATATTATAGTTTTTTCTGCTCCATATTTTAACACATCAATTAAAGTTTCAATACCTGTATATCATAAATTTTTAACTAATAGAATCACGAGATGACTTTCTGTATCGAAGGTGGCACATACGCACTGAGCAATGTTAAGTGAAATACATACAGAAGCATACTCTTTGACAGTTCACAATATTTAAACAAACTGCCAAATTTCAAGACTAAATCTTTTTCAGACAATGTCTGAAGATGATATTGAAAATTAAATATTAAAAATCGCAAAAAACTAACCGACAAGGTGTTTTCGCACTCGAGTGGATAATGGCAATGGAAGCAATGGAAGATATCGAAGTTCCACGGATATTAATAAAAGCAGTAAAAGTACTCTACAAGAATAACAAAGTAGCTATCAAAATGAGCAATATAATATACAGTCCATTTAAGACGACAAAGGGATAGGACTGCTCCACATCCCCTACCCTGTTCCAAATATTCCTGGAAAAAACCGTGAAACCATGGCAAAGCAAGTGCGAAGTAATGGGTATACCAGTAAGAAACGAAGACCTCTTTGCTCTTTGGTTTTGGTAATCTGGGAAAAGAAATGGCCAAATTTTTAAATGTACCTAATCCAACATTATATACTGGACATTGCTTGCGTCGCAGTTCCGCGACAATATTAGTCGATTCTGGTGGTGATTTAACAATATTAAAACCTCACGACAGATGGAAATCCACATCGGTGGCGGAAAGTTATATTGAGTAATCCGTTCAAAAGAAATCAACATAGGTAACCAAATTTGAAATTCAATCGAATAAAACAAATTTAATAAGCAAATTCATATCACTCTATTGACGTACGACGTCAGGTCACCTCATCAACCAGCGGAATAAATATTCATTTAAATAATAATTGTAACATTCAAAATATAAATGTATCATCAAAATAATTAATTCTAATCATATACCTAACCACTTAATTTGTTTGTATTAAAAAATAAATAATTTTTTACATATTTTCTTTGTTGTGAAATATAAAAAAAATTACGAAAAATCCGCTTTAAACCATGCATTTTTTCGCGAAAAAATAAAATATCTGATTTTTAATAACTCACAAAGTATTGATTTATTTTAATAACTTGATATACCAAATTTTGCGTATAATTTTCACCCACGGCAGGGGTGGCATCCACCCCAGGGTAAATGCTAAAGTTGGCACCACGTCACTTTTGATTCTTAACTCTATCCTCTAACTACTCACCAATTTTCATGAAAATCTATGGAGGTTCAACGAAATCGGAGGTAAAAGCCTTCAGTGACTTCACTAATGATAAACGGTTTTGTACCTTTAAAAACCCCACACCCTTCCATTTCCCGACCTCGGTACGCTGGTAAAACATTTAATTTTTCGTATACTGTCTTCATTTTACAATAAGTTCCATCCATTTTTTTCGATTTTTATCAATTTCTTAGGCTTCAACCCTGGTCTGTAAATTGGGCATGTAATGTAAATTGAGTAACGTATTTTTATATTGTTTTCGACAATTTCAAAAGAAATAGAGCCAGGACAAAAAAGGAGGTGTTTAGATGTAATAATTTTTCGAAACTTACCAAATAGCTCACACTAATATACTCTTCACCACCACAATCCAATACTATAACCAAACTTGGAACAATATATGATATCTATAGCGATATTTTCGAAATGGCCACCGCACAAAGACTGACCAGCTCTTGGCAAAACTGCATAATTGTCCCCGCGTGTTAATTTGTCTTAATTAATATTTTGCGTTAATTGTTGTTAATAAAAATGTTTTGCTCACTCACCAGGATGCTGGAACACGTATACGAATTAATTTATAACATTTTTGAATTTTTCGTCATCGCGAAATTTGATGAATGAATGTTTGAATCCTTGCTGGTAATTTAAAATGTAGTTTTCGGTCAAATTTGAATTTTACGGGTTTTATCATATTAACTACGGTTATAAAAGTATAATTTTTATGGTTATTGTCAAGGTTTAATACAGTATCCAAATAGTATACTGTAAACAAGAATAAAAAACGGCTAAACGCCGTAAAAATGAGTGGTGCATACAATATTCCAGCTACAAAAGATCTGATATGAATATTACGTGGCGCGAAAATGTATTTTCGTTTTGATGCAAGACAAAATTCTAGTTTTTTTTTTAAGATTTTTTCATAATATTTGCCCAATTTCAAAATTCAAACTGTATCAAAGTTACTCTTTTGTGGCGCGTTGACTTCAAATTTAGCAAATATTATGAAAAAATCTTTTAAAATAAAACTAGGATTTTGTTTTGCATCAAAATGAAAATACATTTTCGCGCCACGTAATATTCATATGAGATCTTTTGTAGCTGGAATATTGTATGCGCCACTCATTTTTACGGCGTTTAGCGGTTTTTTATTCTTGTATCAAGAGGTTTTTAAAGTTATTTATAAATTATATGTATAAAGTTGAATGAAATGTTTCTCGATTACACGTTAAGCTTTATAAATGATCGCCTTTGTCGCATTATCTCCCAAATGATCTAGTGTCCATCGAATGTACACTAGATTTTTTTCTATTCGAAATAGATTGAAAAAAAATATTGGGATGGCCGGTAAATGAACTCGGATTGCCCGTTGCCAGATCAAATTAGCGTCGTAACCACTACAACTACATAAACCATTTAGGGAATAATCGTTAATTGGATTATACTTTTGTAGCTTAATAACCTCTAAACGGATTAACCGATTTTGTTCACTAAACATGAGTTTGAAACGTATTGACAAGTAGTATCTTATGCATCTAAGGTCAAGGATGATAACTGAAGCTATTACAGGAATTATTGAGCTTGATAAACCGTTTTCCCATAAGAAATAGATTTGATCATACTTTTGAAGCCTATAACTTAAAAATTCAAATTTTCCCAGATATAAGGTATACACCGTTAGATTCGTCTAGTCCTTCTATAAACGCCCAGTTATTGGCGTAATTCGTAGGTTGAAATTTTGAGTAATTGTCGAAAAACCAAAATTTTCAGTTTAGTTTTTCAGTCTTTCGGCTATACTGAGCCGTGTGTATGTCTGATCCTGATAGCTTAGACACCATTTGAAAGCTTAACTCAACGCTATTGATTTGGTGTATTTACTGTTCTCCTGTCTCTTCTTAAACCGAAGATATATACCGCCAAAAAATATGCCGTTTTGTACCTACCAAGTCCTAAGGTAGTCAAAACTCACAAACTACACCGGTTCTGAATCGGCACTCACCCCCTCTTCAAACACAAAAAAAAATTCAGATCGGTTTAACTTTTCCACACACATACAGACATACATACATACATACATACATACATACATACATACATACATACATACATACATACATACATACATACATACATACATACATACATACATACATACATACATACATACATACATACATACATACATACATACATACATACATACATATAGTCCGTCCGCTCTAACTTTTCCCATGCGTCACGACTTATTTTCAAACAAATTAAGTCAAAACCTAAAGTGAAACGTACGCTGACGTGTGTAGTATATAGTATACATACAGTATACAAAATGTATATACACATCGAAGGTCGGTTCACTTTAGGTTTTGACTTAATTTGTTTGAAAATAAGTCGTAACGCATGGGAAAAGTTAGAGCGGACGGACTATACATATCCACAAACATTTTCCCTTTTTTAAATAAAAATTGACTCATATTTCTGAGCTCGGTAACTTTTGAACGGTATAACCGATTTTCAAAATTAGACATGCGTTGAAAAGGTAATGATCGTTTCTATTGGAAGCCGCAAAGGTCGGAGTTAAATTTTAGAAGTGTTTGGGAGTTTTGGGGACGAGAACGAAAAACAGACCCTAAATAGGAAGGGCCGTAAAATCCACACCCTTGGACCAAAATGGATGGTTGACATATGAATGGGTGAGTCTTTTCCTGAACTTTAAGATGGGAGTTGGCCCAATTTTCAATTCAGTCAGATTTAGACAATCGAAAATTTCGTGTATATATATAGTGTCGCGTGTAGGGGGTGTAGGTGTGCGCCACTGGCGAGAACTACCGTTTTTTGGTAATATCTGCAATATAATCTTCTTTGTGGTATTGTGGTAATCCTATCTCTATAACTGTTTATTTGATTTTCTAAATTTGGTTTTCACTTTTGTATAGTGTCTAATACATTTTTATTGCTATTTACCCTTTCCTGTGTGCTATGTTCTGTTTATTATTCGTTATATTCGTTTATAAACACTTCATGTATACAGGGTGAGTCACCACTAACGCGACGGAAGATTACAACGAAATGGTAAAAGATTTGAAAAAAATTTAAATTGAATAGTTTGTAAGTTGATAAAAGCTACATTTTAAAATTATTTTGAAATATACAGGGTGTCCCAATAAATGGCGGCGTATCAAAGTTATATTTTTTTCTTATGGAACGCCCTGTATTCTATTGAATTTTTTAATTGTCTGCAAAAAATAAGGTATAGTTTCATAAGGCTTCCCTATACCTATGTACAGAGTGTTCTGAGTTATGTTGACTTTTCTTAAAATCTAAAGTTTTAAAAGAAGGCTTATTCTCAAGTTATTTACGAAATTATAAAAACATTACTTTTACACCTAAACAGTTGGATATTGGTTGAATATATTCCATTATTAATTATTACACATTTGTCTACAGGGTGTTCAAAATTTACAGTTTCATTAGTGGAGTATTCAATGTGTCATATGATGCTTATTTTAAATGGAACACCATGTATATTAATAAATAATTATACTAAACAAATTTACCTCTTTCGAATGGTATATGGATGTCCTATACCTAGGTGTCATAGTTTTATATACATGCGAATTCGAATTTTTATATATATGCATATTAATATACATGGTGTTCCATTTAAAATAGGCATCATATGACACATTGAATACTCCACTAATGAAACTGTAAATTTTGAACACCCTGTAGACAAATGTGTAATAATTAATCATGGAATATATTCAACCAATATCCAACTGTTTAGGTGTAAAAGTAATGTTTTTATAATTTCGTGATAAACTTGAGAATAAGCCTTCTTTTAAAACTTTACACTTAAAAAAAATATGACAAAAAAATTTTAAGAAACGCTTTTCTTCAGTTACGAGTGACTAAAATTAAAAATATAAAAAATCAACTAAAAAGCAAAAATTAAAAAAAAAAATTGAAAAAATCTAACAAATCCGTCAAAGAAAAGCGTGGCGCGTGTTCATCGAATAAACGGTTTTCGCCCCACGCTTTTCTTTAACGAATGTGTTAGATTTTTTCAATTTTTTTTTTAATTTTTGCTTTTTAGTTGATTTTTTTATAATATTTTTAATTTTAGTCACTCGTAACTAATGAAAAGCGTTTCTTAAAATTTTTTTTTTCATATTTTTTTATTTTTTTACTTTTTAGTCTTACACTTTTCAAACATTAAAATATATCGTCATGTTTATTAAAATATGTATAAAACATATGATGTACAAACATGAAAAGTATTCGGAATCGGCAAAAAATTTGAAACTTTATTGTTTATTAATGAAGCATAACGTAAACAATTAACGTAAAAAGTGAAATTATGTATTGTTCATATCATTAGCTATACAATCCGTAAAAGTTTCAAGTTTTTTCATTGTAAAAAACAAGAGAATTGAAGCGTTTTCCATTAAAATTGTTTTTTTTTATTTAAACAATTAATAAACATGAAAAAAAAATTTATTGACTGTTCGTGTATTGTTCCCGCGAATGCTTATGTCTGCAAATTTTCAGTCATTTGCTTAGAAGAAAAGGCAGTCAAATTAACGTCTAAAGATTTGTCGCAAACTATTGAACTTAATAAAAGCGTTTAAAAAGTCAACATAACTCAGAACACTCTGTACATAGATATAGGGAAGCCTTATGAAGCTATACCTTATTTTTTGCGGACAATTAAAAAATTCAATAAAATACAGGGCGTTCCATAAGAAAAAATATAACTTTGATACGCCGCCATTTATTGGGACACCCTGTATATTTCAAAAAATTTTAAAATGTAGCTTTTATCAACTTACAAACAGATTGTATAAAATTATTGTCTTTTTCAGGGAAACACAAATTGACAGATTGGCCACGCTCTTTATGTCAACTTGGAAGGAGCTTTTAAAACGCCATATATAGTAATTTATCGCCTTTTTTAGCCATATTGTAGAACCGCATACATGATGACATAATAGTTTTGTGGTCTCGATCAGTATAGTCACAGCGGACACCCGAGGCAGTTCATTCACACCCTCGCAAAAATAACAAACCCTTACGAGATATAAACGAAGCGCTCTTGTTTACCCAAAATAAATAAATATATTACTGTTCGTTGTTTTTACACTTATTTTAATTTAAGTTAATTGATTCCGTCAACACACCAACGGAACAGTTCTAAAGTCGAGTCCTTCATATATTGCTTGTACTTGTACGCTTATATTCCTGCATCTTTGTACATCTTTGTTCTTTTTATGTCTTATCATATCTTTAGAAAATAAACAATTGTGTGAGTATCGGAGTTTTTTCTTGTCTAAGATTGATCTTAGGTTATAATTATAATGATTCGTTAACTATTGTTATTTTTTTTTCTAAACCCTTTGTTATTTTATCTACCTTTCATGGCCTAAGTCTAGTATGTGGTATGTGTTCTCTTGGTTGATCTCTGGACAACAAGTGTAAAATCGTATTTTTCTTTTTTTTTCGGTTTTTCGTATAGTCTTCATTTTTTCTGCGGTTAAAGTAGAGATTTAAAGAATGAACTTACGCTGATGTAAAGAATTAATATGACCGGTAAATCTAAGCAGATAACTACATTAAATTATCTAATAGCAATTGACTAAAAGAATTCCCCAAGCCAAGGTCGTTAAGGTGATATAATTAAATAATGACTTAATCAATTATTGACAATAATCTGGATCATTTGAAATGTAATAAATATAGAGTTATAGAGGTTGTATAATATTAAAGGACATTACAAGTATTCGCAATGTAAACAACACCATTTGCATATTTCCATAAACCTGTAGGCTAATTTATACTTTATTATCATTTAACGACTTCATCTGAAAAGTTTGTTTTTATTTCATTGCACTTTTTATGCGAATATCTTTATATTTTCGTGTAATTAAACATGTACATGTGTGATACAGGATTGTATCTTCGTAAGAGTTTAATTTTTCTATCATTACAAACCGTAAAATTGTGTCTTTTTATTTTTTTCTGTCTCTCTTTTTTTCTGGATGTTCGGTTTTCACATGCCCCCTTCTAAATTATGAATTACAATATATTATTATGTTCATATAAAACATCAATTTAAAAACTATAAAAAAATATTTGAATTAAATTGCCTGCTTAGATGTGATTGGTCGAGACACGGCTAGATTTACACAAGAAAACTATAGATTTTATGTTTCTGCAGATTGTTTATTAATAAATTATGTGTACTTAATGAAGAAAAATTATGAGTTAGGTCGTAAATTAAATCGTATATTCTGGAACCAAAAATAGTTCGATTAAACATAACTTACCTTAGTACAAACGTGCACATAAAAAAATTACTGCCCTTTGAAATTACAAAATGAAAATCGATTTTTTTCAATATATCAAAAACTATGACGATTTTTATTGAAAACTAGCTGACCCGGCAGACTTCGTACTGCCTCAATAGATAAGAACAAACTTTTGTAAACAATAAACTTAAAATAAACAAAAGGAATTCGTAATTAATAAACAAAAAATGCTCGATGTGAATGAGTTTTTATTATTATTTTTAATGAATTACACATAATGTTTGAAGTAATAAAGTTTAGTTAGAAAAAGTTTGCAGTGCAATAGTTGCAATCTTAAATTTGTTTTTCTTATAATGAATATAACAGCTTTATTTTATTTACATTCAAAACAACCCTGTATTTATAATTGGGTTCGGGGTTGTCCAGCTATATAGGTGTTGAAAAATAAAATAAAATTAAAATTAAATATCATTAAATAAAATGAAACAAAATTTCATAAAATTGAATAAAAGTTAATAAAAATAAATAAAACTGAATAAACTTAAATAAAAATAATAAATAAATTTAAAAAAATAATAAAATAAAAAAAAATAATAGAATCTAATAAAAATAATTAAAATTTAATAAAATGAAACAAAATTAATTAAAATTAAATAAAATTTTATAATTTGCTGCTTGTTCTTTTCGTGTGCTCAGAACTTTTCTTCTGCTTGCCGTTCGTCAGAAAAGTTCGGTAGAGATATTTTTTGAAAGTTTCGAAAAATTAAGAAATTCATATTTTGCCCAAATTAAGTCCAAAAGTTAAACAGTTGCACTTTTCTTCGATGAAATTTGTTGCTCGTTCTTCTTCTGTCCTCAGAATATTTCTAAGGCTTAAGATATTGTATTTTGGACACCGATTGAGCTAGAAAAAAAATTTAGTAAGGTTCTGTTCGCAATTCAGCAAGGAGTACACCGAATTAATTTCGTATTTTTCACGTCCTTATTGCGAGAGTTATGACGTCACACGCAACCCTCTTATGACGTAGAGGTATAAAATATAGACATAAACCTACTCCCGGTCCGGTCGAGTACACTTGCAAACTTTCATAAAAATCGGTCAAGTCGTTTCGGAGGAGTATGGTAACAAACACTGTAAAAAGAGCATTTCATACATATAGCTGTAAAAATTTTGGTGGCTACTAAAATGACAATATAAAACCGTATAAACCTTCCCTGAACTTCCACAAATAATTCAACATCAAAATTAGCCAAATCGGTCCACACATTCTCGAGTTTTAGCGAGACTAACGCACAGCAATAGATTTTTATATATAAGATGGACTAGTGACATTCTTATGGCAGGATTATCTTAAAAAAATTGTAGTGAAATTTTTGCACCCCATAAAAATTTTATGGGGATTTTGTTTCCTTAAACCCCCCCCAAACTTTTGTGTACGTTCCAATTAAATTATTATTGTGTTACCATTAGTTACAATGTTTTTAAAACTTTTTTGCCTCTTAGTACTTTTTCGAAAAGCCAGTTTTTATCGAGATATTTTGAATTCTTGTCAAATCCACCACATATTTATATGGTTAAGTACGATTATAGAGACCTGGTAATGATTTCAATATTTATATACATTTTACAGTTCTAGGTATATTTTGAACCATATTAGAAAAGAAGCCACATCTCGATAAAAACTGGCTTATCGAAAAAGTACTAAGAAGCAAACAAGTTTTAAAAACATTGTGTTTGTCTAATGGTACCACAATAATAATTTAAATGGAACGTACACAAAAGTTTGGGGGTTTTAAGGGAACGAAACCTCATAAGATTTTTATGGGGTGTGCAAATGTCACTGTTATTTTTTTTAGATGTTCCTGTCATAAGAATGTCACATGTCCATTTTCAATAAAAAATCTCATAAGAGTTTTCGATATGTGGAAAAAATCGATTTTCATTTTGTAACTTCAAAGGGCTGTAACTTTTTTATGTGCACATTTGTACTAAGGTAAGTTAGGTTCAATCGATCTATTTTTGGTCCCAGAATATGTGGTTTAATTTATGACCCCCATTTTTGTTACACCCTGTATAATTAGTATGCATACTAAAATAATGAAAATGTTCAAGTCAGTACTTACGTCAACACTCAACACTGTCTATGTTTAACCACTACAGATCAAACTAACTCTCTGCTAAGACATTCGAATAAAATTTTATAAAATCTCGTAAATGAAATAATAAAAGATAATCTAGTAACACAAACGATAACCTCTTATTGACAGATTATATTTTGCAATTAACATTTAAGCCTATATAGACTAAGAGCCATATAGGACGAATTTGCTAATTATTTTAGGCAACGTTAGGGTCTATAACTAAAATAGTAGAACCTAAAAGAAAACGTATGAGCACTATGCCGTCAATTTTCAGTGGCACATGGGTCGACACTGGTGGAAAATCAAACTTTCCACTTATGACGGTACCACATGTTAACCGGTGGAAAATCAAACTTTCCACTTAATTATGGACGGTAAGTCCATTATGTTAAGATAGATAAAAGCCCCTCACTCCCAGAATTCAATTTTTTTACATTCCTTGTTATTAAAAAATAAGACTCAGCGCAATTTTAACCCCTTTTTCCTCCCCCACCATCAGAAATATCTTTTTTCGTTTTTATTTCTTTTGAGTCCCTTTTACTTTTCAGTGTCGGGACTGGCACACCCTTTCACGTGTGTACAAATGTTGACCATTGTTTCTTATTGTATGCTAATCGGCTTGCTTCTGCTATTGTTTTCCCCTTCCTTTGGATGATTTTAGCGACTACTGTATCCCAATCTTCTCTAGGTCTTCCTCTACTTCTTTTCTTTTGTATCCTGGCTTCCCATATTTTCTTCACTGGTATGTTGTCTTTCATTCTTTTCATGTGTCCCCACCAACTTAGTTGTTTTTCTTCAATATACTCAAGTACAGATTTCGTCAAGATCTGTGCGTATATCTGTGCTTCTTATTCTGTCTCTCATTGTCACTCCTCTAACTCTTCGTAAATACTTCATTTCTAGGGCTTGTATCTTGCTTTTTAGTTTTCTAGTTAGTATCCATGATTCACAGCCGTATGTGAGCACTGGTCTATATATGGTGTTGAATACAGTTAGTTTGGTTTTTCTTGTGATTTCCTTTTTGTTTAAGAAGCTATTTTTTATTGCATGAAATAGTTTTGATGTTTTACTTATCCTCTCTTCAACATCTTTGTCCTGCCTTCCATTATTTTCGATTGTAACGCCCAAGTATTGGAAATGGTTTACTTGTTCTATTGCCTCCTCATTAATTTGCATATTTATTACGACTGGTTCTTGCGATATTACCATGGTCTTCGTCTTATGTGTATTTATCTTCATACCCTGTTTACATAATTCGTGATTCCATACTTGCAGGTTATTTTGCAGGTCTTCTTCTTTTTCTGAGATAACTACTACATCATCTGCGAATGCACATTCCGAAATGGTTACGCTATGGAGTTTCCTGTACCCTACATGCAATTTCTTTAGTTGTGGTGTGCACTCTATCATGATTTCGTCCATAAAGATGTTGAAGAGGGTTGGGCTCATGACACCTCCTTGCCTTAGTCCTTCAGTTGTTTCGAATTCTGTTGATTTCATGTTTTTATGTATTATGTAGTTCCTATTTCTCTTATAAAGACTTTTGATGATTTCAACTAGTTTATCGTCAACCCCTCTTCTTATCAAGCTGTCCCACACAGTTTGTCGTTTCACCCTATCGAATGCCTTTTCCAGGTCTATGAAGACCATATATGCTTTCTTTTTAGACAGTAACGTTTTTTCAATTATTTGTTTTACCGTGAAAATATGGTCTTGCACTCCTCGTCCCTTTCTAAAGCAACTCTGTGCTTCATTTAAAGTAGTTTCTGTAATGTTTCTCAGCTTTTTTTCTAGTACTGTTTCATAGACTTTGAGAGAAGAACATAACAGTGTAATTCCTCGATAGTTGTTACAATCTTTGTGGTCTCCTTTCTTATATATCGGCACTATTACTCCTATCTCCCAGTCCTTCGGTATTGTTTGTTTTTTGCTTGCTTCTTTGAATATTTCAGCTAATTGTTTTACGCCTTTCATTCCCATGTACTTCAGCATTTCCGGTGGTATATGGTCGTGTCCAGGTGCCTTTCCGTTTTTAAGTTTGCCTATTGCTTCTATTATATCTTCGATTGTTATCTCGATGCTTGTTCTCTGTTCTTCACTACCTGTCGCGTTACTGTTTTATTTATTCCTATCCTCTTTTGTGGTAGTTAATAATTCTTGGAAGTGTTGTCGCCATCTTTCAATAATTTCTTTTTCTTCTGTGATTATTTTTCCTTCTTTGTTTTTAATTCTCATATCCTTACTAGGTTTGTCTGTTCTCAGAGATTTTAATGTTCTATAAAAAAGTTTTTGATTTTCTTTGCTATTGTGTTCCAGCTGTTGTCCAAATTGATGCCAACTCTTTTCCTTTTCTGTTTTTATCATATCTCTTACTGCAGTTCTTGCCTCTTTGTATTTGTTGTAATTGTTTACTGTTTTGTTTCCTAAATAATTATTCCAAAGTTTTTTCTTAGTTTTCACTTGTTGTTTTATTTCGGCATTCCACCAGTTTGTTTGTTTCACCTTGTCATTCCTTTTACTAATGCCACATACTTTTTTCGCCGCTTCCAGTAATATATCATTTGCATTTTCCAGAGCTGCTATTTCTAAATCAACCATTTCTTTGTATCTTAGGGCAGTCTCTTTGTTTCTGAGCTTGTAAGTTCTGATTGATTCGTATTCAATTTTTCTTTTGTTTTCTTTTGTATGTTCCTGGGGTTTTTTGTTTTTATTCTTTATTCTAGCTTCCAACAAATAATGGTCACTACTTATGTCTGGTCCTCTTCTGACTCTAACGTCTTGAATTACCTTTCGATTGTCGCGTTCTACTAGTATGTAATCAATTTTTGACTTTTCTGATTCTCTTGGTCCTTGCCTAGTAAATTTATGTATGTCTTTGTGTTGGTAGTGTGTGTTTGTTGCTATTAAATTATTTAGTACGCAGAATTCTATTAACCGTGTTCCATTATCATTTCTCACTTCTTCACCGTACCTTCCAATTACATCCGTTACTGTCTCATGAAGTCTCATCCTACTCTTCCGTTGAAGTCTCCAATGACGTAAATCCGCCCTTTACTGTTTTCTATTGCTATATTTAGGTCTGTCCAGAATTTTTCTTTGATTTCTTTTTTCTCATTTTCATCGGGTCCATATGCCGTAATTATTGCCTGTTTTTATTTGTTTAGGTAATTATTTAAAATTTAAAATTTTCAAAAAAATCACACGCATTGTTGAGGCTTTTACAAAACATGTCCAATTTTTATAGACGCGTAGGTTGAGTGTTCATAACAAAATGTATTTTTCTAAAGGGTATCTCCAAAAGAAGTATCTTTTCTTGGAGATGACTGCAGAACAGTATATTTTCCAATTTTTTTCAGGTTTTACTGTAAGGTTCGTCACCTTCAAAAATACGAAAAACTTTTTTTAGGAGGTTTTCGGGGGGTTTATTCGGGGGGTAATTAATGTTATTTACTACAAACAATTGTTTACCTTTTATTAACATAACCTCAGTCTTACTTTTTCTTCATATATTTTTTTGGGGCTATGGCCTTGACAATTATCCAGCGACCAGGACTTATATAATTGGCCAATATAATGAAAACTGCGAAAAATGTGGCTGAGCTATGAAACCAGGCGTCGCTTTTCCGAACTTGCACGGTCTGAATACAAATATTAAAAATAAAAAAAAATAAATTATATGTTATATTAATTTATAGTTATTATATGTTTATCTAAATAATATTCTTTAACTAACAAAATTTAAAGAATTGTAACGAAATAATTGTAAAATTCAATAACTTTTATAGAAAAATTGAATTAATTGATTTTTCCGGGATATTCCATCATTTTAAAGGATCATAACTTTTTATTACTCAATATGCAATCTATAAATTGGATCATAAAATGTAGATTTTCATATACGATCTGTTCAATTCTTAGCTCTTAATGTTTAATAAACAATAAAAATATAATTTAATAAAAAACAAATGCTAACTTATAAAATATTGGTTATATAAAATTATTTTTTCTTTCATAACGTGTATTTTTTTATCAGCTATTCAGTGAGCCTACATTCAAGCGCGTGAAATAAAAAGTGTCAAAGTTATTCTAATTGTTTATAAGCTAAAAATCATGACTTTTTCAAATGGTTTTTTTTAATAACAATTTTAATAAAATCTTCAAATTTTTTTAATACATCTTAAAACTAAAGTCTTAAAAAATCGATTGCGTTTTGCTATATATCTCTAGAGGCGCTGTTAGGGCAAGAACAGTTGTTTAAACAATTGCTCTATGGGATAAACAAATTGAATAACATAAACTATTTGGTCAATCCGGTTGAAATTTAGAATACTTAAAAAACTCGTTAATTGACATCATTTAAAATAGTTAAGATATATATCATTATGCAAAAAATAAAGTTATTAATATTTATAAATTACTGCAAAAATCAGGATTTTTTTGCAATTATCTCCATCAATTGTTTATGTATTTTAACGTACATACTATCAAATTAAACAGCTTTTTAACGTCTACAACATTTATTTGAAACATTTTTCTTTAAAATACACAAGAAACGTATTATGGTCAAAAAACTAATTTTTTCATTTTTATAACGGTTTAAAAAAAAAAGAAAAAGAAAAATTAGCTGTACGTCTTCACGGAATTATCATCAATTATCCCTCCTCTACCGTTTAAAACCTTCAAAATGCTGTCTAACATTTTTACGTGAAATCGATGATTTTTTTCCCTATTAACTGGGATATATGAAGGGCTCGGGTGAAGATAATGGTAAGTCACATTTCTGCAAATGTGCAGAAACTCAACTTAAAAGTTTACCAATTAATTACTCTGTTGTAATGACATTTGTCAGAGCAGTATTTTCACATGTATAATTGTTAATCTTCTAACTAGCTTATTTTAACTTCACGGTTGAAAATGAAGTTTAGTTTTATTAGTAAAACGATACTTTGAATAAAAAACACTGTAGATACCATTTTTTACGTTTATTGAATTGCACATAGGTTATAAAAATGAAACAAATATACTTAACAATGTTATTAGAAATAAGAACAAGAAACAATAATAGAAATAAGAAATACATTACAGGGACTTTGCAAATAGCGACCTGTAAAACTCGTGATGAACGCTGGGAATCCATTCCAAACACGAAAGTACATGTTCAAGTTTACTAGGTTCAATACCAAGCCGTGTAGCATATTTTTTCTGAAGATCTTGAATAAAATGTTCTTGTAGGATCCCAGTTCTTCCTCTTTTTTGAATTGAGTATGAATTAAACTCACCATTGTATGTATCAGCGATTTCGATATGTTCAAAGTTTTCAGCAGAGAAGCGCATTCGCACAGCATTTCTAATACTACATGGATTAGCCGGTGTAGATTTGGGTTGTACAAAATAGTTTCTCATTTCAGACACTTTTAAAAAATCTTCTTGATTCATCTTGTAAACGATGAATGGATTTTTCCTTTGGCATGTTCTCAGTATGTTTTCCCACTCAGCTGGAGAATATACATATTGACAATGAGCTCGTACGTATTTTTCTACAACAGCAAAATCTCTGTCTGATGGTAACATTGTGTGTCCAACCTGTGGAAAAATATGTATTATTTCCTTAAAATTTCCCAGAGCTAGTAAACGAAGCCACACTCCAACCAAAGACCAGTTTTTATTTTGGCCGATGCAGTTATCGGAAATAGCTATTAACGTATGTCCTTTAATATTGTGCATTTGGAAATGTTTAAGCAGACAGCTTCCGATCTCGTCTGCGCCTCTAGCAGCGGTTGACTCGTCCCATAAATAAAAGTATCCCTGTGAGGGATACAATGAGTGTATACCGAGATTGTAAGAAAAAAGTTTCTTTTTATAAAATGTAGGACCAGTAGACAATTTGGGGGTTGGAAGTGCTTGTTGAAGGTCAAATGTTATTGCATATGTTTCGTTGTTCTCTTGTGCTGTTTTTGTGGCGTTTTTTATAGCGTCTTGTCCAGCTTTAGCCTTCCTGTGATGCAGTTCTTGCTTCAATTTTAGCGCTTGGATTTGTTCCTCATTTCTTTGTATCGTAGCCTCTTTCATACTAACATAGATTGAATCACATATGTGGCACGTGTCAGATTTAGGTGATTTAAATTTAATATTAAAATCCTCGGTAAATACTCTTCGAAACTTATCAGCAGATACACATTCTTGATTTTGAGACAGACATTCAATTTTGTAAACCTCATAACACTTCTTTATTGTATAGTCCATTGTCATAAAATACGTGTTACAGTTGTCATTTCGGGAATAGTGACTCTCATATTTTGGGAGTCTTTCAATAAATTCTTTAAGAAATAAGATGTGCTCATTAGAAAACTTTTTTTTTGTGATTTGCATGACGTCCTCTTCCATCCATTTTCGGCGTTAGTAAACCTTGTTTGATGTTTTTAGCAATATTCTCGACTCTACCCCTATTATGTTGTAGTCCATGAATATTCAGAAATGCTTTCTTACAAATTTGATACCTCGTATTGCCTGTAGATGTTATTAAATATTCGACAGTGTGACTCCTTCGGGAAGGCGAGTCCTTTGGTTTGGTACTGCGGGCCTTTATTTTAATCTGCATGCATCCAAATAAATACGCATTTTGGGTATTAAAATTATTTATCTCCCAAAACTTCTGAAAAATACTTTTCCTTTCGTCTGCTGATACTACCTCAAAACATTTTCTTTTGCACAAACAATCTTCTCCCATCGATTTTTGCAGTATCTATAACGTTTCCCTTTCCTCTTTTACAAGTATATGATTGACCACTGTTCCGTTTGTTTTGTTGTCGCTGATCAATGTTACATCCGCGTTTCCTTTTTCTTCCTCGAACAGAGTTTTCCTTGTCAGGTTCACCAGATACTGCATTAGTATTGTTGTTGGGCAAAGGTGTAGGCCATATCTTACGATGTTTCTGCAAAAGAAAATAAATTTGTACATACAGAACATTTTTAAACATAAGAAAATTTCGGGTCAATGCATTTTAAATGCATACATTTTTTAGAATCCTGAGAAAAATAATAAGTATTTTTGAAAATTTAAACAAAGGATGGAAGATTACATTGTTACCGAAGGTCGAATGTCCCTTAGAATAAACAAAAAGTTTCTTTTGAATAAGATATTTAAAATTAAAAATCACACTAAATTTTTTCTTCATTTTCAGCCCCGTAACTTATTAAAATAAACATTATAGAAGTTTTCAAGTACTTTCGGCCCTCGGTAATAATGTAGTCTTTCATTCGGCGTTTAAATTTTTCGAAAATACTTATTAGTTTTCTCAATATTCGAAAAAAATAAATGCATTTAAAAGCATTAGCCCGATCTTTACAATGTATCACTGCACATGTAAATTGATGAAAACAATGGTAACTACTCGTGAATTGGTTATATTCGTTAGTTTCGTCATTATACGTAAAAAATGGTATCTACACAATTACCATTATTTTCATGCTAAATGAAGTTAGAGACAAATATTCACAAACTTTACCTTTTTCTTGCCAATCTCTTCGTTAAAACTGTAGTCTGGATCTTTATCGCTATCATCGCATTCAGAACTACCATTTGTGTCACATATTTCTTGCAAATTTCTCTTATTTTGTTCACACAACAACTTAGTGTTCGCCGCCATGATGACAGATACCATTATATTCGTCACGACGACTGTTAGTTACCAGGATGTTAGGGTGCTACTGTAGCGCCATCTATCAAGATATCGATAAATCTTCACAAGGAATCTATTTCTAGCCACATTTACCATTAATTAGGGATTCCAATGAACTGTCAGTGGTGGCCGGTGGATGGCTAAACTGACATGGCCATAGACATAGTTAAGGGGGGTGGTCATGGCGTATCTAATGTTTACCTTGAATATTGACAAATTTGTAAAGAATATCCTGTTTGGTTTTGTTTTTTTGTTAATTGTGTAGCGAAATTTGTGAAATTGTGATAGCAAATTAAATATGAAGTGGTTTAAACATTGGATACGCCTATGGATGACAGTTTCGCCATCCAGCAGCCATATTATATCACGTGATTTGGAATGCCTAATTCCATATAAAAAGTAGATTTCGCCAAAAATGTTAGATACCATTATCTTCACCCGAGCCCTTCATATATATAAGTTATAGTATTTATAGACTCTTAAGGTGCCTAAAATGATTAGCAAATTTTTTCTATCCGGCTCTTAGTCTATATAGCCGCAAACGTTCAAATACAATGTGTACTGTCAAGTCACAGACGTGACTCTTTAATTAATTATTATTATGTTGCTGTGAGTTAAAAATTGTTATGGGTTTATTAAAAGTTTAGTAGAGCCGAATGTAAATAGTGATAAAGATTGTTACGGTTCAACAAATGTGTTATTTTCTTGTTGTAACAGGGAAATGGTTTCCCTACGTGAGTTGCTGTAGTTTAGAACAATGTGAAGATACGATAATTGTTACTTCTTGATTCCTAGTTAGATATCATCATCGTCGTCGTCATCATTGGTTAGAAAAACCTTTTCGAGTCTTGATCTGAATTCATTCTAATCTCCTCTGTCCATTGCCCTTCATTTGTTCAATGTTGCACTTCTGCTAATTTCGGATTGCAGCTCAGAATTTAAGTTCCGAATTTTGGTTTTAAGTTTTTGCTGTACGTTTTCTGGTGTTCTTATCTTAGATTCATAATGTTGTCTGCAGTATTCTTCAATTATCTGGATCATCTTGTCTATATCATTGATTTGTTTTTCCCCAATCAACTATTTTTTAATGGGAAAGAAGCCACAATTTTACCAAAAAAATGATTTTATTAACGTTTCGAAGCCCAAATCGGGTTTCGTTGTGAAAATACAAAATACTACTTGTATTATTTATATTATATATATATATATATATATATATATATATATATATATATATATATATATATATATATATATATATATATATATATATATATATATATATATATATATATATATACAGGGTGTCCCGAAAAGATTGGTCATAAATTATACCACAGATTCTGGGGTCAAAAATAGGTTGATTGAACATCACTTACCTATATACAATAGTGCACACAAAAAAAGTTACAGCCCTTTGAAGTTATAAAATGAAAATGGATTTTTTTTCATATATCGAAAACTTCCAGAGATTTTTTATTGAAAATGGACATGTAGCATTTTTATGGTAGCAGAATCTTAAAAAAAAAAATTAAAGTGAAATTTGTGCACCCCATAAAAGTTTTATGGGGGTTTCGTTCCCTTAAACCCCCCCAAACTTTTGTGTACGTTCCAATTAAATTATTATTGTGGCACCATTAGTTAAAGACAATGTTTCTAAAACTTTTTTGCCTCTCAGTACTTTTTCGATAAGTCAGTGTTTATTGAGATATTTTGAATATTTGTCGAAATCCACCACATATTTGTATATGGTTAAGTACGATTATAGAGACCTGTTAATAATCTGAAAATTTATTTATAATTTACATTTTTAGATATATTTTGAAAAAGAAGCTACATCTCGATAAAAGGTGACTTATGAAAAAAAGACTAAGAAGCAAAAGTTTTAAAAACAATGTGTTTAACTAATGGTGCCACAATAATAGTTTAATTGGAACGTACACAAACATTTGGGGGGTTTAAAGGAACAAAACCCCCATAAAAATTTTACGTAAATATATTGAAAAAGAAGCCACATCGCGATAAAAACTGCATTAGCGAAAAAATACTAAGAGGCAAAAAAGTTTTAAAAACGTTGTGTTTAACTAATGGTACCACAATAATGAATTAATTGGAACGTACACAAAAGTTTGGGGGGGTTTAAGGGAACAAAATCCCCATAATTTTTTTATGGGGTGGACAAATTTCACTATAATTTTGTTTTAAGATGTTCCTGCCATAAGAATGATACATGTCCATTTTCAATAAAAAATCTCTAATAGTTTTCGATATATTGAAAAAAATCGATTTTCATTTTGTAACTTCAAAGGGCTGTAACTTTTTTTGGGAGCACATTTGTACTAAGGTAAGTTAGGTTCAATCGAACTATTTTTGACCCCAAAATGTGTGGTATAATTTATGACCAATCTTTTCGGGACACCCTTAGTAGTATTTTCTATTTTGACAACGAAACCCGATTTGGGCTTCGAAACGTTAATAAAATAATTTTTTTGGTAAAATTGTGGCTTATTTACCATTAAAAAATAGTTGATTATAAAAATGCCACAAGGAAATAGCTTCAGAAAAACATAGACCAGTAAGGATCTGCGAAAAAACGTCTATTTTTTGGATGTGAGAGGTGGCATTCGGATTTTTGCAGATAAAGTTAGGTGACACCTTCAGTAATAATAATTGACTTATGCTCCTTCTCAAATATGCCCGGAACATTAATAAAAAAATTAAAATATTTAAAAATTTCGAAAAACATCGATTTTTTTCTGCTTTCTTTGCTTATAACTTTAAAACGATTCGTTTTGGAACAAAGTCGTAGAGAAATAAAATAAAGATAATTGAATTTTGTATGATATACGACTGGTAAAAAATGTCTTAAGGTATTACCTTTTCTGCAATATAGCAATTAATACAAAATAAGGGGGCAAAATTAGCCTGTTGTTATTCAATATTTTTTAACCACTTTGGTGGCACTTAGAACCTTAGTAATTCGCTTAGGAAATTCTTTGTAATATACTTAAATCGTGTACCAAATTTCATTAAAATCGAACTTAATAAATTTTACATAATAAATTTGCAATCTTAATGTTTTTAAAAAAGTTCAAATTTTTTAAAATCTTTCTGAACAAAAAGTAGACCATTTAGAAGTTGGCTAATTTTTTTACATATAAAGAGGTGCTCTACCTATCTAATACACTTTACAGAATTAAAATCGGATTATTTAAGGGGCCCCAGCAATTTTTTAAATTTATAAACAATTTTTTGGCCTATAAACAAATAGCTTTGTTTAATAATAAAAAAATTAATTTTTAGCAATGCAAATAATTAAAACCGGTATAATTTGACTAAAACTTTCAAATGCTGTCAGCAGAATTGCTATTTTATTTTTTAATCAAACGTTATTCGCGTTCAAAAATTGCAATTTCTCGATTTTTTTAAAGTTCCACCGCGTTTATCTCGAAAACTATGCATCCTACGAAAAAACTTGTAAGAACATTTTTTGCTTAGAATTACCCAAAAAATACAAAAAAAATGTTTTATTTTGCGAAAAATCGATTTTATGTAATTCCTCAAGTTCTTTGTTTATAACAATCTTATCGACAACCGGATCAACTGTTACCCAAAAAATTCGTGTGCTACGGGTCAAAATACATAAAAAAACTTGGGTAAGTCCATCTAAATAAAGGAGCCCGTAGTACCCCCTCCTGGCCACAGCACTAATTTGTTTATAAGCCAAAAAATTGTTTATAACTTTAAAACATTGCTGAGGCTGCTTAAATAATCCGATTTCAATTCTTTAAAGTGCATTAGATAGGTGGAGTACTTCTTTATATGTTAAAAAATTGACAAATCTTTGTATGTTCTAGTTTTTGTTGTGCAAGATTTTAAAAAAATTTAATTTTTTAAAAAAAGTTTAGATTGCAAAATTATTATGCAAAATCTAGTAAGTCAATTTTAATGAAATTTGATGTACGGTTTTAGCACATTACAAAAATTTTCTAAGCGAATTAGGAAGGTTCCAAGTGTAACCTGAGTGATGGAAAATCATTGAATAAGGACAGGCTTGTTTTGCCCCCTTATTTTATATTTATTGCTATTTTGAAGCAAGGGTGATAAATTAAGACATTTTTAACCAATCGCATCTGATATAAAATTTAATTATCTTTGTTTTATTCCAATAGGACTTTGTTCTAAAATGAATAGTTTTTAAGTTATAAGCAAAAAAAAGTTGAAAAAAAAACGAAATTTTTTGAAATTTTTAAATATTTTATTTTTTTTATTAATGTTCCAAGCATATTTGAGAAGGAGCATAAATCAATTATTATTAACGAAGTTATCACCTAACTTTATCCGCAAAAATCTGAATGCCACCTCTCACATCCACCTAAAAACAGATCCTTGCTGGTCTAACATTGTTTTTCCCCTTCATGTTTTATTTTAAACATTTATATTTTTAAAAAAGGTAAAGTTTTCAATCCTAGTAGCAACATCAATATTTTTGAAAAATATTTAAAATATTACTAAAATATTTTTAAATTGAAAACTTATTGGTCCATTTCCCTGGTAAAACCTCCAAGGCTTCTAAAATTTGCAAGCCAGATGGATGTTGCAGTGAAGACAAAGGGAGAGATATTTAAAAAGTTGCAATTCACAACCCCCGTCTCCAGCTTGGTAAAGTTCCAACGAAAAATGGACCTAGTTACTCTATAGGAGTAATACTAATATAAAATAAAAATGCATAAGTACCATTTTTATTCAGTTGCAATGCGAAGGCAAAATAATCTTATTTTTCACTTAGAACAGGGAGCGCAGTCCAGCACTCTGAATCGACGATTTTCGACTCTTATTGGAGTCATCATCGGAGAGGCCTAGGCCTGCTGCTCTCTGCTCGAAGTGACCAAACCATGACAGTTTATCCCCGCATTGCAACTGACGTGTATGGAGTAGGTGACTAGCGCCATCTGGCAACTGAAAGGTAAAGTTTTCAATCCTAATAGCAACAATTGGATATGGTAATTGAGTCAATACTCGCAATCTTTAGTTTGTATTTTTATTAGTTGTTACATAATATTGTCATGACAATAGGTCTCATTTTTACATACTATGGAAGGTTGAGTTCAATACTACACAGTTTCTTGGCTTCATGGTGTGTGATTAAAACCAAGACAAAGTTGTTTTTAAGTTTTATATATATGTGTACATGTCTCTCGTTTTGTGTTTTTTAGCTTGTAGTTTGTATTGAGAAGACTTTTTTGTACTGGGCCTGATGATGAGTCATATATTGTAAGACTCGAAACCGGTTGCCCCACGATTATGTAACAACTAATAAAAATACAAACTAAAGATTGCGAGTATTGACTCAATTACCATATCCAATTGTATAATGGACTCGCATTGGCAACCCTTTCATCACCTAATAGCAACATTAATAACATTGAAAAATATTAAAAATGTTACTAAAAGATTTTTAATGTTGTTCTGAAGCTATTTTCTTGTGGCATTTTGTATAATCAAGTATATTCAAATGGGAAATAAGCCACAATTTTACCTAAAAATGATTTTATTAACGTTTTGACGCCCAAGTCGGGTGTCGTTGTCAAAATACAAAATAATACTAAATAAATAAAAATGTTGTTGCTTAGTAAAAAATTCTTCTAATAATTTATTTAATCTGACTCATTTATATCGGCAATTCAGACACGTATTATACATTTTAAAGTAGACGACTTTAAAATGATATTGCCAATATTGATGAGTTATATGGGCGTCGAAACGTTAATAAAATCATTTTTAGGTAAAATTGTGGCTTATTTCCCATTTGAATATACTTGATTAAAAGATTTTTAATTGAAAACTTATTGGTCCATTTCCCTGGTAACACCTCCATGGCTTCTAAAATTTGCAAGCCAAATGGATGCTGCAGTGAAGGCAAGAGGGAATTCTAAAAAGTTGAAATTCACAACCCTCGTCTGCAGCTTGGTAAAGTTCCAACGGAGAATGGACCTAGTTACTCTATAGGTCTCTAATACTAATATAAAATATAGTTATTTTCCTAACTAGTGAGGAAAGTGATACTTTCACGCACGAGACTGCCGTTGACCCGAACGACGCGATAGCGCAGTTAGCAGTCGGGTGCGGGGAAGACACTTTCCGCATGAGTTAGGAACAATATTTTTTCTAGGGCTGTACGTTTGAAAAAAAACCAAAAAAAAAGAGTTATATCAATTTTTATTTAGAAGTGAAAATACACAAATCAATTATTTTGTACAATAAATATATTATACACGGCTCACTAAAATAATTAGTTACGCCCCTGTACTACTGATTACTTAAAATTCAAGTAGTATTTATGTAACCTTTCTGGAAACTCCAGGTTATTGTTGAGACTCGCATTTGAACCCCTCGCCGGGGCAGATCGTCAAAAGCTTCCTAACGAGAATCATCTCTAATCTATCGACGCTCCCGCTATTCGTAAAAAGGCCGCATTTTACCGGCTTTTTTTGCTATCGTTTTATACCGCTCAGATAATTCAATCTGCTCAGTATTATCGACGATGATTTATTTAGCGTATTAGTGAGTGCCTTACAAATGAACCAAATGGATTATGGAATTCAATCAGAGCTCTGATGTGACACGTCATCAAGGAATAAAACTGTAAGTACTCTACATGTATGTGAACATAACTTATTAGTCGTGATACTGTATGCATTTTGAACCATATACCTCTCGTAGCAAATATTCTTTGTGCCATTTATGCAGATAATACTTTAAATTACATATGAAAAATCGTTATCTACTCTTAACCAGCTTACCTATGGGAATATACTCTATAACCGTACAATAAGTATAGGTTACTATTGTTAAGGATACTTTACGTATTGCCTAAACATTTCTGGTCCTTCGAGCCGGATCATATTAATTATTTATTAATTAAATCCTCAAGGTCCTTCGTATTTGCATATTTTGATAATCTCTATTCTGAGAATAACGGTTTTTCATTTATAGTGTCTTTCTGTTGCATTTGGAAATTTCCAAGCCACGCCGCCCCGGCACAAAAATAAAATATTCCTCTCTTTCTGCACTCAAATTCTCAGTATTTAACCCAGCACGTCTCTACAATAGCTGGTAGGTTGTTAAGCCCGGTCTACACGTGCAATTTCAGAAACTACTTGCTTTGTTCAAATAAAGGAGTCGTTTTGTTTGTATGAAAAAATATTTGCATATATTACATTATTTTATTTTCGTAAATATATTTTTCTGTTTATAGTATACAAAAAGTGTACTCATTTCTTGGCTGATAGTACGGGTGTTATAATTTTAACATTGTTTGTTCAACCTTTTGATTTAAATTAAATTTATAATTTTGAATCCGATTAAGCCTGGTTCACAGGTTACAAAAATTATTAAAAATAATTTTGTTTTCTTGCATAAATTGTAAGTTTTTGCTACATTTAGCTTCGCTTAAGCTCATTTTACACTTCTAGAAAACTATAGAAAATAAATAATTGTTTTTTCCTTCAATTTAATTAATTTAAATACTTGTTAAGGGTGTCTCACACTTGCTGAAAAATACCCATTTTGGAAAATTGCATATATTTTGAAATTTTATAGTTTTGCATTTCATATACTAATCTGCGCTCATACAGGGTGATACTATTAAGCCAATCTCACACTATTAAACGTGTAATATATAATATATTGTACATATTCTCTCATTTTCGCATCGATTTATAGGTTTAGACATTTGCAAATAATCTATCTAATCTCACATTCTCGCAACATGGCTGACCGATCAAAATATAACCGACAGAGGCTCACCGCAAAACTTGATATAACCAAGTTGGCTGATTCGGTTCCCACAACTCTTAATTCTCTAAACAAATATAAAATTCGTGAAATAATTTCACAACTCAAACATTCTTACGGACTTTTCCGCGATGCTCAAAATGTGCTGGAGACGATCCCCGAGGAACCTACCCCCTCTACTGATTCCTCTGTGGTTTTTGATAAATATTTGGATACAATTTCTCTATTGGAAGAAAGGTTAGAGGTCATTGAAAGTTCTAATGTGACTGCTACCCCCTCCCTCCAATTTGACCCTAATTCTTCTCTAACCTCACAGTCTATGGCTAGGCAACGAACAGTAAACCTCCCTCGTATTCAGTTAAAACCATTTAGTGGCTTAGTTACTGAATACAATTCATTCATTGAGACCTTTGATACAATAATAGGATCTGATACTACATTAAGTGATCTGGAAAAACTCATTTACCTCAAAAGTTTTCTAACTTCCGAGCCTTTGACGCTTCTCGAGCATATCCCACTCACAGGTGACAATTACAAAATAGCCCGGGATAACCTGACACAAAGGTACGCCAACTCTAAATCGCTTATCAAAACTCTCATCTCTCAAATTCTTGATGCGCCTCCTATTTCTGGAAACGCAAATCACTCACAATTAAGAAGTTTTCATACGGTCATGTCAAATAATTTTAAGGCCCTATTGAACTTGAATAGGCCCCCTTCAGATCTCTTGCATTTACTTCTCATACATATCGCTACTCAGAAGCTCGACGCACCTACCATTAGGGCTCTTGAGTTCCAATCCGGTGGTAGCCAAGCTACCCCTGATTTTGTCCATTTTCTAGGGGAAATCGAGACACGCGTTGTTCATCTTGAGAATATTCACTCTCAATCAAAACCAAAATCGACTACTACTTCCAGACACTCTTTACACCTAGCCTCAGACACTTCTACCAGTAACCTTTCGCCTCGCTTAGATCCTAAGAAATGTTCCTATTGCCACGACTCTCACTCGATCTACTCTTGTCCTCAGTTCAAGCAGTTGAATTCTAAAGAACGTTTTAGTTTTGTCAAACAAAATAAATTTTGTATTAATTGTCTTGGGTCTCACATGCTCGATCAGTGTAAATCCAAATTCTCTTGCATAGTTTGTAAATTTCGTCATCACACGTTGCTCCATTTCGACAAAACGGGTCATAGTAACCCTTCCGCGGCTGTTGGCCAACACAACTCAAATAATCATAATAAAACCGCTATCTCAAATAACTCCCATACACAGGGTAATTCACAACAGGAGCCCTCACATGTTAGAGCTCCTGAAACGGAAGTTAATCTTCAAAATTCGACTCCACATTCAATGGCTCTATCTGCAGCCTCGCTTGATAATCATTTGGTGTTATTAAGCACACTCCAGGTCTATCTTGTCGCTCCTAGCGGCAAGAGGGTCTTCGCAAAGGCACTTTTAGACTCGGCCTCACAGGTTTCATTTATTAGTGCTGACCTCGTAAAGGAACTGTCACTCACCACTAGAGATGGAAAATTACGGATCAATGGAATTAACTCCACCTCATCCTCGTCTCAATCTATTGTAGATACAACAATTTTCGCTGTCGCTAACGACGTTCCTTTTGACATCTCGTGCTCTGTACTCCCAAAGATAACAAATCCGCTTCCTCAAATTTCTATTTCGGCGAGCAAACTAAACATACCCTCAGAGATACCATTAGGTGATCCGATGTTCCATGTAACATCCCCAATTGGTATCCTGCTCGGTGCAGACCTGTATAACGATATCATTCAACCTGAAATAATTCGTTTGGGAAAAGGTCTTCCCGTTCTTCAACGCACTCTACTCGGGTACACGATATCAGGGTCAGTTCCAGACTTTGCTCTTAAGTCGAAAAATACTAAAAAGGCTTTGGAATTTTATTCAAACTCTCTCGTTACTTGTTGTTCTCATAACACTCCTTCCGCCGTAAATGAGCCGGTAGTGTCCAACGAGGAACTATCCGATCATTTACAAAAATTCTGGGAGCTGGAAGAAGCCGCTCCTCAGAACACCGATCTCATTAATGATCACCCCGCTGAAATTAATTTTGTAAAACATGTTAATGTTCTCCCCAATGGACGATATGAGTCCACACTCAATCTCAAACTCCCTATCGAAGATATAGACATGGGAAATTCGTTTCTCTCGGCAAAAAGACGTTTTCTCAGTCTCGAGAAACGTTTTCAACTCAACCCTGATTTATTGGAAAAATATCAGGACATTATATCGGAATATCTCAATAACGGACAAATAATTCAAGTGCCGTTAAAAATGCTAAATGACTCAGGTAAACCTAATTACTTTCTCCCTCACTTTCCCGTTTTCAAATCCAACTCTACTACTTCCACTCGTATAGTTTTCGATCCAAACAATAAATCGTCTACGGGAATCTCCCTCAGTGACGTCATAGACAAAGGTTATGTCGTCCAACATGAACTTTTTGACATTCTCGCTAAGTTTCGTCAGTTTAAATTCGCACTAGTAGGCGACATCAAGGCTATGTTCCTACAAATCGCCATTTGTCCCACTGAAACATTTCTGTTAAATTTTCTCTTTAGGGACAATATTCAGCAGCCTTTACGGTGCTATCAATTTCAAAGATTACCCTTCGGGCTCCCAAGTAGCCCATTTATCGCTCAAAGAGTTATCAAGCACATCGCTGACAACAACAAACATACCCACGAACTTGCTACTAGTGTTCTGCAAGAATCTATCTATATGGATGACCTGATCAGCGGTGCTGACAGTCTTCATGAATTAAGTTGTCTTTTCGAACAATTAACTTCTTTGCTAGAAACCCATGGTTTCCTCCTCCACAAGTGGAACTGCAGTTCTTCAGAATTTCTGTCTCAACACAATTTAAATCCCGTCTCTGAAGTCAGTCTTAACTTCACGGGATCTGATAAAGTCTTAGGCATATTCTGGGATTCAGAACGCGACCACTTTTCGTTTAAAACTCCTATCTTCAAATTGGCTAATGTTGTTACTAAACGTACTATTCTCTCCTACATTGCTACTTTGTATGACCCGCTAGGATGGTTATCCCCTGTCCTTGTGAACGCTAAGCTCTTGATACAGGAAATATGGTCCCAGAAATTGGACTGGGATCAACCCATTGACTCACCCATCATTATGAAAAATTGGCAAAACCTCTTATCGACATTCAAAACTATAGAAGAGGTCAAGGTACCTCGATGCTTACTTTTACAAAAGAAAGTTGTTGATGTTCAATTAATTATTTTCACCGACGCATCGGAAAAAATATACAGCACTTGTGTGTATCTCAAAGCGACATACTCAGACTTTTCTGTATCGTCGCGGCTTATCGCTTCTAAAAACAAAATTTCTCCGCTAAAAAATAAACTCACCATCCCCAAATTGGAACTTTGTGGAATAGTGTTGGGAGTCACTCTGGCTCATAGACTTTTTCACATCTTCAAGAAAAATTTGAGTATATCTTCATCTCATCTCTTTGCTGACTCTACAATTGCCTTGTCTTGGATACTTTCTAAAAAACACATTTGGAACATTTTTGTACAAAACAGAATTCAAAAGGTCAATTCCTTGTTGGAAACTTTTCCTTGTGATTTCCATTTCGTCAGAAGTCACGAAAACATCGCTGACCCCGCTTCCAGAGGGATAAATGTCTTTGATAATCCCCAGACCACCGAAGACTGGTTATGCGGACCTAGCTTTATTAGAGACAATCCCATCGATTTTTCTCTTCATCAAATTCCTCATTTTCAGGATGATCTTCCTGAATTAAGGAAGTTAGTTGTCTCAAACATAGCAACAAATCACGAACTCAACGACACCTTTGAAAATCTATTCGCTAAATCTTCTTCTTTTCGTAAAATTCAAAGAATTGTCGCTTATCTTTTTAGATTCATCAGTAATATTAAAAAGAAAATAAATAACTCTCCACGAGATACGGATATATTGACGCCACCCGAAATGGAGATCGCTGATCACGCGATCATCAGGTATATCCAAAGTATCTACTTTAAAAAAGAGATTCTTGAATTGAAAAATGCTAAACTCGTGACCAATAAAGCCATTCGTAAACTCAACCCCTTCCTACAACATAATGATGGGCTGATTCGTGTGGGAGGACGTCTCCGACACGCCCCCATATCGTATAATCAAAAACACCCCATTCTACTTCCTTCTAAATGTCGAGTTGTAGAACTAATCTTGACTCAAGCTCATCATAAGTTATTACATTCAGGCGCGCAAACAGTACTTTCGTATGTCAAAATGAAGTACTGGCCAATTGACGGATTAAGACAGATTAAACGCTTAATTCGTAAGTGTGTAAACTGTTTCCGATTCATGACACCCAATTCTGTTCAACAGATGGCAGATATGCATCCCGATCGTGTACTCCCCACTAGACCCTTCCAAGTCGTCTCAGTGGACTATGGGGGGTTCTTCTTAATTAAGTCCTCACATTTGAGGAAGGCACCGCTTTACAAAGCATACGTAGCCTATTTCATTTGCATGAGCACTAAATGTGTTCATATCGAACTCGTCACAGGATTAAGCGCAGAAGCCTATATTCTTACTCTGAAAAGGTTTATTGCCAGAAGATCCACGCCCAGTATTATTTGGAGCGACAATGCCACAAATTTCCATGGGGCAAAAAATGAAATGCGCGAATTCTATGATTTTTTCTTAAATCAAAATAATTCGGAACAGATTAAGGAATTCTGTACTCAAAACTCCATAACTTTCAAGATGGGTGTTCCCCGCAACCCCCATCAATTCGGCCTCCATGAGGTAGGAATAAAGAGTGTGAAGTATCACCTCTATCGAATTATAGGAAATTCCCACTTCACCTTTGAAGTGTTTAACACAGTATTATGCCAAATCGAGGCTATTCTAAATTCGAGACCCATCACTAGGATGTCGTCTGACGCCAATGACTTCGCTTTCCTATCTCCAGCTCACTTCTTAGTTCAAAGAAGTTTAACCGCGCCCCCTGAACCAAGTGTTTCAGAGATACCTGAAAATAGGTTGAATCTTTTTCAGCGTATTAGTAAAATTCAACAGCAATTTTGGAAATTGTGGAAAAAAGACTATCTTTGCCTCCTGCAGCAAAGAAATAAATGGACCGACCCTACTGACCCTGTCAAGATCGGGGATTTGGTTCTGTTGAAGGAGGATGGTACTCCTCCACTCTTATGGCCAACTGCCAGGGTAATAGATGTATTGCCTGGTAAGGATGGTCTAGTTCGTACTGTCAAGATTCACACTACTCACGGTGATTTTCTTCGTGGTATTACGAAAATCGCTGTGATTCCCCTGGAAGATTAAAATCTATCCCTAGGGGGAAAACTTATCGTTTTCCTCCATTTTATCGTTGTTACCCCTTGTGTATATAAACTCTAATTTCTTCAAACATTTCTTATCGTTGTGCACATCTTTGCCAATCCCCTCTCTTCGAGGTGATATAGGCCATCTCTCTCGCCTGTCGCCCCCGGCAATATGTACAATAAATATATTATACACGGCTCACTAAAATAATTAGTTACGCCCCTGTACTACTGATTACTTAAAATTCAAGTAGTATTTATGTAACCTTTCTGGAAACTCCAGGTTATTGTTGAGACTCGCATTTGAACCCCTCGCCGGGGCAGATCGTCAAAAGCTTCCTAACGAGAATCATCTCTAATCTATCGACGCTCCCGCTATTCGTAAAAAGGCCGCATTTTACCGGCTTTTTTTGCTATCGTTTTATACCGCTCAGATAATTCAATCTGCTCAGTATTATCGACGATGATTTATTTAGCGTATTAGTGAGTGCCTTACAAATGAACCAAATGGATTATGGAATTCAATCAGAGCTCTGATGTGACACGTCATCAAGGAATAAAACTGTAAGTACTCTACATGTATGTGAACATAACTTATTAGTCGTGATACTGTATGCATTTTGAACCATATACCTCTCGTAGCAAATATTCTTTGTGCCATTTATGCAGATAATACTTTAAATTACATATGAAAAATCGTTATCTACTCTTAACCAGCTTACCTATGGGAATATACTCTATAACCGTACAATAAGTATAGGTTACTATTGTTAAGGATACTTTACGTATTGCCTAAACATATTTGACAAGCTTGTCAAAACCAAACTTTTAATATAATGGGTTACCACGACGACGATATTGGTTTCCATGACGACGATTCAAAACCATTGTAATTGTCTACTGATCTGACTTTTAAATATTATGTCAAAATAATTTTATTTCATCGAATTATCAGTAGTAATTGCACAAGACCTCTAAAATTATATATTAATTTTAGAGATCGAGTGCAATTTGTTGCGATTACTTCATGAATAAAACTGTTTAAAACAAAAATTTTATTGTAATTTATTTATGTAAGTACAAATTAGTACTGTTAAACACACAGTTGATATAAAATATTTTACGGTTGAAAGTCATCACTTTTATAACTTTTAAAACATTAATTGCCATTAATGTCACTGAATGTATTTTTTCGTAGCAACGAAGGGCATCTGACGTAATATACTTGACGACGGGAAATTATCAAAAATTATTGGGTATAATATCACAAGAGAGAGAGAATAAATTGATAATAATGCGACAGTTTTTCGAAAATTTGTTATCTGCCAATAGACACAAGAGCCCGCAGGGCTCCAGTGGCTATTGGCCAATGACAACAAATTTGAGTAAAAATGAAGCATTATTTTCTTATTTATTCTTACTGTCGTGTGATATTCGTAAGATTATTTTTTAATACGTATATTATGGATATTTTCTTAAATGTGACAGTTGTCAAAACTAGGAAACTGGTTGCCATTAAACAGAAACAATCTATGTACTTAAAAAAATTCTGTCGGTAATTTTCTACAGTAGATAATTCTCAGTATAATTTTAATCTGATTGGACAGAATTAAACACGTGATCAAATATCCTACTATACGATTGGAAGTTAAAATTATTAAAAAATAATCGGGTATAATATCACAAGAGAGTGAGAATAAATTGAAAATAATGCGACAGTTTTTCGAAAATTTGTTGTCTGGCAATAGACATGAGAGCCCGCAGGGCTCGAGTGGCTATTGCCCAATGACAACAAATTTGAGTAAAAATGAAGCATTATTTTCTTATTTATTCTTACTGTCGTGTGGTATTCGTAAGATTATTTTTTAATACGTATATTATGGATATTTTTGAAGTTATACTTCTTTAGGTGCGATTGAGATTGAGGGTGAATTTATATTGATCTGCGCGCATGCGCACACCGACAGTATGGTATTAGTCGTTATACGGGCTCTGATTGGGTGTTGAAATGATCTGTCAATAATAAATAATTGTTCAATATGAAGATAAACAAATGTATAATATATTAGTTTTATTGTTGTGAGGACAGAAACAAAAAAGTTTATAATTGTAGTGACATTTAAATAGTTTTTAAAAGCAACAGGTGCGTAATAATAATTGTAAATGTATCATAGGTACCTACCTATTTGAACCTACCAAAATACATAGTATGTAATACTTTTATTTACATAATTTGATTACTATCAAAATTTCTATCAATGTTCACCTAATATATTGTTTTCTTACTCTATGTTTTGTTGTATTTTTTCAATTCTAAATCATTTCAATTTAAAATCAAAATAATTTAATTTAATTCAAAAATGTCAAAAACTTAATCCGTCTAGTTAGTCGATCTTCGTACATTATGACACATTGCCTCCGTGGCGAAGCGTTTAAGGCGAATGAACCCCAATATACCAACCGCGCTGATAGCTGGTTCGAATCCCAATAAAAACTTTTATTTTTTTATTTTTTTTATACATTTTATGATTGTAAGTATATTTATTATATAATTTTATTTTCAGAAAATACGTATTTAGTTAAAAAAATTTCCGACAATTAATGTTCAGAAATCATTTGTGGTATTTTTAATGTGTTTGTGTGTGTTTTATTCTTTTATTATTTTAATTTTTGGCACTCTTTTAATAAAAATGTTTGAGAAGTAGTAAGTATAAATTAGTTTAATATTTAAATAAAATATAAATAAAAAGTATATTAATTTCGTTTAAATCATATAATAGAAGTATAATTTCTTACGTGCGTACAAAGTACACACACATTCTTTTTAAATGTGACAGTTGTCAAAACTAGGAAACTGGTTGCCATTAAACAGAAACAATATATGTACTTAAAAAAATTCTATCGGTAATTTTCTACAGTAGATAATTCTCAGTATAATTTTAATCTGATTGGACAGAATTAAACACGTGATCAAATATCTTACTATACGATTGGAAGTTAAAATGATAAAAAAATAATCGATTTAATTTAGATTTATGTAGCTTTCTATTAGTCAGAATCTCCTATGAATGAAATAATCGCGCTAATTTCATTAAAACATGAACACAATAAGATAAATTTGAAATAAATTAGTAAATAATATCTAAATATTAGTTTATTGCATGTATTATAATATATTATAATGCCATATTGCAAGGTATTTTACTTTCCCGCACGCCGTGTGGGAACATTTTCTTTCACGCACGCCGTGCGGGAAAGTGCAACTTTCGGAAACGAAATGCGTGTGTGAAAGTGGCTCTTTGAGCACGGCCGTAGAAAAAAAATGTATAAGTACCATTTTTATTCAGTTGAATTGGGAAGGCAAAACAATCTTATTTTTCACTTAGAACAGGGAGCGCAGTCCAGCACTCTGGATCGACGATTTTCGACTCTTATTGAAGTCATCATTGAATTTATATTTTTCCTAGAGATGGTCTTAAACACATATTCCCGTTTCTTAGTATCTATCTCGTGTAGCTTAAAACACTGAATGTTAGTAGTCACAGACCTTTGACGCAACCCTTAGCTTTACACCAACGCCATTTTGTCAAGTAATCTGGTATATAATTTCCGGAATATTATGGGTTGCTTTTTTCCTTTTCTATCTCAACTTATTATTCCAAGGATACCTGATACTTGTTTCCTGTGTCCCTGGACAGATTTTCCACTTTCGGGTGGTTCTAACCAAGTTGGTGGCCGAATAAAGGCAAATATGAACAAACTAGCCTCAACGAAAACAGCAAAGGAAAGATATACGACTGCCAGATAGAAAGATGAACGACTGGCTAAGATCAAAAACAAAAGTCGAGGATATCGCAACAAAAATTTCCTAACTCAAATGGAGCTTCGTAGGCCACACTGCTAGACAAAAATACCAACGTTGGGACGCCACAATACAACATTGGAAACCTTACAAAGGTAGGCGAAGAAGAGGAAGACCAAAGATGAGATGGACAATATGTCCTATGTCCAAAAATGGACGATAGAAGAATAAGAAGAAGGAAATAGAAAAAAAATATTAGTAATAGGGCAGAATATAAGCTTAAAAGCATTGAGAAGAAAACCAAGACTAGTAAGAAACTATATTAATTAACTTCGTGATCCAGAAAGTAATACAAAAATAAAACTAAAGGGTTTCATGGGTTTAGTAAAAAAGAAGAACTAGAAAGAACATATGAATATATCAGATCAAAGATATAGGAAGAGGGACAAACCAAACTTCAACAAGTTAAAAAATTGTTGAAAGACCAGGTAAAACACAGAGATATGGATAGAGAAAAAAATATAAAAATAATAACTATACCTTTGATGCTTCTGAAGTATAAACGATCTTTAAAAAAATAAAAAAAGAAAAATGAGGTTCTCTGGTTGTTAGTAGAGAAGCTAATAAAGAATCGAATTAATCTGTGAAGAATCCCACAAGAGTTAAGGTTTTCCAACACAGTTATAACCTTTTTTACCACATTCCAAAACAATAGTACATCCTACGGCTGCACCCTGTATATTTTCATTCTGAAAGATGTGCAGGTGAGAGAATGGAGATTACATTCCTGCGAGGTGCGCGATTCCTACGGTCTGGTCAAGTAGGCCTAGCCACATTCCACGGCTAAGTTGACCCTTCTACTTTACAAGATCCGCTCTCTGATCGGTTCCAGCATTGCCGATGCTTCCAAATAAATTTAAGGGAAAATTAATTCTTCACGAAAAGTGGTTCTATAGTTTACCTAAACTATTATTTGGAGTGTATTAGGAATATGCTCATTTGAGACGACAAAGGGATTGTTGCAGTTGTTGATGTACTACTTCCCCCATTCCGTTCACAATGTTTCTAGAAAAAAAAATTCAACCATGGAAAATACAGTTCCAACTAATGGGCATACCAAGACGACATTTTTATGAGTGATGTTGATTATAGCTACTTTCGAGTATTCGTTACAAATCGTTACTCTTGTATAAAGTAATCATTTACAGTATTCGTTACTTTGATTACTATGATTACTTTTGTATTTGAGTACCGGTAATCATATCGAAAATCGTATTTCTCAGTAGGTAGGTATTTTTTTGTAATCAGAGTAATCAAAGTATATACACTAGTCGTTACTCGCTCTGATACGATTGGTACGAAGTAATCAGAGTAATCAAAGTAACGATTTGCCTCTCTGTATAGTAATCGTTACTTTCGGTATTCGTAAGTAACGAGTACTTTGTAATGAATAGTTACTTTTTCAACATCACTAATTTTTATACCTTATTTATTTTGTTTATTGAGCGTCTGATAATTTTGACACATTTATAAGATTACAATAAACAAGTTAAATGTAAACTGACTATATCAAAACACTTACACGTATCTAAATTATAGACAAACGTAGATAACTTTTATGTAGTTAATCGACTCTTGCATCGCAAACAAGAAACCTTGGGAACTGGCCGCGTAGGCTCTCTGGTGGCACTCCTTCGTTTTGTGCTTTACAACTGAGCTACGCCGCAGCTGCATGACGGTGATGGTAGCTTACCCCCTCTGTGCAATGTATAAGCACATCGACCATGTTTAGTTCTGGTGCGGTTAAGTGTGCATCTGGTCTTACGTGGTATGTTAAATCCAGGGAGTGTCTCTGTGATGCAAGGTATAATTGTCTTGGTTGAGCTTCCGACTATTCATGGATCCCTTTGGTGATCATGTTGAACCCGGGGGCTACGACCGATTCTGCGGTTAGTATGGGAGATTTTTTGTAGCGATTTTTGGTTGCATCTTCTATATAGTTATCAATCGACAACGCCATGTTGTTAAGAATCTTTTTATTTTCTTTGATTAGCAGATTGAAGGTGTGTTGGTGGAATGTCGCTTAGTACTGGTAGCCAATAGCTTGGTATAGATTTGGTTACTCCAGCGATTATTATCATGGTATTGTTTAGCTGAACATCAATATTTTGAACGTGAGCACTGTTGATCTCAGAGGCGGCTCTAGCCCATGTAGCGCCTGTGTGCAGCCGATGCCCTGGCGCCCTTTGGTGGACGCGCAGTGAAAATGGAATAGTCGAATAGGTATGTACCTACCTAGTACTAGTACATGGATTATTAGAGGGTATTAGGTACGCTTATAATATAAACCAAAATCCAGATGCAAATATTGCAATATTAAATGATGCCGGGAGCCAATAGGTATTCACGGCGTCAGAATAACGTACCCAAATCTGTTAAAAAGATTTCATTAAAAATTAACTTTTTTATCTATTAGGTAAGGTTAAAAATTGGTTGAAAAATTTGACAGGTTTGATTATTTAAAAAAATAATAATTTATTAACGAATTATTACACGACGCACATATTATTACAACATATAATTATAAAAAAGTTACTTTTCGTGCTTGTGCATTAGCAAAATCTTGAATAATATCACTTACTTCAATTTTCAACAAAATTTCAATTCAATTCACATCAAAAGTAATAACAAACAAATTGAATGAAATTATAACATTAGCAGAAAACAACAAGGTTTTAGGTCGGGAAGGTCATGCACTGACGCTATATTTATAATGAGGCAAGTTCAAGAGAAATCGTTGGAATACAACAAACCGGCATATTTATGTTTCGTGGACCTTAAGAAAGCATTTGACAGGGTCACATTAAAGGACGTTATCCACTTGTTATACTCGAGAGAAATACCTCTGGGAATAATTAAAACGATAGAAAACATCTACCAGAACAACACAATAAAAGTAAAAGTGAAAGATGAACTAACTGACCAAATTGAAGCCGGCAATGGGATAAGACAGGGGGATTCCTTGAGTCCTTTATTGTTCAACCTGATCATGGACGAAATAATAAAAAAAGTAAGAACTAAAAAGGATACCAAATGGGAGAAAAACAACTTAAAATAATCTGCTATGCGGACGATGCAATACTAATCTCTCAAAGTGAAGATGATTTACAACGTATGCTGCACCAATTCAACATAATCGCCAGAAAATTTAACATGTTAATTTCCTCAAAAAAGACAAAATGCATGGTTATAACAGTAGATCCAATAAGATGTAAATTGGAGCTGGAAGGTCAGATAATAGAGCAAATGATGGAGTTTAAATACCTAGGTATCACACTATCTAGCTACGGAAGGCTCGAAACAGAAGTGGAAGATCAAGTGAATAGAGCAAACAGAGCCGCAGGTTGCCTGAATGACACAATATGGAGAAATAAAAATATCGGAAAAGAAATGAAAGGCAGAATTTACAAAACAGTCATCAGACCAATAATGACATACGCGGCATAAACACGACCCGACACAGAGAGGACAAAAAGATTGCTCGAAACAGCGGAGATGAGAGGCACATTGAAAAAACAGACAGAGTTATGTCTATACAAAAGTAAGAAGAAGAAGAAGAAGACTTCAATTTTTATTTTATGTCCAATACTTACTATGATTGATAAATTTGTCAATCGACTTTGCGACAGTGTTGACCTTAGATCATTTATTTTTAATTATTTTTAATTTAGAAAATGATCTTTGACTGTGCGCTACTGGCAGTGTGGGGTAAATTCTAAGAGCAGTGAACAAATTTGGGAACACTGAAAGTAATTTGTTTGTATACAAGTAATTTAAAACATCCAAAGGTGTAGTAGCATCCAGCGTAATTTTTCATTAATCGTTTTAAAGCATATTTTATGTTGAAAACCAAAGTAAAGGGCCCGCTCTTTGGCGCTCGGCGCCCCCAACATCCCGGCGCCCGTGTGCACCGCACACCCTGCACAATAGGTAAAGCCGCCCCTGTGCGTAACCTTCAGCTACAGAATAAACGACAGCTAAACCTAAAGACCTCAGTGCTCCAGAGCTTCTGAATGATGTTAATTTGATTTGATTTATACCTTAAATTTGGCTGATGAATAAATAGTTATCTTAAAAGACGAAGACCTCAGTTTAGCATTAAAAAAATAGAACAAAACTATACAAAATATGAAATGAAGATAAAATAAGCATAACCGAATACTTAACAGCATAAAGCAATATAGCGCTAACAAAAGTGTTATTGCAGAGACTAAGAAACGTAAGAATTATAAGATGATAAGAAAGAAACTGCAAAATGGAGTTTGGAAGGATAGAACGTGCTGGTCAGAAATAGTGGTAGTATTGGTAGTACTGATAGACAGTACTGATAGACAGTTGTATTTTTTTCTTATAGTCTTTTATTGTATAGATAATTCGGGATAAATCGTTCTAGAGCTTCATTCTCTTGCTCTTTCAGAATGTGTCTACATAAATTATCCAGATCCGTTTCTCTTTTATAATATTGCCATCTTTCTTCTGATCTTATCATTTTTAATAAGAGTTAGTTTTAAGTAGTAACCATATTTCTTGCTTTCGATAGCTGTTCTATAACTTTGTTGTTGTAGATAGTAACAATATAACTACCGATGTATAAGAATGGAGTCACTAGCTATATCATTTATCATTGGATGCTAATATAATTGTTAAGGCTTCAACTAGCTCTATCTTTCAGATATAAGTAAGTCTTACGGTGTCTTACCTTAATGTAAATCTAAACAAAGATTAAAAGTCTTAAATAAAAGATTATATTAACTAACAATTATTATTATTCATTAGGAAATAGAATTTAATATTAATCAAAAAGTACCTCTTGTCTAAAGCTTTACAAATAAATGTGAAAAAATGATACTTATCTTAACTATATATTGTTATACCTATTTTAAACATTACCTTATATGGAAATAGGAAGTTATAGAAAAACAAATTTACAAAAAGAAAATAGCAGATCAGATGGCAAGTATTAAATGAAGATAATAATAATTATTCAAATAAATTGGTGTTGCTATATGTATAGAAATTTATTTCGAATACTTTGTAAACGTTAAGATTTTTTTGCATAAAAAACGGTGCCTCATATGAACAAAAGAGAAATAGAGTTTTGTCACAAATTGAACGATATTTAAAAAATATTTTTATTTTGAAATATCTCAGTAGCGTACTTTTTTTTCTTTAAAAAAATTCAGACCATTACCCGTATGTGGTGCCCTGACAATGAATATAAAATTCTTAATTGTATACCAAAGATGTGCAATAACTACCTCTTCATACTCACCAAATTTCGTTTGTATATCTCAACGAGCTTTAGATCAATAAATAAATCGATAGTTTGTAAAAAAAAATTCAGCACCCCGTATCTCGGAAACGAAGCGTTTGCGGAGATAACTAACTGTAATTATTTTTTATGCACCCTTATAACCCCTTGAAGTTTGTCGCACTTATTTATTATTTTACTATCTTGTATATGTATACTAGCATTACCAGGTGTCCCGATTTGCGCGGGACGTCCCGATTTTCAGGGGTCTGGGGACGCGTACCGATTTGTACCTGATCGGGACACTAAATGTCCCGATTTTCAGCCACGAAAACCAATTTCAGGAGGATTTGTAGTGAATTTTATAACTATGTTATAAAAACAAGGCACTCCTAAAAGCGGCAAAATGGAATGAAAATATAATTAAATAAAAAATAAATAATTTACTTAATCTACGATTTTTTTTGTAATTTTGTCTGATTATTATTATTATGTAAGATTAAATACAGATTATAGAAACACCTTGTAGTCCAGTAAATTAACTGGAAACACCGTGTAATTTTTAGGATCAACCCGAATTGCATAAAAATTTCGACGGCTTGTGCCGTTGGTTGCTTTTACTCGGGAGGTGACAGTCACCCCTAATTGGGGGTGAAAAACCGCGCGTTTAAAATAAGTACGGAGATGGATAAATTGACTAATTCTAAGCAATTTTAGTTCTACAGAATTTTAACTTAGTTAATACTTTTCGAGTTATTTACGATTGAAAGTACAGTAAAACCTTGATATAACGAACTAATTGGGGGGACGGGGTGTCCGTTAAAGCCGAAAGTCCGTTATTTAAAAATAGGCTTAAAATAAATCAAAAAACTTTTTTTGAAAATATGTGCACTGTACTTATATAAATAAAAAAGACAAAACACAAACAAGTTGTATTTAATTGTCTTACTCGTGAAGTGACGTTTGCTGTTTGATATCGACGCGCTTGCTTTCGGTAATCCGGCTTTGAAAAAGGAATCAAGTTTTGTTTGCACTTTCGAAGTTTGCTGTTTGCTATAATCACTTCTCTAAAATTATGCTGCTTTCTTGTATCCTATGCGTTATCTTCATCGTGTAATACAACCATTACTTCATCTAAAAACTGTCAGCATTATCTTCGTTTGGTTGCCAAAATTACTCCCTGATCCATGAGTTGAATAAGCGGTGTTGTATTTTTTTGATTTTTTGCTTTCTTCTGAACGTAGAATATTTTCAGAGGGATGAGCAGGAACGTTGTCTACAATCAATAAACCTTTCACCTCTTCCAGCGGTATACCCAGTTTCTTTTCTCAAAATTTTCTCACTGCAGATACAAATTCTTAAAAAGGAACCAATTTTTGATCTTGTCCTTGCTGATTTTTCTTAAAGAATTCGATTTTTCTTATGTTTTTACGTTTAAACTTTATATATATTTGAAGGGATTTTTTGTCCGTTATATCCGAAGTCCGTTAAATAGAGGTCCGTTCTATCGAGGTTTTACTGTATTTATTTTTCGACAAAAAAAAATCACGTTTTCAGGCAATTTTCACAAATAACTCAAAAGTAAGTATTTGATCGAAAAAAATATTCTTAGCAAAAATGTAGCATAATATAAATAAATGAAAAAAATTGTGAACTCATAAAGTCTATAGACCCAGCAAATGCAAAGTTGTAGCTCATGATAAATACGTTCTTATTCGTCAAATTCCAAATCAAATATTTCAACCTGAAATAACCAAGAAATGAAGCACTTTTCGGGAAAAACCTAGCATCACAACTAAGAGGGTTATGCTCAAAATCAAGTTGACTCCTTTTTTTTGGTAAAAAAATTGTGAAAATCTCCCTCTACTTAGCACTCCAAATGAAATTAATCGTTACCGCTTTACAAACAATTTACTTATGTATTTTTTACATGATTGAAGGGGCCTGAACGAGTCACTAATCACGAGTGTATGCAAAATATGAACAGCCATATTTAAACCAAATTTGTCTAACAGAAAAACAAAATTAATCATTTCATCTAAAATTGGTGGAGGAGGTAGTCAAACCAATGGGCGTCGTAAATTATCGCGCCGTAAAAAATCGCCCGTGTGGCCAAAGCCTTAATAAAGTTGGCTCCTTTTTTTGGTAAAAAAAAATCGTGAATATCTCCTCCTATTTAGCACCGTAAATAAAATTAATCGTTACTACTTTACCATTTACTTTATATGTTTATTATGTTTATACGATCTGTAAGGTTTACCGGTTGGGAGTGCTTAGTTTTGAAAAAAATTGGTTTTAGGCTTTGGCCACACGGTCGATTTCTTACGGCGCGATAATTTACAGCGCCCATTGGTTTGACTACCTTCTCCACCAATTTTAGATGAAAACATTTCATCTAAAATTGGTGGAGGAGGTAGTCAAACCAATGGGCGCCGTAAAAAATCGCCTGTGTGGCCAAAGCCTAAAACCAATTTTTTTCAAAACTAGGCACTCCCAACCTGTAAACCTTTCAGATCGTATAAACAATACACATATAAAGTAAATGGTAAAGTAGTAACGATTAATTTTATTTACGGTGCTAAATAGAGGGAGATTTTCACGATTTTTTTTTACCAAAAAAAGGAGCCAACTTTATTTTAAGCGTAACTCGCTTAGTTTTAATACTAGAGAACTTTTATATAAAACAAAATTAAATATTTTTTTAACCGCTTTAAAAAGTTTTAAAAAAATTTTGCTCGAAAATTGGTTAATTTTTTGTTATTTCAAGTTGAAAAATTCGATTTGAAATTTGACGAATAAGAAGAACGTATTTTTGATAAGCTACAACTTTGCTTTTACTGGTTTTATAGACTTTCTGAACATACAATTTTTTTTTGCTTTTTTAAAAGCTACATTTTTGCTTTTTTAAAAGCTACATTTTTGCTAAGAATATATTTTCCGATAAAATTAATCGAAAAATATTGACTTAGTTTAAAAATTATATAAAACAAAAGTTTTTTAGAGTTAGTCAGTTGATCCATTTTGGGACTTACTTTAAACGCGCGTTTTTACCCCCGAAAAGGGGTAACTGTAACTGTCACCCCCCAAGTAAAAGCAACCAACGGTACAAGTTCAACTTTGAAGTAAACAGTAAGTAGAACCTAAAACCATATTTTCATGCAATTCGGGGTTGACTGAAAATTACACTCCAAACTGTCATTTACTGGGCTATTGTTGTTTATTTGTCCCGATCTACAACCCTAAATCCCGATTTGTTTTTGCTTATGTACCGATTAAAAACAAATTGGACCTGGCAACACTAATGTATACCCACTAGTAACATCTAAGATTCTCGGATATAATTGAATAAGTGGCAACGCCACAAAAGCAACAAATTCCTGCTGGTTGCCATTATACCTAGAATTTTTTATTTGCAACCGGACCTTTGAATGAAGAAAAGTTTGTGATTATGGAGATGTTTAAATTAATATTAATAATGGCTACTTCTCCCACATTTGGCACTCTAAATTTTACTCTAAATGGGATTTGTATTGTAAATAATATGTCTACTTATAAAAGAACCGTTTCCTGATGTTTAATGAGCTTCTGAACACATTAATTATGATTAAGAGATTATGTGCTCTTATCCGCTCTCTTGTTTATAGCAAGGTCCATAGAGAGTCCGTAGTTCTTTGGTTCTAAGACTAATAAGATTATCGTTTCACGCTGGTTTAGAGCAAATGTCTCGCTTCCATTCAGTATTTCGGAGCAAATTATTGTTTTATATATCTTTATTTTCGCTATTTTCGAGAGCAATCTTGAAACAATGATGGGTTCTACATCGTTTCTTTTTCTTTTATTGGCTGTCATGACCACTCCAGTTATAATAGAACCGCTGCAGACATAATAAAATGGGTCGTGATGATCGCCATTGTCCTTAGAGGATGAGGCACATAAAGAAGAAGAATACAAAAAATACTAAGGAAGGCTAAGGTGAATAGAAATGGTGTACTGTATAATAGGGGTAGAGGTACCTACCGGGCGCGTCTCCAGGTGGCTAAAGCCTGGGTTTCCTCGAAAGCGGCACCGACAAACAGCGATCGTAGCACTGCGATGAATTACGTCAGATTACGGTGAAAAATTCAAGGTTCTTCACTGGGGCAATGGAATGTGCAAGCTCAGCAAGCGGTGGCTTCCAACGCATCCTTGGAAACCAACGCTATTATTTTGCATGGTACAGTTTTTTATGATGTCATTCATCGCAGTGTTACGATCGGAGGTTGTCGGCACCGCTTTCGAGGAAACCAGCGCTTAATAAGAGAACGGCTGGAGACAATCTCAGGCTAGTGGGGCTTCAGGAGGGGAGAATGAGGATAAAATATATTAATCTCCTACCAAAACCACGCCGTGGACCATCTCCTCCAATTTCAAGTGAAGGTAACGTGCTGTGGATGGAAGGTCGCTGGAGTAGTAGCGGCCGTAGCCGTAGCCGTTCCCCTCGTGCCGCCAGACGAAACCCCCTTGTAAATAGCCTTACCCAGTCATGCGGGGCTCTGACCGTGTGGACCTGCTATATCTCTAGCTACTCGTGGGACCTAAAATGACAAGGAATCAAAAATAAAAATCAAAACAAAACAAATTATGAAAGGTGGATGCGAGTCCATTATACAATTGGATATATAGTCTGGGCTGATTATCGGAGAATAGGCCATTTTTGGGAAAAGTTATTTACCAGCAATTTTATTGCTGGAATCGAATTATAAGATCCTATATATTAATAATATAGGTATGCAAAGTCCTCAGATGGTGTGCTACTTTTTTTATAAACAAAATGGCGCCCTAAATCGTGTTTTTTCAATTATTGCTTTAGAACTCCGGAAGATTTTAACTTTACAACAAAAACACTCAAATAAAAATTCACCATCATTACATTCTGCATAGAGACGTGTTTTTCCCGATCTGCTCCGACGAAAATTTTCCTAGAAAAATGCGGGTTTTCCCAACAAAATCTTTAATTTTCAAATAAAGTTTTAGATAAGTAATTATTAGGGGGCGGATTTTATGCTAAATGCATATTGCTTGCATATTTCGCATATTTGAGAACTTTACCAAATTTTGCATATTTGTAAAGAAACTTGCATATTATGTGCCTATTTAAAAACATTTTAGTCCAAACGAAAAAATGTTAAAATTTTTTAATTCGACACAAAATAATCCCCTGCACATGCTGTCATATCCCTTCGAGAACTACCTGAAGTCGGCTCATTAACTACCTTTTCGGTTTTTCTTAGAAAACTCCCGATCTTTACCCACATTGTGCGTCTAGTACGCGGTCATAAAATGATTGTAGGATGTTAAATACCCTATTGTTAAAAGAATATTGTCACCTCTAAACATCGTTTTACGATTCTCTAACGGAGATTTAAATATGATTTAAATCAGATCCCGTAAATCAGCAAAATTAGTCACCTTTAGCTGGCCAATGCGAATGTTTAGTTTTTGTGTAAAATTACTTTCGTTTGTGAATAGTGCAATATGCCGAATATTCTAGCCTGGTTTATTCCCGGATAAGAACCTATCCCCAGCTTCTTTACACCAATCGAAAATTATTCTGCAAAGTATGTATGTAATAAAATCGTGAGTTTAAGATTGCTTTCTTCCTCTTTTTTTTAATAAATAATATTTGGCTGATTCCTCAACATTTTAAGAACAGTTTGAAAAAGTATGTATTATTGTCGTAGATACTATCTTAGCGAAAATTTTCGGTTAGACAACACGTCGGTCGGGACAGAACTACATAAGTCAAAATGCAAGAAGATGAGCGAATGAAAAGTAGTTTTGATCAGTTACCCACTGACACTAGACAATCGTTTATGACTTTATCCAATGAACAATATAAATTTAATTCTGATTTAAAAAAAAAACTGGAAAATACTATGTTTAAATTTTTTTGGAAATATATTGCAAGAAAGGTGTTCCCGATAAAAGTTTATTGAGAAAAAATTACGTACGTCAAATTTACAACGATACCATAAAAAAATCAAGAAGATAGTGGAAAATCATTCATTTTATTGTAGATAAATATTTGGTTTCTCAAAATGCGCATTTTTTTAAATTAATGTGCATATCTTGCGCATATTTCGTAACTTTTTACTGCATATATATGCGCATATTTCATCAAAATTGGACGCATATAAATCCGCTCCCTAGTAATTATTTACCAATAATTAAATAATTTGGTGACTTAAAAGCCTTCTTGGTTTAGATTATAGTTCCAGAAGCTGGTGAAAATTAAACAAATATTTTAGCAACAATTCAATTGTTAATTAATAATTTACGGTCGCAATAATAACCAAAATAATTATGATACACTGATTAAACTTTGAAATCTTATAAAGATGAGATGCCTATTTAACATTTTGTCGACAAAATATAAATTTTTTATTTTTTTTGCATAATCTTTAAATGTTTAAAAAAATAGTTATAAACAAATTAACGTTTCTCAGAAAGTTTTTATTATATTATAATTTTAAAAAATAGCTAAAATGCGCATTTCAAATATCTTGAAAATGAATGCTTTAAAACTTTTTTGCAACCATTTGCAAAAAAGTTATGAAACAGCAAAATTAACATAGGATTACTACGGTGTTAATAATTTTTTTTAATTCTTTCAAAGCGTAGAATTGAGTTTAAAGTACAAGCTAATTATTTATAAAACAATATCGATTATCAGCTTAATGGTTATATTTTAATTAAAGATTATAAATATATTTTTTTGTAATTTACACGCGCGAAAGTAGAATAATACAGTACCGTAGCTACCCGCCCACATACACAACTCGCGCGAGTTTAAGCGTGTCAGTCGCTTCGAGTGAACATTTTATCTCCGGCTCTGTATCAAGCCTACTTTCGCGCTAAAAATTACAAAAAAAAGTATTTTTAATCTTTGATTAAAATATAACCATTGCATTAATTTTTGACATTCTTTGTGAGTAATTAGATTGTACCATAGACTCACTTTTAAGCTTTGAAACAATTAAAACAAATTATAAACAATGGAGATATCGTATATTTATTTTGCTGTTTCCTAACTTTTTTGCAAATGGTTGGAAAATTTTTTTAAAGCATTCATTTTCAAGACCTATGAAATACGCATTTTAAGTATTTTTTAAAATTAGAATATAATAAACAATTTCTAAGAAATGTTAATTTGTTTATAACAATTTTTTTTAACATTTAAAGATTATGCAAAAAAATGAATAATTTATATTTTGTCGACAAAATATTAAATAGGCATCACACCTTTATAATCTTTCTAAGTTTGATCAATGTCTCATGATTATTTTGGTTGTTATTGCGACTGTAAATTGTTAATTAACAATTGAATTGTTGCTAAAATATTCGTTTCATTTTAACCGGCTTCTGAAATTATAATATATACCAAGAAAGCTTTTATTTCACCAAGTTATATAATTATTGATAAATAATTACTGGCCCAAAAAATTTATTTGAAAATTCGAGATTTTGTTGGGAAAACCCACATTTTCCGAGGAAAATTTCGTCGGAGCAAATCGGAAAAAACATGCCTCTATGTAGAATTAAATTGGGGTGAATTTTTATTTGAGTATTTTTGGTGCAAAGTTAAAATCTTCGGAGTTATAGAACAATAATTGAAAAAAATACGATTTGTCGGCGCCATTTTGTTTATAAAAAAAGTAGCACACTATCTGTGGACTTTGCATACCTATATTAATAATATATAGGATCTTATAATTCGATTAAAGCAATAAAATTGCTGGTAAATAAACTTTCTTTGTACTTTACTAATTAGACCAACGTATTATAACTATTTTTTTTCTTCAAAATTTAAAGATTATGCAAAAAAAGAAAAATTTATATTTTGTCGATAAAATATTAAACAAGCATCTCATCTTTATAATCTTTATAAGTTTGATCAATGTATCATGATTATCTTGGTTATTATTGCGATCGTAAATTGTTAATTAACAATTGAATTGTTGCTAAAATATTCGTTTAATTTTCACCAGCTTCTGGAATTACAATCTATACCAAGAAATCTTTGATGTCACTAAGTTATTTAATTATTGATTAATAATTACTTACCTAAAGCTTTATTTGAAAATTATAGTTCTTGTTAGGAAAACCAACATTTTCCGAGGAAAATTTTCGTCGGAGCAAATCGTGAAAAACATATCTCTATGCAGAATTTAATTGCGGTGAATTTTTATTTGGGTGTTTTTGTTGTAAAGTTAATATCTTCGGAGTTATAGAGCAATAATTGAAAAAAATACGATTTGTCGGCGCCATTTTGTTTATAAAAAAAAAGTAGCACACTATCTGCGGACTTTGCATACCTATATTATTAATATATAGGATCTTATAATTCGATTCCAGCAATAAAATTGCTGGTAAATAACTTTTCCATGAATTTTGCTAATTAGCCCAGAGTAATAGGAAATGAGGCAATACTCGCAATCTTAAGTTTGTATTTTAATAGTTGTTAAGATTGCGAGTATTGACTCATTTTCTATATCCAATTGCAAAACAAAACACTTCCTCTCAGGTGAGTGGCTCCCCCAGGAGATTTAGAGGAGTCTGTGATTGGGGTATCCTTCATTGTTGGTCGGGGTAGTCTCGGAGTCTCAGAGAGCTTCTTCTGCGGAGGTTCTAGGACTCCTGGGCCAGTTGTATAGTTTTGAAACAGGCTAGGCTCCATATAGTGAGGCCATCCAAAAGTCTGCTGTCTCTTTAAAAGCAGTTCAAAAACTGCTTCTTCTAGATTGTAGAAGATGCTCCCTGGTGATCAGTATGCTCACCAGCCACTGCAGACTCCGACGGCACCTTCATCTGCTTGGACTGGCGGCTGGCTCACGGTGTCGTCTATGTAACGAGGAGGAGGAAACCTCCTCACATGTCTTCTGAGAATGCCCGGCATTAGCCTATCAGAGGTGGCAGATCCTGGGATCGGCACCTATGCAGCCGAGCCAGGTGAGGGAGTTGCCTTTTAGGAGACTTGTGGCTTTCTGTGAGGCCGTAAGGTTTCTGGAGGACTAGACGTTCGGGGTGGCATCGACGTGACAGACATGGGAGCCCGGTGCAGCCTGGACCCCAGTAAAGCCGAAGACTAGGTTCTTATGGATCTGGTCCGTAAGATAGGGGTGATACAATGGACCAGCCGTAGGAGGTCTAAGTGTCTGAAGGGCTCATAAATGGCCCTGCCCCGATGTTCTATACCATACCTACTGTATAATAGAAACGATCGGTGTATGGATTCTACTGATGATATTATTTTAAATGAATTGAACTAAATAACTGTTGGAACAGATGGTATGTACGTATTGGAGGAAGTCGCAAAAACAATGTGTTTAGAAAAAACTGAATTAAAAACAAAATACATAACACGAAGAGCCTAAATTACAAGAAAAATTAAATAACACTTTGTACTTTTGAAAATTGAAGTTCTTTAATAAATTTTATATACGATATCAGGTGAAATTTTTTATTTTACATAACTCGGATCGACCAGGTATAAGGTACCCACATAAAAACAAAAGACTTGTTTGAAATTTCAAATAGGATCATACATTATTCATTGGATAGTAAATTATTCTCTCTGCCGAATAAGGTCATGAATAAATACCTTGTGAACAATTATTTGACAAGGAGGATCCAAAACAAGTGATATCGAGTTTAGACTGTTTTTCATTACTTTAAATAATATATTGTTTCTTTTGGTTAATTGTGTGTAGATGATTGGTCAGTTTTGAGGAGTCATTTGCTATTTTTATTTGTTATTAAATCCAAATTGGATACAAAAGTCCCAGATAATTTTAAAACGAAAGGTTTTTGACACATGTATCCTTATTAGTCCAGAAAGCCACTGCGCATCCGCTAGGAAAATTATTCTAATTCGGATTTTTTGCACAATCTTACTCAAAAAGGACCCCTTTTAACAAATTTGCATGTTGCCAGGACCAAAAGGTGGTCAAAAATTTTTTAAACGTTTTTTTTTGTTTTTTTCCTAAATTTTTTTTTGCATGGAAAAAGTCTTTTTAGGTTTTTTGGATCATTCCAAACAGAAAAGGTCTTTAGTGACTTTTCTCTAAAAATGATAGTTTTTGACATATAAGCGATTAAAAATTCAAAAATTGCGAACTCGGCCATTTTTCACCCTCAAAAACTATGTGAAAAACTGAAAATTTGAATGTTGCCAAGGTAGGTAGATATTCTTTAAACATCGATTGATGAAATCCCGAAGAGTTTTTTGCAATACAATATTCAAAACTCCTTTGTTTTTTAATTGCTAATCAAGCGTGCGCGACACTATTTTCCACCGTTGCATGTGTATACAGTATGGTGCAAATGAAAGGAATAAATTCGTTTTTTGTAAACCGGCGACTTTAAGGAAAAATCCCGAAACAGGTCGATTTTTATTTTTAAGTTATGATATTGTGGCATATATGGTATACTAGTGACGTCATCCATCTGGACGTGATGACGTAGTCGATGATATTTTAAAATGAGAATAGGTGTCGTGTGCTAGCTCATGTGAAAGGTTCTTCAATTCTCTATGCAGTAATATAAACATTTACATAATTATTTATACAGGGTGTCCAAAAAAGTTTTATTAAATTAAATTATTTGACAAAAAAAGGAGAATAATGTATGTAATTTATTTAATTCAAAATACATTTTACTGCTTTCAAAAATCAGAAAACAAAGTTAATTTCACAAATAAACATTGCTTTTCGCTTAAATTAAATGTTCAAACTTCCAAGAGGCAGGTGGCTGGCGGGAGCTGGCTTGAACACTGAATTTAATCGAAAAGCAATGTTTATTTGTGAAATAAACATTTTTTAGTTTTCGGGTAACAGTAAAATGTATTTTGAATTAAATAAATTACATACATTCTTCTTTTTTTTCAAATAATTTAATTAAAAACTTTTTTTGGACACCCTGTATAAATAATTATGTAAATTATTATATTACTGAATAGAGAATTGAAGAACCTTTCAAATGAGCTAGCACACGACCCCTATTCTCATTTAAAAAAATCATCGATTACGTCATCATGTCCAGATGGATGACGTCACTAGTATGTCATATATGCCACAATATCATAACTTAAAAATAAAAATCGACCTGTTTCGGGATTTTTCCTTAAAGTCGCCGGTTTACGGAAAAAACGAATTTATTCCTTTCATTTGCACCATACTGTACACACATGCAACAACGGTGGAAAATAGTGTCGCGCACGCTTAATTAGCAATTAAAAAACAAAGGAGTTTTGAATATTGTATTGCAAAAAACTCTTCGCGATTTCATCAATCGATGTTTAAAGAATATCTACCTACCTTGACAACATTCAAATTTTCAGTTTTTCACATAGTTTTTGAGGGTTAAAAATGGCCGATTTCGCAATTTTTCAATTTTTAATCGCTTCAATGTCAAAAACTATCATTTTTAGAGAAAAGTCACTGAAGACTTTTTCTGTTTGGAATGATCCAAAAAACCTAAAAAAACTTTTTTCCATGCAAAAAAAATAATTTTAGGAAAAAAACAAAAAAAAAACGTTTAAAAAATTTTTGACCACCTTTTGGTCCTGGCAACATGCAAATTTGTTAAAAGGAGTCCTTTTTGAGTAAGATTGTGCAAAAAATCCGAATTAGAATATTTTTCCTAGCGGATGCGCAGTGGCTTTGTGGACTATGTGACATGGAGACCATGACACTAACCAATCTCTCAATATACGGTTATGGTAGGGGAGCCCAAGCGGGGATTTTTGCAGTTACTCGAGCACGTTAGATTATCACAAGGGGAGAAACCTTGTACCCTGAAAATGTACCTCTACCATATATTGGCTCTTAATGCAGGGGAGTTCGTTAAGGAGGGGCCGAAAAAAAATCTATCCTTAGAAATACTCGAAATCGTCAGATTAAGATAAGGTAAGTTTTTGAAAAATCTGAAGATTTGAGCGGGGCGTAAGGAAATAGGTGTCACAAAGTTTCATAAGAAAAAAGCGAATATTTCGCGAAATGAATGATAGATCAAAAAACTATAAAATAAGTACTCAATATTTTTCAAAAATCTATCGAGATACCAAACACGACTTCCCATGGAGAGGGGTGGGGGTAAATTTAATATTTTAAATACGAATCCCGCAATATTTCGCGAAATGAACATCAGACCGAAAAACTGAAAAATACACTTATTCATTATTTTTGAAAAATCTATCGAATGGCACCAAACACGACCCCCCACGGAGGTGGGGTACTTTAAAATCTTAAATGGGAGCCCCCATTTTTATTACAGATTTGGATTTCTTACGTAAAAATAAGTAACTTTTATTCGAGACATTTTTTCGAATTATGGATAAATGGCGCTATAATCTAAAAAACGATTGTTGGAAATGGAAAATTAAATTAAAAATGGAAAGTCCCCACTAAAATGGAAAACTTTACTTAACTTTTTTTGGTTTTAGGACCTACTCTTCACAACCCAATAAGTCCTCAAAGCGCTCTAGTGACTGCAGATTTAGAATTCTTTGCTCCCCTACAATTAGAACAAGTTAAAGAGCTATTGACCGACTTATGATAAATGTAAGCTTAAGAGATAATGTGAGAAACGAAAATCTAAAAGAAGAACCAAAGTAAAAGATGTTATCGAAGCTGTCACAAAATATTAATGGAAATGAGCAGAACATGTGGCAAGAGAAAGCGAAGAAAAGTGGGCAAAGGGTAAGTATATACAATAGCGACCAAGAGCGTATAGGTAAACGAAGCATGGAAAGATCGCAAAAGAGATGGATCGAAGACGTTAAAGCAAAGGCAGGAAGAAACTGGCACCAGAGAGCTCAAAACAGGCAAATATGAAAGACATAAGAGTAGGCCTATGTCCAGGACTGAACCATAAGAGGCTGCTAAAGAAAATTTGATTTGATTTGATTTTTGAAGTTATACTTCTTTAGGCACATTGGGAGTAAATGTATATGTGCGCGAATTCATCAAAATCTTGGTCCTGGGCGCAGCTTAAACGTTATACGTCCTCTGATTGAGTAACTACAATGACCTGTCAACAATTGTTCAATATATCGGTTATTTTATTAATACGTCAATGGTTATGAGTAAACAAATTGTGTGTATATTAGTTTTTATTGTTGTGAGGACAGAGACAAAAAGCAAGTTTATAATTGTAGTGACTTTTTCAATAGTTTTTAAAAGCAACAAATAATTGTATTGTTTTAGTATTGTGATTACATGTATTGTGTATTTAGTGTTGTGATAAAATTACATACCTATTTGGAAAATGTACCTAACTAGTAGGTAATGCTTTAATTTACATAATTTGATTACCAACAAAATTTCTACCAATATTCACCTAATATATTGCTTTTTTAGTCTATATTTTGTTGTATTTTAAGATTTTAATTCCACAAGAATCAACTATTTGATTAAACTAAGAGAATAAGCAACTGCCAAAAAAGTTTAAAACGTGTAGTTGATATATATTTCCCACATCATTCATATGTCTCGGTAGCTAAATTCTGCGTGCTGTGAGTTCAAAATCTAACAACCTGATAGACGCAGGTTCAATCCCCAATGCAAATTTTTATTTTTTATACATTTTATGATTGTAAGTATATTTATTATATTTCTTTTTTCAGAAAATACGTATTTAGTTAAAATTGTTGTCAACAATTATTGTTCAGAAACCATTTCTTTGTTTCATTTTTCAATGTGTTTGCGTGTGTTTTATTCTTTTATCTTTTTAATTTTTGGTATTGTTTTAATAAAATTTTTTGGAAAGTATTAAAATTGTTTTAATATTTAAAGATTTCGTTGAAATCATATAATAGAAGTATAACTTCTTACGTGCGTACAAAGTACACACACATTCTTTTTTTTATTTCGTTCTTGTTTTCTTAACGTGTTAATAGATTAGCCAATTACGTTGACAACAAAAATTCATAACACTGATTTAATTACCACATACAAATTAAAAACATCTGTAAAACTGTATAAAAATATTTTGCAATTTTATAATTACTCCGAAAATAATAAGTAAATATAAATAGGTAGTAAAACTGTTGCTCTAGAGTTAAAAACAAGGTTGGATAATTAAAATTTTTATCTGCGGCAACAAATATTGGTTATTTAACGACCAAAAATTAAATATAATAGTAAAATATTGAATAACATTATAAACATAGATTGCTCTGTCTGTGATCAACATATACACGACAAATTTCTCTATTTTAACCTTCCGATAACCAACCTTTTTTTGTTACACGGATGACCAACGGGGGTAAAAAATGACCCCAAGTCAAAAATGACAATTGACAGAAAAATTAAGTTGTTTTAAGAAATAAAATAATGTATTAGTAATTTTAATATTAGTATTGTATCAATAATAAATAATAAATAAGCATTAGTAAAACATATTTTAATCACAACTGAACCAAAACAGGAATCATCATTCTGAACATAGAACTAAAGAAATTTTAAAATTTCTGAGTATTTTAAAAGGTCACCAGATGGCAATCAGCTACTCCACCCCATCCTAAAATCCCACACCATGACAGGTGCCTGTCAATTATAAGTCCTAAATATTTTATGTACTCTACTTTAAGTATTTGTTGTTTTTTCTTTATTTTTAATGAATTAAAAGTTGGCAGAGAATTTTTATATATTGCAAAAGGTATATATTTAGTTTTTTCATAATTTAATGGTTTGTTTATTGGCAACCATGTTTTTATAATTTTGAAGTCTTGTTCTGCTATTAGTCCAGAAAGCCACTGCGCATCCGCTAGGAAAAATATTCTAATTCGGATTTTTTGCACAATCTTACTCAAAAAGGACCCCTTTTAACAAATTTGCATGTTGCCAGGACCAAGATTTGGTCAAAATTTTTTTAAACGTTTTTTTTTTGTTTTTTCCTAAAATTATTTTTTTTGGCATGGAAATAAGTTTTTTTAGGTTTTTTGGATCATTTCAAACAGAAAAGGTCTTTAATGACTTTTCTCTAAAATTGATAGTTTTTGACATATAAGCGATTAAAAATTGAAAAATTGCCAAATCGGCCATGTTTAACCCTCAAAAACTATGTGAAAAACTGAAAATTTGAATGTTGCCAAGGTAAGTTAATGTAAATTCTTTAAACATCGGTTGATGAAATGCCGAAGAGTTTTTTGCAATACAATATTCAAAACTCCTTTGTTTTTTAATTGCTAATCAGGCGTGCGCGACATTATTTTCCACCGTTGCATGTGTATACAGTATGGTGCAAATGAGAGAAATAAATTAGTTATTTCGTAAACCGGCGATTTTAAAGAAAAATCCCGAAACAGGTCGATTTTTATTTTTAAATTATGATATTGTGGCATATATGGTATACTAGTGACGTCATCCATCTGGGCGTGATGACGTAATCGATGATTTTTTTAAATGAGAGTAGGGGTCATGTGACAGCTCATTTGAAAGGTTTTCCAATTCTCTATTCAGTAATATAAACATTTACATAATTACTTATACAGGGTGTCCAAAAATTTTTTATTAAATTAAATTATTTGACAAATTGACAAAAAATTAAATTATTGGACACCCTGTATAAATAATTATGTAAATGTTTATATTACTGAATAGAGAATTGAAGAACCTTTCAAATGAGCTAGCACACGACCCCTATACTCATTTAAAAAAATCATCGATTACGTCATCACGCCCAGATGGATGACGTCACTAGTATACCATATATGCCACAATATCATAGCTTAAAAATAAAAATCGACCAGTTTCGTGATTTTCCCTTAAATTTGCCGGTTTACGAAATAACGAATTTATTCCTTTCATTTGCACCATACTGTCGGTGAAAAATAGTGTCGCGCACGCTTGATTAGCAATTAAAAAACAAAGGAGTTTTGAATATTGTATTGCAAAAAACTCTTTGGATTTCATCAATCGATGTTTAAAGAATATCTACTTACCTTGGGAACATTCAAATTTTCAGTTTTTCACATAGTTTTTGAGGGTTAAAAATGGCCGATTTGGCAATTTTTTCAATTTTTAATCGCTTATATGTCAAAAACTATCAACTTTAGAGAAAAGTCATTAAAGACCTTTTCTGTTTGGAATGATCCAAAAAACCTAAAAAAATTTGTTCTATGCAAAAAAAAAATAATTTTAGGAAAAAAACAAAAAAAAAAACGTTTAAAAAAATGGTTGACCAACTGTTGGTCCTGGCAACATGCAAATTTGTTAAAAGGGGTCCTTTTTGAGTAAGATTGTGCAAAAAATCCGAATTAGAATATTTTTCCTAGCGGATACGCAGTGGCTTTCTGGACTATATAATTTTAAGATCTTCCCAATTATCTGCCTTATAAAAAATTGCAGTGTCATCAGCAAAACTAATTATGTTTCCAACAGTTTTTAATTTGAGCATGTCATTAACATAGAGTGTAAAAAGTAGAGGAGCTAATACGGTCCCTTGCAGTACGCCATAATTAATTACTTCAGAATCACTTTTGACACCATCAATTTCTACAAATTGTTTTCTATCAGTTAAGTAACTTTTTATTAATGTCAAAACCCGTCCTCTCAGACCATACTTCTCAAGTTTTTTCAACAATATCTCGTGACTACTCGTGAGATATCGTGTCAAACGCCTTAGAGAGATCGACGAATATGCATAAACTACGTTTATTAGACTCAAAAGCTTCTTTGTGATGATACTTTACAAATAGCATCTTGTGTCGATTTTCTTTCTGTAAAACCGTATTGGCAATCCGATACTATAGTAAACCTATCCAAAAAACTTACTAATCAATTTTTTTAAATTTTTTCAAATAGTTTGAAAAAAACAGACAACAAAGAGACTGGGCCTCGATTTTTCACCCTTCGCTTCGTTATCGAACGTATTCGCTTCGTATCTGTTTAGTATACGAAGCGTATACGTTCGATAACGAAGCGAAGGGTCAAAAATCGAGGCCCTGGTCTTAGTCTAGGCGCCAGAGGGGTCACCGTGTCATATTCAATTCTGATGGACAAACTCAACGGTTTCTTATGGATTTTTGGCTGCTGATTACGAATTTCGAGGGGGGATTTCGATCCGAGTGGTCAAAAAATTGTTATAAACAATTTAATTGTTTATAAATTGTTTATAAGGCTCTGGCTCATAAACTAAAAGAGATAAAAAAAATGTTTCACATAAAATTTGTTCCTTAGTAAAAAACGAAGAAAAAACCGTTTACTAAACTTAAATCTAACAATTAGAACTCAAGATATTGTAAAATTAGTGCACAATGCAAATTGCAAATTGCAAAATAAGTATTTTTCGAAGCTTTATCGATCGTAACTCGGCTTCTACGCATGCAAATAAGTCTTAGAAGGTGTCGTTAATTAAAGCTTAATTAACAGGCTTCCAAACAAAGTTTGTTAAATTACTTGATCTTCATTTGTTTTAAAGTTATACCCGTTTGAAGTTACAATTTTCTTAAAAATATTGTACATTAATTTGTTTATAAGGGTTTCAAGCAAATTTGAGCTATAAACATTTATACTTTAATGAACAATAATGATAGAAAAACTCAAAAGGAACAATTTGAGGTTACGAAAATGTTCATAAGTTTATTTTTGGCCAAGATGTCGATATTTTAATGGCGCGCGCTATGAGGCGCAAGATCGGCTCACCGCGTAAAGGTTTACGCGCTAACTTCTCGATGCAAATTATAATTTCTATGTATACATACGTTATCTTCATTTTTCATTTTTGAAGATCCTAATAAAATTTTATCATTTAATTCTTATAATTAAATCATCATACTTTACCTCGTATCACCTTTCATTCTATTTACATTGTCTTCTATTTTTTGCACTAAATGAGAAAAAAACATTAAAAACTAATATTTCAGAAGTGTAACTAAAAAGTAAGTTGATATTATTTATTAATACTATTTTTACAAACATTTTTTTCATGCATCTGCAAATCTGCATAGAGATATACAGGGAATATCAGCTTTTTTACATCTGCATAAGTTCTTAGCGAAATTTTAACAGTTACATGGTGGTACAAGTCTGTTCTTGTAGGCAGTAAAACTAAAACTTTTTGAGGCTTCAGGGTCTAGTTATCTATATGATATCCATATAAAGTGGATCTAGTTCTTTTGCAGCATCATCAAGGCCCGTCAATTGCGTGTATGCCGCCACATCATAAATGCTCGTTTTATATGCAATGCTGATGCTGCAAAAGAACTCGATCCATTTTTATATGGATATCACATATTGGCTCATTTTCATGCGTAGAAGCCGAGTTACGATCGATAAAGCGTCGAAGAATACATACTTACTTGACTGTGAGCCAATCTTGCGCCTCATAGCGCGCCATTAAAATATCGACATCTTAGCCAAAAATAAACTTACGAACATTTTCGTAAGCTCAAATTATTCCTTTTGAGTTGTTTTATCATTATTGTTAATTAAAGTATAAATGTTTATAGCTGAAGTGTGCTTGAAACCTTTATAAACAAATTAATGTACAATTTTTTTAAGAAAATTATAATTTCAAACGGGTATACCTTTAAAACAAATGAAGATCAAATAATTTAGCGAACTTTGTTTGGAAGCCTCTTAATTAAGCTTTAAAAGGACACCTTATAAGGCTCATTTGCATGCGTAGAAGCCGAGTTACGATCGGTCAAGCTTCGAAAAATACTTATTTTGCAATTTGCATTGTGCACTAATTTTACAATATCTTGAGTTCTAATTGTCGGATTTAAGTTTAGTAAACGATTGTTTCCTCGTTTTTTATTAGGGAACAAATTTTGTTTGAAACATTTTTTTTATCTCTTTTAGTTTATGAGCCAGAGCCTTATAAACAATTAAATTGTTTATAATAATTTTTTGACCACTCGGATCGAAATACCCCCTCTAAATTCGTAATCAGCAGCCCAAAATCCATAAGAAACCGTTGAGTTTGTCCATCAGAATTGAAAATGACACGGTGACCTCTATTTGGCGCCTAGACTATCTGTAGTTAATCACGTCTTCTTTATTTCCTGTTTTAAACAGAGGTTTGATTTTGCCTATTTTCAGACATTTTGGAAAGCAACCATCCTGAAAATATGCATTAATGAGAAAAGTTAAAGGAGTAATAATTTCTTCCTTAATTTGTTTGATGGTTTGTGCCTTGATCCCATCCCAGCCAGGAGATTTTTTTGTTTTTTAAAGATTGTATTGCATTTACCACTTCTTTTGGTCAACGAGATACAAGTACATGCTGCTTTCTATCCTATCTATTTCCTCAATCTGGTCATTACAAATGTGAATTTTTTGTGCATACTTTTGTCCTAATGTACTGTAATGTGTATTAAGTTCATTTGAAATTTCTTTTCTGTCAGTTATTATTTCTCCTGTTTTGGTTTTAACCGATTCAATTTTTGAATTTCCTTTTCTTTTTCCGCACAATGAATTAATTACATTCCAAAGTGATGAAGAAGAGCTCTTATTTTTTTCAATTCGTTGTTTTGTATAATTTCTTTTTGCAGTTTTAACTAAAAGTCTTAATTTATTTTTATAGTCTGTATATCGTTGTTTTTTTAAGTTATCTGAGGGATCTTGGATTAGCTGATCATACAATCTATGTTTTTCATGTACAGACTTTTAAAGTCCCTCTGTCATCCAATCTTTTTTAAAAGTGGTTTTTAGATCATTTCTTGTTAAAATAATTGTATTTTTGTTTATTGAATTTAAAATTTTGTCGATGAAAAGTTGTACCGCTTCATTTTTATTTGTTTCATTGTAAATATCCAACCACCTTTCCTGCTTCAAATTGTTTTTTAGATTTTTGTAGTTGATGTATTTCTTTATTATTATTTTGTTTTCTTTGGTTTGTTTATTACCAAAGATAAATGGACAACACGTCTTAAACAAATGAACCAAACAGCGAAATTAACGAAGCATTTGAAACAGAAAAAATACCATCTGCTAGTTAACGTCAATAATAACAATCAAACTAAATGAAACTGAAACATAGAAAGATCGTGGCGAAAGGCAGAATAATAACGTAACCAATAGAAATATGTAACTTAATATAACGAAGATTCAGAAACAAAAGGAAAAGATACTTTGAAGATGCGGTTTTGTAAGCCGGTTCTTCGTTTTGAACGCAGATTGATAAATTATTATTATTTTTAATGAAAACTACAAAGCCCAACAAAGAGTTTAATAGTGGAAATATAAAAGTCAACCGGATATCCTGTGTTTATGCAGTAGGTCAAACAAGTCAATACCTATGAAATATAAAGGAATGCATAAAATAATAAATAGTTTATTTCCTGACCGTGAATTTTTAAGAAGAAACTTTTTTTATTCCTAGGTTTGTCGGTCTGATAAAATAAAGTGTTAAACACTTTATTTTATCAGACCGACAAACCCAGGAATAAAAAAGTTTCTTCTTGAAATAATAAATACTACAAAATGTCTTCAATATATATGCATAATAAAAAAATTACTTCTATTGTATAATATAGATGATTGTATGACGGATTATCATTTTTAACATCAAACAGCTGTGAGAAGCAAACTTTATAAAGTGCAAAAATTTGCACTCACGTTGAACAACCCTCTCTCTTTAAGACGCAGAACTCGTTTTTTTCTTTTTAAGACGAATATTTTTAAAAATTTTGAAATCAAATAGAAATTAATAAGTAAATTAAGAGAAGAAAGCCTAAATTATCTTCAAATTTTTTTTATGGGGTGGTAAATATTACTACCAGTGAGCATCTGAGCATTTGCCATCAGCTACAAATCACTTGTAAAGATTTCTACGCTACATCTACACCCTAAAACAAAAGTTGTAAAAAGGAAAAACATTTATTTTAAACTTTATTAATAATGATAGATAAATATAATATAATGGTAAATCACATTTTTGGTCCTCTTCTATTTCTTATTTAAACTACAGTTAGCACATCTAAGGTAAGTGCCAGTAATTTTGGGTCAGTTTTCTTAGACCACTTGAATTCCGATTTTTTGGAAGATAAAACATCCACATGGTCCTTGTTATTATTTACTTCTAGCTCCAAGTCACTGTCAGATACGTATGCTTCTTTTTATGAGCATTTTTCAGTGCGTCACAAATGATAGAAAAAAAGGTAAGTCCGTGATAATATACATTTTAGTGACATGACATTTTAGTTAAATCTGACAGTGTCACATTTTATTTGCAATTTGGCATAAAATCAAATCAGTTGTGTTTATTGCATTTATAAAATGGTATTTTCTTTGATTTGTATAGTCTTATAAATTGTTCAGATTATATTCGTAGATATATTATATAATTCGCAAATTATTTTATTTTCGATTATGGCGCCATCTATTGACAACTAGAATAAATGTTATAAATGTCACCGATGAAATGTAATCACCGACGTGCGTTTTTTTCTGTCACATACAATTTAATGCGTTAGAAAGAAATCGAAAAACTGTGACGCACTGAAAAATCCTCATGAGAAAAAGCATATGTAGGTTTTTATCTTCTTAGTATAAAACGCTTCGGCAGAATAATAAAGATCTAAAACTGAATCTTCAGAATCTTCATCAACCCTACCTTGTAAATCGAAAGTTGAATGAGTTTGTTGATAATATTCAAGTTTGTTTGATGTTACAGCAATATTTTACCTTAAACTGCAAGCAATATTTGTGATTGAATTAGATCTCGAGTTGCACTTAGCCAAAGAGAGTACAAGGGAAATGTTGTCTTCCTATCAAAATCACCTCCATATGTCAGTAGTAAATTATCATCATAGGTATCATCCATGCCTTGATATATATAGTCTTTCAGTTGTTCTGCAGTGAGAAGCGGTTGCCCTTATCTTTTCTTCGTATTTTTCCTCACGGAAAAAATTTAAATTCACCCAGAACATCTCTTTGCAAAAAATATCTCATTTTCATCAATCAATAATACTTACCTTTTATTATGGCAAAACGGTTTTCAGACTATATTTTACACCACTAAATTTTTTATTATACCATAATCCAATGAATAAACTAATGTAAAACTAGAATAAATTAAATGAAGTAAAAACAGACGCACTCGCAATCATTTATTGTTTAACTTCCGACGACCGGTTTCGCTCTCTATAATATGCAGAGCATCATCAGGCCAACGGTTACAAGTAAACTAAATGATGCTATTAGAAGGAGTTATTTCTATAGTCTTCAATAACATGATTTATTGCTCAAGTAATTACGCTAATAGGGATTTAATTGGATAGACGGACAATGCTGCATAGGTTAACAAGTATATGGGCAAGTTCTTGAGGGTAGAGAGGAAAGTGGCGAATGACAGCAAACAAATCTGTGTTTTATATTTTGTTTGAAAAATGGAATAAAAAGTGATGTCATCTATTTAATTTTTAATATGTAACAGTATTAGAATAAATTACTACAATATTAACACCAGTAAAGTACCCTACATGAATGCTCACTGGTAGCTTTACCGCTCAACGAGTCGTGTGGTGTCTATTTTTACCAAAGATCCTTTTCAATAGTACTAGTTCAGAGAAATAAGGAAAAAAATATCCTGTTGGTGACACAACCCCCTCCAGGCCGAATCCAAATTTTTTGAGTAGTATGGACATCTATCTTAATAACCTATATGTTTCCTGCAGCATTTTAAACAAATTTGAGAGTAAGAAACTCATAAATCGTATAAAAAATGTCTATCCTTATTGGTTGCTTAGAAAATTGCAAAATAAATAATAAATTTTGAGTTTTTATAAATATTCATAACTTATGTAAATATTAACTTAGAACGTTCTTATTAAACGGAATGCTGAGACTTCTGGTGCTTTAATCATACCCTAAATTTCAAAGCAATTGGTCAAATAGTTTAAAAGGTATATTTGTTTATCCCAAATTAATTTTTTTTGCAACGCTATAAGTCAGAAAATAATGAAGTTACACTAATAGTTTGGATAGTTTATGAAAGAAGAAGATTTATACTATTAATTTAATTTAAAAAAAATGCAAACAATAATTCTAAATACTGCAAAATTATTTTGCAAAATCATGTGAATTAAAAAAAGGGGGGGCTAACTTCGTCCCTAATTGTCCTAGGACAATTGTTTTTCTTTTCAAATGTGTATTCAGTCTTTTCAAATATGAAAAAATAATTTTTTTACGGGTAACGGTTAAAAAGTTATTCTAATTGTTTATAAGTAAGCAAAAAATCGACGTGTTTTTGCAAAATAATTTTACACTGTTTAAAATTACTTTTTGTCATTTTTTTTTTAATTAAGTTACGAGAATAAATGTTCTTCTTTCATAAACTGTCCGAAGTCTTGCTGTAACCTCATAATTTTCTGACTGATAGTGTTGCAAAAAAATGAATTTGGGATAAACAAATTAAATAACTTTTAAACTATTTGACCAATTGCTTTGAAATTTAAAATATAATTTAATCACCAGAAGTCTCAGCAATTCGTGTAATAAGAAGGTTCTAAGTTAATTTTTACATAAGTTATGAATATTTATATAAACTCAAAATTTATGATTTATTTTGCAATTTTCTAAGCAACCAATAAGGATAGACATATTAAGCGAAGGCCATATTGAAATTTTTTTAGGCCATTTATGAGTTGCTTACTCTCAAATTTGTTTAAAATACTTAACTTTTTGGCTATAGACGAAAAAAGCGAAAATTTACCGTTGTTTTATCTTCATTTGTTTATAACTATGTATATCATCAAAATCGGCTGCAGGAAACATAAAGGTTATTCATATAGATGTCCATACTACTCAAAAAATTTGGTTTTGGCCTGGAGGGGGATGTGTCACGAGAAAAATCTTATTTCTCTGGACTATACTGTTTATCTTTAGACTCTAGTATCGATTTTTCCAGATTGGAAAAATAACCTTTAACAACAGTGGTAAATATAGCTACCATTGACACTTAAAGAGTTAAGCTAGGCTTATCTTACAATTTGAGAAGTAAGATAACAGCATATTGCATAACTAATGTCAGGACTGCAGCACCAGGATGATGATTTCTGATCTTTTACAGCAACCCATCAATTTATTGGAGTTTTGTAGAATGTCTTCTTATTTTATTTTTACTTTATCGTGGCCTTATTCTACAGTTTGTTCTGAATGCGCTTGATGTGTAGATAAAGAAACAGATTAAATTACAACGTCATACTTTCCGTAAAAACAATTCATTATTTTCTTCGTATAACTAAGAAACAAATATGCAATTATGAATCAATCAATAAATTCAATTATTTCCAGACTTGCAGATAACCCAGATTTGATGTGTCAATAATATGTATTTATATATTATAGAACTTGTTACGTCTGGTCAATTCTTGGTATTAAATAATCATTTCCTTCTTATTAAATATACAATTAATGTGTTTTTTATAATTTGTTAATGACAATTTTTTAGTTATACCGGGTGTCCACTTATATTTTCCCCCATTTTAACTGCCTATAACTTCTAAACGGCTTAAGATAGAAATATGCGGTTTTCGATGAAATGTTTTATTTTAGTAAAAGTTTTGTCTGAATGGATTGAATTTTTTATATCGCTTTCAAATACGAAAAGAAAAATGGCGGATTTTTGAAAAAAACGTTGTTGACTTTTTTTTAATGGAACACCCAGTATATTTTTTTGTGAATTGAAAGAAAGGTCATTCACCTATCTAGCGATATAAAGTTTTTCAAAATCGGTTGTCAAATCACTGAGTAATTAATTTTTAAAATGAGCGGTGCAACGTGGATATCACATACCTAAATAACATAACTAAGCAAAATATTATGTTATGTGATTTCCACATTGCATCTTTCATTTTAAAAATTATTTGCTCAGTCATTTGACAACCGATTTTAAAAAATTTAAAATATATAAACGGTAAATGACTTTTTCAAGCTACAAAAAAATATACTGGGTGTTTCAATAAAAAAAAGTCAACAACGTTTTTTTTCCAAAAATCCGCCATTTTTTATTTAAAAGCGACATAAAAAATGGTCATTTACCTAAAAACCTGAAAAAACGGTCATTGCCCTATCCAACGATATAAATTTTTTTAAAATCGGTGGTCAAATGACTGAGCAATTAATTTTTAAAATGAGAGATGCAATGTGGACATCACAACATAATATCAATTTGCTTAGTTATGTCATTTATATATTATGTGATATCCACGTTGCACCTCTCATTTTAAAAATTAATTACTCAGTGATTTGACAACCGATTTTAAAACACTTTATATCGTTGGATAGGTGAATGACCTTTCTTTTAATTTACAAAAAAATATACTGGGTGTTCCATTAAAAAAAAGTCAACAACGTTTTGAAAATCCTCCATTTTTCTTTTCGTATTTGAAAGCGATATAAAAAATTCAGTCCATTCAGACAAAACTTTTACTAAAATAAAACATTTCAGCGAAAACTGCATATTTCTATCTTGAGCCGTTTAGAAGTTATAGGCAGTTAAAATGGGGGAAATATAAGTGGACACCCGGTATTTTACTCTAGTTACAGTCTAAGAGCTAGTGAACCCTCCGACTAACGGTCTTCCTGTAAGGCTAGAAATTTGTATAATGATAATTCATAGCACACCAAGGCTAAAAACCATGACCTGGCAGGCATCAGCCCTGCACGTGTATCTACCAGGTGAATCTAAAAGTGCAAATTAGGGGGTAAAATAAACTTTCTCCTGTAAGGTTTAAATTCAAGTATGTGTTTGAGTAAGTCATTTAGAAGAAATGTGTACAATGACAGGCAATTCTGAACAGCATAAGACCTTGCCAGGCGAGGGGAAAGATTAGGGATTTTTCCTAAAATTATTCTTTTTGCATCGAACCTTGCGTTTTTATCCCTGAATCGGGCATTTAACTGAAAGTTTCAATCTTGCCAAGGTAGGTAGATATTCTTTAAACATCGATTGATGAAATCCCGAAGAGTTTTTTGCAATACAATATCGAAAACCCCTTTGTTTTTAATTGTTAATCAAGCGGGCGCGACACTGTAGTATTAAGTGAGCACGTTTGAGTTTGCATAAATTCATTATCCCGAGAATGGGCAAATTTGAAGAGAAATCCTCAGATAGGTCGACTTTTATTTTTAAATTAGGATTTTTTGGCATATATATATAATACTAGTGACGTCATCCATCTGGGCGTGATGACGTAATCGATGATTTTTTAAATGAGAGTAGGGATCGTATGATAGCTCTTTTGAAAGGTTATTTAATTCTCTATTCAGTAATATAAACGCTAACATAATTATTTATACAGGGTGTGCAAAATTTTTTTCTTTTTGTGTAAATTAATTTAATAAAAAAAATTATTTTGTACACCCTGTATAAATAATTATGTGAGTGTTTATATTACGGAATAGAGAATTAAATAACCTTTCAAATGAGCTATCACACAATCCCTGCTCTCATTTAAAAAAAAATTAAAAAAAATCATCGATTACGTTATCACGCCCAGATGGATGGCGTCACTAGTATTATATATACATTAGGGTGGTGCGAAAAAAGTCAAGTTGAAATTCCGTATCGCCATAGTGCGGAAAAGTTGCGATTGGTAATTACAAGAAAAACAAAAAAATAATTATTCAAATCGGACTTTATCTTCCGATCCCGCAACGGACCTAAAGATTATGAAAACAAATGAAATTTTAAATTTCTTTCAAAAATTTTTATTTATCCTTCGAGTACGTTTTGTTTATCGCTATAGTAAAATTTATTTAGACTTTGCATGGTTGAGTACTAAAAAAAATTGTTTTACGCCTTTAGCGGATATTTTCCGATCCTGCAAGGTCAATCAAAATCTATAAAAAATTGAAATTTTTGATGATTTTGAAAAATTCAAAAACATTTAGTTATCTAATTTTTTTGTTACATTGTGAAGCTCTTCGCTTGTTTAAATATTGTATGACAATATTTAAACAACTCAGATCTCAAAACGAGGGGGTGGTTGCACTTCTAGCTCCACACGCACCCTTGTCTCCAACCAACCAATGAGTGTGTGTTTTTTACATTATTTACATATGTATATTTCTTTTTCATCTGTTTTTGTGTCCAGCTCCCAAACACCAAATTTGCATCGTGATTTCTTGATAAAATCTGACAGCATGGACCTTGATTTAAGTGTTATCCTGATGCATCCATCTCTTGATTGAGGCCCACATACATTAGCATTAGACGATGCTTCCGTGGCCAACTTAGACACCGCTCATCACCTGGCTTCTGGCAGGGATAATTTTGTACATACATTCCAGTCTTACATGTCGCCCGGTGTAATACAGGGAGTTATATCTTCATTTTAAACTCTTCGAGGAAGTGGTGGAGAAGATATTTTTGCATCACCCCAGTCTATTATTTTAGTTTAGTCTGTGCTTCAAAATTTCAAGTAGGGAGAAAGGAAACACATTATAGAGAGCTTGGGCCAAGAAGAGTGTTAAAAGCCGGACAGCCTAAGGCCAAGGACAAAAGTATTAGAAATTTCATCCCCCCTACTTTAAATTTTTAAGCACAGGACTACACTGAAATAATATACTGGCATGTTACAAAACTGTCTCCTCCACCAGTTCTTCGAAGAGTTTCAAATGAAGATATAACTTCTTGCATTACATCGGGAGACATGCCAGACTGGAATGTACAAAACTATCCCTGCCACATGCAAGCTGACGAGCGCTGTCTAAAGTTGCCCACGGAAGCATCGTCTAATGCTAATGTATGTGGGCCCCAATCAACAGATGGATTCATCAGGAAAACATTTAAATCAAGGTCCATGCTGCCAGATTTTACCAAGAAATCACAATACAAAGTTGATGTTTAAGAACTGGACACAAATAGATAAAAAAGAAATTATAAGATAATATAAGAAGAATACTTATGTAAATAATGTAAAAAACACACACTCATTGGTTGGTTGGATAGAGGGTACGTGTGGAGTAGAACTGCAACCACCCCCTCGTTTTGAGATCTGAGTTGTTTAAATATTGTCATACAATATCTAAACAAGCGAAGAGCTTCACAATGTAACAAAAAAATGAGATAACTAAATGTTTTTGAATTTTTCAAAAGCATCAAAAATTTCAAATTTTTATAGATTTTGATTGACCTTGCAGGATCGGAAAATATTCGTTAAATGCGTAAATCAATTTTTTCTACTACTCTACCATGCAAACTGTAAATAAATTTTACTATAGCGATAAATAAAACGTACACAAAGAATAAATAAAAATTTTTGGAAAAAAGGTAAAATTTCATTTTTTTTTTTTTCATAATCTTTAGGCCTGTTGCGGGATCGGAAGATAAAGTCCGATTTGAATAATTCTTTTTTTGTTTTTCTTGTAATTACCAATCGCAACTTTTCCGCACTATAGCGACACGGAATTATCAACTTGACTTTTTTCACACCACCCTAATATACATATGCCTAAAAGTCCTAATTTAAAAATAAAAATCGACCTGTCTGAGGAGTTCTCTTCAAATTTGCCCATTCTCGAGATAATGAATTTATGCAAACTCAAACGTCCTCACTTATACTACAGTGTCGCGCCCGCTTGATTAGCAATTAAAAAACAAAGGGGTTTTCGACAATGTATTGCAAAAAACTCTTCGAGATTTCATCAATCGATGTTTAAAGAATATCTGCCTACCTTGCCAACATTGAAATTTTCAGTTAAATGTCCGATTCAGGGTTAAAAATGGCCGATTTCGCAATTTTTAATCTCTTATAATATGTCAAAAACTATTAACCTAAGAGAAAAGTCACTAAAGACCTTTTCTGTTTGGAATGATTCAAAAAATCTTCAAAAAACTTTGTTCGATGCAAAAATAATAATTTTAGGAAAAACCCCTAATCTTTCCCCTCGCCTGGCAAGGTCTTATGCTATTCATAATCGCCTGTCATTGTACACATTTCTTCTAAATGACTTACTCAAACACATACTTAAATTTAAACCTTACAGGAGAAAGTTTATTTTTTCCCTAAACTATGCACTTTTCGATTCACCTGGTAGACACACGTGCAGGGCTGATGCCTACCAGGTCATGGTTTTTAGGCTTGGTGTGCTATGAATTATCACTCTACAAATTTCTAGCCTTACAGGAAGACCGTTAGTCGGAGGGTTCACTAGTTCTTAGACTATTATTCTTCTTCTTGTATACAGGGTGTCTGCGTAACTTTGCACCATATGGGAAACTTTTTTAATATCAATTTTACGAAAAAAAGTCATTCTTTATAAAGTGCTCTGCATAGTCTAAAACCTAAGGTGCAATCATCAGATATCAAATTTTGTCAACAGTATACGAGGTATGTCAAAAAATATTAAGTTCGCTCAAGAGCAAATTACCTTTATATTTAAAAATATCAAAAAAATTTATTATGAAAAGTTATTTGTAATTAAAAACCATATTCAAATATGCAATAACAGCCATCTACGAGAAAAAAAAATTCTGAGATTTTCCTAAATTACTGATTCCGAACATCATTTTTATTTATTAGACCTGTAATAACTCTTTTATTAATAATTTTAGGAAAAAAGGTATTCTTCATAAAAATCTGTGCATGGTCTAAACCTCAAGATGCAACCATCAGTTATCCAAGTTTGTTAATTTTATACGAGGTGTATCAAATAATATGAATTTAGAAAGAATTCTTTCTATATTCTTTCTAAATTCATATTATTTGACACACCTCTTATAAAATTATCAAACTTGGAAAACTGATGGTTTTATCTTGAGGTTTAGACCATGCACAGATTTTTATGAAGAATAAGTTTTTTCCTAAAATTATTAATAAAAGAGTTATTACATGTCTAATAAATAAAAATGATGTTCGGAATCGGCAATTTAGGAAAATCTCAGAATTTTTTTTTCACGAAGAAGGCTGTTATTGCGTATTTGAATATGGTTTTTAATTACAAATAACTTTTCATAATAAAATTTTTTGATATTTTGAAGTATAAAGGTAGTTTGCTCTTGAGCGAAATTAATATTTTTTGACATACCTCGTATACTGTTGACAAAATTTGATATCTGATGATTGCATCTTAGGTTTTAGGCTATGCAGAGCACTTTATAAAGAATGACTTTTTTTCGTAAAATTGATATTAAAAAAGTTTCCCATATGGTGCAAAGTTACGCAGACACCCTGTATAAGAAATTTTTCTAGTTCATTGGCGGTTGCTGCCTCTATAGAAGATTGTCACTCCATCTGATCGCTTGCGCGGTCAGCCGATACTTTTACCATGTGATGATTTGTCTCTTGCTATTTTAACGACTCTGTATCCGCCATTCTACTGATGTGATTGTTCCATCCTTTTTTTTCTGTTTAGTGTCCACTGTCCCTGTATATCACATTTTGTTCTGACCTCGTCACTACCTACCTATTCGGTCTCTCAGCGTGTATTCTGTACTACTTCTGAGTATTCTAATTTCTGCTGTTTACAGCATGGTCTGTATTTTGGCTCTGTCAGGTCTTGCTTCTGGTGCCTACGTCATTATTGATATGATACTGGCCTTCTAGATTCTTGATTTTATGTCATTGTTAATGTGTCGGTTACTCCATACTCCATATATTGGATTGACGTATCTTTCTAATCTATTTGCTCTTTTTACTTGATCTCTTAAGTAATAAGCTAGCGAGGTACTGGACCACTTTGGTCACTTATCCATCGACTCCTCAGATGTGGAAGGTGCAGATGTCCTGGGTTGACCTTGGGTTGCTGAACAACAAGTAAAAGAAGTTATCGTCAATGACCAGAGGGTTGTATGAAGTGCCACTTATCGCTTGATCTCTTCTTCTTTCCCGAAGAAGTGATCAACAATGATCAGAGCGTTATGAGAACTGGTCGCTTATCTCTAGATCTCTTCTTCTCCCCCGAAGAAGAGTTTTTTTCTATTTATTGTTTGTCACCTTCAAGATATTTCCTGAAGAAGAGATCAACAATGACCGGAGAGTCGCTAAAGAAGTAAAAGAAGTGATCGCCAATGACCAGAGTGTTGTAAGAAGTGGCGCTTATCACTTGATGTAATCTAAATACTCGTGCAACGTGAAATCAATGCTTGAAACAAACGTGAGAAATAGATCAAGAAATGGTAGACCTTATTCAACGTATCACAAGTCAAAAATGGAGATCAGCGGGGCATGTTGTAAGAATGAAAGACGACAGGTGGCCAAAAAAATTCCTTGAATGGAGGCAACAGACCAGTGTTGCCAATCGGCGGATAATTATCCGATTTGCGTACCTTTTTGAGAGTTGTCGTATCTTCTTCGTATCTTTAAATAAATCGGATATTTGCGGATATTTTTCAGTGTATCTACCATCGACTAAAACTTTCTCATCCATATATTCCCAACACCAACAACACATTAATTTTGTTTGGTTCCACCTAAATTGTTATAAATAAATTTTTTGACAAAAGGGACATGTGCCGATTCTTTTGTTTAGAATTTAAATGCACAAGTGCATCCACTTAAGGCATACTAATCCAATTCAAATTTCAAAACCGTCTGCCGTCCGATGTTATTTATGAGTTTTTAGTTTGTCTTTAAACTTATGAAAGCTAATTCACGCACGATTTAGTTTTATTTTCATTTTATGTAGTGCAGTGCTTAAGTAATCGTTTCCAGATTTCTCGGACATGAGATGTAGTTAAATCTAGTTCTTTTTTGTAAAGTTCTATCAAATCTAATATCTTAAACAAAACCATTTCATCAAAACATGTTATACTTACCTAATTATATTTTTTATGATTTTTTTGAGGAATGTAATGGTACTATGCAGAAAAGAACTTTCTGGCACAGAAACGTCACTTTTCTGCACACTACTGTCAGTTATTCTGTGAGAAAATATTAAGTTTGTTAACATAAAATTGTGCAGAAAAATGCATTTGGAATATTGGTTGTAGAAAAATCTACTTATTTGAAATTAGTATTATCTAGATATCTACTAATTAACTCAAAAATCCTTCAAATTTTTTGCCTATAAAAATTATTTAGTCGGGCATTAACGTTGAACGCACCACGGGTATTATGGATAATAACTTTGATGCCTTAATAACTACAAGACTGTCAAATACATTTCTATTGTTTTAGTTGTAATAAATCTTTAGTTGTTAAGAGAGCGTAGGCGCAAAATTTCGGACCAATAATCTTTAAACGTATTCATTTTTTTCGAATCCTGAGAAAACTAATAAATATTTTTGAAAAATTTGAACGCAGAATGAAAGATTACATTATTACCGAGGGCTGAAAGTCCCTTAAAATAAACAAAATGTTTCTTTTGAATGAGATATTTGAAATTAAAAATCACACTTAATATTCTCTTTTGCTTTTACCCCTGTAACATATTAGAATAAAAATTATAGAAGTTTTCAGGGACTTTCGGCCCTCGGTAATAATGTAATCTTTCATTCTGCGTTTAAATTTTTAAATAATACTTATTAGCTTTCTCAGGACTCGAAAAAAATAATGCATTTTAAAAGCATTGACCAAAAATTTTGCGCCTATGCTATTAATGTAGATGTAGTTTATTTTGTATTGATTTATTTATTATTTATTTTTCCAGTACCTAGTTTTAGGTAGTTATTACGTTTTAATAAAATAGTATTTAAAAGTGATTTTTTTTACTTATTATAATGATAATAAATTAATATAACGATCCAAATAATGAAATATTTAGATTTATTTATTTATTTAGAATTTAACACTTACGATAATACAAAATACGAATAATATAATAATAGTAAGTAAATAGTATTTACGTATTACGTACATGAAATAGGTAATACATAATCACATACGAAATTTTCATCTATAAACGAAAATTTTTAAACTGTGAAATAGAGAATCCAGTAGATTAAAGGGCCGGTTGTTCGAACGCTAATCAGAAATGGAATCAACTGATCAGTATCAAATATTTAATTACTGTCAATGTCAACTTTGATTGGGTTGCTGAAAACATAATTGTTTACAATTATGAGATTAATTGATTAATTAATCAATTATTATGTTAATAATTGTTACGTTAATTGATAATTAATAATTAATTAATCAATCAATTATGTTAATTATCATAATAATAATTGATTACAATCGACAATCAACTGATTGGCGTACGAACAACGGATTTTGTTATTTAATGGTTGTTAAGGGGACTAAAAGAATAACATTGGCAACATTGATTTTAATAACAGAATAATTTTTGACCTAGTGTACCTTTTCGTGACAAATCGGATATTTTTTGAGCGATCATCGGATAATCTAGAAAAATGCGATTGGCAACACTGCAACAGACAGACAAGCGAAGCCAGGAAACTCCTAACGCGATGGACTGACTACTACAAAAGAATTGTTACTAATTGGATAGCAGAGGCGCAGAACAGAAATAGATGGACATATCTACGGGAACCTGTAGTTATCTACAGAAGCCTTCAAAGGGGACAAAGCAAGGTTGATTCATGATGATGGTGATCCCAAATTAAAACCCACTCAAATATACTTCTGTAACTTCCCACGTGACCATAAATATGTAGTTAAACTAGGACATTTTTACTGGAAGAAACTCTCCATTACATCAATTGAACACTTGAGCCTTTAAGAGATCTTCTTCTTCTTCAAGTGGCCTGTCCGTTGCGAACGTTGGCTATTAACATGGCAATTCTGATTTTAGTGATTCAAGTTCCCTGTTAATCCAGATATCAAAAAATTAAGAGGAGCAGCCAGGAAAATATTCCAACACGCGATCTCAGAGAACCCATATTAGTCCAGAAAGCCACTGCGCATCCGCTAGGAAAAATATTCTAATTCGGATTTTTTGCACAATCTTACTCAACAAGGACTCCTTTTAACAAATTTGCATGTTGCCAGGACCAAAAGGTGGTCAAAAATTTTTTAAACGTTTTTTTTGTTTTTTTCCTAAAATTATTTTTATTGCATGGAAAAAAGTTTTTTTAGGTTTTTTGGATCATTACAAACAGAAAAGGTCTTTAGTGACTTTTTTCTAAAAATGATAGTTTTTGACATATAAGCGATTAAAAATTGAAAAATTGCGAAATCGGCCATTTTTAACCCTCAAAGACTATGTGAAAAACTGAAAATTTGAATGTTGCCAAGGTAGGTAGATATTCTTTAAACATCGATTGATGAAATCCCGAAGAGTTTTTTGCAATACAATATTCAAAACTCCTTTGTTTTTTAATTGCGAATCAAGCGTGCGCGACACTATTTTCCACCGACAGTATGGTGCAAATGAAAGGAATAAATTCGTTATTTCGAAAATCGGCGACTTTAAGGAAAAATCCCGAAACAGGTCGATTTTTATTTTTAAGTTATGATATTGTGGCATATATGTTATACTAGTGACGTCATCCGTCTGGGCGTGATGACGTAATCGATGATTTTTTTAAATGAGAATAGGGGTCGTGTGGTAGCTCGTTAGAAAGGTTCTTCAATTCTCTATCAAGTAATATAAACATTTACATAATTTTTTATACAGGGTGCTATTCTACTTCTTTTTTTGTCAAATAATTTAATTTAATAAAGATTTTTTGGACACCCTGTATAAATAATTATGTAAATGTTTATATTACTGAATAGAGAATTGAAGAAACTTTCAAATGAGCTAGCACACGACCCCTATTCTCATTTAAAAAAATCATCGATTACGTCATCACGTCCAGATGGATGACGTCACTAGTATACCATATATGCCACAATATCATAACATAAAAATAAAAATCGACCTGTTTCGGGATTTTTCCTTAAAGTCGCCGGTTTACGAAATAACGAATTTATTCCTTTCATTTGCACCATACTGTCGGTGGAAAATAGTGTCGTGCACGCTTGATTAGCAATTAAAAAACAAAGGAGTTTTAAATATTGTATTGCAAATAACTCTTCGGAATTTCATCAATCGATGTTTAAAGAATATCTACCTACCTTGGCAACATTCAAATTTTCAGCTTTTCACATAGTTTTTGAGGGATAAAAATGGCCGATTTCGCAATTTTTCAATTTTTAATCGCTTTTATGTCAAAAACTATCATTTTTAGAGAAAAGTCACTAAAGACCTTTTCTCTTTGGAATGATCCAAAAATCCTAAAAAAAACTTTTTTCCGTGCAAAAAAAATAATTTTAGGAAAAAAACAAAAAAAAAACGTTTAAAAAATTTTTGACCCCCTTTTGGTCCTGGCAACATGCAAATTTGTTAAAAGGAGTCCTTTTTGAGTAAGATTGTGCAAAGAATCCGAATTAGAATATTTTTCCTAGCGGATGCGCAGTGGCTTTCTGGACTATATGAAACGAGTCCTTTGTACTCCAACACAGAGTATGGCATTAGTAAAAATAGAAAATAGAAAATAGACGGTTTCGTTTTGATTTAAATCTGTCGCCTGCCATCTACCGATAGCTGCTATTTCTAGGTCTACCTGTTGTCAAGGAGGCTATGCAAGAAGGCAAATTTACATCAAAACTTCCGTAGTTCTCGGTACAAAATAAAACTATTTATACCGTAGTAACGAAACCGTCTATTTTCTATTTTTTAATTCTGATTTTGCTTCCGGCACCTCTGAGTAGTTCGACTGATGTGAGCCCGAACCACTTCCGCAGATTTTGGAGCCACGAGTGTCTTCTTCTGCCTGGCCCTCGCTTACTGTCTATTTTCCACTGGACAATCAATTGCAGTATACTCTCTTTAGAGAGATCACTTTAGTTTATAAAATGTAAAATTTTATTTTACATGATAAAACAATTTATGTTGCACAACCAATTCCTCTTTTAAGTAAAAAGTACGACTTCCAATTCTCCTCTTCTCAAGATCACTTGTGTAGATCATCTCGCTTGTTTGTCTCGTGTGTATGAATGTGTGGAATGCCGTATTAGTGCGGTGCTAGTGGTGGTACTGGTATTTGCTGTCAGAAGTACCGCCCGCTGCACTCTTCCCGCACCACGCGGCGACTGTTTGTTTCTCAGAAATGCCAAACGCCACCAAGGAAGAACTCCAAAGGCTCTTTGGTTCAATATACTTCGATCGGATCGGTACATCGATAGCGCTTGGAGGTATTTATAAGTTAACGAAACTCAAACGATGACATAGGATAAAGAAAATGTTTGTTTATAGGTAGAAAAACTGGTAGAATTGTTTGAGATTGTTAAAAGAAGCATAATTAACAATTCAAATCTATAATATTAAATTTTTCAAAATTATTGTTTGAAAGAAATACACTTTAATTTTCGGTGTAGTCTCCCTGAACACCACCACACTCTTTCCGACAAGATTCCCTACAGGAAGAATCTCTAAGGGCTGCAAAATATGCTTCCACAGCCAGGGCCGCCGAGAGAGATGAGCGTGTGAAGCTAAGAGGCAGGGCCGCCGCTACCATGTGTGCAAAGTGTGCATCGCACACGGGCGGCCGATTATAGGGGTGGCCAAAAGCAGGCCACTGATGATAATATTTTTTTTAAAACGAAAATAAATTCAAAAAATTAAATAATAAACATCAGATAATTCTATGAACTCTAATATTCCACACAATCTTAACAAAAATGCCAGAAAATGTTATTTATTAGATATATGAACTGCCCTTTTGCAGCTGTAGTCATAAAGTAGTTCCGGGAATGCTTTTCAATTCAAAGTGGCTGGCGGTCTTCGGACGTTAAGATATTTTTATCTACGTGGTCCATATGCGATTTTACGCATAATTAACAATTAAAAAACAACGACCTACATTGAAGTTAGACCTGATCTCTCTTCAGAATATTGAAAATGAATGTTTAAACTTCAATTTAATTACTTGGCAACCTCAAAAATACTAATTTAGATATGCGTTTTTACTGATACTTTACTATAACTCGAAAACTATAAATTTTTACAAGATACCTTTCATATTTAGAATGACACAAAAAACCTAAAAAATATTTTTGGGAGCAAAAAGACTGTATTTGTTTAAAAAATTTGTTTCAACAATTTCTGCCCAAAAATTCCGCCTGGCACCCTTCATATTTCTTTAAAAGGGACATTTTTGAATAAGAATCCGCAAAGAAACCGAATCAGAAATTTTTTCAGACGGGAGCGGTCTCACCACATGGGCTAAAGTTGAAAAACTCAACCGCCGCGGTTCAAGTTAACATAGAAACAAATGCAACCGCTCAACATCATACACATGCAACCGCGACTTTTACGCGATTTACCTGCGTTTAAACTGCATTTGTACGAGGCCTTAGATAATATCTGTTAAATAGAATATCTAAATTTTACAAATTATTATTGTTATGTATCTCTTGCACATTTCTTTAAATACTAGTACCTATGTTGAAACGACTAAAGTGTTGGAAGGGGGCGGCAAATATTAAGTTGCACACGGGCGGCCAACACTTTTGCGGCGGCCCTGCTAAGAGGTGAAGAGCGGGCACCCGGCAAAATGTGAAGAGCGAAAAGATTGTTTAATTTTTATAGAAAAAAAATTCTCAATAATAAATAATAAGAAACATTTCAAATATAACTTTTATTAAATTTTGATTATATTTTTGTAATAATGAAAATATTTACAATACCAGTACTTTTCGAGTTTTTTTATTGGCAAAGATGTCTATAATTTTCGAAAAATCGCATGATTTTACCAAGTCATTCTCAATGCACAAAGTTGCTAGGCCAGTTAACCGATCCTTGTTTCATGGTAGATCTCATAGCATTTTTATGCGAAAAAGAAAACTAAAGGATCTTTTCCCTTTTGCGACTACCACCTGTAATGTGCAAAATATTCTTGACGCTATAATGACGTTAGGAAATAATGATTCCAATTGGGATGTTTAATTTTATTAAGTAAATCTATTGGAGAAAGTTGAGATTCACAAATATTCTCCTTGTATATCGCTCTATCGTCTTCTTTATAAAACTCGCGCAATACCTACATCATTTTTTTTAATATTCCTAATATCTTAATCTCAATCTTAATATTATCTTCATCTCAGAATGTCCATAAAATGTAAATAGCGAATGAATTTCAATTGCCGCATTAAATCTTCTGTTGTTGTTCTGTGGCATTTTTATGATTAACTATTTTTATGGGAAATAAGCCACAATTAAATTGAAAAAAATAATTTTATTAACGTTTCGACGCCCAAATCGGGTGTCGTCAAAATACAAAATGCTACTAAAATAAACAAAAATGTGTTAATTAAAAATTAAATCTTCTGGTTAAGTTGCTTATACAATCTATGACAATATTAAATATTTCACAGCGAAATATTGCGTCGGGCTCAAAATTATCAGTCGCCTCAATAGTTCGGAGAAATAAGGAAAAAAAATATCGTGTTGGTGACACATCCCCCTCCAGGCTGAAACCAAATTTTTCGAGTAATATGGTCATCTATAATAATAACCTATATGTTTCCTGCAGCCGATTTTGATGATATACATAATTATAAACAAATGAAGATCAAAAAACGGTAAATTTTCGCTTTTTTCGTCTCTTACTAAAAAATTGGGCATTTTAAACAAATTTGAGAGTAATAAGCTCATAAACCGTATAAAAAACTTCAATATGGCGTTCGCTGAATATGTCTATCCTTATTGGTTACTTAGAAAATTGCCAAATAAATAATAAATTTTGAGTTTTTATAAATATTCATAACTTATGTAAAAATTAACTTAGAACCTTCTTATTACATGCAATGCTGAGACTTATGGTGCTTAAATTACCCCCTAAGTTCCAAAGCAATTGGTCAAATAGTTTAAAAGTTATTTAATTTGTTTATCCAAAATTAATTTTTTTTGCAACACTGTAAGTCAGAAAATGATGAAGTTACAGTAATATTTTGGATAGTATATGAAAGAAGAAAATTTACAGTATAAATTTAATTAAAAAAAATGACAAAAAATAATTATAGATATTGCAAAATAATTTTGCAAAAACATGTGAATTAAAAAAATGGGGGGGCTAACTTTGTCCCTAAATGTCCTAGAACAGTTGTTTTTCTTTCTAAATGTGTATAAAAATTCAGTCTTTCTAAATATAAAAAAAATAATTTTTCTACGGGTAACGGTTAAAAAGTTATTCTAATTGTTTATAAGTAAGCAAAAAATAGACATGTTTTTGCAAAATAATTTTACACTGTTTAAAATTATTTTTTGTCATTTATTTTTAATTAAGGTAATAGTATAAATGTTCTTCTTTCATAAACTGTCCGAAGTATTATTGTAACCTCATAATTTTCTGACTAAAGTCAAGCGTCCACAGACCCGCATCGTACGCATCGTACGCAACGGATTTTAGTTTGACAATCGATAATGCGATCCGTACGATGCGGATCAGTGGACGCGGTTACATAAGTTTCTGTACAAGGCAAACTAAAATCCGTTGCGTACGATGCGTCCGATGCGTACGATGCGGGTCTGTGGACGCTTGCCTTTATAGTGTTGCAAAAAAAAATGAATTTGGGAAAAATAAATTAAATAACTTTTAAACTATTTGACCAATTGTTTTGAAATTTAAAATATAATTTAAGTACAAGAAGTCTCGGCATTCCGCGTAATAAGAAGATTCAAGTTAATTTTTACCTAAGTTACGAATATTTATAAAAACTCAATATTTATGATTTATTTTGCAATTTTCTAAGCAACCAATAAGGTTGGACATATTCAGCGAATGCCATATTGAAGTTTTTTATACGATTTATGAGTTTCTTACTCTCAAATTTGTTTAGAGTGCTTAAATTTTTGGTAATAGACGAAAAAAGCGATAATTTACCGTTTTTCGATCTTCATTTGTTTATAACTATGTATATCATCAAAATCGGCTGCAGGAAACATAAAGGTTATTAATATAGATGTCCATACTACTAAAAAAATTTGGTTTCGGCCTGGAGGGTGATGTGTCACGAGAAAAACCTTATTTCTCTGGACTACAATACTAAGCCCTATATTTCAAAATAGAGGTAAAGGTCATATTAAATATAGCTGAGTATTAACTAAACGCATGATGCACATAAAGTGAGGGAAAAAAACGGGAAAAATTACGTCTTTGGTCTGGTCGACTCCGGGCCCCTTACATTGCCGGGACCCGGTAAAATGTACCCCCCTCTCGGCGGGCCTGTCCACAGCTGTTATGATCTGATCATTGGGTTAAAAACGCTTTCCACGCATTAATTTTTTAGGTATTGAGATATTGAGACATGGAAGTCGCTAGGGGCCAAATCTGATGAGTACGGTGGACGCTTCAACAATTCGAACTTTAATTCATAGATTTCAGCCATCGTTAAAATGCTCATATGATAAGGTGCATTATCCTGATGAAAAAGATTTTTTTTCTTCTGCAAACTGGTTTTTTTTTTCACAAATTTTTTCCTTCAGCTTGTCTAAGAGATTACAATATGTAATATCAAAAATTTATTTTTTTATCAGTTTGCAAGTACATAATCTACAAGCAAAATTCCTCTCGCATCCCAAAAACCTTATGCTAACACCTTCTGGGCTGATTTCTGGACACGAACTCGATTCGAAATAGAAAATATTTGTTTATAGGCAGAAAAATAGGTAGAATTAGTATGATAGAATTGATTCAAAAAATGACATAACCCAGACATCCAAAGTGAAAGGTATCCTCCAACACCAAATTGTTCTATATAGTCCATATAATGTTCAGAAAAAAGTCACACCTTTTTGAGCGTCGGGTTTGGGGGGAGAGGGGAGAGAAGTCGGTAAATTCGTAGTGTTTTACGTTTTTCGTCAATATTTCTAAAACTATGAGGTTTAGCATCAACAAGCTTCTATACAAAAATGTTCTACATTAAATTTGAAATAAAAAAGGCCCTATACATAATCCTTCTAAAATGAACGGTTCCAAAATTACGGAGGTAGTATAGTATAATTGGTCCAAAAAAGGCCTAACCCAGACATCCACAGTAAAAGTTTTCCTCCAACACCAAATTGTTCTATATGGTCCACATATTGTTCAGAAAAAAGTCACACCATTTTGAGCGTCCGGTTTGGGGGGGAGATGGGGGAGAAGTCGGTAAATTAGTAGTTTCTTTACGTTTTTCGTCAATATTTCTAAAACTATGTTTAAGCGTAAACAATGTTCTATACAAAAACGTTCTACATACCTACAATTTAAAACAAAAATGGTTCTATCCATAATTGTTATAAAATCAACGGTTCCAGAGTTACGTAGGGTGAAATGTGGCGGTTTTCGATACTTTTTATATTTTTTGGGCAATTGGTGATGATTTTGGGTGGTGAGGTTGACGTTTATTCAATGGCTTATCGCTAACATACCATCGGCCACTGAAATAGCAAATCCTGTTAAAGAAAATTTCTTTAAATCAGTAAAAATATTATAAATTGCTCAAAAAACATAAACAGTATCGAAAACCTCCACTTTTCACCCTCCGTAACTCGGGAATCGTTGATTTTATAACAATTATGTATAGGACCTTTTTTGTTTTAAATTTGATGTAGAACATTTTTGTATAGAACATTGTTTACGCTAAAGCATATTTTTAGAAATATTGACGAAAAACATAAAAAACTACTAATTTACCGATTTTTCCCCCATCCCCAAACCGGACGCTCAAAATGGTGTAACTTTTTACTGAACAATATCTGGACCATATAGAACAATTTGGTGTTGGAGGAAAACTTTTACTTTTAATGTATGGGTTAGGCCTTTTTTGGACCAATTATACTATACTACCTCCCTAACTTTGGAACCGTTCATTTTAGAAGGATTATGCATAGGGACTTTTTTGTTTCAAATTTAATGTAGAACATTTTTGTATAGAAGGTTGTTCATGCTAAATCGCATAGTTTTAGAAATATTGACGAAAAACTTAAAAAACTACGAATTTACCGATTTCTCCCCCCTCTCCCGACCAAACCCGACGCTCAAAATGGTGTGACTTTTTTCTGAACATTATGTGGACCATATAGAACAATTTGGTGTTGGAGGATAACTTTCACTTTGGATGTCTGGGTTTGGATCTAGTTATACCATACTAAATTGTTAAAGATTATTAAAAAGAAAATAATTAATAGTTCAAAATTAATGCCTTTATTTCTTCTATCTTGACGGCTGCCACTATGTTTCTTTCTGTTAAATTAAGAAGAAAAATACTAAAAAATGTTAATTTTAGTATCCATTGTGTTAGCACAATGAGCTAATTCTGACCAATTAATTTATTTTCCAGAAAACTAAAAGATCTATCAAATTAAATATACCAGTTTATATTAGTGGAATATTTTGATGAAAGTTTTTACAAAAATACAGACAATACGACTAATGACTAACAAACAAAAATTGATAACCTTTCTAAGCAGAACTATTTCTTAAAATACGTAGTCCAGTCAATAATTTTGCAAAAGTTTCATTGAATTAAACTGAGGAAGAGAAAATTTGTTGCATTTATGCACTTGTTATTAAATATTCAATTAACGTAAATAAATATCGTATTAAAAATATCAAACATTGATATACAGCTATTATCATAAGTAAATTTAATGAAAAATTCGTCTTGGTAAAAGGTTTATTAATTTAAAAAGTTCCTAAAAGGGCTACATATATAAAAACAAAACGGTTTCGCTCTATAACAAAAGCATCATCAGTGTTACAAGAACATGGTGAGTTATGGTGAGCCAAAAATACTAAGGTTAAAACCTTTTAAAAATAGACTAAATGTCTTATAAAAGTGTATACATAATTAAATCAAAGGGATGGATATATTTCCTACGAATATGGCCTTAGGGCAACATATGACTCCCACACGTGGTACATGGGTTGCTATCATAACACATGAGAACTGTCATATTGAACTAAATATCTACTAAGTCCCATCTTTAATGGAATAACTGTGTTGGAAAATAAAAAAAATGTGCTATTAATTTTAAACTATCCAAAAAAATATTACTGTGTAGTTTGGGTTGAATCGGAAAATTTTGACAAGATGTAACGTATCGTAATTTTGATTACATTTTTTTGTTTCAGAAATCTTGCATTTGGCGTTGGTATCCAGAACTTTCCTGAAGGATTAGCCGTAAGTTTACCGCTGCAGGCAGCTGGTTTTTCAACATGGAGAAGTTTATGGTGAGTTATATATTTTTTTAAAACATTAATGAAAGAAGGGGGTGGAATTAGAGGAGAATTACTGCGTTAATCAGAAAATTGTCATGTTAAAACAGAACTAGCAAATAGAAATTATGAAAGTGGTGAAATGGTTGCAGGTGTGAGTCCATGATGTATATGACAAAATGGGTCAATACTCACAATATTTATTGTTGTTGAAAAATTACAGATAACCAGTGGTAGACTCTAAATCAGATGGACCAATGACATGAAACGAAGAGCTGGTCACGAATGGAAGGCAAAAACAATCAAGCAAAAGGAATAGGCATACCTCAGGAAGGCTTATATTCCACGATGCAAAGAAGTGATACTGATAAATTAAACTGGTAAACTAATTAAGAAATCTGGCAATGAATCTGAACTCTTTAGGACGTTTTCCTATATTTTTCATATTCTACGAATTCAATTTTTATTATTTTCTTATTGTCTTAAGGAACAAATATCTTACTTACTTACTCAAGCCGTCCTCTTGTACCTTACGGTGTTGAGGTATTACGGTGTCGAGGTAGGAACAAATATCTATTCTTTTTTATTTGGTGCAGGTATGGCCAACTCAGTGGCATGGTGGAGCCCATCTTTGGTGTTTTTGGAGCGTTTGCTGTAAGCTTCGCTGAACCTGTTCTTCCATACGCTCTTGCTTTTGCTGCTGGTGCTATGATTTACGTAGTAGTAGACGACATCATTCCCGAGGCCAATACTGAGTAAGTAAATACTGATAGTTATAAAATGCATTGAAAACTATTGACAATGACAATGGAATTTACAAAATGATTTATTTTTGATACATTTTGATTCCCTTCTGAATTCTTTAGATTTTGAGTCTAGAATCCACATATGTTTTTACCTGTCTCTTCCTCCTCGTTTTTTTACCTACAGCAAGACCCAACTTCTCTGGTACTAGCTTTTGAGACCTTTGTACCAAGCCCTGTCCTTTCATTAAACTGCACCAAGAGGCCTTGTGCTCTAAAAAAGACAAATTTTCTTATGAGAGTCTAAAGACTTCTCATGCCTACAAAGATCAGACTTCTTGGTTTAATACGTATATATACAGGGTGAGTCAAATAAAGGGCCTATTAGAAATATCTCGAGAACTAAAGGCAACAGAATCATGAAAATTGGAATAAAGGGGTTTTGAAGGATGATCTATTAAACGAAAATATTTTCATCTCTTTGCAACTTCCGGTTATACCGGAAGTTGCTTATAACTACGTTTTTTTAAATGGGACACCCTGTATATTTTTACATTTTTGGATTCTCTTCGATGTCTTCTTTTTAAAAATATGAGGTTTTCTAATATTATACAGGGTATTTTAAAAGATAATTACGTTTTTTTATCAATTTTGTAGCAATATTCACACCCTGGAGAATTGTAGTAGTTTGACATCTAAAACTCTACTTACGTTCAAATGATTTTTATTATATTCTACTATTGTTAAAAATCATTAGTATAGCTAAATTTTTAATTTTAGTATACAGGATTGGTCGAAACTCGGAATGAGTATTTTCTGAGTTTTCTTAAATGGAACACCCTGTATTTTAGTATTGTAATGAAATGATATTTTATGGTACTTTTTTATTTCTTAAGCATTCCCTATACCTAACTGCTTTAATTTGTGCTTAATTGTTAATCGCACCAACAATGTTAACTACGTAGGTATTTTGATAGCTAATCCATTATTGGTAATTTTAAGGATCAGTCTGGATTAATATGTATTTATTTCTGAAAAATTATTTGGGATTGAGTAGTTTCACGGCCAACCTAATAAAATATTACGTATTTTTTGCTGCAATTAATGTTTAGTTTGAATCACCAATAACTCACAAATTAAAGCAGTTAGGTATAGGGAATGCTTAAGAAATAAGAAAGTACTATAAAATATCATTTCATTACAATACTAAAATACAGGGTGTTCGATTTAAGAAAACTCAGAAAATACTCATTCCGAGTTTCGACCAACCCTGTGTACTAAAATTAAAAATTTAGTTATACTAATGATTCTTAACAATAGTAGACTATATTAAAAATCATTTGAACGGAAGTAGAGTTTTAGATGTCAAACTACTACAATTCTACAGGGTGTGAATTTTGATAAGAAATTAATAAAAAAATCGTAATTATCTTTTAAAATACCCTGTATAATATTACAAAACCTCATATTTTATGAAAGAAGACATCGAAGAGAATCCAAAAATGTAAAAATATACAGGGTGTCCCATTTAAAAAAACGAAGTTATAAGCAACTTCCGGTATAACCGGAAGTTGCAAAGAGATGAAAATATTTTCATTTAATAGATCATCCTTCAAAACCCCTTTATTCCAATTTTCATGATTCTGTTGCCTTTAGTTCTCGAGATATTTGTAATAGGCCAGTTATCTGCCTCACCCTATATACACCGTTCTTCGGCGTCAACGCCCTTCGGTAGGGATCTATAGAGGAGTATCACCAAGCCGCAAGCCCTTATCCCTTGCCGTACCGCTCCTCCATAGGCCGATCAGACACTAGTTTATTCCAGACCAAGTCGTAGACTCTATTACGGCGTTGGTCTTTTATAAATTTCATGACCTAGCTGAGGCTCGAACCAGCGATCGCAAATCGCAAATCCACTAAACTTGTCGATCGACTGCGCCTCAGCTAACTAGACCGTCTAGACCGACAGTTTAATATGTAATATGCATAATTGTCTTCCATCTATAAAATTTAGTCTCCTAATCCATTCTAAGGTGTTTCTTCTGCCTGCATGAATCTGCCTTTGATTTGTTGGTGGCGGCGTATATTTCTTTTCAACCAATTACAAAAACCTTAAAAGTTGTTAATCGAGTTGCCAGTGCAGCCTGTTTATTTTACCTTGGACTTCTTTTAACCAGGAGTCTTACATATGGGCCTCGTTTATCGAAGGTTCGCTTGGAGTTCAGAATTGGCCAGTGCTTCACCCTGCAGTAATTTTTTATCTTTTTTAATGTGAATCATACGGAAAACTCCTAGAGCAAACCGAGCAGGTTGGGAGGCCACGAGGTGGCATCTCCTTAAAAAGATAGAGCGAAATTTTTTAGCTTGAACAGACAATGAATGCCTAAACCCTGGAGAGAAGAAAAAGAAATAGAGAAATACAGGCTTATATTTATATCATTTTAAATTTTCCACTTCTGGTCTCTGAAAGGTAGACCGGCACCGATTTCGATTTAGGTACTTATTTAAGCTCCTTCTTTTTGAGATGTTGCGCGGCTTTGTTGCTCACATATACATGTCATATTTCTCATCACTACCTCAGCTGAACCCCTTAGTATATTTTGGTTCTCTGTAAGCTTCCTTTCTTCCGATCATCAGCTGGTGACGCAATAAACCGTTTGTAGAGGTTCTTTTTCGACAGGATAGAAGACTTGCTGATTTATAGATTCCATTTCAACTTTTTGTCTTATGATGCGTACAGTTGTAAAGTTTTTGTAACCTTGGAGTAGGTTTTGAAGTTTTGCAACTCCAAAATTGGAGTATCGTCGAACAAACCCCTTTCAGCTTACAAAACATGAATAGAATGTAATACCCGATTTTTATTAAATAAGTACATATATTTAATTGCAGAGGAAATGGTAAACTAGCCACATGGGGAGCAGTAATAGGATTTTTGGTGATGATGGCTTTAGATGTAGGACTTGGATAACAAACAGACCATTCTTTAGCTGTAAATATGACTCTAGATCAATTTTTGGATTTTATTTGACGTTATTTTATTAGGGAAAATTATATAAAATTATACAATTTTAGATGTATACCCAGTATACTATAGTTATCTATTTTCGTAGGCAGTTAAAGGGCTTAGTAAGTACTAGTTGATTTTCTATTTTTACATAAGTATTAGTGTTAAAGTGTATATTATACTATTTAAATCAACAGAATGGAGATTTGACGTTTTTTATGTACTATTTTCTAAAAAATCGGAAGTTGAATTTAGTAGAGAAAAACTTAAGAAAAACTGAGAACACTGTTATACCTAATTCATACGATGAGCAACACATTAGATTTATAATTCTTTAGGTTGTATAAGGCTCAATATCTTTCATAATTTCTGCTCTTTTGTATTATCTTCCTCTGTGTTTTGTGCGAATAGTTGTCCTGTATTTCGAATCCATTCGAGATTTCTTTTTAATAGCGTTGCTTATTTCTTAACCTTTTTGAATCCTAAGACTAATTTATATATTCCTAACTCTGTTGGTCCAAAAGATATTTTTAAAATGCCTCAATATAATATTGAAAAAAAAAATTCACTATCCTCAAATTAGAATAATTCTGTCGTAATTATTGTCTACGTCCTGATTTATTTTCTGGCCATTCTGTAGTACCTCAGTGACCCTATTTATTAAAAGAGTTGTAGATTTTTTAGTAGATATATGACGAACAATAGATAATAAAATCTTAATTTCTTCATTCTTTTGATTTAAAATTAGGTCGAGAGCCAGCAACTTAAGCTTTAGGGTATAAGAGTACCATAGGTACTGGAATATCATAGATCTGGACCCCGCGTACCAAAAAAAGTTGATTAATAGCAAGCTGAAAAGTTGTTAATAACTTAACGGTGTCTAGTCGGATAAACTTTGATGTAAGGGAACACTGGAACAGGGGAAGTTTTAATTGTGGAACAGGTTAAAAATTTGGAACGTCAGACTACGAAAACGTCCCATGTATTTTGTCAGACAGAACTTACAATTGATTTGTTACCCTTTCATTAAACTCTCATGCAAAAATCTGACTGCTATTTATCACCTGTCATAATTTCTGTCATTTGACTTGTTCTACGTGTCGGACTTATTAAAATGCCCAGTTGGTGATACATACCAGTCTGATTTTTGCATGAGAGTTTAATGAAAGGGTAACAAATCAATTGGAAGTTCTGTCCGACAAAATACCTTGGACGTTTTCGTAACCTGAGGTTCCAAATTTTTAACCTGTTCCACAATTAAAACTCCCCTGTTCCAGTGTTCCCATACATCAAAGTTTGTCCAACGAGACGCCGTTAAGCTATTAACAAATTTTCAGCTTGCTGTTAATCAACTTTTTTTTGGTACACTTTGCGTCATATAAAACTGGTACACTTTTTTTTCGCAATGTAAACCTGTGTTCAGACTGACAATTATTGTCAGTGAATCACTTCGTTGTTGCCATCACAGATAACGGAATTGCACTAAATCTAAATACAAAAAAATTACGTTTAAAATGTATATTTCGAATTGTAATACATATATTTAAATTCCACACTTGTTCACTGTAAAAGTTATTCATTTTGTATTAATTTCAAATTAAATTTTTAATTATTCTACACAACTTAATGCAGTTTTGTCCTACAATTTACGAGAAACCAATCACACCTCTCGATTTGACATTAAACATAATAATTTAAAGTCATGTCAAGATTATTTATTATCTATCATTATTTTTGAATTGAAATATTTTCATAAATTATAATAAAACACGAATCAATGTATGGATACTTAATTGAGATGACGGAAAATTACAATTGTTTTAGTTTTTAGTATATTAAAAAATGCAGTCTGTCGCACAGACCCGTTTTTACCTAGTTTGATATAATATTTTCGTTGAACTGGCAACGTTGCCCTAGAAACCAGAATGACACTTGTGACAAGATCAACTTACACAACTTAAAAAACACGATTTTCAATTATAAGAGTTGTACCAGTTTTTTTGACGCGAAGTATACGTAGGACCAGGCCTATCAGTTCTGCGTTTTACTTATTCAACAAAAAAGACGATCCTAAAATACTGTTTTACACGCCACATCATTTTTTGTACAATATTGACAATACGTCAAACTGTACTGACTCATGTCAGATTTAACGTTTCTGTAGTGTTGCCATATCGTAAATCTTAAGTAGCTACTCCAGTAACATTTTTGTGTTCCAAGAGATTCGGTGGCAAACAGATCCTTAGTTATATTATTTTAGTAGTTAGTTATTGCAGTTTTTGTGTTAATAAGAACTTTTTAAAAAGTTCACTTCATATTCTACACATTTTTTTATAACCGACCATAGCTTTTTCCATGATGATTGGATTAATTCAGGTTAAACAGGGTTCCAGTAGATCCAAAGAAATGAAGATCTATAAATGTTTTAAATAATTTATATTTCAAATCTGTTAAGCCACCTGTTCCTCTGTATATCAAAAAATGTAATTTTGTTAACAAAATTTCAATGTCGGACTAGTAGTTTCCAAAACAGTCTGAGCGATAAAAAAGACTAGAACTTGTGATTCCATCTAGTACTTATTTTTGTACAAGGTACATTCCATGTAGTAGTAATCCCCAAAATGGAATGATGTGATATAACTGTAATGAACGTTTCGGCACAGTTGAACTGCAAATGTTGAATATGTTAATAAATCTGTCACGTAAAAAGTTCAGTTTATTATAGAGAGTTGTATTTGTTTTAAGAGTCACTATTTAGGTTTTTACAAAAACTAAAAAAACTCTAGGTTTTTGTTACATTAGAAATACATTTCCCATAATTTACTATTAACTGCCTTATTTATCGATATTCCTAAAAATCTCAAAAATCTCCGGAAAGGATGAAATAAGAAATAACTAACCAAGAAATGTTCTGTCTGCAGCTCAACAAAAACACTTAAAACGAACAAAATTGGAGTTGAAAAAATTAAAAGGAATCTTAAAGCGAATGAATGATATAGATAAATTTTGTAAAAAAACTTGTGATTTCTCTTGAACTTAAAACTTCTGATTTCTTCTCATCTTTCCTTTTTGTTTTTTTTTTTTACAACACCAAATTCAAAATACTTTTTGGTTCACGAAAGTGAATTTCACTGATTTTTTTTATTAATAGTGTTATATGTTTGTGAAAACATAGATAGTGACCGTCGTACACTTTTTTGTATTTTATTGTGTCCTAAGATTACAACAATAATTATTTTTTGTAGTACATTCAACCAACCTTTTTGAAGATTATTTTGTCTTTGCCAAATCCATATAAAACTGAACAGAATGAACTACAATTTTAATTTAAAATCCTGTCTTGAACATTTTCTATTAACGTTTCTTTATAAAAGTAAATTTATTTATTTTGGAAATAAGAGAAGCCTTTGAGTCCATACAAAGAGAAGAGACGATCTGAAGACAACATGGAGATACAGTCCTTGGCCATATTATTATGACCACCTATGAATTTTTACAAAAATCAACTATTCCACTAAGTACGTTTTGTTTAAAATAATGTTTTTAAATTTAATTTTGTTATGCAATATTAATGTTGTTTATTAATTATAATATATTTAATAATAAAAAGCAATAAAATATTTGAAAATATTACATATTTATATTTTTTTAATATTTTGTTAAACTTCTGACCTTAATCAGATGGAAAATATTTGGGAGCTTTTAAAACGAGAAATTTCCGATGAAAAGGTCACCAACGAAATTGTTTTGATCAAAGAACTAATATATCGTTGAAATCACAATGACAAATTGAAGCAAAAAAAATTTAACTGCATTCAAAGTATGCCAAGACGGGTACTAGCGGTAATCAAAGTTAGAGGGGGCTCAGCAAAGTATAAAAAAATACAAATATGTGATATTTTCAAATGATTTATTACTGTTTATTATTAAGTGTATTATATTTAATAATAAACACCAATTAAACATTCAAAAATATCACATATTTTTATTTGTTCAATATTTTGCTCGGCCCCCTTTAACTTTCATTACCGCTAGCAGTGGCGGCTCGTGGTAATTTAAGGAGGGTGTTCAATTAAAGAATGTAATTATACAAACGGTGAATAAGCGCCGCAGGCGAAAAATTTTTGGGGCCTCGACAAAAGATGTTCTGTAAAATGAAATCTATCTTTGACCCGATTAGTTTGGATGTCACACACTTTTTTTGTTTTGTGCAGAATATGATACCTACTGAATGATGACGCTTCTTCGGTGGTGAAGGTGCAGGCAGAAGTTACGAATATTGAAATGGCTTTGTCAAAACTGTTTAAAAATCCGTTTATTTTAACGGCATCCAAAGACCGAGATTGAAATTACAGTTTTATTCTTTGAAAACACTAAACATGGAAAACAAAATAAAGAATGTAGTTTATCACACCCATATAATCACAAAGTTTTTCTATATTGTTCAACTTTAAAACAATGTTTAAACTTTTTGTTTCTTATTGCACATTCTTGTACCAAGTTTATCTCCGGCCAAGTTAGTCCATTCTTTTTATAAGAAGTCGATTTTTAAAACTATTTGCATTTTCTTTTATAAACGTCACTGAATAAGGCTCCATCCTAAAAAACTACCTACCAATATTGTATTTAATAAAATCCCACAACAGAAAATGCCAAACTGTGAATCGAAACGCTTTGCCCCGGTCTCTGTGTGCAGTGCACAAATGGTCAATGTTTTAAGATAGGAGAATCCCTGGTTCACGGATTTAAGAGCTCTCGTTCTTCTATAGGGTTACTGTATAGTGGCTGGGTTCAATTTGAATTCTGCACTTACCACGTGCATCTAGCGTAGCGGTGTTGTGCAAATAAATTATGTGATTAATAAATACAGTTAGTTATATTTTAATGATACTATGATATTTATGAGATTTAAGAAAAAATATTTTAATGACATTTATGAGATTTTTAAAAATATGTATTTTAATGAAATTTGATTGGGTGTTCACTGCACAAGTGAACCAATGGAGAAACCGCCCCTGACCGCTAGTACCCGTCTTGGCATACTTTGAATGCAGTTAATTTTTTTTTGCTTTAATTTGTCATTGTGGTTTTAACGATATATTAGTCCTTTAATCAAAACAATTTCGTTAGTGACCTTTTCATCGGAAATTTCTCGTTTTAAAAGCTCCCAAATATTTTCCATCTCATTAAGGTCAGAAGTTGAACAAAATATTAAAAAAATATAAATATGTAAAATTTTCAAATATTTTATTGCTGTTTATTATTAAATAATAATATATTATAGTTAATGCATAACATTAACATTTCATATCTATCTAATCAGCCCTAAACGTCCATCCTTGGATATAGGCCTCCTCTTCCTTCTTCCATGCCTCTCTATCTTGGGCAATTTGCATCCATTTTGACTTAGTGTGTTTCTTCAGGTCATCTGACCATCGCATCTGTGGCCTTCCTATTTTTCGTTTGTGGTTCCATGGTCTCCAGTGTATAATCATCTTAGTCCATCTTTCATCCTTCTGCCGTAGGGTGTGTCCGGCGAACTTCCATTTAAGCTTTGCTACTTGGGTAGAGACGTCCTTCACTTTTGTTTTGTTACTGATCCATTCGTTTCTTTTCCTGTCTGATAATTTAATGTTCAGCATTTGTCTTTCCATGGCTCTTTCTGTCTTTGCTATTTTTTCCATATTCTCTTTTGTAAACGTCCATTTCTGAGAGCCATATATTAAAACAGGGAGTATACATTGATTGAAGACTTTTGTTTTTAGGTACTGCGGGTATTTTCTGTTTTTTATAATATAAGACAGTTTTCCGAATTATGCCCAGGCCAATCTTATTCTTCTCTTTATTTCTTCGGTCTGATTTTCTTTATTTAATCTAGTGATTTGTTCTAGATATGTATACTCTTTTACTTGTTCTATTCTTGTTTGTGCCACTGTAATTACTAGTTCTTCTTGTTGATTGGTCATGGTTTTTGTTTTACTGTAATTCATCTTCAGTCCTATCTTTGTCGATTCTCTATCTAGTTCTTCCATCATTCTTTGTGCTTCTTTCTGCTATTAATACAATATCATCAGCATATCGTAAGTGATTCAGATATTGCCCGTTTATGTTTATACCCAAACCATCCCAGTGCAGTTGTTTGAACACATCTTCTAGCGCTTGGTTGAACAGCTTGGGCGAGATGGTATCTCCTTTTCTTACTCCTCGGTTTATTTTAATAGGCTCCGTTTGTTTCATTAGCTTAATAGTTGTTGTTGCCTTATTATATATATTTGTAATAACATTTCATAACAAAATTAAATTTAAAAATCATATTTTAAACAAAACGTACCTAGTTGAATAGTTGATTTTTGTAAAAAATCATAGGTGGTCATAATAATATGGCCAGGGACTGTAGGTCTCAGCCCCCTGCCCTTCAATATAATATTAGATGAGAAAAAACCAGTGATAAATCAGATATATTCCAAACTTTTATGGGATACAGAAATCTACAACCATGAAAATGGAGTGTGTCTGATACGCTGACTATAAATTTCATACTGATGGCAAATACTATCTTGTGCTAATCTTCTCTATCTTGTGCTAATCGTATAAATTTGTTAGCCTTCCTGATTTCGAGCCGTTGGCGTAAGTTACGCAGTCAAGAGAACTTCTTTCGTCCGATGCCTCGTTTTCCTTCCATCTTTTCTTTAACGATCAACTGCAGAAAACCATACTTATCGCTTCTAAAGATATGGTCAAACTAAGTATCTTTTCTGTAAATAAGGAAAAAATAAATATTTTAATTACATATTTAGTTATCAGAAAAAACCAACCTGCCGGACTATAGCTTAAAGCAGAACTACCAAAACCTACAAATCTGACCTATTCCACTAAGGCACTAAATCTTTTACTTAACCTATACATGAGTATAGTAAAAAACAACAATTGCTGCAATTGTAACTTACGCCCTTGAAAATAGACGATTCGTGCGTTTGACAAGTCAAACACAGTTTATACAAACATTATACAACAGTTTATAAAATTATATTTTTTATCCCATAAATAAAAATTTTATTATAGCTCCAATATTTAAACCACAAAAAGGAACGCAGTCATTTATTGAGTCGTTAATTTGTCATTTATATTATAATTAATTAAAAAATATGAACAATAATTCAAGAAGGTTGTAGTTGGAGTTGAAAAAACCTATAAAAATCCGTACTAAATATTTTATGTTTAAATAATATTAGTTAACAAGATTTTGATGTTAATAAGAGCATAAATACAGGGTGTGATAAAAAGGTAAGTCATAATTTAAATCACATATTCTGGGATCAAAAATAGTTCGAATGAACTTAACTTTCTTTTTCTTAGTACGAATGTGCACATAAAAAAAGTTACAGCCGTTTGAATTTACAAAATGGACATGTGGCTTTCTTATGGTAGGAACGTCTTTAAAAAAAATAACAGTGACATTTGTGCACTCCAAAAAAATTTTATAGGGGTAACAGTTTTTGATATTATTGAAAAAAATCGATTTTTATTTGGTAACTTTAAAGAGCTGTAACTTTTTTATGTGCACATTTGTTAGGTTAGGTTCAGTCGAACTATTTTTGCTCCCAAAATATGATGTGATTGAATTTATGACCTACCTTTTTGTTACACCGTTAGAATTGTCGTAACCCACTGCTTTTGAGCTGTAAAAATGTAATGTAGATTATAGAGTAGTCACACCTAATACTTAAATCCCACTTACTGCTGTGATAGTAGACTTATTTGTAAGTTTATAAAACTTTTATGCATACTTTTTGTTGTTTTTATTTTCCCTATTTGATACCCGCCACTGACGAACATGACATAGAAAGGATAATTATTAACGGATGAAGAATATGAAAAGTAAGTCAGTAAGTACCGATTGAATATACAGATTATAATAAAATCGTAGGTCCTAAAACTACATATTGCCAAAATGGTCTATATAGAATCTATAGAATATAGATTAGACCAGGAAGGGTCTGTCTTTAGGTGGATGTGAGAGGTGGCATTCGGATTTTTGCGGATAAAGTTAGGTGATAACTTCGTTAATAATAATTGACTTATGCTCCTTCTCAAATATGCCCGGAACATTAATAAAAAAAATAAAATATTTAAAAATTTCAAAAAATTTCGTTTTTTTTCTATTTTCTTTGCTTATAACTTTAAAACGATTCATTTTGGAACGAAGTCGTATGGGAATAAAACAAAGATAAGTAAATTTTCTATCAGATACGATTGGTTAAAAATGTCTCAAAGATTTTAAAAAATTTGAACTTTTTTAAAAACATATAGATTACAAATTTATTATGCAAAATCTATTACGTCGATTTTAATGAAATTTGGTAGACCGTTTAAGTAAGTTATAAGAATTTTTTAAGCGAATTACTAGGGTTCTAAGTGCCACCAAAGTGGTTAAGAAACATTGAATAACAACAGGCGTATTTTGCCCCCTTATTTTGTATTTATTGCTATATTGCAGAAAAGGTAATACCTTAAGACATTTTTGACCAGTCGTATATCATACAAAATTCAATTATCTTTATTTTATTTCTCTACGACTTTGTTCCAAAACGAATCGTTATAAAGTTATAAGCAAAGAAAGCAGAAAATAATCGATGTTTTTCGAAATTTTTACATATTTTAATTTTTTTATTAATGTTCCGGGCATATTTGAGAAGGAGCATAAATCAATTATTATTATTGAAGGTGTCACCTAACTTTATCTGCAAAAGTCCGAATGCCACCTCTCACATCCAAAAATAGACGTTTTTTTATAGATTAGTCGTGGTCTAGATCACTATGAGTCGAAATCAACTTACAAGGGTCCACGACAAAAAGAAAAGAAATTGCGGGTCTTTAAAATGTGAAAAGGGATCTGCGTAAAGTAACCATTAAAATTCATATTATGTTCATTCATACAGCATATTTTTATAGGAATAGTATTTATACTGCGAGGCATAAGTTAGGGATATAGAAAATTTATGCTTATTTTCATGGTTGATTTTTTCGTGAACGGATTAACGGATTCCGCTAATTTTTTTTTATTATTTTAGATATTTCTTTAGTATTGACACGGTTGTGCAAATATTTACTCAAACTTCTTTTTTGTACTTATACCGGGTGGAAGAAAAGAAACGTTGGTCTTATGTTAAGTTTGAAACACTCTGTAGGGAGGACGAGGTACAAATCTGAGTATACATCGGAATCGTATTGTAGTCTTATGTTTTGTGAACTTTTGTTTTTTTAATATGCCTGATATCTTTAGAAACAAAGAAAATAGACAGTTTTTCAGTTTAGCATGTGTTTTAACCGAAACAAAAGTTTGAGATACCCTGTAGGGAGAAAAAGATAAAACGGTGGTTATGCGTCGGTACTATGTTGTAGTCTCATATTTTGTGAACCTTTTATTTTAAATTTCTCTGATATCTTTGGTAACAAAGAAACTAGACGGTTTTACTCTTTAATATGTGTTTTAACTGACGACTGCGATACGTGAGGAGGCCATGTCTTATCATACAACTAAGATGAAATTATTTCCTATATATAGCGCGAAAGGAAAAGAGTGTTCAAAGAAAAAAATATGTGTAATGTACCTCTCGCTATTTAAATAGCCTCCACGTAGACACCAAATCCGTATTAAAAATAAAATAAAAATTCCATTTTTATTCAGTTGTAATGCGAAGGCAAAACAATCTTATTTTTCACTTAGGATACGGAGCGCAGTCCAGCACTCTGAATCGACGATTTTCGACTCTTGTTGGAGTCTCATCGGAGAGAACGTAGGCCTGCTTCTCCATACTTCAAGTGATCAACATCGAGAGTTTATCCCCCACACCGCAACTGACGTGAATGGACTAGGTGACTAGCGTCATCTGGTAATTGAAAGATGAAGTAGTTTTCAATCTTAATAGCAATATTAATAATATTTTAAAATAAACTGCGCGTCATAGAAAACGGGCACCCTAAAAAATGGGTAATTTTTGAGGTTGCGTATCTCCTAAACCTGATTTAAGTGATTTTTTGAATATGTTATAGTCTTGTTGTTTGTCAATATACCTATAATAATATTTTTGGTAAACAGGTAAATTTTCATTGTATACCGGGTGTACGAATCAAACTGTGTTTTTTTCTCAACACCCTGTGGAATATCCTAGCATTTATAAAATATAGAAATTAAAACTCAACTATAGCCTCAGGTTTTCTCAACATTTTGTTTTTTGATTCATTCGCTTATGTTGGATAATACAAAAGTTAGGTACTTTAACAATTAGCCATGTTCTTTTTCAGTACAGGGTGTTTCTAAACAAGTGCGACAAACGTTAAGGGGTAATTCTGCATTAAAAAATAATGACAGTTTGCTTTATAATCGTATGTCCGCAAATACTTTGTTTGCGAGATACGGGATGTTGAATTTTTCTTATAAACTGACGATTTATTTATTGCTTTAAAACTTTTTACACATTTTTTGACATACAATTAAGAATTTCATATTCACCATTGGCGTGCATACGGGTAATATGATCCGTCATATTACCCATATGCACACCAATAGTGAATATAAAATTCTTGATTGCAAGTCAAAAAATTCGCAATGACTATCTCTTAAAACCTACCAAATTTCATTTGCATATCTCAACCGGTTTTAGGGCAATAAAATAAATCGTCAGTTTAAAAAAATAATTAACATCCCGCATCTCGTAAACGAAGCATTTGCGGACATAAGTTTATAAAGCAAACGGTCATTATTTTTTCATGCAGAATTGCCCCTTAAAGTTTGTCGCACTTATTTACAAACAACCTATACTGATGAAGAACATGACTAGTTGTTAAAGTACATAACTTTTGTATTATCCAACATAAGAGAATGAATCATAAAACAGAATGTTCAGAAATCCTGAGGCTACAGTCGGGATTTCATTTCAGTATTTTGTAAAGGCTAGAATATTCCACAGGGTGTTGCGAACTTTGAGAAAAAAACACAGTTTGATTCGTACACCCGGTATACAATGAAAATTTACCTGTTTAGCAAAAATACTATTACAAGGATATTGACAAAGAATAAAGCTATAACATATTCAAAAAATCACTTACGTCGGACAACACGTTAAGGAAACACGCGACATCAAAAATTACCCATTTTTTAGGGTGCCCGTTTTCTATGACGCGCAGTGTATTAAAATATTATTAAAAGATTTTTAAATTGAAAACTTATTGGTCCATTTCCTTGGTAACACCTCCATGGCTTCTAAAATTTGCAAGCCAGATGGATGCTGAAGCGAAGAATTTAAGATTTTAAGTTTTTGAATTCCCTCTTGTCTTCTTCGCTTCAGCATCCATCTGGCTTGCAAATTTTAGAAGCCATGGAGGTGTTACCAAGGAAATGGACCAATAAGTTTTCAATTTAAAAATCTTTTAATAATAGTTTAATATTTTTAAATATTATTAATATTGCTATTAGGATTGAAAACTACTTCATCTTTCAATTGCCAGATGACGCTAGTCACCTAGTCCATTCATGTCAGTTGCGGTGTGGGGGATAAACTCTCGGTGTTGGTCACTTAGAGTACGGAGTTGCAGGCCTACTTTCTCTCCGATGAGACTCCAAAAAGGGTCAAAAATCGTCTATTCAGAGTGCTGGACTGCGCTCCGTATTCTAAGTGAAAAATAAGATTGTTTTGCTATCGCATTGCAATTGAATAAAAATTGAATTTTTATTTTATTTTTATATTGGTCGTTACTTCTTTGAGTAACTAGGTCCATTTTCTGTTGGAATTTACTAGCTGAACAGACGGGGTCGTGAATTGTAAGTTTTTGAATTCCTTCTTGACTTCTTCTCTTCAGCATCCATCTGGCTTGAAAATTGTAGAAGTCTTGGAGGTGTCACCAGGAAAGTGTACCAATAAGTTTTCAATTTAAAAATCTTTTAGTAATATTTTAATATTTTTAAATAGTATTAAATCCGTATTACTTTCAGGGAAATTGGACAATTCGACCCCAGAACATCACAGAGCTTCCATTAAAAAAATCTCGTCTCTCTTAGGTTGCTCTGTACATACCGCTTACCTGGTCAACAAATAACTCTTATCGGTGTCGATAAAAACTGTTTACGTTATGTGCCTTTCTGTTTTTAAAGTTTTGTTAACTGTTATTTTTTTATTGTTCATTTAGTTTTGTTTCAGTTAAAACACATGTTAAAGAGTGTAAAACCACATATTTTCTTTGTTTCTAAAGACATCAGGGAGATTCAAAAAATAAAATGTTCACAAAACGTAAGACTACAATATGATTTCGATGTATACTCATATTTGTATCTCCTCTTCCCTACAGGGTGTTTCAAACTTAACATGAGAAAAACGTTTCTTTTTTCCACCCGGTATAAGTACAAAAAAAAAGTTTGAGTAAATCTTTGCACAACTGTGTAAATACTAAAGAAATATCTAAAATAATAAAAAAAAATTAGCGGAATCCGTTAATCCGTTCATGAAAAAATCAGCTATCAAAATGAGCATAAATTTTCTATATTCTTAACTTTTTTTAACCTATAATTTTTAATGGCAGATGAAATTATGTTTTGCTGATTGTTATATTTTCTTGAATTTTCGTTTATTTTATTAAATTTAATAAAAACACTCAGTATACAGGGTGTCCAGAAACTCAACCGACAAACGAATACAGGAGATTCCTCAGATAATTTTAAGACAATTTAACCCAATTTACTTAGTCCGAAAATGCTTTCTAAGGGAGCTAGAGCTATTTGAAGATGGCGTCTGGTAATTAGTTTTTCTTAAATACCTCCGGAACGCTTCTATCTAGAAAAACAAAAATTGGTATGCGTATTTATCTTTTTGAGGTAAATCGATTCCATCCATTGCAAATTTCTAGTACTGGTCATAGGTGTCCGTTTTGGGTAGGACAACGGTTACTTTATCGCATAACTTTTTTGTCTTTAACCTTTAAGCATTTTTGACTCTGGATTATTAAATTGTGAGGTATCATTGTACTAAAAGATAATCTTGTTTTAAGTCGATAGGATACACAGTTTTCTAGAAAAATTGATTTGAAAATTTTTCGTTTTTAAATTAAAAAAATTTTTTTCAAAAAAAACTATTTAGAAAAACGAAAACTTGTACGTTTAATTATACTCCAGAGATGAATCGATTTCATTAATTGCGAATTTCTAGCATCGGTCATATGCGTCGGTTTTGGGTAGGTCAACGGTTATTTTATCGCATAACTTTTTTGCCTTTAATTTTTAAGCATTTTTGACACTAGATTATTAAATTATGAGGTATTCTAGTAGTAAAAGTTCCTCTTGCTTCAAGATGGTAAAATACACCGTTATTTTTTCAAAAAATTTTTTAATTTTTTTTTCAAATTTAAGAGACGAAAAATTTTCAAATCGATTTTTCTAGAAAACGGTGTGTCCTACCGACCTAAATCAAGAGTACCTTTTAGTACTAGCATACCTCACAATTTAATAATCCAAAGTGAAAGATGATTCAAATGTAAAGATAAAAAAGTTATGCGATAAAATAACCGTTACCCTACCCAAAATGGACGCCTATGAACGGTACTATAAATTCGCAATGGATGGAATCGATTTATCTCTGGAAGATAAATATGCGTACAAATTTTTGTTTTTCTAACTAGAAGCGTTCTGAAGGTATTTAAGAAAAACTAGTTACCAGACGCCATTTTCAAAGAGCTCTAACTCCCTTAGGAAGCATTTTCGGACTGGGTGAATTTGGTTAAGTTGTCTTAAAATTACCTGAGTAATCTCCTGTCTTCGTTTGTCGGTTGAGTTTCTGGACACCCTGTATAAGTTTAATTTTTGGAAAAGTTCCCATGACATAATTTTGGCTGTGCTATTAAAATTCCCGTTATACGCTTACTATCTACCTTTATGTTTTGACTAACGTGCCCTTATGGTTTTTTTCAAATATTTAAACTAGTCCCGTCAAACAAGCCGCTAAAATGTTGTTACGGTCTGTTTATTATGTATAATATAATCCCTTAAAGAACTTTTAGAAAAATATCCCGTTAAGTCAAGTAAAGTTCTGTATCTTCTAAACACAGAATATTATTATTTGATAAAAATATGTACTTATAATTTACTGTTAATATTTTCCGACAAATTTTTAAGGTTACTCCAGTTGTCAGACGCACCAAAATTTAGAAACCTCTATACATACATACTTACAAAACATTCTCCTCCCGAAAATTTTCCAAAATCGAAAAATTGTCCGACTCGACATGAATAAATGAATGAAAAAAGAATGTGTGTGCACTTTGTAAGCGCGTAAGAAGTTATACTTCTATTATATATTTGATATATGTACTTTAAACAGTTTATTTATATTTTATTTGAATATTAAACTAATTTTAAAACTTACTACTTTCCAAAATTTTTTATTAAAACAATACCAAAAATTAAAAAAATAAAACCATAAAACACACACAAACACATTGAAAAATGCCACAAAGATATGATTTCTGAACAATAATTGTTGGCAAAAATGTTCAGCTAAATACGCATTTTCTGAAAAAAAAATTTAGGGTGCTTAGATTTGTAATCGAAGCTTCTACTCATTTACCCACTTACACACATATCCGTCATGTGGGAAGATAGGCCAACTGTGCGTTTTACTGTTTGACAGTTCTGAATTTAATCAAATTAGTTTGATTTTTGTGGAATTAAAATATTAAAATACAACAAAACATAGAGCAAGAAAACAATATATTCGATGAAGATTGGTAGAAATTTTGTTGGTAATTTTCCAAATGTAAGTACCTACATATGTAATTTTTTATTACAATACTGAAACATTTACAATTACGTACCTGTTGCTTTTAAAAACTATTTAAAAAGTCACTACAATTATAAACTTGCTTTTGTCTGTGTCCTCACAACAATAAAAAGTAATATACACAACATTTGTTTACCCATAACCATTGACGTATGAATAAAATAACCGACATATTTAACAATTGTTGACAGGTCATTGTAATTACCCAATCAGAGCAAGTATAATGTTTGAGCTGCGCCCAGGACCAAGACTTTTGATTAATTCGCGCACATATACATTTACTGCCAACGCGTCTAAAAAGGGTAACTTCAAAAAGTCTGATGAGGGTGGTAATATTTTTGTAAGTGTGGGCCCAAGGTCTATTAGAAAAAAAAAGAAGGAAGTTTTCAAAGCGCACGTTTTTCAAGGTGTCCCGTTAAACGATACTCATTTTAATCGTCATCTTCGGGACGGCGTAATAAGAGACAATAATTCATTTACGTTTTTACTATAATATTTTTTCTACGCACAATTTATATCCAAATTATTTTTAAATGCTTTAAAAATATAATCCCCTACAATAAAGAATATACCAGACCTATTAACCCATATAACAAACCGTCACAGACAGGACAAAACTCGGTCATCATTTTAATCTAATGAAACGTTCCATATTACGAGAATACGGAAATTATCCGAAAATAAAACGACCGGAAATATGACATAAAAATTAATACATTTATTTTTTCCAAGGTCGACGTAGTTAAAGCTCTGGGTTAGAACTCGTGTTACAAATATACCATATAAAAAACGTGTAAAAAAATGTCAACAAGCAGAATAAAAAAAAAAAAGAAAACAGAACGACAAAAGTGAAACAAAAAATACTAAACGTGTCACAAAAAATTATTTAAGAAGACGATTGTGTTTTTGTTTTTAAATCAGGTGCTCGAAAACATTGTTAAAACAAAAAACTGGCTAATTGGTTCCTATCAAAAAAATCCAGTGCGATATAAAAATACATAATCACAACCCAATTGAAGACCTTGGGACCAGAAGGGGACAAGCCACAATTTCATCAAAAATGAGTTAAAGTAGAAATCGCACACTTTAAGGCCATATTAAAACAGAAAATTTCAGCTGATTTCTCATAGATGGCGCCGCTGTAGTAAGTCCCGTTATGTCACCATAATTTTATATTGCAACAGAAGGAGACAAGCCAGGGCCCTGATTCTAATTCATTTCGACAGTCGCAATTTCATTTCGACACCGCCATGACAGCCGCAGAATATAGCGATTCTTATTCATTTCGATATTAGTTACAACTGGGGATATTAACCTTATCATGTTGAGACTGCTCAGAATTTGGGTTGGCGCTCCCGTTTATTGGAACTTGTTGATAGTCTGGGAAAATTATCGAAAAAATGCCATTTTTGGGAAAAATTATTTACCAGCTATTTTATTGCTAAAATCGAATCTTAAGATTGCATATACAGTGCGTCCATAAAGTAACGCATAAATTCATTATTTCGTAAACCAGCGACATTAATGAAAAATCCTGAAACGGGTCGATTTTTATTTTTAGATTCAGATTTTTTAGCATATATATCATACTAGTGACGTCATCCATCTGGGCGCGATGACGTAATCGATGATTTTTTTAAATGAGAATGGTCATGTGATAGCTCATTTGAAAGGGTATTCAATTCTCTATTCACTAATATAAACATTTACCTAATTATTTATACAAGGTGTTCAAAAAACATTTTTTTAATTAAAATAATTGAAACAAAAAGAAGAATGTACGTAATTTATTTAATTCAAAATACGTTTTACTGTTGTCAGAAAACAGGAAAAAAATGTTTATTTGAGAAATAAATATTGTTTTTTGCTTAAATTCAATGTTAAAGCTGCCACCCACCTGTCGCTTGGCTGTTTGAACATTTCGTTTAAGCGAAAATCAATGTTTATTTGTCAAATAAAATTTTTTTCTGTTTACTGACAGTAGTAAAATGTATTTTGAATTAAATAATTACATTATATTCTTCTTTTTTGTCTCACTTATTTTAATTAAAAAATGTTTTTTGAACACACTGTATAAATAATTATGTTAATGTTTATATTCTTGGATAGAGAATTGAATACCCTTTTAAATGAGCTATCATATGACCCCTATTCTCATTTAAAAAAATCATCGATTACGTCATCACGCCCAGATGGATGACTTCACTAGTATGATATATATGCCAAAAAACCGTAATTTAAAAATAAAAATCGACGTGTTTCGGGAATTTTCCTTAAAGTAACCAGTTTACGAAATAACGAATTTATGCGTTACTTTATTAGTAATATGGGGTATGACAAGTCCGCAGAAAGTGTGTTATTTTATTTATAAACAAATTAGCACTTCTAAATCTTCTTTATTTTTCAATTAGTGGTCTGTAACTCCTAAAATTTTTCCTTTGAGCCAAAAACACTCAAATAAAAATTCACCGTAATTTAGTTCTGCACAAAGTTATTTTTTTTCCGATTTCCTTCAACAAAAATTTTACTCAGAAAATCCGAGTTTTCCCAAAAAATCTGCAATTTTCAATTAAAATTTTAGGGAAGTACCTAATTATTTATCAATAATTAAATAACTGATGACATGAAAGATTTATTATAGTAGATTATACAGAGGGGCTAAATTATGGAATAAATTCATTTCTTTAAAACGGACGATTTTGGAGCAAAATCCCGAAAGAGGTCGATTTTTATTTTTAAATTACAATTTTTTGGCATATATTTCTTACTAGTGACGTCATCCATCTGAGCGTGATGACGTAATCGATAATTTTGTTAATGGGAATAGGGGTCGTGTGGTAGGTCATTTGAAAGGGCGTTCAATTCTCTATTCAGTAATATAAACATTATTATCATTAGGTATTTATACAGGGTTGCCAAAAAAATTTTTGAATTAAATTAATTGGCGCAAAAAGAAGAATGTATGTAATTTATTTAACTCAAAATACATTGTACTGCTGTCAGAAAATAGAAGAAAAGGTTTATTTCACAAATAAGCATTTCTTTTCGCTTAAATTAAATCACAAACAGCCTCCCTCCTACCTATTGGCAGTTTGAACATTTAATTTAAGCTAAAAGCAATGTTTATTTGCAAAATAAACATTTTTTTCTATTTTCTGACAGCAATAGAATGTATTTTGAGTTAAATAAATTACATGGATTCTTCTTCTTGCGTCAATTAATTTAATTCAAAAAATTTTTTGGCCTCCCTGTATAAATAATGATATTAATGTTTATAATACTGAATAGAGAATTGAACGCCTTTGTAAATGAGCTACAACACGAACCCCTATTCCTATTTAAAAAAATAATCGATTACGTCATCACGCTCGGATGGATGACGTCACTAGTTTGAAATATATGCCAAGAAATTTAATTTAAAAATAAAAATCGACCTGTTTCGGGATTTTTCTCTAAAATCGTCCATTTTAGAGAAAATGAATTTATTCCATAATTTAGCCCCTCTCTGTATATCAGGAGACCGGCGACAATCTAACCAATAGTTTAGCAATAATTAAAATGTTAATTAAAAAATTTCGGTCGAAATAATAACCAGAAAGATTATGATACACCAGAATAACTATGATTTTCGTATAAAAAAGCACTATACCTATTCAACGTACCTTACAGGATTGAAATTGGACCATTTGAGCGGTCTCAGGAATGTTATAAAGAAACAATTTTTTGGCTTATAAACAAATAGAACCCCTCAGAAAATATTAGATTTAATTAAGTTAAGTTAACGCTGTTGAAAAGGGCACGGCTTCTGTGTCCTTTTCGAAGAAAAACAAATTGAATTGCGAGGAGTGATTCCAGGTATAACCGGTCAAATTTGACCGGCATTTGCGACAGAGTTATAAACAACAGGATTTTAATCTTTGAACCATTAGATACCTTTTAATTCCGGTCCTCTTTGTACATACAAATTTTCATATCTTCAAGACACTTATAACAAAAAAGATTTATGTCACTGTCACCAAATAATTTAATTATTGATAAATAATTACTTCCCTCAAATTTTAGTTGAAAATTAAAGATTTTGTTTGGAAAACCCGAATTTTCCGAGGAAAATTTCCGTCGAAGGAAATTGGAATAAATTATCAATGTGCAGAATTACTGTCAATTTTTATGTGAGTGTTTTGGTTTAAAGTTAAAATTTTCGGAGTTATAGAGCAATAATAAAAAAAGATTTCGGAGCGCTAATTTGTTTATAAACAACATAGCACAATTTCTGTGGACTTTGCACAGCTATATTACTAATATAGGAAATCTTAAGATTTGATTTCAGCATGTCCAGCAATAAAATAGCTGGTAATTAATTTTTCTTGTTTTTTACTAATTTTCCCAGATTATTACCTTACATCTTTCATTGAGTTGATGATTCATGTTGTGGACATTCTCAATTATTATATTTCTAATTTAATACTATTCTATCTAATTCCTCAAAACAAGCAAATTTCAATTAAACCCAGAGCTATATTATAATACCTTTTGCTTTAGTTTTCCTTGCAAGAAATAAACAAAACACATCTAAACTAAACCTAACCTCGCTTTTGGCCATTCATTCATCTCCGTGTCAAATAATTTCGACAGTCGAAATTATAATATCAACACCCTTTTTAAAGTCGCTATTAATTTCGATAGTCGCTATTTCATGACGTCACTTCGTTAGTTCAACTAAAATCCACAAGGCTCGCACAATCGCATTTCAACCGTCGCCATATTGAAAGCGACTTGTTTAGTGTCGAAATTTGATTTAGAATCAGGCCCCAGAAGCCACAGTAGTAATCAACATGGCGGCGGAACATTCTCGTGCATGTAAATGGAAAATAGAAGTTTCTTAATTTGATTCTGAACACAGTGGCCAAGATTCGTTTTTAAATGAAAGCGAAGATGTCAAAGACCATGCAGTATGAGCAAGTAGCAGCGATTCCTAAAACATAAACTTAGGAACGGTATGTTTATTAAATGTGTGGCTTGTCCCATTATGTTATATTTTTCAAACCTAAAAATATTAGGATTGTTCTCAAGGTTTTTTGTGGCTTATCCCTTTTTAGTAAAATACTTATTTAGGAAAATGAATAGGTTTCTACTCCATAGATTTCTCCAGGTGTCTTGCCAACTCCAGAAATGCAGGCGCCTTCTAGATGGAGACACAAGGATAGCCAATGACATAAAAAAATTAAGCGCAAGACTAAAAGAAATATTGGTTACGAATATATAATAACAAAAGGGAAGAAATAGAACCAAAAAAAATAGTTGCACCTTGCGGTTGCGCAAAACAGTGTAGACAGAAATTGGTCCTTGCCAACAGATTCTACCAGATACTGAGAATAATGAACTACTGGAAGACACTGAACATTTGGACCCCTTTTCAGCTATTGAAAATATTGACAATTGAAATATTTTATTGCTAAATTTTATGTTCATTTTTAGAATATAATTTTTTAAACAAAAGGGGATAAGCCTCATATTTTTTCAAAAAATGTTCAAAAACTCAAAATCCGTTAAATAAACATTTGTTTTACTTTTATTGTGTATTTAATAACATATTTTCAAACGATTATGGGCCTTACTTCCGAGAAAAATGTAAAAATTGTATTTCAGGATTTGAAAATAAGTTTAAAATGATGTTTTCTCCAAAGTATTGTTTGGTGGCATGTCCCCTTCTGGTCCCAAGGTCTTCTAATTGTATTGATCCTGAGAGCAATAGAATAGTAGAAACAAGCTGTGTATGTACTTCCAAACCTACAAGAAAAAACGGACAAGTTGTCCAAACTACAGATGAATAGTAAGTGAAACCATTGGTGCCATATGAACAATAAATACAAAAGAAAAACTAGCAGAATGAGTTTTTAAGCTAGAAAAAAAGACGATACAAAATGCTATCCGAGGCTAGCACCACAGAGGAAGAAACACCTACAGCAAAAGGACGTTTCAAGGAAATCAGCAATGAGCTGGAAGAACTGATAAGGAAAAAAAACATGAAAAGAAGAAGACCAATAGAAAAAAAACAAGACGACAAAAGAAATGTTAATGAGCTGAATAGGGTAGTCAAAAAACAGTTAGACGATCATCGAAATGAAAACTGGGACAACTATATCCAGCCACTACTTACTTACTTACTTAATCAGTAGACCCATTGATACCTTTCGGTGTTGATCCAGCCACTAAACTCAAATAAATCCGCGTTCTGGAAGCTATCTAAAATACCAAGAAAGGATAATAACCAATACCACCTTTACATGGAGAAAATGGAATTGCGTACGCAGAAGAAGACAAAGCGGAAGTCATGAAGTCATACACGCTAGAAAGAGGATGTAGCAAAAACTACCATCCCTCTATGAAGATCTAGAATTCACGGAAGAAGTCGAAAGAAGATGTAGAATTACACACACTTCTCCCTGAAGAAGCTGATCAAGCGTACTAACAAAGAATATAGACGTAAATATTTATTCTTTGGTAACTACTAACGCCAAAAAAGCTCCAGGACCGGACTAAATTACAAATAGAGCTCTACCAAGAAAACTAATAGTATCCATAATAAATTACTTTACTTTACTCTTACGACAATCTGCGGAAGTGGTTCGGGCTCACATCGGTCGAACTATTCAGAAAAAATGCTATGTTAATAGCCAACTTTCGCAACGGACAGGGCACTTTACCCCAGGCTGTGGGTGAAAAAACGTGATATAATTCAGGAATTTTTGAAACCTATCAGGTGTTGTAAAGGACGATGCCAGGAATAACTTCTACTAAAATGTAACCAAAAATATTGTGCGCTTTTTTTTATTGCGATTTTCATTTGTTACTTTTGCAATTTTTAATGATTTTTAATTTTGTAGCTTGGGATATTCATTTTAGAGAAAAACTTTTTAATAGAAAGTTGTAGTAAATTAAAAAACCTACAATTTGAGCTATGGTAAATTTAATTTCGTTGATTGGTTATTGCAAAACAGCCTGCGAAAAGTCCAAAATGGCCGTTTTTTACAATTGCATTATTTATTGTACAAATAATTTTTTTATTTTTTAAAGCTTTAAAATGAAGATCTTTCAATTCCAAACATAAAAAAAATTGTAAAGCCAGATTAACGAATTTGTTGCTTAGATATTATAAATTGTTTATCCCAAGAGGTCAAATGTCGAAGGCGATAACTTTTTGAAAAAAAAATCGAAGAGAGTTGGTGAAACATCCAATCTCCTTCTAAAGAGTTATATTTTCATATTCTGATGTAAGTAAACGCGTAAAATATTTTTAAACCTCTAATTTTTGGGTTTGAAAATAAGGGGGCAAATTTCGTTATAAACATTTAGAGCTGAAGCGGCCCTATATATCCTATGAGTTTCTAACTTACAGATTATTGTTGCTGAAGACGAAACGAAGATTTATAAAAAAATAAAAAATTTCTACGACCAACTGAAGCCGAGATAATTTTTGGGTTTGAAAATAAGGGGGCAAATTTCGTTATAAACATTTAGAGCTGAAGCGGCCCTGTACATCCTATGAGTTTCTAACTTACAGATTATTGTTGCTGAATACAAAACGAAGATTTATAAAAAAAACAAAAAATTTCTACAACCAACTGAAGCCGAGATAATTGTTTTTTTTTTCTTAAGTCGTAGTGCCTTTATTATTTTCAAAACCAAAAATTAGAGGTTTAAAAATGTTTTACGCATTTATTTACATCAGAATATGAAAATACATATAACTCTTTAGAAGGAGATTAGATGTTTCACCAACTCTCTACGTTTTTTTTTTTTCAAAAAGTTATAGCCTTCGACATTTGACCTCTTGGGATAAACAATTTATACTATCTGAGCAACAAATTCGTTAATCTGGCTTTACAATTTTTTATGTTTGGAATTAAAAGATCTTCATTTTAAAGCTTTAAAAAATAAAAAAAAATTATTTGTACAATAAATAATGCAATTGTAAAAAACGGCCATTTTGGACCTTTCGCAGGCTGTTTTGCAATAACCAATTAACCAAATTAAACTTACCGTACCTCAAATTGTAGGTTTTTTAATTTACTACAACTTTCTATTAAAAAGTTTTTCTCTAAAATCAATATCCTAAGCTGCAAAATTAAAAATCATTAAAAATTGCAAATTTAACAAATGAAAATCGCAATAAAAAAAAAAGCGCACAATATTTTTGGTTACATTTTAGTAGAAGTTATTCCTGGCATCGTCCTTTACAACATTTGATAGGTTTCAAAAATTCCTGAATTATATCCTGAAATCGACCTATTTTTCACCCACAGCCTGGGGTACTTGAAGAAGAAGAAGATGCCATGTATGTGAAGGAGATTGATATTCGTACTACGCAACATAGAAATTCGAAACTACAGAGGGATAAATTCAAAGATAATGATGATGATTATAGAACCAAACATTTTTATTTTAAGATATATACTTTTTAGATCCAGCTTCGTAACTAAAATTGCGATCTTTTTGTTCCAATGTCAATTGAGTTTCCCACAATAATTTCGCCTCTGTGGTTTGTTAATGTTTATTTCACTTAAACTTAGACCAAATTGGTTTATTAGGGTAAGTTTTCCAAGAATGGAATAATCCTTCTAGTGACCATGTTAAAAAGTAACAGAAAATAAATTAATAAATCATCAATTAAACTGTAAACTATCTAACATTAGTTTGAATTAAATCTTAACGAATTTTTACTTTTAGTCTAAACTAGATGTGCCTTCGAAAATATTTGTTTTAAATGTACCTAGATATCAATTGATTTTTCATATGAGTACGTCAAAAAACGCTGATTGCTGATTTCGCAATTTATTTAGTTTTTTTTTGTTAAATGACGATAAAGAGAAGATATTTAGTATCAAATGAAAGTCGATTTTTTTTGTCAAAACCCTTTACTACTCATGCGGTGATACCACACATCCTAACCAGAGACATGGGGTTGCAGTTATAATACTTTGTACCTTTGTTCCGGTTCTCGAAAGAGCCATACTTGTTCACTTGCTTGCGAAAATTAATAAATATATAATAAAAAGCATACACCCCAACTGAGGTAATATTTGCGAACGCTTTATCTTTATCGAACTCTTCAGAAGGAATCAGGATAAACGGACAAAGAGTAAATAACATCCAATATGCAGATGACACGGTATTAATGACTGATTCGGACCATAGTCTTCAGATACTGTTAAATAGGTTTACTAAGAGTTGTGAAAAAATGTAGATGAAGATCAATACTGCGAAAACCAAAGTTAGGATAATATCAAGGAACAAAAATTTACCCTTTCCAATGTATGTGAACCACCAACAGCTTGAATACGTAATAGTTGGAGAGATAGAAGCGGATTTTGTGTGTGATAAGTAATATGGAAAAACTATACGGGGATATGTTGAATTAGTTGTGTAAATGACTTTCACCAACGACCGGAAACCAGAGTTGGGGCCGAGGGTAGTTATAAGGGGTCAAAGTCGCGGATTTTATTTTTTTATGGCGCTCATGATCGAGATAGTGCACCAAAATTTGGGAATAAGTAGGTCATGACGTAACTAAGTAAAATCTCTAGGGGCGGAACGCTGCGTGGCCGACAAAGGGGTGGGGGTAGGGGTGAATATAAAAAATATAAATGGTTTTTTGCGACGTTCGTGATTGAGATAGTGGACCAAAATTTGAAAATAAGTAGATCATGACATTACTAAGTAAAATCCCCAGAGCCGGAAACCAGAGTTGGGGATGAGGGTAGTTATAAGGGGTCAAATTCGCCGTTTTTATTATTTTTTTTGTGACGCTCATGATCGAGAGAGTACACCAAAATTTGGGAATCAGTAGGTCATGACGTAGCTAAGTAAAATCTCCAGGGGTGGCACGCTGCGTGGCTGACAAAGGGGTGGGGCAGGTGTGAATACAAAAAATATAAGGGGTTTTTTTGCAACGTTCGTGTTTGACAGAGTGTACCAAAATTTGGGAATAAGTAGACCATGACATAACTAAGTAAAATCCTCAGAGCCGGAAACCAGAGTTGGGCATAAGGGGTCAAAATCTCCGTTTTTATTATTTTTTTTTGTGACGCTCATGATCGAGATAGTGCACCAAAATTTGGGAATAAGTAGGTCATGAGGTAACTAAATACAGTCTCCAGGGGTGGAACTCTGCGTGGCCGATAAAGGGGTGGGGGTAGGTGTGAATATAAAAAATATAAGGGGTTTTTTGCGACGTGCTAGATTGTGATAGTGCACTAAAATTTGGGAATAAGTAGACCAGGACTTAGCTAAGTAAAATCCCCAGAGCCGGGAACCAGAGTTGGGGATGAGGGTAGTTTTAAGGGGTCAAAGTCGCAGTGTGTATTATTTTTTTTGTGACCTGGCACAACATTTGTCCCCCACGCAGCGTTCCGCCCCTGGAGATTTTACTTAGTTACGTCATAACCTACTTACTCCCAAATTTTGGTGCACTATCTCCATCATGAGCGTCACAAAAAAAAATAATAAAAACCGCGTCTTTTACCCCTTATAACTACCCTCATGCCCAACTCTGGTTTCCGCCTCTGGGGATATTACTTACTTAAGTCATGGTCTACTTATTTCCAAATTTTGGTGCACTATCACAATCTAGCACGTCGCAAAAAACCCCTTATATTTTTTATATTCACACCTACCCCCACCCCTTTGTCGGCCACGCAGCGTTCCACTCCTGGAGATTTTACTTAGTAACGTCATGGTCTACTTATACCCAAATTTTGGTGCACTATCTCAATCAAGAACGTCGCAAAAAACCCCTTATATTTTTTATATTCACCCCTACCCCCACCCCTTTGTAGGCCACGCAGCGTTGAGCCCCTAGAGATGTTATTTAAGTACGTCATGACCTACTTATTCCCAAATTTTGGTGCACTATATCGAACATAAGCGTCATAAAAAAAATAATAAAATCCGCGACTTTGACCCCTTATACCTACCCTCGGCCCCAACTCTGGTTTCCGGTCGTTGGTGAAAGTCATGTACACAACTAATTCAACATATCCCCGGATAGTTTTTCCATATTACTTATCACGCACAAAATCCGCTCCCAGCTCTTAGACTATAAACCAATACAAATATCTTGGTTGCTGGTTCAACAATCAACTTGATTATAAATAAGAAGTAAGAACGAGAATACAGGTAGCCCGTCCCGACAAGGTTTTATCAAAACGAAGTTTATTTTGTAACAGTAGCATTAATATCAGCCTTAGATGTCGATTTCTGCATTGCTATGTGTGGTCAATACTTTTGTATGGAACGGAGGCCTGGACACTCAATTTAACACTGATGAACATTAGAAGCCTTTGAACTCTGGCTTTATAGAAGAATCTTGAAAATACCTTGGACACAGGGCCTATTTTACCACTAGGCCCGTGAGGCACCTGCCTCGGGCCCGTATTTGAATGGGGCCCGGAAAGATCACCAAACAAAACATGTTTATTACAATAACAAAACAAATTTTCAAAATTTTTACATTTTACGAACAGGCAATGATAAATGATATCCATAAGATTTATAATTAAGTGGATAGACGCAAACTTTCGGCTTCAATGCTCTTTAAATGCATTAATTTTTGGAATCCTCAAAAAACTAATAGATATTAAAAAAAAATTAGACGCAGAATGAAAGATTACGTTATTACCGAGCGCCAAATTTCCCTTAGAATAAATAAAAAAGTTATTTTGAATAAGATAGTATTTAAAATTAAAAATCACACTCAATTTTCTCTTTTTTCCACCCCTGTAACTTATTAAAATAAACATTTTCGAAGATTTCAGGGACTTTCGGCCCTCGGTAGTAACGTAATCTTTCATTCTGCGTTTAAATTTTTTTAAAAATACTTATTAGTTTTCTCAGGCTTCGAAAAAAACAAATGAATTTAAATAGCATTGAAGCCGAAAGTTTGCGCCTATCCCCTTAAACAATGTTTAATTGTTTAAATATAAATTTTATTTATTATTAATAAAAATGTTATTTTCTTGTGCAATTATATTTCTATTAAATAATTAATACATTTAAAAAAGTTATTATTATTATTAAATTTTATTTAGGGGCCCGAAAATTGTGTAGTGCCTCGGGCCTAATTTGAAGTAAAATAGGCTCTGCTTGGACAACCCACACCGGCGACGAAAATGTTCTGAGGAGAATAGGTACAGATAGGGAATTGCTAAAAATCATTAAAGTCAGAAAAGTTAGCTGCCTGGGACACATAATGAGAAACGAAAAGTACCACCTCGCGCAACTTATCATTCAGGGTAAGATTGAAGGAAAACGGGGTCCCGATAGGCGTCAGATTTCATGGCTTAAAAATATCAGAAACTGGACCGGCCTTGATTCAACATCTTTGTTTAGAGCCGCATTGGACAGAGATAGACTTGCCAGGGTAGTCCCTAATCTCCACTAAAGAAGAAAGCACCACAAGAAGAAGATACACCCCTAAAGCTGATAAGTCACAAGAAGAAGTAGAGCGATTTTAACAACAGCTACGAAGATTCTGGTGGGGAAATCCCTTCATGAAGCCGTCCATCTGGCACAGGATTACAGCCAATGGAGACAGCAAGCTAACAATCTTTAGAGTGTCACTAGCCCTGACGATTTTGCACCGAAGCTGAAAACCTATATAAACTCGGCGGCAGCTTCAATCTCCACAGAAAAACTAAGGAAATGACTTAAATTAATACCACCGAACACAAAAACCGTTAACACTGGGAGACCAGTTGAATGTAAATTATTTTGAAAGCTGAGGTTGTATACGCTATCAAATAATTAAAAAGTAACAAAGTTCCAGGACAAAATTATATATGTTAAAACAAAGTTACTTAATGAAGAAAATCTAGATATTAGCTCTTTAAAGATATCTACCTACGATACGGGCCAGGTTAGAAATGATTGGCTTCGCTCTACATTTACCGCTTTTACATTTACCAAAACTTTTTTGGATAATTCGTAATATCACCCAGTAAATGAATGGAAAATAAGGCGACGCGACGCCGTGTAATTTTCAGGGGCAACTCCGAATTAAATGAAAATTTGGATTTAGGTTCTACTTACCCTCCACTTCAAAGTTGAATTTGTGCCGTTGGTTGCTTTTACTTGGGGGGTGACAGTCACCTCTTCTCGGGGGTGAAAAAACGCTTATTTAAAATAAGCCCGGAAATGGACAAATTGACTGATTATAAGCAACTTTCGTTCTATAGGGTTTTTTATGTATGTAAGTCAATTCTTGTAGAGTTATTTGCGATTGAAAATGTTTATTTTTCGACAAAAAAACTACGTTTTCAGACGGTTTTTCTCAAATAACTCAAAAAGTAAATATTTTTAGTAAAAATTTAGATTAGAAAAAAACGGAAAGAAGTATGTATTCGTTAAGTCTTCAGATCCAGCAAAAGCAAATTTGTAGCTCATGAAAAATACGTTTTTATTCGTCCAATTCCAAATCGAATATTTCTTCGTGAAGTAACCAAAAAATGAAGCACTTTTCAGGAAAACCCCATTGAAATTTTTTTAAGTGTTTAAAAAAGCTTTATTTTAATTGTTCATAAAAGTTTCTAGCATTAAGAACAAGCGAGTTAAGCTCAAAATAAACTTGGCCCCCTTTTTTTGGTAAAAAAATCATGAAAATCTCTCCGCGTTTGGCTCCCCAATTGAAATTAATCGTTACCGCTTTACAAACACTTTACTAATCTATTTTTTATATGATCTGTCAGTTTCACCGGTTTAAAGTGCTTATTTTTGAAAGAGCTATAGCACAGTATAAAGAGGGACAGTAGAACCACTCTCCAAAAAAAATTGGAAGTGAAATCTTTAGTCGCGCATGGCGACCGCGCAATATTCCTAGTCGCTTTTGCCCCATTCTCGCATTGCTAGTCGCGTAAAAACGTACGGGTTTTAACAGGGAAAACCCGCATCCGCCACTGGTGAATTACCAATTGCGTACTGTAGGTATTACTTCTTGAGATCAAAGTGCCGACATGGAAGAGGTTTTACTGCCCCTCTTTATACTGTGGCTATAGTTAAAAGGGCTTGAACGAGTCACGAATCACGAGTGTATGCAAACTTTGAACAGCCATATCTTAACCAATTTTTGTCTTATAGGAAATAAAATGAAACTAGCATATATTTATAACAGCAAAACCTACATTTTTTTACTCTTAGAGATTTTTCATATCACTAATACTTTTTAAGATATTTTGAAAAAAGAAAATTTTTCCAAAATTTTTAGAAAACATTTTTTTTTTACTATAAAATCAAATCAAACTTACAGATCATATAAACAATACAGATACATTTAAAGTAAAGGGTAAAGCGGTAACGATTAATTTGATTTCTAAATAGAGGGAGATTTTCACGATTTTTTTTACCAAAAAAATGGGGCCAACTTTTTTTTCAGCGTAATATGACGATGACCCAGCGATAGTGGCAGATAACATCGAAGATATTCAACGTCTTTTAAGTTATCTGACTCTTGCAACTGAAGCTTTGGATTTGAAAACAAATATCAAGAAGACAAACACAATGATTAGAGGTAGAAATAATTACCCAAACGCAAAGATAGAGAAGAAATCCAGCAAGACAGGCAGTTTAAATACTTGTGTTGTCTGCTAAACGAGAGTTGGGAGCCTGAGACTAAAATAAAAAGTGGAGTAGAACAAGCTAGAAATAATTTTTTGAAACTTCATAAACAACTGATTTCAAATTGGATTTCAACCTGAAATACAAGATGGTAAAGTATTAGGTTTAGCCTGTTGCTCTTGTACCGGATGGAAGCATGGACGTTAACTTTTTGATTATCTAAACAGTAAGTGGACTGCATACTTAGGGCATATATTACGAGGAGAACGATATACAGTTCGTCTAATATATACCTCGTCCAATTTACTTACCGTTGCACGTCAGCCGCGCCATAGCCTGTGACACGATACCAACACGAAATATCTAGGCGGTAGGTGTGTTCCCCTTTAGAATCATTTTGATTCTAAAAAAGAACACACCCACCGCCTAGATATTTCGTGTTGGTATCGTGTCACAGGCTATGGCGCGGATGACGTGCAACGGTAAGTAAATTGGACGAGGTATACTTACCGTTGCACGTCATTATCTACGTCAGAGATCTAAGTTGACATTGTTGCTCAATTACAAAAAATTCTTAAACTCATTCTTTTTTTTCTCTAATTCTGGCCTTGGTTTAGAACTAGAACCTTTAGCCACGTAATTGTATAACTTATCACTAACTCAGGTGTAATGTGTAGTGTGTGTGTTAAGTAAGTGTCTTGTTACTTTCCAAAGTTGACGTTATTGTCTTTGCAAAGAGACGCTAATTGTATCCGAACGTCTGCGATCCCTCCGGTGAGTACCGATCCCACAAAGACAGAAACCATTTTCATTTATTAATTTATAATAAATGAAAAAATTTCTGACCCTGGTGAGATTCGAACTCACTACCATTCGGAACTTTCGATCCAAAGGTTAGGCGTTCTTACCACTGAGCCACAGAGGGGGTTAAAAACTCATTCTAAATCAAATATATCACAAAATTTTTGCGAAGTGGATTATACAACAAAGCAAACTAATATTCAATGTAAATAAATAAAAACATTAGAAATAGAAAACAAGAATTAAGTTATAATCTTACGTTAAACTAAATAATAAAGACAATAAAAATACAGAGTGAGTTTTATGTATGGCAACGCTCAATTATCTCGGAAACGGCTTGCACGATTTTTATAGATTTTGGTATGTAAGGCTACGGCTCCACGGGCTGGAAATTGACGCTAGCAGTAGCCACAAAACGAACTTAAGGTTCCGCAGAACGGAATAGGAAGAGCCGAACTGTACCGACTACAGGACTTGTGCGTAGTCGGTTCAGTTCGGCTATTCCTATTCCGTTCCGTGGAACCTTAAGTTCGTTTTGCGGCTACTGCTAGCGTCAATTTCCAGCCCGTGGAGCCGTAGCCTAAGGGTTTTCTAATGCGGCCGATATTATAGTGGTAATTACATTGTTGTCAGATTATCCGTTTTTCTGGAAATCTAATGAACTTTCTTATTTCAAATAGAACACCCTGTATATTTTTTGTGTTTTGAAGTTCTTTGGAAATACTGATTATTTTTTATTTTATATTCCCTATACCTAAATGCCATAATTTCGGAGTTATTGCTACATTTATTTTAAATAAAAAATTTAAACAAATTATAAAAATCAATTTTTTCGTCCCGGGTAGACATTATTTTAGGTTCTTTAGATCATTGGGAACAAAAACGGTCTTTTGTAATTTTTCTGTAAAGTTAATCGTTTCCGAGTTATAAACAATTTAAAACTGAAAAAAATCGAATTAGGACGATATTCAAGGTTCAAGAGCACAAATAAAAAATATTATTTTTGAAACTACGAAGTACCTAAATTCAAAGCCTTATTTTATCAGTAACCGATGAGTAATTTGAGCTTGTATCATTTTAAAACATTGTTTTTTAGTTGTTAATGCTGCCCGATCGCCCGTCCTCTCATATGCGCTTCATTAACATATAAAAAACAATGTTTTATAATAAAACCTGCCAAAAATTTTTATGGCTAGCTGATAGAAGGTTTGAGCTTGAATTTAGGTACTTCGTAATTTAAAAAATTGTATTCTTTACTTGTGTTTTTGAACCATAAAAATTGTCATTTTTCGTTATTTTTTTTCAGTTTTAAATTATTCATAACTCGAAAACAATTAACTTTAGAAAAAAGTTACAAAAGACCTTTTTTGTTCACAATGATCCAAAGAATCTTAAAAAAATATCTACTCGGGCCAAAAAGCCTAAATTTTATAATTTGTTTAAATTTTTTTTTTTAATAAATGTAGCAATAACTCCGAAATTATGGCATTTAGGCATAGGGAATATAACATGAAAAATAATCAGCATTTCTTAGGAACTTCAACACGCAAAAAATATATAGGGTGTTCTATTTGAAATAAGATAGTTCATTAGGTTTCCAGAAAAACGGAAGATCTGACAACAATGTAATTACCACTATAATATTGACCGCATTAGAAGACCTATACCGACCAAAATTTATTAAAAACGTGCAAGCCATTTCCGAGATAATTGAGGGTTTCCATACATAAAACTCACTCTGTATAATAAAACAAATATTTATAGTAAAGAATAAAAACAAATCTGATGTGTCAATACCGCAACTGCCAAATAAATGTTACCAATTTATGCCAAAATGTCACCTTCGTTCGATTACAGTTACAGTGTGTTCCGAACAAATGTGTTTCATAAAAATGCTTTATAATCCATTTATACAAATTAAATGAAACATATTATTGTATATTTCTTGAAGTTAACATTAATCGAAATCTTCAAATATAATTTCTACGCGTATATAATAAAATATGTCTAGTGGCTGTAATTCCAGTGTACTCGGCAAAATGATTCTAAAAAAGAACACACCTACCACCTAAATATTTCGTGTTGGTATCATGTGACGTTACGAGCTATGACGCGGATGACGTGCAACGGTAAGTATATTAGACGGACTATACTTTTCTGCAACTAATACTCGAAGGAAAGATAAAAAGATAACAGTGAAATATCAATTAATAAATAAATACATATTAATAAAATAATTCGTATTTACTAATTATGTTACCTATGTATTTATTCACAAAATTATAGATTTCAATAATTAAAAAACTCTCGAAAAAAAAAATTAACATTTTAACGAATATTTTTCTTGTTAAATATCGGGTGGATCCGTCCCTGAGTTTTTCGGAGTTTGTAATATGGTGCTAGACTGACAATAATTTGTCGCCTTTCCTCAGTGCGTAGGCAACTCATTATACTGAAATGATTTGTAGATTGCCGATTTTTTATTCAAGTAGCTGTAGATGGACAATTTTCCGGATGAGGAGTTTTGTGCCAAAAGGGATTGATTTGATGCATTTTCTATGTATTATTGATAGCAATAAATCAGAAATAGCCATAACTATACGAGAGATGGGAATATGTACTTAAATATTTCTTGTTACATACAGGGTTGTAACAAAAATACAGGTCATAAATTAAATCACATATTCTGGGACCAAAAATAGATCGAATGAAACTAAATACTAAATTACCTAGTACAAATATACACATAAAAAAGTTACAGCCCTTTGAAGTTACAAAATGAAAATCGATTTTTTTCGAATATATCGAAAACTATTAGAGATTCTTTATTGAAAATGGAGATGTGGCATTCTTATGGCAGGAACATCTTAAAGAAAAATTATAGTGAAATTTTTGCACCCCATAAAAATTTTATGGAATTTTATGGGGGTTTTGTTCCCGTAAACCCCCCCAAACGTTTGTGTACGTTCGAATTAAATTATTATTGTGATACCATTAGCTAAATTAGATATTTTTAAAACTTTTTTGGCTCTCAGTATTTTTTCGAAAAAGTAGTTTTTATCGAGTTGCGGCTTCTTTTTTAATATGTTTACATAAACATATTATGGGGGCTTGGGTTCCTTTAAACCTCCCAAATGTTTGTGTACGTTCCAATTAAACTATGTATTATTGCGATACCATTAGTTATATACAGTGTTTTTAAAACTTTTTTGCCTCTTTGTATTTTTTCGATAAGGCACCTTTTTTAATATGGTTCAAAATATACCTAAAAATGTAAATCATAAATAAATTTTCATATTATTACCAAGTCTTCATAATCGTACTTAGCCATATACAAATATGTGGTGGATTTGACAAATATTCAAAATATCTCGATAAAAACTAGACTTTTCGAAAAAGTACTAAGAGGCAAAAAAGTTTTTAAAACATTGTGTTTAACTGATGGTACTACAGTGATAATTAAATTGGAACGTACACAAAAGTTTGGGGGGTTTAAAGGAACAAAACCCTCATAAAAATTTTATGGGGTGTCTAAATTTGACTATAATTTTTTCTTGAGATACTACTGCCATAATAATGCCACATGTCCATTTTCAGTAAGATATCTCTAATAGTTTTCGATATATTGAAAAAAATCGATTTTCATTTTGTATATTCACTTTTGTATATTCACGATTTGTATTGTTCAAAGGGCTATAACTTTTTTTATGTGAACATTTGTACTAAGGTAAGTAGGTTCAATGGAACTATTTTTGGCCCCAGAATATGTGATTAAATTTATGACCTGTATTTTTATTACACCCTGTATATTTATATATCCCTAGAAAATAATAATCGAAAATTGAGATCATAGGCGTAACCAGTGGAGAGTTTTGGGGGTTATAACCCCCCCCCCCCCCCATTTGGATGTACTTTGAGCTCTATACGCTGAACACCATTACTATTCCATACCCCGCAGATACCATCAAGTAGTTGTACCCCCCACCCTTAGGATCATAGATATTAGATATTTCCCAAGGAATTAGCTTTACCTCCCGCATGATTAGGTCCTTTATACTAATATTTCTACTATAATAAAAGGTAAAAATCGTTTATCTTGCTTTTTATTTTCACAAAATATGTTAATGTTTGTTTGTCAAATATTTAGATATATTATTTATACTAACATTTTTTAACATTTTAATAGCTTTTAACTTTTTTTTGTTATTTTTATTTAACTATTGAAATCAAATTCAATTTACTAAAAAAATATGGATGCATTTATTCAAGAATATGAAGTAGTTGATAAAAAATCATGCATACTAGAATCAATGACAAACTTTAATACTTTAATTAATAATTTAATACAACCTCTTAATATTATGCATCTGAATATAAGAAGTTGTCAAAAAAATTTTGATGCTTTTGTAATTTTTCTATCTGAATGTAAAACAAATTTCGATTTTATAATTTTAACGGCAACTTTTAAACAAAATGATTTGGATTTATTTCAAATTGAAGGTTATACATTAATATACAATTCAGGTACATTTAACAAAAACGATGGAGTAATAATTTATATAAAAAAGTATATTAACCATAAATACAAAATAGTAGATATAACAGTAACAAAACTAATTGAATTAGAAATTTTACTTAACAACAAGAAGATAATTTTATCAGCTCTATACAGGTCACCAAATACTTGTCCAATAACATTTAATAATAATTTAATGAATTACTTAAATAAAATCAATAAATCCGATATTCATATTTTTGTAGGTGATATAAACATTAATATTTTAGAGTATAATGAAGAATTCGTAGAAGACTATAAAAGTATCATGAGTGAGTATGGATTTATATCATATATAAACGAATATACACGTCCCACAAGTAAAACTTGTCTGGATCATTTATTTGTCAAATGTTCTTTAAATTTTGAGAATAATATTAAATCTTATATTTTTAGATACCATGATATTACTGATCATTCACCTATAGCACACAGTATTAATAATTTTAACAACACAAATTTAAATGTCATGCAATATGCAATCAAAAATGTTTAAATATTTTATCAATTACGAAAAACTAAAATTAGATTTAGAACAAGAAAATTGGTTTTTAGTTTACTCTGAAAGAGATGTCAATAAGAGCATGGAATGTTTCATTACAAAACTACAAAATTATATAAACTTAAATACCAAGAGAATAAAAATTAAACACAAAGAAAGATACAAAAAACCATGCATAACACCATCGTTACTTAAATTAATAAATGAAAAAAATAATTTATACAAATCATTAAAAACTCATCCCGATAATAAAAATTTACAGGACAGGTACAAAGTAAGTAAAAATAATTTATCAAAACGCATTCAACAAGCAAAAAAAACTTATGCAGAAGGGTTAATAAATACTAACAAAAATATGTCTAAAAATTTATGGAGATGCGTAAATATACTATGTGGAAAAACAGTTTCAAAAACAAACATAAAACTAATAAAAACACAAAATAATGAAGTACTAACTAACAAAACAGACATATCAAATGAATTTGTTGACTACTATACCGATTTAGGAAAACGATATGCAGAAATGATCTCTGAGCCAACTGAATTTCGAGCAAACATATTGGAAATAAATAATAGTATGTACCTGTATCCAACAACTGAAAATGAAGTTGAAGAAATTATAAAATCTTTAAAAAATAAAAAGTCACCAGGGCACGATAATATTAGATCTGAAACTTTAAAAGAAATAACAAAACAGATTTCAAATCCCTTAACATACATAATAAATTCATGCCTTAATTTAGGCATTTTTCCAGATATATTAAAAATTGGAACTATTAAACCACTATTCAAATCTGGCGAAGAAACATATTGTCAAAATTATAGGCCTATAACCCTAATCTCAAATATAGGCAAAATATTCGAAAAAATAATTAAAATAAGACCCACACATTTTTTAAAAAAATTTAATATACTATCTGAATGTCAATATGGGTTTCAAGAGGGAAAATCAACCAAAGATGCAATCTGTGCTCTAACAGCTAACATCTACAAAGCTCTTGATAATGCAAAACCATCTCTTTGTATATTTGTAGATTTAGCAAAGGGAGTTGATACAGTTTCACATAAAATACTGCTAAATAAACTTCAAAAATATGGTATAAGAGGACTTGCATATAACATCCTAGAAAGTTATCTGCTAAATAGACAACATGTTTCTATAGATGGAGAAATCAGTAAAGGAAGAATTATATCTTACGGAGTACCACAGGGAACAGTCTTGGGACCAATTCTCTTCAATATTTATATCAATGATCTATTCAGACTGAATGTAACAGGTAAAATAATAAGTTTTGCAGATGACACAGCTATTTTCTATGATGCAAATACATGGAATAATTTAAAACAAAAAGCTGAAACAGATTTTGCTACAATTCAGAAATGGTTTCAGTTTAATAAACTTACCTTAAATATAGAAAAAACAAAATATAGGGGAACACGGGGCGGAATGGCACGTCTAATTTTGATGCCTTGACTAGTCAACCAGTTTTTATTGAAAATGAAAACAAACTGCAGAAATTAATGAATCAATTATTCTAAAAAACAATAAATAGAATAAAACTTTAGAAAAAATCAAGATAGTTGACAATTTTACTTGATACAAAAAGTAGTTCACTTTTCCCATTCCGCCCCGTATGCGGGGCAGAACGGGATTTAATTTTTTAATAGGTTTTAATGAATACAGTCATAAGAAAAGCATGGAAAAAAAGTATAATTAGTGGGAAATAACTTTATTAATATTACGCCTAACATAATTTTTAATTTGCACATTGGAGTCAGAGACTTCTGCCCAACCTCCAGGTGGCAAACCCAACTCAAACTCTTGCTGCGTTCGTTTCCTGGAGAAAATTAACATCGGGGCCATGTAAGATCCACTAGCGGAAAAACACAACTCCACAGTCACAGTTTCACCTCTCTCAGATGATGTTAGCGTGCCTACCTGCCGTTTGCCCTTCCTTGCTAAGATTTTAGAATGTCCTTTTGGATTCACGCTAATGCCGGTCTCATCACAACTGAAAATACGAGCAGAAGTCAGTTTATATTTATCAATGCATTCTTTTAGAAGAGATTGGAATTGTGCTACAGCTACCTGCCCGATTAAAACCCATCGCACGAGCTCCAGAGGTTGCCTCAGGTTTTCTTAAACTTAAATCGGGCTGTCTCTTCAAAAAGCCATTAATTCAGTCTTGCCCTGCTGTTTGATTAATTTGGTTAAAACTATGAACGATTCCATTGCGGTGTGCTAACTGATACGCTAGCCTACGTAAATCTTTCATGGATAATCCAAACAATATTTTTTCCATGTCTTAAACGTAATTAACAAGTTCTAACTCCTGTTGTTCATTGAAAATAAACGTAAATTTTCCTGACTGTTTGTTAATGCGAAATTCCGGACTATTCCGCTTTTTCTTCACATATCTAGCCAATGTTGATTTTGGTACACCAAATTGAGACGAGACTTTGTCTAAACTTATATTACCGTCAATTACTGCGGATATTGCCTGTTCCATAGAATCCACAGGCCAACTTTGTTTCTCTGTTTTTCTAGCAGTTTCGCACCATCTGTAACAAGAAAACTTGAAGGTAGTTTTTTTGCTTAAGCAACAAAAGATAAAGCGGGGCGGAATGAGACACGTCTCATTCTGCCCCGTACCGTTCTGCCCCGCAGTTCGTTATTTTGAATTTCAAAGTTTTGTGAGGTTATACAGCAATATTTTAAAGAACTATGGGGGTTTACAGCAAGCTAAAATGTCTATTTCAATAGTAAGTAATGCTGAATAAGCAATAAGAAAAATTTAGTCACTTACCTTCAAATCTAAAATGGACAGAAAGTGCAACAAAACAACTGAAATTCACAAATACGTTATAAATACCACCACCGCTTCGCAGTGAACAATGGCGACTACCAGTTACAGAACTACTCATCGAAGCGTAGCTTACTACCAAACATCGTAGGTGGCAGCATAATACACACGTCAGAAAATACAAATCTCATTCTGCCCCGCCGGTCCATTCCGCCCCGTATTCCCCTATACCATTTACATCATATGTTAAAAACCTCCCAAATCTTGGCTCATTAAAAATTGATGCAAAAAATGAAATTCCACATACATACGAGATTCAATATCTAGGTATAATAATTAATAAACATTTACGATGGAACACCCAAGCAAATAATATAGTAAATAAATTAAGAGGACTCTTATCAAGATTTAAATTTTTAAAACAATTTTTAGGAATAACTCATTTGCGAATTATTTATTATGCACTTATACAATCTCAACTCACATATAGCCTTTTAGGATGGGGTGGAATACGCAATAATTACTTACATTCTATAAATATTATTCAGAAATGGCCAATTAGAATTATATACGGGAAAAATTTAAGATATTCTAGTGAGCTCGTATATAACGAAAGTAAATTTTTAAATGTACGTAAATTATTCTGTTATAAAGCCCTTATACATATACATGAAAAAAAGATAATATTAAATTTTAACAGTCATACCCACCAAACTAGATATATAAAACATAATACAATTCTACCAAAATGTAATAAATTTATCCTTCAAAGATATGTTGGTTACATAGGGCCCAAATTATACAATTTGCTACCGGATAATTTAAAACAATTTAAAAATTATAAAAAACATAGATATAAATATGAAATTAAACAATGGATTGGGAACAAATCAACAAAATTCTAAGAAGAACTTATCAATGGACAATAATTGTAATAAATAAACTTAAATAAGAAATAAAAAATTGTATCCAAATAGATTTTTATTATCAACTGCGACATTTCTTGAATTATTGATGGCCACATTTATATCACAAATTATATTAAAATTATTATATTTTTATTTTTTCTTGATTAATGTTAGAGTTTTTAGTATTTTTATAAATTTTCATATAACTGTATACATTTATACATTTGTTAAATATTTTTTGTGTTTGTTTATATTTGTAAATTAGTATATTATATTTTTAAGTCTCACGCACAAGGGGTGCTACTTTTGTATGTATATTAGTAATATATATACAGGGTAGCTCAACTTCAGTGAGTTATTTATGTTTATTTAGGTAGTACTCATTATGCTTTTTATTTTTTTTTTGTAAATCTTTATTGTTATTCCTAAATAAACATTATTATATTATTATTATACGAATAATACAGAGCCCAATCAGGCGTAAATGCGAAAAAGGTTTAGCCTGCTCTCAGTTTGGCTTCTTGAACGCTTTTGGAATACTCCTGCCATGGGCGTCGGCAGGGTGGTGCAAAGGGGTGCACTTGCATCCCCCTGTCCGTAAAGAAAGTTTGCTATTCAAAAAGCTATACATATATATGTATAGTTCTATATTTTATATCTATAATAGTATGTATCGATGGAGATGCACCCACTTAGAATTCAGATGCACCCCCAAGAAAATAATCCTAGCAGCGCCCATGCACCTGCAGAAATTACCAGATCAAAGAAAGGTCGTATTTACTATTATTATACTATCATTAAGTTGATAGAAGTACTCCTCAGCATCAAAGCACCAAATCGATGAAGATGCTATCTGAATGATAAAGAACTTAGGTACATTAAAAACATAATGCAAAAGCATCAGTAAACTCTCTATAAGAGACTAGATTGATATAGAGGTATTATACAAAACCCTTGTACACTAGGGTTCTGTCATGTGTACTATCGCCCTTGCTATATGCTGATTAAGTATTTAAAGAAGCTCTGGAAGAACTGTACGTGGAGGCCGCCCATGACCTCTGTGGATGAACAAACATTGGAGAATTACTGCCAAATAGACCACTTCGATTCACCAGGTCCAGACAAAATTTCCAGGAACTGCGTGAAACAAATGCCGCTGAGCATCACCCACTACATGACTAAAATAGTCAACCCCTCACTTAAACTCTGCTACTTGACATTCCTCATTCTCCTGGAAGGTAGTCAAAGTAATTTTGCTCCCGAACAAGGCAAACTTCGGACCGATCCTAACTCTTACAGGCTGATTTACCTTTTAAACGTTATGGCTAAAGTTTTCAAGAGGATTCTCAAGAATAGACTCTTTGACTTTATCATAAGGCCATAGACCAAATAATTAAAGCCAGTAGAACGGCCAGATGCCTAAACGACACAATTTGGAAAAACAAACACCTAAGATTGGAAACAAAGGCCCGAATATATAAGTCAGTTATTAGGCCAGTTATGACTTACACGGCCGAAACAATACCAGATACAAGCAAAACACGAAGACATCTGGAAACCAACGAAATGAAGATCTTAAGAAGGATTGCTGGAAAAGGACTTCAGGATAGGGTAAGAAGTGAGGAAATCAGACGCATTTGTGGGGTAGACAATATAAATACCTGGGTAAAGAACAGAAAAGAAGAGTGGAATGAGCACATAAGCAGGATGTCTGAATCAAGGATAGTAAGAATAGCCAGGGACAAGTCACCGTTAGGCAGGAGAAGTATAGGACGCGCAAGGAAAAGATGGAATGACAACTTAGGGGCAGAATGAAAGGCACCGTTGAAGAAAAACAGGCAGTACTGCCAAAATAAAAGAAGAAGAAGAAGAAGAAGAAGAAGAAGAAGACTTTATCATAGAGGTAGAGGGAAAACCAATAGAACAGCTAAACCAGTTCAAATATATACATAGGTGTAGAGTTATCAAGTTATCATGACCCATCCAGAGACCTAAAAGGACAAATTAACAAGGCCGCTGTCTTGTCCGGATGTTTGAAAGATGTGGTCTGGAATAACCCATATATGAGAATGGACAGCAAAGTTAGAATTTATAAAACTTGCATCAGACATGTTATGACTTATGGCATTGAATCAAGAGAAGACACCAATAAAACCAAAAGCATGCTACGAACAGCCGAAATGAAGACTAAGAGCAATAGCAGGGAAGACAAGAAGAGATAGAATACGAAACAACATCATCAGGGAACAATGTGGCGTTCAGATGTAGTCAGATGGGGCAGGCAAAGACGAAGGGAACGGTTCAGTTATGTAAAAAGAATGGAGGAGCACAGACTCAACCAAGAATTGCTCTAGAAGGAAAACCAGCAGGCAAGCGTCCACCGAGGAGACCACCAAAAAGATGGAGAGATAGCTGGCAGTCTACCTCTCAAGAAATACTTCAACGTCGGAATTAACAGATCGACAGATCTACAACAAGTATAAGAAGAAGAAGACTTTATCATAGAGAATAACATAATCCCTTCCTTTAAATTCGGATTTAGAAAAGGTCACTCCACCATAACCGCGTTGTCTGAAATCGTCACACATATTCTAATTCAAAGCTTTCGACCAAGGTTGGCATGCCAGATTGGTGAAAAAATGGACATCGGTTTGACTAAAATCTTTGTCAAACCAATCCATTTATATATCTCTGAGCTCAAAATAACGGTGAAGATCAGAAACTAATTATTAATACTCTTCACTACAGTAGGAGTGCCACAAGGTTTCGATTTGGTGCCCATACTATACATAATATATGACAGCGATGTTCCTAACCTCAGAAATAGAAACACTCACACTACTTTACGCAGACGACACTGTTTTTGTAATTACAGCACGAGATGCAGATGTTCTCAAAAGGCATGCTCAAAATAACATAAAACCACGTCGATAGGTGGTGCGAGAGGAGTTCTTGTAAAGAAGAAATTGTAGGTAATTTCTTACCATTCTTGTCGAAAACTTGTTATGTAAATGGCGGACATATTGAGAAAATACTTCTCTTCTGTAAAATTAAGATGGCGGCTGACGCGGCGGTGAAATTCAGTCGCGATTTTAAATTTTCTCTACTATTGACCCCCCTAAAGGTTAGAACAATAAAATTTGGGGTGGCTCGCCATGCAAGGTTATGCTTTTTTTGTCTAATTCCACTGGATTACAATAAATAAAATAATTCTCAGTAAATGACAAAAATGTAAAAAATATTTGCAAAATTCCACGTTTGATAATTTTGTCTCTAATGAAGCAATTAAGATATTTCTGTAGCTGCACCTAACTCATGTGTATGAGATCATGGTTCATGGTCGATGCGAAGTCCTTAAAGAGTTATATTTAAGCTGACATATTTTCATACTCCCACGTCTGCGTATTTTTACAATTACGAAGAAATGACAAACATCAATAATCACTATATTACATATTAAATTATTACTTGCGAGCAGCAATTCCAACATAGTTTCACTAGGAATTTATATAGCTTTACCAGAGGATTACGAAATAATACATTTAATTACAAAACGTTGGAAATGCTGCTAATTAAACTAATGATATGCAATAGCATAGTTATATATTTCTCTGCTTAACTATAAGCTTCTTCGAATAATTCACGCCAGAATAACTAAAATGTGTGAAGAGATGAGTGATGACATTTATATCCATCAGGTACTATCTAAAAAATATATACCCGAAGGAAAAATGTAAAGAATTTTCCTCGAAAGGTTAAAAATTCCAGGGGAATTAAAAACATTTAGAAATAAGATGATTGTACTGATGAACACAAGAGTAATGTTAATACGGACTAAAATTGGACGATGCATAGCAACGTGACTGGATCCTCTTTAAAAGTGTTGTTAAAGTTTAAAATTACTTAAAGATCCTTTTCTTGATTTGGAGTACTACCCAATGATATTTTAGCTGATTGTTTGTATCTTAATGAGCACTGATTTGTACCTGATGAACTTTATTCTGCCTATAAGTGTTACGGGTTATAAGATGTTTTTTGGATTTTGCACTACGATCAAGTCTCACATTGACTATAAGTATATGTATGTCAGGGATAACATAAGTTTTAATCTTTTGAATCTTGAAAGTCTCTCTTCTGAACAACATTGTGATATTACAGATAATTTATTAAATAAATCTAATGTGTTTATCTAATGTCTAATCCTGACAGTTGATGGTACTTATTGTGCTGTCCATTACTGTGGTAGGGAGCACCATCATCATCATCGTGTACGCGGCCACTGTTGGGCATAAGTCTGCCTCAGCTCTTTCCATATGTCTCTGTCTTGTGCGGATTGCACCCTTAACATGATATTGATAACACTCCTCAGGTGGTCACTCCATCTGGTTTATGGGTGTCCTCTACTCCGTAGTACTTCTTGTCTTGGCCTCCACTCGACAATACGTTTTGTCTATCATCATCATGTTTGGATTTTACAACTCTTCGTGAGTCTTTGCCGCCTCTTCCGTTGGTTCCAATCCTGTGCTACTATTTCCCATGGTCTCACTACCATATTCTCCAGGTCTTCTCTGACAGCATCTTTCCGCCTTTTTCTAGGCCGTCTTGCCGATCTTCTACCGTCTGGTCTTTTCCAAAACACATTTTTAACCAGTCCGTCGTCATCACTCCATACCAAGTGGCCTGTCCATCTTAGTCTATTGGCTTTTATGTATCTCACGACGTTTCCCTGCCCGAAAAGAGTCATTTCCTTCATTCATTTGTCACACTACACTGTCCCTGTAATGCGCAATATAAGCATCTATGATTAGGCCTTCGATAATAAAATAAAAGTAAAATAAAAACGTTTACGGCCTAATAATATCTATGTGTAATTCATTATCTTAAGATATTTCATTTCTTCTTTTTCGATGTTCCGCAGCTGCACCTTGCGGTCAGCTCCTTTGAACCGCTTCCGTTGTGGATCCCTGATTCTTCTTGCGTTGGTCGTCTGGACATCTTCTGTAGGTACTTTTTGTGGCATCGTACCTACTTTCCTGTACCGGTTTTGCAACCACCTGGCTAGTGTCTGATCAGATGGTCGATCAGACGGTGTTTTTTTCTGAACACCCTCTGTACCCGATTTCTGTCGAAGATGTCTCTGGTCTTTAAGAGTCTTCTTGTGACCTGGTGGAAGAAATATAAAGTCCTGTTCTCGGCCACCTACCTCAGTGGTCTGTACTGGAGCCTTTTTTGGACGGTTGCATTGGAAACTCGGTCTCACCATGCTGCTCCATCGATGAGCCGGTCCGGTAGCATGACATCTCTGTAGTTTCAAGCCTCTTCCAGTTGGTTTTCGCCCTGGAGCTCCATACTGGGACTGCATACAGCATCACAGACCTAACGTAGACATGATATAGTTGAATAAGCCTTCGAGGAGGTGAGAGTAGTATTTATTAGCAGAGCTAGATTCTGGTTTTAGGTAATCTCAACCTTATTTGCAGTGATCACGTGATCACGTGATCAGTGGACTTTACGCAGAGTGGGCATTGACAAAACACACTATTAGACAAATTCTGTAAATTAGAAAAACTACATTTGACAAATATATGACTTTAATATAGTAAAACGTTTTTACTAAAACTTTGACGTTTTTGCCTGTACTATTGTTACTAATTTAAAGGCGTCTCCAGACAACAGTTTCGGTACCTGATTTTGTAAAAGATCGCTGGCATGAATTCATAGAAAACGAATAAAATATGGAATCCAGAGCGCTATTATTTTAGCTTTTACATAAAATGTTTTGGATGACTACCTGCCAAACGAGCGCGGTTATGTAGTCAACAGGCAAAACCATGCAGGAACATTTTAATTTTGGCTAAGTGTTGGATAACAGGATGCTTTAGACATGTCGGGGATTGTGTGAAATGGAAAGTAATTATTAAATCAGCAATAATATAAAATAAACTAATAATAGGCATAGTTTATACATATTATCTATGGTAGGGGAGCCCAGGCAAGCGGGGATTTTTGCAGTTACTCGAGCGCGTCAGATTATTACATGGGGACAAACCTTGTACTCTGAAAATGTACCTCTACCATATATTGGCTCTTAATGCAGGGAAGTTCGTTAAAGGGGTGTCGAAAAAAAAATATATCCTTAGAAAAACTCGAAATCATCAGATTAAGATAAGGTAAGTTAAGTATAGTCGGTGGCCGCATATGAAATGCCTCCCGAAATAGGATTTCTTACCTGTCGCTAAAATGGTCACATACGAATTGCCTCCCAAGGTTTAAATAAATTACATGGTTCTAATCTTTATGTGAAGGTGAGACGTTGCCGCATCTTCGTCCCTTTGTAAATTTTTGTCAAAATTGGTATTTTGTTATTTAATTTATTTTATTTTCAACCTTTATGTATTAAACATTATTGACACTAGGCGGTATTTATAAATTTTAACTAACTTATACATATATAACTAGTTTTATAACCATTATAATATATAATTAATAATTTAACAAAAAATATAAAAACATATTAAGTATTTTATAGATTTATTAAAAATAACATAACAAAAAAAACTTATTTGGAAAATAATACAAAATGTGTATAGAAATATAAAATTACAAAATATTTTTCCTAAAATATAATACTACTTTGTCAAATTCTAATCTATTTATTTTACATTCTCTTAATTCTAAAATTTTTTCATTTCGAAAATTTATTTTTGCTGTACTTTCCGCAACAATTTTTTTGGTGTCGAAACAGAATTCATTTTAATGTAGGTATTTATTTGAAATTGTAAAATTACATCAATAAAATTATTAATGGTACGATGAGGGCAGTAGAAAGAAGAATTATACTTGGAATGAAAACTTTCGCATGGGTTTGTGGTTCTTTGTAAGGATGAAGAGTGCTCAGCCCAAAGATGTGGAGGAAATGTCGAATTTTCAGATATGTAATTATCAACAAGATAATCACAAAACTGGGTGACTCTTTCATCGACTGGTTTAATTTCTGCCAAATCTATATAAAAAAAATCGCTACCATCTTTTGGATGTAAGAATGAAAGACCAAAAATATAAATAAGAAAATGCGTAATTTCGGTTGAGTCAACACCTTCTTTCTGGTATTCTGGAGCTAATCCCAGTGCTTGAACCTTTCTATACCATGCCTGGCCTAAATGAAAACGACATCCATGAAGATCTGCTTCAGGAAATCCCATACGAATACCATTATGAATGGAAATATCAAAGTCTGAAGTTATTACTTTAGGGGATACAGGACAATTAATTTTAAAACATTCTTCTATGATATATTTAAAAGCGAGATAATATGAAGATGACTTTTTATCTTGAAGTAAACAAAAGACAAGAGGAATATAATGTCCATTTTTTCAAGCCATGTATACTAAACAATTGAGTGAAAAAACGAGGACAGTATTCAAATGTTCCGTCAACATATCAATTGGAAACAGTCGAAAGAAAACGAAAATTTGAAAAACATGTTAATATAACAATATGATTATCAGTAGTAATTGAACAAGAGCTCTAGAATTCTATATTAATTTTAGAGTTCGAGTGCAATTTGTTGCGATTATTTCATGAATAAAACTGTTCAAAACCAAAATTTTATTGTAATTTATTTATGTAAGTACAAATTAATACAATTAAACACCAAGTTTTTATAAATATTTGACGATTGAAAGTCATCACTTTTATAATTTTTAAAACATAAATTGTCGTTAATGTCACTGAATGTATTTTTTCGTAGCAACGAAGGGCATATGACGTAATATACTTAACGACAGGCAATTATCAAAAATTATCGATTTAATTCAGATTTCTGTAGCTTTCCATTGGTCAGAATCTCCTATGAATGAAATAATCTTTGTTATTTTTGTCATTCTGCATAGATGCCCTAGCAGTTGCCGCTAGGGCATCTATGCCATTTCGTTCGTTGCAATCCGGGACTGCACGCTGGGGTTTGTTTTGGTTGGATCAGGGAGAGCAGCATATGTGCTTCCTGATGGGAGACTAATAAGTTTCGAAACCGGTAGAGGTGCTTGCAGCACTCTCTGATTGGACTAGAATATGGTTCGGCTGTATTTTCGTTTTGCAACGAAATTGAAAATGGTTATTCATTTTTGTCATTTTTAATTATAAAATTTTCATTTCTATTTGTAATAATAGAAGATGAATCGAGAGCTTTATGAAATTCAGATATATTTTTGGGAAGTTTAATTAAAGAATTTGTTGTTCTAGCATAATATAAATTTTGTCTCACCCTATTGATATCATTGATAGTAAATGTCTCTATATTTGTCTTCTTAAGTTCTTTACAGATGAGCTTCATTGGTTTTTCGCTGAGATCTTCCACGGCTGCTCTCTTTATTGAATTGCTTACGGCTTTTCTATTGTAAACTTCGGCAGACAACTTCTCGTGGTTATGATCTAATATTGATTCAATTATCGTATTTTCACATCCTTGTGTTTTCACAAAAATGCTTTGCAGGTTTTTTTAGTACATATCCACCGTTTTACTGTACCTTTGGCCAACATTTAAAAAGATTAAGGTAAAAGTACCTATTCATGGAATCGTAAGAAGAGATTAGAATCGCAATTGGAATTACCCAGAAAATACCCAGAGAATATAAACAAACAAAATATTAAGGTAAAAGTACCTATTTATGGAATTATAAAATGGAATTATAAATATGGAAGAGATTAGAATCGGAATTGGAATTACCCAGAAAAGCTGGATATTAGATTGTCGGGTAACAACTTTCTTTTCTAAAAAGAAATGTGTATGTCGTACTGTGAAATATTTATGTGAAACAAATTTTATGTAGGTACACTGCAATAAGAATTAGAAAAATCAAAATAAATAGATACTACCTAGTTAAATTATGATTTGGCAACATTCTGTCATTATACAGAGATTAAACAGACAAAATATCAGCCTAAATGATTAACGAAACGGAGGCATTTCGATTGTACCTGGGAGGCATTTCATGTATGAAAATATTTACCTGAAAAAGTGGGAGGCATTTCGATAACGCCGTAGTCGGTTCGCTAAACTCAGAAACAACTGGCTGGTGATTTTAGTAGGTAATTTTTTTGTTTTTGGCCAATTTTACCAAAATTGGCAAATTACTAACTATTTAGTAATTATTAACTATTTAATAATTTTTTTTTTGCCAATTTTGCCAAATTGGCAAAATTACTTGCTAAAATCACTAGCCAGTTGTGTCTGAGTTTAGCGAAACCGACTATATTACATGCAAAACAGTATATATTTCAAAAATCTGACGATTTGAGCGGGGCGTAAGGAAATGGGCAAGTCCCAAAGTTTCACAAGAAAGAAGCGAATATTTCGCGAAATGAATGACATATCGAAAAACTAAAAAATACATACTCAATATTTTTCAAAAATCTATCGAATGATACCAAACACGACTTCCCACGGAGAGAAGTGGGGGGTAAATTTAAAATTTTAAATACGAATCCCGCGAAATTTCGCGAAATGAACATCAGATCGAAAAACTGAAAAATACACTTATTCAATATTTTTGAAAAATCTATCGAATGGCACCAAACACGACCCCCCATGGAGATGGGGTGGGGGACTACTTTAAAATCTTAAATGGGGGCCCCCATTTTTTATTGCAGACTTGGATTCCTTGCGTAAAAATAAGTAAATTTTATTCGAGACATTTTTTCGAAGTATGGATAGGTGGCGCTATAATCTAAAAAAAAAACGTATGTTGTTAATGGAAAATTAAATTTAAAATGGAAAGTCCCCACTAAAATGGAAAACTTTACTTAACTTTTTTTGGTTTTAGGACCTACTCTTCACAACCCAATAGGTCCCCATAACACTCGAGTGACTGCACATTTAACATACCTTGCTCGCCTACCATAGATTTATATTTGAGAGAGAAACATCAACTGCCACAATAATAATTATTGATAAAATTTATCAAACATCCTAATTCAAAAATTACCAGAACTCACACAATATACACAACTCCAGATAAATGTGTTTGAACCCTTTCAGACTACCTTCAGTACATAACAAGTTTTAAAAAAACCTTCAAAGGTATTTTGACTACAACCTGATCATATAGATTAATGTGCAGTTCTCTCCTTTCTTCTTAGTCATCTGGTAGCGGTACAACCCGGGGTGGGTATTGACTGCAAAACTCGCTTCCATCTCGAACGGTCGTCCATGATAGTTGGGTCAAGTCAGTGGGTAGCCCCATTGTTCTTAGATCTGACCATATATTGTCTCTCCGTCGCATTCGTGGGCATCCTAAGGGCCTTCTTCCTGTGGGAACTTCCTCCCAAATTAACTTAGCAAGGCGGTTATTAGTGAGTCTATGGACATGGCCAGCCCACTTTAGACGTTAAAATGTAATTTCTTGGACTACGTCACTCGCCCTATACATCTGTTTGACCTCAGCATTTGTTCTCATTCGGTATTGGTTGCTATTAGGGTCGTGATAAAGTCCAAAGATTCTTCCGAGGATTTTTCTCTCAAGACATCTAAGTTTTCTTTTAATTGTTTTGGTCAGAGTCTACACCCATGAGCACCGGTCCAATCACTGTTTTATATATTCTGATCTTTGATGCTCGTGTTAGGCTCTTAAATTTAATAGTATTGTGGAGGCTATACATACATCTGTTTGCTGCCTGAATTCTCCCTTTAACCTCTTCTCCGTGATATCCTTATGTACAGTGATTATTGCTCCGAGATATTTAAAACTCTCAAAGTTACTCTCAAGTTATTAAAATGTTTGCATTAATATTTCTGTATAGTGTAGCCTAATTCTTCTTCTTTAGATACCGTGTCCGTATTCAGATGTTGGCCGTCATCATGTTTACAAGTTCCTTTCTCTATCGGCTGCTGTGCGAAATAATTTTTCTACTGTGAAACCATCTCATTGTCTAATATTAAGCAACCACGAATGTTTCTTTCAACCAATCCATCTCTTTCCCTCCACTTTTCCTTGTATTATACGGCGAAGTAGATGATATTTAGTATTTAGGTCCTCTACTTATATGGCCCAAGTATTCTGTATTTCTCCTCTTTATGATATTTATCGGCAGACGTTCTGAATTCATCATTTTAAGAACATTAAAATGATAGTGGACAAAGATCTATGATAGATTATGTTGTAACCAACAGAGATATACATCTATCAAAAATAACCAACGTAAGATGCCTCAACTCAGCAGATGTAGGTAGCGACCATAGCTTAGTATTATGTAAAATAGGAATCATTATGAAATATTTCACACTCAAGAGGGCAGCACCAACACAAACAAAAATCAAAGTCGATGGACGACATACGGAATCCACGGAATACTTATACAGGAAAAGAATATCAGAGAATATTGCTGAAAATGGAATATTACAAAACGATAACATCGATGAAAGCTGGCAAAAACTCAAAGATAACATAATCAACGCTGCAACAGAATCACTTGGAGAGAGAAAAGTAACGAATACTCACATATTAAAGAAGAAAACTCCGTGGTTTAGAGAGGAAGTTAAGATAAAATGTGAAGAAAAGAAGAAAGCCTTTTTACAATACAGAACGAAACAAACACAACGGGCACACAACCACTACAAACGAATCAGAAACGAAACGAATACTTTAGTGAGCCAAATAAAAAGGGAGCACTGGCAGAGTTTCTCAAAGCAGATGGAACACGACTTCTACGGAACACAAAAAGAAGTATGGAGGATGATCAGAGGGCAAAGAAAGGAGATGAACGAATTAATAAAAGCGAAACACAGAAGGAAACATGGGCAGACTACTTCCGATCTGTATTTGCTAAAGGCGACGATAATGAACCACCAACACCTGAAGTTACAACAAACGAAGAAATAAACATCGAGGAGGGAGAGGTAAAGGAAGCATTAAGAAAATTAAAAAATAGAAAATCTCCAGGAGAGGACAGAATATCGAACTAACTCCTAAAGTACGAAGGACAAGATCTAACTAAACAACTATTAAAACTAATACAAAAAATAATAGAACAAAACAGAATACCAAAAGAATGGAGATCAAGCATCCTAATACCTCTCTTCAAAAAAGGAGAATTACAGAGGAATTAACTATTAAACACAACATTAAAATTAACAACCAAAGTGATAACAAATAAATTAATGAAATTATAACATTAGCAGAAGAACAACAAGGTTTTAGGTCGGAAAGGTCATGCACTGACGCTATATTTATAATGAGGCAAGTTCAAGAGAAATCATTGGAATACAACAAACCGGCATATTTATGTTTCATGGACCTTAAGAAAGCATTTGACAGGGTCACATCAAAGGGCGTTATCCATTTGTTATACTCGAGAGAGGTACCTCTAGGAATAATTAAGACGATCGAAAACATCTACCAGAACAACACAATAAAAGTATAAGTGGACGATGAATTAACTGACCTAATTGAAACCGGCAATGGGATAAGACAGGGGGATTCCTTGAGTCCTTTAATGTTCAACCTGATCATGGACGAAATAATAAAAAAAGTAAGAACTAAAAAAGGATCCCAAATGGGAGAAACACAACTTAAAATAATCTGCTATGAGGACGATGTAAGATGCAATACTAATCTCTCAAAGTGAAGATGATTTAGAACGTATGCTGCAGAAATTCAACATAATCGCCAGAAAATTTAACATGTTAATTTCCTCCCAAAAGACAAAATGCTTGGTTATAACAGCAGATCCAATAAGATGTAAATTGGAGCTGGAAGGTAGATAATAGAACAAGTAATGGAGTTTAAATACCTAGGCATCACACTATCTAGCTACGGAAATGCTCGAAACAGAAGTGGAAGATCAAGTGAATAGAGTAAATAGAGCCGCAGGTTGCCTGAATGACACAATATGGAGAAATAAAAATATCGGAAAAGAAATAAAAGGCAAAATTTACAAAACAAGTTATCAGTCCAATAATGACATACGCGGCAGAAACACGACCCGACACAGAGAGGACAAAAAGATTGTTCGAAACCGCGGAGATGAAAATCCTTCGAAAAATCGACGGTAAGACTCTATGGGACAGAGCTAGAAGTACAGATATACGACGGAGATGCAAGGTGGATAACATTAATAACTGGCTAAGAAACAGAAGAATCGAATGGAATGCCCACATAAGTCGAATGACAACAAATAGGGTAGTCAGGACAGCGAGAGACGGTTCCCCAATAGGAAGACGATCAGTGGGAAGACCACGAAAACGATGGAACGACAACTTACTAGAGGCACATTGAAAAAACAGACAGATTCATGTCTAAACAAAAAGAAGAAGAAGAACATTAATGTCCGACTGGTATATTATTTGACAAATAAATGATGATATGATTTCGAAGTCAGTTAAATATGATATAATGCCCTAGATATTTTAAAAAATAACGTCCTTGGACATCAAATTTAAATAACTAGTTAAATATTGTCAAGTTGACAAATAAAAACCTAAGTAAAACTATGGTAACCACAATTACGTTACGACTATTGCTGCTGAAGGTACTTATTTGAAAACTAATTCATTCAAAATTCATTCAAATTTTTTGCATATAAAGAAGAATTTAGTCGGACATTAAACGTTGAAGGCACCACGGGTATTATAGATAATAACCCTTTCGGTCAACGTAAATACTTCGGGCCATAGGCCCTCGGTCTATACATCATTTACCTCAAGCGTTATTATCTTTATAATGCCCTTGGTACCTTAATAACTATTTTAATATTGTAAGTGTATGAAACCCACGACCTAGGATCCGTCGATAGCACCACAATTTGTTCCGATTTGTTTAGTATTGTGCTTTTTAATGTCCATGTCTCACACAGGACAGTTCAGAATTTTCTTGTAAATATGCATCGACAGGATTCTATTATATAAATCTGGTTACCAGGTCATAAAAGAATTACGTGATATACTTGATTAAAAACCAAGTGGGACCATACACATTTTGCAGATAAGTTGCCAAAATATTTAAATCGGTGGTCGGATTTAAAGTTCCTACATAAAGTCTGTTTGCTGTTGTAATCCATCTCGAGTGGGCCATCTTTCCCGGTTGTCGATTTTTTAAGCTCTCTGATACGGTACCATTACTTACAGATTTTCTTATTTCGTACAAATATTTTTGGTCTGTACTTAATGTATTAATATCTACTTCAGGGAGTTCACTTTGAATTTTTCGAAATTTAAAAACAGGTAGGGTTTCACAAGTTTCTAAAAGCTTTCATATTTCACCCGAAAATCTGGTAGGTCCTGCGGTTTCTCCATCTAAATACTTACTTCATCTAATGTCGTAATGGTAGCTCGTTTCCATGTAAAAGACAAACAGAACCACTGTAATGGTTTCTTAATTTGAAGTTCTAATTTGCGAATTGCACCATTGTGAACGCCAGTATTTATCGCTGTTCCATCGCATCCAATTGCAACCAAAGTAGAAAAGTCACATTTAGATTTTAAGAAATTGAATCAATTGTCTGCAATATTTTTTGCTGAACCAGATTGTAAAGTAAGATGTCCAAAATACTCCGTTTGGTTCTGAAACTAACACAATATGTTCTTCGGTAATCAACTATTCTAAATGGGAAATAAGCCACAATTTAACTAAAAAAATGAGTTTAATTTTAATTCATGAGACTTTTACTGTCACCGTTGCAATTGGTTGTCTTTTTAAAGACAGATCACATGGCATGATTTTTTGCGACGGATATTCTTGAGTTGGGGTTGATTTCATGTAATCGAATGAACTATCTTTCAGTAAAGTCGTCTCAGGAACGCAACTCATAAATATTGGCAATATCATTTTAAAGTCTTTTACTTTAAAATATAAAATATATGTCTGAATTGCCGATATAAATGAGCCAGATTAAATAAATTGTAGCAGAATTTTTTACTAAGCAAGAGAAAGCATCTATTCACAAATGTGGGTGGGGGCACCACTAAATAACATCCGATTGAGCAAAGATTTTAACACAAGTTAAGATTCAATCCTAGACCACTTTTCCGCATATAGGAAAATTATTATTTGAAAATCGATTTTTTCGCTCCACCCTAATGTTGGTGTGCATCCATAGCTTGTTTAAAGATTACAACATAAGGATGGTCCACAAACATGTTCGCGATATCCAGAGAAATCGATTCCGGTATAGGTTATCTCTTCTGAAATCTCTTCAAGCTTGGTATAATTTCCCCTAGGAGAGAAGAATGGGAATGTAAAATACATCCATACCATATTTACCACAGCTTAATGCTTAAGTGCATCTCAAATAAACCAGACAGATTTGATGGCCCTTGCAAAATTTGGTCAATCCTTAATCGTATCAAAACAAACTACGGAAGATGCGCTGACTCACTTCAGAGATGGGGTAAAGAAACGGTAAACCAACAGATATGCAGATGACACCGTGATTACGGCGAGCTCTGCTGAACAACTCCAACTACGTCTAAACAAGACAAGCAGTTTCTGTGAAAAATATGGGAGTAGGAATGAATATAAAAAAGACTCTATCTATATGATTATAACAAAGAAAGAAACGTGGTGTTACAGAAATACACTTAGAATAGCAAGTATTGCGTGAAATGGGCAAAGAATACAAAATAATAAATACAATAAAAATAAGAAAGTTACAATATCTGTGACCGTAATGAGGGGACAGCAGTATGAAGTGCTAAGATTGATAATACAGGGAAAGACCAGGGAGGAAGGAGCTTAGGAAGAAGGAGAGTGTCATGGTTGAAAAATTAAAGGGACTGGTTTAAATGCAGTTTACTGCAGTGATAAATAGAATAAAGTTAGGAGATGTCACTTAAAGATGAAGAACCTGATACTGCATTTGGTTTTTATTTATAATCTAGAAATATTTCACTTTTCTGTATTAAAACTTAAGTAGGATTCCCTCATATCGCTCAACATCTTAGTTTTTTCTCATCTTTATGGTAGAAGCAATATTTTTATAAACTAGTCCTTTATCTCCTGGTCTATAAATTTCACGTGCAAAAAAGACTAATCGGTAGATGAAATAAAAGCACCTAAAATGTCTACAACACGAATCGAACTCTCCATTCAGTTATGCAGACATAAAAAGACTACTTCTATTTCTCGCTTAAATGGTTGTAAAAGGTTAAGGTGAGGAACACTTTTACCTAGTCTATTATTAGTCTAAGAGCTAGTGAACCCTCCGACTAACGGTCGTCCTGTAAGGCTAGAAATTTTTCTAGTGATAATTCATAGCACATCAAGGCTAAAAACCATGACCTGGCAGGCCTCAGCGGTGCACGTGTATCTACCAGGTGAATCGAAAAGTGCAAATTTAGGGGGTAAAATAAACATTCTCCTGTAAGGTTTAAATTTAAGTATGTATTTGAGTAACTCATTCAGAAGAAATGTGTACAATGACAGGCGATTCTGAAGAGCATAAGACCTTGCCAGGCGAGGGGAAAGATTAGGGGTTTTTCCTAAAATTATTCTTTTTGCATCGAACAATTTTTTTTAGGTTTCTTGAATCATTCCAAACAGAAAACGTCTTTTGTGATTTTTCTCTTAAGTTAATAGTTTTTGTTATATAAGCGATTGAAAATTTTGAAAATTGCGAAATCGGCCATTTTTAACCCTAAATCGGACATTTATCTAAAAATTTCAATGTTGCCAAGATACGTAGATATTCTTTAAACATTGATTGATGAAATCCCGAAGAGTTTTTTGCAATAAAATATCGAAAACCCCTTTGTTTTTTTAATTGCTAATCAAGCAGGTGCGACACTGTAGTATAAGTGAGGACGTTTGAGTTTGCATAAATTCATTATCTCGAGAATGGGCAAATTTCAAGAGAAATCCTCAAACAGGTCGATTTTTATTTTTAAATTATGACTTTTTGGCATATATATATCTAATACTAGTGACGTCATCCATCTGAGCGTGATGACGTAATCGATGATTTTTTTAAATGAGAGTGGGGGTTGTGTGATAGCTCATTTGAAAGATTATTGAATTTTCTATTCACTGATATAAACATTAACATAATTATTTATACAGGGTGTACAAAAAATTGTTTTTTATTAAATTAACTTTGATTAAATTTGACAAATAGAAGAAAAATTTTTTTGTACACCCTGTATAAATAATTATGTTAATGTTTATATTACTGAATAGATAATTAAATAACCTTTCAAATGAGCTATCACACAACCCCTACTCTTATTTAAAAAAATCATCGATTACGTCATCACTCCCAGATGGATGACGTCACTAGTATTATATATATGCCAAAAAGTTCTAATTAAAAAATAAAAATCGACCTGTCTGAGGATTTCTCTTAAAATTTGCCCATTCTCGAGATAATGAATTTATGCAAAGTCAAACGTCCTCACTTATACTACAGTGTCGCACACTCTTGATTAGCAATTAAAAAAACAAAGGGGTTTTCGATATTTTATTGCAAAAAACTCTTCAGGATTTCATCAATCAATGTTTAAAGAATATCTACGTATCTTGGCAACATTGAAATTTTTAGATAAATGTCCGATTTAGGGTTAAAAATGGCCGATTTCTCAATTTTCAAAATTTTCAATAGCTCATATAACCAAAACTATTAACTTAAGAGAAAAATCACAAAAGACGTTTTCTGTTTGAAATGATTCAAAAAACCTAAAAAAAAGTTTGTTCGATGCAAAAAGAATAATTTTAGGAAAAACCCATAATCTTTCCCCTCGCCTGGCAAGGTCTTATGCTCTTCAGAATCGCCTGTCATTGTACACATTTCTTCTAAATGACTTACTCAAACACATACTTAAATTTAAACCTTACAGGAGAAAGTTTATTTTACCCCCTAAATTTGCACTTTTCGATTCACCTGGTAGATACACGTGCACCGCTGAGGCCTGCCAGGTCATGGTTTTTAGCCTTGGTGTGCTATGAATTATCACTAGAAAAATTTTTAGCCTTACAGGACGACCGTTAGTCGGAGGGTTCACTAGCTCTTAGTCTATTATAATATTTTCGCGTGTGTGAGTCTATTCCAAAAACACCGAAGCATTTTGTTAAAATTTATTATTATTATTATCATACGAAACATCAATTACATAATTGATCAATTAAATTATTTTTACGGTCATGTAAAAAACGAAACATAGAAGAAGATATAGACGACACCCCTTTTGGATTCAGAAGACTATGAACGAGAGAAGCTGTGTTCGCTTTTAACGTTCTCGCGCAAAGACGACTAAATATGAACCAGGTTCTCTATGTCTGCTTTATAGATTATCAAAAGGCTTTTGATGGAGTACAATATCAGAAATTCATAAAACTGTTAAAAGAAAAGAATGTGGCCAGTCCAGATATATAGTCCAGAGAAATAAGGTTTTTATCGGGACACTTGAGCAGCCAGGTTTGCAAATGGGTTTTTTTTGGGTACTATATACCAAATACATTATACATACAAACAGTTCGGACGAGAATTTTAGTTTTTAACAAATTAGGGTCAAAATGGCAGTTTTTTCGTTTAAATCGCTACAGGTAAAAATAGGATAATTAAATATCTTATTTTTATAGTATTCTTCTTTTAGTAGATGAGCCAATGTTTAAAACGGCAGTTTTTTAATTTTGGTCCGATCATTTGTTGTTTCGAAAATTGCAAAATAAAACTAAAATTTCGAAAATAAAAAATTTGCTATAACTTTCGCGAAAGTGGCCTTACGACTTTTATATTTAGCAAAAAGTTGAGTCAAAGAGTCCATATACTGCACAAAATTTTTTATGACGATCCGTCAATTAGTTTAAATTTTATTCAATTTGTTTATCCCAAAGAGCTTTTTTTGTAATGTTATTGTTCAGAAAATAATAATTATATAGAAATTCTGTGAAAACTACACGAAAGAACAATAGTCTTGTTTTCAAATTATTGAAGAAAATCATTAAAAAGTAATTTTTGTCACTACGAAAACATTTTACTAAAGTAGTCATTTTTAGGTTCTAAACAATTTGAATAGCTTTGTTAATATTGACTGTAGAGTAAATTTACTTTGGAATTTCAAAAGCTGGTATTTTTACACAAATTTAAAAAAAAAACTTTTTGCCTAGGTTAATTACGGTCAAAGTTAGCCACTTTTATTATTTAATTCACAGTTACTTCAATATACATAAAAGTCTCCTGTAACAGTGTTAGTTACCATACTACTCCGAAACTGCTTGGCCGATTTTTATGAAATTTTACAAGTATATCCTATGGGACTGAGAATAGGTTTTAATCTATTTTTCATACCCATAAGTTATAAGGGGGGTTGCCCCCCTGACATTCTTTTTTATTTTTTGGGACAAAATTGTCTATCTTAATTTTATATGATGTAGGATTAAAAAATACATACAACCCTTAATTTACACTTTTCCATCACCAACCCCTATTTGTTAATACCGATCTATATATTTACATCTATAAAATTCTCCTGTCACAGTGTTAGTTGTCATACTGCTCCGAGACCGCTTGACCGATTTTTATGAAATTATATATGTATATTCGGTAGGTCTTAGAATCGATCGTAATCTATTTTTCATATCTCTGAGTGATAAGGGGAACTCCCCCTATCACTTTGAAATGTTAGGTGGGGATTTACGTACATAACGTATTCTACAAGACTACGAGTACATACAATGTAAAAAAATTATGATCAAAATCCATCAACAAGCTCTGGAGATATTAATCGCAGCATATGTTTGAAGAATCAGTTTCATTTTTTGAGTACACGGATTTTAATAATTCATTTCCACCGACCACAAATCGATTTCGTTAGAACGTTATTTTTAAAGCTTTATTAACAACTCTGTTGAAGTTTAAAGTTTACTCAAATTTTTACACATAAATTATATACCTTCAACTTCGAAATGGCGCTAGTTGGGTTGCTTAATTGTTATAAACAAAGTAGCTGTCAATTAAATAAAAAGAGTGGCTAACTTTGACTGTAATTAACCTAGGCAAAAAGTGTTTTTTCAAAATTCGTATAAAAATACCAGCTTTTCAAATCCCAAGGCAGTTCTAATCTACTGTCAATATTAACAAAGTTATTCAAATTGTTTATGAACTAAAAATGACCCTACTTTAGTAAAATGTATTCGGAATGATAAAAATGACTTTTTAATGATTTTTTTAAAATACTTTAAAAATATGACTTTTCTTCTTTCATGTGGTTTACACAAAATTGCTATATCATTACTATTTTCTGAACAATAATATTGCGAAAAAAAGCTCATTGGGATAAACAAATTGAATAAAATTTAAACTAATTGACGAATCGTCATAAAATTTTTTGTGCATTATACGGACTGTTTGTCTTAACTTTTCATGCAATATGAAAGTCTTAAGGTCATTTTCACAAAAGATATAGCAATTTTTTATTTTCGAAATTTTAGTTTTATTTTGCAATTTCTGAAGCAACAAATGATCGAACCGAAATTCAAAAACTGCCATTTTAAACCTTGGCTCATCTACTAAAAGAATAACAGTATAAATAAGATATTTAATTACCCTATTTTTACTGGTAGCGATTTAAACGAAAAAACTGCCATTTTTGACACTTATTTGTATAAGTATATTAATTTCTCGTCCGAACTGTGACGGGCATTTTTGTATGTATAATGTATTAGGTATATAGTACCCAAAAAACCCATTTGCAACCTGGCTGCTCAAGTGTCCCGAACATGGTATATTTTTGCCTTATTTCCCTGGAGTAATACGGCTTATTGTCGGGTTAAGTGTTAGATAGGGTTGCGTGTTGTCCCCATAGTTATTAAATCTGTACAGCGAAGCTTTTTTTAAGAAAGTTATACCAGAGAGAGAAGATTCGCAAACAACAGCTTTATTTTGCAGACAGTCTAGAAGCACTGCAACGAATAATAAATAATAGATTACATTAAGTCAGTATAAAATATGGACTACAAATGAACGGGTTCATGATTATTTCTAAGCAACATACAGTAGTAACGCTAGATATCGAGAGAAAAGAAGTAGAAAGAGTGAATAACTACAAATAACGGAACCTGGGTAAATGAAAACAATGACCCAGATAGAGAAATCAGGATACCGACTGAAATTGCACAACAAGCATTTAAAAATGAAAACAATGTTTGCTAATCGAGACGTCCTTCTGGAGCTGAGGATAAGCGCCTTAAGATGCTACGTGTTCTCGACTTTGTTGTATGGAATGGAAAGCTGGACACTAAAAGTGGATAATCTAAAGAAGTTGGAAGCATTTGAGATGTGGTGCTATGGAAGGATTTCGAAAATACCGTGGATCCAACGAGTTACAAATGAAGAAATGTTAAGAAGGCTACAAAAGCATTGCGAGGTCTTTAGAAGAAGAACAAAAACAAGAAGAAGAATAAGGATTTAGGCCACATTATCAGAGGTGCGAAGTATGAGATATTAAGGCTAATATTGCAAGGTAAAATTAAGGGTACAAGATCCATAGGAAGAAGAAGAATTTCCTGGCTGAGAAACCTAAGAGAGTGATATAGTTGAAGCTCAGTAGATCTTTTCTGAGCAGCCGCCAATAAGGTACGGATAGCTGTGAGGATAGCCAACCTCCGACAGGGAACGGAAGGAACTACAAGAAAAAGAAAAACAAAGCTATTGAATTATGTTTTGTGGAAAGAATAACCGGAAAAACTGACAGTACTCTTGAAGAATCACAAAGCGGATTCAGAAAAAACATAAGCGCCCAAGATCATATTAAATTTACCATTAAACAAATAATAAAAAATAGCAACAGGAAAGAAGATGTAAATGGCGTATATAGACCTTGAAAAGGCTTTTGACACGGTTCGAAGGCAAAAATTATGGGAAATATTAGAGAAGAGAGGTATTAGGACCAAAATGATAAGGGTAATTAAGAACATTTACAACAACAATATGACATAATGTCATCAGACAAAAAAGAATATCAAAACCATTTAATATAAACGAGGGTCTGAGAAAAGGAGGATGATTAAATTTAACATTATTAATAATATACATAGATTAAATAATTAAAAATATAAGGTAAAAGTGAAAAAATGCATGTGGGTTATAGAAATCGAAGAAGAATAGACATTTTGGAAGAAGCATTCGCCGAAAACGCCGTCATATTGGCCGATAATGAGATACAACTAAATAAAATAACTAATAAAAATTAATAAAAATAAAACAAAAGTTATGATGGTCATAAGAGAAAATGAAAAAGAAGAAAAGATAAATATAGAAGAAGTAAATATAGTACAAGCACGAACCTTCCAATACCTAGGAGAAGAATTAGGAAAAAACGGAAGACAGGAAACAGAAATTAATAATATACTTCATTATATTGCATTATATTGCATTAATAATAATAGACCAGTAAGGATCTGTGAAAAAACGTCTATTTTTGGATGTGAAAGGTGGCATTCGGATTTTTGCAGATAAAGTTAGGTGACAACTTCAATAATTATAATTGACTTATGCTCCTTCTCAAATATGCCCGGAACATTAATAAACAAATTAAAATATTTAAACATTTCGAAAAACGTCGATTTTTTCTGCTTTCTTTGCTTATAACTTTAAAACGATTCGTTTTGGAACAAAGTCGTAGAGAAATAAAATAAAGATAATTGAATTTTGTATGATATACGACTGGTCAAAAATGTCTTGACATATTACCTTTTCTGCAATATAGCAATAAATACAAAATAAGGGTGCAAAATATGCCTCTTGTTATTCAATGTTTTTAACCACTTTGGTGGCACTTAGAACCTTAGTAATTCGCTTAGGAAATTCTTTGTAACATACTTAAACCGTGTACCAAATTTCATTAAAATCAACCTAATAGATTTTGCATAATAAATTTGCAATCTAAATGTTTTTAAAAAAGTTCAAATTTTTAAAATCTTTCTGAACAAAATGTAGACCATTTAAAAGTTGTCTAATTTTTTTACATATAAAGAGGTGCTCTACCTATCTAATACACTTTACAGAATTAAAATCGGATTATTTAAGGACCCTCAGCAATGTTTTAAACTTATAAACAATTTTTTGGCTTATAAACAAATTTTAATAATAAAAAAATTAATTTTTAGCAATGCAAATAATTAAAACCGGTATAATTTGACTTAAACTTTCAAATGCTGTCAGCAGAATTGCTATTTTATTTTTTAATCAAAAGTTATGCGCGTTCAAAAATTGCAATTTTTCGAATTTTTGAAAGTTCCACTGCGTTTATCTCGAAAACTATGCATCCTACGAAAAAACTTGTAAGAACATTTTTTGCTTAGAATTACCCAATAAATACAAAGAAATGTTTTATTTTGCGAAAAATCGATGTTATGAAATTCCTCAAGTTCTTTGTTTATAACAAGCTTATCGACATCCGGATCAACTATTACCCAAAAAAATCGTGTTCTACGGGTCAAAAAATACATAAAAATCTTGGGTAAGTCCATCTAAATAAAGGAGCCCGTAGCACCCCTCCTGGCCACAGGACTAATTTGTTTATAAGCCAAAAAATTGTTTATCACTTTAAAACATTGCTGAGGCTGCTTAAACAATCCGATTTCAATTCTGTAAAGTGCATTAGATAGGTGGAGTGCTTCTTTATATGTAAAAAAATTGACAAATATTTGTATATTCTAGTTTTTGTTGTGGAAGATTTTAAAAAATTTTAATTTTTTAAAAAAAGTTTAGATTGCAAAATTATTATTCAAAATCTAGTAAGTCAATTTTAATGAAATTTGGTGTACGGTTTTAGCACATTACAAAAATTTTCTAAGCGAATTAGGAAGGTTCCAAGTGTAACCTAAGTGATGGAAAATCATCGAATAAGGACAGGCTTGTTTTGCCCCCTTATTTTATATTTATTGCTATTTTGCAGCAAGGGTGATAAATTAAGACATTTTGAACCAATCGCATCTGATTTAATTATCTTTGTTTTATTCATATACGACTTTGTTCCAAAATGAATCGTTTTAAAGTTATAAGCAAAAAAAGTAGAAAAAAACGAAATTTTTTGAAATTTTTAAATATTTTATTTTTTTTTTATTAATGTTCCGGGCATATTTGAGAAGGAGCATAAATCAATTATTATTAACGAAGTTATCACCTAACTTTATTCGCAAAAATCTGAATGCCACCTCTCACATCCACCTAAAAACAGATCCTTACTGGTCTATAATGCAATGAACAATAAATTCATAAAAAATAAAAATAAAATAACAAGAAAAACAAAAATCAATATTATTATTATTAACCTGTATTAACCTTTGGTTGCGAGTCGTGGAACGTGGAATTATAACAGAACGACAAAAGAGTATACAGGCAGCAGAAATGAAATACTTGAGACGAGTTCGAGGAGTTACCAAAAGAGATACACTACGGAACACTCAAAATAAGAGATTGGAAAAAGAGTCAACTTTAGAATATATAGAAAAAACGCAACTCAGTTGGTGAGCTCATCTTCAGAGACTGGAGAATACAAAACCGATGAAAGAAATTTGGCAAACAAAAACGGAAAGAAGAAGGAAGAAACGTAGACCACGACAAATATGGGACAGAACCATAGGAAACATTTTCGAAAAAATGGAAACAACATGGGCAGAAGCAAGGGGGCTTACCCGAAATAAAAAGGGATCAATAAATACATACATGTTTTTTTTTAAATATATATAAAATATTAAGGTGAGAATACTTTTATCTAGTCTATTATAATATTTTCGCGTGTGTGAGTCTATTCCGAAAATGCCGAAGCATATTATATAAATCGTATATCGTTCCAGTTTATTATTATTATCATTATGTGAAACATATCAATTACATAATTGATCAATTAAATTATTTTTTACGGTCATAAAAACAAAACTATTGAATTATGTTTAGTGAAAAAACTGGTACTGTAATGTATTTGTGCAATAAAATTTTTATTATAATGCATTTTATTGTCATTCTACTATAATACTAAATAATAAAATGCTAGTTCATGAAAAGGATGTCAAAAAGAATCGGAAAAGCACTTTAAGAGTTTATTAAATCAAGAATTGGACACAAACCAGTTGAGTTAATGGAGACACTAACAGCAACGGTCACCAAAATAACAAACGAGGAAGTGGTTCAAGCACTTCAAAAGATGAAGAAAGGAAAAGCAGTTGGACTAGAAGATATTCCTGGGGACTGGGGAAGTGTTGACAGCATTAGGAAAGACAGAAACAAGTTGGCTAACAGGTTTATTTAATAGAATTATGGAAGTAGTACAAACCTACAAACGCCAGACGAATGGAGAAACAGTGTGTTAGTACCTGTTTAAAAAATAGGAGAGATATACGATAATGTACAAGCTACAGGGCCATAGATAAAAATAGGGGAGGAAGTAATTGATAGATGGATACGTGAAGAAACCTAAATATCTGATAACCGTTTGGATTTATGCAAGGTTGATCAACAACAGATGAAATCTTCATTATAAGACAGTCAATGGAAAAATATGGAACTGGGCAGGGTACTTAGCTAGAACACAAGACGAACGGTGGACAAGACGAATCATGGAAGGTAAGCCCAGAAGCTATAAAAGGAGCCGAGGACGACCACCGACTACATAGATGGACCGACGATATAAAAAGAGAAATATCTTAGGGAGAACAATGTAGAAAATACTGGAAATAACTGAGGAAGGCCTTTGTCTAGAAGTGGACGCGATTGGCTGATGGATGATGTTGATGAATGGAAAAATGCAGGACTGTATAAAAAAACGATCATATGCTAATCATTGATATTGAGAATGCAGTTGATAGAGTTTCTCAAGAGATTCTGTAGGGGTTATTCAATAAGAAAGGAGTCACCGGTGAATTTGTAAAGATTGTAAAAGACATCTACTAGAGAGTAACAACTAGTGTTGACTGGTGTAGAGGAGACTGATAAATTTAATGTGAAAGTAGGATTGCACCATAATTATCGCCAAAATCTCAAAAATATCGCCTCCAAGAGTACATGTTAATCAAATCTAAAGCAAATTGCTTGGTGATCACCAGTTGCAAAGTGGTAATTTTTAGAATTAGAACGTTATAAAAGAAAAAATTGATAACGTTCACGAGTAGGTAGTGAAATATTTTTCTTCAATCTCAGTTTCAAAATATTTGTTTAGTTTATGTTTATTATTCTTCTTCTTATTATTCTTATTTTTCTCCTTGCTCTTCTTCCTCTTTCTCATCTTCTTTCTCTTCCTCCTCCTCATCTTCTTCTTTTTTTCTGAAAAGCCATAGAATCATACTCAGATTTAACTTTACCTATTCAAAATTAACTGAACTATTTAATTAAATTAAAGTATTATTTTCATATTTACGATCTATTCGTGTATTAAACAAATTACTTAAAGACACTATGGACATTGATTGCATTCTCGATTGCTCAATGTTCTACTAGTTCTGCTACATATATTGTTGTTAAAATATTGGCTATTTTATGCAACGTAAAATTGTTCCATTTGTCACAAAATTAGGTTGTTTTCAAAATACACTAAATATTTCTGACGTTAAATACTCTATTTATATGATATGTACCATATTGTAAAAATATTAAATATAATAGTTTTTGACTATATATTTTATTGTAATGTCAAAATAGTAATATACAGTGTGTCAATTTGAAAAGTGCCACCCTCTAGAATTTGGTCCCTAAAAGAAGGTTTTTATAGAAAATCTAAGGAAGAGGAAGCATAGGAAGAAGACGGATCTTCTGGCTGAAGGAACCTTAGAGAATGTTTTAACTGTAGTTCATTGCAACTGTTCAGAACAGCATCCAAAAAAGTGACCATCCATTATGATATCCAACCTCCGCTAGGAGATGGAACTTTAAGAAGAAGAAGAGAATCTAAAAATATGCAAAAACACCTCATATTTATTTGTGAGGAGGGCATTTTGTGGACTAGTTTTCAACTAAATTACATCAACCCTTTAGCGGGACGGACACAACCCTCAAAATCTTTATTTATTGGGGGTTCAGTGATACCTCATTTTAAAGGTCGTTCTACTACCTTTTCAAAAATACTACATACATTATATTTCTTTTCACTACTTTTGGAAAAATGTAGGATTCAGTACCCTAAAAAAATTTTGGAGTTCTGAATTCGATAAGTACTTAGTATCTTTACAGTTTTAATTGCTTTTTCCAAAAAATACTCAAAATACTCCAAAAAATATCAATTTCGAGCTTCATGGGTACTCCAAAAAAGTTTTGGAGGTCTGAAATTAATGGTACTTAATATGTGTATAAAGCTCATACAGAAGTAAAAAAAACTTCGATTTGTATACTAGTATAAAATTGTTTATTAAAAAACTTCTTAAAATGTCATCCAAATGGATTGCAAAACGTTTTCGATCTAAATGAGATCATCTTCAGTGCATTCTGCTGAGTAGATGAAACTAGCACACTATTAAAAGTGGTAACCTCAAAATATATTGTTTACATAGTATTATTTAACAAAATGTAGTGACTCCTAGTTGATGTTAATGGATTAAATTATCATATAAATGCTTAAAGGGCAACATGGTTCCCTGCTCGAAAAATGATAGGTTCTTTCCAGTTCAATGGGCACAGACAACTGACAATGGGCACAGACAGTTGGTTTGTGCCCATTGAACTGGCAAGAACCTAGCATTTTTTCGAGCAGAAAACCATGTTGCCCTTTGAGCATTTATATTATAATTTAATCCATTAACATCGACTTAGAGTACTCGTAGCTACATTTTGTTAAATAATACTATGTAAACCATATATTTTGAGGTTGCCACTTTTAATAGTATGCTAGTTTCATCTACTCAGCAGAATGCACTGAAGATGATCTAATTTAGATCGAAAACGTTTTGCAGTCCATTTGGATGACATTTTAAGAAGTTTTCTAATCAAAAATTTTATACCAGTATACAAATCGAAGTTTTTTACTTCTGTATGAGTTTTTTAACTATGGTATTGTGGCGTAATTGTCTTTTTACGCGGTTGACTCTACTATTTTATTTATTTATATTTTTAGGCACTAATTTAAATAAAGGAAGACTTACTTATATTACTTTATTTACATCGCTTATTTATTTAATAATTACAAATAACACCAACTAACACATCTAATTTATTTACAACTCAAATTTATGATTTAATTAACTAAACATACTTCCGATAACTAATAAATACATTTCACTAAATCCGATTTCGAATACAATTATATCACGCGTCGCGGCTCGTTCATTGACTGACTCCCTGCTGCTTAAAAATCATCCGCTTATATAGATACGGCTCTGCTTCGAGAACATTTGGAAGGCCTGAGGCACGTCTCCGCCTATCATCGGGAAACTTCTGGATTGGCGGAGACATTACTCGTCGATGACGTGTCGCTGTTGTTTGTTGACTGCTAGGGGCAGGACCGGCCTCAGTTAGAAATTCGTCACAGTATACAGCCAGCTACTGGGATTTTCCCAGTGATTTTATAATATTTGTATGGTTTATTTTTTTAAATGTACTGAAAAGAAAAATAATGTATTGTATGTGGTATTTTTGAAAATGTAGTTTTACGACCTTTAAAATGAGGTATGACTCAAACTCCCTTTCCATTAAAGATTCTGATGTTGTGTCCGACCCCCCCCCCCCCCCCAAAGAGGGTTGATGTAATTTTGGTGAAAACTGGTCTACAAATGTCCCCCTGACATATAAACTTTTTTTGTATGTTTTCTTTATAGAGGGTGGTACCTTTTCAGATTGACACGGAGCCACTTTTAGAAGGATGTCCAAAGTACGTATTATGTAACAGAGACCTAAAATTTGCATTGAAGATCCGCCTACTTCGCTGCTACGTGTTCTGGGTCTTTAGAGTCTTGGACTGTGAATAAAATTAATCTAAAGGGGTTTGAGGCTTTCGAAATGTGGTGCTGTAGAAGAATTTTAAAAGTTTCTTGTGTGGAGAAGATTCGAAACTCCACAATACTAGAACGTCTCAGCAAGACTACTGATAGTCCAGGGTAATAAGGATTTTCTCGGGACACTCAAAGATCCAGGTAGCTGACTACTTTTTTAGTTATTGTAGACCTATAGGGCTTTTCATCGATTGTCATTTGTTTCGAGCTTCTGTCATGTGTCACATAATATTAATATATCTACGCCAAACATCTTTGGTTTGTACCATTGTTATATACCAATAACGTATGACGTAGATATCTTAATATTATACGACACTTGACAGGAGCTCGAAACAAATGATTGTGAATGAAAAGCCCTATAGGAAGAAAACCTACATGTTTCCTGCCTAGAGTTCGCGTCCGTTTTTTAATTATTAACAATTTAGTGCAAAAATCGCGATTTTTTCGATTTTTCGCACTCCATTCAAAAACTAAATAGTTGACAAAATTAAAAAATTTAATTTTTTAGAACATTAAAATACCTTCAAAATGCCGATTTTTGAAAGTTAAAAAGTTAATTTGTTGCTACGCAAACTGCAAAATAAGTGAAAATCGTTATTTGCTAATAACTTTTACTAAAACTACCTTAGAACTTTAGTGTTTCACCCAAAGTTGGATATTGGGGTACTTAACAAAACCTCGAAATTTGAGACTGATCCATTAATTAGTTTAAGAGTTTAGAGACCTTTATTTTGCAATAAGATAAGACAGAAAATAATGAAGAGCAATTCTGAGTATGCCAAATGAACGTAGTAGAGTGATAGTATCAAAATGTATTAAAAAACGATAAAAATTATTAAGTCAAAAATCCTAATGCCAAATTTTTAGAATTTTGTAGTTTATAAACATTTAGAATAACTTTAAAAATGTTGTCCGTAGAAACAATCTTTTTATATATTGGAAAATATAGTATTTTAACACGAATTTTCAAATAAAAAATTTAGGCTGGGCTCATTTGGGACAAAGTTAGCCATATGTTTTTTTAATTCACAGCTAATTTGTTTATAATAATTAAGGAATCTCATTAATGCCATTCTAAAGAAGGGGATTTGTATTTTTTCTTAAAAAATTTGCACAAACATTATACCTTCACAGCACCCTATACGATTTTTCAAAAATGTAGTGCAAACAATTACTAGGGGGAACCTACAAATCCAGCGAGTTAAAATACCGAAAAAGCAATTTCAAACGAATATAATTTGCTGTATCTCCGGATCAACTCAATGGATTTTGATCTTTCTTTTTTTAATTGGTATGTAATTTTTACGTACATTACAAATATGCAATTTGTTTATACATTTATTAATTAATAAACAGTCTAATTTGTTTAAACAGTTCTTGAAAAAATATTTTTTTACAAAAATCTATTTTTTTAATCATAGTATCATTAATGATCACAGAAAAAGTTAATGTTGTTCTGAAGCTATTTTCTTGTAGCATTTTTATAATCAATTACTTTTAATGGGAAATAAGCCACAATTTTACCAAAAAAATGATTTTATTAACGTTTCGAAGCCCAAATCGGGTTCCGATGAAATGCAGGAGATTGCTAGTTTTAACAGTTACAAAAATAAAATCAAAAATTTATTATTAGCCAAATGCTACTATTCAGTCAAAGAATTCCTTGACGATAGCCTATAAACTATTTTAAACTATTTTATTTTTTATGTATAAATTGTTTTGTATATATATATATATAAATATAAATATAAATATAAAAATAATAAATAATAAAATAAAATAATAAAAAAACAAGCAAAACCATCATTTATTATTTTTATTTCCTTTACTCGGATTTGAGTACTCAAAGTTCCTCTGCTGTCCGTTTTTCCTAGACGAATGAAAGCGAAATGTGATCGTTTCCCTTTCGTTTTCTATATTCGTCGTCTGCTGTCTTATTAATTGAAAAAGTCGCAGATTAAGGATGTACCAGTAAGAACTTTCAAACACGAAAAATCTCAGTTTTAAAATACTATCTACCATTTTAATTTATTAAATTGGTGGATCCTGCATCTGAGATTCTTCAATTTGTTTTGTATATGTCTAAATATGTTATTTTATATACGTTATCACGTGTTAGGTACCTATATAAAATTTTGTAGCTGAACCATGTTAGCTTGTAACAGTTATATTACTGTTCTACAATGTAAAATCATGTATATGACCTGTCCTATACATTTGTAAAAATGTCTTGAAAGGATCAATAAATATTTCTATTCTATTTCTATTTCTAATGAGAGGTCCCAAATATAGGTCGCTATTACAAAATATTATGCAAGGAAAAATAGCAGACAAACGCAGTCCAGGACTTCATGAGGAAGGACTTTATGGTTGAAGAACTGCGAGATTATTATGGTGTTGATACAAGCATGCTACTTAGGGTGGCAATCAATAAAATTAAGTTAGCTATGATGGTAACAAACGTTCTGAAAGGACATGATAAACGAAGAAGAAGAAAGATAAATAATATATACGATAAAATATTAAATCACCAATTTTAATTGGCTTATTTATAATTTAAATTAAAACGAGATCGTATGCTCGTCTTGTAATTTAGCACAGCATCAAATTAAGCGAGGCGTCAAGCCGAATCATCAGACACTACACTAAGGTATTTAATATCCAAGACATGGATGAACATTAACAATATTTCAAACTGTATGGAACTTATTGAGCCGTGGCGCTGAGAAGAGGGCTGTGAACTATGAATGTTCTCACTAAGTATTGAAAATTATCAGTTAGACTTTATTAGAACGAAGCCGACGATTTAATATGACTGAATTCAGATGATACAGTGGTAGTTCAATTATTATAACATCTTTTTTTGCTGAATATTTTCTCAGTAGACAGATTTGCAAGGTGTTGTATGGGAAATAAGTGCCAAGAATGCATTTTGTGGTAAATAGATTTCTGTCTAATGCCATTACAGACTCCACGAGAGAGAAGAGAGAGAGAGAGAGAGAGAGAGAGAGAGAGAGAGAGAGAGAGAGAGAGAGAGAGAGAGAGAAGTATCGTCAAAAAAATTTTCTGAATATTTTCAACAAAGCACCCCGCAGAAACCTTATGGGAAATGGTTCTCTGTCAAATGCTCTGAAACTTTGGGCTCTGGTAGTCCTTGATGTGTAGAACAAAAGACTCAATGGGCGCGTAGCTTGAGTACGTTTGAGTTGGAATAAATTCATTTTCTCGAGAATGGGCGACTCTGGGGATAAATCACGAATCAGGTCGATTTTTATTTTTAAATTATAATTTTTTGGCATATACATATCGTCGCCTCAAAGCAACAGTAGGATATATAAAAGAATGACTTTTGGGATAACCATTTCAAATGATTGGAAATAAACCCTTCTGTTGAGTGTAACACTAAGATAAATAAAAAGTGGAATACTTTTTTCACAATATTACATATCCTTGTGTAGCTTAATTTTTTTTAACTCATATGCTATAATGTAACACTAAGACAACATACATATCCTACACCTACTGTTGTATTTTGTCGTTTACTAATGTTGGTCACAAAATATTAATGCAACACTAAGTTATCTTACGCACATCCTACTGTTAATGTAGTTATTGCCGAATTGCGAATATTTGTCTTTGTTTATATTAAACGGCTTGCACCCACAGTATTTATTATCTTCAGAAATCTTACCACAGTTCTACTATTACATTCATATTAAAAGTTTTATTGTGAGAATAAAAATAAAAAATTCAGCCTCAGCCAATTTAAGTTAGAAAAAATCTAAAATATCTAGTATAGTATAAGCGTTGATTGATAAATATAGGAGGAAGATACGAAACCATGTGCATTATTTTGTTCCCTTTAAAATCTGCCTGTATAGTGGCGCGCCTAGCGTAAATTTGTTGAAGCTAGCCAAGAACAAGCACTTATTCTACGTGGTCCGTATTCAAAATTTTAACGCACGGTCGCTATCATATTAATCTGTATTAATACCTGCTTTCTGCAAAAACGTTGAAAATATAAATTGACTATAGAGTTTTTTCACTAGTCTTGACCTCACAAGTAAATACTTTTCGAGTTATTTGCGCCTGAATATATTCATGTTTCAAAAAAAGTATGTTTCATGAGGAAATAAGGAAGTATTTCGCCAAAAAAAATATTCATAGCAAAAATACAGCTTATAAAAAAATGAAAAAAGGTTTTATATATGGCATATGAAGTCGTAGACTCAGTAAGAGCAGAGTTGTAGCTAATAAAAAGTAGGTTCTTATTCGTCAAATTCCAAATTGAATATTTCTACGTGAAATAACCAAAAAATTAAGCACTTTTCGGGGAAAAATCATCATAACTTTTTTAAATTGTTTAAAAACAGCTTTATTTTTTTAAGTTTCTAGTAAAAGTTGAACACAAAATAAAGTTGATCCCTTTTTTTGTAAACAAAATCTTAAATATCACCTCTTAATTAGCATCCCAGATGAAATTAATCAGACCTATGAATATGACCTTTACCTACACTTTGGGATATTTCGTACCACTGATAATATTATAAAGTTATTTTGAAAAAAAAGGCATTTTTCGTTCAAAACAAAAAAAAATTACTGTAAAACTAAATTTACGATAAAACTTACAGATCATGACAAGGCGAAAACGGCGGGTCCGTTGGGAAAAATATTCTCATGAGATTTTTTTGCACAATCACATTCGTGAGACATCCCAGAATAAGGTTCAAGAAGTCGCCCACGTGAAAAGTGGTTCAATTTTTTTAACAATTTTTTTTAATCAAATTGTAAAAATCAATATTTTTGGCTCGTACATTTTTTTGTAGGTTTTTTGGACCATTCTGGATAAAAAAGGTCTCTTATTATTTTTCTCTAAAGTTGATCGTTTTCGAGTTATAAGCAATTTAAAATTGAAAAAAAAAAACGAAAAATGGCGATTTTCAAGGCTTAATAACTCGGTTAAAAGCTACTATTATAAAAGTCAGAAAGTGACTAAATCAAAGTTTAATGCCCCCCCCCCCCTACAAGATCCTGAAGAAATTTTTGTCATTATTTTATTACTAAGCTGTTATTTTTAAGTAATAATAATGAGCGCCATGCACGAGGTAGGCGGCCATAAATGTGAGTGCAAGTAAGATGCACAATTGGACTGCCGGAGTGGCATCTCTCTCGCACTCAGAATTTACGGCCGGCAACCACGTTCATGACGCTCAATATTATTACTTAAAAATAACAGCTTAGTAATAAAATAATGACAAAAATTTCTTCAGGACCTTGTAGGGGGGGCATTAAACTTTGATTTAGTCACTTTCTGACTTTCATAATAATAAATTTTAACCGAGTTATTAAGCCTTGAAAATCGCCATTTTTCGTTTTTTTCAATTTTAAATTGTTTATAACTCAAAAACGATCAACTTTAGAGAAAAATTTTTAGAAACCTTTTTTATCCAGAATGATCCAGAAAAACTCCAAAAAATTGTCCGGGCCAAAAATATAGATTTTTGCAATTTGATTAAAAACAATTATTGTTAAAAATAATTTGGCCCACTTTTCACGTGGGCGACTTCTTGAACCTTAGTCTGGGATGTCTCACGAATGTAATTATACAAAAAAATTTAATGTGAATATTTTTCCCAACGAACCCGCCGTTTTCGCCTTGTCATAAGTAAAGTAACTTGTGAAGCGGTAACGATAATTTGATTTTATTCGTCTTGAGGGGCCAAACGAAAAACACAAACGACTTTTTTCTTTGATACATTTTAAATTGTGTTTTGTTGTGATTTATAGCATCTCTTTCGAATTAAAAATTTCACGCAAGTTCCCCTTCAGCGGGTGATTTTCACGATTTTTTAAAACTAGGTTTTACAAAAAAAGGACCAACTTTATTTTCAGCGTAACTTGCTTACTTTTAATGCTACAAACTTTTGTAAAAACAAAAATAAAGCTTTTTAAACACTTTAAAAAAGCTGCGATGAGTTTTCCCCCGAAATGTACTTTATATTTTTTGTTATTTCACGTTGAAACATTCGATTTGGAATTTGACGAATAAGAACTTACTTTTAATTAGCTACAACTCTGCTTATACTGAGCATAAAGATTTCATACAAACGCCATTTTTTAAAGTGAAAAAACTCTAGAACAAAACTTGCTTAGAATTAGTCAGTTTATCCACTTGATAGCTACTAGATAGTATTAGACTTATTGCTAGCTACCTAGCCCTATACAAAGTGACTTTAGAAAGTCCACATCTACATTAGAAAACCTAGTGGATATTGAGTCATTCATGGGTTATTTGGATGTGATCATGTATGTTTGGCTTATGGCTATCTTTTATTATATAACGCGTACCATTTGGGGATTAGATATAAGAATTCTATTAAGTTGTTCAATTCAAGGAAATATATAATTTATTAATAATTTTCTATATAGACGAAACTTTCGAATCGAATAAATAACGTTCTGTTAGACTCAAAAATCCAATTAAACGGCATTCCTCAATGGTCTACTCTTAGTGTTGCACTTTTCCTTATTGCAATCAATCACATTGCTAAATCACTAAAACAAAAAGAGTAATCATCAGTAAAACTCCAAAGAAGCACATTATACTACCGAAAATCTACCTAAAGAATTTGTTCTTCTTCTTTTTCTTTTATATAGGCAGTACTGCCTGTTTTTCTTCAACGGTGCCTTTCATTCTGTCCCTAAATTGTCATTACATCTTTTCCTTGGGCGTCCTATACTTCTTCTGGCTATTCTTACTATCCTTGATTCAGACATCCTGCTTAAGCGTTGATTCCACTCTTCTTTTCTATTCTTTACCCAGCCATTTATATTGTCTACCCCACATATGCATTTGATTTCCTCACTTATTACCCTGTCCCGTAGTCCTTTTTCAGCAATCCTTCTTAAGATCTTCATTTCGTTGGTCTCCAGATGTCTTTGTGTTTTGCTTGTATCTGGTCTTGTTTCTGCAGTGTAAGTCATAAACTGGTCTAATAACTGACTCATATTATATTCTGGCCTTTGTTTCCACTCTTAGGTGTTTGTTTTTCCAAATTGTGTCGTTTAGGCATCCAGCCGTTCTACTGGCTTTAATTATTTGTTCTTTAACCTCTTCTTCGATATTGTTGTCGGGTGATAGATTAATTTATTATTAATCCAAGGTATTTGAAAGTCATTACTTGTTGTATAATTTGATTGTCCAATTTGCATTTTATTGATTCTGTGGATATTACAAAGTTTTTTGTTTTTTTAGGCTGATATTTTCATATTCATTTCTTTTGCGTTAATGTTGAACTCGTGCAGTATTCTTTGTAGGTCGACTTTGCACTCTGCTACTAACACGGTGTCATCAGCGCAACAGAGTGTTTTTATCTCTTTATCGCCCATTTTGTACCCTCTTTTTTTCTTCACTTGTTTTATTATTGCATCCAACTTTATTTTAAACAGTATGGAGGGTTTAGTGAATCTCCTTGCCTGATTCCTGTGTTTGCTTCTATGGGTTCTGTTATTCATTGACTTTCATTTCTATTTTATTTCTTACATGTATGTTTTCTATCAGTTTTATGATATCCAGTGGTAAATTTTTGTTATATAGTAGGTGTATCGTATCTTTTAATTGTATTCTATCAAACGCTTTCTCTAGGTCTATGAAACAGAAAAAGGCTGGCTTATTATATTCTAATGATTTCTCCGCTGTTTGCCTTATTACAAAAACTGCATCGTTACATGATCTTCCACTTCTAAATCCTTGTTGTTGAACCGATATATTTAAGCACCATTATTTTCTCCATCAGTATTTTTGTTGTGAGTTTCAGTATAATAGTGCTCAGTAAATTTATCCCTCTATATTTACTGTGGTCTGCCCTATCACCGTTCGTAAATAACGCTATCATTTGAGTGGTTCTCCATTTTTGACGTAAGACAATATACACTCACTCCGACTGTCAGCTTAAACGGCCTCAACTTAATGAAAAATATCTCCCATAAAAAATGGGATGGCGACTTCCAAACTCTTATGACTGTTCACTGAAAGTTGGATTTCTACCTGAGATACAATATGATAAAGTGTTACGTTTGGCTTTTTCTCTTGTATGGAATGAAAGCATGGATATTAAAGGCCGGCTCCATTAAACAAACTTGAAGTCTTTGAAATGAGGTGCCTGCACCGAATGCTTAAAATATCATGGACAATGGACATGAACGACCTGAGACATAGTCTCAGCATCCGTTATGGCTTGTAAATTGTAGAAGCCTCGGAGGTGTTACCAGAGAAGGTTCCCATTATTTTTAAAATGGTAGGATATAGAGTAACATCTTTTGATGTTGTTTTATGTGCTATTAGATTGAAAACTTAGTTTTTTTTATCATGGACATATTTAGGGACATATTACGAGGAGAACGATATACGGCAACTGGTAATCAAAGGAAAGATAGAGGGTAAGAGAGGTCTAGGAAAAGATGTCATGGCTGCGTAATGTTCGCCGAATGATATTAATGAAATTACTCTTAATATAATAATGTAGGTAATCCTGACTATCTAATATCTCACCTGACGATACAATCCACGGTGGACGCCTACGCAGAAATACAAGGCACCTTTAAGAAGTAAAGTTAATAATAAATAATTCAATAAGTATACTTAGTCACGATTTTCCCCCTAACTCGGAAAATATCGACCGCATGAAAAAACTTGTAAGAAATTGTAGGAAATCGCAACAACTTAAGTCCTTACCATTTTTTCGAAGAGTTTAAAGTGGCCGAGCGGTTTACTTAGTCAATTTTATATTAAGTAAATACCGTTGCAATATCTCCAAACAAAATATACAATCATCAGAAGAGACTGTAATTAACGAAAACACCTACCTAATTTTTTATCAAGATTATGAGGCAAATAAGATAAATGTACAATATCTAAAATCACCCAGTGAGTATTTTTCTCGTTAAATAATTTTTTTATTTGGAATATTCAATGATTTCTTTCAAGAATTCAAATTAAAAGACAAATTACAACTACAATTCTTGTTAATTTAAAAACGAGTTTAGAAAGTAATAGGTGCTAACTTCAATAATTATTTTAAAGATTGTCATGCTCATGCCACTATTATCGTTGAATAGTTGAATGATAACTCAAATATAAGTGAATGAAAAGAAATAAATACGTTCTATTATAATCCAGTCGGCCGACCCCAAATTCCGATAACCAAAGCTACCTGAATACGTCTCATCGTTGTCTCAGGTAAATTCAATCTCGTACCTAGAAAGCTGCTAACGCCATCTATTTCTAAAACCACTGGTGTCGTACATAAACGCTCGTTTAGTCTCGTATCTTCCCCCCTATATTTATTAATCAATGGTATAAGTCTATATTTAGTCTGCATCCGATGTGACCACAACTAATTCTGATTAATTTTCCATTCTCTTTTGTTTGTCATTTTCGTTGTCGAGTTTTAAAATTGTCGGAAAACATGTATATTGAGTTTATAATTTATCTAATAAAATGTTTAAACAAAATGTTTGAACAAAATTGTTTTGTTTTTTATAATAAAATGTGCAAAAGTTTTAAACAAAACTTCAGTACAAATACAAGTATATACAGTGAGGACGTTTGAGTTGGAATAAATTAATTATCTCGAGAAGGGGTGAATTAGGAGAGAAATCCTTAGACAGTTCGATTTTTAATTTTAAATTATGACTTTTTGCCATACATATACATCATATTACTGATGTCATCCATCTGGTTGTGATGACGTATAATTAATTTTTGGACCGAAATAGAATAGAATATGTAACTAATATTCTGCATACAAAACCTACTCGAATTCAGTCGCCCCCATGACTGAATTAGTATAGCTTATAGTTGTATTAAGGCTGATTTATGTTAGAACGGGGCGTGCACGATACGTGCCGTAGAACAGTAGAAAGCGCACGTCCCCACTCCGTTATCGCTCGCCACGTTGTCGCTCCGCCCCGTTGTAACATAAACTATCCAATGCTTTTCATACGAGACGACCATCAACGTGCCCCGTAAGACAGCCGTCTCTTCCACGTCCCCGTTGTAACATAAATCCGGCTTAACTCGTCAGAAACACCAGAAGTTTAACAATTTTGCCGTAAAAAATATAATAAATAAAATATCAAGAAATAATCAGGAAAGTAAGAGGCATTGCCTAGATTACTGCTAAAATAACCAAAAACATTGTGTCAAAGTGTGGTCAAAGTTTAGCAAAATCTGGCTATGATAATTTATAAAATTTTGACGTCCGCGAGCAGGATAGAAATAGATTTTTTCTATGGATGCTATACAATGTGTAACTTCGCTCACTACTTACATACATTCAAAACAAACAATTTCTCACGCAGTGAGAAAAGTCGGCCATTGCAGTGAGAAATATTTTTTCTCACGGGTTCTCCTACAGTTTTCCATACATACGACCGCAGTTTCCATGGTAACTTGCACAATACAAACACAATTAATAAATGTTGTCAAACAAAATGTGTTAAAGCAAGACTGACCAGGAATTACCTTTCAAAACTGTTTAAAAATAACTGTTAATTAGAATTTAAAATAAATAACGTATATAAATTTTAAGAGTTTTTGCATATAATATACCTAAAAGCACCTAAATTATTTAATTTTGAAGTTTTGAACTCTTGACAAAACCGCATCCATAGAAAAAGTACAGTGTACAACACATGAGAAAGTGACATACCTATTTCTCGCTTGATTTGCGGCACTCACCTCGTTCCTCGGCTCATGCCTCGGTTTGTGCCAACAAATTTCTGCGCTCGTGAGAAATATGTCTTTTTTCTCACTTGTTGTACAATATACTATTACCTCATGGGATAAAATGTGACGTTTCAGCAACTTACAAGGGGTGATGAATTATGACATTTTATGACAATTATAGAAAAAAATATTATTATAATTTGTTTAAATACCTAAATTGAAGAAAAAAAAATACCTTTATAAAAATATTCCTAGAAGTTTCCTTTGCATGTAAACAACTATAAATATGAATAAATACCTTTTTCTTGTGCCGGTACTGACAAACTATGCATCTACACTTTTCAAATAGCAAATAATTTAATATTCAGTAAAAAATTAACGACCTTTACAATGTAATAATATGCAGCATTGTGAATGAATATTTCTTGTAATTGCATAATTTTATTATTAACAGGTTTCAACTACTCGTAAGAACGTGGAACAATGTATCGTTTAAGAAAACAAACGCTAGTTTCCTACACCTTCGTTATTAAAAGAACGTGTTAATATGCGAATGTGTGCGAAAGTCTTGCCTCTACCCTAGGTACCTTTATTAGGTAAATTACTTAAATCTCCTCAGTTTCTCGATTTTTAGTCGATATCATCATTATATGCAACTTTAATGATAATCGGAGTTACCCAAGATAAATACTCAATAAATATATAAAACTAGCTGAACCGGCAGACTTCGTACTGCCTCAGTAGATAAAAACAAACTTTTGTATACAATAAACTTAAAATAGACAAAAGGAATTCGTAATTATTAAACAAAAAATGCTCGATGTGAAAGCGGTTTTATTATTATTTTTAATTAATTACACATATTGTTTGATAAGTCTGGATCCTGCGTATGAAAAAAAAGTTGATTAATAGCAAGCTGAAAATTTGTTAATAGCTTAAGGGTGTCTAGTCGGATAAACTTTGATATATGGGAACACTGGAACAGGGGCAGTTTTAATTGTGGAACTGGTTAAAAATTTGGAACGGTCACACCACGAAAACGGCACATTTATTTTGTCCAACAGAACAGACTTAAACTCTCCGAACACAGATTAAACTCTCATGCAAAAATCAGACTGCTATTTATCACCTGTCATAATTCCTGTCATTTGACATATTCTACATGTTTTACTCATTAAAACGCCCATTTGGTGATAAATAGCAGTCTGATTTTTGTATGAGAGTTTAATCTCTGTTCGAAGAGTTTAAGTCTGTTCTGTCGGACCGTTCCAAATTTTTAACCTGTTCCAGAATTAAAACTTCCCCTGTTCTAGTGTTCCCATATATCAAAGGTAGTCCGACTAGACACCCTTAAGCTATTAACCAATTTTCAGCTTGCTATTAATCAACTTTTTTTTTCATACGCGGGATCCAGACCTATGAAGTAATAAAATTTAGTTAAAGTAACAAAATAAAGTTTGTAGTGCAACAGTTACAATATTTGTTTATCTTATAATGAATATAATAGCTTTATTTTATCCACATTCAAAACAACCCTGTATTTATGATTGGGTTCGGTTGTCCAACTATATAGGTGTTGATTAATCAAAATAAAATTAAATTAAAAATCATTAAATAAAATGAAATAAAATTAAATAAATATAATAAATAAATTAAAAAAAAAGAATAAAAGTAAATAGAATCTAATAAAAATAAAAATTAAATTTATTAAAATGAAATAAAATAAATAAATAAATGGAATTAAAAAACAAAATAAAATAAAATAAACGAAAGAAATAAAATAGTTAAATTAAATAAAATTAAACAAAATTAATTAAAATTAAATAAAATTTTATAATTTGCTGCTTGTTCTTTTCATGTGCTCAGAAATTTCTCCTGCTTACCGTTCGTCAGAAAATTTCGGTTTAGAGATATTTTTTGAAAATTTCGAAAAATTAAAAAATTCATATTTTGCGTAATTTAAGTCCAAAAGTTAAACAGTTGCACTTTTCCTCGATGAAATTTATTCCTTGTTCTTCTTCTGTCCTCAGAATACTTCTACGGCTTAAGATATTGCATTTCGGACACCGATTGCGCTAGAGAAAAAATTTTAGTACGGTTCTGTTAGCAAGGAGTCAACCTACTTAATTTCGTATTTTTCACCTCTTATTATGAGAGTTTTGGCGTCACCAGCAACCGCCTTTGTGATGTACGGCTATGAAATATAGATAACAACCTACAGCCAGACCGGTCGAATATACCTGCCAAATTTCATAAAAATTGGTCAAGTGGTTTCGGAGGAGTATGGCAACAAACACTGTAAAAAGAGCATTTTATACATATTATAGATGTAAAATTTTTGGTGGCTACTAAAATGACAATATAAAACCGTATAAACCTTCCCTGAACTTCCACAAATAATTGAACATTAAAATTAGCCAAATCGATCCAGCCATTCTCGAGTTTTAGCGAGACTAACGAACAGCAATTGATTTTTATATATAAGATATGATATAAGATGAGTCTCTGGTTCTTCTGCTTCATTCGTGCTTAATGAAGTTCCCAAATTTGTGAAATTTTCTACTGATTCAACATCGTCCTCTCATTCAAATGTGAGTATGTTTCCTCTAACTTTTGCCATTGTAAGCTTTTTTGTCTTTTGAATATTTATCTCTAGTCCAGTCTCTTTTTTGCCCCCGTTCTTAATTCTGAATATATTTCGATCGCCGATCGCCTCCTCCATCCTGCGAGATATAAGACTGATATCATAACCGTAGACGGCAATCTGTGTTGATTTATTTGTTAGGAGATCAGTTTGTTCTTCCTAGATCCAACTGTCTTATCAGATATTCCAGAGACAGCTTGAATAGTGTCCATCTGAAAGTTCACAGTCCAAATTCTGTATTCTGACAGTGACAGTTGCTGTTGACGAGTCCTTTGCTGCCTTTGCTAATCAGGTTTTTTTTTTGGACAGATGTAATATTTGATATAACTATTGTCTATTAGTTGAGTCGTAGGACTGTTTAAAATCTATGGATATGTTGTGGACGTCAATGTGGTACTCCCACGATTTGTTTACAATTTGTTTCAGAGTGAATACCTGGTAAGTTGTAGATCTGGCTTGTAGGAAGCCGGTTTGGACAATATTTTCATTAATTGTTGTAGAGTCGTTTGTTGAGTATATAAGTAAAAATTAGCATTTCAGTTTATCCACTTTTTTAGAGAGTTGACATATAATTCCGGTTTTCCATTCGATAGGGATCTTTCTATCATTCCAAGTTTTGTCTATGAGCATGATGCATGTATTGATCCTAGTCGGTGTTCGTCACCTGACTTATTCCTATTTTTGTCGATTTAAATACACTCCTGTCCAAAAAAATCGGGACACTTTAAAAATAGGTCATTTTTGATGTCTCGAATCTACTAAACTTGTTGTCCGACTTTAGTGATTTTTTTAACATGTTTTTGCTTTATTCTCTAAGAATATCGATGTCGTAATAGTGTTGCTGAACAGGTAAATGTCATTGTATACCGAGTGTAACAATAATACTGTGTTTTTTCCTGAAAGTTCGTAACAGCCTGTAGAATATTCTAGCATTTAAAAAATATTGAAATTAAAACTCAATTGTAGCCTTAGCCTTTTTTAACATTCTGCTTTTTGACTCATTCACTTATGTTGGATAATGAAAAAGTTAGGTACTTTGACAACTAGCCATGTTCTTCATCAATACAGGGTGTTTCTAAATAAGTGCGACAAACTTTAAGGGGTAATTCTGCATGAAAAAACAATGACCATTTGATTTATAAACATATGTCTGCAAATGCTTCGTTTCGGAGCATTTTTCTTACACACAAACGATGTATTTATTGCTCTAAAACCGGTTGAGATATGCAAATGAAATTTGGTGGTTTTTAAGAGGCAGTTATTGCGCATTTTTTGACATACAACTATGTATTTTATATTCACCATTGGCGAGCATACGGATCATATTACCCGGTCATATTACCTGTATGCACGCAATGGTGAATATAAACTTTTTAGTTTTATGTCAAAAATGTGAAATAACTTCTTAAAACCTACCAAATTTTATTTGCATATGTCAACCGGTTTTAGAGCAATAAATAAATCGTCAGTTCGTAAGAAAAAATTCAACATCGCATATCTCGGAAACGAAGCATTTGCGGACATATGTTTATAAAGCAAACTGTCAATATTTTTCATGCAGAATTAACCCTTAAAGTTTGTCGCACTTATTTAGAAACACCCTGTATTGATGAAGAACATGGTTAGTTGTCAAAGTACCTAACTTTTTCATTATCCAACATAAGTGAATGAGTCAAATAGCAGAATGTTAAGAAAGGCTAAGGCTACAATTGTGTTTTAATTTCAATATTTTTTAAATGCTAGAATATTCCACAGGGTGTTACGAACTGTCAGGAAAAAACACAGTATTATTGTTATACCCGGGATACAATGACATTTACCTGTTCAGCAACACTATTACGACATCGATATTCTTAGAGAATAAAGCAAAAACATATTGAAAAAATCACTAAAATCGGACAACAGGTTTAGGAGATTCGAAAAATCAAATATGACCCATTTTTAAGGTGTCCCGATTTTTTTGGTCAAGAGTGTATTTTCGTGCAGTAAAAGGACCTCCTCTGATGTCCTGCTGTTAAGCTACTTGATCCACTAAACAGCAGAGCGGATGATAAGATCAGTTAGTAAAGCTGCATAATTTTGTAAGTGTATTACATCTTCTTTGTGTCTCACAGTTTTACTCTTAGATTAGGAACACATAAATGATGTATAATAAAATGTTTTGCTATCCTTAACCATTAAGAATAAGCATATTTCGAAAAGGAATAAAGTAGCAATATACTTTTTTTCCTCCAACTTTGTATATGCTATGTTATACCATATTATTTATATAGGTAGGTATTTTATTTTTATAGCATATGGTAACAAGGACTAAAATGTCACAATCACTGCAATTACTAACACAAGGACATATCAGAAAGAAATAGAGAGGAAATAGAAAGAAACGTTAGTGGAGGTCCTAGAGAAGGCACAGAAGAAACGCCAACCAAGCAAACAAGAATAAATGAAAAACTCACAGAAGTCACAAGAAACATCATGCCAAAAAGAAGAGAAAAGAAAGATAATCAAATAACGAACATTGCAGAACACAACCATTTCAAAAGCCGTTAAGAAAGACAAAAACTTTAACACTAAAGAAACAACTAATACCTACATAGAACAAAACAAAAGCCTAAAAGTTCCAATACGAAAGATGAAGACAGAAACGAGGAATATTTATGTTAGAAAATCAACAAGAACATGCCCTATATGAGCAACGAGAGATTCTAAAAATCATCGAGTCTACTATAGAACACTACAATATAGTTGAGATGGTCACATAGGTAGAAATCCCAACAATACAAAATCAAGGATCAGAGGAACTTAAGGGGCTATCCTAGTGTAAAAGTGCGAAATTCATATACTTTTTTGGGGATTTCTTAAATAAAAAGTACATTGTTTTGAAAATTTGCACGAGCATTTATTATACAAGGTGTCCCAAAAGTAGTGGAACGGTCGAATATTTCGCGAACTAAACATTGGATCGAAAAACTGAAAAATACTTGTTCAATCATTTTCAAAAATCTATCCAATGACACCAAACACCAACCTCCACTACACCCCCTGGAGGTGGGGTGGGGGGTAATTTTAAAATCTCAAATGGAAACCCCTAGATTTTATGGCAGATTTGGATTCGTTACGTAAAAGTAAGCAACTTTTATTCAAGACATTTTTTCAAACTGTGGATAGATGGCGCTATAATTGGGAAAAACCATTTATCCTGATACCATGAGTAAATTATAGGAACGGTCTAATATCTCGAGAAATACACTTCCAAATGAGAAACCAAACAAATTTTTTTAATACTTTTCGAAAACCTATCTAATAACACTAAACATGACCCTCCAACCCACCCCCTTGAGGTGGGGTGGGGGGTAACTTTAAAATATTAAATAGCAACCCCCACTTTTTGTTACAGATTCGGATTTGTCATGAAAACTAAGCAACATTTATTCGAAACATTTTTTAGAATTGTTAATAGATGGCGCTTTAATTGGAAAAATACGATTTATTAGCGCCATCTATCAGCATTTTTAAAAAATGTTTCGAATAAATGTTGCTTAATTTTTCATGACGAATTCGAATCTGCAATAAAAAGTGGGGGTTGCTATTTAAGATTTTAAAGTTACCCCCACCCCACCTCCAGGGGGTGGGTTGGAGGGTCATGTTTAGTGTTTATCGATAGGTTTTCGAAAAATACTAAAAACCTGTTTTTGGTTTCTTATTTGGAAGTGTATTTCTCGAGATATTAGACCGTTTCTATAATTTACCTATGGTATCAGGATAAATCGTTTTTCCCAATTATAGCGCCATCTATCCACAGTTCGAAAAAATGTCTTGGATAAAAGTTGCTTACTTTTACGTAACGAATCCAAATCTGCAAGAAAAACTAGGGGTTTCCATTTAAGATTTTAAAATTATCCCCCACCCCACCTCCAGGGGGTGTAGTGGGAGTTGGTGTTTGGTGTCATTGGATAGATTTTTGAAAATGATTGAAACACGTATTTTTCAGTTTTTCCATCCGATGTTTAGTTCGCGAAATATTCGACCGTTCCACTACTTTTGGGACACCCTATAGAAAGGAGTACATGCAAAACGATTTTCATAAAAAAAATATTGAAAATTAAACGATTTATGCGCCATCTGCTGGCACCGGTAAAATAAAAATATAGCTCCACTGCTGCAGTGATTGAGACTAATAGAGATCCTGAAACATAAAATTTCAAGGTTATTATTGAAATATATGTTATTTTCTATACCAGGGGTTCTCAATCTTTTTGAGTCATGTACCACCAAATACTTTTTATTACTTTTGGTACCACCTAACTGAAATACATATCTAGCTAGGTGATCTAATTAACTATAATAATAGTGGTGATGATTTTGGCTGTTTTTGTGTTTTGCTGTTTTGGTGTACCACCTAAAATAATTATATGTACCACCAGTGGTACATGTACCACAAATTGAGAACCGCTGTTCTATACCATCAAGTAGGGGTTTTTTGACCGGATAAAAAAATGTCAATTTGGCGGTTTTTGAAACTGAAAATGTTTTAGCTAATTTAAAAAAAAATTCAACACTTTTTTCCAAATTTTAATATTTTTCAAAAATCCTATTTGATGGTATAAGAAATAACTTATATTTCAATAATCACTTTGAAATATTATGTTTCAGGATCACTATTAGTCCCAATCACTGCAGCAGTGGAGTCATGTTTTTATTTTCACGGTGCCAGTAGATGGCGCATAAATCGTTTAACTTTCAATATTTTTGAAGTTATACTTCTTTACCGGCGATAGAGGGTGAATTTTTATATGGTAAAACCTAGCGACCGGGCGCATGCGCATTATAACTTTGTTCTGATTGGATGTTCAAATGACATGTCAAAAATTATTCAATATGGCAGCTGTGGCACAGCTGTAGTTAGATTATTTATGGTTGTTGCGTTTTAAAATTTGTGTGAAAAGAAACAACAAAGAAAAGTTAGTTAATAGTTATACTGCCTTTTTAAATAGTTTTCATATACCTATATTTTTGGACTTTTGGACTATTTTGGACAAGGAAAACTCATTCTAATTTGGTAAGTAGTTTTTATTATAATCATATTGTAATTATACATTTGGATTAGGTTGAAATACATACATTTATTTTCTCAAGAATGCGGATTTTAGAGAGAAATCCCAAATTAGGTTCGATTTTTATTTTTAAATTATGATTTTTTGGCGTAGATTTATTTATCTAGTAGGTATGTAATGCTTTGATTTACATACTTAATTTGATTACCAACAAAAGTTCTACCAATCTTCATCTAATATATTGTTTTCTTACTGTTTTGTTATATTTTTATATTTTCTTCCACAAAATTTAAACTACATAATTTAATTTTCAAAACAACTGTCAAACAGTAAAACGTTCAGTTACCGTATTTTTCCACATGATAAATAATGTGGGATTGGACGAGTTAGTCTACGCTTTGATTACGAATTAAAGCGCCACGAAATTCACGGGTTCAATTCCCGATGCAAGTTTTATTTTTTTATTTTTTTATGCATGTTATGATTGTAAGTATATTTGTTATATAATTTTTTTTTCAGAAAATGCGTATTTAAAATTTTTGCCAACAATTATTATCGTTCAGAAATAATTTTTTCTTTGTGGCATTTTTCAATGTGCTTGTGTGCGTTTTATTCTTTTATTTTTTAAAATTTTTGGTATTGTCTTAAAAATCACATAATATGTAGTAGAAGTATAACTTCTTACGTGCGTACAAAGTACACACACATTCTTTTTTTTTATGAAAATGGTTTAAATGTACTTCTTTTTATAATAAATGCTGATGCAAATTTTGAAAATAATTGGTACAGTACTTTTTATTTTAGAAATTCCCAAAAAAGTATATGAATTTTGTACTTTTACACTAGGATAGCCCCTTAACCGAAGAGGAAATTAAATCAGCGTATGTAAAACACCTGGAGAATATGGCATTGTAAGTAAAATGATAAAACTAGGCGGCGAATACGCCATAAAAGTCTTAAAAACTCTTTCTAACGCCTGCCCCTCTGAAAGAATTATATCAGAAAAATGGAATAGTGCCGTTATGATAATATTGCACACGAAAGGAGATGTAACAGAAATTGGAAACCTCATATCTATCAGCTTATTACATATCTTATTTATATAACCTCTTATGAGAATAATTACTAACCTAATAATTACTAACTAGGACCAAAGCTAAATTTTTACCAACCACTAGTCACTAGAGCAAGCCAAACCAATTTTAACAAAATGAGAAAAGTGCTCTGCACAAATGATTTGAAGTTGGAGCTAAGAGTTAGGTTGGCTAGGTGCTACGTTTTCTCGACTTTGTTTTATGGAATGGAAGCTTGGACCTTGAATGCTGCATCAATGAAAAAACTAGAATCATTCGAGCTGTGAGTGTACAGAAGAATTCTGAAAATATCGTGGACAGAACACGTCACAAACAAAGAGGTTCTGTCGGTTCTGAGAAAGAAGAATAAAGAAATGGAAATCTTAAATACCATCAAAACAAGGAAATTAGAATATCTCGGACATTCTATTCTTCTTTGCGAGATATGCCAATATTTTTTACCGATTTTACTATTCACTCGCAACTCGCATTTACCTTTATTATTTGTTTCTGTACGTTTGGCATTCCCATCATAAGTTTTGCTCAGTGGTAACTTCAATGAAAACGCTTTTAATGACCGAGTGCAGGCACATCTATGAAAAACAAGGTATGTGCATTACAAATAAAAACGACATTCTTGAAAACGGTTACCAGAAAGATAAATAAGTGAGAACAAGTTAAGTACTTTTAAATGTTTACAATCAGCAAACTTGATAAATAGAAGTTAGAGGCACCTGAAAAAAATAGACGCTCCGAGTTATCGTCCCTAAGCGCCAAAGAACATAAGTAGTAAACTCTGTCGGCGTATCTACAAAAATCCATTTAGAAGAGTGTTGTCACTTGTCACATTGTAAGAAATAGGCCTGATTGCGTACGTAGCGTATTACTTGATTGTGATTAAAGCCCAATAAAATAAAATTAAAATAGATGTAAATTCAAATGTAATTCCGTATAGGCCTGGATCCCGCGTACCAAAAAATAATTAAAGGTTTAATAACAAATTAATAAGCAGTTGTTATTATTTTTATGTGTATATCAAGGACAAGGAAGGAAACTTATTTGGAGACGAAGAAAAAATGAAGGAAAGAATATTTCTATGAATTGCTAAACGAAAACCCAGAGTAAGAAGAATGGCAGACAATTAGAGAAGACGATATTGAAGTACAGTAACCAAATAAGAAGACAGAAGCAGACAGAATGGAATAGCACTTCTTCTTCTTCCTCTTCTTATAATAGGCCTCTTGGCCTGTTTCTTACCGATTTTGAGCTTTTATTCATAGCTGTGATGTTGACTGCCAGCTATCTCGCCACCTTTTAAAGGAAAGGGCCTTCCTATTGGTCTCTTGCCTGTTAGCTTCGAATCCCTGGCTATACGGGCTATTCTCTCGCTGTCCATTCTCGTTACATGCTGATTCCACTCTCCTCGTCTCTGTCTTCCCCACCGTACTATATCTTGTATGTTACAGAGATCTCTTATTCTGTCGTTCGGTATTCTGTCTCTCAGTGTTTTCCCAGTTATTGACCTCAGCGTTCTCATTTCTGATGTTCTCAGTATCCTCTTGGTTTCTGCTGTGTCACATCTTGTTTCTATCGCGTACGTCATGATCGGTCTTACACATGATTTGTATATTCGTACTTTCCCTTGCAGCCTCATATCTTTCTTTCTCCAGATGACATCCCTCAGACATCCTGACACGTAATCGGCTTTATTTGCTTGCTTTCGGACGCTCTCTTTAACATCTCCATAACTACATATTTCGATTCGCAGATATTGGAATCTCGAGACTTGTTCAATTAGTTCGTTGTTAATTACTAATTTGCATCTTATGGGTTCCCTTGACACTACCAGGGATTTTGTCTTGGCTGTTGATATTTTCATGTTGTAGTTCTTCGCCACTGTATTGAAAATTTGTGCCATTCGCTGTAGGTTATCCTCGTTATCGGAGATTAAGATTGCGTCGTCAGCATAACAGAGGATTTTTATTTGTTTTTCCGCCATCTTACATCATTTTCCAGTACCTTAATAGCAATTGAAAATATTAAATATGCTGGCAGAGAGATAGAACGTAACCTGTATGAACTAATATGAAGACAGGGGCAGATGGCGAATGATTGGGAAAAAGCAACAATAATACCGATTTTATGATACGATGACGATGAGGCATGCAGAGTGTAAAAACTATCAGGGAATATCACTGCTGGATGTGGCCTATAAAATAATAGCGACAATCATTAAAATCAGGCTGGAGGTACTAGTTTAACCATAGATAGGGGAATATCAAGCACGATTTAGGAAAGGCAGAGGAACAACCGATCGATATTCATACTGAAAGAGGTACTGACCAGCTGCTATGAATACAAAGTCCCGGCAATAGTATTAATCATAGATTTAAAAAAGACGTACAACTCTGCCAAGAGAGAAAAAATTGCGGAAGTTATGGAAGAATTTGAAATACATACGAAGCTAAAGAAACTAGTGACGATGACATTGAAGCATACGACCTGCAACGTAAAAGTAAAAGAGGGAACCTCAGAAGATTTTGCAGTCAAATCAGGACTTAGGCAAGAAAGCCAGGAAGCCAACCGATCTGCGGAGCCATGAATTATTTACTAGAATCAAAACAGCTATCATGGAATAAGAAATTCAGGATTTACAAGACTATAATGAGACCAACAGCAACATATGGATATGAGACATAGATACTCAACCAAACAACAAAAGAAACAGTAAGAAGATGGGAAAAGAAAATACTCAGAAGAATATTAGGAGGGAAGAGAATAGAGGAAAGGTATGTAAGAAGGACAAATGAGGAAGTTTATAATATTTACAAAGAACCACAAATAGATAGCGTAATAAAATCAAAAAGGTTGCAGTGGCTGGGTCATATAGAAGGAATAAGCGATGACAGAGTGGTCAAGAAAATAGCATGGAGAGTACCAGATTATAAAAGGAGAGGAAGACCACGAAAGCGATGAAAAGAGGCGGTAGTAGAAGACCTAAAAGAAAAAGGAATAATAGACTGGAAGATGATGACAAATAACAGAAAGCTATGGAAAAGAACAACAAAGCTCTAAGCATAACAGGCCTGTAAAAAAGCTACATATACAGGGTGTAACAAAAATACAGGTCATAAATTAAATCACATATTCTGGGACCAAAAATAGTTCGAATGAACCTAACTTACCTTAGTACAAATATGCACATAAAAAAAGTTATAGCCCTTTGAAGTTACAAAATGAAAATCGATTTTTTCGAATATATCGAAAACTATTAGAGATTTTTTATTGAAAATGGATATGTGGCATTCTTACGGCAGGAGCATCTTAAAGAAAAATTATAGTGAAATTTATGCTTCCCACAAAAAATTTATGGGGGTTTTGTTCCCTTAAACCCCCCCAAACTTTTCTGTACGGTCCAATTAAATTATTATTGTGGTACCATTAGTTAAATTCAATATTTTTAAAACTTTTTTGGCTCTCAGTATTTTTTCGATAAGGCAGTTTTTATCGAGTTGCGGCTTCTTTTTTAATATGTTTACATAAAAATTTTATGGGGGTTTTGTTCCTTTAAAACCCCCAAATGTTTGTGTACGCTCCAATTAAACTATTACTGCGATACCACTAGTTAAACAAAATGTTTTTAAAACTTTTTTGCCTCTTTGTATTTTTTCGAGAAGGCAACTTTTATCGAGATATGTCTTCTTTTTTAATACGGTTCAAAATATACCTAAAAATGTAAATCATACATAAATTTTCATATTTTTACCAAGTCTCCATAATCGTACTTAAGCATATACAAATATGTGGTGGATTTGACAAATATTCAAAATATCTCGATAAAAACTGAATTTTCTAAAAAGTACTAAGAGCCAAAAAAGTTTTAAAAACATTGTGTTTAAGTAATGGTACTACAATAACAATTTAATTGGAACGTACACAAAAGTTTGGGGGGGTTTAAAGGAACTAAACCCCCATAAAATTTTTGTAGGGTGTCCAAATTTCACTATAATTTTTTCTTAAGATGCTACTGTCGTAAAAATGCCATATGTCCATTTTCAATAAAAAATCTTTAATAGTTTTCGATATATTGGAAAAAATCGATTTTCATTTTGTAACTTCAAAGGGTTGTAACTTTTTTTATATGCACATTTGTACTAAGGTAAGTTAGGTTCAATCAAACTATTTTTGGTCCCAGAATATGTGATTAAATTTATGACCTGTATTTTAGTTACACCCTGTATATTATTTTCATATGCTATCCCAAATTAAAAAAAGAACATTGAAATTGGTCCATTATTAACCGAGATATTGCACAATGCTTCTCCACCACTTTTCAAGAAAACAGTTTTCATTTAAGGTCGCTACGAAAATCATTACTTTTCAAAACATTCTACAATTTTTACTACATGGTGTAAATGGCATTGTTAAGATGTTAAGTAGTAGGGTTGATAGATGTACTCGCGAACTTTTTAATGTGAATATTGATAAATAAACAAATTGTGAATTTTTAAATTTGGAAAAGCTATGTTGGCAAAAAATGGAAAAAAAAAACTTTTTTTGTGTATGTGTGAAAAGTTATCAGGAACACAAATATCGAAACTGCTTTTAAAAATTTTTAATCTTGGCGATGTTAAAAAACAAAAATAATAAACGTTAATAAAATCATTTTTTAGTAAAATTTTGGCTTATTTCCCATTAAAAATAGTTAATTACAAAAATGCCACAAGAAAACAGCTTCAAAAGAACATTAAAAAACAAGTTATAAATAAATTACAATAATTTTCAAACACCATTTTAGAGATGAGTTTAATTGAAATGTTGATTTATCAATGGACTTATCAAAATATAGATAGAAGCATAAAAGCAAAAAAATGAGACCTTATAAAGGTGTATACTTTATCAGCAACCGTTTTTGCAATTTAAAAAATAGTAATATTTAATAAACAAATTAAATATCTCATAAATTTTTAACTATTTTTCAACCAATTTATTTGCTTTAATATACTTGTAATAAATAATATACTTGTAATATAATAACTCCATTTTTTTGGTGTAAAATAAAATATTTTATAGTGCTTATATTATTATGTATAATGCAAATAATATTTGTTTGCAATTTTATTTTTCGGTATTGATTTACAATTATTTAAATTAATTAAGGGCTTAATTTAATTCAGTAAATCTTATATGAAAAATTGTTTCAACTTTGCAGAAAAAACTTGTAAAAACCAGAAAAACATAAATTGTCGCAGCGGTTAAAGAAGTAAATTTTGTGCAAAAATGGCCCATTTTTCATTATTTAAACAATGATCCTCTCATATGAATCATATTTATACTTTCTTGAAAACATCTTTTGTCATCACCTAAACTTTTGATAGAAAATGTATTCCAACCTGTACGGAATTACATTTTGATTTACAGGTACCTATTACATTTTAATTTTATTTGATTTGGCTATAAGTAGTAAACTCTGTCGGCGTATGCGTATCTACAAAAATCCATTTAGAATAGTGTTGTCACATTGTAAGAAATAGGCCTTAATAGCTTAGCGTATTACCTACTTGATTGTGATTATAAAATGGTGAAACTTTAATGATGCAAGTGTTACTATGTTACTTACCACTTAGAAATGATTAATTTGCAATTATGTCGTATATCAATTTAAACGCAATAGTATGAATATAATGGAATGGACGGTAAGGATGTTGGACTTTACAACAGTCAATGGGAGAATATGTAGATTAAGAATAAAAATTTAACTGTCATCAATACCCACAGCCGACAGTGGAATCAGCTATCCAATAAAAGAAGACTTTGCGAACAATTTGAGCAAATGGAATTACCCGTTATCTACTATTTTCTTCAATATCTATAACAATCAATATCAATAAGAAATATCCCAAAAAAGCACGTGTCTCCTAGTGAAGATCCTGTCCTAGTATTCATTACAGTAGAGATCCTGTCCCAAACAGAAAAATTCAAGCGGTGTGGGGTAATACTGCACTTTGGTTACATTGGTGGTGTATTAACTAAATCGTGCAGGATATGATGCTCATAGAAAAGCCATCAGACATTAAACGTCTGGAAATCTTTTCAGGCCATAATAATGAAAATATCGTCTTCAATGCAAGGGCGGATCCAGGGAGCGGGCCATGGCACCCTCCGAGAATTTTAAAAAATAGAAGTTTTTAGTTTCAAACACATATATATTATGTACAAAACAGGAGATAAATATGTCTTCTGGACAAGAATTGAACAACAAAACCAGTAACAGAAGCTTTAAGAGTAACATATGATGTTTTGTAAATCAAAATGTTGATAATTTTACAAAGTACATACCAATTGTTAGAACGACCTTGACAACCATCAAAATCGTATCAATTTGAATATTATGTACACAAAAAGAATAAAAAAGAAATGAGGCGTTACTTGGGTCATCAGCATTTAGAACAAAGGAGTTGGTTAGTACTTTTGCACATTCAGAAGGGATTGTTTTGCAAGTATTGCATTTTATTTTTCTAATAAAAAATAGGGTCACAATAAAGGAATGACAATGAAGCCCAAAGTCTTGTCACGAAACCTTTAACATCTTTCGCCAAACTCATGGGCAAAGACGGAGCCATACAAACCCATGAAAAAACATCCTACCACAAGGAGTGCTTTATAATTACGTATTTTTTATGGGAAATAAGCCACAATTTTACTAAAAAATGAATTTATTAACGTTTCGAAGCCCAAATCGGGTTTCGTTGTCAAAATACAAAATACTATTAAAATAAAACAAACATGTTGTTGCTAAGTAAAAAAATTCTTCTAATAATTTATTTAATCTGACTCATTTATATTGGCAATTTAGACGTATATTATACATTTTAAAGTAGAAGACTTTAAAATGATATCGCCAATATTTATGAGTTGCGTTCCTGGGACGACTTTACTAAAAGATAGTTCATTCGATTACATGAAATCAATCCCAACTCAAGAATATCCGTCGCAAAAAAAATCATAGCATGTGATCTGTCTTTAAAAAGACAACCAAATGCAACGATGACAGTAAAATTCTCGCGTTAGAGATTCCATAGTAAATCACGAGGGAAAACCAGAAAAAACCTCGTGATACTATCCCGGCATCGTAAGTATTTGGTCTTACATTTAATCTACCTTCAAAAAACTAATACCAAATTCTGACTTTAATATGTTTAAATTATAAATAATATTAATATTACATAGATATATAATAAGTAATACTAAAATATAAAATTTGTACTAACTCAATATGTTATTGACTTACTAATCGTGGTATTTTCTTTCTATTGACTTCCTCTTTCAGTATGGGTAACCACATCCTACTACATTCTACCGAGGAATTTGCGACACAATTGGTTTCATTTAGCATAATTAGAGCCGCTTCTTTGATTTTTCTCTTTTTACTATCTGATTCTTTCAGGACTATACTTGAATCTCTCCACTGAACTCTATGTTCATTATCCCATGCGTGTTGACATATCTGAGATCTATCAAATTCTCTGTTTTTAATATAAGACTGATGTTCACTTATTCTAACGTTTAATGGTCTTGAGGTTTCACCTAAATAAAATTGTTCGCATTCACAAGGTATTCTATAAATGCAATTCTTTGTTCTTTCTTGTTCATTGTTAGGTTTAGTTTTAGATAGAATAGATCTCAATGTGTTTGTTGTTTTGAATGTTGTTGAAATGTTGAATTTATTTCCTATCGTTTTAAGTTTCTCGGATAGTCCTTTTATATATGGTATTGTTATTTTCCTCGTATTATTTCTTGTGAATGTTGTAGGATCCCGTTCTAAGTTGTTCTGTTCCATTCGATCTAATCTTGTCAATTCCTTATTTATAAACGATAAAGGATAATCATTTTTTAATAAAACAGATGTTAACAATTGTTTTTCTTCTAAAAATGAATTTTCGTTAGAACAAGTAATTTTGGCTCTATCATATAAGGATTTAATGATTCCCTTTTTAACGTTGATGTTGTGATTTGATTTGTAATTGAGATATCTGTTGGTATGTGTTGGTTTTATGTTGCATGGGATAATGAACATAGAGTTCAGTGGAGAGATTCAAGTATAGTCCTGAAAGAATCAGATAGTAAAAAGAGAAAAATCAAAGAAGCGGCTCTAATTATGCTAAATGAAACCAATTGTGTCGCAAATTCCTCGGTAGAATGTAGTAGGATGTGGTTACCCATACTGAAAGAGGAAGTCAATAGAAAGAAAATACCACGATTAGTAAGTCAATAACATATTGAGTTAGTACAAATTTTATATTTTAGTATTACTTATTATATATCTATGTAATATTAATATTATTTATAATTTAAACATATTAAAGTCAGAATTTGGTATTAGTTTTTTGAAGGTAGATTAAATGTAAGACCAAATACTTACGATGCCGGGATAGTATCACGAGGTTTTTTCTGGTTTTCCCTCGTGATTTACTATGGAATCTCTAACGCGAGAATTTTACTGTCATCGTTGCATTTGGTTGTCTTTTTAAAGACAGATCACATGCTATGATTTTTTTTTGCGACGGATATTCTTGAGTTGGGATTGATTTCATGTAATCGAATGAACTATCTTTTAGTAAAGTCGTCCCAGGAACGCAACTCATAAATATTGGCGATATCATTTTAAAGTCTTCTACTTTAAAATGTATAATATACGTCTAAATTGCCAATATAAATGAGTCAGATTAAATAAATTATTAGAAGAATTTTTTTACTTAGCAACAACATGTTTGTTTTATTTTAATAGTATTTTGTATTTTGACAACGAAACCCGATTTGGGCTTCGAAACGTTAATAAATTCATTTTTTAGTAAAATTGTGGCTTATTTCCCATAAAAAATACGTAATTATAAAAATGCCACAAGGAAATAGCTTCAGAACAACATTAAGGAGTGCTTTCAGGTGGGCCTGGATTTTCTATAAAGTGGTCGTATTCGCAAAAGTGAGTCATTAAACAGATAAACCCTCAGAGGTCTAAACAGATACAAGAAAATAGAGAAAGACTGCGGCCAAAAGTAGAGTCTAGATAGTTTTCTTAGGTCGACAAAATATTTCTCTAAGAGGCCATCGTTACGATGGCCTTCTGCTTCTGGACGAAGATGCTGGACCTAAGAATGAGGAGAATTGTTAAGGCTCTTAAACAACACCTATCCATAGCATCTTCCCGAGTAATAGCCTAGTCAAAATCAATTGATAACATGTTGTGGTGAACAAATAATTGAACAAATAATGAATCAGGTTCAAAGTGCAAATTATTACTCTGTCCTATTTGACAAAACGACCGACGCGCGACGTATCCCACGTGGAACAGCTTTCTCTAAATTTGAGATACATACACAATAACAACATTCATGAAAACTTTATTAAGTTCATTGACGCTTATGGGAACATAAAAATAAATGAAAATCAAGAAAGAGGGAAAGAACAAGGTCTGACAGGAGAAGTCAGTGGCGGGTCGTGACCTCAGTATGCGGGTAGGCTACACATATACTTCGGGTAGGCGACAAAAAATATCCTACAATTTGTAATAACTTTTGAGCCGTCTTGCAACACTAAATGTAATCTATTAGCGCAACGATGTGTAAAAATTGCTTTTGGAGCATCTACTTTAATTTTTGATTGTAATCCGTTTAAAGAGCCAGCCATTAGACTTGCACCATCGTAAAATTGAGCAATTAATTTATTTTTGTAATCATATGGCTCAAGCACGTTTGAAATTAAACTATATAGAGCGTCTGCAGATCTATTCTCGCTAACATCAAAAAACCCTAAAAATCTTTCTGTTACCTGACCAACAAAACGGATTGTTAAAGTACACTGTGATTTTTCGGTTATATCAGCAGTATCGCCCGCTAGTATAGAAAAAAATTGACTTTCATTAATTTCTGTTGAAATTTCATTTTTTACGTAATCGGCAAGACAATCTATTAAATCATTTTGTATTGTTTTTGACAAACCCGTGAACACCCCTTCTATTTTTAACATGATCCTGGATTTCCTGATCGCGTTTAACTACTAAATTAAAAATTTCTTTAAAATTACCCATGTTTGAAGAATTATGGCTCTCACCACGACCGCGAAATGCAAGTTCTTGTTTTGCTAACAGAATTGTAACATCAATTTCTTCAACTTCTTCAATCGTTTTCAACTTCTTCATTATATATCTTATTAGATAGAGAAATATGTCCAGCTAAAGCACTGTCAATAGTTTGTTTATTTTTTTCTAACCGTTTTAAACCTAAGCAATTGTTTAAATGTTCTTTCGAAGATTCATGTTTTTTTTACACTAGCTAATAAATTTTTCAAATCTGAGTATCCCTGACTCACCCAAACATTTTGCTTCAAATTTGAGAGCAACAGACAAGGCCAACAGAAAAGTGAATTTTTAAAATAACTTCCGCTTAGCCATTTATGATTTTTATACCATATTGTTTTAAATGATCTCGAAAATGGTCGATTGTCTTTTGTCTTATCTGTGGATAAAATTGTTAAATTTGGTAAAGGCCGGCCCATTGAAATAATTTCTGATCTTTCTTGATTTTGGCGCCTTGAAAAAGGCGTCTCGATCAAACTGCATATTACATCGTTTAAAATATTCATATTCGATGACTAAAGTTTTTCCACCAATAAAACTAACACACCTACGTTTCAACAACGTCAAATATTACTTATTTTATTTATGTATCAAATAATAATTTACTATTCGAATAAATTGATAAGTTAACAATTAACCTCGCTTTAAATTTTTAATTACCTATATACTCTAATAACACAACTCGTCAGTTTAACTTTAAATTATCCAAATTGTATTGAAACACAATAAAAATATAATGGACGACTGACAAATAACTATTCACAGATTTATTTGTCGTTAGTGAATTATTACTAAATTAATATAAAATTAAAATGCCCTTCAATAGACCGATCTCAAATTTACCTGTTTATTATTCAGTTTTCATAAACAAATTTAAATTGTCCTAGCTTTAAATTGAACTAACTACCTAGTTTTATTGAATACTTAACCTACTAATAACAGCCAAAATCAAAAAACAATTATTTAAAACAGTTTCACAAGACACAAGAGAAGCAACTGATAAAATTTTGTAGGTCCGGCTATAAGACTCTGTGCCTATCCGCCCTTTCAAAATCGTGGCCAGCAGACCTGCAGCAGGCCTTTAGTTCGCGTAAACAGAGAGAGATCGCAGGTCAATTCAGTGTTGGCGTCGTTCTATTTCAGGCTACGTTTTCAAGTGCCTGGCCAAGGAAGAATATAGAATCTTATACAGTACTACAAGGAGCGTACAATAATTATAACTACGGAGAAAATTTTTTGGATATTTTTAAAAATAATTTGGATAATTTTTGCTATTTTATTGTAGGTATTGTGTCAAAATTTATAAATTACAATTTTGAAATAAGTAATTTATATTAATAATTTATATTATTGTACTACATTTTAAGAGGGTAGGCGGCGCCTACCTTGCCTACCCCGACGGGCCGCCCCTGGGAGAAGTATTGGGAAAAGTAGTATTAAACTCGTTGAAAGAACTGCACTTGGATCCGAAGAAATGTGTAGAAATTGGTACTGGCTTTAATAATACTTTAATATATGTTTTTATGGCACTGAAAAGTGTATGAAAAGTGCCTGAAAACTCACCATTGTAACCGTAATTTTTAAAAATTACCCGCAGACCCCCTGATACGCCTCCCCAAAAAAAATTCATGGCCCCTTCCGAAAATGAGTCTTGGATCCGCCCTTGCTCCAATGCAATAAAAAGTATACTGAAATGATGGCATCTCCTGAGGTAAAATGTTCAGGAAGCAAAATGAGTCTCCGCGTTCGTTTAAATTTCCGGGTGAGGACTATTACAGGGGGAAAAAACACCATTATAGGTTAGAAAAATTAGGATAGGGTCCTGGGATCTTGGAAGTTATACAGGTAGGAATGTGAAGTTAGTAAATTGCTTTTTTTTTAAGAGACTAGGTGGAAAGGTAATTAAAAGAGCGAAAGAATTAGGTGAAGTATACAAATTGTGGTATGTAGGGAAAAGTTATACTAAGAATGGAGTTGGTATAATTGTTGATAGTAAAATGAAAGATAACGTAGAAAATGTTGTAGGAACGAATGATAGAATAATATCAGTGATATTTGTAATTGATAATGAAGTATTTAATGTTTCTGTATGCTCCTTAAACAGAGCTGGGAGAGAATGAAAGAAAAGCTTTTTATGACCAATTAGGAGACATAATAGGAGGTGATTTTAATGCACATGTGGACCAATCCAATATAGGATATGCAGCAATACACGGAAGACTAGGTTTTAGAACTGAAATGAAACTGGATAATATGATATTGGATATGGTGATTGTTAACTCATTCTTTCGAAAGAGAGAAACAAGTTATTACGCACAAAAGTGGACAAATTCACTCCAAATAGATTATTTCATAACAAAAAAAAGAAGATAGAATATAAGGACTGCAATGTAATATTCAGTGAGAGAGTAAGACAACAACATAAATTACTTATGCTGGAGACCAAAGTGATAACAAACAAATTCAATGAAATTATACCATTAGCAGAAGAACAACAAGGTTTTAGGTCGGGAAGGTCATGCACTGACGCTATACATATTTATAATGAGGCAAGTTCAAGAGAAATCATTGGAATACAACAAACCGGCATATTTATGTTTCGTGGACCTTAAGAAAGCATTTGACAGGGTCACATTAAAGGACATTATCCATTTGTTATATTCGAGAGAGGTACCTCTAGGAATAATTAAAACAATCGAAAACATCTACCAGAACAACACAATTAAAAGTAAAAGTGGAAGATGAACTAACTGACCCAATTGAAGCCGGCAATGGGATAAGACAGGGGATTCCTTGAGTCCTTTATTGTTCAACCTGATCATGGACGAAATAATAAAAAAAGTAAGAACTAAAAAAGGATACCAAATGGAAGAAAAACAACTTAAAATGATCTGCTATGCAGACTATGCAATACTAATCTCTCAAAATGAAGATGACAGTATTAAGTGTACATAAGGTACATAAGTGATACAACGTATTCTGCACCAATTTAACATAACTGCCAGAAATGTTAACATGTTAATTTCCTCAAACAAGACAAAATGCATGGTTATAACAGCAGATCCAATAAGATGTAAATTGGAGCTGGAAGGTCAGATAATAGAACAAGTGATGGAGTTTAAAGACCTAGGCATCACACTATCTAGCTAAGTAAAGCTCGAAACAGAAGTGGAAGATCAAGTGAATAAAGCAAATAGAGCCGCAGGTTGCCTGAATGACACAATATGGAGAAATAAAAATATCGGAAAAGAAATGAAAGGCAGAATTTACAAAACAGTCATCAGACCAATAATGACATACGCGGCAGAAACACGACCCGACAAAGAGAGGACAAAAAGATTGCTCGAGACAGCGGAGATGAAAACCCTTCGAAAAATCGATGGTAAGACTCTATGGGACAGAGCTAGAAGTACAGATAGACGACGGAGATGCAAGGTGGATAACATTAATAACTGGGCAAGAAACAGAAGAATAGAATGGAATGACCACATAATACTCTGGGCTAATTAGCAAAATACAAGGAAAAGTTATTTACCAGCAATTTTATTGCAGGAATCGAATCTTATGATTGTATATATTAATAATATAGGTATGTAAAGTCCGCAAACAGTGTGCTACTTTTTTTATAAACAAAATGGCGCCCGAAAATCGTGTTTTTTTTCATTTTTTGCTCTATAACTCCAAAAACTTTACCACTTTACTTAGTTTACACCAAAGACACCCAAATAAAAATTCACTATAATTAAATTCTGCATAGAGACGTGTTTTTCCCGATTTACTTCGACGAAAATTTTTCCAGGAAAATGCGGGTTTTTCCAACAAAATCTTTAATTTTCAACTAAAATTTTAGATAAATAATTGTTCATCAATAATTAAATAACTTAGTAGTATAAAAGCTCTTTTCGTATAAACTATAATTCCAGCAAACGATGGAAATTGAATGAACAGTTTAGCAACAATTGAATTGTTAATTAAAAATTTACGGTTGCTATAATAATCACAATAATTATGATACATAAGAATAACTATGAATTTGTATAAAAAGACACTGTACCTATCTAATGTATTTTACAGAATTGAAATTGGAATATTTACGTGGCCTCAGGAACATTTTAAAATTATAAACAATTTTTTGGCTTATAAACAAATAGAATATCTCGGGAAATATTAAATTAAATTAAATCATGAAAACGGTATTGGAAAAAAGCTGCCGAACGCTTCTTTTAAAAGAAAAAACGTTTAATTGTGATGAGTGGTTCCTGAGATACAACCGGTTAAAGTTGACCGGCATTTACGGCAAAGATATAAACAAAAGGATCATAATTTTCGAACCATCACCTTTTTATTTTTATCCTCTTTCTTCACACCAATTTTCATATCTTTAAAATAATCATAACATATATTATTATAATAAAAACTATCGATATTACGAGTGAAAATTGCCAAAAATAGCAAAATTCCAATCAAAAATCAGGTTGGAGAAAACGTAATCTCAAAGTTCAAAATCGGTATACGTTAAAAAAAATGCATTTTCTCGGCTTCCCATGGAGCAATTTTCTTCATTCTTTTTTGTTTCCAAGTAACTCGAGTAACTCGAGTAGAGCCATCCAACTAACGCATTACTAAATGTCAAACTTGCTTTTGTTTTGTTATAATAGATTAATTTATTTATAAGAAAAGAAAACTTCAATCTTCCTGAACTTTCTTTAATATATTTTTTATTCTCCTCCAGTTTTCCTCAATACATTCCACTTTGTCTGATGTTCACTTTATTTTTCTTCTAATCTGCTGGTTATTTCTTGCCTTTTTTTTTAATTCAAGTTCATTCCAGAAATTCCATAATGATAGTATTAGGTATGTGATAGGGCACTAACTGGACCACCACATCCAGTCATGACAGCATCATTTAGTTTATTAATCCCACTTAAAGTCAAAAAAAAAATCCCATAATCCTATCCCGACATAGGACTCGATAAATGTTAAAATCCATTGAAAACCATATTTGAAAATAAATTACATAAACAATGCCTCCTTAGAAAATTAATTAATTAATATACATATCTGATTCCCATTTTCTACAAATAATTTCCGCCCCCGAAAGGAATGTCAAGCAAGCTACGGCCTTGTAGCGAACAAACAACAGTATCTACTTATTGACATTTTTGTAACTGAGCCACCACACACTGCATCAGTCCCAGTCACCACCTCCTCTTCATCCCACTCCCCCTTCTTCTCCGCCACTGAGGCTGCGACGACAACGTTAAAAGTAACTGTGCACTTTCATGAATGGAATTCCATTCATTCTCACGGAGCTGAATAGTTGCCAACAGGGTCGGAGTTGGAGGACCGTCAGTACCAACAATTTGAGGAACAATATCTTGTAAATCATGAAAATTGCATCGGTTGTAGATCTGCCTTGCATATACGAGTAAATCCAATCTGATTTTTTTGGATTCTTCGGTTTCTTCACATATTTTTCAATCTAATTACACTCTCCTATATTTGTTGGAGTAACTATGTAGTTTTTTTAATGACATGGACTTTATGTCAATCAGCCAGCACAACTATATAGTTAAGAGCTTCAGTTTTTACACATATCTACTAGATACTGTGTCCAATATTCGACATATGCACCACTTCTATATTCGATTAAATAAATCTTTAGCCAATTTGTTCCTATCTATCCTAACACTGTCGACACTCCTTTACCATCATTTATTTTTTATAGTACTTCAACAACTTCCTTGCTTGTTCTTTTGGTTACCATTGTTGTTATAATTTCCATTAGTTCTAATGATTTTCTATCAAGCTATTCAATCACTATATACATTTTTATAAAGTTTTTCTCTTTTAAATTTTTCTTGAACTTCCTTTCACCAGAACCAAGTCCTTTTATTCTCAAAATTCTTTCTAAGGTTGTTTTAATTGAGTTGTAGTATCTCTAATATTACTAACCATATTTCTCCAAATTATATTGGAACTTTCTATCATATTCCAGTTGCATTGAATATAAATCGTAAACATCTTACGTTGCTTAGAATTTTAGTAAGTATTGGAGTATTGCCACACAGTCTTTACATTCATGTATATGTTGTTTTTCATTTATGTAGAGCGGCGAAACCTGACCTGTCACTGCTCCTAGAGAACTCAAGGCTAATGAATCACCGATGGTCTAGCTAGAGTAGAGGTGCCCAACGTTCTATAAACTGCGTACCACTTAATGCTTTTTAAAGATTTAGACGTAAGTACCATCATCACCAGGAAGTCTGTGAGGGTATCCCTCCCCGCCTCTGGGGCGGAAGTAGCCACCTAATCCTATTTCTTTTTGGATTTCTGATCCAGTCAAGTTTGTAATTATCTTCGAAGAAATATTTATTAAAACTTTCTTGAAGACCTTCGAAGTGCAGAATTATATCAACACGCACATTTGGATTTGAAGTTATATCTTTTCTTCTCCTGTATTTGCCTACTTGCGCGCTATGGAGCATTATCGTCGGCTGTGAAGGGTAAGGGTGTTACTGTATTTGCTCTCTTAAGACTCATGTTCAGCGTGTTTTGTCTATTTAAAACGTCAGATAGATATGCCTATATACAGTTTCTTCTTCAATTTCGCACTTTCTGCACCACGATTTTCGGTGACCCCATTTCGGTGACCGTTTTAAGTTCTCGCTTATTGAGGTTACTTCTTCCTAACCACGGTCTCCATTTTTGTATTTCGTGATTCCATCTTTTATCCTTCAGTCGGGCATTGTGTCCTGCGAAGCTCCATTTTAATTTGGCAGCATGTTCTCCTGCGTCTTTTACTTTGGTTTTGCTTCTAATCCATGTACATATTTGTTTTTTTGTCTATGAGCCTCACCCCGAGCATTGATCTTTCCATCGCTCTCTGTGCGTTTACTATTTTATCCATATTGGCCTTGGTGAGTGTCCATGTCTTTGAACCATACCAGGATACACTGATCGTAAACTCTGGTTCTCAAATATTGTTCTATTTTAGTGTTTTTCAAGATCCAACTCAGTTTTCCAAATCCTGCCCACGCTAACCTTATTCTTCTAGTGATTTCGGCAGTTTGATTTTCTTTGTTAACTTTCATTATCTGTCCCAGGTAGATGTATTCGCTTACTGTTTCTAAATATATGTCATTCAACGTTATTTTTGTAATGTTCGGTGTATTCGTCATTACTTTTGTTTTTTCCAAGTTCATCTTAAGACCTACTTTTTCCGAAGCTTGAAATAGTTGCGTCATCATGGTCTGTAATTCTTCGAAACTTGTAGCGAATATTACAATGTCGTCAGCATATCTCAAATGACTCAGTTTTCTTCCATTAACATTTATTCCTTTATCTACCCAGTTAATGTCTTTGAACACGTCTTCAAGTCCCAGTGTGAACAGCTTTGGTGAAATAACGTCTCCCTGGCGAACTCCTCTGTTGATTGGTATAGCCTTGATTTTCTCATCTATTTGTATTTTTATTGTAGCTTTCTTATACATAATATGTATCAGCATTTTGTATCGAGAATATATCGTGCAGTTGTTCATAGCTCTTTCTATAGCCCAAAGTTCTATGGAGTCGAATGCCTTTTCATAATCAACGAAGCCAATGTAGAAGTTCAAGTGATATTCATTGGCTTTCTCTATTAGCGTTCTGACCGTAAGAAGATGATCCGCTGTACTGTAACCCTTTCGGAATCCTGCCTGCTCTACCGGTTGATAGCTATCAAGCTTCGACGATCGCCTATTAGTTATTACTCTCATAAACAGTTTATTCATTTGGGACAACAGGGAAATTGGCCTATAGTTCTTCAGATCTCCCCTGTCTCCTTTTTTGAAGAGAATTATTGTCAAGCTTTCTTTCCAATCATCTGGGACTTCTCCTTTGTGAAGGCATTCGTTGAAAAGATTTTTCAATTCTTCGAGAATATGTTCACTCCCCTCCTTTAACATTTCAGCAAGTATTCTATCTGGGCCTGAAGTCTTATTGTTCTTTAGTTGTACCATAGCTTGTTTTATTTCGAAGGATTCTACATTAGGGAGTACTTCTGAGTTGAAATTTATTATCTTTTTCTTAAGATTTTCCTTTGCAGTGTTATCTGGGTCTTTGTTTGAGGAATATAAATCACGGTAAAATGTTTGTGTAAGTTTTAGGATTTTGTTCTTTTCTCTTGTTTCTTTTCTTTAAAAAAAAAAGAAACAAATTATCCTAGAGTTATCAATATTCTTGATTATTTTCTTAGTCTGGATTTGTCCTTGAGTCCATTTCCCCATTTCTTTATTTCTTTTGATGATTCCTGATCAGCCACTTCTGAACGTAGAGAGATACGTAGAAGACTTATTATTGCAAAAACAGCTTTGGTGAACCTGGCACGAAATAGCACAAAACAGAGGAGAATGGAGAACTCTTGGGGAGGCCTTTGCCCAGAAGTGGATGCAAACAGGTTAAAGAAGAAGATAATAAATATCTTTACTACCTCAGCGGACGGAATCGGCAAATAGACATCAAAGTTAGAATTTCTGGAGTACTCATGATAAGGTTTTGCTGGAAAGACATGGTAGGTGTTTACAAATTAAGTTAACAGTGTCTAAAATATATAAAGACGGAAGTGTTAAAATCCCGTGATCTTTGAAGTAGCTTCTGCAATGTGTTATTCTCCTGAGGCCAAACAGATACCTTATTGCTCTTTTTTTGTAGTTTAAAAATAATATCGGATTGGGCAGCTGTACCAGAACCCCAAGAAAGAAGACCACATCGAAGATGAGACTTGAACAAAAAAAAATATATGTTATTTTGAAAGAGTATAAATTGATTTCCTTCGAAACAGATCTTATTGCATAGCAAGGAAAAAGAGTAGTAGTTCTCGCAACTATTCTTATTTTATGTGTTCTCACATACATATAATATTAATGAAAGTATTTGGCTTATGTGGGCCAGACCGTCTGTCACTTTTAAATACCTCTTCAGGTACGTCAATGGTTTGTTGATTATTGTATCGCCGCATCTCTTTCTCTCATAGACAATTTCCCAGATATACTCATTTTTGAGGTTAATGTCTAACGGTTACCCCTAAATTACCAACTGAGGAATGTGCGCTCTCTTTTTGTACATTAATTTTTTTAAACGTTTTCACATTACATTTTTTGCATTTGAATAGTTAATTTCGAGTCGAAAGAATGCCATTCACATTTTTATACAAATTGAGGAAGCAGATTGTTGTTGGATCAACGTATTGATATAAACACGCAACCTGTGATATCAGGCAATTGTTACAAAAGCAGCGTGTGTTCAAGTTTTTTACTGACACCTTTTGTCTAAATATAAACATTCATTAGAAATACAGGGTCTAGTATTAAGTGCAAGGCAAAGATGGTAAGATATACAGAAACTTTCAATGATGGATAAGCGCAAAAATAATTTTTCTTTTACCTTTTAAAAAGACACTTACCACTTACCTTACCATTGGTTATGGAAGACCACTTCTACGGAATACAAAAAGAAGTATAGAGAATGATCAGAGGAGAATGAAAAGGGTGAACAAGCTAATAAAAAAGAATGTGTGTGTACTCTGTACGCACGTAAGAAGTTATACTTCTATTATATTTTAAACAGTTTATTTTTATTTTATTTAGATATTAAAATAATTTTAATACTTACCCCTTTCAAAAAATCCAAAAATTAAAAAAAGACAGCAATTGTCCGCATTTGAACCCGGGACCTCTCGATCTGTAGTCGAATCAATGACCCACGACTCCACGACCCCACTGTTTATACGGTTTCTCGCAGTGGCGGCTCGTCAGAGGAGGCAAGGGAGGCTTAGCCTCCCCATAAATTTTTTACACACGCTACACTATTTTGTTTATCTTGAATCGCGAAAAACAACAAGCACACTCACTATTATACAACGTCTAAATTCCATATTATCACTAAATATCCATACTCACGGAGCATTAGCATTAGAACGCATGATTGCGTCTCAGTTTTTTTATTATTATTATAGGCAGGACCCTGGGTTATCCCGAGATGCATGAACGGAGCCGAGAAGCCGGCCAGCCTCCGTTGCAATGCTCCGCGCAGCCCAACAGGCGTTTAGGGAGACCCGGTCTCTTAACAGAGGCATCTACGGTGCCATCATACGCTGCCCGGAGATTTACCAACGGAAGCTAACTAGCTTTTTGGCTCCGTTGCGTGCATGTCGGGACAACGAATTTTAGGGTCCTGACTAAAAATAATGAAAAAACTAAAAGTACGAATTTTGTTATGAAATTTGGTATGTGGGATAAGAATAATATTTGGAACAACTTGTTCAAATAACGTTTTCCGATATCTGTAACGCAAAGCAAAATATCGGTAATTTATCGTGATTTTGGATTCGCAGGAGTCCGCGTTTAGAATTTAAAAAATTCAGTTGAGTATCTTAAAAAATGTGAACCTTCAACCTATATGGATAGAATAGAATAGAAATATGCTTTATTGTCGCTGAAAATTATACAAATTGTATGGACAAAGCTTAATATAAAGTCAGAAAAGATAAATAAATAATAATAACAATAACAATAACAAATACAATTTTCTAAAATTTGATAAATCGTCAATATAAAAAAAAGTTAATAAAGTAGAAAAAAAAACAAAATCGATATATTGCAACAATTAATAGAAATTGCAAAGTGAATATACAACAAAGTAAACTACAGACATAGGAACTAATAAATTTAAGCTGCTGCATGTGACACCCAAATGTAGATAAGTTTGATTACTTGTACAATGTACATTACTTTAATTTCTTATTTAGTCATTAAGAAACTCTTCTACTGAATAATAAAATATGGTCTTTTAGATAGATGAGCTTTTGTCATTTTACGGAATTTGGGGAAAGATGTTGCAGACTTGAGTTGTAAAGGGAGATGGTTATATAGTTTTTTTGCGGAATAAAATATAGATTTCTTTACTAACTCAGAGGACGGGATCGGTAAATAGACATCAAAAGTTGAATTTCTGGTGGAGTAGTCATGATGAGGCCTTGCTGGAAAGACATGCATGTGTTTACGAATTAAGCAAACAGTTTCTAAAATATATAAAGATGGAAGGGTTAAAATGTCCGTGATCTTTGAACTGGACTGGACTGCAAAACTTCAAATCTGTATTTATTTTGATATGCATATCTACTTATAAAGATGGAATTGTTAACAAATAAACGACACAAACATTGGTATTAAACTTTTACAATTAGACTAACTATTTTTAAAATGATATGATATTATGAAATTATGAATGATGACGATATTATGAAATGTAAATAAAAAATGGTCAAAAAAATGGTGCATCAAATTACATTTTTTGGCACATTTTTTTGTTAATGCAAATTTGTCTAGATATTTTACAGTTAGGTATAGCCTCCCTTTTGTAAAAATCACGAGCCGCCACTGGTTTCTCGGACATTATGACAAATCATGGTAACAAATAGACAAAGTGAAGTATAATATATAAAAATGTTTTAATAATACGTATTATCTTACTCCCGAGGAAGACAAATCCAAAGACACAAAAATTATAATAAATATATTTACTAAAAACACTAATATATTCTTTTCACACCTTTTTTGGACTGATACATACATAACTTAAAAGATTTAGCAAAGAATATAGACGTTAAGAGAGAGTATATATTCTTTGGATTTAGCAACGAACTCCATACTGTCTGTGTGCGCATGCGTGTAGAATAATAAAAATTCACTCCGAATCGCGACTAAAGAAGTAAAACTTCAAAAACGAAACACATTCAGAAGGAAACAAAAGCAGACTACTTTTGCGGCAACCTTAGGTGCCTATAAAATGGCTACAGCCTGAAGGTCCCGACATATATGAATAAGTGCACCGTTGCTCTTTACAGTATTCGGAGGGGTCGGGGTCGGTAGATAAAAAAATTAAAGAAAATTGGAAAGAAAACGAAGAAGAAAACGAAAAGTTGGACGCCAACCTACTTGCGTAGGATTTTACCTTACCTTACTTTGTGGATACAATCGAACAGGAACTAACTGATAGCCAAATTACTCTGTAAAATTACCTGAAATGTAGGTGGATTCAATAAAAAAATTAAAGATAATAAAAAAATGACAATCGTAAAAAAATGACAAATATTGGTAATTTATTTTATAAAGAAGTCTTAACAATAATGTAGCAAAGAAACAAAAAAACTAAACATAAAATAGTCAAACAAGATAGAAAACACAAACCCGTTAAATATATAAAAAAATTAACTTGTAAAACCTAAAGGTACTATTTGTAGAGAACGCTTATTTATACTACTATTTAACCCAAATTAAATTTAATAAAGACCGAATTAAAAACTATAAAAACTGAACAAAAAAAAATGTCAGCACTTTAGGTTTTATGTAGGTAGGTACCTGAGTAGTCCTGTCGCCAGGGGGGGTACAACGGCCTCGTTAATTCAGATGGACTTACTCAAGTTTTTTTTATGTATTTTGACCCGTAGAACACGAATTTTTTGGGTAACAGTTGATCCGGATGTCGATAAGATTGTTATAGACCAAGAACTTGAGGAATCAAATAACAGCGATTTTTGGCAAAACAAAACAATATTTTGTATTTTTTGGGCCATTTTAAGTAAAAAATATTTCTACAAGTTTTTTCGTAGGATGCACAGTTTTCGAGATAAACGCGGTTGAACTTTAAAAAAATCGAAAAATTGCAATTTTTGAACCCGAATAACTTTTGATTAAAAAATAAAATAGCAAGTCTGCTTACCGTATTTGAAAGTTTAAGTCAAATTATATCGGTTTTGATTATTTGCATTGGTAAAAATTTATTTTTTTATTGTTTAACAAAGCTATAAACACGTAGGGTTTCCCGTGCTTTTACATTCGTTTTAACGCATGTAACGTAGAAATAGTCTTGATTGCACTAGTACCTATTCTACCTACTCGTTCGATTTTAAATGATAAATCATAGAAACATCACTCACGCACTAGTTGTTTGTAGCTTTGTTTAACAATAACACAATAAATTTTTAGCAATGCAAATAATCAAAACCGACATAATTTGACTTGAACTTTCAAAGGCGCTAAGCAGAATTGCTATTTTATTTTTTAATCAAAAGTTATTCGGGTTTAAAAATTGCAGTTTTTCGATTTTTTGAAAGTTCAACCGCGTTTATCTCGAAAACTGTGCATCCTACTAAAAAACTTGTAGAAATATTTTTTGCTTAAAATGACCCAAAAAATACAAAATATTGTTTTGTTTTGCCAAAAATCGCTGTTATTTGATTCCTCAAGTTCTTGGTCTATAACAATCTTATCGACATCCGGATCAACTGTTACCCAAAAAATTCGTGTTCTACGGGTCAAAATACATAAAAAAAACTTGGGTAAGTCCATCTGAATTAACGAGGCCGTTGTACCCCCCCTGGCGACAGGACTATGAGATGCTGAGCTCAACAAATTATAGATATTATTAATGATATAAATGAAACATAAACTAAATACACAGACGTTATCATTTTTTTATATGAATCTAGCACCAAAATAAAAGGTTTTTGTTCTGTACTTATTGGAACAGTCCACCCACTTTAACTGATAAAATTTAGCAATATCTATGAAACGCTCAGTCTAAAAAAATCGCGTATAACCACCAAACTATTTTTGAGATAAAGTCAAGTCAAAATTGTTACCTGAGATATGGCACTTTACTTAACCACTTTCCAAATAAATAATATGTTCATGCAAACGTACTGCTACTAAAAGCCTCCACGGTACGGTAACTGACAAACTGACAAAACATTGGGCTTACAGTGTAGACTGATCCATCCTTTGCACAACCTCCAACAAAGATTTGCTTGTCTTTTAAAAAAAATCAGCACCAACCAATACTCTTCTCCACTCAATAACCAGAATACTCTTTCTAAATGATCCAGATCATCCACTGTACGACATTTACTTATTTTTCTATAAAAATTGACCAAAAACTTCCACCATCAAAACTGAAAGACCTCTCGCCTTTTTCAAAAACGTCAAAAGTGACAGTCTTGTTCTCGGCGTCTCGGTAAGTTTGGTTGCATAAGTAGTAGTGTATTTTCTGAGAATAATACACTGCTACACTTTTGATCTCTTTTTGCTAAAGGTGACGATAATAAAGGTGACCAATAACTAAAGTGACGACAAACGAAGAAATAAACATCTAGGAGGGAGAGGAAAGGTAAGTATTAAGGAAATTAAAAATAGAAAATCACCAAGAGAGGACAGAATATTGAATGAATTCCTAAAGTACTGAGGACAAGATCTGACCAAATAACTATTAAAACTAATCCAAAAAATATAACACAACAAAACAGAATACCGCAAGAATGGAGATCAATCACCCCGAGCACCCCAATACCTACGTATTGCGTATCAACTCTATATATACCGTCAATTGTTTGATCTTGTATGATACCCAAAATATTTCCATATTTCCAATAATTTTTCTTCTTTTAATGAAACTTTATTTGAGCTGTTAATATTGTGAGGTAGGAAATTTTGTGTTGTACGTTCTCTACTCTGAATTTGTCAAAATGCGTCTAAGTTGAGCGAACGGAGTTTGATTATTATTTACACGTCATTTGGTTTGACTAAGTGTATGAATTTTATTTTAGCACAAACAGATGGAATGGGAATGTTATCGTCAACTTTGAAAGAAGATATTGCAATCGGAGAAAAAACTAAGGATCACCATAATACTAACGAAGCCCCTGGACCGTCGTCACTAGGAGAGGAAGAAAATAATTGTCAAACAATTCAGATTACTTCTTCATATGTGGTTTGTTGTATATGCCATTTGCCAAAAAGAGAGCTCTGGCGCACATACGTTCATAATTTGTAATCAGGTAAAAACAATCCCTCTTCAAAAAGGGAGGCAAATCAGTTCCGGAGAATAACATAAGAATTAATTTATTAACCACAATAGTAACATTAACCACCAAAATAATAACAAACTGAATGAAATTTTAACATTAACAGAAGAACATCAAGGCTTTAGGTTGGGAAGATCATGCTTTGACACTATATTTTTTATAATGAGGCATGTTCAAGAGAAATCATTAGAATACAACAAACCGGCATATTGATGTTGACCTTAAAAAGGCATTTAACGGGGTCAAATTAAAGGACGTTATCCATTTATTGTACTCAAGATAGGTACCTCAAGGAATAATTAAAACGATCAAAAATATCTATCAGAACGACACTATAAAAGTAAAAGTAGAAGACGAACAAACTGACCCAATTGAAGCTGGCAATGGGATAACACAGAGGAATTTCCATGATTATATGTGTAGCATGTATACACAAAAAGAAGAAGAAAAGGAAGAAATTAATTTATACTCCAAGAGATATAAGGCATCAGCCTTACCGAGAGCGATCAAAAAAGTTATAGACTGCTTTTTATACCTACTAACATCTATTTTTCCACTTCCAATTTTTAACCAATGAAAAAAAAACTCCTTTACATTTCACTATATTATTATAGTAGTTGGTTTCAAATAATATGTCATTTTAATTTGTAAATGACGTTTGAGAGGTTAAACTAACATTTCGTCGCTGTGATTTTGATAAACACAAGCGCTAATTTTCAGTGGCAGTAACGAATGTTTGAACGATAGAAACATCTACAAACATTGCTTTCTCGTTTTTAATACCAAAGATCAGAAAATCTGTCCAAAGCGAAGATTCATTAAAAATTGGTGTCAATGTAATATTACAATTTCAGCGGATTTAGTGTTAGTTTGTATATTTAGAATGGTATGTGCACATCAATGGTATGTACGATTACATCAATCACTTATTTTGTATTTGCTGTCTTTTTCTATAAATAACAAACGTTTGTTATAGAAAAAGACAGCAAATACAAAATAAGTGATTGATGTGGTCGTTCATGGGTATACGCTCTGAGCTTCGCTGGTGTCGCTCCTGGCTAGGTATGGCGGTTTTTGACAAAACACCTGTTTTCGGTTATACCGGTTTTTTTTGGTTACGGTTTAACCTAGCGGTTATAACCGGCCAAAAAACCGGTTTTTGTAAAAACCGGTTTTCGGTTTTTTTAATCCAATAGGTTACAAAGTTACATTTACAATACACTTTAGTTTGCGATACTCCATTCGACTCGATATCATTATGATCAAAATTAGTACATACTATCGAAAGAACATGTATTACTTTTAACAAGTTTGTATATTTGTAGAATAGGTACATTTTAGCTCATTTAATACTTCCTGTATGAGTGTATCGTTTTGAAAACGTAGCGAAATTCTTGGAGATTCGTATTCGTAATCAGTAATTCGATATTCAGAGTCAGAGCATTATTTTTGGTAATCAGAAAAAGTCATTCACCCACTTTCAATGTCAAGAGTTAAGTGTGAAAAATAGATGATGTTTGCGTCTAATTCAACCAGATCACTTCTTATGTAAATATAATGATTACAAATACCTTTTCAAGGAAATATTATAATAAAACTTAATAATTGTTTCTGGCTGATGTGAGATTGTACTTTCAGTTTGCTTCTGTATTTTATAAAATAAAATAAAATTTGAATTATGGTTTGTTTGGAATAATTAATTAATAATAATTAACTTTAAAAAGAAAAAACCGGTTATAACCGGGACAAAAAACAACCGGTAAAACCGGTTATTGCGAAGTAGAAAAACCGGTTTTAGGTTTAAACCGGTAGGTTTTTCCCATCCCTACTCCTGGCGGTTACTAATTCAACTTTCACCGGTAATTTTTAAATTTATTATTTAATTGTTATCGCTTAATATTTACAACGCAAAAAATTAATCAAATTGTAATCGATTTTTTTAAGATTTTGCTAATCATTTTGACGTTCTATTGATAAAATATGAATTTCTTACTTCGGATACTTTCACAATTATCGTGTAGATAGCGCTAAGATTGATAGATTGATTTATAAAATAATATTACGGAACATTAAAAAAACTTAAATTCAGTATTTAAAACGTAAGTATATTTAAGTTAAAAATATATACCACAGCTTTGACCAACTAATATTTTTTATAATTAATGTTTTTAATTTTAATTTTAAATTAATCACTTTGGCATTTATGTCAATACGCTGTGAGCTCGTACGTAGAGGGGATATTTAAAAATTCGCGAGCGCCAGTAGTGACAAGTCTGTAAACGTTTACTGGAAATTTGACGTAAATGTCAAAGTGATTAATTTAAAATTAAAATTAAAATTAAAAACATTAATTATAAAAAATATTAGTTGGTCAAAGCTGTGGTATATATTTTTTCCTTAAAATATACTTACGTTTTAAATACTGAATTTAAGTTTTTTTAATGTTTCGTAATATGTAATTATAAATTAATCTATTAATCTTAGCGCCATCTACACGATAATTGTGAAAGTATCCGAAGTAAGAAATTAATATTTTATCAATAGAACATAGAACGTCAAAATGATTAGCAAAATCTTAAAAAAATCGATTACAATTTAATTACTTTTTTGCGTTGTAAATATTAAGCGATAACAATTAAATAATAAATTTAAAAATTACCGGTGAAAGTTGCATTAGTAGTCCGCTAGGAGCGACACCAGCGAAGCTCAGAGCGTATACGCTGTGAGCTCGTACGTAGAGGGGATATTTACAAATTCGCGAGCGCCAGTAGTGGCAAGTCTGTACACGTTTACCGGAAATTTGACATAAATGTCAAAGTGATTAATTTAAAATTAAAATTAAAAACATTAATTATAAAAAATATTAGTTGGTTAAAGCTGTGGTATATATTTTTACCTTAAATATACTTACGTTTTAAATACTGAATTTAAGTTTTTTTAATGTTCCGTAATATGTAATTATAAATTAATCTATTAATCTTAGCGCCATCTACACGATAATTGTGAAAGTATCCGAAGTAAGAAATTCATATTTTATCAATAGAACGTCAAAATGATTAGCAAAATCTTAAAAAAATCGATTACAATTTAATTACTTTTTTGCGTTGTAAATATTAAGCGATAACAATTAAATAATAAATTTAAAAATTACCGGTGAAAGTTGCATTAGTAGTCCGCTAAGAGCGATACCAGCGAAGCTCAGAGCGTATACGCTGTGAGCTTGTACGTAGAGGGGATATTTACAAATTCGCGAGCGCCAGTAGTGGCAAGTCTGTACACGTTTACCGGAAATTTGACATAAATGTCAAAGTGATTAATTTAAAATTAAAATTAAAAACATTAATTATAAAAAATATTAGTTGGTTAAAGCTGTGGTATATATTTTTACCTTAAATATACTTACGTTTTAAATACTGAATTTAAGTTTTTTTAATGTTCCGTAATATGTAATTATAAATTAATCTATTAATCTTAGCGCCATCTACACGATAATTGTGAAAGTATCCGAAGTAAGAAATTCATATTTTATCAATAGAACGTCAAAATGATTAGCAAAATCTTAAAAAAATCGATTACAATTTAATTACTTTTTTGCGTTGTAAATATTAAGCGATAACAATTAAATAATAAATTTAAAAATTACCGGTGAAAGTTGCATTAGTAGTCCGCTAAGAGCGACACCAGCGAAGCTCAGAGCGTATACGCTGTGAGCTCGTACGTAGAGGGGATATTTACAAATTCGCGAGCGCCAGTAGTGGCAAGTCTGTACATGTTTACCGGAAATTTGACATAAATGTCAAAGTGATTAATTTAAAATTAAATTTAAAAACATTATTTATAAAAAATATTAGTTGGTCAAAGCTGTGGTATATATTTTTACCTTAAATATACTTACGTTTTAAATACTGAATTTAAGTTTTTTTAATGTTCCGTAATATGTAATTATAAATTAATCTATTAATCTTAGCGCCATCTACACGATAATTGTGAAAGTATCCGAAGTAAGAAATTCATATTTTATCAATAAAACGTCAAAATGATTAGCAAAATCTTAAAAAAATCGATTACAATTTGATTACTTTTTTGCGTTGTAAATATTAAGCGATAACAATTAAATAATAAATTTGAAAATTACCGGTGAAAGTTGAATTAGTAATCCGCTAGGAGCGCCACCCGCGAAGGGCTTTTCATCGATTGTCATTTATTTCGAGCTGCTGACATGTGTCACCTAATATTAATATATCTACGTCATACGTCTTTGGTTTGTATCATTGGTATATGCCAATAACGTATGACGTAGATATATGAATATTATGTGACACATGACAGAAGCTCGAAACAAGTGACTGTGAATGAAAAGCCCTATTCTTTCATTTTTCCGACTGTAAATATAGATGTAAAAGGGCATTGCAATTTGCCACAAAGAACTGTATACAGAACTTTTCTTATAATGTGAGTACAGAGTTGTAGGTTATGCTGTTGTATCAACAGTTCCGAGTTATCTTTCCATAGGTTTGGAATGTAGTAGAAGTATTTCATTTCAATCGAGTGTACCGAGTAAAACCATTAGATTTTTCTACACACTGTTTTCTTCTTATCTAGGTTCCGTCTCCGCTTCGAGGGTTGGCAATCATCAAAGCGATTTTTACTTTCGAGACCGCGGCTGTAAATGATTCGTTGTTACTACATTCAAATAATTCCCTAAGGTTCTTCAGCCATGAGAGTTACATCTCCTTCCTATGGATCTTTTTTCCTGGATTTTTCCTTGCATAATGACCTGGAGTTGGAGTATTAGATTAGATGACTCCTCTCATCACTTGTCCCATATATCTCAGTTTTCTTCTCTTAATTTTTAGAAGTACTTCTCTTACCTTATACATACACCTCATAACCTCTACGTTGGCTATTCTATCTTCCCATGCGATCTTCAGTTTTCAATCGATGAAAATATGGTTAACATCTTCGTAACAGTTTTGATCACGTTTACAGGATGGTATTTACTTACTTACATAACCGTGGCCGTGGCTTTACACAACATATTGTGTTTGCCATTTACCACATCCCAATCGCCATTTCTTCTTGTCATGTATATCTTGTTTAGTAAAGTCTCTTTTCTCCATCGCTGGTTTTATTTGTACGTTTCACTCTAATCTAGGACGTCTCCTTTCTCTCCTTCTATTTAGTTTCAAATGTGGATATAATTATCTATTTTTACTCCTATCTGTCCACATTTCTTGTTCTGGTTTTTTAGTGTTTCACCTATTAGATTTATATAAGATTGGTGACAGGCAGTTTCTTTGTCGAAGTCCTTTATCGTCTTTGACTGTAACGATTCTGAGTAGTTTTGTCGGACTTTTATTCCAGATTCACTGTCTTCGTAAAGTGATTTCACGGAATTTATGTATCTACGTGTTATCTACTTCGTGAATTTCCATTGCATTCCACAGGTTGTTGACTGGGACACAACATATAGGCCTTACGAAAGTCCACAAATACAATATGCAATTCAGCATTGAATGTTATTGATTTTTCTATGAGCTGTAAGGCAGAAATCCAGTTCCAGTTGAACAACTTGGATGTTTAGGCCCTCTTTGTATGTGTATTTTTTTAATATTGTGTTTTTTTTATATGCATATGATACGGTTTTAATCAACATATAAATGTACATAATCCAACAAAAACAATACAAGAATAACTTGGAAGTAAGTGTGCTGATATTGTTGTTATCTCACACACATAAGAAGGGTTGAAGTATTTTTGTTCTACTGGGAAACTGCTACCAAATTAAAGCACCAGATGCAAAAAACCTTATTTTCACTAGTTATTAAAACAAAATGTTTAATATTACACTAATTAATTATACAACTTATTTAACAATTAGTGCACTCGAAAATAGAGATTTTTCTAGTGTAAAAAATGCGTGAGTTATTAAAAATATGAATTTGATACAGTCGAACCCGCTTATTGGAATAGCCTTTGTGCAAAGCAAAAGTATTCGTATAACCGGGATATTCTAATAACCGATCATTAGTGGCTAGTAAAACCCTTTCGGGTGTATGTTCTGTGTTTGTTATAACAATTTACGAAAAGGAAGAACGTGGCCTATTTTCTTTTACTATGCGGGACATGTGTTGCTGTGATTTCATTTTTTACTACCGAAAAGAAATGGTCATTCATTGTTTTAAGGTTGAATAGGGTACTTAAACAAATTTTATATTTTTATTAATCAATAAATCACTTTTTAAATCAATTTCCTGTTTTAAATAATTTCGTTTTATTATAATAGTTTCCGTTAGTTGAGTGTCAGCGAAATTTTATATAGATTTGTATAATTGAAGTTTACGCGGGGAAACTGAAGTATGTTGATATTAATTCAACAGTGACAACAGTGAGAACGATTTATATGTGAAACACTGACTAACTTGATAGGATCAAGGTGTCCGCAATATTCTAAAATGGCGGAATCACACTTCGCTATGTGCTGTGTTATTTGTTATGCGTTATGCGCCTTATTCGGCTGCATAGGACGAAGTGTGCAAGGTTCATTCGTCAATATTCCCTTTATGCGCGGGCATAACGAGTAAGCACTCATAGCAAATACGTCTATTCATCTAGTTGTCGGTTTTTAGATGCTTCAACGTACAATATTTGGGCGCACACAGCTTAGTCACATAACAAATAGCACATAGCGAAGTGTAGTGCCGCCATAAGTCTACGAGTACAGCCAATGCCAAGCCAGTGCAATACCAAGAAGTTTAATATCCCAATCTATGTTTAATATCGCTTCAATATGCTTCAAAATATAAAGAAATACCAAGTCACATTTAGTCCAAGTAATGAAGCTTAAAATAGGACAAAACCTCGCAATTTTTACAGAATAGATCGATTTGCTTGAAAATTTGAGAATAAGTAGTGGATAGTCGAATAGTCCAAGGATCAAAATCTATATTATATCGAAAGGCGCTTTTACCATGGAGGTGGTTGCCACCCCATCCCGGGGGTGGAAATTTTTTATTATATTTTGACAACAAAGCTTGGTAAAAACGTTCATTTTAAGGAAAAAACGTTCTATACATTTTTTTTTTTGATAAAATTGAATTGATATCGAAAAAAACAATATTTTTAATCAGTTTTCTGCTAATAACTCCAAAAGTTTTCGTTTTATCAAAACAACTTTACTTAACAAAAATGTATCTTTTGAAAAAATAAACAAAACCGGTTTTATTAATTTTCTAAGACCAATAGTAATCGAGCTATACTTTATTATATGCTATTCTTCGTCAAATGCTAAATATTGTAGTTTCAAAGTCAAAAGACGGGGGAACTATGCATTTTTCGAAGATAACTTGTTCAAACTAATTTAAAGTATTTAAAAATATCTATCTCCAGAAAAAAAGTCTCTATCTCAAAAATTAAGTGAATTATAATGAAAAGGATGTCGGTCCCTACTTTTTTCAGCGAAAAAGTGATCGGAAGCAACCGTGCTAATCACCACCCTAATTAAAATTAGTTATTGACCTTATTTGGTCTTCTTTACTTATGTATTATTAATAGGTTTTAGAAGTTTGACCGGCAATTAAAACTTGTAATAACATGCAAAAACCACCTTTACCAACCCTTTCAAAGTCACCTCTTTTTGCGACTGAGGATTTTAAAAAGATTTAATGTTAACAGTATTGTAGATCTTGTAAAAACCTACAAAATTCTTGTTTAGCAAACTTTCTAAGATAAAAATAAAAAAGTTACGGTTAAAAAATCAATATATTTTTTTGAAAAAAAAAAAAAAGGAGACATCCAATTTGAAGCAGAATAATGCAAGTTAGCGGTGATTTTAGTCATTGGCCTTATTCATTCTTCTTTATTTATGTATTATTAATAGATTCTAGAAGTTTGACTGGTTTAGAATGATTAGTTTTTAAAAGCTGGAGTTAAAGCGAAGAACAAATTTTTGTAGTTTGGTAAAAAATGCCATTTTTCTTCAGTATAGAAAGATTAGCATTAGAGACACGAAAAAATGTTTAAATACGAAATTGTAGGTTATTTAATTCCCAAGAGCTTGGTTTGAAAAAAAAAATTCTACTGCAAAAATTGAGTGAATCGTAAACGAATATCGAAAACATTAATTTTTTCGATATGTAAAACTAACACTTTCGATAGCGAATAAATCGAAAACTATTAATTTTATCAAAAAAATATAAAGAACATTTTTTGCTTAGAATGAATGTTTTTATCAACTTTTGTGGTTAAAATATATTAAAAAAACAAATGTGTGTGTACTTTGTACGCACGTAAGAAGATATTCTTCTATTATATAGGTAATTTCAACGAAGTAAATATACTTAACAGGTTATTTGTATTTTATTTAAAAAATTAAACTAACTTTCTTATCTACCACTTTCAAAAAATTTTTATTAAAACAACCAAAAATAAAAAAAATATATGAATCGTCCAGGATTTGAACCCGCGTCATTCCAATCTCGGAGCTAACTCCCTAGCAACTACACCAGCGAGGTCCTTCTAATTGACATGTAAGTTTCGGATATAATTACACAACACGGCGACAAATAGTGTAAATATTTTATTATTTTATTACAGAGAAACACAAATTCCAAAACACAAGAATTATAATAAATAATACATTTACTAAAAACACTAATATATTCTTTTAATGACTTATTTGCACGGATACCGATACATAAACACCTATCTTGAAAGATTAGCAAGGAACTACATACTGTCTGTGTGCGCAGGCGCGCAGATTTATGTACAATTTTACCCTCAATCGAATCGCGCCTAAAGAAGAATATCTTCAAAAATTTCCACCCCCCGAGATGGCGTGGCAACCACCCCCATGGTAAAAGCGCCTTTCGGCATCATATAGATTTTGATCCTTGGACTATCTACTACTTACTCTCAAATTTTCAAGCAAATCGATCCATTCTGTAAAAATTGCGAGATGAAAATCTTTGGTTCCTGGACTAATTAAATTGATGACCAAAACATTTTCATATTTGTTTATAAATTTTAAAGAGTTAAAACGTAGAGCAACTAACGGTAAAGGTATTTTGAGATATTACAGTCTTAATACAATACGCAATACGCAATGAATGATCCAGTTCTCCTGCACTGCTCACGAATGAATTTTGAAGAGGCGGTTTTCTCAGAAACGTGCATCGAAGTGACAGGCCACAAAGTACAAATCACCCGGCACCCGGTACCCGGGTAATATACGCCTTCCAGGCTCACCGAAACGTGCTAATAACAAGCCGATGGTCGACGTACTACCATACTATTTTTATGAGGTTGTGTCTATAAAAAATAGACTGCACCATCGTCATTTATATAATGTTAGTTTTTTTTTTAAACTTTGAGGCTTGAGGCAATATAAAAGTATTAGGTCTGGATCCCGCGTATAAAAACAAAAGTTGATTAATAGCAAGCTGAAAATTTGTTAATAGCTTAAGGGTGTCTTGTCAGATAAACTTTGATATATGGGAACACTGGAACAGGGGCTGTTTTAATTGTGGAACAGGTTAAAAATTTGGAACGGTCAGACCACTAAAACGGCACATTTATTTTGTCCGACAGAACAGACTTGTCTCCGAACAGAGATTAAACTCTCATGCAAAAAATCAGACTGCTATTTATCACCTGTCATAATTCCTGTCATTTGACATATTCTACATGTTCCACTCATTAAAACGCCCATTTGGTGATAAATAGCAGTCTGATTTTTGCATGAGAGTTTAATCTCTGTTCGGAGAGTTTAAGTCTGTTCTGTCGGACAAAATACATGTGCTGTTTTCGTGGTCTGACCGTTCCAAATTTTTAACCTGTTCCACAATTAAAACTTCCCCTGTTCCAGTGTTCCCATATATCAAAGTTTGTCCGACTAGACACCCTTAAGCTATTAACAAATTTTCAGCTTGCTATTAATCAACTTTTGTTTTTATACGCTGGATCCAGACCTATATGTATAAAAGAAGTTAAAAAGGTAAATAGAATATTGTTCTGAAGCTATTTTCGTGTGGCATTTTTACAATTTTAACTATTTATAATGGGAAATAAGCCACAATATTATTAAAAAATGATTTTTATTAACGTTTCGACGCCCAAATCGGGTGCCGTTGTCAAAATACAAAATACTACTAACATAAACAAAAATGTTGTTGCTTAGTAAAAAAATTCTTCTAATAATTTATTTAATTTGACTCATTTATATCGGCAATTCAGATACATATGATACATTTTAAAGTAGAAGACTTTAAAATGATATTGCCAATATTTATGAGTTGCGTTCCTGGGACGACTTTATTTGTGACGGATATTCTTGAGTTGGGGTTGATTTCATGTAATCGAATGAACTATCTTTCAGTAAAGTCGTCTCAGGAACGCAACTCATAAGTATTGGCAATATCATTTTAAAGTCTTCTACTTTAAAATGCATATGTATCTGAATTGCCGATATAAATGAGTCAAATTAAATAAATTATTAGAAGAATTTTTTTACTAAGCAACAACATTTTTGTTTATGTTAGTAGTATTTTGTATTTTGACAACGGCACCCGATTTGGGCGTCGAAACGTTAATAAAAATCATTTTTTAATAATATTGTGGCTTATTTCCCATTATAAATAGTTAAAATTGTAAATAAAATATACTCCTATTTTCATATGCTCTAAACCTACACCTAAAAATTGCGAAATTTACATGGAGCTCCGCAGACCATACTATTGGACCAACGTTTTTCTTCTTCAGGTGCCATCTCCACTACGGAGGTTGGCAATCATCATAGCTATTTTAATTTTTGAGGCACTAGCTCTAAATAGTTGTTTTGAGCTGCATCCAAACCATTCTCGCAGGTTCTTCAGCCATGAAATTAGTCTTCTTCCGATGCTTCTTCTGCCATCTACCTTTCCTTGCATTATGAGTCGCAGGATGCCATATTTTTCTCGCCCCGCATCACATGTCCGAGATACTGTAGCTTTCTTTCTTTAATTGTAAGTTCAACTTCCTTCTCTCTACCTATTCTTCTCAGTACTTCATTGTTCGTAACTCTTTCTACCCAGGAAACCCTCATAATTCTTCTATAGGTCCACATTTCAAATTTCAACGTTGGAACCAACGGTTGGACCAACGTTGGAACACCAAAATACAACATTGGAGACCCTACAATCTACAAGGTAGACTACTAAGAGAATGACCAGAGATAAGATAGATCAAAATCAAAAAAATATCCGGAACAAATTGGAAGTAGGTTGCTCAACAGAGATCGATGAAAGGAATTAGGAAAGATATATGTCAAAAAATAGACGATAGAAGGCTAAGAAGAAAGATAAGAGTAAATTGTTGATATTGACTACAGTTTTCGTATATGATTCGAATACCCTCTTTTGGATTAATAAAAAATCCTGTATTTAGAATGTTTCCTATGTTGGATTGTTGTTGTTTTGGTAGCTGTGTTTGCGTATTTTTTATGCCTGTTGAACCTGTCCACAGTGTCCACTATTTAAACTTGGTGTTCTGCAAATAGGTTTGTCAATTTTTTTATCAATAAATATCATTAACGAAATAAAATGCTACTGCAATCAGATTAGATTTAGTATACACCTAAAGAAGACAAAGAACATGGGAAATTCTAAATTTATATAAAAACCTTGTCTGCTACTAATAAAATCATCACGCTATAATGATCTATATGGATTATAAAACAACTTGCACTTACAATAACTAGATAATTTCTCATAACACCCAACAAACCGTTATATTCCCGTCGATTAGTAATCATAATTGCTAATTTTGTTAAAATTGCAGCTAAGTAGTAACAGAAGAAGAAGAAGCGGTGGCGCATAAAGCTCGAAACGCAGTGGCGCGTCGTCTGCAAACTATGAACCGTGGCCGTCAGACAGACAGACACCGTGGACTAATCTAGCAATGGTCACTAGTGTATGCGGTATCTTTACACTGTAAAAATACCGTGCTCTTGTTCTTTTTTACACATAAAAAATGAGAAACATACCAGTAACTTTTATTTTAATGTGATAAATTGATTATTAATACGTCAAAAAACTGTCAAAAAGTTCCTCGCGAATTTATAAAGATTTAAGTAGTACAAAATAGACAAATTCCAATAAAATTTTGTACAGATTAGATTCAAGAATTATTGAAGCATAAAATAAAAGTAGAGTTACAAATTGAGTTATTTTTGGTTTGGTATAGAGAGCTAAATTTCACTTATCTGTGTCAAAGGATAGCATCAGGTTTTAAATGATATGAGTTTAAATAGCAGTGGTAAATCCCCCGACAAAGGTGAATCAACGTATAATATAGATTAAAATTAGGATTAGGTGTGACATCCCCACACCTAACCTCCATCTATTCCTATCCTGGACGTCCTATTCCACCAAATCTCGATGTTCCATGGCATTTCTTATATTTTCATTTCAGGATAGCCTTGGTCTTCCCCTAGTTCTCTTACCTGGGGGTTACCACTTTCATAATTTTTCTGGCCAACGCTGTTAATCTATCCGAAGCACATGACCAAACCACTTCAAGCTCTTTCCCTCTATTCTGTCCACTGCAGTGTCTTGGAGGTGCATTCGTCTTCGGATTTCCTCGTTACGCAAGAAAAATTAATATGATACTAAAATTGCACTCTATCTATACAGGTAAGTACTAGATGCATTTCTAACCCTGTTTCCAAAATTAATTGTAATTGACAAACATATTAAAGAATACAAATTTCAATTTGGGACCTTATCATGTTTTTAATGAAAATAATTTAATTGAATTTAAGGGTAGACTTAATGGTAAATATAAGCTTTGACAGTAAAAAATGCGATCATTAACCACGGTTATTAGACTTTATTACGGTTGTCTTGACCGACGGTGGTGGGGAGACTTATATTTTTGACTTTACGTCACAAGAGTACACAATCCCATATTTTTAAATGATTTTCGATCATTGAATGTGTGTTATTGTGTATATAGTATATATGTGTATTATTTGTGTTATTATTAAATAATAAGACAAATAATACACATTTTATCTTATACCGGGTGGTGAATCGTAAAACGGGTCATAGGAAACTCAATGTAAAATTCTAAATTGTTGAATTCCTCCTTCCCTAATTATTTTACATCAAAAGTCATAAGAGAATACTTGTAGAGAATTAAAATCTGTATTAAAATCAAAAGTAAAAATTGTTCTACGATTTAAATGCATTCCAAAATTTTGAAAAATATGATACATTTGCCACAATAGGTATGCGTGTAAAAGTTAGGCAACACGTTAGGTACTATTTAACTGACAGTGCTCATACCATTGACTGAATAAAAAATCTTTATTATTAATATTTTCTCCGCAACTGAGGGTATCTTATCAACTGTATTGTTTTTAAACAATAAATGATAAAATAAAAATATTGAGAGTTCAAAAATGTGAACATTATTGCATTGTGTATGGCCTAATTTTCTCTACATTCCTCTACAAATAGTTTCTAATGTCTTTTGATGTAAAATAATTAGGGAAGCTGGAATTCAACACTTTAGAATTTTACATTGAGTTAATGCAAAATTTTGACGCATGTCAAAATTCTCTATGTGTTTTAATTGTATTAATTTTTTTCGAATCCTGAGAAAACTAATAAATATTTTTGAAAAATTTAAACTCAGAATGAAATACTACATTATTACCGAGGGCCGAAAGTCCCTGAAAACTTCTATAATGTTTATTTTAATAAGTTACAGGGCTGAAAATAACAGAGAAGTGTGATATTTAATTTCAAATATTTCATTCAATAGAAACTGCTTGTTTATTCTAAGGGGCTTTCCGCCCTCGGTAATAATGTAATCTTTCATCCTGCGTTTAAATTTTTCTAAAATACTTAATAGTTTTCTTAGGATTCGAAAGAAATCATATTACGATTCAAATGGCAGTACACTTGTGACGTAATCGCACCCTTAATGTTCATTGGTTAGTCGATCTGGGCAACCGTAGTATTGTCTAAGAACCGTGATCATTAACAACATATTAAAGTATAATTTTTCGCTAAGTCTCATTAAAATTGAATAACTTTTACAGAAACGGAAAATAAAAAATTAAAACATCGAAAAAGACGATTTTGTTCATTTTTTTTTCGGTAATTTTAAGGTTGTGTTAAAAATGTTGTAATATAACATAGATATTTATTTATTTATCATAATAGATAATACACAAAACAGAAACATTGCACTCCACACCTGTACAAATTACATAAGAATTGTCAAGGCAAGGAGCGCTGTATAATTATCATAAAGTATTACAAAAATTTTTACAAAAATTAAAAACATGAGACTAAACAAATAAAGAAATAAGCATTGTCAAATTAAATTAATCAGAAACATTCAATATATAAATAAAAAAAGAAAAAATAAAATAAAAATAAAAACACTGGAAGTACAACAAACATTGCCAATTGGTTTCTAGGTCTTAGTTTTAATATAATGGACTAATAATCTCTTAAAGATAGTTGCATTATGGCTATTTTTAATGTGATAAGGTATATTATTGAACTGTACAATTCCTTTATGAAACAAACTTTTCATTGAACTGGACTTGTTGGTTGTTCTAACATAAAAATTTATTGAATTTGCAGCTCTAGTGCTATGCTCATGAACATTTGCTATCGGGACCAACTGACTGTTCAAATACTCAGGCAATAAATGGTTTACCATCTTAAATAAGAATGTCATAGATTGGACATACATAAAATGTTCAACTTTTAACCAATTTAAAGTTTTCAGCATATCTTGAATTCGAGTATATCGATTGCATCTCAATATTACTCTTACATAACTTTATTATATTATAATCTTTTATCTACAACTTTTGTATTTGAAATTTTTGGATGGGATGTTAAATTTCGTCGAAAATGAGAAAAAAATTCATTCCATTTCTTCCCTTAACTTTCTCACCTGTTTAATTTAATTTTAATTTGTCTATTGTTCCCCTAATTAACACTTTCGATCATAAGATTTTAGATCACTTTTTTTTTATTTTTTTTTTAAATGTGCTAATTTGTTCAGTCTATAAAGCCTTATTTTCTTCACCGATTAATATTTTCACTAATGGTAGGGGAGCAAAGTATCCTAAATGTGCAGTCACTCGAGCGTTATGGGGTTCTAAAACCCAAAAAAGTTAAGTAAAGTTTTCCTTTTTTGTGGGGACTTTCCATTTTTAATTCAATTTTCCATTTCCAACAATCGTTTTTTAGATTATAGCGCCATCTATCCATAATTCGAAAAAATGTCTCGAACAAAAGTTACTTATTCTTACGTAAGGAATCCGAATCTGCAATAAAAAATGGGGGTTCCCATTTAAGATTTTAAAGTAGCCCCCCACCCCACCAACGTGGGGGGTCGTGTTTGGTGATATTCGATAGATTTTTCAAAAATTTTGAATAAGTGTGTTTCTCAGTTTTTCAATATGATGTTCATTTCGCGAAATATCGCGGGATTCGTATTTAAAATTTTAAATTTACCCCCCACCCCTCTCTGTGGAAAGTCGTGTTTGGTATCATTCGATATATTTTTGAAAAATATTGAGCACGTATTTTTTAATTTTTCGATCTGTCATTCATTTCGCGAAATATTCGCTTTTTTCTTGTGCCGGGTCTGAGGTGTAAAAATGTCTTAAATAATCTAGGGGATGTATCATTAAGAAAGCACAAACTCAAACTAAGGCGACTACTTCCTAAAGGCTTACAGTTTGCGTGAATCCATTTTTACTATAACAACTAGTTTAATGAATTTTAAATGATAATTTTCACAATGGAGTGTGTTGTTACATCATTTCTAATTTTAACAATCTGCATACCTTATTTTTAAATATGACAGGTTATTTTTAACTACCTGTGGAACTGTCGTTTGTCTTGTCATCGTTCCGAGGTTCCCAACCACTTCATTGTCACTTGCCGTCTCACTTCCAACATGTGAACAAGTCGTATTTCTACATCTCAGATGTTACCTAGGGCAAATTAGAAAATATTTTAAACATCCTGGCTTAAGGTAACATTTTAAACCAATGTTTTCTTGACGGACTAATTTTACTGAGCTTTGACCCACATATTTTTGTATAATACTATCTTGGTGGTTAGCATGTACATTGCACGTGAGTATAACCGACTATTTTTTTAACCCTAGTCAAAATTTCAACATCTTTGCCTTTTTTATCAGGTTATATTCATTTTAGGTAAGCACTGATGATGACTGGTAAACCAGTCGAAAACTAGTTATGTGATCTTGATGTGGCCCTTTGGAGGTTTTTTTTAAATATACCTTTTATACAGGATTTTACTGTTTTTTTTAACTTACCTTAGTACAAATGTGCACATAAAAAAAGTTCAGCCCTTTGAAGTTACAAAATGAAAATAGATTTTTTCCAATTATCGAAAACTATTAGAGATTTTTTATTAAAAATCGACATGTGGTATTCTTATGGTGGGGATATCTCAAAAAAATAATAACAGTGAAATTTGTACACCCCATAAAAATGTTATAGGGGTTTTGTTCCCTTAAACCCCCAAACTTTTGTGTACGTTCCAGTTAAAATATTACTGCGGTACGATTAGTTAAACACATTGTTTTTAAAACTTTTTTACCTCTTAGTATTTTTTCGATAAGCCAGTTTTTATCGAGATGCTGCTTCTTTTTTAATATGTTTACGTAAAAATTTTATGGGGGTCTTATTCCCTTAAACGCCCCAAATGTTTGTGTACGTTCCAATTAAATTATGATTATGGTACCATTAGCTAAAAACAATGTTCTTAAAACTTTTTTACCTCATAGTATTTTTTCGATAAACGATTTTTATCGAGATATTAATATATATTTCAAAATATACCTAAAAAATGTAAATCCACAATAAAATTTTCATATTACAAGTCTCTATAATCTTACTTATCATGAAAAAATTTGTGTTGGATTTTAAAAATGTTCAAAATATCTCAACAAAAACTGACTTATCGAAAAATTAGAAGGAGACAAAAAGTTTTAAAAATACTTTTTTTAACTAATGGTGCCACAATAATAATTTAATTGGAACGTACACAAATATTTGGGGGGTGTAAAGGAACAAAGCCCCCATAAAATTTTTATGGGGTGCACAAATTTCACTTTTATTTTTTTTAAGATGTTCATGCCACAAAGCCTTCGATAAGGTCAGACATAACCGCCTTATCGAATTACTTCAAAAGAAAAACTTAGATATGAGGGACATCAGGATCATTAGTGCTATCTATTATAATCAGATCGCTGTGGTAAAAGAGTACAACGCCTTTTCAAATGAAATACAGATTGAGAGGGGCGTCAGACAGGGCTGTGTCCTGTCTCCTACTTTGTTCAATTTGTATTCAGAGGAAATAATCCAGGAAGCACTAGAAGACCTAACCACGGGAATAAAAGTAAATGGCCGACCAATCAATAATATACGGTTTGCCGACGACACTATTTTATTAGCCGAATGTATTGAGGATTTACAACAAATGGTTGACAGAGTGGTAGAAGTCAGCCAAGAAAACGGACTGTCCCTAAACACAAAAAAGACACAATTTATGGTAATCACAAAAGCTTAACAGCGCCAAGAAAGCATAACAATACATGGAGAACAAATTAAAAAGGTTGAAAAAGATAAATATTTGGGTACAATAATTAATGAAACTAATGAGTAGGTACACAGAAGAGAATAAAGCAAGAATAGGACAGGCAAGAAATGCTTTCAACAAACTGAAAAAAGTACTCTGTAGCAGGGACATTACAATTTCTTTAAAGATAAGACTTCCGAGATGCTACGTGTTCTCCGTATTATTCTATGGGTTGGAGGCTTGGACAGTAAGGAAGGATGTTTCGGACAGATTAGAAGCCTTCGAGTTATGGGCCTACAGAAGAATATTAAGAATAAGTTGGGTGGATATAGTCACGAATATCGAGGTGTTGAGAAGATTGGGAAAAGATAAAGAGGTTTTAAATACAATTAAAGTCAGAAAACTGCAATATCTGGGATATGCTATGAGGGGCGAGCGTTATAACTTGTTACAATTAATAATACAAGGAAGAATACAGGGTAGGAGGAGTCGCGGAAGAAGACGCATCTCCTGGTTAAACAATTTGAGAGCTTGGTTTAATTGCACTTCTGCTGATCTCTTTAGAGCAGCGGTATCGAAAGTGCGAGTTGCCGTGATGGTTGCCAACCTTCTTAGAGGAGATGGCACATGAAGAAGAAGGTGCCATAAAAATGCCTAATGCCCATTTTCAATAAAAAATCTCTAATAGTTTTCAATATATTAGAAAAAATCGATTTTTATTTTGTAACTTCAAGAGACTGTAACTTTTTTATGTCCACATTTGTACTAAGCTAAGTTCGGTTCAATCGAACTATTTTTGGTCCCAGAACATGTGATTTAATTTATGACCTGTATTTTTGTTACACCCTGTATAAACTGTAGCAAGAAAAGATATCGAACATAGATAATTTTTTATATCTGAATATTTCTAGATCTTAAAACTCCTATACTTAGTAATTGAAGACCCTAGGCGAGGAGAAGAGAAGAAAAGACAAAAAAGGGTAATAATTTGGAATCAAATTGTACGCCGTTTTCCGTTTTAATCCATACCAAAAAAGCCGTAAAAAAGAAGATTTGCAGTACTATTGTGCTATAAATGTATTTTACAGTGTATATATGGTTGTTGGTGTAATATGATGGCAAAGTGCCGTTTTTAATGATCCGTTCTTTTAATTAATTACTAGACTAATTACGGATGGCGCGCGCCACGCTTTTTTCTACCGATCCGACCATTTCAGGAAATAAAAGTGCTGCTGTTCTGTGGCTGTTGAGATAATATAAAGAAAAGCTTTCTTGTTAGACAGGACTTTTCCTTTTTAATCTGCAAATGTTTGAATTCGCGCGGAATATTGGCTTTTACACCATATGCAACTCAATTAATATAGATATAGACCAGGGCGCATCTGTAAAAATATTAGTACATTTGGACGTTGAGAGGTGACTCAAATTTTTTTGCAGAAATTGCTTTAAAATAACTCAAATAGTAATATTTGAGTTATCCTCCCTCTCAAAAAGGTCCGGAACATTGTTTAAATAATTAAAATGTCAAAAAATGAAGGAACAATTCGATTTTTTTCTTCGTTTTTTGATTATAACTCTAAAAGTATTCATTTTCGAGAAAAGTTGTACTGACATAAAAGTTGCGTAATTAAATTTTCTACAATATAAAATTGGTTGAAAATTTAAAAAATAGTCACCCTTGTTGCAAAATAGCAATAATTGCGAAAAAATCATACAAAAACAAGTATTCGCATTATACGTTTTTCAACCATTTATGCTACACTTAGGACCATCATACTTCACCCAGAAAAACATTATGATACAGTAAAACAATACTGTAAATTTCATTAAGATCGGTTCAATAGATTTTGCAAAATAAATTTTGCAATCCAGCTTTCGCAAAAAAAAAAATCATTTTTTCAAAATGTTACAGGACTGAAAATAAAGCAGATAGCAAGTTGAACTTTTTTTGAGTATAGAAGTGTACTGTAAATTTCATTTGCAATTTGTAAAATTAAAATCGATTAACTACCACGGCGTCAGGAATTTTTTTAAATAAACAATAATTATTGGTGCTACGCGCAGGACAGCGGATAGTTTTCTCTGATTGGGCATTCCAATGACCTTTGATAATGATTCATACATTTTAATTTTTATTACATTTCGATATAAATAAATAAATTTGTTTATTGCAAAATAAAAACACATACTCTATCTTTTGAAATAATACTTTTTTAGCAAAAACTTTCTTTTATTAAACCTTTTAACTTAGAGAATAAAAGTTTATTATTTTTAAACATATGCAATTGTTTAAACAATATTTCACAAACAATAATAAAATTAGTTTGATATTTGTGGAATTAAAATATTAAAATACAACAAAATATAGAGTAAGAAAATAATATATTAGATAAAGATTAACTTAGAGAATAAAAGTTTATTATTTTTAAACATATGCAATTGTTTAAACAATATTTCACAAACAATAATAAAATTAGTTTGATATTTGTGGAATTAAAATATCAAAATACAACAAAATATAGAGTAAGAAAATAATATATTAGGTAAAGATTGGAAGCAATTTTGGTGGAAATCAGCTTGTGTGAATCGAACACCGCTGTCCTGCGCGTAGCACCAAAAATTAATGTTTATTTAAAAAAATTTCTGACGCCGTGGTAACTAATCGATTTTAATTTTGCAAATTGCAAATGAGAGGTACAGTACACTTCTATAAGCAAAAAAAACTTAAACTTGCTATCTGCTTTAATTTTAGTCCTGCAACATTAAAAAAAAATGAATTTTTTTGCGAAAGCTAGATTTCAAAATTTATTTTGCAAAATCTATTAAACCGATCTTAATGAAATTTGCAGTGTTGTTTTACTATATCATAGAGTTTTTCTGTGTAAAATATGAAGTTCCTAAGTGTAGCGTAAATGGTTGAAAAACGTAAAATGCGAATACTTGTTTTTGTATGGTTTTTTCGCAATTATTGCTATTATTATTATTGCTATGCAACAAGGGTGGCTAGTTTTTAAATTTTTAACCAATTCTTTGTTGTTGGAAATTTAATTACGCAACTTTTATGTTAGTACAACTTTTCTCAGAAATAAATAGTTTTAAAGTTATAATCAAAAAACCAATAAAAAAATCGAATTTTTCCTTCATATTTTGACATTTTGATTATTTAAACAATATTCCGGACCATTTTGAGTGGGAGGATAACTCAAATATTAGTATTTGATTTATTTTCAAGCAATTTCTGCAAAAAAATTTGAGTCACCTCTCAACGTCCATCTCAAAACAGATGCGCCCTGGACTAATAGGGTAAAGGCAGTTTTTCTTACTAGATGAATGGAGTATTTTAAAGAAATGTATGAAGAACATAATGTAACAAACGAAATAGAAAAGGAACCTAACAGACACCCGATGAATATGCAATTAAGTAATAAAGAGGAAAAGCCGACAGAATAGACAATATCCCTGATGAGTTAATCAAAGCAGACATCGAAACGTCCACTTCTACACTGCACATAGTTTTAAATATAATTTTAAAACCGAAGAGCTACCCAGAGAATGGACGCAGGGCTTAATTGTAAAAATTCCTAAGAAGGGTGACACATCCAAATGTGAAAATTGGAGACCGATCACCTTGCTATTACTCCAGAGGAGTGATGCAACGAATGTCATTTTTTGAACATTCGCGAATACGAATGCGAATGCGAATATCTGCTACCGACATTCGCGAATGCGGATGCGAATGCGAATATTCTGTTTTTTTAATTTTTGTCAATTTTTGACATGTTTTCTAAATTTATAATGAAAAGTTAATTGATATTTAGTGTAAATCAATCTGAATCTTAAGCTTTACTACATAATACCAAATAATAAAATAAAGTGAAGGCTGATAATGCGATTATACAAGGTAAAGTTACCATTTCTTAATATAAAGAAGATAAGAAATTAACAGATTTTGATTTTGTCAACCTAATATCAGCCACAACTGACAAACGGATTTGCCGCCCAAGGATCAAAAATACTATTAGCCTTTGCGGATGACGTGGACACAATTGCACAATCCACCAGAGATGCAAAAGAAGTTTTCACCCTATTCGAGAATGGAGCCAAGGAAGTTGGTCTTAAGGTCAACGAGGACAAGACCAAGTACATGGTGGTTACGAAGAACCCAAGACTAAGGGTTAGACAAAACGTAACAATTAATGAATACAATTTTGAAGTCGTCAAAGAATTTAAGTACTTGGGAGCGATCATAACATCTGAAAATAACTATGAAAAGGACGTGGTAGCCAGGATTATTGCAGGAAACAGGGCATATTACTCGTTAAGGACCCTACTTAAATCAAAAAGACTCTCAAGACCAGCAAAAATAAGAGTATATAAGACAATAATTCGTCCCACAATAACGTATGGAAGCGAAACCTGGACTCTGAATCAGCGGGAAACAACAAAATTACTGGTACTTGAAAGAAAGATACTGCGGACTATCTATGGGCCTTGCAGAGAAGAGACAACAAGAGAATGGAGAAGAAGACACAATTATGAACTCCAGACAATATACGGAGATGAAAACATAGTACGCTATATTAAATCAAACAGAATACGATGGGCGGGTCACGTACTAAGATCAAGTGACGAAAGACTTCTAAACGCCACATTCTGGGAAAGGCCCGATGGAAAAAGGTCAGTCGGTCGCCCAAGAAAAAGATGGAAGGACGCAGTAGCCAGCGATCTACGCAAAATGGGAGTACAGCAATGGGAAATAGCTGCTCAGGACCGACAACAATGGAGGGAAATAGTAAACGCGGCCAAGACTCACATAGAGTTGTAGAGCCAAATGATGATGATGAAGCTAATATTATCTTCAAATTATTTTTTTTTCTGATATTTATATTCGCAAAACATTCGGACAAATTTCTCGAATGCGAATACGAATGCGAATATGCAAAAATATGCGAATATTCGCGAATGCGAATGCGAATACGAATATTCGTTACATCACTACTCCAGAGTAATAAACTAGAAATAAACTATGTTCGGGACACTCAAAGATCCAGGTAAATAGCTGGCTACTTTTTTAGTTATTGTAGAGCTATAGGAAGAAAACCTACCTGTTTCCTGCCTAGAGTTCGCGTCCGTTTTTTAATTATTAACAATTTAGTGCAAAAATCGCGATTTTTTCGATTTTTTGCACCCCATTCAAAAGCTAAATAGTTGACATACAATTACAAAATTTAATTTTTTAGAACATTAAAAAACCTTCAAAATGCCGATTTTTGAAAGTTAAAAAGTTAATTTGTTGCTATGCAAACTGCAAAATAAGTGAAAATCGTAATAACTTTTACTAAAATACTTTAGACTTTAGAACATTAGTATTTCACTCACAGTTGGGAAGTGGGGTACTTAACAAACCCTCAAAATGTGAGACCGATCCATTAATTAGTTTGAGAGTTATTCTAATTGTTTATCCCAGAGACCTTTATTTTGCAATAACATAAGACAGAAAATAATGAAGATAGGGCAATTCTGGGTATGCCAAATGAAAGTAGAAAACTGATGCTATCAAAATGTACTAAAAAAAGATAAAAAAAGGTAAAATTTAATAAAAAATTCTGGTCTTGGTAAAAGGTATATTATTTTAAAAAGCCCTATAGGGCTACAAACATCGAACAGAACGTTTTCGCTCTAAAAAGAGCATCATCAGTGTTGCAAGAACATGGTGAGCCAACCAAAAAATACGAAGGTCAAAGCCTTTCAAAAATGGACTAAAAGTCACATCAAAATGCTAACATAGCAAATTCCAAAGGATGGATATAATCCCTAAGGATATGGCCCTAGGATAACATATGACTCCCACACGTTGTAAGTGGGTCAAAGGTAACAAAATTAGGTCATTATGTTACAAGAGCTGACAGGCAACAACAAAAAAAGGTATTTAATATAGTCAAAAATCCCAATGCCAAATTTGTGAAATTTTGTAGTTTATAAACATTTAGAATAGCTTTAAAAATATTGTCCGTAGAAAAAATCATTTTACATATTAGAAAAGCTGGTATTTTACAAGAATTTTTAAAAATGTAGTTCAATTGGTGACTAGTCGTGTCAAGGGAAGGGGAGCTGGGAGCCGACAAATGCACGAGTTCAAAAACTAAAAAAGGCAACTTAAAACTACTATCATTTTCTATATCTCAATTTGTCTAGACATTTATTAATTAATAAACAGTCTAATTTGTTTAAACAATTTTTGAAATAATAATTTTTTCCCAAAAATCCATGATTTTATTCATACTATCGTTATTAATCATAGAAAAAGTTAAGGTATACTTTAATAAATAAATTATCTTCAATAAATAATTATCTAATAAAAATCATTTATTTATTAAAGTGTACTTTAACTTTTCCTAAGATCATTAATGATACTATGATTAAAAAAATAGATTTTTTTAAAAAATATATTTTTTCAAGAATGGTTTAAACAAATTAGACTTTTTAATAATTAATAAATTTATAAACAAATTGCATATTTGTAATGTACGTAGAAATTACATACAAATTAAAACAAGATAGATAAATATCCATTGAGTTTATCCGGAGATACAGAAAATTATATTCGTTTGAAATTGCTTTTTCGGTATTTTAACTCGATGGATTTGTAGATTTTCCCTAGTAATCCCGTTTGAACTACATTTTTGAAAAGTCGTAGAGGGTGCTGTGAAGTTACAATGTTTGTGCAAATTTTTTAAGAAAAAATACAAATCCCATAATGGCATTAATGAGATTCCTTAATTACCGGATGTCCACTTATATTTTCCCCCATTTTAACTGCCTATTACTTCTAAACAGCTCAAGATAAAAATATGCAGTTTTCGCTGAAATGTTTTATTTTAGTAAAAGTTTTGTCTGAATGGATTGAATTTTTTATATCGCTTTCAAATACGAAAAAAAAATGGCGGATTTTTTAAACAAACGTTGTTGACTTTTTTTTAATGGAACACCCAGTATATTTTTTTGTAAATTGAAAGAAAGGTCATTCACCTATCCAGCGGTATAAAGTTTTTCAAAATCGGTTGTCAAATCACTGAGTAATTAATTTTTAAAATGAGAGGTGCAACGTGTATATTATGTAAATACCTAAATAACATTACTAAGCTAATTGATATTATGTTATGTGATTTCCACATTGCATCTCTTATTTTAAAAATTAATTGCTCACTCATTTGACAACCGATTTTAAAAAAAATTATATCGCTGGATAGGTAAGTGACAGTTTTTTCAAGTTACAAAAAAATATACTGGGTGTTTTAATAAAAAAAGTCAACAACGTTTTTTTTTTCAAAAATCCGCCATTTTTCATTTAAAAGTGATATAAAAAATGGTCATTTACTTAAAAACTTGAAACAAAGATCATTTACCTATCCACCGATATAATTTTTTTTAAAATCGGTTGTCAAATGACTGAGAAATTAATTTTTAAAATGAGAGATGCAATGTGTAAATCACATAACATAATTAAATTTGCTTAATAAGTGCATAAATCCACTATGCGCCTCTCATTTTAAAAATTAATTACTCAGTGATTTGACAACCGATTTTGAAAAACTTTATATCGCTGGATAGGTGAATGACCTTTCTTTCAATTTACAAAAAAATATACTGGGTGTTCCATTAAAAAAAAGTCAACAATGTTTTTTTCAAAAATCCGCCATTTTTTTTCGTATTTGAAAGCGATATAAAAAATTCAATCCATTCAGACAAAACTTTTACTAAAATAAAACATTTCAGCGAAAACCGCATATTTCTATCTTGAGCCGTTTAGAAGTTATAGGCAGTTAAAATGGGGGAAAATATAAGTGGACACCCGGTATTATAAACAAATTAGCTGTGAATTAAAAAAAAACATATGGCTAACTTTGTCCCAAATGAACCAATGCTAAATTTTTTTATTTGAAAATTCGTGTTAAAATACTATCTTTTCGAATATATAAAAATATTGTTTCTGCGGACGATATTTTTAAAGTTATTCTAAATGTTTATAAACTACAAAATTTCAAAAATTTGGTATTAGGATTTTTGACTATATTAATTATTTTTTTTATCTTTTTTTAATACATTTTTATACTATCACTCTTCTTCTTTCATTTGGCATACACAGAATTGCCCTATCTTCATTATTTTCTGTCTTATCTTATTGCAAAATAAAAGTCTCTGGGATAAACAAATAAAATAACTCTTAAACTAATTAGTGTTAATACTGTTAAACTAATAGTTTGTTAAGTATGCCAATACCCAACTTTGGATGAAACACTAAAGTTCTAAGGTAGTTTTAGTAAAAGTTATTAACAAATAACGATTTTCACTTATTTTGCAGTTTGCGTAGTAACAAATTAACTTTTTAACTTTCAAAAATCGGCATTTTGAAGGGTTTTCAATGTTCTAAAAAACTGAATTTTGTAATTTTATGTCAACTATTTATCTTTTGAATAGAATGCAAAAAATCGAAAAAATCGCGATTTTTGCACTAAATTATTAATAATTAAAAAACGGACGCGGACTCTAGGCAGGAAACAGGTAGGTTTTCTTCCTATAGGCCTACAATAACTAAAAAAGTAGTCAGCTACCTGGATGTTTGAGTCTACCGAGAAAATCCTTATTACTCTGGACGTGGCAGAATAAGGTATATGTGAGCTTTATACACTTCGAAAAAGCGTTTGATCGTGTAGATCGCAAACCCTTATGGAAATTGCTAGAGAAATACGTAATGCTTCCCAAGTATATTAGAATTATAAAATTGTTCTACGAAGCATCCACAGCACGCATAGTCTACGAAGGGAAGTTAATAGAATCTGTCCGACCTTATTCCTGATAATAACCGACTGGATCATGTCCAAGGCTACTAGTAACTAGTAGTAAGACTGGAATAAGATGGAATGTTTTTAACCAACTTGTGTCCTCTTCTCCTCTTTCCTTCCCCTCTCATGAGCGAGTCCTTTGCCCACCTTCCGTCAACCATTCTCGCAAGATGACCTAACCAACTAAGTCTCTTTGTTCTGACGATCTGGCTTATTTCTAGTTTTCTGTACAGCTCTCTGATTTCTGAATTTGCTCGTCTCCTCCAAACGTCTTCATCGTTTTTTACTCCCCCGAATATCTACCTTAGGACACTCCGCTCCCAGATATTCAGCATATTTTCTTGAGTTTCATCACTTAGTAGTTTGTGTAGTGCTCCGACAATCTTCCTTCCTCTCGAGATTCTCTTCTCAATTTTTTAGCTTTCTTCCACTTTACTTGTTAGAGTTACCCCTAGATACTCAAACTCCGTCACCATTTTGAAGCAATACTCTTTACTCTCGTTGTCTGTGGTAGTCTTCAGTGGTGTTTCTTCCATTTCCATATACTTTGTTTTTTGCTCATTAATCCTCAGTCCATACTGCTCAGCATGTACTTCAAAGAGTTTGAAAAGCCTCAGCAGTTCCCTTTCAGTACTAACTACATCGTCCGCAAAGGCCAGACAGAACCTGGTTTCTGTTGTGATAAATCATACCTTTCGATCGTAGTCCACTCTCTCTTGATATTGTCTCCAACAAGAAACTGAGGAGTACTGGGGACAGCGAATCTCCCTGCTTTAATCCCCTTTTAACTTCAAATTTTTCTGTTAGGCTTCCTTCTACCCTTACTCTATTATTAGACGAAGCAACGAAGCACTAAAAAGCCCAAAACCTAGGAATTTTGTGCAGTAAGATGAATCGTCATGCAACTTTTTGCATTCAATTCGAGAGAGTGTCAGGCAATTTTGTGAACTAAATTGATCTCCGGCAAAAGTTTTGTGCAAAGTAAATGCATTTTCCAAGTACATCTCGAAGAGATGGATAATGAAAAATTTAGAACTCAGGAAATATTGATTATAGTAATAATAAATAATAGTAATAGTAAAATAGTAATTATTTACTAGTCTGATCATCTTTTCCGGAATTCCGAGTACTCTTAGGGCATGGTACAAACGCCTTCTTATCACAAAATCGTAAGCTTGTTTGAAATCTATAAAGAGGAGGTTTCGAGGTTTGGCTTCAACTGACTAAGAATTTATACACACCAATAAAATCATACCATAAAAATGCACTAAAAAAATAGGGACACTAAAATACCATTGTATAAATGGAGGTTTTTATTCCTGCGTCTCAAAACTTACTCAACAACCTTTCGTAATTATGCCAATGTTACAAAAACTACACTTTCATGGGGTAAACACAGTAGCCGTGTTTGTATAGCTCCAATTACCACTCAAATATTGAGCAGTGAGATAGACAATCAGCTCCCTTTTCATTGCCTAATAATTAGAGGGAAGTGTAAATAGTCAGCTACACGGAAATGAACTTAAAGGTCACAACTCAGGTGTAGTTATCTTGAGTTCCCCCTGAGAATATGTCAAGTCACACGTAATCAATTACCTGCAAATTAATTTTATATTACTTTATAACAACAACAATCCATCTTATGGGAAACGTGTGATCGTTAAAATAACTACGAGGACTAAAATAAACAAAATATTGCATTCAAAATTCAATATCTATGAGCTGTTGTTAATGATATTAAATGATATAATATTAACATAGGGCTTTTCATCGATTGCCATTTGTTTCGAGCTTCTGTCATGTGTCACATAATATTATTATATCTACGTGATACGTCTTTGGTTTGTATCAGTGGGATATACCAATAACGTACGACGTAGATATATTAATATTTTATGTGACACATGACAGAAGCTCGAAACAAATGACTGTGAATAAAAAGCCCAATGAAAAAGATACAGCTAATATAAACAGTATTTTTGGATATCGAACCTGGTAACTCTTTAAGACCTAAGAGAACGGAACAAAAACTCTTTGTTCTGGAAATGGTTTTTTGGCGTGGATCAGCTTCTTTTTCTTCAAGTTCCATCTTCTATCGAAGCTTGTAAATTGATCAAGCCTATTTTCTACTTATTGCGCAGTCTCTTATAATAATTCTTTTTCTTTACACCCAAGTACATCATTGTTAGTAACTTTTATCCATAGAAATTTCAGCATCCTGTTTTAAAGTCCATTGTCCAACTTCCGCAGCTACAGCAAGACAGAAAAGACATCTGATCATTCGGATTCTGAGCTCCAGACTAAGGTCTGATCTTGTAATAGCTATTTGTATAACAAGGGAGGAAAGTGCTACTTCTCCTCCCCTAGGGAGGAAAAGTAAAAGTGACGTCATGGTATGTCATTGAGGTAATAACTTATTGACGTCCTATACAATATTCTATTATCTATTACGTAAGTATCTATACATTTTAACGTTTATTTATTGAGCACCCTGTATTTTGCAGAATGGTAAAAACATTAAATTGTTATTTTGATTTAATAATGTTTACATTTATAATTTGACTTATATTTGACAGTTGACAGTTATACTGTACCTACTTGTTAGTTTTCTCTAATAAATTTTGTCAGTTAGTTACATAAATAAATTATTTAAAAATGAAAAAAATACTTGATATTTGAGGAAGGTGGAAAAATCATATGTATAACATGGGAGTAAAGTGACTTTTCTCCCTTGTTATATAAATAGCTATAGCTATTATGTTCATGATTGTTTTCCTCGCTTGTTCGATTCTTGATAGAATTTCTTTTTTTGAGTTACACTGGCTCTTGACATTTGGCTCCTAAATATTTTATAGAAGGTAACGGCTCTATTATTTGTTCCTTGGCATACAAATGTACGTTTACTGATGTCTTTGAAAATATTAAGATTTTAGTTTTGGTAAAGTTTAGAAGTAAACGGAACATTTCATTGTGACGAACTACCCCATTTATTATACAGTCTACTCCAACGAAAATTTGACCCCCCCCCAGAAATTCAGAAACCAAGAGCTTCTTCTAAATATAAAAAAACACGTCAATTTATAAATGGGGGACTAAATAATGGGAGGGGGACGAATTTTCATGTAAAATTCATGCCCTCAAATCAAATGTAGCCCCCTACTGCCTAGTGTGGTCGAGTGGCACATAATTTGAAAGGTATTTTTTTCTCTACACGAAAATTATCTTTAAAGTTATTCCGCAAATTAAAACAAAATAGAGGGTCATGTAGAGCAGGAATTCCCAACCGGTGGTAGTACGGGAAGAGTTCAGGTGGTACGCGTCGTGTCAACGAAACAAGTGATTACGCTGGGTCTCTATCTGCGGAAGTTCCAATGCGCTACTCGTAATTGTACGATTTGATTTTCATGAAAAAGTTATAGAAGAGTTTTTGTTCTGCAAACCACTTGAATCAAAGACTACAGCTGAACTCTTTTTAATACAATAAATGAGTATGTGCTCAGATTATGTGTTCCTTGATCGAAGTGTATTGGTTTATGTACAGATGGAGCAAAAGCTGTCAGGAAAATTGACAGGGCTAGCAGCAAAAATAAAGAAAGTTGCTCGTGTATGCCTGAATACACATTGGGTCTACATCGAGAAGAATAAGCTGCTAAAAGTGTGCCAGAAAATATGATATCCATTTTATCACATATTTTATAAAGGCTAGGGCTCTTAATTTAAGATTATTTTCTTTGATGGATAAAGATATGAGTGGCAAGTTCAAAACTCTTTTGCTGCATATAGAAGAGAGATGGTAATCTCGAGGGAAAATTTTCACCCGTCTCTTCGAACTAAGGTCAGAAGATTTAAAGCTTTTGACTGAAAAAAATAATAACATGAAAAACTTGTCCAGTGATGAAGAACGGTTGTCAAGATTGGCGTAAACTAGCTGACATATTGGACAGACTTAACACGCTGAACGTGGGTCTTCAGGGAGTAAACACAACACCCTTCACAGCCAATGAGGAAATAAACCCTTTCAAAAACAAGTTGGTTCTTTATGTTCTCAAATACAGGGGAAGAATGTCTGCATTTCCTTAGCTGTCATCATTTTTTTAAGAAAACGAAATATCTGCAATAACGGATGTGGTTGCTGATATTGAAGCGTTTTTCATGTCTGCTCATATGGGGACAAGGAAAGAACTAACCATAAAAATACTGAGGGGTCTAAATGAGGCTAGTAGAAGGAACAGACACGCAAACCTTCATGCGAACGACAGCTCATTTGTTGTGCGGTGGCTGGGTCGTAGATTCGTTAAGGGGGGTAGGAGGGTGTTAAGATGACTAAACTACCATAACCAAATACAAAAGGGTACTTACTCAGACTAGAGGATTTTTCTACTATTTAACAAAAAGGACGCCGTTCGAAATAAATCCTCTGGTTCACATATGGGTACTTACAGGACATTTTTCTTACTTACGGGTACCAAATGGGGGGGACAATCATCATCGACTCCTCTATGGGGTTAAACTAGGCTACTTTATCTCATTTTGTTGGCTTCTATGCCATTTCTTTCTTCTACTCTACAACTTACATCATTTGTATTAGAATTTAGTTAAAATTTTTCCAAAATATGGGTTACAGAAAACAAATAAAAGAAGGTACATTTTACTATGTTTATTTTAATTATTTTAAACCTTTAGAAACTTTATTTCTCCTTTAAACAAAAAAATCTATATTTCCAAACATCTTTTTTTAAATTCTTTAAACAAAAAAAAAACAGGGAATGATTGACATTACTACAGGATAATAAAAAGAAATCTTCAACTTTACATTATTTCAATACAACAAAAAACTTCAACTTTGCATTATTTTAATACAAAAAAACTTCAACTTTACATTATTTTTCTATCAAAATTAAATACAACAACTTTGGTTAGCAGTGTACGTCAACACAAGATTTGACGCAGCTGTCAAATGTCAAAGTCACTGTCATTTATTACCATTATGAAAGCAAACTGCAAATTTTTATTATATTTTAAAATTCTTTACCAACAAACTTTATATCCTTTTGGAATCCTTACAAAATTTAAAAATGTATACCTTAATTATTTTAACAAAATCCATCGTCACAGGTCACAAACTACACGGGAAAAGGGGTTCTTCATTATTTCGATTCAAAGGGCTCTGGGCACTGGAACGGGAAACGAAAACATCAGTGTCCTTTCGACACGAGGAGTGGCGGTTCACATTTCTTCTGTGAAATCAGGGCTTGACCATCATACATAAGACAGGAAACAAAAGACAACCGGCTTCTAGAACTGTGTCATTAACTCATAGGAGTAGTCGATTTTCCATATAAATCCATTATCATGTGTAAAAAAATCTTCCTAGAGCACTCACTATAGATTTAGATCTTCATAGTTTCACAAAACGACCTTCTACACATTACCGGCTAAGGGACAAGGGACTACGCCTTTTTCAAGCGAGTCACAGCATAGGAGCAGATGTTACTCCAACAGATCTTAAAACTGGACTAAATTGCGCTTCGCTCTGAAGCCACAAACAGGAAAAGTACGACGTAAGTACCGAGCGATTTTTATCCTTAGGGATGCTTACTTGACAAAAACTCAGTTACTTTCAGTTGGACTAAACCATTTTTTCAAAGGGGGGTTAGCATTTTGGACGAGTTCAATCATTTTTTGAAGGGGAGTAGGGGTAAAAATCTCAACTTACGTAATATCTCCTAACTTTTGGAAATCTTCAAACAGGGACGGCTTTAAAATATTTTATGTGGGATATAACATTAACAAATTGGAAAAATAGATGTACTTTTTGGGAATTGGATATCAAATTAATGTTGGAGTTTTTTCAAACGCTACAATATAATTCTTCACTGGGAATCTCTTCAAGAAAGTTTCAATAAATATTTATCTGAAGATTATTCCACAATTGACTGGATCAGAAATCCTTCTGCAGGAATCCCACCAAATGAGTTGGAATTATAGGAAACATTCATCGATCCAACAGAAGACAGTTCTGTGAAAGTCAGTTTTAAAGAGACATCCTTAATTTACTTTGACTATGACAATGCTATTTTTGATGCCATTTGTCACTAGTTAAGACAGTGTCACATTGTGAGACTGTTTTTTCTGAACTATTGTATATAAAAAATAAATATAGAAACATACTACCAAGTGCTGAAAAGGACTTAAGAATAAAATTAAGTTCAATTACTCCTGCAATTGACGCTTTATTCACAGGCAAACTGCTACAAGTTTCGCAATAATCTCGATACACAATAACTAATGTTAACCCCTATGTGTCTCTGTGGTAAGAGCGCCTACCTTTGGATCGAAAGGTCCGAATGGTCGTGAGTTTGAATCTCGCCAGGGTCAGGAATTTTTCGTTTATTATAAATTAATAAATGAAAATAGTTTCTGTCCTTGTGGGATCGGTACTCACCGGAGGAACCCCCGACGTTCGGATACAATTAGCGTCTCTTTGCAAAGACAATCACGTCGACTTTGCAAAGTAACAAGACACTTACTCAACACACACCTACACATGACACTAGGTACCTAACTGTAAAAATTCACCGTACCTACCATGCCAATGGCCATTGGTTGTCGAGGCATTAGCTAAAAAAAACTAATGTTGATTTTTGTTGATTCGTATCTTCTGTTTGGCTGATAATTATTTAATTAAAATAAAACAAGCCAATGGACAAGTAAATATGTTAATAAAAAAAATAAGGATCGGGGGATTCCTTCCATTTCCCGCACCCAATGTTTGGTGGTACGCCAAAATTTTAAAATATTTCAGGTGCTACGCAATTGTTAGTAGGTTGGGAACCCCTGATGTAGAGAAAAAAAAATACATTTCAAATGATGTGCCACTACACTATTAAAAAAAAACTGGGGGTTGAGGCGGGGCAGTAGGGGGTTACATTTGAGGGCATATATTTTGCATTAAAATTCGTCCCCCTCCCATTAAAAATTGACTGTTTTTTTTTTTAATTTTGAAGAAGCTCTTGGTTTCTGAGTTTCTAGGGGGATCAAATTTTCGTTGGAACACACAGTATTTGTAGTTTTTGTGCTTTGCTTGCCATTGTAATGATATTATCAACGTGCCAATGTTGTCTATGCTGGTGCCGTCGATTTTTATTCCACCTTGGACCTGGTTCAATGCTGCTCTGAATATAGACTCCGAATACAGCTTAAACACTAGCGGCGATAACACCCAACCCTGTCACACTCCTCGTCAGAATCCTATATTTTCGGATGACGTGTCACTCCTATCGAAGATTGGAAATCATCAAGGCTACCCTGACTTTGTTTACAGCTTACCTAAAAAGTTCATTAGTGGTGCAGCCAAACCACTCTCTCAAATTCCGCAACCATGACATTCTTCTACGGCCTGGATTCCGTTTTCCTTCTATTTTTCCTTGCATTATATTTTGAAGTAATGCGTATTTATGACCTCTCATCAGGTGACCCAAATACTCGAGTTTTCTTCGTTTCATCGTTAACAAAATTTCTGGGTCTCTTCCTGTCCTTCGTATTACTTCAAGATTTGTGATTCTTTCAACCCAACTTATCTTCAGCATTCGACGGTAGCACCACATCTCAAAACTTTCAATACTTTTTATGTTGTTCTGTTTGAGAGTCCAGGCCTCTACACCGTATAATAGCGTGTTAAATACGTAGCCTCTTAGCATTCTTAATCGTAGAGGGATGCTTATATCTCTGTTGCCAGAAGAATTTTCTCATCTTTATGAAGGTGGCCCTGGCAATTTCGATACGTCTTTTTATTTCATTGTTTTGGTCTCCAGTTTCGTTTATTATAGTTCCTAAGTATTTGTAACTTGATACTTTTTCAATTTGAATGCCGTTTATACTAATATGTGCTGGCTGTGTCATGATTTTACTGAAGACCATATACTTGGTTTTTTTGATATTAATGTTTATGCCATAATTGTTGCAAGCAATATTTATTTTTGTAAGTAATCGTTGTAATTCTTCTACTGTTCTTGCAACTAGTACAGTATCGTCTGCGTATCGAATATTAATTACAACCTCTCCATTGATTACGATTCCTTCATTTGCTTGCAAAAGGGCTTCCTGGCAGATGCTTTCACTATATAAATTAAATAGCAGTGGTGACAAAATGCATCCCTGTCTTACTCCTCTACGTATTTCTATTGCTTTTGATATCTCATTTTCTATTTTGATGTTAGCTTTCTGATTCCAATATAAGTTGAGAATTATTCGCAGATCTTTATTATCTATGTCTTTTCTTTCAAGAATGTCTCTTAGCCTATCGTGGCGTACTCTGTCAAACGCTTTTTCAAAATCGATAAAACATGCATGTACTTCTTGATTAACGTCTAGGCATCTTTGTGTAAGAACATTCAAACCGAAGAGAGCTTCTCGAGTACCTAGTCCTTTTCTGAACCGCATCTGCGTATTACTAATATCTGACTCCAACTTTTGATAAACTCGGTTGTGTATGATTTTTAGAAATATCTTTAGTAGATGGCTCATTAAAGATATTGTTCGATGTTTTGAACATTCTTTTGCATTGGATTTCTTTGGCAGTGTAACGAATGTAGACAGCAGCCACTCTTGAGGTATAATACCAGTATTGTATACTGTGTTAAATAAGTGCAATATTATACCTATTGATTCATCATTCAAGAGCTTTAGTAATTCAGTAGGAACCTCATCGGGTCCATTTGCCTTTCCAGTTTTGGAATTTCTAAATGCCGTTTCTACTTCACATTTTAAGATTTCAGGTCCCGTTTCACCATTTACCTGGACAATGTTATTTCTGTTGTCCTCAAACAATTCTCTTATGTAGTCACTCCATCTATTAATTTTTTCTGTTAAGTCTATAATAATATTTCCGTCTTTGTCCTTAAGCAAACTTATTTGATGTCTTCTTTGGGTTCCTGTAAGTTCTTTTACTTTTTTATGTATATTGAATGTGTCATACTTTCTTTCATAGTCTTCCATTTCTACACATTGTTCTTTAATCCATGATTCTTTGGCGTGTGCTTTATTTCAATTGTTGCCGTTTGGTGCCAATATAGGTCTGAGATAATTCGCAAGTTTTGTACGTCAATTCCAGCTTTTCTCAGAATTTCGATCATCTTTTGATGGTTATCGCTCTCAACTCAAATGCGTTCCTTTAATCAATAACACATGCATATACATCTACAATCATGTCTCTGGATTATTGTGTGACACATTTAAGGCAAAAAGTCCTTCTCGTGTTCCCGATCCGTTTCAAAATCCAAATTGCGTGTTAGGTTAGGTACTCATTACTCATCTGGAACTCACACTTCTTGTAAATTCGTCATACTTTTTTTCTATTGCCACTTCTAGAGATATATTTTATTTGCGTTTTAAACTGTTTTTTTTTAGTTTATGTTTCTGTAGAAAGCGTTTTGCCAATATATTAAATGCCTTCTCCGGGTGTATTATAATTACATAATTATTCAAAAATAGACGCAACAGCCACATAACAGGTAAAAATTCTAGTCGGCCGATTGTTGGCTTATAACTTATAACAAACCTTATGACCTTATGAAAGTGTGCCTCTTTTGGGTGTTGTGTACTTAATTTATTTAATATTAAAGCAAGGTGATATGATCTGTTTTTGTGTCTGCTATATTTGCAAAATATTTTGGGTCAAGGAGACGTTTTTATCTAACGCGTATCATTTCAATCGTGGATTTTTAGTGTCTGGCGTATGTGGAACACTATAAACACGTACTTCATTTATATCCGTATTGTGTTTACTTTTGAACAACCGATTCAAAACTATTTTACAACTATTTTACAAAAGTTACAGAATTTCTTAAAGTCCAGTCAATTGAATGCAAACACAATATCCGATATACTAAGATTATATAACGCTGTAAAAAATGCATTTTTTTTATATAAGGTGAAAAATATACAGGGTGATTGATTAGTAGGGTACCGCTCAATAGCTCCGCTATAGTAATAGATAGCAATAAAAGTTAATAACAAAAATTTTAGCCACCTTTGAGCTTCACATTACAAAATTAGTTAGAATGTTACAGGGTGTTCGATAACACAGTGGCAGACCAAACTTATGATTTTTTAAATGGAACACCCTATATTTTATTTTAAATTCAAAATCCTGTTAACTTCTCCATCACAAAAATGTAAAGGTTTGTTATGTTATACAGGGTATTTACAAAGTTATAACCAATTTTATATGAAAATCGTAACAAGTTCCAACTCCCTGTATAAATAAAAATAAGCAAAACAACAATGGTTTATTAATGCCATATTTTTTAACGTATTGTCAAAATTTTCAAGAATGGTCGATATTGCTAATTTTCTGTATATCAAATACAGAGTGAGTCAAAACGCAAGTACATTATTTTCTCAGTAATTTTAAATGGAACACCCTGTATTTTATATCACTATTGAAAAGTACCATTACCGTACTTTAATTTTTAGATAACATTCCCTATGTCTAAATTTATTAGTTTTCGAGATATTTTCATTTTTCAATGGACCAGTAGCGTGGCCACCCAAATCACCAGAATTTAATAAACTGGACTGATTTTTTTGGGGTTACGTTAATAATGAAGTTTATAAAATACCTCCAACAACAAGGGATGAGATCAAAAATAGAATACAAAGTGTATTTCGATGTGTTAATTTACAAATGCTCCGTAGAGATCGTTTTTAGGCGTACATAAATGTGTTAGGAGATAATTTTGAACACCTTATGTAATTATTAAATATTAAAAATATTTTATTAAAAGTAGCTTCTAATTTTTTCAAACATGTTTTTTTGCAAAATGTATTACTGATAAATAATGTTTCGTTCTTTATTTGTTACATTGTTACATTTACATACAAAAGTAGTGTTTAATTGTCTTCACAAAATATTGTATTTTGTGTTTGTGTGTTTTTTGTAAAATTTATTACTAATTTTCTTTGTTTATTTGTTGCATTTACATAAAAAGATAGTTTTTAATTGTATCAAAAATGTTGCATGTAGTGGTTGTGTTTTTATTTGTAAAATGTATTACTAATAAATTATTTTTATTTCTTTATTTGCTACAGTGTTACATTGATTACCGGACTGATAATCGGTAATCTTCAATTGTCAATTCAGTCATGGCTTACTTAAAATTTAGATAAATTTAAACACCTAAAATAATTTGCTCTGAAAAATGAAAATATCTCGAAAACTAATAAATTTGGGCATAGGGAATGTTATATAAAAATTAAAGTACGGTAATGTTATTTTTCAATAATGATATAAAATACAGGGTGTTCCATTTAACATAACTGAGAAAATAATGTACTTGCGTTTTGACTCAACCTGTATTTGATATAAAGAAAATTAGCAATATCAATAATTGTTAAAAATTTTGACAATGAATAAAAAATATGGCATTAATAAACCATTGCTGGTGTGCTTATTTTTATTTATACAGGGAGTTGAACTTGTTACGATTTTCATACAAAATTGGTTATAACTTTGTAAATACCCTGTATAACATTACAAACCTTTATATTTTTGTGATGGAGAAGTTAACAGGATTTCGAATATAAAATAAAATATAGGGTGTTCCATTTAAAAAAACATAAGTTAGGTCTGCCACTGTGTTATCGAACTAATTCTAACTAATTTTGTAATGTGAAGCTCAAAGGTGGCTAAAATTTTTGTTATTAACTTTTATTGCTATCTATTACTATAGCGGAGCTATAGGGCTTTTCATTCACAGTCATTTGTTTCGAGCTTCTGCCATATGTCGTATAATCCGTGTATATTAATATTATACACAGATTATACAATTTATGACAGCAGCTCGAAACAAATGACAATCGATGAAAAGCCCTATAGAGCTTTACCCTACTAATTAATCACCCTGTATAGAAAAGGATAAGAACAATAAGAAAAAAGTAAAACTAAAGATTTTAAAGATATGATGACTTATACAAGGGAAAGTGGGAGGAGAGAGAGAGGATTGGGGAGACGACTCACATATTGGTATTGGTTGAAAATTTTAAAGCAGTAGAGTGGAAAAACAACAATATAACTCTTCAGAACCGTTCCAGGCAGACAGAGGCGTACTAGAAGCCCCCGCAGCATGAAGCTTGCGGGGCCCCCATCGGTCAGGGGCCTCAGCTTGTCGTCTGATATTATGTAAAAATTTGTTATTGTTATATTATTTTACGTTACGTGTTTAAATTTAAGAATGTAAATTTCAAAATAGGCATATTCGGCAAGTGAATAATCTCATCTCTAGAAACTTAATCCCTTCCGGTCTCCCGAACTTTAATGACCATTTGTACGTGACTATTGAAAGACTTGAAATTGCAATTTTGGGAATTTAATTAAGCAAGAAACCCATTATGAACAGCCAGCACGGCACAGCCCGGCACAGCCCGGCACGGCACAGGACAGTCCAAATTCATTTGTATAGTTTTAAATGCAACGTAACCCATTATGAGCAGCCAGCCCGGCCCGGCACAGGCCAGCACGCAAACGGAACGGCCGAAATTCTCCGAGTAGAATAAAATCCGTTGGAGTCGAACGGCCTCAACGGCCAGTCGGTGCCAGTGTGTCATAATTGTTATAAAATATTATATTGTTGATTTTTTAATTGAAAGCGCGTTGTTTCTTTTGAAATAATATGGACGAACTTTTAATTGAGAGTGTCAGAGAATACCCATTTTTGTATGATGCATCGGACCCAGGTTATCACGATAGCAAGAAAAAGGACAATGCATAGGTACAAATATCCGAACATTTTGATCAATGGACAGGTACGTACATTATCTTTTAACCATGAATTCGTTTTTTTAACATGATGCATATATTCATTAAAATTGTGTAGTTTATGTCTTTTAAAAACTTTTATTTTACGATAGTTTTTAAAATATATCATAGATGACATGATGCGTTTCTAAAATAAAATTAAAACAATACATAACATTTTTCTCCTATATAGAGATGGGCTAAATTATGGAATAAATTCATTTTCTCTAAAATGGACGGCTTTGGAGAAAAATCCCGAAACACGTCGATTTTTATTTTTAAATTACAATTTTTTGGCATATATTTCATACTAGTGACGTTATCCATCTGAGCGTGATGACGTAATCTATGATTATTTTAAATGGGAATATGGTTCGTGTGGCATCTCATTTGTGGCCAAAAAATACTTTTTTAATTAAATTAATTGACGAAAAGAGAAGAATGTATGCAATTAATTTAACTCAAAATACTGTTTAATGATGTCAGAAAATAGAAAAAATGTTTATTTGGCAAAAAAACATTGCTTTTCGCTTAAATTAAATGTTCAAACTGTCAAGAGGTAGGTGGGAGGCTGTTTGTGATTTAATTTAAGTGAAACGAAATGTTTATTTGTGAAACAAACATTTTTTTCTATTTACTGACAGCAGTACAATGTATTTTGAGTTAAATAAATTACATACATTCTTCTTTTTGCGTCAATTAATGTAATTTAAAAATTATTGTTTTGGCCACCCTGTATAAATAATGATATTATTGTTTATATGACTGAATAGAGGATTGAACACCCTTTCAAATGAGATGCCACACAACCCCTATTCCCATTTAAAAAAATCATCGATTACATCATTAAGCTCAGATGAATGACGTCTCTAGTATGAAATACAGTGGAACCTCGATTATCCGTCAGGGCACCGGACCAAGGGTATGACGTATAATCGAGAAGACGGTTAACAGAACATTAAAAAAATAAAAATCATACTGCTATGGTGACACACAGATATTAACTAATAATTTGTGTGATGTACATTTTTATTTTCGGCTTGCGATTCTAAAAATAGAACTCTAAAAGTACAGTCAAACCTCGATATTACGGACTAATTGGGGGAACGGGATGTCCGTTAAAGCCGAAAGTCCGTTGTATAAAAATAGGTTTAAAATCAATCAAAATTTTTTTTAATTATGTGGGTACTGTATATACAAATCTGTAAGTTAAAAAAGGAATAAAGTTTTGTTCACTACTTTTTTACTTTTCTACTTGATCTAAAAACTTTCTACAATATACTTCATTTGGTTGAAGAAATTATTCACTGATTCATGGGTTGAATAAGCGATGTATTTTTTGGCAAAACATACAATTAAAGTTGCGATCTTCGGAATTTAGAATACTTTCAGGGGGATTAGCAGGAGCATTGTCTAAAAGCAATAAACATTTCACCTCTTTAGGCAGTGTTACCAGTTTCTTCTCTTGAAATTTTCTCACTGCAAGTACAAATCCTTTAAAAAGAAATTTTTAAAAATATCTGGTGAACCATGCCCTATTAGAGCTATAATACGAAACGGGCAGGTGATGCCTTTTGATGATTATATCTTTGACAACACTAGGTTTAAGAGATTTACCAACAATTATAGTAGTCAATCCATGCGGTCCATTGGCATTAGCACAAAGCAGTGCCGAGTTCGTGTCCTTGTTGTCTTTCCTTCTAGAATTCGATTTTTTTTGCATTCAATTTTTTTTACATTTGATCTGATTTTTTGTCCGTTATATCCGAAGTCCGTTAAATAGAGGTCCGTTCTATCGAGGTTTTACTGTATGGTATCATTTATCATTACCTATTTAAATTGAAATTTAATCCAGAGCCCTGAATAAGAACAAAAATTATTTACATAAAAAAATGCGGTGATGGCATAACTGCACGTGTACATTTCAATGAATTTCGTTTGGCTTATCGCAATGCTCAAACAAAATGAATTGATGACTCAATTTTTACTTGTGTATACAATATAACTTAATGGACCCTGACGGTTAACAGAGGTGACGGATAATCGAGGTTCCACTGTATATGCCAAAAAATTGTAATTTAAAAGTAAAAATCGACCTGTTTTGGTATTTTCTTCCAAAGCCGTCCATTTTAGAGAAAATGAATTTATTCGATAATTTAGCCCCTCTCTGTATATATTTTATTAATAAAAATACATTATCATTTATGGCAAATGATCATTTTTCCGGTGCCGTGCCGCGCTGGCCGTTACAAATGGGTTTTTGGACGGGCCGGCCTGTGCTGTGCCGTGCCGGGCTGTGCCGTGCTGGCCGTTCATAATGGGTTTCTTGCTTTAAGAACAATATTTCTAAATCTAGAAATGGGTTTCTTTACGTTTAATATTTCCAGTAATTATCGGCAGTAGTTTCATCTGTCCTTTGTTTGGTTTGCATTTTGTGTTATTCGTGTTGTTTTACGCTTATGATTGTATCAGTTTGGTATACTGATTTATTTATCAATTTATTGACGACTTTTCTTGTGTAATCATTGGACAATCTCGCAACAGATAAACGATAAGATAAGGAAATTATAACACTCCCCTTTAGGGTAGTCAACATTGTTTCGGAAAAAATCAAACAAGCTTACCTATATTTTTTTAAAACATCTTTTGATAGTTTATATGTATATTTTATGTTAAAGTAAAAAGTTCTACTCACAGATTTAGCCCCTAACTGTTTATTAATTGTTTAAACAATAACACTGTTTTGTATAAATAATCATAAAAATATCGGTGAATTCATCATCTTACCTTGATCCAAAATGTTTCTATTTTCTTTTCGATTATGCTGAATTCCAATATGACATTATAATTTGAACATTTCAAAAAAAAATTTAGTATGTCTGCATGACTTCGAACCATATTAGCCGGATCAAAGAACAATCTGACCCCAAAAAAAATAAAGGAAGGATGAAAATTTGGGAATAGATAGTTGAAATTGTCTATTATTATATAAGAAAAAGTTTACAATTCTACATCCCCTCCATTTTACAAAAATGGAGGGGAATACCCCCCTCTCGAAGATGAAAAAAAATACATTCAAAATAAGACCGGAATTGGATAAAATAACTAATTCTAAACAACTTTTCTTCTATAGAGTTTTTTCACTAAGTCAATACGTTTCGAGTTATTTGCGAGTGAATATGTTCATGATTAACAAAATAAAACATGTTTTCGGACGGTTTTTCGGAGATAACTCAAAAAGTAAGTATTTTAGCGAAAAAAATATTCCTAGCAAAAATATAGCCCATAAAAAATTGAAAAAAATGGTGTATACATGAGGTTTGTAGACCCAGTAGAAGCAGAGTTGCAGCTAATGAAAAGTAGGTTCTTCTTCGTCAAATTCGAAATCAAATATTTCAATGTGAAATAACCCAAAAACGGAGCACTTTTAGGGAAAAATTCATTTTAACTTTTTTAAAGCGTTTAAAAAAAGGTTTACTTTTGTTTTTTAAAAACAACTTGTAATATTAAAAGTAAGTGAATTACGCTCAAAATATTGTTGGTCCCTTTTATTTTTTGGTAAAAAAATCGCGTAAATCACCCCCCTATTAGCATCACATAGATTTTAACACTTCACCAAGTTACTTTGTCTATGTATTATTTATATGATCTGTAAGTTTCATCGGTTCAAAGTGCTTCGTTTTGAAAAAGCTGTAGTTAAATTGGCTTGAACGAGTAACTAATCACGAGTTTAGGCAAATTTTGAAAAGCCATAGCATAACCAATTTGTGTCTAACAAGAAAACAAAAAATCAAAAATATTCAGAAAAGCAAAACGTACATTTTATTACTCTTTGAGATTTTTGGTATTCCTAATTGTTTTTAAGTTAATTCCATAAACAATTACGATTTTTGAAGTTATACTTCTTTACAGGCATAATGACGGTGAATTTTTATATGGTAAAACCTAGCGACCGGGCGCATGCGCATTATAACTTTGTTCTGATTGGATGTTCAAATGACATGACAAAAATTATCCAATATGGCAGCTGTGGCACAGCTGTGGGACTGTGGTTTGGTTATAATGTATGGTTGTTGCGTTTTAAAATTTGTAGGAAGAGAAACAACAAACAAAAAGTTAGTTAATGGTTATACTGCCTTTTTAAATAGTTTTCATATTATATTTTTGGACTTATTTACATAGAAGAGATGATTGTTGCATGCGAATGTGAAAGCCCATCAAACTGTGACTAGTATGAGTGCCGCAGATCTCGCTTATTCAAAGCTAGAGAATCTTACACTGGTAAGTGTTTTATAAATAGTTGATCAAATTTTGTTATGATATTTGAACATAACCACTTTGCACGATGCAAGTGATCTCGAAATTTATTAGTCGTTATACGGGCTCCGATACCTACCTATTTGAACCTACCAAAATACATAAGTAGTATGTAATACTTTTATTTACATAATTTGATTACCATCAAAAGTTCTATCAATATTCACCTAATATATTGTTTTCTTACTCTATGTTTTGTTGTATTTTTTCAATTCTAAATCATTTCATTTCAAAATCAAAATAATTTGATTTACATAAGTTAAAAATGTCAAAAGTTTAATCCGTTTAGTTAGTCGATCTTCGTACATAATGACAAACTCTCTCTGTGGCGAAGCTTTTAATGCGAGTGAACCCCAATACAACGCAAATACCAGCCGCGTGGTAAGTTGGTTCGAATCCCAATAGAAACTTTTATTTTTTTATTTTTTTTTATACATTTTATGATTGTAAGTATATTTATTATATAATTTTATTTTCAGAAAATACGTATTTATTTAAAAAAATTTCCGACAATCAATGTTCAGAAATCATTTGTGGCATTTTTAATGTGTTTGTGTGTGTTTTATTCTTTTATTATTTTAATTTTTGGCACTGTTTTAATAAAAATGTTTGAGAAGTAGTAAGTATAAATTAGTTTAATATTTAATTAAAATATAAATAAAAAGTATATTAATTTCGTTTATAATCATATAATCATATAATAAAAGTATAACTTCTTACGTGCGTACAAAGTACACACACATTCTTGTTTTCAAAATAAAAAAAAAATGTTTTATTTTAAACCCAACTTTTTTCAAAACTGCGCACTTTGAACCAATGAAACTTATAGATAATATAAACAATACATAAGTAAAGTAACTTGTAAAGCGGTAACGATTAATTTTATTTGAGAAGCTAAATAAGGGGTGATTTTCGCCATTTTTTCACCAAAAAATAAAAGGGACCAACAATATTTTGAGCGTAACTCACTTACATTTCATGTTAGAAGTTTTTTTAAACAACAAAAATAAACCTTTTTTTAAACACTTTAAAAAAGTTGTAATTAATTTTCCCTGAAAAGTGCTCCGTTTTATGTTTTGGTTATTTCACATTGAAATATTCGATTTGGAATTTGACGAAGAAGAACCTACATTTCATTAGCTGCAACTATGCTTCTACTGGGTCAGCAGACGTCACGCATATACCATTTTTTTCAATTTTTTATAAGTTATATTTTTACTAAGAATATTTTTTTCGCTAAAATACTTACTTTTTTAGTTATCTCCGAAAAACCGTCCTAAAACATTTTTTTTTTTGGTTAAAAATGAACACAGTCACTCGCAAATAACTCGAAAAGTATTGACTTAGTAAAAAAACTCTATAGAACAAAAGTTACTTAGAATTAGTCATTTTATCCAATTCCGGACTTATTTTGAACGTATATTTTTTCACCCCGAGAAAAAATTTTTCATTCCGTATTTTCCAATTTTTGTCAAATGGAGGGGATGTAGAATTGTAAACTTTTTCTTATATAGTAATAGACAATTTCAACTACCAATTCCCAAATTTTCATCCTTCCTTTATTTTTTTATAAGTTTTCGTAAAATTTTGCGTTCCCTGATCGGGCTATATGGGAAACTTTTTTATTATTAATTTTAAGAAAAAAAGTTATTCTTCATGAAATGCTCTGAATAGTCTTAAATCTAATAAGATACAATCATCAGGAAAAATATGAATCTAACTCAAGACTAAAGGACGTTTATATTTCACAATATGTATACGATTTTAATTTTAGTATGCAATTACATCCTCCTAATTCAAAAATTAATTTTTGCAAATTTTTCTCAAATTACGGATACCCAATATTTTTATTACAAATTATGATAGCTATTTTATAATTAATTTATAAAATACGAAAAAATATTGTTCTTTATAAAAAGCTCTGCATTGTCTCAAAACTAAGATTCAATCGTAATCGTAATGTATTACATTTTATCAACTTTATACGAGGCATGTCTAAATACATGAATTTCGCTCAAGTACCTTGATATTTTACAATATTTCAACTGGAATGATATAATTGCATATTTAAACATAGTTTTTAATTGCAAACAACTTTTTATAATAAAATTTTTCAATATTGTAAAATATAAAGTTACTTTACTATTGAGCAAAATTAATATTTTTGACATATTATGTAGTCACTCTGTCACTCTTTTGCAGTCCAAAAATATGGATATCTCACGCGCAACAGTACTTTTACATAACTGTAAAGAATTTTTATCAAATCTTAGGCAAAATTATACGTCACGACCGCTAGTTCAGAGAGTTTTTTTCTAAACTTAAATTAATAAAATCATATCTTCCTAGCACAATGTCAGAAGCATTGAAAATTAAGTTGCCCATCAGATAGATATTAATAAAATTGTAGATATATTTCCTGATAGAAGTGCTGATAAGTTTTTGTTACACAAGTCGTATGTACTAATTGTTTAAAGAGGGCCCATTTCCAATTCTGCGGGGGGGCTGACGGAGTTTGTTACGCCACTGCAGACAGAGTAAAATGGGCCATGATGATCGCCAATTTTCTTAAAGTATGAGGCATATGAAGATGAATATGATGACTGTCCAAAAACTTACATTCTAGATCATAATCATTCTTTTAATGAGCAGTTTTAAACTCTTCATATTCAAAATAAAGCCATCTTTTGCCGAAAAAGCTGTAGTGACAATGCGATATTAACTTTTAATAAATCTTGTGCAAGTATTAAAAAGAACAGTTTTTCAGTGTTTTATTGTTAGATAAAATGAACTTCCATCAAGTAACTGCCGAATTCATCTTATTCATGTGCCTTGTCCGTTGCGGACATTGGCTATCATCATAGCAATTTTAATTTTGTTTGCGGCGTTTCTGAATAAATCGATCGATGTTAGTCCAAACCATTGGCTTAAGTTTTGAAGCCATGAGTGTCTTCTTTTTGCGGGTCCGCGTTTGCTCTCTATTTTACCCTGTATTATCAGTTGGAGTATATGATATTTATGTGTGAAAGATATTTCTTTTTATTTTCCCATTCGGTGCAATACTTCTACGTTGATGGTGTGAGTCGTTCAGGATATTTAGAGGATACGTCTGAACACCCACATTTCGAATGCCTCCAGCTTTCTCATTAATGTGTCTGTTATTGTCCAGGCCTCTGCGCCATACAGCAAGAATGGAAATACATAGCATTTTAGCAGCCATATTTTTAGTAGAAAGATATGTCGCAATGGGTGAATATTTTTTTTCTCATATTGTCAAATGTTGCTCTGGCCTTTTTAATTCTAGATCGTATTTCGGTTGTACAAAAAAAATCAACAAAGACCAAGATGACAATATACAAAACAATATATAGACCTTCGGTGACATATATGGAGCTCCACATATGGAGCAGAAAATTGGATATTAAACAAAAGACATCAGAGCAGAATACAGGCAGCAGAGATGAAATACCTCAGAAGAACGATCGGAGTAAAAAGAACTGATAGAATCAGAAATGAAGAAATAAACGAAAGACTCAAAATCAAACCGATACTCGACTCAATCAAGGAGAAAAAATTTTCATGGTTCGGACATCTAACCCGGATGGACAATAATAAATAAGTAAAAAGAGTGTGGGACGCCAAACCAATAGGTAAGAACAGCAGAGGAAGACCCATTAAAGAATGGAACAGTGACATTTCGCAGATACTGCAGAGTAAGAATAAGACTTGGCAGGAAGCAACACAGATGGCATCCAATAGGAAGGAATGGAGAAAGTTCGTTAAGAGCTAGGGCAACTCAAAAGATTGTAAAATATTGTAATTTAATGAATTGTATTATAAACGGCCCAACACCGAAAGGTACAAATGGGTGTACTGATTAAGTAAAGTAAAGTTATTTCGGTTGTTTGATCCCATTTAGAGGTGACGACTGTTTCAAGGTATATATGCGAGTCAACGTGTTGAATTAATCAGTTTTCAACGAAAACTTTTCGTTTATAAATTCGCAAAATCTGTGTGTTATTCAGTTGCCGCTCCTGCAATACTTAGAGCAGATTTATCGATTGATTCATATTGTAGCGGTTAGTGTAATTACTTCTAATTACAATAAAACTAGCGGTTCGTAATTTATATACGACTTTATTTTTATTTATACAAGTTTACTTTACAAACTTTAGCTTAAGACTAACCCTATTTACAAATATGTCCTATTTATATATGCGATACAGATATTCCAGAAATATCTATATATCTCCAGCTATGTCCATGTGACCGCTTGCACGTCATCGTCGCTGCATCGGCGTATCTCGAAACATCGATAGTGTTCTGTCTGTCCGGAGACGGGAGCTGGTATACGAGGGTAGGTCAATAATTATTTTGTTACACTGCTCCCCTCTTAAGATCTGAGCGTCCCGATCAGCAACTCTAGATGGCCCAGGATGGCGGAATCTACAGGATTCTCCAGCTCTGCATACACCCCTAGAAAAGAAGTAACAGTCTACTGTCTTTGAAGGGTATGACATCTTCGGGTTCATGCAACACACAGTAATCCGTACGCCAGTTTCTCTGAAGATCACTTCCAGCATGCTTCTCACAATCTTCCAATCCAGATTTTCTACTGCATGGCCAATTTTTGGTAAAGCCAAATTTTTGATGTCATAATTACACACGATTTTCTTCAAATTAGTTAGAGCACGCCATATGTTCTCGTAGCTTGGCGTGTCCGTATAAGACTTTCTGGTCACCATATACAGCAAAGATCGAGGACCATCTTCCAATCGCAGTACTCTTCCAATTTTAGGCTGCTGATTTCTTAACTCGTCCAGGCGGCCGAACTTTCTATTGAATACGGACGATATTCCTTTAGTCATCTCGAGGTCTTGGGCAACACAGTGGGCCAGAGAGACGTTTTCTGGAACACCAAACAGATCTTGCTGAACTTCTGTAGTCACGCCGAATCTAGCACTCTTTCTCGCTGCGTAATTTGACATAAATTGATTAAAACTTGGCTGTGCGACATCTTTCATCTCCTGTTGGAGGACTCGTGCTTCTTCTGTTTCATTTGAGCCAGCATATGGTGCAAGACGATTTATGTGAATAACTTTTGGTTTACCGTTTGGCAACTTCTTAATTCTATATATTACGTCATTTATTTTCTTCTTAACTTCATATGGACCTTCCCATTGTCTTTGCAGTTTAGGACATAAGCCTCGACGACGTTGCGGATTATAAAGCCAGACAAGATCACCTACTTCGAAGCTTTCATTCTTGCATCGAGAATCATATTGATCTTTTATTCTGTCACTGGCTATCTGTATGTGTTGTCGGGCAAGTTCATGAATGTTGTTCATTCGTAATTTCAGGCGGTCAACGTAGTCTTCGCCTGCAACATATTCCTCGGAAGGTCTGCAGCCAAACTCTAGGTCGCAGGGCAAACGAACTTCACGACCCAACATCAGGCAGGTTGGTGTTTGACCTGTAGTTTCATTCACGGCCGAGCGGTAGGCCATCAGGAATAAATGAATGTGTTGGTCCCAATCTCGCTGATGTTCAGATACAACTTTGGACAAGTGTTTACCCATCGTTCGGTTCATCCTCTCGACCATCCCATCTGATTGAGGATGCAGGGGTGTTGTTCTGGTCTTATTGACACCAATCAATTTACAAACGTTTTGGAAAAGAGCTGACTCAAAGTTTCGCCCTTGGTCGGAGTGGATCTCCAAGGGAACACCAAATCGGCTAAAGAATTCTTTAACAAGTACCTCTGCAACGGTAGCAGCTTCTTGATTTGGTAATGCATAGGCCTCAGTCCATTTTGTAAAATAATCCATGGCTACCAGGATGTATTTATTTCCAGCATCGGTTTCTGGAAATGGACCTGCAATGTCGATAGCTACTCTTTCCATAGGACTTCCAACATTGTACTGTCTCATGGGTGCTCTCTTTTTACCAACCGGACCATTACCAGATGCACACGGTTCACATTTTCGGCACCATCTTCTTACATCATCTTTACAGTTCACCCAATAGAACCGTTCTCGAACCTTTTGCAGAGTCTTCGTAATACCAAAGTGTCCACCTGATGTACCGTCATGCAACTGACGCAATACTTCTGACACTTTACTTTTAGGTACAATTAACTGAAGCTTAGATTCTGTACCATCATCGTTCTCAAAGGTTCTGTACAGAAGATCATCTTTTAGTACCAGGCAATTCCATTGGCTCCAGTAGGCCTTGACTTCTGGACTACATGCACTAATGTTTTGCCAACTAGGTCTCTCACCTCGACGCATCCAATCCAATACTCTTTTTATACATGGATCGTCTTCTTGGGCTTCTTGTAACTGTTGTGGCTGCCATTGCTCATTAACGACGGTAGTTCGTCTCACAGGGCAAAGCTGTTCATCTACTTTAAGCCGGTGATTACAACTTTCACTGCATGGCCGTATCGAGGAAGCATCTGTATTTGAACCAACTCTTCCAGCCCTCTTCATGCGTCTCTTCGGCATCGTGTCACGAATCACCCTCCGTACCATTTCCACCAAACGTTCATCTTTTCTCTTATCGCCTTTTTCCACGGTTATTACTCGATTGTTTCGTGAAGCTTGGCTAGCTGCTTCGTGTTCCAAGGCAATAGCAAGTGCTTCATCTAAAACTTTCGGCCTTGCTAGTCGTAAAGCTTTCTGTAGTTCATTATCTTTCAGCCCATTGACGAAGGTATCTACTGCAATTTCTTCTAAAACGCTGTCTGGCACCTCTGGATAAGCCAACCGCACCACACGAGCCACATCTGCTTCAAATTCTTGCAGATTCTCACTTGCTCGTTGACTTTTACTTCGCAGTTGTGCTTTGTATACTTGTTGTAGATGGGCATCTCCATAGCGTTTTTCTAGACGAGTGAACAAGGTCTGGTAACAATTTTCTTGACCCTTGGGAATTGACCTTAATATATCTGCAGCATCACCTCGTAAAGCAGCAGTCAAGGAAACAGCCTTTTCTTGTTCGGTCCAATGATTGGCGGTCGCAATAGCTTCAAACTGTCTAAGATATATGGACCAAGAGGACTTTCCATCAAATGGTGGTAATTTGAATCTCATATTATGCGACATTTCTTCTCTCGGTAGTTCATCTTTCACTACAGGATCTAAAGCTACTGCATGAACTGACGGTTGCACTTTTGTATCGGTTATCATGCTCTCTAATTCTTTGATCTTCTCTTCTACGGCCAAAACTACTGCATTAACTGAAGGTAGCACTTTCGTATTGGTTACCATAGTCTCTAGTTGTTTGATCTTATCTTCTAACATTTCTTTACTGTCGTCTACGCTTTTCTGTATCTTATCGAATGTTCTAGAAACCTCTTCAAATTTCTCGTCGTTCTGTCTACAAACGTCTTTAATTACTTGAGAAACACTTTCAAATTTCTCGTTGCTCTGTCTACAAACTTCTTTAATTACTTGAGAAGTCTCGTCAAATCTTTTAGCAACATTTTCGAATTTATCGTCGCTTTTTCTACTAACTTCTTCAAGTTTTTCGTTGTTTTTTCTAGAAGTTTCATCGATCGTTTCAGAAACAGTTTTTAATTTCGATAAGATTACTTGCTCTGCTGACTGGAAGTGGAACGTCTCTGGGTCATCTCCGTTCTTCGTGAGGACATCCTTGAGTCGTGCTTGTAGGACTATCTTGCACCCACTGCTGTCTAATTCGTACTCTTCTAATTGTTCACGGAGCTGTTTTATGGTCAGTTCTTGTAGCAACATCTTTGGTCGGCACACACGTACTTTTCAAAATGTCTAAGTCTTTCCGAATACCGAACAATCAACGCACTTCAATTATTAACGACGAATAAAGTTCAAAAGTCTTTTAAAAGTCTTTCCGAATACCGAACAATTAACGCACTCCGATTATTCTTGACGAATAAAGTTCAAAAGTCTTTTTTTTTTCACTTTTCATTTATTTACACTCCACACCGTTAACACCACTGTAGCGGTTATTTACTGTAATTACTTCTAATTACAATAAAACTAGCGGTTCATAATTTATATACGACTTTATTTTTATTTATACAAGTTTACTTTACAAACTTTAGCTTAAGACTAACCCTATTTACAAATATGTCCTATTTATATATGCGATACAGATATTCCAGAAATATCTATATATCTCCAGCTATGTCCATGTGACCGCTTGCACGTCATCGTCGCTGCATCGGCGTATCTCGAAACATCGATAGTGTTCTGTCTGTCCGGAGACGGGAGCTGGTATACGAGGGTAGGTCAATAATTATTTTGTTACAATATGTAGTTTTGTCTTCTGAATCCAAATCTGAAAACGGCATTTCGATATCTCTAACCGTCTCCGAGATAATCGACCTCAAAGTATAAAATGTGACTTCACAATCCTTTTATTTTCTTCCGACACACTAAACGTCAGCTGAAATCGTTGCTAGTAAGTAGGTTAGTTTTTTAAACTGAATTTTTGTTAAGCAAAGCATAGGTTATTTACATTATTTGAGTTTGACACTTCGTAAATGTCAAACTAAATTTTAAATAAAGTATTAATAAAATGTCTGACATAATATATGACATTTGATAGTGAATTTAATTATTATTTAAAATAAATACGATGTTCAAAAATACAATTTGAGTATATTCTGAAAGCAGTAATTTATTAACAATTTTAAAAAGGTTTATACGAGTATACGGCCTCCCCTTTAATGGGAGTAACTAATGATAAATGGACTGTTCCATTTGTTATGAAATGAAAATTGTTCTTATAGTCGGTTCGCTAAACTCAGACTCAACTGGCTAGTGATTTTAGTAGGTCATTTTTTTTTGTTTTTTGCCAATTTTGCCAACATTGGCATCATTACTAATTATTTAGTAATTATTTTATTTTTTTGCCAAACTGGTAAAATTACTGACTAAAATCACTAGTCAGTTGTGTCTGAGTTTAGCGAACCGACTATCTGAAATGTTGTTTGGAATAAAAAATGATGGTCTCATAAAGTCGGTTCGCCAAACTCAGACACAACTGGCTAGTGATTTTAGTAAGTAATTTTGCCAATTTGGAAAAATTGGCAAAAAAAAAATTATTACTAAATAGTTAATAATTCCGAAATAGTTAGTAATTTTGCCAATTTTGGTAAAATTGATAAAAAACAAAAAAATTACAGACTAAAATCACTAGCCAGCTGTGTCTGAGTTTAACGAACCGACTATAACTATGTGCAATTACATTCTTCTAATGGAAAAAATATTTGAAGATTTTTCTCAAATTATGGATACCAACATTTTCATTTTTAACTCTTTTATTATTAATTTGATAAAAATCTCTTCATGGTCTAAGATTTATGAAGCAACCATCATATATCAAATTTTATTAATTTTATACGAGGTATATAAAAAATATGAATTTCGATCAAAAGTAAAGTACCTTTATAGTTCACAACATTTAAATTAGAATGATATAATTGCACATTAAAACATAATTTTTAATTCTAAACAACTTTTCATAATATCAATTTTCCATATTATGAATTAAAATACGTAAATAAACAAAGTTTTCGTTAAGATAATGCTCGCATTTTCAGCTTGTTTATTTTTAATTGTCTGGCAGCATCTGGTTTTTGATTTTTGCTGACCAGCATCCATTTTGTTTTATTTATGTTAAGGTTAAGTCCCCTTTCTTCACTCGCTCTTTGTTCGCTGTCCATAAGATACTGAAGTTCATTGATACTACTGACAAGTACGACTGTATCGTCCGCATATCGGATATTATTTGTCAATTCTTCATTGATTTTTATGCCTTCGTTTTCTTCATCCAGTGCTTTTTAAAAATTTGTTCGGAGTAAATATTAAAAGGAGATGGGAGAGAACACATGCCTGTCGCACACCTTTTCTGATATCAATGCTCTCTGTGGACGAATTGCCAACTTTTACCGTCGAATTCATCACTCACCTTAATTTTATTCACTGCCACCCTAAATAGGGTGGCAGTGGCAATATCAATATCATACCAATCTCGCAAGCTGTTCAACTGTAAAGTCCCTCTTCGTCCTGGACTGCATTTGCCTGCTTTTATCGCTTGCATAATGTTTTGTAGCAACCTATATTTTGGACCTCTCATTACATGTCCTATCTACTCCAGGTTTCTCTTATTGATGTTTTTTATAATTTCAGTAGTCTTGCTGGGACGTCCTAGTATTGTGGAGTTTCGCCCAAGATTCTCCAACCAACAAACTTTTAAAATTCTTCTATAGCACCACATTTCGAAAGCCTCAAGGCGATTTAGATGAATTTTATTCAGTCCAAGACTCGACACCATATAGTAAAACCCAGAACACCTAGAAGCGACGTAGGCGGATTCGCAATGCCAATTTTAGCTGCATCTTTCTAAAAGCGTTTCTGGCCTGCTCAATTCTAGATCTAATTTCACAATGACTCTCTGTGTTACAATTTAACTGATAGTCAAGGTAAACAATTTGGTTAACATGCTCAAGTTTGGTACTATTTACATAATTATATAGACGGTTTTTTATTCTGTTCTTATTATGAGTATTGTATTTTGACCGACCCTCGTATAACAGGTCCCATCTCCACACAGACTGAACAATATCGATGTTTCGCGATAAGACGCGATGCAGCGGCGAGAAGGACATGCAACTAACCACTAACCGAATGTCGTGATCATAACTAGAGATGGACAGAACGTTCCAGAAATAACGGCTAGAGTATATAACGACACAAATTTTGTAAATACGGTTAGTCTAAGCTAGAGTTTGAAAAGTAAACTTGTATAAATAAATTAATAAAGCCGTATATAAATACGAATCGCTAGTTTTATTGTTACGGTATTTTGGTTTTCCGTATGTCCATATCCAGGTCTGGATACAGCTCTCAACGACACTATCAAGTAATATTTGCAGTTCTTCTTGAGTACAAGCTAAGAGTACTGTGTTATCAACATATCGCAAATTATTTATGGGTTCACCGTTCACAATTATTCATTCTTGTATTACAAAAAGTGCATTTCTGAAAATTCTTTCGGAGTAAAGTTGAAAAGCAGGGGCGACAAGAGGCATCCCTGCCGTACCCACTTTTTTATTAAGGGCCTGTAATTCCAAACCGTCTACTAAAGCTGATGTTGCTTGATATATTTGTAGCTATATTGATTGTTCTTACGAAGGATTGCTATATTATTGAAGGATTACTTTTTTCTTTTCGTAATGTGTAGAGGGAAAATTATTTCAAAAATTGCAACTTACATAACCATTTGGGTTACCTTTTATAAATTCAGCCAGCTCATTTGGTTTTATTGGATTCACTAGCCATTAATAATGTAATTAGAACTTCAATTTTAACTAATTTTTAGCAAATTAACTACAGCAAGTGCATCAAATAGTAATATTTAAAAATAGTGAAATGGCGCCATCGGGTCGTGTATAACTACATGGAAACGGTATTTTTAAACTTAATAACTTTTTAAGTGCAGACATTAGACAATCATGACCATTTACACATATAACCAATATAACCAATTTTAATTTTATCTAACAATAATCGAATCCATCAATTTTAATTTTGTGACATACCAAATCGTTTTTGCGTTAATTCAAGATTTTATGTCTCTATTAGTGTAAGAACCGAAAAAGAATTCCGGGAGAGGCAGGAATACAAAAAATAGTAATTTATTTTATAAAAATATTTTTTATATAAATCGGTGGGGGGTTTCGATGTTTTTGTGACGATGATGACTTATTCATGGTTCTGTTTCCGAGGTTCCGTGATTCGAGGTTTTTAGAGATATATCTAATTAACTGTATCACACCAGGTCTTTGTTGATGTTAGTTTCTATTGTAGAAGCAGCATTAATGATATTTCTTTATCTCTTGTTCTGAAAACTTTTGATTATCTGACATAAATGTAATTAGAATTTAATAAATCAACTTTTTTACTGAAAAAAATGCATCATTTTAAATAAAAATTTTGAGATCCCCTTGGTTTGAGGTTTTGATGTTTTCTGCAATCACAAAATTTTACATCACGATTAAAAAAAATTCGAATTCTAATTTTTTCATTTTTCCTTTGCTGTTTCTGAGAAAATTCGCCATAGTAATGTATATTTTTTACATCATCAAAAAGTTACACCACCAACAAACAAAAGCATACCAACTTATAACCCTGCGTGGTTAATGTGGATTGTATTTTCCTAAATAAAAAAAAAAAGAAAAACGATATTTGGTGTTAGAATTTTTGAAGAAAAATTAGGGTGCTTTTTCGATTTTAAACAGAAAATAAACGAATAAAGTAGCGATTTTCAAATAAAAAAATTAGAGTGTATTTATTTCAGACTTAAATAAAAAGGTAAATTTTCATTAAATTTTTCGAAAAAAAATTTTTGTAAAAAATAAAATAAAAATTAAAAACCAAAAACTCGGTTATTTGAATTTTTCGCATAAACGTTGGGGTTATGTAAATACAAAAGTAGTATTTCTTTTTATAACTACAACTTTGTTATTTTTGAACTTTTTTCCGTAGGAATTGTAGTTTTTGCCAGAAATTGTAATCAACTGTAAAAACTCACCCCCTTCCATTTCCCGACATCAGATCGACTGTAAATATTGTTTTTTTTTTCAATTTTTTTTATATTTTTGTCCTTTCAATACTTTTAAAATTATGAGCCCTGGACTATTTTAAATTATATTTCTTTTGTGCACTTTAATTCTATTTTTTAATATAATATATTACCACTATTATTGAATACAGATAAAAAAGATAATAAAACCCTTTTCAATTGGAGATCGATTAAGTATTATCCCACCTACTGATAATATGATCTGATATTATGATCCGAGATATATCATATTAATTGTTTTATAACTTTAATACATATTTAGATAATAATTTTTCTATGAAATTCTTAAACACAACCCTGTTTTGGTGTGATTATATTAAATGTGTTAAAGTTACTTTAAGATTTTTTTTATTTATAAACAATCAAAAATACTCCGTCTTCGGGTGATGGTTTTATGAAGAAAAAATTTATAAAATCTACTCTACCTATGTAAAAAATGGTTTAGAAAACCACTCCAAAACCGTAGAATACTGTCCCTAAATTAGATCGAATTCTAAATTTGAGGGAATACTTTTGCTGTATGTGCTACAAATAAGCTGTTTATAACTTCTTTTTTTTCTTTGTTTCTCTTAAAGGTACTAGTACACTGTTTAGAAGACCAAAAATAAGCATTTTTTCAAGATTTTTTTTTTCAGAACCTTTATTAAAAATGAACATAAAACTTTTTACATATTATTGTGTTTCAATTTATCAATCAAAGATAGAATAAAAATTTTTATTTTTTTTTAATATAACGCGGGCACATAAATTTGATACACCCTGTATATTGATTTGTAAATATTTATTAGAAGTTAGCTTTCACGCAAGGTGGTTTCTCCTTAATGAATTTTTCCATGAAGAATATTAAAAACATTTGTAAATAAAAGTGAAGTGAAAGTTATTTAGGATTATTATTTTAAACCGGTTGTTTATTACGGGAAAGGTAGAAGCCATAGGTAATTAGTTCTTAGAAAATTAAGGTAAAGAAAGTTTGGAATTTTAATCTCTTTTTGTTTAACCCCGAGTAAAATTTGTAGAATTTCCCGAAAGTAATTATTATGATGGTAGGAATATTTTTGAAAGTATGAGCGGGTGTTTCGAATGAAAAAAAGAATGGGTAAGAAGAAATGTCTCTGATTGGTTTGGCAATTTGGAATGGGAAGGAGAGAAGGTTGAATTTTCAGATAGTTTTGGAAAGAGGGATTATTGTGTTACCGGCATTCGAGAAGAGCAGTCAAAAGTTTTCGTGAGTAGTTCAGAAGCAAGTACTAGTTGTTGTTTTGATAGTGAGAGTAGCTGAAAAGTGGAACGAGAGACAAATCAAATCGAGAAGAAATACCTCTTTGATTCTGTAAAGTCCAAGAGAGTAAGTTACAAGAATTATCGTTATTAAAATTATTTGTGACACCAAGTAAAAAAGATACTTGGGTCTCAGGAGATTATTGTTGAGAGAAAGAGAGGAGAGAGTTTTGGAGTTTATTGAACGAGTACTGGTAAAAAAGAGGCCTGGCTTGTGTTTTGGAGAAATAGTTGCTGGTATCCTGCTGGATTGTTTGCTGAGAACGGAGAGGGCTTTGATTGGTAGCCTAACATAATCAACAAGGAGGAGCTGTTTGGGTCAAGAGGAGACATCATTGTGTGTGAATCAAAAAGGTCAGTTAATAACCTATGTGATAGATTTTCTTTATAATCAGAAGTTAAATTTTTTTTACGTAAAAGCATTTAAGATTCAAACTTATTACAATTACTTAAAAGCAATATGCATTTAAGATTCCAACATTTCAAAAATTTAATAGGAAGTATAAGTAATTTGCGAATACCAAATTTGTTTGTTTAGCTTGTTTTTTATTAAGGGTATCAAGAACAAAGTTATAAATATTTGTTTGAAATAGATTAATTTATATGGTAAAAGTTTCTTTTGGACAGTTATGCCCACAGGATTTAATTGATAAATTTATAGAGCATTTCTTTTGATAATAAAGGTATTTGTATGTGTTTATTTATGATTTTTCTATTTATTTCCTTTTCCTATTTTATCCCGATAAGGATCAACTAAGAGATACTGAAGCCACGAGAAAGGATAAGTATAACCTAAGAGAATTTAATTAAATTTTTTTTTTGACAAAAGGCACCCTGAGATTTTTTCTTAATATTTTTATGTATGATGTGCGTTAATTAAATAATTGATCAAATAAATAATAATTAATGTAAAAGTAATAGAAAGCAGATCATAACAATATTAATATCTAACTCTTAGAGAATACAAAAATATATCTTTTTTCATTTATGCACGTACACTAATATTGTAGAGGGCGCCGAAGTCGAGGCCTCGAAAAAAAGTAGTTCCGATGACGGACAGGTAATCTCAGGATTGGGATATCTGAAACAAAAAATCGAACGGCATTTGAAAACGAAAGGCTTCTTACGTGACAATTTACCACCGTCATTGAAAAATTCCTCAAAAAAAAAAGATTTTACGGAAATTTGAAAAATTTTTGTGAAAAAATCGCCCCTTTTTCTTCAGTTTTTTATGGTTAAAAAATATTTATTTTTTGGTTAAATTGTGGTAAATTGTCACGTAAGAAACCTTCCTTTTGCAAATGCAGTACGATTTTTTCGTTTAAGATATCCTAATCCTGAGAATAACTGTCCGCCATCATTTTTCGAGGCCTCGACTTTTGCGCCCTCTACAATATTAGTGTACGTGCATAAATGAAAAAAGATATATTTTTGGTACTCTCTAAGAGTTAGATATTAATATGTAAAAAGTTTTATGTTCATTTTTAATAAAGGTTCTGAAAAAAAATCTTGAAAAAATGCTTATTTTTGGTCTTCTAAACAGTGTACTAGTACTTTTATGGGCTAAGCGAGTTAAATCTTAGATATTTAACAACACTCAAATCAGTGGAGATATTCTTTCTGTTTTATTTTGTGCCATTCTATCAATATGTTTATTCTATTCTCTTGTGTTACTCTCCTGTCCTCTAATGTTTTTGCTTTTTCCCGGTTCGCTTGGAGACCCTGTAACAAAATCCACTACCCTCTAATACAGGGGTGGGCAAAAGCCAGCCGGCCCTTTTGCTTACTTTATCCGGCCCGTTGAGGAATCCCGCAAGCAATTTTTTTTAAGAGCATAGGCGCAATGCTTTTTAAATGCATTCATTTTTTTCGAATCATGAGAAAACTAATAAGTATTTTTGAAAAATTTAAACGCTGAATAAAATATTAAATTATTGCTGAGGGCCCAAAGTCCCTGAAAACTTCTATGTTTATTTTAATAAGTCACAGGGGTAGAAAAAAAGAGAAAATTTAATGTGTTTTTTAATTTCAAATATCTCATTCAAAAGAAACTGTTTGTTTATTCTAAGGGATTTTCGGCTCTCGGTAATAATGTAATCTTTCATTCTGCGTTTTAAATTTTTCAAAAATATTTTTTAGTTTTCTCAGGATTCGGAAAAAAGGAATGCATTTAAAAAGCGTTGGTCCGAAATTTTGCTCCTACGCTCTTCATATTTTTTATGCGATTTTGTTGAAATCAACAGTATTAGTGTTCATAGTGTTCAATGAAATGAATCTCTACATTTGGCTTTTCTTAAAAGCATCTATGTTTAACCCAGTCCAGGCGCGAATATTTTTCGGCCAGGGTATTTGTCGTCTACCAGGACCCTTTCCTTTCGATTTTACCCTTCATAATCAGCTGCTGCAACAACTTACAACAACGTACTTATCATTTCTAAGTATGTGCCCTTTCTCCTTGCTGTCTTTCTCCTTTTAATGATTTCTCACCATTTCGTTCATAATATCATCGGTCCATGGTATTTTCAAACTTCTCCTAAAAAGCCACATCTCAAAAGCTTCCAGCTTTTTCATTAAGTCAGCATTAGCAATCCAATAAACGAGAATAGAACATATCATTTTTATTATTATCCCGGTTTTTTTATAGGGTTCTCTGCCTTCCGGTTCCCAGTTTCCAGCTTCGTTCGTCCGTCGTTGCGTTCGCCAGGGTGAAGATTCCCTTTTAACATTACCTTCTGAATGCCACAGGGCTAGGATTGTTTCGGCCCTCCCCTCTTCTTTCGTCGTCCATTCTTTCTACATGACCATACAAGATCAGTTGTCTCCTTTTTGAATTTATTTTTTGATAACGTTTTACCATTCGATATCAGATATGCAGATTGATTCTTTGGTTACTCAGAAATTTCCTTATCTTTATAATGCTCTTGAATTTCTAAATTTCCTTTTTTTTATCTGGATCCTTGTTATAGCTTACTATAATGGACCACATTAAAAATTTCGTAATTTTACTGTGAACAAATGGTTCTCATGTACACCCACACCCAACTAAGACAATTTATTATTAGTATTATCTATATTATTAACAGTCAAATGTCTTTATCCAAATTCTTTAAAGTGATACTTATAATGTTGTTGTCAAATTTCTTGGGCAGAGAAAAACATCCACCAAAAACATTAGCGTGTGCGCAGCGTACATACTGGGTATGGTATAGGGGTATAGGTCTCCGGTCCGGGAGACATTTTGAAAATTTCATTTTGGCCCGCGCTTAAAAGTATTTGCCCACCCCTGCTCTAATAGATTAGAAAAGTTAGATGACGTGGAGGACGACCTGAAAACTATGAATATAGGACATTGAAGTAGAAGGGCACAAAAGAGGTCTGATTGGAAGGGCATAGACAGACAGGCATTGACCCATCCTGGGTTTTGATGCCAAAAGAAGAAGTAGAAGATGAAGAAGAAGAAGAGCAAAAATAATTATAAAAAAAATTACAATATGTTTGGGACATAAACAGGTAAATTTTCATCAAATTTCGTGAAAAAAAAACCAAGAACTCGGTTATTTGAATTTTTCGCATAAATTTTGAGATTATACATATAAAAAAGTGTAAGTATTAAAGTTGTAGAGCTTCTTATTATCCACAACTTTTCGCTGTAACTATTTTCTGCTCAGAATGCCCGTAAATAATTATTCTTCCTTTAATTTTTTTTGTTATATTTTCTTCGTGTTTTAATGAGCACCCTACAAAAAAAACTTCATCAGCGCTACTGTTCGACCGTACAGTTAGTTTCATAGAAATTTTGATGTTTAAACTTTAAATTCCACCTTGTTAGACAGAAAGGAGTACTTTTCGTGACAATTAGAGTTATTTCGTTTCGAATCGAGTACTAATTCGGGCCGGAGTACTAACACTATTAAAAAATAATTTAAACAACTGACTGTCTCGAATAATTGACTTAATATTTACAAAACATTTGTTTATATATGGGTTAAGAGGAAGTATGTCAGATTTAATTAATGAAACGTTATATCAGTGGATTAATGTATAATTATGAACGGATTTTTGCGACTTTATGATATTTCAACAATCGTTAGACTTAATAAAAGTACTGGAAGTATATGACTTCCGATTGGGACGAGAATAATGAGATGTTATTGCGTTGCAAGATGAACTGAGTAACATCATTTTGGTACATAAACATCGATAAAATAATTGTATTATGTTAATTGCGAGCAGAATTGAAGTGATTGTCAATTTTATTTCCAAAATAAACAAAAATAATACTTCTTCCATTTCTTTTCTTTTTCCTCAGTTTTTCCCTTTTCGGGGATCGCTGGTTTTTACCCTTCTTCCACTCATTCCTGTCCAGCGTGTCTTCTTCATTTAAATTATTTCTCAAATCGTCTGGCACACAGTCCTTCTCCTACTCATGCTTGTTTTTCCCCAAGCAATTCGATGTCCACAATCATCCCAGTTTCTCCCAACCACATATACTTCATTTTCGGCCTGCTTACCTTAAGTCCTCCTTTTTCAATAGCACTTCTCGAACCCACCAACTTCTCCTCCAACATTTCTTTGCTGTGCTCCATTAAGACGATATCATCAGCAAAGAGCATTACCAAAGTGGCCCCTCCCTTACCTTCCTTGTCAGTATCTATATCTATAAAAAGATTAAACAGTTAGGGACTCAGTGAAGAACCTTGATGTGTCAATGGAAAGCTTCTGGTCAATCGGACACAAGTCCTGGGTGTTTGAAATTACATAAATTGGTTTGGTCGTTTGAATAGTTCGAAATCATATCCCTTTTACCCATGTCGACACCCGGGTTCCTTTATATGACCTTATCGAAAACACTACATATCGCGGAAGCGGCGTTCGGGGTTCGGGGTATTACCGCTTGAAGACAGAAAGTCTTTCCCCCTGCGATAAGGAATGAGATGCATCGAGACCAGTAAAGTGTGTGCACCAGTGGCGACGCGTGACTTTTTCTGAAGTGTTACCAAAACCAGATGCAAAAAATCTTATTTAAAAAAATGAAGATATGGCTAAATGTATATATACACTCACCGGCACAAAATTCCGCCACCCAAACTTTTTGATTAAGTTTGACAATCTATAACTTTATTATTTGTACTTCGATTTTCAAGATTCTTGCACGAGTTTGTAGGTACATGTATTGATGTCAATTGCTATTATTCTGGTAACAACATTTTTTTTGCTTAGATGGCATTATACGGGAGTGAATGTAAGCGTTGTTTTTTCTCCTAACTTTAAAAAATTCTGTGGAAAGATTGGAGGGCTGATTTTGTTTCATACCCTTTTTGTATTATCCTGGAGGTATCACTAAGGTCTTGTTTTTTGAATTATCTGAATATCTCTTTTCTTGTAAGAGCTGTAATTGAAAACACTGCTTTGAAGGTTTATTTAATTAAAAATATGAACGCGCTAAAATTAACAAAACAAAACAAATTTAATAAGAAAACAAAACAATTCAATAGCGGTTATGTCCACCTCTTGCAGCAACGACTGCTCGCAATCTGTTTAGCATCTAATAAAGATGTGTTTTCTTTGCCTAGGGAATAGCCCGATATTCCTCTACTAGGGCCATAAAGGTACCAATTTTTCTGGAGGCCTAGGATGACGGCAAATAGCTTTTTTTATTCATCCCACAAATGCTCAATATGATTGAGATCTGGGCTGCATGCGGGCCATTCTAATCTTATCGATCCAACCTCAATAATTGTGTGAGTCAATCAGTGTTTTTATTTGCAAAAAATGGTACAGCTCTTACAAGAAAAAAGATATTCGGATAACTCAAAAAACAAAATATTGGTGATGCCTCCGGGGAAATATGACAGGACTATGAAACAAAATGAGCTATTCCATTTTTCCGCTGATTTTTTTAAAGTTAGGAGAAAATACAACGCTTCCTTTCACTCCTGTACAATAACATGCAAGCAAAAATTTTTGTTACCGGAATTATACCAAACAATATGAATACATGTACCTACAAACTGGTGCAAGAATCTTGAAAATCGGAGCACAAAAGTAATAAAGTTATAAATTGTCAAACTTAATCAAAAATTTTGGGTGGCGGAATTTTGTGCCGGTGAGTGTAGTTTCAATAATATCATTTTGTATATGACTTGAAACTCTCGAAAAAACAGATGTTTCTAGATGTTGACAAAATTTTTGATCTTTTTTGGCAATTAATGATAACAATTCCCCGTAATTGCCTCGATTGTCAGAGTCGTCGCACTCAAAATGATCACGAAACGCCAGTTCCTGTTTGGCCCAAAAACATACAGTATCTCTTATAAGTGTGCTAAGGATATACCATATATACCTATCTATTTTTGAACAAACTCATTATGTTTAGCAATATTTGCTTTAAAAGCTTGGTTAAGAGAATTTTTGATTTTTGTTTTGCCAAACTGAATCAAATTGGGTATACATCTTATATGTAGGTAACGGAGAAATTTTATGTCTCCTTTTTAAAAATCTAACACCATTTAAATCGTGAACTTGGTCCACCCATTTTTCTGTAGAAACCAGAAGACATGGCCAACAATACAGTATATTTTTCTTGCAACGATAATATAACCAAGGATTTTCACTGTACCAACTAAATTTAAAATATCGACCTATTTTTGTTGATTCCTTTTTTAAATTGTTTAAAATAGGTCTTTCATTTTTAATAATCTCATATTTTTCTTCAAAATTATACAAGGAGAATTACTTTTCAAGTAGTTGATCGATTAAGAAGCGACACTCATCTATGGTTAACTGCACGCACACTTTTTATAGGTACTGTCACCAATTTTAAATTTGGTAACAGCCCTACTGATACACAGCGCGCTTATGCCGTCGCTTCTTCAAAATTTTCAGTCACTAGCCGGTCCCGAGCGCCAGCGTGCGTATATACCATTGTCACCAGAAATGAGTCTGGTAACAGAGTATAATAAAGTGCAACGGAGTCACATAAACTCGCCAATATTTTCGTGTCTACGAGTAGTTGGCTATTTAGTGAGTTATTTACTGAGTTAGGTACTATTACCACATAATATAATAATATATTTCTATTGGTAAAAATATTGGTAAATAGAATTATTCATCGTCATAAAATATTTATTTGCAAGATTTTTAACTGTTACCAATGGTAATAGTGGTTACATGGACGCTTCGCCAGTAGTGTGCACACATCGACATCGCTCGTTCGTTCCCTAATGTTTCGAATGCGACAAGTTATCGGTAAGTGGTTTTAATTACCTATATTATTTATCCTTTATTTCCATTGTTTCGTTTTTGAATTATTTAGCAAGAAACCAATTTGAATTTGTGTATTATTGTATTGCGCTTATGGAGAAATTCCACTTTATCTCAATATTTAGAAGCTATCAGAAGGGATAAAAGCTCATTAGCAGGTGTTTTAATTAGTGTTTATTGCTTGTTTTTGATTTTATTACTTGATTCGTTCAATACCTGCTAGTAATCAAACACTGGGTGTACGTTCTTTCGTGCATAATGTCCTTCACCAGCCTTACGTACTTTTCAGAAAGACATTTCTCTCCCATACATCTCCTTAGATTTTGTCTAGAAACTATGTCATACGCCTTCCAAGTCCTATATTTTTATACCAAGTGTAATTATCTTTTCTTCTCGCCATATTCTCTATCAATTGTCTCAAAGCAAACAACGGATTCTTGGTTGTTCTTCCAGACATGAAGCCAAACTGTTCTTCTATCAATGTCTCTATACTTAACCTTCTCTCTACAGTTCCCTCCCAAATTTTCATTGTGTGCAAAATTAACTTTATCGCTGTATAGTTCTTTCAAGTCTTAATGTCGCCTTTATGTTTATACATACAGTCATACCATCATGTTTTCTTGCCATACTATGGGCATCCTTTCTTCCTCCAGCCTTCCCACCAGTCATTTACCGTATTTTTTCCTTACAATCTTCCAGCATTCTACTTTTGATAAAATAAAGATAATATAGTCCAATTAATGAAGCTTAAAATAGGACAAAACCTCGCAATTTTTAGAGAATGGATCGATTTGCATGAAAATTTGGAATTAAGTTCACCTTACCCTCTACTTCAAAATCTATATTGTGCTGACAAGCGCTTTTTATTTTTTAAGGGTGAAAACTACCCCTTATTGCTAAAACCTATAAAAAAGCTTAAAAAGGGTGAAATTTGTGAATTGCATTACAAAATGATTGGCTAATACTCTAGCTATATTTATTAACTATTTCGACCCTTTAAAAATTCATTTTAAGGGTGCAAACTAACCCTAACTGCTCAAATTTGCTCAAAAATGCTTAAGGATGATAAAATTTGATTCGGATGATTTATGTAATAATGGTTTGATATTCTTAATATAATTTCTGAGTATTTCAACCCTTAAAATTTTATTTTTGAAGGGTGAAAACTAACCCTTATTACTAAAACCTATAAAAAGCTGAAAAAGAAATTTGTTCAGATGCATTACATTATAATGATTGTCTAGTACTCTAACTATATTTATTGACTATTTAAACCCTTTAAAAGTTCATTTTTAAGGGTGCAAAGTACCCCTTATTGCTCAAATTTGCATAAAAAATGGACTTCTCCATTTTTTTTAAATATATTGGTTTTCTTTGTTTTTTATCTTAGAAAGTTTGGTAACAAAAAAATTTTGTAACCCTTTTAAAACCCTTAGTCGCAAAAGGAGGCGACTTTGAAAGGGTTGGTAAACGTGGTTTTTGCATGTTAGTACACGTTTTATTTGTCAATAGCTAACTCAATTTTTGACGTAGAAAAAATTTTTGCAAAAGAAATTCTTGGGAATGAAATACCCTACAGAGTCATATGTAAACATTTTTTCGTATCTCTGATGCTAATCTTTCTATTCTGAAGAAAATGGCATTTTTTACCAAACTACAAAAATTCGTTATTCGCTTTTAACTTCAGTTTTTTAAACAGTAATCATTATAAACCAGTCAGACTTCTAGAATCTATTAATAATACATAAATAAAGAAGTCTGGATAAGGCCAATTACTAAAAACCCCACTAACTTACATTATTATGCTTCCAATTGGATTTCTCCATTTTTTTTTCAAAAAATTATATTGGTTTTTTAACCGTAACTCTTTTATTTTTTATCTTAGAAAGTTTGCTGAAAAAGTTTTTTTGTAGGTTTTTATAAGGTCTATAAGGCTGTTAATATTAAATCCTTTTAAAATGCCCAGTTGCAAAAAGAGGTGACTTTGAAATGGTTGGTAAAGGTGGTTTTTGCATGTTAGAACAAGTTTTAATTGTCAGTAAGCTACAATTTGATATCTAAATATTTTTTCGTATCTCTTATGCTAATCTTTCTATTCTGAAGAAAAGGGCGTTTTTTACCAAACTACAAAAATTCGTTATTCGCTTTTAACTCCATTTTTTTAAAAACTAATCATTCTAGGCGAGTCAAACTTCTTAAGCCTATTAACAATACATAAATAGAAAAGGCTTAACAAGGTCACTGACTAATTTTAATTAGGGTGGTAATTAGGGGTTTTTTCTGGTTACTTTCTCGCTGAAAAAAATAGGGACTGACATTCTTTTCATCATGTCACTGAATTTTTGAGTTACAGACTTTCTTTTTATTTTTTAGTATAGACATTTTTAAATTATTTAAATTAGTTTTAATAAGTTATCCTCTAAAAATGCATAGTTTTGCCGTCTTTTAACTTTGAAACTTCAAAATTTGGCATTTGATGAAGAACAGCTAACCTATAATAAAGTATATTATCTCGGTTACTATTAGCCTTAAAGAAAATTAAAATAAGCCATTTGGTTTATTTTTTCAAAAGGTACATTTTTGGTAAGTAAAGTTATTTTAACAAAATGAAAACTTTTTGAGTGATTAGCAGAAAACTGATTAAAAACATTGATTTTTTTAATATAAAACTAACACTTTCGATAGCGAATAAATCGAAAACTGTTAATTTTATCAAAAAAATGTATAGAACAGTTTTTGCTTAGAATGAATATTTTTACCAACTTTTGTGGTCAAAATATAATAAAAAATTTCCACCCCCGAGATGGGGCGGCAACCACCTCCATGGTAAAAGCGCCTTTCGGCACCATATAGATTTTAATCCTTAGATTATCCACTACGTACTCTAAAATGTTCACTAGTAATACCACTAGAGGTCAAATTATTTCCGGAAATTTTTTTGAGATCATGAATATTTTGAAAATTTCCGAATGCATGAACAGATTAATAGCGCGCCATAGCTTTGTCAGCAATTATTTAGGCTTTCAAATTCGTAATTTCTACTCATTGTAGTTGCATGGGAATACCATTTCAAGATAGAAAATAGTATATTCTTCAATTTTACATAAGTTTTGAGTAACTACAAGTGATATAGTCCTGTCGCCAGGGGGGGTACAACGGCCTCGTTAATTCAGATGGACTTACTCAAGTTTTTTTTATGTATTTTGACCCGTAGAACACGAATTTTTTGGGTAACAGTTGATCCGGATGTCGATAAGATTGTTATAGACCAAGAACTTGAGGAATCAAATAACAGCGATTTTTGGCAAAACAAAACAATATTTTGTATTTTTTGGGCCATTTTAAGTAAAAAATATTTCTACAAGTTTTTTCGTAGGATGCACAGTTTTCGAGATAAACGCGGTTGAACTTTAAAAAAATCGAAAAATTGCAATTTTTGAACCCGAATAACTTTTGATTAAAAAATAAAATAGCAAGTCTGCTTACCGCATTTGAAAGTTTAAGTCAAATTATATCGGTTTTGATTATTTGCATTGGTAAAAATTTATTTTTTTATTGTTTAACAAAGCTATAAACACGTAGGGTTTCCCGTGCTTTTACATGCGTTTTAACGCATGTAACGTAGAAATAGTCTTGATTGCACTAGTACCTATTCTACCTACTCGTTCGATTTTAAATGAGAAATCATAGAAACATCACTCACGCACTAGTTGTTTGTAGCTTTGTTTAACAATAACACAATAAATTTTTAGCAATGCAAATAATCAAAACCGACATAATTTGACTTGAACTTTCAAAGGCGCTAAGCAGAATTGCTATTTTATTTTTTAATCAAAAGTTATTCGGGTTTAAAAATTGCAGTTTTTCGATTTTTTGAAAGTTCAACCGCGTTTATCTCGAAAACTGTGCATCCTACTAAAAAACTTGTAGAAATATTTTTTGCTTAAAATGACCCAAAAAATACAAAATATTGTTTTGTTTTGCCAAAAATCGCTGTTATTTGATTCCTCAAGTTCTTGGTCTATAACAATCTTATCGACATCCGGATCAACTGTTACCCAAAAAATTCGTGTTCTACGGGTCAAAATACATAAAAAAAACTTGGGTAAGTCCATCTGAATTAAGGAGGCCGTTGTACCCCCCCTGGCGACAGGACTAATAGAAAATGAATCAAAACTAAATTATGTAAACAAATAAAAACCAGTCTGTCAAAAATGTTCTGTTATTGTAAACGTCAAAAAATTTCCACTATAATTCGCTGTTGGGTACCCCACGAGCAAAAAATTTCCGATAAAATACCTCCGTTGCCATGGTGATCTGTCAAAATAACGTATTTTAATTGGTTCAAAATTACAGGTGTGGAATTTTCACTAGTAATACCACTAGAGGTCAAATTATTTCCGGAAATTTTCTAAAAATATTCATGATCAAAAAAAAATTTCCGGATATTAATTTGACTTCGCGTGGTATTCGGTAAGAAAATTCCACACCAAATTTGCATTTGAAAATCGAAAGCTGCATGAACAGATTAATAGCGCGCCATAGCTTTGTCAGCAATTATTTAGGCTTTCAAATTCGTAATTTCTACTCATTGTAGTTGCATGGGAATACCATTTCAAGATAGAAAATAGTATATTCTTCAATTTTACATAAGTTTTGAGTAACTACAAGTGATAGAAAATTATTTTTTGGCGTTTTTAAAACTAAACTACGCAAAATTGAAAGTACTGAATGGGAAAAAGGTAAATAAATTAGTGTCTAAATATTATATATATTTTATTAGACATAGAAACTTAATTGAAAACATTCAAAGTCCTGCATTTTCGCCATTAAGAAGAGAGGAGGTGTCCGAAGAATATAGAAAACATCTTAGCTTTGTAACTAAAATGAATCAAAACTAAATTATGTAAACAAATAAAAACCAGTCTGTCAAAAAAGTTCTGTTATTGTAAACGTCAAAAAATTTCCACTATAATTCGCTGTTGGGTACCCCACGAGCAAAAAATTTCCGATAAAATACTTCCGTTGCCATGGTGATCTGTCAAAATAACGTATTTTGATTGGTTCAAAATTACAGGTGTGGAATTTTCAAGCAAATCGATCCATTCTGTAAAAATTGCGAGGTGAAAGCTTCGGTTTGCTGGACTAATAGATAAAATTAATACAATAGATTCAAAATTCCTAGACTTTGCTTTAAAACTGATGGAGAAAGCTGTGTATACTAAAATAGGTGGGTGCCATCGAAGAAAAAATCAGTTCTTACAATAAGGTCTTCTTTTTTTTGTAGATGGTTAGTCATTAACAATACCTTCTTCACAAATATCCGAGGCATCAACGCTGCGTTGGGCACTTGGAAAACATTGTACAGCTTATTTCCAGTTTTCTGCATCCACAATTTTTTTGACAACCTTTATTGCATCCACAAAATTTTTCTCAAGCAAAGTCTGCAAAGGGAGAACGACGCACCCCTACGAAAGCAGCATCACCGCAAAAAGGTAAAGTAAAGTCACCCCAACGTTATGTCTGCAATTTGGGATTGGTCGGAGGTAGCTTGAGGTTCAGGAAGTCTCGTCTCCACAAGGCGTGAATTAGGTCTTTGATCTTCGGATAGGAGAACACCTGATTCCAGGAATATCATATCCCCTGGAGCTGGGATTTACTTTGTTGTATGTGTGTTCAGAAATTATTAAAAAAATCTCCGAGAATCGTTTCTGGATAGAACTAATAGGGGTTTGGACGTCTTTGTTCGACAGTCCCAATGAAATACTTTAATACTGACGGTGTAAAAGATGCAGGCAAAAAATATAAATTAAAATAATATGTACTATTAGTAAGTATTATCCGGTTAATTATAATATAACAGCTATTAACGTAGTACAGTTGTATTATAAGATGATAATCATTCATTTGTCACAAGTATCATTTAATATCTTAACATACCTTAGTTATTTATCATCACCAGTAGCGGTTCTTTGTATGTGCAAGTATTTTGTTTTTATTTTTCTTGGTAATAGATGTACCTACATAAATATTGTTACGACAGTTATGTAAGATTTATTCCGTATAGAAAAAGTTCATTGACGAAATATAAAAAGTATTCAAAGTCTAGATGTCAATATAAGATCAGAAGCCGATCCTAGGCAAGGAAAGAAAACCAAAGAATGAGGTGAGAAAGTTGGATATATCTAAAACCAGAAGTCAATCACAAAGTCCGACTAGAAAAAATAATAGTAGATATTAATAGTCTCTAAAAAATCGGTTTTCCATAACATCACAGAAATGGTACACTGGAATCTGAAGTTGCCCATTTAAAGAAGCGACCATGGATTAGTAAAAAAAACGGTAAAAATGAAATAGAAACGTTAAGAGAAGAGGTATTTACTTGCAACAAGTAGTCCAAGTAATGAAGCTTAAAATAGGACAAAACCTCGCAATTTTTACAGAATGGGTCGATTTGCTTGAAAATTTGAGAATAAGTAGTGGATAGTCCAAGGATCAAAATCTATATGAGGCCGAAAGGCGCTTTTACCATGGGGTGGTTGCCACCCCATGTCGGGGGTGGAAACTTTTATTTTAATTTGACCGCAAAAGTTGATAAAAACATTAATTCTAAGCAAAAAACGTTCTATACATTTTTTTAATAAAATTAATAGTTTTCGTCCGTATCGAAAGTCTTAGTTTTAGACCGAAAAAATCAATGTTTTTAATCACTTTTCTGCTAATAAATCAAAAAGTTTTCGTTTTATCAAAGGAACATTGCTTAACAAAAATATTCCTTTTAAAAAAATAAACAAAACCGTTTTTTGTTGTTTTCTTTAAGACCAGTAGTAATCGAGCTATACTTTATTATACGTTAGCTCTTCTTCGTCAAATGCTAAATATTGTAGTTCCAAAGACAAAAGACTGGAAAACTATGCATTTTTCGAGGATAACTTGTTCAAACTAATTTAAAGTATTTAAAAATATCAATCTCCTGAAATAAAAAAGTAGTCTCTAGCTCAAAAGTTTAGTGACTTATAATAAAAAGAATGTCGGTCCCTATTTTTTTTTCAGCGAAAAAGTAATCGGAAACTTCCCCCTAATCACCACTATAATTAAAAATAGTCATTGACCTTATTTAGTCTTCTTTATTTATGTATTATTAATAGGTTCTAGAGGCTTGACCGGCTTATAATGATTAGTTTTTAAAAAAATGGAGTTGAAAGCGAATAACGAATTTTTGTAGTTTGGTAAAAAATGCCCTTTTCTTCAGAATAGAAAGATTAGCATCAGAGATACGAAAAAATATTTAAATATAAAATTGAAGGTTAATTCTCAAGAACACGGTTTGAAAAAAATTTTTATTACGGTAAAAACTGAGTGAGCTATTGACAATTAAAACTTGTAATAACATGCAAAAACCACCTTTACCAACCCTTTCACAGTCACCTCTTTTTGCGACTGAGGATTTTAAAAGGATTTAATATTAATATCGTTATAGATCTTGTAAAAACCTACAAAATTCTTTTTTATCAAACTTTCTAGGATAAAAAATAAAAAAGTTACGGTTAAAAAATCAATATGTTTTTTTGAAAATAAAAAAAAGAAAAAATCCAATTGGAAGCATAATAATGTAAGTGAGCGGTTTTTTTAGTCATTGGCCTTATTTATTCTTCTTTATTTATGCAGTATTAATAGATTTCAGAAGTTTGTCTGGCTTAGACTGATTAGTTTTTAAAAAACTGGAGTTAAAAGCGAATAACGAATTTTTGTAGTTTGATAAAGAATGCAATTCTCTTCAGAATTGAAAGATTAGCATCAGAGATACGAAAAAATGTTTAAATATGAAATTGTAGGTTATCTAATTCCCAAGAAATTGGTTTGAAAAAAATTTTTCTACGGCAAAAATTGAGTGAATCGTAAATGAGTATAATATCGAAAAACATTGATTTTTTCGAATAAAACTAACACCTTCGATAGCGAATAAATCGAAAACTATTAATTTTATCAAAAAATGTATAGAACATTTCTGGCTTAAAATGAATGTTTTTCAGTGGTGTCATGGTGTGGGAACGCGTGGGAACGCCGTTCCCGCACTGGTTAAGAAAAGAAAAAAAATAATAGAGAATTTAGGTTTTGTAAACAAAAATTAGCAGTGCGTTCCGGCACTGCGTTCCCGCACTGCTAATTTTGCCATGACACCACTGATGTTTTTATCAACTTTTTCGGTCAAAATATAATAAAAAATTTCCAGCCCCGAGATGGGGTGGCAACCACCCTCAATGTGAAAGCGCCTTTCGGCATCATATAGATTTTGATCCTTGGACTATCCACTACTTACTCTCAAATTTTCAAGCAAATCGATTCATTCTGTAAAAATTGCGAGATGAAAAGCTTCGGTTCCTGGACTAAGGATTGTGAGATAATTTGAAATAATGCAGAAACTACAGTCCGATCTTTAATAAAAATTCAAAAAATTGGTGAAGGAGAAGAATGTGCATGAACAATTACAATAATTACATCCAACAGATGATGCTTGCATCCAATATTCCTTAATGTTGCTATTAAACTTTTGAATGGGATATTTTCCGAAGAATTACAAGTTGGGCCAGATTTATTATTCGCTCCGAAATAAATAAATATGCTCCAATCACACTTGTCGATGTAAAATGTTCGTTTTCAATGCACCAATTAATTATAAGTGATCGAATCGAAGACACAGTTTTAAGACCAAATATATTGAAAAGCATTTTATTGTAGCTATTAATGATAAAATTTCAACTGGTTAGAATGTTTAATTACTAATTAACAATTGTTTATATAGTTGGAAGGATGAGTAGCCTTAAAACACCAAGATTTCTAGACGAATTGGTGAGTTTTATATCAGCCGCCCACTCTGGGTCAGACGCTATTCGTAGCCGTCCATTCTCTATCAGACGCTACTGTTTTGATTCTATATTAACCCTATAATCGAGGGTTGCCACTTCCGCCATCCGCACCGTACCGAAGCTCTGCTTCTCCGCCATCGCTGCCGTTGTGGACTTCATCCGTAACCCTGGACAAGGGACCCTAAACAGGTACTAGTTTCCCGGGTCAGGAAACCCCCGGAATCTGCGGAGGGCAGGGATTGATTCATTTTCCCTGATAGGATTACCTTCAAGAATTTAAAGAGTTCCTATCCACTACCCATACCCATACGAATGTGTCTAAAACGTAGAGTTTATGACAAATGTATTTAGATTTACTGGTGTTGCAGAACGTACAGCAATGTTCAAGTGGCAATGGGTCGGATATGTTGCCCGAGAAAATCCCGAAAAATGGACATAGAGATTAACAAACTGAAGACCAAAAGAGAACAGACGAGGAGTAGGCAGACCACAGAAGAGTTGGACAGATGATTTCAAACAAGTCGCGAGCAAGCAGTGGATGAGAATTGCCAAGAGCAGAAATGGAAGGAAGCAAATGGAAGAGGCCTATGTCCAGTAGTGGACGAATACAGGTTGAAGAAGAGGAAGAAGATTTATGTAGTTAATAATTTATTATGTTGCTAATGATATGTTGTCTAAATATATTTGTGTTAGATTAATATGAAGTTAATTCACTTTGTATAATAAAAAATAAGTTATTGGCCTCTATTGCTTAAATGTTGATTATATGTTAAAGAAATCTGCCTTTTGTAGTAAATATATATGCCTATATAGGTGCCTTTTCTTAAATTTATGTTGCTTATAAATTCCTACCCCAGTAATTTTGGGCCATCAACCCATGCCATAAGCTTTAATGAAGATATAGCCACTTTAATGCCGCGTCCGCATTGGTAAATTTTTCGTACGTACCAGCTGTTCGTCGCAAATATTTGCGTGCTCGAAGTGAATTGTGCTAGTGTGGACGTGTTCGTCGCATAAATCGGACGCAAGAATTTTCGACGCACACAACGCACAGGCTCCATCGGTTATCGTTTTCGAGCGAAGATCAAATGATTTGAGCACCGCGTCCTCACTGGTAAAAATTTGCGACGCAAATTCTTGCGACGAACCATTAGTTCAATAAGCACGAAAAATTCCGAACAGGGAGAAGTTGGTTTTTTGCGGTTTCCCAACTTCATTGCACAATTATACCTGTTCGTCCCAAGAAAATAGCCGCAACTATTTTCTCCACTCGAACGCACACTGTCCACGCCGCGCTCAAAGCCACCTCCTGACCGCCGACGAGGGACGCAGGTTCGGCTGTCGTTGTACAATGGTTTCTAGGGAGCTTGGTCTAGAGCAAAGCACGGACAGTACACGTAAATGTCTATGGAACCAACAACAATCCATCAAACTCTCTTCGCTGTTGACTTCTTAGCCTTCTGGACACCACCGTCCGGCATAACCCAGGATCCAAAAACACCAGGACACGGCGCTTGCCCCAGTGTGTTCTTCGGACTGTTTGCTTTTGCTGCCAACACTATACATTCACTACAAACCCTGAAGAGGACAAAATCCTAAACGGGGACAATCATTGATCGCATTTCCACATAGCATTATATCTATACACGCAAATCAAACAATGATAGTAGTAGCACGAAAAATTTACCAATGCGGACACGCCATTATGAATATATAATATCAAATATAACAAAATACATGGAATGTGTTGAAACTTTTTTTCATGGATTAGGAAATGAGAAAAGTCACCATATTAAAGCACGAAAAGTTTTGATATTTTTCGAAATTAAACCTTTAGTGTAAAGGATACCGTATTGTTGCGTGTTATTTGTAAACAGCATATAAACACAATTAATGAATATCGTTTATACAAGCAGTAAAGATTAATCTAAAAAAAAAGAAGAACACACTTCTGCATTTGAAGTGGGTATCCTTTTTGTACAGCGATCAAATATCTCCAGTAACCACTCTTTTCTACTCGTTCCAAGACCTGACTATTATTATGTTATTATGTATTTGGTCACGGAGACTACCATCTCCACATTTAAAAAGTTCTGCGGATCTGCCATCAACTACTGAGGTTTGGCAACAACACTTAAATATGATGTATATATACATTTTGCAAATAAAAAAATATATAAAACATGAACCTCATTCGTCATTTTGATGCTTTTGTTTTTCACTTACACATAACACATAATCGTTTTATAGCGAATAAATTATCGATAGTCCATTCATTTTAAAAGATTTCGAGGAACACCATCATGAGAACTAATGACAAAGCAGTAGTAGATCAAAGTGCATCCATAAAAAACAGGTCTAGGTGACATCAATATGCAACTTTGTCTCAGTTCTATACTTGTTTAACCTCTCTTTATTTCAAGACAAAAATATATGGAAATTATATTAGTAACAATCCTTTAAGAAAAAATTGCGCTTAGGTTATGCCACTAATTGGTGACATAACAATAATTGGTATCAGAGCATCCCTCTCTATTATTAGGCCAGGGTAATAAGACAAAAATATACCCTGTTCGTGACACTTTAACAGCCAGGCCACTAAAGCGTTTTTTCGATATAATACCTATAAGAACAAATTGTAACTATTTCCTGCGCAGGATCTGGCGGCCATTTTTATTTATAAACAATTTAGTGTCAAAAAACGGCCATTTTTCCTTTTTTTTCTAATTAATGTAAAACAGTAAGACATGGTTTTCTTAGTACAAACATCTTCGAGAGAATGGAAAAAGCTTTAAAATGGCGTATTGTAAAGTTTGATATACTCATTTATTGTTAATATAATTGCGAAAAAAGGTCGAAATTGCAAAAGAAAATAATTTCGCAATAACTATTGTAAAACTAAGTGTACAGCTTTGAAATTTTTGTCAAATGAGGTTTCTTTGGTGCTTAATACTTAATAAGTGATAAAGATTTCAAAGCGATTCATTCAATTGTTTAAATTTTATTCAAATTGTTTATCCCAGAGATAGACCAGGGCTGATCTGTGAAAAAACGTCTATTTTTGGATGTGAGAGATGGCATTCAGATCTTTGCAGATAAAGTAAGGTGACAACTTCAATAATAATAATTGACTTATGCTCCTTCTCAAATATGCCCGGAACATTAATAAATAAATTAAAATATTTGAAAATTTCGAAAAACATCGATTTTTTTCTACTTTCTTTGCTTATAACCTTAAAACGATTCGTTTTGGAACAAAGTCGTAGAAAAATAAAACAAAGATAATTGAATTTTGTATGATATACGACTGGTTAAAAATGTCTTAAAATATTACCCTGTCTGCAAAATAGCAATAAATACAAAATAAGAGGGCAAAATAAGCCTGTTGTTTTTCAATGTTTTTGAATCACTTTGGTGGCACTTAGAAACTTAGTAATTCGCTTAGAAAATTCTTATAGCATACTTAAACCGCCTACCAAATTTCATTAAAATCGACCTAGAGATTTTGCATAATAAATTTGCAATCTCAATTTTTTTAAAAAAGTTCAAATTTATTAAAAACTTTCTGAACAAAAAGTAGACCATTTAGAAGTTGGCTAATTTTTTTACATATAACGAGGCGCTCTACCTATCTAATACACTTTACAGAATTAATTTCGGATTATTTAAGCGGTCTCAGCAATGTTTTAAAATCATAAACAATTTTTTGGCTGATAAACAAATAGTTTTGTTTAACAATAAAAAAATTAATTTTTAGCAATGCAAATAATTAAAACGGTATAATTTGACTTAAGCTTTCAAATGCTGTAAGCAGAATTGTTATTTTATTTTTTAATCAAAATAAAATTAACATGAAGTAAAACTCCCTAGTGTAGTTGGTATATTTAATAAAAATTCTAAAAATTTTTAAAAATCCAAACGGATTACGTTCAAAACGTTTTCGGACTTATCAGTCCATCATCAGTGAACCTAAAAGTAAGTAATCTCACTTAGTAAAATTGAAAAGGGTGAAATTTTGAATGTTAAAAATTGAAAAGTGTGGTTACGATTACTTACTCTCTGTCCTTGCTAAATAGCCACAATGCCAAACACTGGTCAAGATGTATGTTCTAACTACATGGTGAAATCTGATCTACAATTTGGCTTACATTGGATGCCAACGGATTAGTACTAGGAACATGATGCTCTACTCCATTAATTAAGAGATTTTTTTTTTTTAAAACCTTTTTTTAGACCTAATAATAAAAAAATCTCTTAATTAATGGAGTAGAGCATCATGTTCCTAGTACTAATCCGTTGGCATCCAATGTAAGCCAAATTGTAGATCAGATTTCACCATGTAGTTAGAACATACATCTTGACCAGTGTTTGGCATTGTGGCTATTTAGCAAGGACAGAGAGTAAGTAATCGTAACCACACTTTTCAATTTTTAACATTCAAAATTTCACCCTTTTCAATTTTACTAAGTGAGATTACTTACTTTTAGGTTCACTGATGATGGACTGATAAGTCCGAAAACGTTTTGAACGTAATCCGTTTGGATTTTTAAAAATTTTTATAATTTTTATTAAATATACCAACTACACTAGGGAGTTTTACTTCATGTTAATTTTATTTAACTAGATGGTATACAGCCAACCTTCGGGTATTATCCCGTTTTATTTTTTAATCAAAAGTTATTCGGGTAATTTTTCGATTTTTTAAAAGTTCAACCGCGTTTATCTCGAAAACTATGCATCCTACGAAAAAACTTGTAAAAACATTTTTTGCTTAGAATTACCCAACAAATACAAAAAAATGTTTTATTTTGCGAAAAATTGCTGTTATGTAATTCCCCAAGTTCTATGTTTATAACAATCCTATCGACATCCGGATCAACTGTTACCCAAAAAATTTATATTCTACGGGCCAAAATACATATAAAAACTTGGGTATGACCATCTAAATAAAGGAGGCCGTTGTACCCCCTCCCTGGCGACAGCCCTAATTTGTTTATAAGCCAAAAAATTGTTTATAACTTTAAAACATTGCTGAGGTTGCTTAGATAATCCGATTTTAATTCTGTAAGGTGTATTAGATAGGTATTAATAGGGCGCTTGTTTATATGTAAAAAAATTAGCAAACTTTTAAATGGTCTACTTTTTGTTCAGAAAGTTTTTAAAAATGTTTGAACTTTTTTAAAAAAATTTAGATTGCAAAATTATTATGCAAAATCTATTAGGTCGATTTTAATGAAATTTGGTGGACTGTTTAAGTATGTTATAAGTATTTTTTTAGCGAATTACGAAGGTTCTAAGTGCAACCAAAGTGGTAGAAAACCGTTGAACAAAATCAGGCTTATTTTAACCCCTTATTTTGTATTTATTGCTCTTTTGCAGAAAGGGTAATAATTTAAGACATTTTTAACCAGTCGTATGTCATACAAAATATAATTAATTAGCTTTATTTTATTTCTATACGACTTTGTTCCAAAATGAATCGTTTTAAAGTTATAAGCAAAGAAAGTAGAAAAATTTGATGTTTTTCGAAATTTTTAAATATTTTAATTTTTTTATTAATGTTTCGGGCATATTTGAGAAGGAGCATCAGTTAATTATAATTATTGAAGTTGTCACCTAACTTTATCTGCAAAAATCCGAATGCCACTTCTCACATCCACCTCAAAACAGATCCGCCCTGGTCTAGGAGCTTTTTTTTTGCAATAACATAGGTCAGAAAAAAATGATTTTAGATTTAGAACCATTCTACAGGTGTCAAATGAATCTTTCATGAGCATGAGCTAAACTTTCAAATTGGTTTATAAAAAGTGAATAAAAATGCATTTATTAATAATAGATAATTATGCAAAAGTATCGTCAATTTTTTCTTATAATCTTTTTGAATTACTTTTTTCAAAAAAATCTATTTTTTTGCCGTGTTTTAGGTGCACATCTACCAAATAATGTTATGAACCTATATGATAATTAATGAAAAATTGTAATAAATATATATAAATTATTAAATAAAAAAATAAAAAGTTTATAAGGAAAAATTGACCATACTCCATACTTTTGCATAATTATTAATTACTAATAAATGCATTTTTATTTACTTTTTTTAAACCAATTTGAAAGTTTAGCCCATGCTCTTTCATTTGATACCTGTAGAATGGTTCTAACATTATTTTTTCTGACTTATGTTATTGCAAAAAAAAGCTCTCTGGGATAAACAATTTGAATAAAATTTAAACAATTGAATGAATCGCTTTGAAATTTTTGTCACATATTAATCACCAAAGAACCCTCATTTTACAAAAATTTCAAAGCTGTACACTTATTTTTACAATATTTATTGCAAAATGATGTTTTTTTGAAATTTCGACCTTTTTTCGCAATTATATTAGCAATAAATGAGTAGGTATATTAAATTTTGTAATAAGCCATTTTAAAGCTTATTCCATGCTCTCGAAGATGTTTGTACTAAAAAAACCATCAGTTGCAATGTTTTCCATTGATTTGAAAAAAAAAAGGAAAGAAGGCCGTTTTTTGAGACTAAATTGTTTATAAATAAAAATGGCCGAGAGATCCTACGCAGGAAATAATTACAATTTGTTCTTGTAGGTATTACCTGCCGAAAAAACTCTTCAGTACCGTGGCTGTTGCCATGGAAGTGTCATGGAAAAAACCTTATTACCCTGGACTATAGGTAATAGCAAGGTCAGCAAGCATTAGTAGTTGTGGAACCTGGCGTTCTTCTTTTAAATATTGCATTCATGTCAAATCATATTTTTCTTTCATCTTTTTAACTGGGAATATTTATATGTGGACCACAAGAATTTTACATTAGAACTAAAACAACCAATAAGATATTGGTAAAAGAGTCTGTAATTTAAAATTGTTCAAATTTTCAAGATTACTCATCTAAAAAAGTTTTTGTATTATTGATCGTTTCATCCTCAATCTATATTTTTATTCTGTTATTTTAGATATTTTACTCTAGATTTTTAAGTAAATCCAAGACTATTCTACGATCTCGTAACCTGTAATTATCCTCTTAGTTCTTGCATTCACTGACACTTCATTTTTTATGAAGACACAAGACACAAGACACAAGACTTATGTGAATATTCAAGACACAGCTTGAAAAGACACTCCTCATAAATAATATAATAAAAATATGGCAGCAAAACAGAGCTCCTCAAGATAAGATGGCATTAATCAATCCCAATTAATAGATTACTCTATATATAAAAAAACTACAAAAACACTGAAAAGACCTATTCACTCTCCATTATGTAGATTACAGAATGATAATTGGGACAGGAGCAATGAAAAAGAAGTTAGCAGATTTGCTACACATCTTGAAAAGACCTTCAAACCCACTGAAATTCAAAACGATCAACATAGTTGGAAAATCCAGTTTAGGTAAAAAAGCATTTAGGGGAAAAGTTTACATCCCCTAACGAACTTGTAGCGGATAGTCTGAAACAGTCAGTCAACCATGTCTTGCATGACGATGAAATATTAGTTCACAGGCAGCAAATACTTTTTGGAGTCTTACAAGTGACTCCAAATATAATGATCAGTACCCACTATACCCACAGTTCAAGCTGATACAGGGTTCCAGAATTCTGGAATAAGTTTGATGAATGAAAGCAAATACAAAATAAGCTAATTGACTGCTTAAATAAAATTCGTGTAGGTACGTATAGTACACACTATTCTTTGAACAGCGTTCAAATTTTATGATTATTTAGTAGCAACTAAATGCTTTTCAACATTTTCGGTCTTAAAACTTATTTCTTCAATCACTTAAAATTAATTTGTACCTACATTTAAAATTGCGTTAGCTGGAGAGTATTTCAGGGCGGATAATAAATCTGGCTCAATCTGTAATCCTCGGAAAATGTTTAATTCAAAACTTTAGGAACATAACTAAACAAACTTTTTAATACAGTTAAAATGGGTTCTTTTCTTTTCGGCATACTCCGATTTTTTCAATAGAATACTTACAATATCGTCTGCTGAAACCCTGATTCCGTTGTTAAACATGGCTTACTGTCTGGTTTATTACATAATAAAATCTATAGATGATAAAAAAATAAGAGGATAACTTTTATAACCTTTAGAGGAGATAATAAATAAAGGATTTTACATCTTAGAAGATTGAGAAAAAAAATCTCTGCGACCATCTAAGAAGACTGGGGGAAATATTGGTGGGAATGAAACAGGCAATAATATAATAAGATTTTCATGCGAATAATATTGAAAATTCGAAAATATTGAGGTTAGTAACATATCTTGCTAAATATATATGTATTTATCTACTCTATGTCATACTATGTATAAGTTTCTAGTTTGTGAAAACTGCCATTATAGATAGCAGTTCGTGAAGCGTTTAAGTGTGCGTGAAGTAACAATGTATTTTAAATGGAATTTACTTTTTCGCACACTTTCAATGGGTTTTTTGACACACTTTCATATAATCAAATATCCTTAACTTTCGCGTTGTCATGGTGATGACAATATGCGCAATGACTTACAACAAAATTTTTGAGAGTTTTGTGGTTTGAAAGTAGTTGGGATTTTTAAATGTCAAAGTTCTAAAAATTGTAGAATAGAAATGAATTCCAGTGACAATGAGTTACAGTTTTTTTATTTGTTTATCGTAGATAAAATATTGTATGAAACTGTGCGCGAAGTACTTTTTGCGAACTTACGCGATGTATAGCACTCGCTCCATTGTCGCTCGGGCTCTAAAAATCGCGTGCGTTCGCAAAAAGCATACTTCACGAACTGTTTCATACATAACTATTATCTACTGTATAGTTAACAAACTGCAAATATTTAATTGCCTATTTTGGTTCTAAAGTGAAGCTCTAAGAGTTAACACATGGACATATTTCTTTTTAATAAGATGAAATATTGAATTAATATTTAAAAGAAGAACGACGGTATGAAGAAAAGACAACAATTATAGAATATAATGATTAAAAAGCTACTTATTGCCTTTACTTTCATGTCTTTCTTGATTTCTTTGAAGGAAAATACTACTACTAGGCAGATGTAGCTGTATTAAAAATCAATGTTTTGCATAGGGAATGGGCAGAAAAATTGAAACTTTTATAGACAGTATCAATAATTAAAGGTGCAATTAGAGTATTTTTTATTAAAATTGTTAACAAAAGTCCACATTTTTAAGAGTAATATGCCTATTTTAGCCTGCCAATATGACTCGTTTCATTTTAACTACATTCGCATTTCTAGTAAGATATTGGTGACATTTAGTGACTTTATCGATGTGAAAAAGTGTATAGAAGACATTTTAGCTCTAAAAGGGTAGTTAAATATTATATAGGTATACAATTTGTGTGGTCCTAAATGGAGCAAAATCCTAAATACCGACTTCGACAACTTCCAAACTAAGTTTAACATGATTTCCGATATTTTGTGTTACTATTTTCACTTATTTTGACAAATCATGAATGAATGCATCAATGTAAGAGGTTGTATCATTTAAAAAAAAATTGCAATAACAAATTATAGCTGCAAAATTATCCTATTTCAGTATTTTTACTTCTTGTTGTGCATTTCTTAACAATTTCGTTCATAAATAACAATTTTGTTCTTAATTAATATCGTCTTGGCTTATATCCGTCAATAAGGTCTTCAAAGTTTGTTTCCATTATTTACCTATTTCTTTTGTTTCTGTTATTAATTCTCCATTTTTATCTTTAATATTTCATGTTTAATATTTCATGTTCTTTGGGTTCTTATCGACTTCAGGGTTCTGTAAAATATCTTTTGGTTACTTTTGCTATTTTCTTCCATTTTATCCCCGAATTTTTCCCAAGTTTCTCTTTGCTGCTGTTACTGATGTCTTCTTTCTTTTGTTTTTATAATTTGTTGTACTCTTCGTTTGATTTATTTTTCAGATATTGTCTCCATGTCTTGGTTTTTATTTGCTCTTTTATTTTTTCGGACCACCATGTTGTATGTTTCTTTGTTGAGTCTTTATTACTTGAATTTGAATTTACTTGAACTTGACAATAAGAACGACAGCTACAGAAAATACAATAATCATAAAATATAATAACTAAAAAGTCACTTATTGTTCTTACTTTCTCGTCATTGTTGATTTCTTTGAGGGATATTACTAGGCGGATGTAGCTATATTAAAAATCAATGTTCTGTATAGGAAAATCATAGAAAATTTTAAACATTTTAGGACGATCTCAATAGATAAGGATGCATTCATAGTATTTTTGTTAAAATTGTTAACAAAAGGTGTCATTTTTGAGATTGAGAGGCCTATTTTAGACTGCTACTATGAATAGCTTCATGTAAGCTAGATTCGTATTTATAGTAGAAAATTGGCTAAATTTACTGATATTTGAATACTCTATCGATGTAGTAAAGTGTAGTAAATTCTTAACTCCAAAAGTATCATCATCATCATCAGTAGCTCGACAACCTTTTTTGGGTCCTGGCTTGTTCTAGGATTTTCCGCCAATCTGTTCTGTTCTTTGCAACTCCAAAAGTATACTTAAATATTATATATACAATTGGAATGATCCTAAATGGAGTAAAATCCAAGATACCGACTTCAACAACTTCCAGACGAAGTTTGACATGATTTCCGCTATTTTTTGTTACTATTTTCACCTAATTTGACAAATATGGCTCTAATACATGGATGTAACAGTTTGTATTGTTTTAAAAAAAATTGCAATAACACATTATAACTGCGAAATTAGATGGGGGCCATTTTCCGAAACACCTATTTTTACTTTTTGTCTTGTTTTTCGGTTTTTTACTTCTTGTTGTGCATTTCTTAACAATTTCGTCCATAAATATTAGAAATAGTGTTTGTCTAGGTGTCTAGATGTCTAGGTTTTCATATTGTATTCATTAATTTTAGTAATATTTTGTCTCAATTTTATTCTAATGTTTCGTTGTCACTGCTGTTTGACATGATTTCCGCTATTTTTTGTTACTATTTTCACCTAATTTGACAAATATGGCTCTAATACATGGATGTAACAGTTTGTATTGTTTTAAAAAAATTTGCAATAACACATTATAACTGCGAAATTAGATGGGGGCCATTTTCCGAAACACCTATTTTTACTTTTTGTCTTGTTTTTCGGTTTTTTACTTCTTGTTGTGCATTTCTTAACAATTTCGTCCATAAATATTAGAAATAGTGTTTGTCTAGGTGTCTAGATGTCTAGGTTTTCATATTGTATTCATTAATTTTAGTAATATTTTGTCTCAATTTTATTCTAATGTTTCGTTGTCACTGCTGTTATGCTATCCACTCCAGGAGCTTTCCATACTTCACCGTTTTTCTTGCTTCTTCTAGTGCTTCTTCTTTTATTGAGTTTTCTGTATTATCTTTCGATATATTATTTTGTTCTTCATTAATGCCGTCTTGATTTATATCCATTAATAGTTCTTTAAAGTGTTGTTTCCCTTTTTGAATTATTTCTTTTGTTTTTTATTAATTCTCCATGATTATCTTAAATACTGTATATTTCATGTTTTTTGTGTTCTTATCTCAGGGTTCTGTAGAATAGCTTTTGGACACCTTGCTATCTTCTTCCATTTTCCATCTTCGAATTTTTCCCAACTATCCCTTTTCCCTTTGCTGTGTTACTGATGTTTTGCCTTTTTTCTTTCATTTTTATAGCCATTGTAGTTCTCGTTTGTTTTATCTTTCAGATATTGTTTCCATGCTTTTGTTTTCACTTTTATCTACTTGTTCTTTTATTTTTTCGGACCACCCCGCTGTCTGTTTCTTTGTTGTGTCTTTTTACTTGAATTTGAATTTACTTGAACTTGACAATAATAACGACAGCTAAAAGAAAAGACAACAATCATAGGATATAATAACTAAAAAGTCACTTATTGTCCTTAGTTTCTTGTCATTCTTGACTTCTTTGAGGGATAATACTAGGCAGATGTAGCTATATTAAAAATCAACCTTCTGTATAGGGAAATGATAGAAAATTTGAAACATTTTAAGACAATCTCAATAGATAAGGGTGCATACATAGTATTTTTATTAAAATTGGTAACAAAAGTTGTCATTTTGAAGATTGACAGACCAGTTTTAGATTGGTATCATGACTGACTTTATTTGAACTAGATTCGCAGTTCTACTAAGATATTAGTGACATTTAGTAACTTTATGGGAGTAAAAAAGTGTATACAGTCTATTTAAGCTCTAAAAGTCTAGTTAAATATAATATAAACAACTGGAATGGTCCTAAATGGAGCAAATCCCAAGATACCGACTTCAACAACTTCCGAACGAATTTTGACATAATTTCCGCTATTTTTTGTTACTATTTTCACCTAATTTAACAAATCTGGCATTAATACATGGGTATAAGAGTTCTTATTGTTTTAAAAAATTTTGCAATAACAAATTATAACTGCGAAATTAGATAGCGGCCATTTTGCGAAACACCTCCGACTTGCAAACTTTCGGTCGCAAATTTTCGGCATTCCCACAGAAAAAATCCGTACTTTTTCGCTCTGGGATTTTTGCATAAGCTTTGTACTACCCCAAAAACAACTTTTGTAACATCGGCAAATAATATTGGCGGCAAAAGGGTGCAAAATCAAGATTCACCACTGCGAGAGGTGGAGTATCGAGAATCTGCGCAAGTGCGTTGACGTAACGATAGCATGAGGCTGTCTCTCTCTCGCGCACAGTGAATGTGTATTATTAGGAATTTCGTTGGTTACTATGCAATACAGTGAGCGAAGAAAACAGTCGCTATTAAGCAGTCTTGTAATATAGTGTGTTCGTCGTTCTGTGATATGGAATTTCTACCCTAGAGGACACACAATCTACGCATTTTCTGTGGGGATACAAACTCCGAAAAGGTGCGTATTACCTATAATCTGTACTGCGTATATTTTGAAATTTTTGCGGGAAATAAAGTATCTTTACAATAAAATTTTGTGTCGCATTTAAATAATATAAATTTCAAACTGTGCGCGATAGATATCTATGTATGTTCGCCGACAAAAAAAGTGTCATGGTATTTTTGAATTAGGTTATCAGTTGTGTTTTTATCATCTTTATTTAAAGCTAATTAGGAAAATAGTTTTTCGAAACGGATACAATAGGAAACGGAAGTAAAATAGCTGAACGTGTTTTATGTCTGAGATTCAAGAAAGTCTGCGGTAGAAGGTCTAAGTAAGCCAAAATGTGTATCTCTATCTAATGTAATGGATGTGGGGGACCGACTAACGTCTAGCTGGTTGGGGCTCCCTTAAGGAGAAATCGCCGAATTACATATACCTACTTAGTCATTGGCGAATTTTTTGTAGACCGCCAGTTCATTAAACCTTTTGCGATTTCGGTTCTCGGTCCATTCATTATTTTTATTAGACGAATCTTGGCTAACGGTGTCTTCGGTCTGCAAAATTATTTTCGATAGATTTGCATATTTTAGTCTGGCGGAGAGAAAATTTGATTGTGAAAGGAAATTGGCAACCCGGATGTGTTTGAGGTATGTTTGTCTTTTGTCTCTATGTACTTTATTTTTAATCAGTGTTCTTCATTGGGACTTATTTGTTGATATTTTGCGTCACTCCAAAATAGTTTTGAAAAAAATAATAATAAAAACTACATACTTGATTTTTGTAACTTCTAGAAAGTTTTGGGATCTAGAAATCACCCCTTGTGTTACCAACGGATTATTTCATCGAATTCTCCAATTTTCATGATTTGGTACGAGAAATTTTTCAAAAATTTAAAAGTCTGTTAAACAATTTTGGTCCAGAAATTTTTTAAAATAGATGTTGTTTAATGGTTTCTTTTGGGATTTTTAAATTGGGGTGGGATTCCTCGTCCCTTTTTACCATTAATTTAATATATCTTAATATTACCCTTTTTTTATAATTCTGTGCGAAATATATTACAAAAATTCAAAAATCCTAATTTCTGTGGGTATTTAAAAAAATACTATTTTGGTATAGACATTGTTTCAAAAATAAATATTAATCATTTTTGTCAATTTGATTATATTATATTGTCGACAAATCATTATAATTTGTGTTTCTTCTTAATGCCCTTTAACCTTTTGCTTACCAAAAATCAAATCGGTCATTCAACCCCCCGAGTCCCATGGAATTCGAAATATTCGAGATGTTCGAATTAACCCATTAACGCTCAATTTTTTTTTTAATTTCAAAATTTTACTTTTACATAATAAATTATCAATAAACATTCTGAATATGGAAATATTCAAGAAATTATTTTGTATATTTGCATTTTTGAGTTTTGACTCGTCCTATAAATAGATCACTGGGCGTTAGTGTTCTCACAATCGCAAGTATGTATGAAAGAGTTAAAAACAGTTTTGGGAATTTAAATGTTTACTTGGATCTAATAAAAATAAGTTTTTGTTTTATCGTGTTTTTTCGTTTTGCAACGAAATTGAAAATGGTTATTCATTTTTATTTACATTTACTCTGTGTGGAGTAAGAAGGTAACCATTCTCGTTGGAACTTTACCGCGCTGAGCAGATGGGACGTGAATTGTAAATTGTAGAATTCCCTCATCTTCCTTAGTCTCAGCATCCGTATGGCTTGCAAATTGTAGAAGCCTCAGAGGTGTAACCAGAGAAGGTTCCCATTGTTTTCATTCTGGTGGGATGTAGAATGTTGTTTTTTTGTTTTATAGTTTCATTTTACGATATTTAAATTTTAGTTTAACATTTTTTATACAATGTTACAGAACAGTGGTTTGGTTTAACAATTTTCTCCTGGTGATCGACTATGATCTTCACCTTTAATAAGAAAAGCAACATCCACTGAGTCTGGAAACTGATATTTTATTTTTTTTTCCTGAAATGAGTATCTATGGTTGTGGCATCCTTTAATTATTTGATAGAATGTTGTCATACTGACCTCTTTAATTATTCAATTTTTTTATATTACACATACAAATTTATATTCTCTTCTTTCCTGTGCAAGTAAATAATCTCCTCCATATAATTTACATGATCAGTACTTACATGTTTTGTTTATCACTGTAATCATATTATGTGTTTATAAGAAGATCTATCGTCAAAACTGCTACGATCGTCAAAACCCAAAAGACGCCTTTGTACCATGGTCAAAACCAGATTGAACCCATGATTCATTATCATCCCTCATGAAGATTCTTCTTTTTGTTATAAGTCTTTTTCTTAGACACTTCCGCATGTTATGTATGAAAGAGTTAAAGACTGTTACAGGATTTAAAGTTTTTATTTACGTCCAATAAAAATAAGTTTATGTTTTATGATATTGTACACTTCTTACACAATGTTGCAGTACATTTTCGACATTTCCACAATAGGTTAGTGGTTTGGCTTTACCATTTTCTCCTGAACATCGTCTCTGGTCTTCACGTTTCTCACCGAATTTTTCTTTTTGGTTAAATTTTTTCTTCGGAAATACTTTAGATCAGTGGCGCAGAATGTTCCTCTGTGGGGGGGGGGGGGGCGGGTTTGTATTGTTTATGAATGACAAGTTTGCGCCACTGCCTTAGATATTGATATTCTCGATCTTCCTATTATACTTTAGGTAGTGACAAGGACAAGAGTCAACTTTAGGTAGGAACCTGCTACAGATCGACGAAAATCTAATAAATTAATGACTTATTGACTCCTTTTTAGAGAGCCATGACAAAAATTATTTCTCCATTTAGATCACATCGAAAGACCTATATGATCCACGAGATTCTGTACTAAGAGCTTTTGTATTTTTATAGAACACTTATAATAAACTTATGCGGATAAGTTGCTTCAATGGGTTGTGAAACAAAAGTGTCTTGAATAGTAGTCAAATGGTCATGTTGAAGACTTTTTTTAGTGTAGTGGTAGTAGAGTATGGATTTGTTGGATGGTAGTAGATAATTCAATAACTCACCTATTTCGTTCAGTTCTTCCGCTATTTTATCAGGTTTGTCCTCTACGTAAGTGTCTTTAACATTAGGGTTGTCTTCATCATTTGATATGTCGTAAATGTAAGTGGTTTCGTCAATAATGTCTCAATCACCCAGTTCTTTCCCTCTTTCACTTCCAAATTGTTTATCTCTCCTTTCAAAAAGGCTGTATTTTATGCAATTGTTTTTACAAAACTGAAAGAGCGATAAATCTTCATTGTCACTGTTCCTGTTCAGACTTGTTTTGAAATACATATACATAATATATGTGTTTCTATAAAGAACTTGCTTTGTTTCATTTTCTACAGTCTCTGCTCTTTCTGCAAAATGTCTATTTTTTATTGGGAGTACATAGCACCAATATTTCAGGTATGTAACTGAGCCATATTTTGGAAAACCATTCTTTAAAAATGATTGGTTTCTTCATACATTTCTGTATGTACAGGGTAAAAAACTGGTTGGATCTAGTTTTATTAGACGAATCTTCTAATAACGGTGTCTTCGCTCTGCAAAATAATTTTCGATGGATTTGCATATTTTTAGTCTGACCAAAGAGAAAATTTGATTGTGAAAGGAAATTGGCAACCCGGATGTGAAACATTTGTTTGAGTTGGTAGGTATGTTTTTATGTACTTACTTTTTTAAAGTAGTTTCCTTCATTGGAACTTTTAAAACTATTTGTTGATATTTTGCGTCCCTAGTAAAAACAATTTTGAAAAAAAATAAAACACTACTTGATCCTTGATGCAACTTCTGAATATTTTTAATAATTATCATTTCCTTCATTACCAATGGATTATTTCATATAATTCTCTATTTTCATATTTTTTTTGTTTAGCTTAATGCCTCGACAACTAATGGCCATTGGCATAATTTTCATAATTTGGTACGAGATATTTCCCAAATATTCCAAACTCTGATATTGTTTAATGGTTTCTTTTTGGGGTTTCTAAATTGGAGTGGGTTTATTGGACTTTTATTGCCATCAATTTAATATTTCCTAATCATGTGTACGAAATATACTACAAAAATTCAAAAATCCTATTATTTCTATGGGTATGTTGTCCTGCATTTAAAAAATACGATTTTGGTATTGTATATGGTTTCAAAAATAAAAATTTAAATATTGATTTTTTTGTTAATTTGTTTATATATTGTCCATAAATCATTATAATTTATGTTTCTTCTTGTGCTTATTGTTAATGGCCTTTATTTAACCTTTCGTCTTCCGAAAAACAAATCGGTCATTCAACCCCCACGGTCTGATGTAATTCGAGATGTTCGAATTAACCCATTAACGCCCAAATTTTTCTTTTTCAAATTTTAAAATTTTACTTAATAGGTACATACTTATAGGTTATACTGTTCTGAATGTGAAAATATTCAAGACATTGTTTTGTATATTTGGATTTTTGAATTTTGAACCGTCCTATAAATAGCTCACTGGGAATTAGTGTCATTATAATTGCAAGTATGTAAAAACGAGTTGAAAACAGTTCTGGGAAATAAAGTGTTTATTTGCGTATAATAACAATAAGTTTGTGTTTTATGATAGATACATAATATATCTGTATTGTATAAAACATTTTTTACACAATGTTGCAAATGTTCAAAATATATCTTCCATCTCTTTAAAATATCTTTTTCATTCATTTGACTTTTTCCATTCTGTTCTCTCATAAATAGAGGTTTAACACAAATATCCTTTCTTTTTTATGTTTTGCCCCCCTATGCAGATTTCTTTATCTTTATTTTTGTAATTTTCCTCAAACTTTCTAACAAGAGCTTTTCATTTTTTGTAAGAATGTCTTTAAATGATAAATAAATATTTCTATTTCTATTTCATCTTGTTTGTTTTTCTCTTAATATTTTTTAGCTCTTTTTTGTTGTTCGGCACTTTCAGCATCTTTTAATCCTAATTTTAGCATTATTATTCTTAATTTATTTCGCACTTCGAATTCTCTTTTTTCTATATTCGTCATCGAACCGTATTCTGAATTTTCTTAATTTCGTTTTTTATTATGTTTTTTGTTGATATTACTATGCCTCTCTTAATTGTTCCTCACATTTGTTTTAGATTTTCTTTTTCTTTGGTTTTGTTCGTCTCCTCGTTCCTCGTTAAATGTTTATTCCTAATTTCTTTTCATTTTCTGCAATTAACTTTGTGGTCCTCTTCATTTTTCTTTTTTCTGTGAAGTTCTTCAGAAGTTCAGAAGATGGAATTATAGTACATTTATAAAATATTTAAATTATCACAATAACTAACTGACAAACTTCAGATTCACAATTATTGAAAAAATTTTTTATTGCACATACAAATTTATATTTTCTTTTTTCAGTGCAATCCTCTCCCCCCCCCCATATAGTTTACCCATGTATTTTCTTTACCACTGTAACCATTTATTTTAGAAGATATATCGTTAAAACTGCTGAACTAGCGGAAGTGTCTTTAATAGTAGCCAAATTGTCATGTTGAAGACTTTTCTTAGTTGGAGTGTTATGACATTTCAAAACATCCGGTATGTTTATATCTGTTTTACCTCAGATTGGTTCAATAACTCACCTACTTTGTTCAGTTCTTCCTCTGTTTTGTCTGGTTTGTCGTCAATATAAGTGACTTCATCATGTCTTCATCATCTGGATCTTTTGCATCTTTTTTCACTTTCATATTGTTAATTTCTTCTTATAAAAAGCTGCATTTTATGCAAATGTTTTGTTAAAGTGAAAGAGGGATAAATCTTCATTTTCATTGTTTCATTCTAAACTTGTTTTGAAAAGAGTGAGTTTTTGTTTATCAATATGTTTTTCTATAAAGTATTTGCTTTCTTTTATTGGGAAACAGAATAGTGCCAACATTCTAGGGAACTAAGCTACATTTTCGGAAACCATTCTTCAAAAATGATCAGTTTCTGTTCTAAAACTAGCTTATTCTCTGATTGAATATTCTATAAAACTTTTGTCTCTTCTTCATCAGTGGTGCTCCAACTCTAGATCTGTGACCTTTCCAAGTCTTTCCCCATGGAGTATTTGTCGTAACAGTTTATCTGGCATCCCAATTTACACAATCCTTCTATCCAGCGTTGGTCTTTCTATACGACGACTACTCGGACTGGTGTCTTTCTCGTAGAGAGTTTTAGATGCGCTGCGCTATCCATCTCAATCTTCTCCACCTGATGTTTATTTGTATTTGGTACACATTTCACTGTTGTATTTCCTGCACCAGATAATATTTGCTTAGGGCCACCAACTTCATCTCAGCATCCTCCATTCCAAGGCGTGTAAAAGTTTCTATTTTTTTCATTGCCTACTTAGCCCAAAACATCACTTATTTGCTTGATCTCTGTGATTTTACCTACTAATGATGTTAATTAGGACTGCTCCCTGTGCACTCGTTTTTCTTCTGAGAGAAGCCTCTTCATTCTTGAAGGTCAGCAACAATTCTGACAAATCTTTCTCTATCCTGTGTGGGGCTCTCAATAAAGATTGTATTGAGATGAGACCCGTTCACTTTCTGACTTTTTTTTTCTTCAAGTATGAACATCTTCTACGAGACACTCTGCTTCTTTCAGTTTTTTCCATCAACAACCTTAGGAGCTCATAAGGTCTTCCCTGGTACACATGTACTACCTAGATAACTGGTTTTGCGTTAACTGAATAATGTTCTTTCGTGTTTCTAATGTAAAGAAGTTCTCTCATGGCCCATTTTATGGAATACTGCCTCGTTAGTGACATATGGTCTGTTTATAGTATTTTTAAAACTCTTTCTCTAAGCACCCACATCTCGAAGACCTCCAACCTTTTTATAGCAATTAGGTTCATTGTCCACGCCTCTCTCCCATATAAGGTGCACACCCTTTATTATGTTCTACTAATCAAATTAATGACGATTCAATTTTATTTCAAACTTTTTTTTTCAAAATTTATTGCAATTTTGCGATGGATCATCTTAGTTTTTTCTAATATTATGTTCGCTCTATCTATTATTGTTCTATCTAATATTATTAAAAATTACTATGAAACATGATCTACACAGTTAAAATCTCTTGATTAAGAAGGAACAGTTGCCTTCATTCCTAAAATAATATCATATCACACTTCCCCTTTAGAATGGTCTAAAATTATCACGAGGGTCTTTCATCTCACTTCCAAGACAGATTTGATTGTTAAGGTTAATTGAATATTAAAACAGTTCTTTTTAGAGCGGTAGGAATGAGGGTTGGCACCCTCTTTTTATAAATATATAGATCAATGACCTCTACTTTCTTACTTTCTTCACGATTAGGGACACAGTTTTAGAAAAATAGTTTGATAAAAATTATGTACTTTAATATTTGGAATGGTTTTTTCTTAATTAGGCAAGGACCGATAATTTTTGAGACCATTAAAAATAATAACAGGACGGAAATCATAGTAAAAGTAAGACAACATATTAAAAATTAAAAATAAATTATTTACAAGCGATCTGGCGTCGAGAAGTTGAAGGGGGTGAGTTTTTAAGGGTAAAAAAATGGTTTACCACGATTTCCGGCTAAATTACAGGCCCAATGGGAAAGTTATAGGTGATAAAAAAGGTCTACAACTTGTGTATCTACACTTTTTTCACATAAGTAGTTTTTTCTTTTGCAAAAAAAATATTTTTTCGTGAAAACCTGCCTTTTATGTCCCAAACACACAGTAATTATTTTGATTTAAAATATTTTTTCTTTTTATGTGCTTTGATTTAATATCGACAGCGCACCCTAATTTTCAATCAAAAGTTCTCACGTCAAAATATCTGCTTTTTTAAAAAAGTTAGTATGCTTTTTATTTATTAAAATCTCTACTTTCTGATGGTGTACAAAATATACATTACTATGTTGAATTTTCTCAGAGAATTTAAAAAACTCAACTACACCCCCAAAAAACACCTCCTTCCACTTCACGATCTATGATCGCCCTTTAATTACTTTTCCTTTAATTTTTGTTATATTTTCTTTCTTTTGCAATTAGTTCCATCCTATTTTTTCACTTTTTACCATTTCCAAAGACTTCGACCATAGCCTAAAAATACCTTATATATCATTAATTTTTGTTTCATATTGTGAGTGGTAAGAAAATTAATCTATTTGCTTCACAATTATGCAAAACCAAGTTTTAAATTTGATTGTTTTATTTCAATTTGACAGCTCTTCAGTAGAAAACTAAACTAATTCTTTGTATCTATTATGTCAGGTTTACTCTTCTCTCAAGTTATGTATCTATATTTTACATCTTCTTCCATGGAGTTGTTTTCAATACTGTATGAGGTTGACGATGAATGGATTAATATTTGTTTTATTTTTGTTCATCATCTGTATTGCCACTTTGTGGGTTCTCTCTCTATATTACTATAACTGTAGCTAAAGATGATTCGCAGTGTGAACAATATTGTCAGTATACAGTATTCTTGCTCCTCAGCTATTTTCTTTTCAGGTATCGCTTTTCCTTACGTTTCTTCACCACTTATTCCTGCCCATCGTGTCTTCTTTATTTAATAAACTTCTATCTATCAAGTCCTTTACCTCAGTCCTGCTATCTACTAATCGGTTTTCCTATAGTTTTCTCTTTCCATTAACTTCTAGCAGCTGAATTATTCGTCCCACATATTGTTCTCGAGCTATTTTCTTGTGGCATCTTAATGCAATTTACTATTTTTATTGTGAATAAGCCTCATTCATATTGACAATTCAGACATCATTTTAAAGTAGATGACTTTAAAATGATATTGTGAATATTTTTGAGTGCATTCCTGGGACGACTTTATTGGAAGATGTTCATTTGATTACATTAAATCAACTTTAACTGAAGAATATCAGCTGGAAAAATCATAGCATGTGATTTGTCTTTAAAAAGACAACTACAGGCAATTATGATCCCATAGTAAATCATGAGAAAACAAAAACAAAAAACCAGCAAAAAGTCAACTAACATAACTAATCTATTTGTGACATCGTCTTCTATCCGTCTGTCAGGTTGAAAACTGTGCATTTTGCCATTAGTCCATTCATTAACGGTAAAATATTGCAAAACCTTTAAATTTTAAAGAACCGCTTGGATTGACATGAAATTTGGCATACACAAGTCAAAAAAAAAGTGATATTGTGCCGATATGTGCTTTTGCCCTGGGGGTGGTTTTCACCCCCTCTTGGGGGTTAAAAAATATTCGTCCAAAGTCAGGAAATGGGTAAACTGTCTAATTTAAAGTAACTTTTGTTCTATAGAGTTTTTTCACTAAGTCAATACTTTTCGAGTTATTTGGCAGTGAATATGTTCATTTTTTCAACAAAATAACCACGCTTTTAGACGGTTTTTCGCAAATAACTCAAATTGTAAGTATTTTGTCGATAAAGCATTCTTAGCAAAAATGTAGCCTATAAAAATTTTTAAAAAATAGTGAATATATCGTTTTTTTATTTAGTAGCACAGTTATAGCTAATGAAATATAGGTTCATATTCGTCAAATTCCAAGTGGAATACTTTAACGTGAAATAACCAAAAATGAAGCACATTTCGGGGAAAACTCCTTTAAACTTATTTAAAGTATTTAAAAAAAGCTTCATTTTTGTTTTATAAAAAAAATTTCTAGCATCAAAATTAAACAAGTTACGCTCAAAATAAAGTTAGTCCCTTTTGGTTTTGCTAAAAAAATCGTGAAAATCACCCCCTAATTAGTATCTTAAACGAACTTAATCGTAACGACTTCACAAGTTTCTTGACTCGTGTATATATTGTTTATATGATCTGTAAGTTTCATCGGTTCAAAGTCCTTATTATTGAAACGGCTGTAGTTAAAAGGGGTTGAACGAGTCACTGATCACGAATGTATGCAAATTTAGAAACACCAACTCTTGATCAATTTTTGTATAACAGAAAAACAAAAAAATACGTGATATTCAGAAAAGCAAATCTGACTTTTTTTGTATTTCGAGACTTTTGGTATCTCTAACAATTTTTAAGTTATTTTGAAAAAAAGCATATTTTTCAAAATTTAAATTTTTAAAAATTTTACTTTGAAACCAAATTTTTTCAAAAATAAACACTTTGAATCGATGAAACTTACAGATCATATAAACACAATATAAGTAAAATAATTTATGGAGCAGCAACGATTAATTTCATTTAAGTTGCTAATTAGGGGTGGTCTTCCCGATTTTTTTTTGCAAAAACAAAAGGGACCAACTTTATTTTGAGCGTAACTTGCTTAAATTTAATGCTAAAAACTTTTCGTAAAAATAGAAATAAAGCTTTTTTTAAACACTTTAAAAAAGTTAAAATGGGTTTTCCCCAAAAAGTGCTTAATTTTTTGGATATTTCACGTCGAAATATTCTATTTGAAATTTGGTGAATATGAATCTATATTTCATTGGCTATAACTCTGGTTCTACGAGATCCAGAGACCTAACGCGTACACCATTTTTTTTTTACTTTTTTATAGGCTATATTTTTGCTAAGAACGGTTTTTTCGACAAAATACTTACTTTTTGAGTTATTTGCGAAAAACCGTCTAAAAATGTGGTTATTTTGTTGAAAAATGAACATATTCACTCGCCAAGTGTTGACTTGGCGAAAAAGCTCTATAGAACAAAAGTTACTTAAAATTAGTCAGTTTACCCATTTCCGGAGTTGTTTGGACATATATTTTTTCACCCCCAAGAGGGGGTGAAAGTCACCCCCAGGGCAAAAGCACACGTCGGCACAATATCACTTTTTTTCTTTGACATGTAAGCTATGCGTATGCCAAATTTCATGTCAATCCAAGCGGTTCTTTAAAATTTAGAGCAAAAACCTTGAAAGAATGGACTACATCGAATTTTGAAAAATTGAATACCCAGTACCAAAATCCATAAAATGCGGCGATTTTCGTTATTTATCTGCTTCTTTTTTAATCCATAAACAATCTACCTCGCGTATTCTTACTCTACATTACAGGCACGCATGGACATGGCTTGCGTAGTGACGGGATATCGCTGCTTACCTGATTTTTAAATTTCTCCGCCACCTGCGATTTTGCAGCTGGTAAATAATGTTCTTCATTTGTCCTACATGCACCTGGATCTTAACATTTTGATGTCTATCGGTCGTTATTTGTACACGGAAATCTGAATGAAAAGCAAGAGGGGCTTTTAAAACCGAAGAAAAAACTCCGTTATATCTAGATCATTTAGATCGAACAATTTAGACTATTTAGGTATTCACATTAAAATGTGTTTAAAAAATAAGAATTTTTATTGAACGGTTGATGAAAAGAGAAAGTCTTAAAGGTCCAATTAAGATCAAAAAAATGTCAGTGGTAGCCTATACTGTAATTATTTAAAAACGTAGATACATGCTTTTTTTAATATCTTGTTTATTTTCTACCAATAAAAATAAAAAACATTTATTGCCCTAATAATATTTACCTGTCAACACTTAAGATATCTAAAGCAGAAAACTCATGACGAGGTTGAAGCGCGTGTTGATGCGAGCTTCAAGTGTTTAAAAATTTAGACGTCGGCAAAGAGAGATAATATATATAATAGTGAAAAAGAAAGAGAACGCAGTTACCACCCTACAAGACGGTAAAATTAGTAATATTTACTTTGTGATAAAATGGATCAAAGCATATATCCCGAAGAATAAAGGCAACCAAAAAGGTTACAGCCCCCATTGATGGAGGTAAAAATATTAGTGGGTTGATTAATGCTCACAATGATAAAAAATAAAACAAAACGTAGTTTGACCATATCTATTTCACGTTGGGTTGAATCCCGTCTTCAGTTTTTATCTTTTTCTGTTACATTTTTTTATTTCACTCAGAATGTAGCGCTACGTTCCGTCAGTTTTCTCCATTAGCCTTTTTTCTTCCGACGTTCTGCTTCTGTAACGCCTTCTGTTTGAACAGCATTCTTTTCCGACTGATTATTCCTGTTGTTGACTCCTGAACATCTCTTTCTGTAGGTACAATCGACAAACGAGAACTGGCGGCTGACCTTGCACGAAAGAGCGAGAAATACACAATACGAGAAGGTCAGCCGCCAGCTCTCACTTGTCGGATTGTACTTGTTTTTCGTATCGTACCTACTTCCCTGATTGATTATCTTCAGGAACCACCTGGCTAATTGATTGTCTTCAGCAACCACCTGGCTAGATCCTGATCAGATGGTTGATCAGTCAGTCTTTCTCTCTGTACATCCTCTGAATGCGATTTCTAGCGAGGATGTCCCTGATCTTAAAGGAGTCTTCTTGTGCCTTTGTGGAAATTAGTCTGTAAGAACTCTAGACTAGAATTACAACATTACCGATCTAACGTAGGCCTGCTTCAATTGGATCTTCTTGGCCTTCGTTAGAGGGCTGGTCCTGAAAATATAAGATTCAATAATTATTAGTCTCTTAGCTAAATTCGCTTTTTTTTCTATTTCTTGAGTATTCTTGGGGAAACTTATTTTTCCGTCGAGGTGGACTCATAATGACTTGACAGATGGTTCTGATTTTGATCTTCCATTTATCCGTGATTTCTGAAATTTCGAAAGTGATTTTCTAGAGCCTCTACCATTCTTCTATCTTCTTTTCCTGCTGCATATATAGAACTGTACTTGTTCTTGCATCTGTTGGTAAATCTGAAATAGAAATGTTACTATGCTGAAGCATCCCTTTTTGGACATCCTGTATGCTGGATATCTTTTGGTCAGCTGAAACTTGAAAAAATGTTCTGTTAGATAAATATGTCACATAGGTACAAATATTGACTAAGTAATGACGTAACCTAGCTGTGTATCTTGTAGATAAGGTCTTTCTTCCAGACTGCGTCGCAGGCGTTTTCTACGTCGAGGATGGCCATTCCTGTTTATGGTATCTGTTGAATCGGATTTTCGTGTTGCTGTATTCTTGTATTATTTTTCTTTTTTCTGCCTGCTTCATTAGTCTTCTGTAGATGATTCTCCCCAGTATTTACCTAGGGATTCCAGTAGGGATAATTGCCTGAAGCTTTCAGCTATTCTTCCATCCTTCCTTGGTTCTAGTAGACTAGACTAGAGGGATGGTTTGTTTTTGCATTTCTCCAGTTGTTAGGAAAATGTGTATTTTCCAAGCAAAATCTGAAGATGTAGTGTAGTTGCATAATTTTCTTCGGTAGTTTTAATCTAGTTACATATGCTTTTAACTTGCGTTGGATTTAGGTAGTCTTCTTTCTCTACAAAAAATTTATAGATTACGCAGTCTAAGTCTACATCCAGCAATTTTCATTATTTCATATTTCTTCGGTTGGCTTATCCTATGCTACTGGTCGGTTGTACTGTAGTCAATCGCCACCTACATTCTAATACCACGTATGAGGAATTTTAGGCGAAAGAGTTAGAGGTTGATTCTGAGTATATTGCGCACGCTCTACTGAATTATTCTAATCCCAAGTACGAGAAATAATGTTTTCTCGTACTTAGGATTAGAATCATTCGGCAGAGAAATATTCGGCAATATACTCAGAATCAACCTTTAACTCTTTCGCCTAAAAATTCTCATACGTGGTATTAGAATGTAGGTAGCGCAATGTTGTTCGCCTTTGCCATAGAATATTTAAATTCGAGTTGACTTTTGTGGTGACTGTCCATAATTTTAGACAAAGCCATATCAGTTGTCATACATTATCACTTTGAACATTTCCTTGAAATTTAAATGACCAGGAGCCATTCTGTCTCCTGTCATTGCCCATAATGTAGCTTCCAGAATAATTATTTTAAACTCTTTGTCCTTTTGACTGGAAAATCTAGTGAGATATATAAAGGCCAATAGACTCAGAGGGGCAGGCCACGTGATACGCAGTATCGCATAGCCGGTCTTATGGTTGTTTTATAGAATTTTCCCTTCAGCTTCATTGGAATTTTTCTGTCACACAACACACCACTCGCTTCTTTCCACTTCATCCATCCAGCCCTAATTCTACTGCATGTATCTCCATTTATTTCTCCATTACTCTGTAATACCGATCCTAGGTACTTATAACTATTGCGTTTCACAATCCTTTCACCATCCAAAGATACCATTTTATTTGTAGTAACTCAATCTTTAAATGAACATTCCAAATACTCTGTTTTTGTCCTACTAAGTTTTAAACTTTTTTCCTCCAGAGTTTGTCTCCACTGTTCCAGTTTTTGTTCTAAGTCTCTTTAACTATTTCCTATTAACACTACATCATCAGCATACATTAGGCACCATGGAATGCTACACTGTAGTTTCGCTGTTATCTGGTCCAAAACTAATGAGAATAAATAAGGACTAAGCACCGAGCCTTGGTGCAATCCTACTTTCACCTGAAATTTATCAGTCTCTTCCACACCTGTCCTAACACCAGTCCTTACTCCATCATACATATATCTCACAATCTTTACATATTCGCCAGAGACTCCTTCCTTATTGAGTCACAGAATCTCTCGAAGCACTCGTATCATAAAAATTCTCAACATCAATGAATACCATATGAGCGTTGGTCGCCTTATTCCTGCATTTTTCCATCAGTTGCCTTACAATGAAAATTGCATCTTGCAGTTGTTGATGTGCCCTGGCCAAATTAATTATCGGATATGTATTTCGGTTTCCTCACGTATCCGTCTATCAATTAAATACTCTCTCCCATATTTTCATGGTGTAGCTAAGTAGTTTTATAGCTCTGTAGTTTGTACAGTGTTGCATGTCTCCCTTGTTTTTGTAGACAGGTACTAATATACTGCTTCACCACTTCCATAATTCTATTAAATAGACCTGCTAGCCAACTTATTCCTGTCTCTCCCAATGCTCTTCATACTTCCCCAGGAATGTCATTTGGTCCGACTGCTTTTCCTTTCTTTATTTTTTGAAGCGCTTGAGCCACTTCCTCGTTTGTTATTCTGGTAACCATTTCTGTTACTGTCTCCGTCAACTCCACAGGCTATCTGTCAAATTCTTCATTTAATAAACTGTCAAAATACTTTCTCCATCTCTTTTTGACATCCTTTTCGTGAATTAGTATTTTATTATTTTCATCTCGGATACATCTTTCTGATTATCATTTAAATATATATTTTTTTAAAAGTAAATAAAATTGTGTTTTACAAAATTTTAAAATATAAAATTATTTTAATTTAACTGTTGACTATAAAATTAAACTGATCAAGTTGATTAAAAAGGAAGAATGAGCTGATTAGTAATAATGATAAACAAAAAGATAAAAACAGATGATGGTGAGAGAGAAGAAAAAATAATGTTGTTCTGAAGCTATTTTCTTGTGGCATTTTTATAATGAACTATTTTAAATGGGAAATAAGCCACAATTTTGGGTGTCGAAACGTTAATAAATTAATTTTTTTGGTAAAATTGTGGTTTATTTCCCATAAAATAGTTCATTAAGAAAAAATAAATTTTGAATTGGAATACATACTATTGTACACAGAAATTACCATGTTGGCAAAATTATTTATATGAGTATTGTATTGGTGGTTGTATATGTAGAAGGGTTTTTATTTAAATGTGAATGAAAATTGTTAAAATAATAAGTTGGAGTTAGGATATAGTCAATCTAATAGTAGGAAATATGTAAATTAAAAGGAGAATTCTTGTGACAAAGTGATGGGTACTTATTTTATTTTAGATTCACTGATGATGGACTGATAGGTCCGAAAACGTTCTGAAGACATATTTTATTCAATCCACTGTTTTTTTTTTAAATTTCAATAAATATACCTATTACATAGAAGTGGTTTTTACTTCATATTACGAGTTTTTTTACTACTTTTTCTTTCACTACAAAAGTGTTTTGCCCCTGAAGATGCTCTGAAAGCGAAAGCAGGTACTTGGGCAAGGTTTTATAAAGCACTGTGCTCAATGTCTGCCTTTTTTTGTGAAACTCTGATATTTGACAAAAAAAGTGGAATGTGTGCTACCAATAATTTTCAAACGGGGTACAATTTTGAACATTCCAGTTGTACAGTAAATATTTGCAAAAAAATGCAACATAATAGTAAAGTTTTATTCACTGAAACCCCCGTTTGGCTGCATATGCAGACTGCACTATATTTTATGTTTTCCATTGACAACAGCCGTTCTGTGAGCACTACGTACAGATGTGCCTCGCTTGTCTGGACTACATTCTCCCTCGATGATGATGATGATTTGTGATTAATTTCCCACAGTATAACTGTGAATTCACCAAACTCTTTTTATTGTATAGAAGTCTGCGGCCTAGATTCCTGACTAGGTCACTTTGTACGTCACATTTTTAGAATTCCTTTCGTTCAAATATCCGCCGGGTCGATGAACTTTTTAAATTCTTGTGTCGATTGTTGAATTGGCTGTAAAAAATAAGGATTGTTAAATTAGAGAAATCTCAGCAAAGAGTGGCGAATGAATGGTTTGCACATAAAGTATTTTTATTTTCGCAGATTAATTTTTATTAGCTTTTTAATACTACTGCATTTTTTATAAATAGTTACTGATTTCTATTAGTAGCTTTTTCTCGTTTCCCAATTCTTTCAGGTTAATTTTTACAGTTGTCATCAGTACGTAATCTTTTTTATCCTGTTGTTATGAGCTTTTTCAGAAAAAAGCGCGTTACTTGAAAATTTTGATATTCCAAAATTTTTAATAGACATTAGTTTTGTCATGCCATATATTCAACCCTTTTAAGTGATTCGGCTAATTTAATCTTCAGAAACAATCTTAATCTTCTTCTTAAGGTGCCATCTTAGAACTCTGTTTACTGCTGCTCTAAAAGATGGTTAGACGAACAACGAAACTTTGTAGATTTCGTATATTTATAGTCCAGGGTGCATCTGTTTTGAGATGGACGTTGAGAGCTGACTCATATTTTTTTGCAGACATTTCTTGGAATGAACTCCTATAATAATAATTGGGTTATCCTCCCACTCAAAAATGTCCGGAACATTGTTTAAATAATCAAAATGTCAAAAAATGAAGGAAAAATGCGATTATTTTCTTCGTTTTTTGATTATAACTTTCAAAGTATTCACTTTCGAGAAAAGTTAATATAAGAGTTGCGTAATTAAATTTCCCACAATATAGGATTGGTTACAAATTTTAAAAATTGTCACCCTTGTTGCAAAATAGCAATAATTGCGAAGAAACCATAAAAAACAAGTATTTGTATTTTACGTTTTTCAACGATTTATGCTACGCTTAGGACCTTCATATTTTACCCAGAAAAACTATATAATATAGTAAAACAACACTGTAAATTTCATTAATACCGGTGCAACAGATTTTGCAAAATAAATTTTGCAATCCAGCTTTCGCAAGAAAAAAATCATTTTTTCAAAATGTTGCAGGACTGAAAATAAAGCAGATAGTAAGTTGAAATTTTCTTTACGTATAGAATAATACCGTACCTTTCATTTGCAATTTTTAAAATTAAAATCCATTAACTACCACGGCGTCAGGAATTTTTTTAAATAAACTTTAATTTTTGGTGTTACGCGCAGGACAGCGGTGTTCGATTAACACAAGTTGATTTCCACCAAAATTTCTTCCAATCTTTATTTAATATATTATTTTGTTACACTATATTTTGTTGTATTTTAATATTTTAATTCCACAAAAATCAAACTAATTTGATTATAGTTTGCGAAATATTGTTTAAACAGTTGCATATGTTTAAAAATAATAAACTTTTATTCTCTAACTTAGAATATATGAACAAAGAAAGTTTTTTCAAAAAAAAAATGTTATTTCAAAGGACAGAGCATGTGTTTTTATTTTGCAATAAACACATTTATTTATTTATATCGAAATGTACTAAAAATTAAAATATGTCAATCATTATCAAAGGTCATTGGAATGCCCAATCAGAGCAAACTATCCGCTGTCCTGCGCGTAGCACCAAAAAAATGTATATTTAAAAAAATTCCTGACGCCGTAGTGGTTAACCGATTTTAACCCTTAACTGGTGACCCCATTTTTAATTACATAAATGGTGACCATGAGTCTGACAGACTCCTGGCTAAAAAAGCTGTTTTTGTCAAGCTGGCACGTAAAAAATGCAATAAAACAGTTTTTAATAATAAAACAATATTGTTATGTCATTTTTATTTAGCCAAAAAGAAAAAAATCAAACTGTAGGACTTATAACAAAAATAGAAAAAAATGGTAACATGCTTTATAACACAAAATTTTTAAAGTCATTCCAAAAAAAATTAAACATATACAAACAAATATAATATATGTATGTTTAAAAATAGGTCCATTTTATATAAAAAATTGTTAAAAACAACATAACTGCAATTCTGCACAAAACCTGCAAATCACAAAAAACGTTAAAAATCTATTCTACCCTGGTACAATTTATACAAATTTTATCACTTTCTATATAATATCCTTCTTCCACATCATCATTAGTAATGTCATTGTTCGCCTCATTATACTATTTTGTGCACACTTCTTCGAAATCATCGTCTAAAGTCAAGCGTCCACAGACCCGCATCGTACGCAACGGATTTTAGTTTGACAATCGATAATGCGATCCGTACGATGCGGATCAGTGGACGCGGTTACATAAGTTTCTGTACAAGGCAAACTAAAATCCGTTGCGTACGATGCGTCCGATGCGTACGATGCGGGTCTGTGGACGCTTGCCTTAATACTCTTACAGCTTTACGAGAACTATCCATATTAAAATAACACTAATGGTGACGTTGCGTCTAGTAGACTTCGCGACGTAAATATTTCGAAAACGGGACAAGCGAGGTACCCCTCATTAACACATTCAAATATACTCTAAAAGTTAGGAAGGTACACCGAATTACAGGTTGCTACGTATTTGTGGCGAGAAACGCAAACGCGTTAATAAACGTGCGGAGTCTGTGAGACGCATGGTCACCAGTTAAGGGTTAATTTTGCAAATTGCAAATGAAAGATACGGCATTCTTCTATATGTAAAAAAAATTAAACTTGCTGTCTGCTTTATATTCAGTCCTGCAAGATTTTGAAAAAAATATTTTTTTTTTGCGAAAGCCGGATTGCAAAATTTATTTTGCATATCTATTCAACCGATCTTAATGAAATTCACAGTATTGTTTTCTTATATCATAAAGTTTTTCTTGGTAAAATATGAAGGTCCTAAGTGTAGCATAAATGGATGAAAAACGTAAAATGCGAATACTTGTGTTTTTATCGTTTTTTCGCAATTATTGCTATTTTGCAACAAGGGTGACAATTTTTAAAATTTTAAAAGAATTCTATATTGTAGAAAATTTAATTGCGCAACTTTTGTCAGTACAACTTTTCTCATAAATGAATACTTTCAAAGTTATAATCAAAAAACGAAAAAAAAATCTAATTTTTCCTTCATTTTTTGACATTTTGATTATTTAAACAATGATCCGGACCTTTTTTGAGTGGGAGGATAACTCAAATATTATTATATGAGTTATTTTCAAGCAATTTCTGCAAAAAAATATGAGTCATCTCTCAACGTCCAAATGTACTAATATTTTTACAGATCTATTATTCCATTATTCCGTTTTGTTTCTTTTGAAAGTCTTCGCATGAGTTCTTCATGCGTGACTCTGTCTACGTAAGATATTTTTAGGATTCTGCTGTAAAGCTACATCTCGTACATTTCAACTTTTTTTATCATCGATTTCATCTCTTTTATTTTCTGATCATTGGTTCGCTGTTTGGTTTTTGTGTTATTGTTGCAGTCTTTCGCCTTGATTTCCTTGATATATTCTTTCCGTTAGCTTCTGGTAATTTCTCTAATCTTCTTATGAATGTATATGTATGTTAAATAAGTCGTGTATTTCTTGTAGATTTTCTATTTCACAGCATTTTTGATTCAACAAATTTTCCTTTGCTTCCCTTTCTACACAAGAGGAACACAGCTAATAACTAATTTTAGACAGGGACTAGACTCCAATATGCTAAATCAGTGGTTCCCAACCTTTTATATCTGGCGACCCACCTTCTGATGTTTTTTCATATTCGCGACCCATCCCTCACCCATGATGTTACGCTATTCTGTACTCTGTACGCCACTCAGCTATAGTGCGCCATCGGCCCTTAAGGCCGATGCCGCACTGCAGAAAGTTTGGTAGGATGGTGGATGGTAGATGCCTGCCTGGCGACCATCTAGCTACTTATACCACGAATAACAAAACGACGGTAGCCGCAGTGGCTTCCCACTACCATCTAACCATCCGGTGGATCGCCTGGCGTCTATCCACCCATATCAGTCGTGTTTGATATTCCATCCGGGTAGCCTGGCTATGGAGGAAAGCGTAATAAGTGCTGTGTATAAAAGAAGGGCAATTTGGGACCCATCAGACCCACTATGTGACGAACCATGGCTTATAATATCTGTTTTATTTATTCTTTTCAGTTGCAGTAAAACAATCCAATATTAAAGTCAGGTGAATTTAAAAAACAATTTATACCTTTAAATCGATTTTTCTCCACTTTCTGAAAAGTGTAGTTAGCGAGTTTTACCTCTAATAGGACGATATGCTAAAAAACAAACCAAATGTAACGTAACAAATTAAACAAACGATTCCTCAGCAGTCAGTTGGATACTGACTTCTGACTTTATTTCACTCTTTCACTGCGTCCAGGATGCAGCGCCTCTCCACCATCCACCTTTAAAATCCACCCTCCAAGCGACCATCTAGCATCCTGCAGTGCGGCATCGGCTTTAAGGCCGATGCCGCACTGCAGGAAGTTTGGTAGGATGGTGGATGGTAGATACCTGCCTGGCGACCATCCAGCTACTTATACCACGAATAATACAACGACGGTAGCCGCAGTGGCCTCCCACTACCATCTAACCATCCGGTGGTCCGCCAGGCGTCTATCCACCCATATCAGTCGTGTTTGATAATCCATCCGGGTAGCCTCGCTATGGATGAAAGCATAATAAGTGCTGTGTATAAAAGAAGGGCAATTTGGGACCGAGCAGACCCACTATGTGACGAAACTTGGTTTAAAATATCTGTTTTATTTATTCTTTGCAGTTGCATTAAAAAAATCCAATATTCAAGTCAGGTGAATTTAAAAAACAATGTGTGCCTTTAAGTCGATTTTTCTCCACTTTCTGAAAAGTTTAGTGAGTGAGTTTTACCTCTAATATGACGATATGCTAAAAAACAAACCAAATGTAACGTAACAAATGAAAAAAACGATTCCTCAGCAATCAGTTGGATACTGACTTCCGACTTCATTTCACTTTTCGCTGCGTCCAGAATGCAGCGACCCTCCACCATCCACCTTTAAAATCCACCCTCCAAGCCACCATCTAGCATCCTGCAGTGCGGCATCGGCTTAAGAGCCACGCCTGACCCACCTGAAATCTTTCCGCGACCCACCGGTTGGGAAACGCTGTGCTAAATAATTATTTTTTTAACACATCTAAGAAAAGACAAAACAGAAGCAGCAAGAGGTATGCTAATACATATAAGTCATGCTAACTACATTTTAACTGCGTGGATCCCCATAATCTTAGATCACATCCTCAGAATTCTATGATGCATGCTAGAACTATTTTGTAAACAACTGCAGTATCATAGCTCTGTCATAAAATGTCGTTGCGAAAAAAGTAAATCTTTTCAAATCCTAAACGGATTATTACTTCTTAGAAACAGATTAATAAACAAAATCTTTAATATTCGCGGAAGAGGGAAAAAATAGTTTATATATGATAAAACCTGAATATGTTGAAATATAAAGTGAGTAATTATTCTCAGTTCTCAGTTAAGTCGTAAAACACCTTCTTAGTTAATGAATCATGTAATAAGATCGTTTTGTTGGAAAATTATTAGGAAATGTATTTAGAATGATATCATATTACTATATCACATCATTCAATAAGTATCTTCTTCTTCTTAACATGCCCTATCAAGTCCCCTTGACGTTGGCGATTGGCGAAATTGTCTCGAGCTATTCTAAATACATAGTTATTCTGCTCTCTTTATTCCTGTCCACTCTCGGATATTCTTCAACCAAGAGGCCTGCTTTCTACCAATTCCTCTGTATATATTACTCTGTCAATAAGTATCACTAATAATAATTAATAGGGTATTCCAACATGCTGTCAAAATTAAATCAATATGGCGGCTGGGAGGCAAACATAAAAATGATGTTCTATCAGTTCTTAATGCGTTTTAGATCATTCTAGTTGCGTTTTTGTGTAATTTTGTTTTGTACAAAGATCAATTTAACATTTTCACTAAAAGAATTAATTTTAAAAAATAATATGTCTTCATACATTTTAATAGTACATACCAAGTTTCAATAAACTTAATAAAATTTGAGACCAACCGAATCATTAGTATGCAAGTTATTAGGGCTTAAATGATGATGCAATTTTCAAAACAATAGGAAAACACCAAATTTAATGGGTTATATCTTATAACCCATGGTTTCCTCATGGGATAAATACGGTTTATAAAGTAAAATATAATAAAGTAAAACAAGAACTTAAAAAGTATTTTCAAGGTGCAAGGACCATTTAAACGCAAGAGACAGGATTGCTTGTATTGATATTTAGTCCAGAGATAAGGTAAAAAAAGTACCGTGCTAAAGACTACCTGGCCAGGCATCTGAAAGTTTTTTGAGTTTTGTGGACCTCGGTAATCACAATCTTGTGTTTCCTGCAGTGGGTCCGCATTTTTTAAATTAATATTGTTAATGATAAGTATCTTTAGAGGATATTTTCTTCTTCAGATGCAAATCCACTAATGGATGTTAGCGATCACATTTTCTATTAACTCTGATCAGAGATTGTATGTCGTTAATTCCTGTCCATTGCCTTAAGTTTCGGAGCCAGGACATTTTCTTGCGTCCTGTTCCTCTCTTGCCTTCAATTTTACCCTGGATTATAAGTTGAAGGAACTGGTATTTTTCGTTTCGCATGATGTGACCCAGACACGCCGTTTTCCTTTTCTTGAACGTTTCGAAAAGTTGGCGTTCTTGGTTGATTCTCTTAATTACATCTACATTTTGATAAAAAAAACTAGATTTCTATGGAATTCGAGGTATTTCTTTGAACTGGTTTCAATCTTACTTGGATAATAGGAAACAACTGGTTAGAGCAAATGATACAGACTTAGTCTCAAAAATGTTGTATGTGGGGTACCACAAGGTTCAGTATTGGGTCCTCTACTTTTCCTTATCTTAATTAATGACATCACTAGTTTAAAAATCGATGGAAAAGTTTTTCTCAAATATCACAACTCTTCATGCTACTATAACTTCTGATCTACTCACAATAAAAGCCTGGTCCGATTCTAATTTACTCTCTTTTAACGTAAATAAAACAGTAGCATTATCCTATAAAGGAACTCTTCAACCCTTACCTCTTCATAACAGCCAGATTATTATCGGTTGATTCTGTAAAGTTTCTTGGTATTTTTTTTAGATAGCAACCTTAAATGGTCCCTTCATATCGATGTGTTACGCAAGAAACTAACCTCAGCTTGCTTCGCAATAAGATCTGTTTCGAAGGAAATGAATTTAGCCTCTTCCAAAATAACATATTTTTCTTTGTTCAAGTCCCATCTTCGATATGGTCTTCCTTTTTGGGGTTCTGGTACAGCTGCCCAATCCGATGTTATTTTTAAATTACAAAAAAGAGCAATAAGATATCTGTTTGGCCTCAGAAGAACAACACATTGCAGAAGCTACTTCAAAGATCACAGGATTCTAACACTACCTTCTTTATATATTTTAGAAACTGTTCCGTAAAATGACAAAAGCCTATTTACCTGAAAGACCATATTATTCAATAGCAGAATTTCTTAACCAATAACTAAGAAATTACAGTATTCTTATGTATAAGTAGAATCTTATTAAGTGTCATATGCAGCAGCTTAACTTATTAAATTTCTTAAGGTAGATTACGCAATTTGCAAATTTTTTTTAAATTTTGCAATAGATTATTATTGATTTTTATTTCATTTTTTTATGTTTTATTTATATTGACGATTTTTATAATTTTAGTAAATTGTTTTTGTTATTGTTTTTATTTATGATTCTTGTAAGCTTTGTCTATAAAATTGTTAATTTTTCATGACAATAAAGCATATTTCTATTCTATTCTACATTTGTGACTTTCACCGTCCATGGTATCTTTAGAAGATGGCGATAAAGCCATATTTCGAAGGCTTCTAAACTGTTTACATCCCTCGTTTTGAGTGTCCAGCCCTCTACGCCATATAGCACCGACCACGTAGCACTTAGTAAACCTTAGTCTCAGTTGAAGATCGAACTCTGAACAGGTCACAACTTTCCTGAATTTTACGGAAGCTGGTCGAGCTTGCTCAATGCGAGATTTTGCTTCCCCTGTCTGATAACCAGCCTTCAAAAAGCCACATTCCTAGGTATTTACATACCACATCTTATGGAAAATATAATGTCACTCCAAATTCAATAAAATTTATACGAATAGAATCGTTTTAAATTAACGGTCAAATCTTATCATTGCGCCAACTCCATATTTTCAATAATAAGAGCAGAAATTGATATAAATAAGTCTGAAATCAAATGGATACGTACATAAGTTAGAGAGAGAGAGAAAATATTTTATAATACCCAAATTGTCTGTACTCCATAAATCAGCGGATTAGTTTCACTAATCCGCTTAGGCCCAGCGGGGTTTAAGCTCTTTTGAATAGCACCCAGAGCAATAGTGATTGTAACTGACAGTTTTACTGACTCCAAAAATGTGATTTCGATAAACTTTAATTGCAATTTGCGCCGTAATTAATCATAATTAAGAGTTGACGCAATGATAAGATTTGACAGTTAATTTAAAACGAATCTATTCGTATAAATTTTATTGAATTTGAGTGACATTATATTTTCCATAAGATGTGTGCGATGTCCTTTGCTCACTCTTTCAATGCACTTGGTATTCATTGTTATGGTGGAGTTTTCAAGTGCATCCAAGTGTCTGGAGATGATCTTAAGGATATTTTCGGTAAACTAAAATTTAATACGCCAATAGCATTAAAAATATTACAAAAGTATAAAGTCTAAATAATAAAATTAAAATTAAATAATTAAATTATAAGGAGACGGAACAACATTCTTTGTCTTAATGTATTCTGTAAGTGTTTTCGGTAAATCGTTTGATACAACGAGAATACTAATTTTTTCTGGTTTAACCATTTACGGAATACACTATGATGTAAATCAAGAGTCAAGTAATACAAATATCTATTCTATTGTAGTGCACTGCTTATTTTTAAATCCGGCAATTATCCTTTTTATTTCTCTTGGTATAATAATAATCTTGGTATAATGCTAATCTTGAAGTCGAAGCCAACTTTCATTCAAAATAACGTTTTTTTAGCGACAGAGGCTGATTTTTTTGTGATACAACTGTTTACACAGACGATATAGAATGAAAATGGGACGAAATCCTCTCATGATATTTATATCTTTCACTTGTTATGAAATTAATTTATTTCTTTTATTTGCATCACACCATACATCAGTCAGCGTGTGAGTGTGTGACATCAACGCCGCTCAATGACAAACAGGTAATCCAAATCGAGATTCCACAGACATGATATAATTTTAAAGATATACAATATTATGCAAAATCCATCCTTTTCTTAAAATAATATTTTCTTTGAATCTCGCGAACCTCTGAAATATTTTCCGAATGAATCACACGAATTTGCATTCACATTTAAGTGCAAGCCCTATAGACCGGTACATTAACGTGAAATACGGCGATACCGTGTAATTTTCCGTGTCATCACTGAATTGCATGAAAATTTGGACTTATTACGTGCTTCTCACCCTCTATTTCGTTTTATTTATTTAATTACTGGTACACCAAAAATAACGAGATTCTTCTATTCCATAGTATTAAACATCTCTATTATAAACTCGTATTTCACTTTTGCACTTCAGCCCAGGGTTGCTTTTACCCTGGGGTGAAACCCAACCCTTATCTAACATATCTATTTCAAAATAAGCCCGGAATGGATAAACTGACTAATTCTAAGCGAAAGAGTTTTTTATATCAATTCTTTTTGAGCTATTTGCGAGTGAAAATATTCATTTTTCAACAAAAAAACACGTTTTTAGACAATTTTTCGCAAATAATTCAAAAAGTAAGTATTTCACCAAAAAAATAATTTTTAACAAAAAATGTAGCTCATAAAAAAATTAAAAAAAATATGTATGTATGACGTCTGTAGAGCAAGTGGAAGCAGAGTTGTAGCACATGAAAAGAAGGTTCTTATTCGCCAAATTTCAAATCGAATATTTGAATTTGAAATAACCCAAAAAGTGAAGGGTAAAACTCATTAACACTTTTTTAAAGTGTTCAAAAAGGCTCTATTTTTGTTTTGTATAAATACATATAAGTTTGTAGCATCCAAACTAAGCAAGCTCCAAAATAGTCTTTAAAAAAAAAATCGTGAAAATTAGGTCTTAACAAAATTAGCATCCAAAATGAAATTCATCGTGACTTTATTTATGTATCGTTTTTATGATGTGTAAGTTTCACCGGTTCAAAGTGTTTATTTTTTGAAAAAATTTGGTTTTCAAGTAATTTTTTTTCTTTTGAAATTTATAAAAATGTTTTTTTCAAAATAACTTAAAAGTACCTATTAGTGGACGAACAAAATGTAGATTTTGCTTTTCTGAATACTTTGGATTTTTTTTTGTTTTTGCAAACATTATGGTATGAGGTGCTATAACTTTGGGAAGCCGATTACCTCTAGTTCTTATTAAATTTGATCAATGCGTCATAGAGTAACTGATGGTATAAAAAATCAATTCATTATTCAAAAAACCATAAAATCTTTTATAAAAGTTATATTTGTTAAAATCCCTATACAGTGAAAGTATACAGTATACAGTAAACAAAATTGCAACGTCATTTTCATCAAAAAATAAATAATTAATTAAAAAATCCACGAGGAAAAATTCTCCTGTAGTTGGCTGTATAACATTTATTTCAAAAAACCATAAAATTCTTTATAAAAGGTATATTTGTTTAAATCCCTATACAGGGCTACATCACAACATAACTAGTTTTCAATAGGTTGACCGATCACCATCAGTGTTAACGTGAATCTAACATGCTAACCACCAAAGTAAAAAATATTTGGGTAAAAACCCTTTAAACTTAATCAGTCATAGGAACATAGAAAAAAGATGTGAATGTAAACATGGATGTTTAAAATATCCAATGTTTCATGCTCTAGGTACCAGCTCGAGCATTGAGCTCCAATTTGTCTTGTTCACATCATGACTTTATGTTCACTGCAAGTGTTCATTTGCTACCATAAAGTCATGATTGGATATTTTAAAAATCCATGTTTAAATTCACATCTTTTTTCTATGTTCCTATGACGGATTAATTGTAAAGGGTTTTTACCCAAATATTTTTTACTTTGGTGGTTAGCATGTTAGATTCAAGCAAACACTGATGATGATCGGTCAACCTATTGAAAACTAGTTATGTTGTGATCTAGCCCTGTATAGGGATTTTAACAAATATACCTTTTATAAAGAATTTTATGCTTTTTTGAAATAAATGTTATACAGCCAACTACAGGAGAATTTTTCATCGTGGATTTTTTAATTCATTATTCATTTTTTGATGAAAATGACGTTGCAATTTTGTTTCTAATGTTATCAAATACAGAATAAAAATATTATAATGTAGACCATAAACAAATATTTAAAAAATATATTTGCCTCTCTAGGTGTGGCATTTTTGCCATCAGTATATATGTAGTATATATATGATAATTTTAAAGATATTATACAATTGGTACTATGCAAAATCCATTCTTTTCTTAAAATAATATTTTCTTTGAATCTCTCGCCTGAACCAGTGAAATATTTTCCGAATGAATCACGCAATGTGAATTTGCATTCGCTTATTTTAGTGCAAGCCATAAAAGTTTTAGGCGGAAGCGTATGTAGTTTGGCGTATTGGTCGCTTCCGCCCATTCCAATCCATTGATGATTCAAAGACCTCCATTCATGATGAAGGCGGAAAAGAGACAGAGATATGCGTATTTATGAATGAAAACCAAATTGTTTAGTTGTGCCCGGCACCAAGAGTAACACTTTAATTTTATTTAGCATTGCATACTAGTTCGGATGGCGTAATAATAACTTATGGTAGTGTACTTAAGTCGTAATAATTTTTTTACTACATTTAAATTTTCAGTTTGCAGTTAACTAACCTAAGGTGGTTATGCTGTCTTGCTAATTACTTTGAATAGAAATTGATACTTTGAAAGATAAATTAGCATTATATTGGGCTATTACTTAGGTCCTTAAGGCACTACAACGCTATACGTGTTTCGTATGGCATATGGTCAATGGATCCCCAAATATGAAAAAGTCGCGGAGTGCTACCATTTAAAGGGATGCCTTTTTGAGAAAGGCGTGAATTAGTCCCAATGGACTAGGGTGTATTTGGGTCAATAACGTACATACACTTACATCTACAGAAAACTTGTTCAATAAATATAGGCTTTACTTCACAGAAAAACAATTTCTATCTTTCCTCTTTAAAATGACGTTTGGTAGAAATTTTTAATGCCTGGTTGCACCAACAGATCTTAAGCTCCAGCTTAGTCTAGCTCAGCTTATGGATAGGACCGCCTGTAGTATCGCTTACATTGCACCATAAATAAACTTAAACGCAAGAGAATCCTAAAATTGTAGATTGCCTTTCTAAAACCGTTGTAATTTAATCTCACTAATGTTCGATTACAAATTCTTAATTCGATTAAAATCGGCAACACCGCGCTAAAAACTCTCATAAGGACTGCATTGCCTATGTCCCCTATATTGTAAAGTCAATGTGGGACGGACTATAGTTGAGTAGAATATTTCTTTTTCATCCAATGTATCCCATCCACCTAGTTTGCATTTATATTCCCATTTTTGTTGCTGTTATTTTTTGCATAAATCTGGTTCTTCGTTTTTTTTTGTAATCCTCTCGAAATGTTTGATTTCTGGTATTTTTCGTTTCTCATGTTTCTTATTTTTTATGAGAATGTTCAACCGTGTATGTAAAATTCCTTGATTACAGATTTTAAGAAATCAACAATGTTCAAGTGCAGCAATTATGAAATTATGCCCAACAATTTAAAAGTAGAAATTATCAGTAGTAATTGCACAAGAGCTCTGAAATTATCGAATATTTCCCGAGTGACACTTTGACAGTTTTAATTTTTTTTATTTAAAAAAAATGGAATTGTTCATGAAATTAACTTAAAAATTATTAGTAATACCAAAAATCTTAAAGAGTAATAAAATGTACGTTTTGCTTTTCTTAATATTTTTGCTTTTTTGTTTTCTTGTTAGACAAAAATTGGTTAGTATGCTATGGCTCTTCAAAATTTGCCTAAACTCGTGATTAGTTACCCATTCAAGTCATTTTAACTACAGCTTTTTCAAAAATAAGCACTTTGAACCGATGAAACTTACAGATCATATTAATAATACATAAGCAAAGTAACTTGTGAAGTGGTAATTTTGAAGTGGTAAATTTATTTTTGCAAGAAAAAAACCATTGATATTTGCGATCCCATCCTGTACACGAAATAAAATTTACCACCGTAACTCTGTAAATAAATGAAACTACCTTTTGTACTTGTAAGTTGGTTCACAAGAAACACAACAGAAATATACTAATTATTTATTTACAACATATCTAGACTTAGACATAACTACAGAGACCAGGTCAGTGACCTCCTCCTTTATGAACATTCTAATGATAAAATTTATTTGTGATGCTAATTAGGAGGTGATTTTCGCGATTTTTTTACCAAAAAATAAAAGGGACCAACAATATTTTGAGAGTAACTCACTTACTTTTAATGTTACAAGTTTTTTTACAAAACAAAAATAAACCTTTTTTTAAACACTTTAAAAAAGTTGAAATGAATTTTCCCCGAAAAGTGCTCCGTTTTTGGGTTATTTCACATTGAAATATTCGATTTGGAATTTGATGAAAAAGAACCTACTTTTCATTAGCTACAACTCTGCTTCAACTGGGTCTACAGACCTCACGCTCACGCATATACCATTTTTTTCAGTTTTTTATAAGCTATATTTTTGCTAAGAATATTTTTTTCATTCAAATACTTAGTTTTTGAGTTATCTCCGAAAAACCGCCCAAAAACATGTTTTTTTCTGTTAAAAATGAACATATTCACTTGCAAATAACTCGAAAAGTATTGACTTAGGGAAAAAACTCTATAGAACAAAAGTTGTTTAGAAATAGCCATTTTATCCAATTTCGGACGTATTTCGAATGTATATGTTTCACCTTAGAGAGGGGGGTAGAATTCTAAACTTTTTCTTATATAATAATAGACAATTTCAACTACCTATCCCCAAATTTTCATCCTTTCTTTATTTTTTTTTGGGTCAGATTGTTCTTTGATCGGACTATAAGGCCCAAATTGATTGTTGCATTTATTTTTGCAAGAAAAAAACCATTGATATTTGCGATACCCTTCTGTACACGAAATAAAATTTACCACCGTAACTCTGTAAATAAACGAAACTAGCTTTTGTACCTACTTGTTGTAAGTTGGTTCACAAGAAACACAACAGAAATATACTAATTATTTATTTACAACATATCTAGACTTAGACATAACTACAGAGGCCAGGTCAGTGACCTCCTCCTTTATGAACATTCTTGCTATATATTTAAATTACTGTCGGGCCGTCTGGTACTGCAAACGCAAAGCCGACATACATTATGGTATTGATGGTATGTTGCGCGTTTTTGTGCTAAGAGACAAGTTAGTTATGGACGATTTGGTGATAGATATGTATTTATTTTCCCCATTACTTACACTATTACCAGGAGGGTTTAAACAGTACTCCGAATGTCGATACATGTATCTACGATCTACGTGTAATTCAGTCAATTTGTACCCTAAGAGCCTCCTAGTGGGAACGTTTTTGGGGTAGTTCTATTTCTTTCATTAATATATGTATTTTGCTATTTTGGCCTGCTGAATCCGAATATGAGGTTTGCGGACAAAATTTCGGGACGGAACATTAAGCAAATCGCGAAAAAAGAGAAAAATTTCTGCTTTTTCCCGATTTTTTGCTTAAAGTTCTATTTCTTTCATTAATATATGTATTTTGCTATTTTGGCCTGCTGAATCCGAATATGAGGTTTGCGGACAAAATTTCGGGACGGAACATTAAGCAAATCGCGAAAAAAGAGAAAAATTTCTGCTTTTTCCCGATTTTTTGCTTAAATCTCGAAAACTATTATCTTTTAGTAAATGGTCTATTAACAGAAATTAAACTACTTAAAATTCTCTACAACTATCACTATTTACTTTTTTCTCTAGACGAACCTTTCAGCCTAAAGTGCAAGTTGAAAATTGCCAATTTTTAACGGTCTCTGCAAAATCCACTTTTTATATTTCAAAACTTTATTTTTTATTAGAATGCTGTCATTTGATAAAGTTTTTCTAGTTTTCTGCACGAATAATTAAAAAAAAGGGTCGAAATTGTACAAATTCAGTATCAAACAAAGGTAGGATTCTAACAAAATAAAACTTAAAATATTGTGATTATTAATATTACAAATTAAAATACAAAATGTTGTACAATATAAAATTATATGAGCTGAAAGAAAGTACTGTGGTTCTCCGGTGACGATAGGTCACGATATATTATTATATTCTTCTTGTTCTGGAAAATAAAAGAGGTGGTGTCAGTTCTAAAGAAGAGATGGCGATTGTAAAATAGATTGTGGGATTAAACATACCTTAGTCATTGTGCTGAGGTTCTTCGATGGCATCATGTCTTGGCTCAGGGTCTGATTGCTCCATCGTCAGCGTCAGGGGTAGTTCTCCTGGAAAATAAAAGAGGTAGGGAGATACTGACTTGTAATAATATATATCAAGAAGAGATGAATGATGACGAAATAAATTGTGAGATTCTACATACCTCTTTCTTCAGTCTCTTCTATGTGTATATCAGAGCTATCTTCCGGTGGCTCAACATTGTCACACAGTCCTTCGCATGATGTGCAAATTGGGGAACAATGGAGGCCCGCCTTCCTGCATCCACAATTGCGCTGGCAGCCCTTTTTACATTTACCAGAAATATACCGTAGTAGTGAGTTTGGTGCAGAGTCCAAAGTGCACCAAGTAATCAAGTGTACTGGTTGTAGATACAGTAGTCGTTACTCGCTCTGATACAATTGGTACGAAGTAACGAAGTAATCAGAGTAATCAAAGTAACTCTGGATAGTAATCGTTACTTTCGGTATTCGTAAGTAACGAGTACTTTGTAACGAATAGATACTTTTTCAACATCTCTAATGTGGAGCAGCCCTGTAGTAGTCCCTTTGTCGTCTTAAATGGACTGCATATTATATTGCTCGTTTTGATAGCTACTTTGTTGTTTCTTGTAGAGTGCTTGCACTGCTTTTATTAACTTCGATATCTACCATTGCTTCCCATAGCTTGGTTCTAGGAGTCATATGCCTTCTTAAGATTTACAAAAGCCAGATGGTCGGATCTATCATATGCCTTCTTAAGATTTACAAAAGCCAGATGGTCGGATCTATTTTTGGTAATTATTTTTTCTATTACTTGTTCGACCGTAATGTGATCTAAACATGCTTTCCCCGTTATGAGGTAGTATAATATACGATATTAAAGAAGATATTCAATCTATAAAAATATATTCTTATGGTAGTACTGATATTTTTTAACATGAAATCTTTCTACTATAACACCAACTGTTTCGTTGTCCAGTACCTCTTGCATAATAACTTTTGAGTACAAATTAAATAGTAGTGAAGAGAGAATGCAACTTTGTGTTATCTATTTTTATGTGCGTTGTCTGGTTATAATAAAAGTTTTCTTTAATTCATATATTATATCACTTGTCTATTTGCTTTTGTTTCGAAATTGTCATCAGGTGGTCGTGCCTTACCACGATGGTCTGTCAATCGCCTTTTCTTAATCTATAAAACAGGCATTCACATTTACGTCCGAACAGTATTGCGTTAACAGGTTTGAACAGAATAAACCTCTCTAGTTCCCACTCCATTGCGAAATTTTGTGTGTCATCCTAAGTAAATAATTTTGAAAATTGTAATTTTTTTTTCAACCAAATATCATATAAAAATATCTTGTAAGGTGCTAGAGACACTCTGTTATGCATTTTTTAATAAGTATACACATTTATTCCGTAAAAAGGCTTGTGTGGAATACATTTGCAAAAATAACACAATTTGCATAGAAACACACACTGAAATAGCACAATAAATTTAAATAATTTGAAATGAATAACCAAAACTTCAGTTTAAAATAGTAACAATGTTAATAGATCATTATAAATTTTCGTTTGTCATCACATATTATCGGAACGAGGCCTATAAATCAAGTAGAAGCATAAATGTAAAGTAGAATTTGTCTGAAGGGATCTAACAATTTTTTTGAGTTTTATGGACCTCGATTGCCCAAACCTAGGTCAGGAAATACTTTAGCCGGGAACACAGTTGCATATTGTCTAGAGCCTAGGTCAACAATACTCATCAACAACTGTGCTCCAGGCTGAAGTTTTTTCCTTTTTGACTTATATTGATTAAATCATGGATTAAGACGCCAAAGCAAAAAAGAATCAATATTTACACAGACAGCCAAGCTGCTATTCTATCAGTACAGGGCCCACTCACCGAATTAAAACTGGTGAGAAACTGCAAAGATCTCCCTAAAACCAAGCAAAAGACAACAAAGTGGCTTTAAAATCGGTGCCGTGTCATGAAGGGGTGCATGGCAATGAACGAGCAGATCTGTTAGCAAAACAAAGCTTGCCAGAAACCTTTGTAGACCCAGAACCTTTTTTGTAGAATCACCAAAGATGCTGCCAAAAACGAGGATCAGAAATTGCTGTCTTCAGAAGAAGTGGGCATCAAGGGCAAATCCAGACTAAAAAAGCAATCAAGAATATTGATAAAAAAAGTCTCAAGAACACTATTTTACCCTATCTTGTTTATGCTTTGTGAACTTGCAACTTAATTTTTTTCTGTATACATTTTTCTTCGAATTTAATCGTGGATGAAATCGCCAAAAGCGTCCACAAAGGAAGTGTATACATAATAGGAAACCAAAAAGTAAAAATACTCGGTTACGCAGATGACGCAATATTAATTGTTAGCTCAAGTTGAAGATAGTCTGCAAAGATTAGTCCACAGATTTACATAACTGCAAAATAATTAATATGCCAATTTTATCTTAGATAATTAAAACAATAGTAATCTGTAAAGAACCAATCAGAAATCAGAAATTTATGGTAGGGGAGCCCAAGCGGGGATTTTTGCAGTTACTCGAGCGCGTCAGATTATCATATGGGGAGAAACGTGGTACCCTGCAGATGTACCTCTGCCATATATTGGCTCTTAACACAGGGGAGTTCGTTTAGGGGGGCCCGAAAAAAAAATCTATCCTTAAAAATACTCAAAATTGTCAGATTAAGATAAGGTAAGTTAAGTACATGCAAAACAGTGTATATTTAAAAAATCTGACGATTTGAGCGGGGCGTAAGGGAATTGGTGAGTAAAATTTTCACAAGAAAAAGGCGAATATTTCGCGAATTGAAAGTCAGATCGAAAAACTAAAAACTACACGTTCAATATTTTTTAAAAATCTATCGATAGATACCAAACACGACCCCTCGCAGAGAGGGGTAGGGGGTAAATTTTAAATACAAATCCCGCGATATTTAGTAAAATAAACATCAGATCGAAAAACTGCAAAATACACTTATTTAATATTTTTGAAAAATATATCGAATGGTATAAACGCGACCCCCCACGGAGGTGTGGTGGGGGGTAACTTTAAAATTTTAAATGGGAGCCCCCATTTTTTATTGCAAATTTGAATTCTCTGCATAAAAATAAGCAACTTTTATTCGAAACATTTTTTCGAATTATGGATAGATGGCGCTATATTCGGAAAAAACGATTAATGCAAATGGAAAATTAAATTAAAAAATGGCAAGCGCCCGCTAAAATGGAAAATTTTACTTAACTTTTTTTGGTTTTAGGACCTAATAATCACAACCCAATAGGTCCCCAAAGCGCTCGAGTGACTGCACATTTAGCATACTTTGCTCCCCTACCATTATGGCATCAGTATTGAACAAGCAATGAAAATAAAATACCTTGGAATTAGACTGTCCAGCTACGTAGACCTAGACAAAGAAGTGAGAAATCAAGTACAAAAAGCAAATAGACTGGCAGAATGCCAAAATAACACTATATGACGAAACCGACATAATATTAACACTGAGATGAAGTCAAGAATTTATAAAGCCAGTGTAAGACCAATAATCATATTCGCTGTCCCGGTGGAACAATGACGCAACTACAAAAGTGTAACTTTTCAGGACAGCCAAAAATATAAAATTATGTTACTTAAGAGCAAACAGTAGCGATCAACAGGTAGCAACAAACGCGTTCCAAGATTGCGGCTCTAATTTTGAATATTTTGACGAGATATTTGGCACACATTATATTTGTAATATAATAGAGAATGGCGGTACAGAGCCCAATTTCAGAAATATGTTAGTATGTGGAAATTACTCTATAACTAAATAAAATATTGAAAGGAGCCTGTACCGCCATTAAGAAAGACAAAAAAATACACTTTCTTCAAGTAAACTTTTTTATCCCGTGCCTAGATTTTGTGTCACATTGAAACTATGTACTAAAAATCGATTTTTTTATAACAAGAAATCGAACGTCACTGACTTGGCAACATTTCGCGCCTATGTGTATAAAAATTATTGTTTTTGATAGTATAAACGTCACTGTCAGTGTCGAATTACCGACGCACTGTTGCCTCACTTTTGAAAGTTCGCAGAACTTTCGCAATCTTGGACCGCGTTTGTTGCTACCTGTTGATTGCTACTGTGTGCTCTTAATACCTCATGCAATGAAGCATAATGGAGATACTGGATTAGTATTGCAGTTCTACTTGGCCACCGTGCTATCAGGTGATATACTGTAACTCTACTACACATTCGAAATGAATTCTTAATTCTTCATCCCTTTTGATCCCCAATTGCAATTACGTCATTGTTGCTACAGTCATTTTGTGGCAACAATGACGTAATTGCAATTGGGGATCAAAAGGGATGAAAAATTAAGAATTTAGTTTTAGAAAGAAAATTTAGAATTTAGTTTTAAAGATAATATCTTTAAAACTAAATTCTATATTTTCATATAATATTCTAAATCATTTCCACAGACATACTCCTTTTGTATCTAGCTAGTTCTGAAAGGTGGCGTGAAAATAAGGACAAAAAGTCATTGAAAAAGTTTATTAAACAAATTGAAAATTGTAGTAAAAGCAAACATTTTTAACAAAATTGAACTTAAAAATAAAATTGAAATTACAGAAAAAGTATCAACAAAAAATTGAATCGTAAAAGGCTTTAAAAAATCCAGGAATTATATATGTTTTGAAAGTATTTGTTTCAAATCTTTTAGTTTGTTATCACCTAAAGGAATTTTTGAGCCCTATGCCCTAAGCCCTACGCAGCTGGCATTTTGGTGAAAACTATTCGGACGAACTCCGACTCTTTCTTTTTTGGCAAACATCAACTTTCGTCCACGTTGGTTGTTTATAAAAATCTTTCCCTTTTAAGATTTAAAGTAACATTACTTCAGTTATCATAAAGTTAACATCCAGTCCATTTCATTGTACAGCGCTTTTACATCGAAAAACTCGGTGAAATCCAGTTCTTTAACATTAAAGGAGCTCCTAATTAGCATTCCTTTTTAGCATTCCTAATTAATTCCTTCTTGACTAAGAGAGCATTACCAAGTATTGGTATTTGGGGATCTTAGTGTATATTTATGTCTGCTTCTTCTTCTTCTGATGATGATACCTCAGTAGTGGAAGGATGATAGTGTTCACTGGAACATTTATCATGCATTTAAATCTAATAATATCATAAAAATAGTACTTACATAAAATTTACTTACGTCAATGTCGCCCCACAATAAGGAGAAATCCAGATGAAAAATGACACAGAATACAATTAAATCAAGGTTTCAATAACATAAAATACAATTGCGTCAATGTAGCACCGTAGGTACAAACACACACTCGACTTATCGATGCACAACTATACATTATGTCATTGTTTCTCCGAGGTCAGCTGATTTTTCAACTATGACGCATCTGCTCCCTGGTGGCTAAAAGCTGAACAACACGTCTGACAGTGATCTGCCGAATGGGGTAACCAAGTTTGGACCCAGTGACGCCATAAACTTATATTCTATAAATTTGCAGTTACGTCAATGTTCCACCGGGACAGCGAATATGCCAATACAGCCACAACAAAGAGACTACTGGAAACGATAAAGATGAGAGTACTGAGAAGAATTACAGGAAATACAATGAGAGATCGAAAGAGGAGTGAAGACATTAGAAGACAATGCAACGTACAGTGTTTAAATGGACACTAAATAGAAAAAAGAATGGAATAATCGCATAGGCAAAATGGGGGAGACACGTGTGGTCAAAATAGCAAGAAATAAATCTATGAAAAGATGACAGAATTGTTTATAAAGAGGAAGAAGAAGAAGAAATCAGTTCAAAAGGCTTTACTTTTAACTGGTAGACGAAAGGTCACCCTAAACCACTGCAGGAAACATGGAGGTTTTGGTTATTGAGGTCCACAAAACTCATAACTTGTCAGATCCTGGCTGCTCTGCAAGAGGGTACTTTTTTACCCTTTTTCTCTGAACTATCATGAGAATAAAAAAAAATTATAACCGGGTGAAAAAAAATCAACTAAAATCCATAACACAACAAAATAAAAAACCAATATAAATAAACAAAACCTTATTTGGTATATTTATTATGGAAGAACATTGTCACCAGCTTTTTTTTCAATTCTATTCGCATTTTAGATCCAATTAAGGAGTACGTAACACGATTCAATTTTGTCACGGCAAGACACCGACCAGGGGCCTTCGCAGGGGGGCACTCCATTTGCTGGAGGGGGCCTTCTGCCCGACATACTCCTAGCATTACTCATTTTATTAGTCTGTAGGAAAGAGAAGTTTAAATTTTAAATGCCAGCAAATGACGTAATTTCGAGGAGGCGTTGCTAACCCAAATATTATCGTATCAGCAAACATTCAGACGCGGAAATTTTTTCATAGGCGTAGGAAAAAGGTAACGCGGGGTCAACGAACCTCAAGGTTGGAGGTTTTTAGGAGTATTATCACTCTTTATAGTAATTACTGTAGTTGTGGGTAATTGGCAAATATTGCGATAACCCACAAAAGAGTAAGAAAAATAAGTTTGGAGAAAAAGTTTGTTCTGAAAAATTTACTATATGTTGATCTAGTTACTGTAAAATGTAGAATAAATCATGGGTTGACATTAAAGATTGCTTTGATATGTTATTAATTTCGAAACATTATTTTACTTGCATTAGTGAGTCTTCTTCTTATTTGTTCTTCCATACGATTTCTTTCAGGCATCCTGAGATTCTTGCTGTTTTCATTGTTTGTTCTCTGACCTCTTTTAGAGATTTCCATAGCTTGTTATTTCCGCATCAAAATATTTGAAGTGATTCACCTGTTCCACAGTTTTGGAGTCAATTTCCAATTTGCATCTTATCGGTTCTTTTGAAATTACTAGGCACTTCGTCTTCTCGGTGTTGATGAGCATATTTACTTCTTTAGCTTTAGTATTAAATGTCTGCAGTAGCCTTTAGAGATTGTCTTCAGAATCGGCGATAAGGACAGCATCGTCAGCGTAGCAAACGACTCTAAAGAATGTGTTAACCCATCTTAAATCCAGCTGTTCTGGGACGGTTTTCTATTATTTTGTCCAACAGTGAGCCAAACATCGCATTCTAAGATCAGATATCGCAATTATCAGACAACTATTAATCAAGTAGTAAAAGATCCTGAAAAATGTTATATCTTGCTCTCAGACTATTTGTTTCTTTAAATCTCAGTTTAAGGGTCGATTTCTCATACCTGCAGTAATCTATGGTTCAGTTGAACCAGGTTCACCGGTGAACTTCGGTTTTGCTTGGAATGCATTTTTCATTGCACGTTCATGTCAGTGCAGGTTCTACAGCTTTCGAGGAATGCCAATAGATGGCAAAAGGTAAAAAACTGTCGCCATTTTGAGTTACCTTTTTTATGCTGTTTTTGAATAAAGTTAAATTTAAGTATTTATAGTCATTTTAATAATTATACATAAATGTTATAAAAACAAAAATATTGTTGTCTTCAACTATTTTCAATGGGAAATAAGCCACAATTTTACCAAAAAAAATGATTTTATTAACGTTTCGAAGCCCAAATCGGGTTTCGTTGTCAAAATACAAAATACTACTAAAATAAACAAAAATGTTGTTGCTAAGTAAAAAAATTCTTCTAATAATTTATTTAATCTGACTCATTTATATTGACAATTCAGACGTATATTATACATTTTAAAGTAGAAGACTTTAAAATGATATCGCCAATATTTATGAGTTGCGTTCCTGGGACGACTTTACTAAAAGATAGTTCATTCGATTACATGAAAGCAATCCCAACTCAAGAATATCCGTCACAAAAAAATCATAGCATGTGATCTGTCTTTAAAAAGACAACCAAATGCAACGATTACAGTACAATTCTCGCGTTAGAGATTCCATAGTAATGTTATCTTTTATCGTTAGGCTTAATATAATAAAATAGGTTATATTATATTATGACAGCGTTTCGTGTTAATACAACGCATGCGTAATCCATGAAATCATCTGAACTGGATTCAGAAATCTTTGAACGGCCGAATTCCAGCGTTCAAGCATCGTTTAAGTTTAAACTGCCATCAGTTGAACGTGAATTGAGAAAGACGATTTTGACTTTAAACTGACGTTCACTAAAAGTTGAGGTTAACTCTTGCCCGCGAGAAATTCCCCATTCTCCACTACTCACTAACTGTCAACACTTGTCACTACTTTGACATAAACCTGTTGCCAACTAAAATTAAAAATTGTAAAATCCATTACCACGGCCAAAATAGTAACGGTTGAAGACAGTCTACTTCACTGCCAATAAATAAATTTAAGCAATACATATTAAAAACGTAATATAAACAAAATCTTTGTTGAATTGGTGTAGGTAAATGTACACGGGGTGTATTAAACAATGACGTAGGTGATTTGATTCGTTATCAGTGGAATACGTCAATAGACTCTATGGCTATGCGTTTAAAAATAGTCAACTGGTTGAAAAATTTTTCCTTATAAGCGATGTTGGGTTTTAAATTTACAATTAGCATAGTACTAGTTAGCAGTTAATGTATAGACATTCTATTGTCTTGCAAATTAATGTAATGGTAATGGGAGACAAAGAGGTCAATTTGGAATTATTTTAACCACATTGATTGTACCAGAAATATTTTTTGATCAATTTTTAGTTTCACTATACGCTTTAGAAAGTACATAAGTTGGTCTTGGAAATGGCAAAGGGCTAAAGAACTAAGAGAACAATACAAATTGTGGTATGTGGGGAAAAGTAAGACTAGGAACGAAGTTAGTATACTTGTTGATAGTGAAACGAAAGAAACTTAATAGAAGTTAAATAGTGATACCTAAGAACGAGTGATAGAATAATGTTATGAAATTTGGACTTGTAAAGAAGTATCTATTGTATTGAATGTGGTGTGTGTATGCTTCTCATACAGGGCTGATGTGAAATGTTTTTTTACTTTAGATCAATGATAATTGTAGTCTTTTACTCCATTGTTTTTTAATCACTTTCGTTTGGTGCACTTTTGTATAAAAGTTGAAAGCGGTGTACAATCGATTCACCATTTCCAAAGAGTAAGTGCTTCAATAATCAATATTTTCGAGTTCCAAAGGGTAACAACTCTACCGGGTGGTGAATTGGAAAACGGGCCATAGGAAACTCAATGTAAAATTCTAAACTGTTGAATTCCTGCTTCCCTAATTATTTTACATCAAAAGACATTAGAAACTATTTGTAGAAGATTGAAATCTGTATTGAAAATAACTGTTAAAATTTTTCTACGAATTAAACATACTCCAAAATTTCGTAAAAATGTAATACGTTTTTCAGCCCAAAATTAGGCCACACACAGTGAAATAATGTGTCACAATGAAGTTATTATTTTCACATTTTTGAACTGTCAATATTTTTATTTTATCATTTATTGTTTAAAAACAATACAGTTTGATAAGATTAGGATAAGATACCCTCGGTTACGGAGAAAGTATTAATAATAAAGATTTTTTAGTCAATGGTGTGAGCACTGTCAGTTAAATAATAGTAACGTGTGGCCTAACTTTTCCACACCTACCTACTGTGGCAAATGTATATTTCCAAATTTTGGAATGCTTTTAAATCGTAGAACAATTTTAACTTTTGATTCTAATATAGACTTCAATTCTCTAAAAATATTCTCTCATGATTTTTGATGTAAAATAATTAGGGAAGCAGGAATTCAACAGTTTAGAATTTTACATTGAGTTTCCTATGGCCCGTTTTACGATTCACCACCCGGTATAATATCATTCTGTGAAGATGCCACGCATAATATTTTGTCACAAAACGGTAATTATTTTAGTTCCAAGTTGAGTTGTTACTAGACCTGGATACAGCGTACCAAAAAGAAGTTGATTATTAGCAGGCTGAAAATTTGTTAATTGCTTAACGGTGTCTACTCGGACAAACTTTGATGTACGGAAACACTGGAACAGGGGAAGAAAAATTTGGAACGTCAGACTACAAAAACGTCCCTTGTATTTTGTCGGACAGAACTTCCAAGTGATTTGTTACCCTTTCATTAAACTCTCATGCAAAAATCAGAATGCTATTACTAACCAACATGATTCCTGTCATTTGACATGTTCTTCGTGTTCCACTCATTAAAATGCCCAGTTGGTGATAAACACCAGTCTGATTTTTGCATGAGAGTTTAATGAAACGGTAACAAATCGATTGGAAGTTCTGTCCGACAATGTACATGGAACGTTTTCGTAGTCTGACGTTTCAAATTTTTAACCTGTTCCACAATTAAAACTTCCGCTGTTCCAGTGTTCCCATACATCAAAGTTTGTCCGACTAGACACCGTTAAGCTATTGACAAATTTTCAGCTTGCTTATTAAATCAACTTTTTTTTGGTACGCGGGATCCAGGTCTATACCCTGTTTTTCGTAACTAATGATTTTTGATTTGATACATTTTGCAACTGGTGTATAGACATAGTCACACCACGGAAGGCCAATGCAGACTGAGCAACTCCACCAGCGTGTAATCATTGTTCATACCTGTCCAAACGTGTACTGTACTGGGGCCAATAGAAAACTACACATTTTTGATAGCATATTATTTTTTATTTATTTTGTGTTTAGATTTTAAACATTCACTCTGAAATTTTCAGTGTTTCTACTTTAAATTTGGTTAGAAATGTCAAAGAAAATGGGAAAATTTTATTTCTCTGATTGACGGCGAAGAAAATCGGAATCAGGCACTTACCATCAGATCGGTGTAGTACCATCTATAGTACATAAGTTTTCTAGTAAACATACTCGTAGAACGATAAAAGTCAACGGTGTTTAAACGCATAGGTGCAATGTACAATGTATATGTATATAGTTAACGATGCAATAGCAGTATTATTTCGTTGCACTTTGGACATGCATTGACACATAAACGAATATAAAACGAATTTAATAACCCGACGATATAATTAGAATCGAAGTGTGCCTTTTCTTTCGTAATTTACAATGGCGTACACTCAATTATTTTTAAGGGGTGCCGTTGGTACACATTGGGATAGGCTCTTCTTCCATTTGGCTATTTTGCTTCTTGCTAGTTTCCCGGGGGTGTTGTTCTTTTTATATGTTGTTTCCATTATATTTTCCCGAGCTTGGTTTATTTCTTCTATTCCTTATCTGCTTTTAGTTACGCTCTTTTTCTTTCTATCTGTCTTTGACTTGTTTTCTTTCGTAGGCTATTAGTTTATGAAGCCTCCAATAACATTCGTGTTTTCAATAAAATAAAAAGGAAAAAATTCCTCTCATTGGCTGTATACCATAATAAAAAATTTACTAAGGAAGTAAAACTTCTCTTGTAGGTAGATGGTATATAAATTTAATCCAACTTGGATCTTTTTAGAAAAAATTTAATAAAATTATATACCATCTACCTACAAGAGAAGTTTTACTTCCTTAGTAAATTCGTGTTTTCTCCACTTGTTTTTAGAATATAGGTTATTATTATTGGTGCTTATTTTTGTCACTAAGTACACGCTCATCTTGAATATTAACGCACTCAACGAATCACTTGTCTATTGCCCGTTCTGTGTGCAGTGGTTTCGAAAGTACTCCATAAAGATGCAATGCCCGTCGAGACTTTGGAGATATTACCAGAGATTTCCTTTCCAAAGATGTGATATAGTCAGAAACCACATCGGAAGAAACTTTCCAAATTGACGAAATCAAAACAGCATTTTTCTTCAAACGCTTAAATTTCTGGATTATAACACTCTTCTTGTAGAGCGTTCTTCAGATGTTATACTAAATGAGCCTTTTTTTCAACAGAATCAAGTCCCCTATCTTCAGAATCAGTAACCCTCAACTCGATGCCATGGTCACACTTATTTGCAAATGTTCCACTTCTACAACACTGTTATTAGTTTATATTTAATTGTTGACTCTATTTTAATTGAAAACACTTACTATATTAGTCTGTATTCTTAAGTTATTTACACACTAAAACATATATCTACTAAAAACATCATTTAAATCTACAATTTATTTTAAATAATTTATAGTGCGCATGTTAGGTACATCGAAATTATGACCGAGTTCGTGTCAACAGAATTTGTCTATTTACACTTAGGCCGCACCTACATTGGATCCGTTTTTCTCCGATCCGATCAGATCAAATCCAATATCGGCATCGGCCGACGCGCGACGTCGGAAGTAGCTTCTCCTATTTTCATCGAGAAGTGTTTGGTTTCATTCCGGTTTTTGCATATAAGTAATTTAATTTTTTGTTTTAACTATTTCATGAAATAAATCAACAATAAATAGCTTCCAAATCTTAATATTTAATTTTGTAATATGTGTCTACAAGATAGATATTTTATAATGTAGGTTTACAAAATCTCTTTATCTATAGGTATAAAATTTAATACCTCTAGCACAGAATAGGAAACAATAATTATTGTTTCCTATTCTGTCCCTCTAGGTAAATAGTTTTATTGGGATGGTCAATTTCACTTTAGTTATAAAATTCTAACGGGTACTACGTATCGTTGAAATTGCCAAAATAATCTTGGATAAAACCTTACAAAGAGAACCGAAGTTTATTACTGCTCAATTTGTGATAAAACCGGAAGTATAATTATTATACTACATATTATGTGTTACTATATCTTTTTATATGAGAATATTTTTTAATACGTGCCAACACAAGGCTAGTTTGTAATAAATCAATGTATTTTTTCTTTTCTCATGAATTATTTTACATTCTTGTGACGAAAAAATAGGATCTTAAATTTATCAGGATGGTGACGTAGATTTTTGTTTATATTAAATTCTCCTGAAGATCTGTCTTTATTAAATTTATGCATCCATCTACGCTTTTTTCTACGTCTTTTAAAAACGTTGTTTTCCAACAACAGCCAACACATTAACACATCTTCATTGGAACTCATTGTCGGTGGTCGGAAGTTAACGGAACCAATGTAGGCACCCTCGCCGGAAAATCGGTCTATATCGGATCTGATCTGATCGGAGAAATACGGATCCAATGTAGGTGCCGCCTATCGCATCGGATCTGATCTGATCGGAGAAAAACGGATCCAATGTAGGTGCGGCCTTAGTCCACCCTTGCTGGAAAACAGTAGAACATTCAAGAGCGTGTCAAACCAGTTACGCTTCTGGATTCCATCTAGTCCGTCTAGGGGTCATTCACAGGTGACTGAGGTGGATACGTTGGTGCTCCCGTTCTGTGGCGGTTTATATGTAGATTAGCGCATGCCTTATCCACTAGAGCAGTTACACGTACCTTTTTTTTTTCGAAACCAGGCTGTTTTCCGGTCGCAGACGGTGCTTTTGGACATTAGTACGGCCGCTCGTCCTGGATCAGCGTATTTTGTAGCTAATTCTCTTCTATAAATTTCAACAGCTCGTTTATTGATATTTATCTTATTGTTCAATATTGATTAAGTTGAAGAAACATAATATAAAGAATCTCTGAAGTTCCTATGCACAGTGGTTTGTGACCGTGTCAAAACTGAAGTTAGATGTTCTTCTTCCTCTTTATAAGTAATTCTGCTTGTTCATTGGCGGATTGATACCTGTATAAAAGGTCAGCCGATACTTCTACCGATTGGTGATTTATCTCGTGCTATTTTGACCACACGTGTCTCCCCCATTCTGGTTATGTGGTTGTTCCATTCTTTTTTTCTATTTAGTGTCCATTCGTTTATACACTGTACGTTACATTGTCTTCTAATATCTTCGCTCCTCTTTCGATCTCTCGATGTATTTCTTGTAATTCTTCTCAGTACTCTCATCTCTGCCGTTTCCAGCAGTCTTTGTGTTGTGGCTGTATCGGGTCTTGTTTCTGATGCATATGTCATTATTGGTCTTCCACTGGCTTTATAGATTCTTGACTTCATCTCAGTGTTAATATGTCGGTTTCGCCATATAGTGTTATTAAGGCATCCTGACAATCTATTTGCTTTTTGTACTTGATTTCTCACTTCTTTGTCTAGGTCTCCGTAACTTGACAATGTAATTCCAAGGTATTTTACTTCCATTACTTGTTCAATACTGATACCATCAATTTATATTTTGAACCTGATTGGTTCTTTACTGATTACTATTGTTTTTGTTTTCTGAGATGAAATTGTCATATTGAATTCTTTTGCTCTTATGCTAAATCTATCTTATGTTTTAATCTACAAATAGAAGTACCTACAGTTAAGACAGTTAAATATTTTAATATATTACTACCTCACGAAGTTGTGACGGTTAATTACTTGTCACCAATACTATTATAATAATTAATTGTGCATTTGCATTTGATAATTTCAACAAACTTCAATTACTAGCACATTTCCATCACTGCAATTAGTTATTTACATATTAATTATTGTAGCGTAATGTTATCAAACTAAGGCGATTAGAATTGATTTGCGAACATCTGGATTGGTACGACTATCAATGGAGTCCGGTATCATTCTCCAACGAAAGTAGGATCTGCCTACACGGCAACGACAAGAGGTGTCGAGTTTGTAGAAGGCCAGGAGAGCGATTGGCTCAATGTTGTATACGAGAAACTGTGTCATATGGAGGCGGTTCTTGTATGTTTTGGGCAGGCATTTCCATGGATGGGAAAACCGAGTTGGTTTTCGTGCCTGATGGAGGATGTGGAGGAGGTTTAAAGGTGGCTCGTTACATCAGAGACATTTTGGAGGAAAATGTGGTTCCATCCTTGGGATTTATTGGTGATTTATTTTATTTTCCCCATCATCATTGTATCTGTTTCACTAATATTTCTCCGTTTCTTCCGGTTTATTTTCTTCTCTTTCCATTGTGTAATTCCTGCCCTATTAGGTCCTCCTCTACTTCAGTTAACGATTTCGATCTGGATCGACCACGTCTTCTTTTTCCTCCTGGTTGCCATGGCATGGCTTTTGATACTGATTCTGGTCCTTGTCTTCATATATGACCCAGCCATTTGATTCTTTGTAGTTTTATTTTCTTTACTATATATTCTCCATTTAATTGTTCTAAAATTTCTTTATTCGTTCTTCTTCTATACTCTTGTTCTCCGATTCTCACTGGACCAGTATTGTTCTTATTACCTTTCGTTCATTTATCCTTCATTTCTCTTCGTCTTTTTGTTTCATAGTCATCGTTTCTCCCATGATGATATACAGGCGCGGATACAGAGGGGGGTCAACGGGTCCATGGACCCCCCTTTTGTATTTAGTCTATAAGCATTTTTTTATTATTTATTATTTTTTTCTGTCAACTCTTATTTTCAAACGATCAGTAAGTCTGGACCCCCCTATTATGAATTTCTAGATCCGTGCCTGATGATATAAATGCGTGCTTACAATAAATTGGCCTGCGTTGAGCCTGGACTTCATTAAATCCAATAGAGCATGTTTGGGAAGGGCCCGGGACAGAAATCATGCACCAGGGAGCGTCATGGAATTTAGAGCTGCGCTTAATGAAAAATGGGAAGCCATTCCTCAGTATTTTATTAGAAAAGTCATCCGATCCATACGAAATCGATTGCAAAGTGTAATTAGGAGTAGGGTTGGTCATATCAACTACTGAAATTTGTAAAACAAGAAAGTTACAATATCTGGAACACGTAATGAGGAAACAGCGATATAAAGTGTCAAGATTGATAATACAGGGAAAGATAAGAGGAGGAAGGAGTATAGGAAGACGGAGAGTGTCATGGTTGAAGAATTTAAGGGACTGCTTTAAATGCAGTTCAATAGGACTCTTCAGAGCAGCGGCAGGTAGAGTAAAGATAGCGATGATGATATCCAACCTCCGATTGGGAGACGGCACAAAGAAGCACGTCGTATTGCATATTTTTTTATACTTCTTACATTGAAACAGGAGCTGTAATCTCTAATGTAGCATTTGAGTCGATTTTTTTGCACTCAAGTGTGTTACTATAACTGAACAGATTTAACTGAAACCTCCGAAAGCCACTTGCACCGCATCAACAAACGTCTGTTATGTCTTTTCCTCGCGGTTGCAGATAAATCGGTTTCACTGTATTTTCCTCACGTAGTAATCCAGGAACCAAAGCTTTTCACCTCGCAATTTTTACAAAATGGATCAATTTGCTTGAAAATTTGATAATAAGTAGTGGATAGTCCAACGATCAAAATCTATATGATGCCGAAAGTCGCTTTTACCATGGGGGTGGTTGCCACCCCATTTCGGGGGTGGAAACATTCATTCTAAGCAAAAAATGTTCTATACTTTTTTTGATAAAATTAATAGTTTTTGATTTATTCGCTATCGAAAGTGTTGGTTTTATATCTAAAAAATCAATGTTTTTCGATGGTTACTCATTTACGATTCACTCAATTTTTGCTATAAAACAAATTTTATAAACCAAGTTCTTGGGAATTAAATTACCTACAATGTCATATTTAAACATTTTTTCGTATTTGTGATGCTAATCTTTCTATTCTGAAAAAAATGGCATTTTTTTATCAAATTGCAAACATTCGTTATTCGCTTTAAACTTCAGTTTTTTAAAAACTAATCATTCTAAGCCAGTCAAACTTCTAGAATCTATTAATAATACATAAATAAATAAGAATAAATAAGACCAATGACTAAAAACACCGCTAACTTACATTATTATGCTTCCAATTGGATTTCTCCTTTTTTTTTCAAAAAAATATACTGATTTTTTAACCGTAACTTTTTTATTTTTCATCTTAGAAAGTTCGTTAAAAAGAATTTTGTAGGTTTATAGAAGATCTATAAGGCCATTAATATTAAATCCTTTTAAAATTCTCAGTCACAAAAAGAGGTGCCATTGAAAGGGTTGGTAAAGGTGCATGATATTACAAGTTTTAATTGTCAATAGTTCACTCAATTTTTGCCGTAAAAAATTTTTTGCAAACCAAGTTTTTGGGAATTAAATAAGCTACACTTTCATATTTAAATATTTTTTCGTATCTCTGATGCGCTAATATTTCTATTTTGAAGAAAAGGGCATTTTTTACCAAACTACAAAAACTCGTTATTCGCTTTTAACTCCATTTTTTAAAAACCAATCATTCTAAGCCAATCAACCTTCTAGAACCTATTAACAATACATAAATCAAGAAAACCAAATCAGGTCAATGACAAATTTTAATTAGGGTGGTGATTAGGGGGTTGTTTGCTATCACTTTTTTGCTGAAAAAAATAGGGACTGACATTCTTTTCATTATATTATAACCCAATAGGTCCCCAAAGCGCTCGAGTGACTGCACATTTAGCATACTTTGCTCCACTACTATTACTTGTCACCAATACAATTATAATAAAACTCGTTATTCGCTTTTAACTCCATTTTTTAAAAACCAATCATTCTAAGCCAATCAACCTTCTAGCACCTATTAACAATACATAAATCAAGAAAACCAAATCAGGTCAATGACAAATTTTAATTAGGGTGGTGATTAGGGGGTTGTTTGCGATCACTTTTTTGCTGAAAAAAATAGGGACTGACATTCTTTTCATTATATTATAACCCAATAGGTCCCCAAAGCGCTCGAGTGACTGCACATTTAGCATACTTTGCTTCACTACTATTACTTGTCACCAATACAATTATAATAATTAATTGATAATTTCAACAAAATTTAATTACTTGCACCGGACAGCTCCACCACTGCAATTATCTACATATTAATTATTGTAGCGTAATGTAATTTGTTGATTTTAAAATCGGGAAGGACGAACATAAAAAAGCCATTACATAAATTTGCAATAAAAGCTTCATTAAGTGAGTTTCAAAGATAACTATCATTAGTATCACACGAGAACCTGTGCATTATCGGTTTTAGTGTATTCGTTAATAGTGGAGGGATTTTTTTTTTATAGGTTTGTGCTTTGTTTTGTGGTCAATTGCGATATTGGTTAGTTGTTAGTTAGAGGTATTGTTCTGTGATAGGTTACCCATAAATGAAAGGTGAGTTTATTTTATATTGCTCTCAGCATAAATTATACTACATACTAATAGAATGGATAAAACTCATACTTCAAGTGTTTTCATTTACAACAGAGTTGTAGTTGTCAAGAAACAGTCGAATCCGTAAATAAATTGGGCTGGTTTCAACTAGAATTAATGTTTCACTGGTGATGGTCTGACTAGGCCGAAAACATTCTGGAGAATTTTTAATTCATTTGGATGAATTTAAAGTTCTTTAACCCTTAACTCAGTGGTTTCCAATCTGTGGGGCGCGCCCCCCTAGGGGGCGCGAGTGTGTTGTAAGGGGAACATTCAGCTGATTCCAAAATATTATTTTCGAATACAATATTATTTTCGAATACAAACAAAAGAAGTCGAATCGGTGTCAAAAAAAGATGAATCTACCTGCTATCTGCATCTATTGGCATAATAGCTATGATGCTGAGTGATCAACAATAATATGCTGATACGCTTAAAATCATTCCACTTGCAGGTAATACGGTGAGAAAACGAATATCTGAAGATCCCTGCGATCCATTAATAGAAAAAGTAAAACTCTCTTCTTTCGCGTTACAAGTACTCTACCGATGTTCAAGGATGCACGGGCAGATTGCAATTGCGCGCAGCGGTCAGGGTTCTCAACAGGGTGTCGTATGTTTTATTTACTTCTTATTCGTTTTGAACGGAAATTTTGCTAATTTTAAAAAATTAATTAATTAAAAAAATTAAAATATTATATATATTATATATTATACAGTACAATTTTCAAAGGAGGAAGACCTAACCCTTCGGTCCAAACCTAACTTTCGGGTATTAGAGTGTAGAGTACCCCAGGAGGTATTTGACCGCTGCGCGCAATCACAATATACCGGGATGCACATTTAATAACATATTATGTAAGATATGTTGTGGAAACTGATAGAGAAGACATGTTATTCTGCTGTAAACTTATTGAAGGCAATACTACAGCAAGTGAACTTTTTAATATCATTGATAATTTTTTTAATGAAAATGACATTCTGTGGGAGAACTGTGTGGGACTATGCACAGATGGAGGTCCATCTATGGCAGGAAAAAATGCCAGTCTACAGGCACGAGTTCGAAAGGTGGGCTCCTCATGCAGTTTAGACGCATAGCATGTAGCATCTACTAACAGTATTTGAAGTTATTATTAAGAGCTGTAAATTTTATCAAAAATAGCCCATTAAGAGGAAGGCTTTTTGCAGAATTGTGTGATGCCATGGGTTCAGAATATAGATCACTTATATAATATTTGTTGATCGGTCATGACCAATCAACAAGAAGAACTAGTAATTACAGTGACACAAACAAGAATAGAACAAGTAAAAGAGTATATATATCTAGGACAAATCACTAGATTAAATAAAGAAAATCAGATCGAAGAAATAAAGAGAAGAATAAGATTGGCCTGGGCATCATTCGGAAAACTGTCTTATATTCTAACTAAGATGATTATACATTGGAGACCATGGAACCACAAACGAAAAAGGGGAAGGGCACAGATGCGATGGTCAGATGACCTGAAGAAACAGAAGACAAATGACCTGAAGACAAATGACCTGAAGACAAATGACCTGAAGACAGATGACCTGAAGACAAATGCTGAACATTAAACTATCAGACAGGAAAAGAAACGAATGGATCCGTAACAAAACAAAAGTGAAAGACGTCTCTACCCAAGTAGCAAAGCTTAAATGGAAGTTCGCCGGACACACCCTACGGCAGAAAGATGAAAGATGGACTAAGATGATTATACATTGGAGACCATGGAACCACAAACGAAAAAGGGGAAGGACACATATGCGATGGTCAGATGACCTGAAGAAACACACTGGGTCAAAATGGATGCAAATTGCCCAAGATAGAGAGGCATGGAAGAAGGAAGAGGAGGCCTCTATCCAAGGATGGATGTTTAGGGCTGATTAGATAGATAGATATATTATTGTGATAGTGTCAAAGTACTTGAAAGGGTGTGTGAGCTAAAAGAGGGGTTGTCATATTTCTTACTGATAATAATAGGGAATAAGCAGATTTGTTGGATGACAAGAAATTCCTTGTAAAACTTTCGTATTTAGTTCGTATATTCTTCAAAGACGCAGTATTTTAAATAAATCAATGCAAGGGCCTTCAAATGCATGTATTTAAGCAGAAAGACAAGATTACTGCATTTATGAAAAAATTGTAGGTGTGTGTGTGTGTTTTATTAGCACTGGTTTTAGCAACCAACTGGCCAGTCGATATTTATGAAAAAATTAGAACTGTGGATAAGTTTGAAAAATTTTGACCTGTTTCCCACTTTTAAAATTAACTGTCTTGCTGATGAAATAGAAGAAAATAAAGTTCTTATTAATAATCATTTGACCAGTCTATGGAAGCAATTCTTGTTTTACTTTAAAGATCTTGACATGTCCTGCGTGTGGCTGGCCTCCACACCATGTAAAACTTTAGAGCCTAGAAACCCCAACGGGCGACCATGGCCCTCCATGGGCTGTCAGCGGTCACCGATGATGATGATGATCTTGACATGTCCAAATATGAATGGATTAGAAACCCGTTTGTGATTGAAAAATATGATGATTTTGACCTCACGACATCAGAGCAGGAAATGATAATAATAGACTTATCTAGTGATAGCAAATTTTCAAGATTCAGTTGAGAATTTGTAAAATTAGATTGTTAAAAAATTAAGGGGGCGCAACAATTTTATTTTTTAAAGGGGGGCGTAGGTACAAAATGGACACCACTGCCTTAACTACTGATGTGGATGTTTCAGAATGTAGACACTGACATGCGGTATGTCAGGTATGTGGTATATACCGTTGTCTATTCTCGTTTGTTTTCAATATGAATTTGTCTTATTATCACTGTATTTGTTTTTTACATCAACTACGGAATGATTCTTCACACTGCTGTAGAATAAAATACTGCTTCACATAAAATAAAATTTATTTTTTCAAGAAAATTATGAACGCATGCATAGTATTAAAAAAATGGTGGAGGTTCTAACAAAATCTTTTATAAACTGAATTACAAAAAAACTTCAGTATTGGTAACTCAAAAATAGTAAATTACTTAGTGTTTTCCCCTTGAAGGTAGAACAACTGGGTGAACTTGCTGCCATACTAATAGCGAAAGAATACACTGGAGTGCTTTTAACTGTGAAAACGTAAATGACATGCGGTACGTGATCTTCTTCTTCTTCTTTTGCCCTTTAATTCGTCCAATTCTGAACATAGGCTTCCCCCAGTTTCCTCCATTCGCTTCTGTTTAGTGCTTTCTGTTTCCAGTGCGTTCCTCCTATCTTTTTAATGTCGTCTCCCCATCTCATCTGGGGTCGTCCTCTTGCTCTCTTTCCTGTCCATGGTGTCCATTGTTGTATCGTGCTATTCCACCTATTGTCCGTTTGTCTAGCGTTATGACCTGCGAAGCTCCATTTTAACCTGGTTATATGTTGGCCTGCGTCTTTGACTTTTGTTCTATTTCTGACCCAGTTGTTTTGCTTTTTGTCTGTCAATTTTACTCCTAACATTGCTCTCTCCATGGCTCTTTGTGTCTTTATTATTTTATCCATGTTTGCCTTGGTCAAGGTCCATGTTTGGCATGCGTAGTGAGAATTGGGAGTATGCACTGGTCAAACACTCTTGTTTTTAAGTATTGTTGTATTTTTTTTATTCTTTAGGACCCATTTTAATTTTTCAAATCCTGCCCAGGCTAATCTGACCCTTCTTTTTACCTCCGCTGTTTGGTTTTCCTTATTTATTTTTATAATCTGTCCCAAATATATATAATCATTAACCGCTTCTATTGTGGTGTCGTTTAGTATTACGTTTCTATTGTCTTGTGTGTTTGTCATTGTTTTTGTTTTGGCAAAATTCATTTTTAGACCTATTTGTTCGGATTCATTTGCTAGTTCGGTTAGCATGTTTTGTAGTTCTTCAAAACTTGATGCTATGACTACTACATCGTCTGCATATCTTAGGTGGTTTAGTTTCTTTCCATTTATGTTTATTCCCATGTTTGTTCATTCCATTGTTTTGAAAACATCTTCCAGTGCTAATGTAAATAGTTTAGGAGAAATAACATCTCCCTGTCGCACTCGTCTGTTATAAATTGGTATGGGTTTTGTGGTTTCTTCCAATTGTACTGTCATTGTTGCTTTCTTATATATATATATATATATATATTATGTATTATCAATTAGCATTCTGTATCTGGAATCTATTCGACAGTTGTTTATAGCTTTTTCTATTGCCCACATTTCCACGCTGTCAAATGCTTTTTCTAAGTCAACGAACGCTAAGTGCAGATCTATATGGTATACGGTACGTGATAGCGCAAGATAATTGTTTAAGTCAACGTAGTTTAACCCTTAAGTACTAACACCCCGTCTCTCAGACGGCATCGCTTGTCAAAAGGGGGATATTTCCCTTCCTAGAAAATTTTGAAGGTCACCCGTTTATGACTTTTCAAGTTGGGTTATTCTTTAGTAGTATTGAATTCGGCAATTTGTGGCAGGTTGTTATTCGAAAGATATTTAGGCTCAAAGTGTGATTTCCGTCTAATAGACGGGGTGTTAGTGTTTGTGCCCAGTTCGGGATTACACGTAATGTGCCCCAGTTCGTCAAAAAACATCAAATAAGGGAATAAAGACCCTGAGGAAACTCTTTTGAAATGGTTTGATGAGGTAGAAGACGACATAAGCGAAGTGGAATCAATTTGTGATGAAAATGTTGCCACTGACTACCATTGCTACACTGTACTAACTATAGTACCTGTCGTTTTTTTTTGTTTTAACCTTTTTTAAAAACCTTTTTATTTTCATTTTTCTTACTCTTTGTTTAACTCAATTTTAAATTTTTATTAAGTCTTTAATTTGTTTAATTTTTATCACACTTTTTTTCACGAGTAAAAAGGTACACAAACAATCCTTCCATTATTGTTATAATGTTTTTTATTTTAATAAATACAGAAAAACTAGATTAAATACTGTGTTTTTTAGGTAATCAATACTGTCAGTAAGTCATCGAGATATTTTTTTGCATTAAAATATTTAACAAAAACAAAAATTACCACTAAAACGTAACCCGTCTGTCAGGCGGTTAGTTAGTGTTTACGTCATTGATTTAAGATGTTAGTACTTGACTTAAGGGTTAAAAGAAAAAACGAAAAAATTTCGCGATTGTTCTGAGAAAAATCAGTGAAAAATTATATTAATGACTAATCTCGTTAGACTTCAACACAAAACTACAAAAATAATATTGTCGAAACTGCAACGATTGGACATCAAATTTTTTAACACTTCAATATCTCAACATTATAGCTTGTTTTGACTGGAAGGATCGAAAATATTTTATTAAATAAATATCAATGGATGTCTACTAAATCTAATCTATTAAAGATGACTCTGCACAGTTACATGGTTTGTTTATATATAATCTCAAGAGGGTTGTGTATAGTGAACGACTTTCTTCACATGTTTATCACAATTTAAAAATCACTGACGTTTGATAATTAACTCTAAATTGCCTACTTAGTTAAGTTTGTAATATTATTATTTATCTGTGATAAATTCCTGAGACCAAAATCAAAAACACTCAAGTTCGGTTCAACATAAAAAATACATAAATACAACACTCACCTAAAATTAAATTTAAGGCTATAAAATTGCATATGCAATGGTTATTTCTTCTTCTTCTCATAGCACTACAACCCAGGGTTGCTCTTGGCTTGGCTGACTGCACAACTCACTTCCATCTTCCACCTAGACCGGTCGAACATGATAGTTGAGTCAGTGGGTAGGCCCATTGTTCTTAAATCTGACCATATGTTATCTCTCCATCGCATTCGTGGGCGCCCTAGGGGCCTTCTTTCTGTTGGGGCTTCCTCCCAGAGTAATTTGGCAAGGCCGTTATTAGGGAATCTATGGACATGACCAGCCCATCCCAGGCGTTGAGATTTAATTTCTTGGACGACGTTGCTAGCATTATAGGTATACCTATCTGTTTAACTTTGCGTTTTTTCTCATTGGGTATAGGTTAGTATTCTTGGTTGTGATAAGGCCACAAAGATTCTTGTGTGGATTTTGCTCTCAAAACATCCCAAGTTTTCTTTGCAATTCCAACTTCTAATTTATTGAAAGTCTCCTTCATATTGGTAACTGTGTTATTTCCACGATGTCAGTGTCATCCGCGTATGTAAGTAGTAATGTTGGTCAATTCCTTGTTAGTAGTTCCATTCTAATTTACGCTGTTCTCTTATTACTTTCCATGATTATATTAAAAAGGAAAGGTGTCTCCTAGTATCAAGATACTGCCTATTTCAAACGATTCTGAGAGTTTGTTACCTATCCGTACTCTAGATCTACAGCTATTTACACATATTTATATCTTAACGAGCTGGATTTGAAGTTTCTTTGAACTAAAATTTCTACCACAATTATCTTCTTTAATTTTACCATATTGCTATGAAAACTGGTTCAAACAATTTAAAGGAGAAAGTGTTTATAGTATTTCCACAAATAAGTCTACAAAAATCTTTTCTTGAATAGAAACTCAGAATAAGATTAAGTAGCAGAGGTGACAAAACACATTCTTGTCTAATTCCTTTTCTAATTTCTACTTCTAGGGATGTGGAACCTTCGATCTTAACTCTGAAGTTTTGGTTCCAATACAAGTTTTTTAATAGTTTGTTCTACTAAACGTTCTAATAGTAGTTTGCTTTTTCGAAGTCTATGAAGCTTATAAATATATTTTATCTTTCTGTTTGGTCGTACCATTTTTGAAGGTACAGTAAACTGAACAGGGCTTCTCTCGTGCCCATAACAGCTCTAAATTCATCCAAACTGTGATTCATGTCTTACTCTATGAAATGCTTTGCGATGTTTATGGTTTAGTAAACTGAACAGGGTTTCTCTCGTTCCCATGCCGGCTCTAGATCCATCCAAACTGTGATCGTGATCGTCTCAGATGATAGTTACGCACTTTTTATAGATTCGGTAGTGTACGACTTTTAATATGACTTTTACTGCATGATTCATACTCTGACTTTTCAGACGGAACTCTTTGTTGAGTTATGGGTTTGGGTAGGGGGATGAAAATTGATTCTAGCCAGACTTGAAGACTTTTTCCTGTATCATAAATGCAACTGAATAAAAGGATAAATGTTTCGATGTTTTCTTCGTTGATTAATTTTAACGTACCTGGGTATTTCTATTTGGACCTGGGCTCTTACTTGTTTTGAGTTGATTAATATCAAGTTCCATCGTATCAGCTGCCGCTACAGCCCTCTTGGTGTGCCTAGACCTGAATCAAAAATAATTCTTCCATCCTTTCCTGTCTAGTGTCTGTCTTCCCCCTTTACTTCAATTTCCCTTACATCTTCCTGTACATGGTCCAGATATGTGAGTTTTAAGCATAGATATATTAACAATAGATCAGGCTAGTTATAGGCCGCTCAATGCATGGAGGTGTAACGCCAATATCAAGTAGAGTGATCTAGCTATATTTCTCTGTCGTACGAGTGTAAGCGTATCTACCAAGAGGTGGGAGTAATGCAACGACACAGACACAGCGGCAGTGGCCATCATATGCTAGAGAGAGAAAGCTAAGCGTTTAATCTACGTATTATTATATCTATGGTTTTAGGTCGCCCCCTTATCCTTTTTCCGTCTAGCTGATTTTTTTAGCAGGATCTCTTTCATTCATCCAGATAACGTAGTCCACCCATCTGGCTACAGACTATGCACGATTCGCGATTCGTGATGCGCGATTCGCGATTCGTGGGCAGTGCACGCATAGTGTGTAGCGGCTAGTTCGTTGAGTGATTCGCGATTCGTGATGCGCGATGCGCGATTCGCGGTCGGTGCACGTTAGTGCACGAATAGTGTGTAGGGTCTTGTGCGTTGAAAATCGATTCGTAAACAGCATGATTCGTGAGTGCATAGTAATTCGCTCTTGGGAGCGGTAAATTAACAAATATCAAAGGCTGCGCATCAACAAGAACCGTTGATTCATGGAATTATTTTTATTTTTTATTAAATTATTATTTTTTACAAATATTTTTATAGTTAGCAATAAATAACATACGTTTTTGTACAAGAATATATGAATGTATACAATAAAATATAGAGAACTAAACTGTAATTGTTATTTCATCTCATATGTCCCCGCTTTGTCGCAATAGACCAGGGCATTTAGCACAAAATAAATAAATTTTTAAATACAGCACATAGAGACTTGCAGTTTTTTGCATTATGTTCAGGATGACGTCAGGAAAAAAGTCTACTATTCAAAAATGGGTGGAAATGCATAATTGCACTGTAAAGTGCATAAAATGCATCGAAAATTGCATAAATATAAAAATAAAGTCAAAATCAGTATACTAAGGAACACAGTTTATTATTTGGGGGGTTTTTTCGGTCTCTGAATATGATTACGCCATCAGAACTGATCCCCGGATTACCTGGTGCCCAAGGTCACGGCAAGAGACGTCATCTTCTGGAGTTTCGATGGTTTTCGACATTAAATCGATGCAAACGGATTACTTACGGGTTTTAGGGGTCAATAACACGTTAGTAATATGGCATTAGAATTGACCTACGGAGTACCTGGTGCCCAGGGTCGCTACTAAGGCACGTCATCTTTTGGAGTTTCGAGGGATACCGGCACTAAATTGATGAAACTGGACTATTCGGGGGGTTTTGAGGTGGCTAAACACGAATATGCCATCAGAACAGATCTCTGGATCACCTGGTGCCCAAGGTCACTGCAAGGTGCCCTGGTGCCAAGGTGCTACAATAGGCACCAGGTGCTCCAAGGGTGAGACTGATGGCGTATTCGCGTTCAGCAACCCCAAAAACCTATGAGTAATCCGTTTGCATTAATTTAGTACCGAATACTCTCGAAGCTCCCGAAGATGACGTCCCTAGCAATAACCTTGGGCACCAGGTTCTCCGGGATTCAGTTCTGATGGCATATTCGTATTTAGCGACCCCAATAAGCCCTCAGTTATCCATTTGCATCAATTTAATGCCGAAATTTCTCGAAACTCCAGAAGATGACGTCCCTTGCAGTGACCCTGGGCACCAGGTGTCCCGTGGGTTTGTTCTAATGGCATATTCGTGTTTAGCGACCTCAAAAACTCACCGAGTAATCCATTTGCATCCATTTTATCCCGAAAACCCTCGAAACTCCAGAAGATGACGTGCCCTAGTAGCGATCCTCGTCACCAGATATTCCGGAGTTCAATTCTGATATCATATTCGTGTTTAGCAACCCAAAAACACGTAAGTAAACCGTTTGCATCAATTTAATACCGAGAGCCCTCGAAACTCCAGAAGATGACGTCCCTTGCAATGACCTTGGCCACCAGGTGGTCGAGAGGTCTGTTCTGATGGCATATTCGTGTTTAACGACTCAAAAAACCCCCCGAGTAATCCATTTTTATCAATTTAATGCCGAAATCTCTCAAACTCCAGAAGAGGACGTCCCTTGCAGTGAGCTTGAGCTCCAGGTGCACAGGGAGTCGGTGTTGATGGCATATTTGTGTTTAGAGACCTCAAAAACCCGTAAGTAATCCGCTTGCATCAATTTGATACCGAAAGCTCTCGAAACTCCAGAAGATGACGTCCCTTACAGTAGCCTTGGGCACCAGGTGATCCTAAGGTCTAGCCTGATGGTATCTTTGTGTTTAACCACCTCAAAAACTCCCCGAGTAGTCCAGTTACATCAGTTTAGTGCCGAAATCCCTCGAAACTCCAGAAGATGACGTGCCTTAGTAGCGACCCTGGGCGCCAGGTACTCCGTAGGACAATTCGGATATTATATTCGTATGTAGCGACTCCTAAAACTCCCGAGTAATCCGTTTGCATCGATTTAGTGCCGAAAACCATCGAAACTCCAGAAGATGACGTCTCTTGCTGTGACCTTGGGCACCAGGTGATCCTGGGATCAGTTCTGATGGCGTAATCGTATTCAGTGGATCTCAAAACCTCCCCAAATAATAAATTTTGTTCCTTAGTATACTGATTTTGACATTATTTTTATATTTATGCAAATTTGGATGCAGTTTATGCACTTTACAGTGAAATTATGCATTTCCACCCATTTTTGAATAGTAGACTTTTCTCCTGACGTCATCCTGAACATAATGCAAAAAACTGCAAGTCTCTAGGTGCTGTATTTAAAAATTTATTTATTCGGGTGTTTTTAGTGCTAAATGCCCTGGTCTACAATGAAAATGTGGTGTTAAGTCCGCGTTCTTGTTGCTTTTTTAGTGGAATTAAAAACAATTGTAATTCATGTTGTTCTGAAGCTATTTTCTTGTGGCATTTTTATAATCAAGTATATTCAGGATTATTCAATGATTGGCAGGATGCCTTAATAACACTATATGGCGAAACCGACATATTAACACTGAGATGAAGTCAAGAATTTATAAAGCCAGTGTAAGACCAATAATGACATATGCATCAGAAACAAGACCCGATACAGCCACAACACAAAGACTACTGGAAACTGCAGAGATGAGAGTACTGAGAAGAATTACAGGAAATACACTGAGAGATCGAAAGAGGAACGAAGATATTAGAAGACAATGTAACGTACAGTGTATAAACGAATGGACACTAAATAGAAAAAAAGAATGGAACAACCATATAACCAGAATGGGGGAGACACGTGTGGTCAAAATAGCACGAGATAAATCACCAATCGGCAGAAGAAGTATCGGCCGACCGCGCAAAAGATGGAGCGACAACCTTCCATAGAGGTATCAATCCGCCAATGAACAAGCAGAATTGCTTATAAAGAGGAAGAAGAAGAAGAAGAAGTATATTCAAATGGGAAATAAGCCACAATTTTACCTAAAAATGATTACAACGACACCCGACTTGGGCGTCGAAACGTTAATAAAATCATTTTTAGGTAAAATTGTGGCTTATTTCCCATTTGAATATACTTAATTGTAATTCAATTGTGCAGTATTTAGTATTTTAATAATTATTAAACAAATTAAATATAAATAATTGAACTTAGAAAATCATCCACGAAAAACGATCAATATTCATTTTTAAGGAACAAACAATAATAATTTTTATAATTAATGTCAATTTGGGTTCCCATTATTTTAGGATCTTGAAATAGAGATTCGCTGTACTGAATCGAACGATTATTATCTGTTTTTTTATATACAAACAACACCCTTGCACGTACATAAAATTCAGCACCATTTATTAATTATTATCATATACATATTATGTAAAATTTGCCTTAAGTATATAGGCCTGGATCCCGTGTACCAAAAAAAAGTTGATTAACAGCAAGCTGAAAATTTGTTAATAGCTTAACGGTGTCTAGTCGTACAAACTTTGATCTACGGGAACACTGGAACAGGGGAAGTTTTAATTGTGGAACAGGGGAAGTTTTAATTGTGGAACAGGTTAAAAATTTGGAAAGTCAGACTACGAAAACGTCCCATGTATTTTGTCGGACAGAACTTCCAATTGATTTGCTACCCTTTCACTAAACTCTCATGCAAAAAATCAGACTGCTATTTATCACCTGTCATAATTCCTGTCATTTGACATTGTTCTACGTGTCGGACTTATTAAAATGCCCCGTTGGTGATAAATACCAGTCTGATTTTTGCATGAGAGTTTAATGAAAGGGTAACAAATCAATTGGAAGTTCTGTCCGACAAAATACATGGGACGTTTTTGTAGTCTGGCGTTCTAAATTTTTAACCCGTTCCACAATTAAAACTTCTCCTTTTAAAGTGTTCCCATATATCACAGTTTGTCCGACGAGACACCGTTAACATATCAACAAATTTTTAGCTTGCCATTAATAAACTTTTTTCTTAGTGATACACTCCATCATCTGCGTTTTTTACGTTTGTTTGCAACCTTCTTCTTCTTCTTTTGCGCCATGATTACAAAAATAGCACTAGCTATTGCCACATCACCGTCACTCTCCATATTTTCAGTGCAGAACTATGTATAAATACATACAATTTAAAAATAATTATATTTATACTAATAATTATATTATACGATGCTTACACTCTGTGAACTAATTTGAAACTGCGATGAATCAGCAGGCATCGCGCATTACGAATCGCGAATCGTGCATAGTGTGTAGCGAGCTGATATCGAATTACACGCACTACGCATCGCGCACTACGAATCGCGAATCACGCATAGTCTGTAGCCAGCTTTAGGCGCTTGATGGTTGATTGTGATCGTTTTCACGATATCTGCATTATCAAAAGGCATTTATTTCATTTATTTATATCATTTGTTATTTTTAATTGTTTTTCCTGTCTGTCAGCTCTTGAATGACATTAAAAAACTAAATTATTTACACCTCGTCTCCAGCTGAATGAATGATTTGTTGTCTGATGATCAGCATATTGATTAATACATAATTTCTTAATTACGCATCATAAGTCGGTAAGCAGATTTCCTTGTTCAAATAAAAGACGTAATTATAGATCATTTTTTTAATTTTCCGCAACTCATTTGTTTTATTGTTACAGGACAGACGACTGGCGCCAACGGCTACGTGTTAGATGTAAGTACCTTTTATAATTAACTTTTAAAGAAACTGTAGAAATTTGTGCAATATAATGGTGCAATTGTTTTTTAAGTAAATATTTAAAATTTCAAGTACTAAAGTACCAAAACTAGGCTAACTGGAGAGATCATCAAACAATGAAGTCTGCGAAAAAATATAATATTTTAGTAAATGTCATCATCAAGACCTCCTCATTTCTGATGGAATGTTTGCCGCTATTACTTAGAGCTGATCGCTTATTGCGATCAAAGTTTGTTGTATGAAAATAAAATAAAAATTCCATTTTAACTCAGTTGCAATACGAAGGCAAAACAATCTTATTTTTCACTTAGAATACGGAGCGCAGTCCAGCCCTCTGAATCGACGATTTTCGACTCTTGTTGGAATCTCATCGGAGAGAACGTAGGCCTGCTACTCCATACTACAATTGACCAACACCGAGAGTTTATCCCCCACACCGCAACTGAAGTGAATGGACTAGGTGACTAGCGTCATCTGGCAATTGAAAGATGAAGTAGTTTTCAATCCTAATAGCAATATTAATAATATTTAAAAATATTAAAATATTACTAAAAGATTTTTAAATTGAAAACTTATTGGTCCATTTTCTTGGTAACAGCTCCAAGGCTTCTAAAATTTGCAAGCCAGATGGATGCTGAAGCGAAGAAGACAAGAGGGAATTTAAAAAACTTACAATTCACGACCCCGTCTGTTCAGCTGGTAAATTCCAACAGAAAATGGACCTAGTTACTCAAAGAAGTAACGAACAATATAAAAATAAAATAAAATGGAATTTTTATTTATTAATGGAATATTATTATTAATGGAATTGCAAGTTTTTTGAATTCCCTCTTGTCTTCTTCGCTTCACCATCCATCTGGCTTGCAAATTTTAGAAGCCTTGGAGGTGTTACCAAGAAAATGGACCAATAAGTTTTAAATTCAAAAATCTTTTAGTAATATTTTAATATTTTTAAATATTATTAATATTGCTATTAGGATTGAAAACTACTTCATCTTTTGTTGTATGACTTTCGAGACTATTATAACTTACGTTCCATTTTTCTTCAACTTCCCATTTCTCCCTAGATCTTGCAGTTCTGGCTTCTATCTGGTGACCGTATAATGAGTAGGTTGTTTTTGCTTCTCTTGACAATGTTCCTTAACACATTGTGTGCCACGTCGCTCATATGTGAGAGACACAGATATTTTGCCAGGGGCCACGTCGCTCATTTTTGATACACACGTATGACACTTTCACGGCCGTGGATATCAATGGCCCATGAGAGTCGTATCCCGATTAAAGCGTGGCACGCAATGTGTTAATATTTAATATCATCTCCATTTGTTATGTTCCTTATTTCATGATTCAGTCTTCTTCTCACTTCTGTTTTTTCAATTCTTACCGGGCCCATAATTCTTCTGAAGATTTTATTTTCGAACATTCTTAATCTTATTTTATCTTTATCTGTGGGGCACATTGTCTCAGTTGCGTATCTAACTACTGGTCTGCTTGCAACACTGTATCTTTTCTTGTCCTTTCTTAGCTTATGGTAACTCTAAAAGGATTTGTTGCCTGGTAGTATTCGCTTTGCTTCTTCTGCTCTTGCCTGCTAAGTATTTAAATTATTGTTGAACCCTTTTAAAAATGTAGTTCTCTCGTCTTGTTATCTTCTTTTCTTTTTTCTTTATTTAGTTTTCGTTATGTATTTTAATTTCATTAAATAATTTATCTGCAAATACAGTCAAAGGCTGTACGCTATAGTCTACGAAGAGGTTGTGGAGTTCTATGTTGTATTTGTGGCATTCCACGATCGTTTGTGTAATTATATGGATCGCACCTGTCTTGGATATACTTTCCATGAATTCTTGAATATCTTTTCAAAACAACCGTATCTCGAGCATAATATATTGGCGTTTGCTTCGAATGCTAGGTAGGTATATGACAATCAATTTTGCACCACATTTCTCTGTAAATATAGAATGGGGGACCTTCTTCTTCTTAACGTGCCCTATCAAGTCCCCTTGACGTTGGCGATTAACATGGCGAAACTGTCTCTGTCTCGAGCTATTCTAAATATGTAGTTGTTCTGTTTCTGTACACATGAGAGCGGTTGACTGGCGGTCCCATTCCTCCCCCCCATTCCTCCCCTAGCAACTTACAACCGCCGCGGTTTGACGACGTAGCGGTTGCATGTGTACGATTCCATTTGTTCCTTGGCAACTTGAACCGCGGGCATCTAAACATTCCGTATCTGTATTTGGAACCTAGGAGTTTTCTATTGGTTCGTTGCAGCACGCGGTCATATTTTAACCAATAGGCGGCGAGGTCCCAAACGCATATACGGAATGTTATTCGGTTCCAAATTCATATACGGAATGTTAAATATTCGTAGACCGAAAAAGATAAGTTTTTAGTAGAGTCTGTTAAAAGGAGATTAATTTTAAAATACTTGTTACTGTATTATTAAATAAAAATAAAACAATTATAGTATTTGGAATGTTATTTGGTGCGAAATTCATATACGGTATGTTAAATATTCGTAGAACAAAAAGACGATTTTTATTAAAGCCAATTGAAATGAGACTGGTTTTTAATAGTATATGTATTATGAAGCGAGTATAAGGGATACGAAACGAGCCGCCTAGCGGCGAGTTTCGTATAGAGTACGAGCTTCATAATGATAATTAAATGCAAGTTGTTTACACGATTTTTTCTATGATCATTCACAAAAAAATATATTCAAATTTATTAATTTTGTAACGCAAACAAATTAAGTAGTTTGTCAGTCTGACAGTTTGTTTACATATTGAGAACTGTCAAAGAATATGTATTTGATTCGCCATTGGTTACTGCGCGTGTGCCACCTTTATCGCGAATGTCATATCACGATTCTATTGGTTAAAAATCTGTATCCTAATGAAAATATGTATCATAATGAAGTTCATTATGATACAGGTAGTGACATCATAATTGATATATTATAGTATGAGAATAGAAAAATTATTGTTAATGTACTATTAAAGATCCACAAGGAAAAAGGTTTTCCTGCAGTTGGCTGTATACCATATAATACAAAAAACGAATAAAGTCCTTTATAAAAAGTCTATATTTAAAATCCTTAAAAAGGGCTACATCACAGAACTAGTTTTAGATTGATTGACCAATCATCATCAGTGCTTTCCTAAAATGAATATAACCTGATAAAATGATGCAAAGGTTTTAAAATTTTGACTACGTTTAAAAAAAGTCGTAGGTTATACCTACTCACGTGTCCTTACCATGCTAACCACCAAAATATAATATTACAAATTTTATTTACATATATTACATAATGGTTAGCATGTAAAATCACGTGAGTATAACGTACAACTTTTTTTAACCGTAGTCAAAATTTTAAAACCTTTGCACCATTTTATAAGGTTATGTTCATTTTAGGAGAGCACTGATGATGATTAGTCAACCAATCGAAAACTAGTTCTGTAATGTAGCCCTTTTTAGGGATTTTAAATATAGACGTTTTATAAAGGACTTTATTCGTTTTTTGTGTTATATGGTATACAGCCAACTACAGGAAAACCTTTTTCCTTATGGATCTTTAATAATACATTAACAATAATTTTTCTATTCTCATACTATAATATATCAATTATGATGTTACTATCTGTATCATAATGAACTTTATTATAATACAGATTTTCAATATAATACAGATTTTTAACCAATAGAATCGCGATATGGCATTCGCGATAAAGGTGGCACATGCGCAGTAACCAATGGCGAGTCAAATATATACGCTTTGACAGTTATCAATATGTAAACAAACTGTCAGACTGACAAACTACTAATTTGTTTGCGTTACAAAATTAATAAAGTTGAATATCATTAAATATACTATTAAAAATATATAATAAAATGTATAATATACTATTAAAAACCAGTCTCATTTTAACTGGCTTTAATATAAATCGTCTTTTTGTTCTACGAATATTTAACATACCGTATATGAATGTCGCAAGAAATAACATTATAAATACTCTAATTGTTTTATTTTTATTTAATAATACAGTAACAAGTACTTTAAAATTAATCTCCTTTTAACAGACTCTAATAAAAACTTATCTTTTTCGGTGTACGAATATTTAACATTCCGTATATGAATTTGGAACCGAATAACATTCCATATATGCGTTTGGGACCTCGCCGCCTATTGGTTAAAATATGACCGCGTGCTGCAACGAACCAATAGAAAACTCCTAGGTTCCAAATACATATACGGAATGTTTAGATGCGAACCGCGGCGGTTGGGTTGGCAAACCGCCCTCATGTGGACGAGCTGTAAGACGATGGAAGGAGACAAAAATCATTCAACAAAAAGAACCAGTCACGAGGCATCAAATAAATCTTCAGCAGATGGGAACACGATATTTTGGTTAACTATTGTACTGACTGGAATTCTGAATCATTTTCTAATGCCATACGAATAGCAGTTACTTTCGCATGTAGCAGAAATATTCAAGTAGTCAAGTGCTGTTAGTTAAGGTAGTTAGGCCGAATTTACCAATCGGAAAGTGGTTTTAAATTTACTTACTTTATTTACAATATCTGAGAGCCAACCTACCTTCATCACAGGATACTACATGGGAATATGACCTAGCAGAAACTTTTTTTAATTTAGTATTACTATTACTGAATTACAACATTTTGCAACATTATATTAGATCTAGTACACATGTACAATAATAAAATCTCATTCTCAATACCATTGCCTACACAAAATAGTATTTATTATACAATCAATGGAATCACTAGTATGTGGTTGCGATTTAAATACCGAATACATTGATTACTAACACACATGTATAAATACGCGTATATTTGATATTTCATCTATAATCTACGGTGGGAATGGAATTTACAGAATTAAATTAACATTATAAATAAATTTAAGACCTCAAGTATCTTGTGAGTAATGCAGAAAGAATGTATGGAAGGAATATCGTATTTATCGTTGCGGAAGAAATAGCAAAAATGTGCTTGTTCTACTTTGCTTACTAGCATTTTTATAAATTTCACATACAAGTTGAAGAATAATAATTATATGAGACATTATACAAAACGTTTTTGTAATTTTATAGAAAAAAGATCAGTTGTTAGTAAACATTTCTTGTAAAAAGAAGACGCAGTTTTTCCAGCTTTCAAGATTCACATCCGTATGACAGTATTGGGAATATTCAGCAATTGATCAACCTCATTTTTAGTGTTCGTGAAATTTTGTCCATTTTTCGTACCGCGAGTTTTGCTAGATCACATCTACGTTTTATTTCTTCTTGTAGTAACCCTGTATTTGTGATCAGTAATCCCACATATAAATATGAGCTCACAACCTCAAACCGGTCAATCGTGGTATGGGTGGATGATTGTTATGTAGTCATATTCATTTATTCAGCTATGTAGTCTTCATTTATTCAGTTATGTAGTCAGCCACTTTCATCTCCAAAACTATCAATGAGCATAGAAAATCTGCTGTAGACATTTTCCTAGATGTCCAAAAGGCCTTCGATCAGGTCTGTCACACAGTCCTGATTGAAAAACTCCGCCGATTTGGACTGCCTATAACTTTCATCTAACTCATTCATTCCTACCTCTCAAATCAAACAATACACGTCAAAAATGCCAACCAACTTTCCACACCATTCACTCCACAAGCAGGAGTACCACAAGAGTCGATATTAGCTCCAATATTATACACAGCATACAATAGTGACATCCCCCCCACCCCATTAATCTAACCGAGTCAATCCTACTATACGCCGACGATACTGCGTTGCTCACTGCTGGAACTGCATACGGTACGCTGAGACACTCTGTCTTCGATAGGGCAGAAACTCAGCTAAATAAAATCGTTACATGGTGTAACAAATGGAGAGTCACCCTCAATCCAACCAAAACCCAAATGATTGCCTTCAGACATTCTCATAGCACCCGTAACGAAAGGGCTAGGATAACTCTCCAGGGCGAAGCTCTTGAATTCCGTTCATCAGTGGTCTATTTGGGGGTCCATTTTAGCAGGACACTCAACGGGAACGTTGATATCCAACACACCTTAAACAAGGTAAGGAATAGAGCTAAACTCCTTGGAGCGCTATCTGGGACGTCTGGAGATACATCAAACAAGACTATCATTCACACCTACAAAACATACATAGGCCCATTATCGACTACAGCGCTGTTCTCTATGCCTCAATCAACCGTCCACATAACAACACCATCCTAGCTTTTGAGCGTAGAATACTCAAAAAGTGCCTCAGGAAGCACTGGAGTTATCCGTCGGTGTTAGTTCATCCACTCGCAAAAATACCCCCTATCAACGAGAGAATCCGTTATTTCAGCAACAAGTACGTCTCGCGTACGATTAACGGTAGTAATCATAGAGCAAAATATGTTCTAACAACCCCTTGCAATCGGCAAGGTCACATACTCACCAGGACTCCCAAAAACAAAGTTCCATTCCCTCCAGCCAATCTTCTACAATTTTCCAGAAAGGAACTTCCTGATGAGTATTACGAAATCCTAGAATAAATCACCCTAATATATCGCAGATAACGTAAACTGCATCCCTACATGCTGAATCCAAGAGCCGTTCCTCATTAGTGGTAGCTTTGAATTCTCCCTGGTTGGTTTGGGCAAGTTCACGACAATTTCTTCTCCTTCACCTCTATAGCTTCTGCGCTAAAACAACCTCCACCTTCTAAACCCCTGTTTCACTAGCAGTTTTGCTCCTCAAGTACTCTACTCTCACGTCAATCTAACACTCACAAACAAGCTTACTTTCATCGTCCTTACACTCATGAAAAGAAGTTTCCAGCACCCTGAAGAGGCTCAGGCCTAAACGGGGTATAAACAACGTGTTTCGTTCGTTCGTTATGTAGTCTGTCTAATGATCTTTGAGTTTGACGTGTTTAACTGCAGAACAAATATTTGACTTTTGTTTTTAACTAGTCGTATGAGATCAATTATTAACTCTTCTTGGCTGTTTGCAACAAGAGCAGTTAGTAATGTTTCTTTATTTAGATGAATACAGTAGACATCTCTGTCGTGACACCTTGTTCTGGATGAAATTCCAACGAGTGTCAAGTACTTTGACTTTGCGTTGGTATACTCCAGTTACAAGCGAAATTAAGTGTTATGGTACGCCTAGTTCTTTTAGTACCTTCCATATAGGTGTTGCCATATGACCCTGTCGAACGCTTTGCGATAATCTATAAAACAAATGAATAGTGTAGGGTGACCAAACGTCCCGTAAAAACGGGATTGTCCCGGTTTTTAAGCTGCAAAATCGGTGTTTTCATCTATTTATTATACGCCCCACATTTTAAATTAAATTACATATTCATAGGCAAAGTGAAAAAGGTTTATGTCCAAAATTAGCTAAAAAGAGCCTTTTTCAATGATTACGTCTCGATGGAGGACCCTGAAGAGTATCGCCCCCAAACCCTCTTTGGATGTGTACCCCTTTTTCAAGTTTATGATTTGGTCACCCTAGAATATTGGAATATTAAATTGCTTAGATTTTTTTAATTACATATTTGTCTTATGTTTAGGAGGAGCTCTCAATTAGCTCTATCTTTGGTAAATTCAGTTTGCTCTTTGGGTATTTCAGGGATTTCTCTTCGTAGAAAAGTTTTCAATTGATTATAATACATATGTAGTATTATTTTACTAATTTACTGGCATGTGAGGTAAGGCAGATGATGGTTCTATAGTTGTCGCACTGTTGCTAATTCCATCTTCATGAAAAACTAACTGAAGACAACTTCTTTAGGGGTACTGATTTTCCTGTGAGTGTATGGGAGATTATACAAGGTATTTTTAAAGAAAATGTCAGTAACAGTATCAAGTTTTTTGACAAAAGTGTAGAAATTGTCATTTAAAATTTTATCACTCTCACCCAGTGATATCTTCCTTTTGCCGAATTGAAAAAGATGGAATAAATCTTCACAGGTTTGGACTATGTAGTTATAATGTTTTAATTTCCTATCGGTACATATCTTATACATAGTGCTGTATGACAAAAACTCAAATTTATCAGTATACAAAATACGAACCCAAAGTACACCAATGTGAGTCTCAGCCCGATCGAAACTTCTGAGAAAAAATATAATGATCCTAAAAGTAGTTGCAGGTAGAAAAATAGAAAAATCCTTTGTGTAACAATTACATCTGAGAAATTTGAGTTTGTTTGAAAGTACACAAATTCCTAGAATGGAGTAAAAAATATATCAGTATAAAAATAGAATACGAAGAAGTCATATTTATTTGAAATATGTTCCCTATTCTGTCATCTGTGCTTTTCTTGTTATTGTTCATTTTATTTGTGGTCCTATACAGTGATGAGCGCGCTAATAACCGGCAAAACAACGCAGAAGATGGAAAACATATTAAGTTGTGAGATAAAAAGAAATGAAACTAGTGGAGGTGGCATATTTAGCGATAAAAACCTATACACTTGCATTATATTTATTGTTTCCCACCTTTAGACGTATCAGGGCCTAGATTCCGTGCACTGTAGATATCTACATGTCGCTTTCTATCGATATTTGAATATCAAAATATTTGAATTTTTAGCTTTAATTGAATTATTTTCTAGTTTTGCTAGGTTATACTCTAATTGATAAACTAGAGCAAAACTAGAAAATAATTCAATTAAAGCTAAAAATTCATATATTTTGATATTCAAATATCGATAGAAAGCGACATGTAGATATCTACAGTGCACGGAATCTAGGCCCAGAGGAGTCTGTCAACTAAAACTGTTCAATGTGTAAGTTGCCAAACTCGTCCGATACGTCTAAAGGTGGGAAACAATAAGTAGAATGTAAATGTCTAGGTTTTTATCGCTAAATCTCCCACCTCCAATAGTTTCATTTCTTTTTATCTCGCAACTTAATGTGTTTTCCATCTTTTGCGTTATTCTGCCAGTTATTAGTGCGCTCATCAGTGTATACATTTTTCCAGTGCACTCGTATCATCTAGTGTTCTATATAATCATTTCTAAATAGGTACGTTGTTATAAGAAAAGTAAACGTATTTGGATGATACATTCGTATCTCATGACGTGGAGGATGGCTTCACTAATAAGTGTTTCTAACAGTTTTCCATCACGTCTCCTTTGGATTTTCTGCTCTACTCATTTCTGGAACTTGCCATTCGAAGATTCTATGAATTGGGTGACTATAATTTTAAGCTTTGCATGTTTTAATAACTTGTTGACATAATCGCAAGATCAAAAAGAGAAATGATAGAGGCATTCAATCAAATAGAACGAACTGCACTAAATAATGGCCTTAAAATTAACCAGAACAAAACAAAATATATGCAGGTAAGTAAAAACACAGAAATAAGGCAGCCACAAAATATAACAATAGGAGAATACAACATTGAGGGGTTACATAAGTACTTGGGATCCCTAGTCACGTCTGATAATAACGTAGCGGAGGAAGTGAAGAGGCGAATATTTATTGCCAAAAAAAGTTACCATGGCTTAATTCTGCAACTAAGATCAGATAACGTCGCAAGAAAAACAAAATGCCAAATATACAAAACCTTAATAAGACCGGTACTCACATACGGCTCAGAAACCTGGACACTCACTAAAAGAGAGGAAACATTGCTAGCCACCTTTGAAAGAAAAATCTTGCGACACATATAAGGGCACAAAAGAAAACGGAATTTGGCGAAGAAGGTACAATATCATAACATTCCGGATATCATAACATTCATTAAAATAGGACGGATGCGTTGGATGGGACATGTAGAAAGAATGGAAGAAGGCGAAATACCAAACAAAATATTCAAACAGATGCCAGTAGGAAAAAGAACAAGAAGAAGACCGAAGCTGAGATATTTCGAACAAATAGAAAATGATATAAATAACTTTAAAAATAAAAAACTGGAGAAAAAAGCACGAAAAAGATCAGAATGGAGAAGAATCCTGGAACAGGCCAAGACCCAGAAAGGGTTGTCGAGCCTGTGATGATGATGATGATGTTTTAACAACTTACTTTGAGGTCAGTGGTGAAAATTACATGCATATCAATAACTACCAGACTAAAAGGGTTATTGTAAATCCACTTTGTTTTCAATTTACCCCATGAATGCAGAGAAAGTTTATAAAATGTTATCTTGTTAAAGACATTGGGTCTATTGAATAAAAAGAAGTATTTGCTTTTACTTCCTCGTATTTAAGTATGTACTTAATAGTAATTTAATAAAGCATTAAAGAAATGACTTTATTCAATTAGTATTAAGTAAATACTTAAATACGAGGAAGTAAAAGCAAATACTTCTTTTTATTCAATAGACCCATTATCCAATTTGCACGGCCTACAAATGCTCTTGTAAGATATTCTAAATAGTAAAGAATAAAAATGTAAGAAATTCTTAGGCTAAGTAAAATATTTTAATGGCGTTATTTATAGTTTTCATTGTGTTCTACTTTTTCTGTTCCTGAGATTTTATCAAGGCTATCTTAGCAGTATGGTAAACCGGTAGAGGTGCATGCTGCACTCTCTGAATGAACTAGGATATAATGCGGCTGTAGTTTCGTGTTGCAACGAAATTGAAAATGGTTACTTATTCATTTTTGATCATAAATATATCTTCCAAATATCCCAATATTCGACCCTTTTTCTTTGAATAGTTGGTCATTATCTTCCATTCTTCTTTAGGTGCCATGCATTTCTGCGTAAGCGTCCACCCTACATTGTCTTCTCAGGTGAGATGTTAGACAGTCAGGATTAAATTGTTATATTTTTAACAGCATTACGAAGCATTTCATAGCTATGAATTCCTGTCAATCGGCGAATATTACGCAGCCATGCCATCTTTTTTATGTCCTAGACCGCTCTTATCCTCTATGGTAGGGGAACAAAGTATCCTAAATATACAGTCACTCGAGCGCTTTGGGGACCTATTGGGTTGTGAAGAGTAGGTCCTAAAACCAAAAAAGTTAAGTACAGTTTTCCATTTTAGTAGGGACTTGTTAATTTTTAATTTAATTTTCCATTTCCAATAATCGTTTTTTTTCGATTATAGCGCTATCTATCCATAATTCGAAAAAAGATCTCGAATAAAAATTACTTATTTTTACGTAAGGAATCCAAGTCTGCAATAAAAAATGGGGGCTCCCTTTTAAGATTTTAAAGTAACCCTCCACCCCACCTCCGTGGGGGGTCGTGTTTGGTGCCATTCGATAGATTTTTCAAAAATATTGAATAAGTTTCAGTTTTTCGAGTGTCCTAATGTTCATTTCGCGAAATATCGCGGGATTCGTATTTAAAATATTAAATTTACCCCCACCCCTCTCCGTGGGAAGTCGTGTTTGGTATCATTCCATAGATTTTTGAAAAATATTGAGTACTTACGTATTTTTTAGTTTTTTGATCTGTCATTCTTTTCGCGAAATATTCGCTTTTTTCTTGTGAAACTTGGGACTCACCCATTTCCTTACGCTCAAATCGTCAGATTTTTGAAATATACACTGTTTTACATGTACTTACCTTATCTTAATCTGACGATTTCGAGTTTTTCTAATAGATTTTTTTTCGAACCCCCCCCCCCCCCCCTAACGAACACCCCTGCACTTAGAGCCAATATATGGTAGAGGTACATTTTCAGGGTACAAGGTTTCTCCCCATGTAATAATCTGACGCGCTCGAGTAACTGCAAAAATCTCCGCTTGGGCTCCCCTACTACTATCTTTCTTGAATATCTACTTATATCTTTCTTTACTGAATATTTCCATGTTTCCATTTTTCTTAATTCTATTTTTTTATTTTAAAACATTTGAGACAAAATAATATACTTGCTTCGTTGTTAATCACCCTGTATAAAAGGTAATAGGGCGCCAATGCATTTACTCTACCTGGCCGACAGCTAACAAATCCAGCTAAACTGTGCAACAGCGCACATTCTTCGGCCGATTAAAAAAATAGTAAAGAAATGCCTTTCTGTTCAGGTGAAGGCCACGGTATTAATGAATGAAAATAAAAACTATTATGCGTAATATGCATGTGAGACACGTGCTATGGAAAGACCATGACCAGAATATATCTATCTGAATTTACAATATGGACTACATTAAAATTGTAGGTGTTTTTGGCTTATCAATCTAATCAATAACTGATGAACTGTAATAATTAGTACATCAAGGTTGTAGTACTTTTATTCATGAAAATCGTAAGTAAAAGTACCTATCGTTCTCTCGAAATGTCATTAGAGATACTTGTTCTTCTTCATCTAATTGCATGCTGGATGCCAAGAGACTCTCGTGGTGAGTATTACGAAGTCGTAAGTCGTTATTTAGATAGGTACTTATTTCCAAATATACAGTAGGTACCATTGTTCTGACTTTTTTTTAAAGTAGGTTGAAAGTAGTTTTTACTCTTTTTGAAAGCGGAACTGGGAAAATTGGTCTTTTACTAAAATTGGACTTGGGGAAAATTTCGAAGTTATCAAAGAATTCAATTACTTTGAAGCAGCATTAACAGCCGAAGACTATTCAGTTCTACTGCTACCAAAGAGAGAAAAAAAGATATATAAAACTATTGTTCAACAAAACAACAAAATTATTAGTCCTAGAACGGAACAGACTACAGGCGATATTTGGACCTTGCAGAGGGTGCAGAGAATAGATAAAAGAAGACTGGAAAAGAAGACACACTCAAACCACTCTATGGAGATAAAAACATAGTACGATTCTTTCTTCTTGCAGTACCGTCTCCTATCGGAGGTTGGCTACCATCACAGCAATCTTAACTTTGTTGGTTGCAGCTCTGAACAACTTTATTGAACTGCACCCATACCCATACATTTCCTTGGATTATGAGTCTTAGCAGAGAGTACTTTTCTCCTCTCATTATGTGGCCTAGCCTAGATATTCCAGTTTTTTTCGATACATAGTACGATAGTACGATACATCAAGACAAATACATAGTATAAAATCGGCAGGATACATACTGAGATCGAATGATGAAAAACTACTAAATACAAGCTCCTGGGAAAGACCCGATGGCTGATGGCAGAAGCTTAGTTGGTCGCCCAAGAACAATATGGAAGGATGCAGTAACGATTGATCTACGTAAGATGGGATTACACCCATGGGAGGCATAAGACAACAGTAAGTGTGGAGGAATAGCTATTTGTATAACAAGGGAGGAAATTGCTTCTTTTCCTCCCGAGAATGAAGTTTACTGCCCGACGCGTAGCGGAGGGCAGTAATCATTCAAGGGAGGAAAAGGCACTTTACTCCCATGTTATACATATGGTTTTTCCACCTTCCTCAAATAACAAGTCATTTTATCATTTTTACTTAATTTATTTATGTAACTAACCAACAAAATTTATTAGAACTAAAACTAGCAAGTAGGTACAATATAACTGTCAACTGTCAAATATAAGTCAAATTATTAATGTAAACATTGTTAAATCAGAATAACAATTTAGTGTTTTTTACCATTCTGCAAAATACAGAGTGTTTTTAAATAAACGTTAAAATGTATAGATACTTACGTAATAGAAAATAGATATTGTACAGGGCGTCAATAAGTTATATTACATGAATGAAATACCATGACGTCACTTTAACTTTTCCTCCCTAGGGAGGAAAAATATTTTCCTCCCTAGGGAGGAAAAGTACAACTTTGCTCCCTACAATCAGGTACGGAAAAGTATACTTTCGGTAGAGGTAGGTGGAAAAATAGTAAGCACGGCCGAGACTCCTTTGGAGTTGTAGAGCCAAGCAAAAAAGCAAGAATAAAGATATTTTTATATTTGAAAGCCATAGTAACTACTCGTCAATGTTAATTAAGTTAATTCGACTCGTCAATGTCACATTAAATTCTACCGAATTGTAGTAGAGATATAAATTTGACGAATAGGTATATTATATTTGTATCTAGACCGATGTTCTACCATAAAAACCGTGCTGTCAAACATTTCCAAATAAAGTATAGTAGTATAAAAACTTCTAATAATATAATAAAGACTACAACATAACAACATAGAATATAGTTACTATTAATCCTCACCAACAATCTTAAATTGCATTACATTGTATATCTATGCGTTTAAAAAACCGTTCTCATACATCTTGTTAAAAAAATCATGAAATTATTTTAATTAATACTTCCTACAGAACAATTACATTGTATTTAAAACAATTAGTTTATATATTTTAACAAAAAAGCCAACGGAGTGCAACTTGACAGCAACATTGCATGCACAGGGTTACCGTTAATCAGTGGTAGAAACTGATGTAAAGATTGATATAGATAGAGGTAGAGGTATAGATATACATATAGATATAATACTAAGTAAAGTTTTGTACTTAAATAAATTAGGTAATTGGCTGGCTACCTTCTTATAGGACCAGGTACCCCTGGCTTGCTCCCGTAAAGCATCGTTTAAACACAACGATAAGTCACAGCAACTAGTTGTGATGACAAGTTGAAACACTGTTTAGACGCTGCGATTCAATGCGATACCACCTTCAACCCAACTCCAACTTTGATAAGTTGTGCGATGCACCGTTTACACACAATGATAAGTTGCAACAACTCGATTGACCTTGATAAGTTGTTTGATTTATCGCTGTGTTTAAACGACCCTTAAGACTACATGTTATTTTGCCCTTTACTTAGATTTTGATTTGTTAAGTAAAGTTTTGTACTTAAATAAATTAGGTAATTGGCTGGCTACCTTCTTAGAGGACCAGGTACCCCTGGCTTGCTCCCGTAAGACTACATGTTATTTTGCCCTTTACTTAGATTTTTATTTGTTGTAGTCAACATATTTTTTCAGTTTAATTCTGCTTCAGAATCTTGCTTATACAGAGTGAGTTTTATATGTATGGAAACCCTCAATTATCTCGGAAACGGCTTGCACGATTTTTATAGATTTTGGTATTTTTTTATAGGGTTTTCTAATGCGGCCGATATTATACTAGTAATTACATTGTTGTCAGATCTTCCGTTTTTCTGGAAATCTAATGAACTTTCTTATTTCAAACGGAACACCCTGTATTTTTTTACCTTTTGAAGTCCTTAAGAAATACTGATTATTTTTCATGCTATATTCCCTATACCTAAATGCCATAATTTGGGAGTTATTGCTACATTTATTTAAAACAAAATTTAAACAAATTATAAAAATTAATTTTTTTTTATTCCGAGTAGACATTATTTTACATTATATGGATCATTGGGAACAAAAAATTTCTGTTATAATTTTTCTTTAAAGTAATGGTTTTCGAGTTATAAACAATTTGAAACTGAAAAAAAATCGAATAATGACGATTTTCAAGGTTCAACAACACAAGCAAAAAATATAATTTTTGAAATTACAAAGTACCTAAATTCAAGCTCAAACTTTTTTCTATCAGCTCGCCATAAGATTTTTTGGCACGTTTTATTTACATTACTTTTTAATTGTTAATGAAGCGCATATGAGAGGACGGGCATTAACAATTAAAAAACAATGTTCTAAAATGAAACCAGCTCAAATTACTTATCGGTAACTGATAAAATAAGGCTTTAACTTGAATTTAAGTACTTCGTAGTTTCAAAAATAATTTTTATTTGTGTTTTTGTATCTTGAAAATCGTCAATATTCGATTGTTTTCAGTTTTAAATTGTTTATAACACTCGGAAACGATTAATTTTAGAGAAGAATTACAAAAGACGTTTTTTTCCCAATGATCCAAAAAACCGAAAATAATGCTACTCGCGCCGAAAAAATTGATTTTTACAATTTGTTTAATTTTTTTTATATGTATCAATAACTCCTGAATTATGGCATTTAGGTATAGGGAATATAGCAATAAAAAATAATTAGTATTTCTTAATGACTTCATATCGCAAAAAATATACAGTGTTGCATTTGAAATAAGAAAGTTCATTACATTTCCAGAAAAACGGAAGATCTGACAACAATGTAATTACTACTATACTATCGGCCGCATTAGAAAACCCTTATCCACCAAAATCTATCAAAATCGTGCAAGCCCTTTCCGAGATAATTGAGGGTTTCCATACATAAAACTCACTCTGTATATGCGGGATATTGTAAAAAAAATCAAGTCGTAATCTTTAAGAGCTTTTGGTTTACATGTTCCTAAAGTTAAAATTGCAACTTTTCAGGAGAGCTTAAAACAGCCCTGTTTAGAACCCTTCAGTCATTCTTCCTATCTTTTTTTGTAGACCTAAGTTTTTTCGTTCATTTTTCTTACTTACACATTTTTATAGTAGTTGTGCCTTTTTTCAGTCATTTATTCTCGTGATATCAATATCTTTCAGCTCTTTCAGAGTGTTAAGCGAAGAGCAAATCATATTTAGGTTTTGACAAGTCTCTACAAACTGACTTTATAAGTTTCATAATTGTTTCTGACAAACTATGTTTATTTTTGTATAAAGCTCTTAATCCAGCTGAATTAGTATATTTACACTAACTGGTTTCCCTTTTGGGCATAATCCGTGTTCAGGGTTTTCATTTGATGGCAAACGGTGAAAATAAATGACCCATACAGCTTTTTGCATGGAAGCAACACAGTGCGTTTTTTTCCTGGTCGCATTTCCATTAATAGCTGAAGCAGTTCATAGATTACTGTCTCAGTGAGACACCCAGCACATTAAAGTCCTTTTCCGTCTTCCTTGTTTCTTTTTTGGACATCCGTTTTTGTACATGACCAACGCAATCAAGTTTGTTAATCCCACTGCCATCTTCATAGATTTTTTCTACAGCTACTGCGCTTTGTAGCGTTAACTCTTAAATTCATCTAAAAATTAAATCTCTTAAAATTAAAAACTGTTCACCTTTTTATGATATAGCAAAATTTGAATCAATATCAGAATCATTTTTACCTTCACTAATTCATGCTGTAAATCATTCATTCATTCAATCATTCATTCAAAGCACTGCTGTATATGATGTGTTGGAATTAGCAGTAATACTAGAATATAGCGATAGGTGGAGATGCGTGCAGTAGAGTTAGAGTGGTATGGATGAAATAGAACGAAGCAAGTGGAGGTTGTGTGAAAGACAGCCTTGAAAGATAGAAAGACAAATTTAGAGGAAGTCTATTAAACAATGCTAAAATCAGAAGTCGTGAATTAAGATAGTTGTGGCATGTTTAACGTCAAAATAATACCCAACCTGTACGAAGAATTGTTGAGTTGCAAGCCTTTGGATGGAGTAGCAGAGGAACACCTGGTGGGAAACGCTTAGGCAGGACATGTATATTGTATATGAAGGGCATTGGTATTAGAATGACCAAAGATAGACATGTAATCAGGGAAATCAGCTTCGCATTGGGATAGACAAAGATAATGATGCAGTTAAGCAAACAAACACTGGTGTTACCGAATAAACGATTTTTTGCAAATAAACCCGTTACCACAACAGAACAGATTTAGAACCATTTCGTTTACACATATTTATTAGGTATTTATCTGTTCTTCTCTTAATTTGTTTTGACAATAGTTTCTTTTAACGTAAAATTCACATGTCAAGTTTCCTTTGTGATAGTTCGCACTAGTGTTGCACTATTGATCTGTAATAGTCAGAGAATAATGGCGTTCGTACTTCTTTACTTGGTGATCTTTATAGTTTTGATAAATCCTATAGACCAGGGGTTCCCAACCTTCGAGCAATTGTGTACCACCTGGTATATTTTGAAGATTTTAGCGTACCAATAAACACCGGTTTGGGAGAGGGGACATGGAATGGAAGGAAGCCCCCAATATATTTTTAGAAATACAATAATATTTATTAAAAATTTCTTGAAGAGATTCCAAGTGAAGAATTATATCGGCAACCACATCTGGTATTGGAGATATTTCGTTTTTGATAAAAAATTATGACAGCGTAGGAAATGCAGAGACATCCTTCCACTGTATTTTAGAACATAAAAGAACTAACTTTTTCTTGAAGGATTTCATTTTCTCATTGGCTACGAAGGGTGCTGTGTCTGCTCCTCGAAGACCCATGTTCAGCGTGTTAAGTCTGTCATTACTTTTTCAGTTAAAAGCATTAAAACTTCTGACCTCAGTTTGAAGAGACGGGTGAAAACTTGTGCTGGGGTGAAGAATTCGTATCGTAATCGCTTGTTTCACCCACACGACGCGTACCACCTGAAATCTTCCCGCGTACCACCGGTTGGGAACCCCTGCTATAGACTATAGAGTCTGTACACTTGGCCCAACTATATAACTTGCTTGGATACAACTTGCTCCAATTGATTATGCAGGGAAAGATTCAGAGAAAAAGAAGCATAGGGAGACTCAGAATATCGTGGCTGCGCAACCTGAGAGAGTGGTACGGATGTACATCAAAAACGAACTTTTCAGAGCAGCCGTCTCTAAAATTCGAATAGCTATGATGATTGCCGACCTCCGTCGCGGAGATGGCACTTAAGAAGAAGATAGAGTCTGTCTTCTACTTCTTGTCCTAATTTTAGGATGTTGGCATGATTATTACACCGCACTGATTTACCTTAATTTGGTTGGCTGTTGTTTTTCATTTATAGACTTCTTGATTTTTTCTTGTATAATAATCACCAGTTTTCTCAGTTATATTGCTAGCAAATCAATTTATTTTTGGATAGTGCAAAGTGCATTGTATTTTTACGTTTTATTTCTGTTCTTCTTGTTATTCCGTTGCTCCAACACCAAACAATTGGTGGAATGCATAAAATGTAGTACCTGCTAATGCTTCAAGTATGTACTCCATTTTTGAAGATTTTACTACACTTAAAAAGCATTAAATGCTTTGTAAGTGTAGTAAAACACTTACAAAGCATTTCTAAGTGTAGTAATGCTTTGCAAGTGTAGTAAAATCTTCAAAAATGTAGTACATACTTAAAGCATTAGCAGGTACTACATTTTATGCATTCCACCCAATGTCTTCTGTAACTAGGTTAATGTTCTTTGTCGTCATTTGATAATTTGGGTGTTTATTCATTCGACTTACTTTTCGATTACAACAAACAAGAAGGAAGCGCTTATCGATATTATTACAGTTTGTATCGTTAATAAACAATTTTAATTAGAAAGCAAGCGTACAGTGCAATGGTTATAAATGAATGCTCCTATGGAGATCTGTATTCGTTTCCTTGGGTGGCCACAGAGAGGCCCTTAAGCACTGAGAAATTGCCCCGTTCTCAGAACCGGTAAGTAACTGCAGGTCCGTCTCTAAACATGAAGGTGAAATGTGTACATTCCAGAGCTTTTTCAAAGCTATATAAGTTCAAAGACCCGCGCTATAAACAGGAAAAATTAGGGAGGCTAAAGAAACCTACTTCTCTGAAAAATGTAAAGAGATAGAAGAACTGCAAAACACATATGTGACAACTTCAACCTACATAAAAAGTCAAAGAACTAGCCGGAATAGGAAATAGAAGAACCTCAAATATATTGCTCGACAAAAATGGAAATATTATAATGTAGACAGAGCGAAAACTACGAAGATGGACAGAGTACATCGAGGAACTATTTCATGACCAGAGAGAAGTTAGTAGATCCGTAGATAGCCAAACGGGAGATGTAGGCCCAGAGATAACCAAATCAGAGGTTGGTCAGGCAATAAACTCTATGAAAACCAATAAATCAGCTGGTCCAGATGAATTACCTAGCGAGCTGATAAAGTTGATCAACGAGAAAAACCTGGACATAATCAAAAAGACGAAGTTTATGGCAATCAGTAAAAACAACCATAATACTAAGGAAATCTTGATAGTAGAGGGCCAGCAGATCGAAAGAGTAAAAAAGTACACTTACCTAGGAACACTTAACAGAAAATAATGACTACACTACAGAAATAAAAGTCAATCGAAAAAGCACGTTCTAATTTTATAAAAATGAAAAAGGTCCTATGTAGGTCCTATGTAACATTAGCTCTTAAAGTACGCCTAACAAAATGTTACGTCTACAGTGTACATAGTAAGTTCAAAACCTAAAAATATGGAGACACAACATATATATTTTTAGCCTGTCCATCAAGCTATAGAAATGGCAGTCAGCTTCTTGGTGTACATTATAGTTTCAGTACAGTCAGTAAGTGCGAAATATTAAATACACGGCTTTGGATTAACCAACTGACAGGGTTGACAGCTACACATACCTTGGTACCAACATAAACAGTCAACGGCACCAGTCTACTGGAATAAAACAACGCATAGATACAGACATATTTTAAGAATTTCTTGGGTAGATCGGATGACTAATGTTGAGGTCCTACGTAAAATGGGCAAGGAATGCGAGATTAACACAATCAAAGAGCGCAAACTAGAAGATATTTGGAAAGAGAGGACCAGGGAGAAGAATATCTTGGCGTCAGAACCTGAGAACGTGATGACCACCTTTTTCGTGACCTCCTTTTGGTATTTGCTCTCTCTATCTAGGGCTCTCTTCGGTACCCATTCTCACTACATGACCAGCCGATTGAAGTCTCTGAAGATAAACAAGTTCTGATATCAGTGCCTCTTGGAACAGTTGGTAAGAGTTCTTGGTTGTACCTGATCTCCTTCTTAATACCTCCAAATATCTTCCTGAGGACTTTTCTTTCAAACACTTCCAGCTTTCTTTTTGTATTTTCTGTCATTATCTATGCCTCGCATCTGTAAGATATAGTTTTGTAGTTTTTGATCTCCAGTGTGTGTTTTGGAGCGGAACATTTGAGCGACTGAAAAATATGGTTTTTCGCTTTGTTTGTTTAGCTTTACTATTTTTCTTTTGAATTTCTGGCTATTCTGTTCCATCGGTGCTGAATGCAACTCCCGGATGTCTTTCTATAGTTTTAATATCGCCCTCTAATGCAACTGTCCATCTGTTTCCTCTAGCTCTTGCCTGCGTCAGTTTTTTAGTCTTTCGAATATACAATTTACAAAAATAATAAATGATGGTTTTGCTTGTTTTCGATTCAGAGGGATGCACACCCGCTGGACAGGCTGTTTCTACCATTGCAGGCGTCCTCAGTAGCGTTCGTTAGCGTGCACTCCTCTGAATCGAAAAACAGCCGGACCATCAATTTAAAGGGAATCTGAAAGATAATTCAAAATCCCATTAGGACGCGATGTGCATCCCTCTGGATCGAAAACAAGCAAAACCATCATTTATTATGTTTCTATCTTTACTCGGATTTGAGTACTGAAAGTTCCTCTTCTGTCCTTTTTTCCTAGACGAATGAAAACGGAATGTGATCGTTTCCTTTTCGTTTTTTTATATTTGTCGTCTGCGGTCTTATTAATTGAAAAAGTCGCAGATAGTCTCAGATTTAAATTACTATTTACCATTTTAATGATGGATTCTGCATCTGAGACTCTTCAATACAATCAGTCTTTTTTTACCTCTGTTTTTGCCTTATCACATATTTCGAGAAAATTTAAATAGTTTCGACGTAAGCTCGTCTCCTTGATTTAATCATTTGAATATTGAAAAGTTCTCAATGAGCTCATTTTGTATTCTGACAGTTGTTGTTGACGAGTTCATTGTTGCTTTTACTAGTCGCATGTATTTTTGGGGGATGTCAAAGCTATGCAATATTTGATATAACTTTTGAATAGCTTGTCAGTTGAACGGCTGGTCAGTTATAGATTTTCCTTGTCGAAAACTGGTTTGATATTCCACAACAATAAATTCAGTTCATTATGTGAATCGTTAATTGAGTATGTATGTAAAAACTTACGTTTCCCAATCGGAGAATGGATATCATCATCACTATCTTTACTCTATCTACCGCTGCTCTGAATAGTTCAATTGAACTGCATTTGAACCAGCCCCTTAAATTTTTCAATTATGACAGTCTCCTTCTTTCCATAATTCCTTCCCAGAGCCGGCCCGACGGCCGTGCGCCCGAACAGGGCGCCAAGGGTTTGGGGCGAATTTCTCCCCTCCCCCAAAAAAAAATTAAAATGCGATAAATTATTTAAATTATGTCAATTTTTTAAGCCAATTATTCATTCATTTATGATGAATTAGTAATATTTCAGAAAGCCTTAGTAAGCTTTAATTTTATTATAGACAAATAATTTCCATGTTCAGAATCATCCAGGAGGTCTACAATTTCTTCGCAGGATCACCACATCGTTGGGATGTTATGAAACAACACGTAACAAACTTGACCCTGAAATCTTTGAGTGAGACTAGGTGGGAGACTCAAATTAATGCGGTTGTGCCACTGAAGCTTGGGAAGTATATGACGAGCTTTTTGAATGTAGTCAAGACCAAAAAAGGCTAGACGCATATGCAAGAAATACAGCTACAAGTTTGGCCAAAAAGATGAAATATTTCCGATTTATCTGCTGCTTAGTAACGTGGCATATGATTTTGTTTAAGATAAACCTCATAAGCAAGAAACTTCAAGAGGTTGATATGGACATAGCAAACTCTCTTGCTTTGATTTCTTCAACGAAGCAATTTTTTCAAGAAACAAGGAGTTGTAGGATTCAACAGAATATTAGTCGATTGCAGGGAAGTGGCCGAAATAATTGAAGTTGACCCATCATTCCCTAAAGAAAGTGAACTGCGGCCGAGAAAAAAAGGAAAATGATTTCTTATGAATCAAGTGATGAAACAGTTCTTGATCCTGAGATCGTGTTCAAAACTAAATTCTTCTACGCGGTCTTGGATCAGTGTATCTCTTCTCTAGGAGACAGATTTGAGCAGTCCCAAAACTATCACCAACTGTTTGGGTTTCTACATTCAAAGACCACAAGTAATGACAAAACCTTACTAAAATGCTGCAAGTCCTACACATTGCTCTCACTGATGGCCAGCACAGTGACATTGATGGTCTTCAACTATATTCTGAATTGAAACTTGTCAACAGCATGATTCAGAATGTCGAAAAGGAAGACAAAAGCAAAATCAAAGGCCCATTTGACATGTTGAGCTACTTAGCATAGCAGACAACGGATTTGTGGAGAACTTTCCTAATCTGTGTGTAGCACTGCGAATCCTTCTTACTCTCCCAGTGTCTGTCGCGAGTGGAGAAAGGAGTTTCTCCAAGTTGAAAATAGTAAAAAATTACCTGAGGTCTTCCATTTCGCAAGACAGATTGGTGTGACTAGCTTTGATGTCAATTGAGTTTGCAGTGCTCGAGAATATTGATGTTAATGCAATTGTAAATGAGTTTGCCCAGAGAATATCTAAGAAAGTTAACTTTGTTAAACTTAAACCATAAAAACACAGTGTCATATCTCAGTGCCTTACAAGGCCTACCACTTTATGTCCAAAGCTCAACATTGCCATTTTCAAGTTTAATTCATTTTCAAGTTCAATTCTTATTAATTTAAAACTATTTTTTCATTATTACGTTTGATAAATAACCATAGTCATTAAATTTGTATAACAATTTTCCAAACTGTATTCAGGACTTTTAAATTGTATAACTTGTCAACTTAAGTTCAAATAAAACATGTTGTATACTACTTTACTTTTGCAACCATGATATTTTATCAATCTTATTATTTTATATCGCTCTCCCCTCATTACTTGTCCCTGTTATTGTAACTTTATTATTTTTATTGTGTGTATTATTTCGTATTCTTTGGACATTTTTCGCAATACTAATATGTTTGATTTCTTCTGTGGCAATGCTGTTCTAAGAATTCTTTTGAACCTCACATTTCAAATAAGTGTAGTTTAGTTGTGTTCTTTTTTAAGTGTCCAGCTATTAAGTCCCTAAAATACGTAACATCTTAAAGCTCTCACTCTCACTTCTAAAAGGTCTTTATTGAGGATTGTTTTATTTAAAAAAGGGCATGTCTTGCTATTTCTATCCTGGCCCTTATTTCTGTTGTTTCATTATTTTCTGAAATCCAGGTTCCCAGGTATTTTATATTTTTGTCAACCCTTTCTATCGGTACATCTTCAAAATGTATGTTTGTTTGTATATTTGTGTTCTTTATTGTCATCATATATTTAGTTTTTTGTATTTTTTAAAATAATTTTAATGTTCTCACTTTTAATCTTCTATCATTAATGATCTTCAGGTGTATGCAAAGGAAACAAAAATGAAATCTTCTGACTTAAGAACTTGACTAAGACGGCACTGCTTAGGTGTTCGTAGAATATTTCGGCAAGTTCTCTTCAAACGCGTTATTTATTGAAATTTTTCTTGCTTGCTTGTTTCCTGTGTGAACACTAAATCACCCTCTCCTCTGCACTCTGTACAAATACATGTATCAGATAATATTTTAAAAATTTCATGTTTAATATATTCCAGATAACATCTTCCGATAAAATGGCCTTATTAGTTGAATACAGCTGATGATGGGGATTTCAGATGGAGAAATTTGGAAATAATAAGTTAATAGGTATCAATTGCAACAGTTTTCTTCCACTAGTTATACCTCTATTTAGAAAAAGATGGCTAGCAAAAAGACGGAACAGGTTAAAAGTCTAAAGTCTACTTTACACTACATGATTTATCACGTGATTTATCATATGATTTTGCCCATGACGAGCCGCATGACAATGCTTATGATAAAACACAATGCTTATGGCAAAATCATATGACAAATCACACAGTGTAAACATGTAAATTTTACTCCATGACCAAATCATATGACAAATCACATGATAAATCATGTAATGTAAAGTCGACTTAATCCTTGAAGTGCAGAAGAAAGCAGTTCCAAATTTTTAAAGACGTTTTCTTAGTCTCCTGTAGCTCGGGTGGATGCTAATAATTGTTTTATTATATTGCCCCGTTTTGTTCATTTTCATGTACCAAAATATTGCAGTGCATGCCACCTCGTACCATCCTTATGTGTATAAATCGGTTCACCTTTACTTTTGTCGTCTTGTTTTGACCATTTTTTCGCATTGAAGATGTCTCTTTCATTTACTTCTTATTCTGTATCACTATTTACTACTACTTTCTTCTATTTATAATCGATTAATTTTTTCATTGATTTCGTCTGGTTCTTTTATTACAACGCATTTACTTTATTTGCATCTTCTGAGAAAAATTCAAGCATCAACGTTTCGAGCGCTCTTGCTAACGTTTATGACATTTTGGGAGTGAAAGCAAACGTGTATTTTGAAATTCACATGCTAAATATAAATAACATTATTGTAATAAAATAAAAAGGAAAAAATTCCTCTCATTGGCTGTCAATAATAAAAAATTTACTAAGTAAAACTTCTCTGTAGCTAGATGGTATATAAATTTATTAAAATTTTTCTAAAAAGATCCAAGTTGGATTAAAGTGGGTACATCACTAGTACAAAACAAACGTTTTCGGACTAATCGGTCCATCATCAGGTTGAAAATTCAGATCCAAAGTAGTTGGAACTATGTAGCGAGTTTTTCAATGCGTGTTCTTAATTATTTGTTAATATCCCAGTTGTCGTTAACGTTGCCGCCCAAATAGGTGATATTGTTAATCTTTTTAACTCTTTTTAACTTCAATCCATACGCTCTGATGTTCGTTAGTTATAACTCCGTTTTGCTAACAATCATTAGTTTTGCGTTACAGGTATTAGTTTTACCCCATATTCATCATACATTTCGGTCACTGTTTAACTCGGTCAAAAGCCTTCTTGACATCAAGACATATATACCGGTTGTTATCCCTACATCTTTGAATCATGACCTGCAAACTGAATAATGCTTCTTTGGTTCCAAGATTGTTTCTAAACCTACTGCTTAACTAATTTAAATTTAGTATTAAGTACTATAAGTTCGAGCAATAATTATAAATATAGAAAATCATAAACACATTATAAAACTCAGTAAAACATCAAAAATATAAAACATGAAATAATCTTCTCCATGAAATCACAGGAAAACTTTTTCCTTGTGGATGAAATAATCTCTTTTGAGCATGTGTTACTTGTTTACGTTTATAATAGAACTCCCTGGCAGGATCGCCATATAATAGAACTCCTTATTTTACTGGGTAGTTACCCTGAGGAGAGGGTTGATTTGGTAAAACACTATTTGTTCATACTATATTTATTGATCACTTCTAAATATATCTGTAACGAGTTGGTGGGCTTGAGGTATAACTATCTAATGATGTATCTGAATCACGAATACAAATTGATAAAACAATGAAATCGAATGATCCACGATGCTTTGGCTGTATGTATAAATAAACTTGTAAAGTGTTGTTATGAATGCTGACACAACCTGGTCGTGAATTATGAATAATATTGAATAGCTGACAAAGCGTTATTGAAACTAGTGCACTTATGTTGAGTAATCGGTGTCACCTAATTATTTAACAACAAACGTGATGTTTGTTCTGTAAGACATTTAAAAATTAAATGAATATGTTTGGCTCTTATTTTGGATGCTGATCCTGTACACGTTGTCCCTTTTTATTAATTTATTATAAGATGTACAGGGTTATTCACTATATTTTGACCCCCCTGTAAACTGCTTTATTTACAGAATTAAAAAAAAAATGTAAAATACAAAAGATTCGATTTTTAAATTATGATTTTTTGACATATATATCGTACTAGTGACGTCATCCATTTGGGCGTGATGACGTTATCGACTATTTTTTTAAATGGGAGTAGGGGTCGAGTGCTAGCTCATTTGAAAGGTTATTCAATTCCCTATTCAGTAATATAAACGTTAACATTATTAATTTTACAGGGTGTCCAAATTTTTTTTTAATTACATTCATTGACACAAAAAGAAGAATGTATGTAATTTATTTAATTCAAAATACATTCTACGACAAACAGAAATAAATGTTTATTGAGCAAATAAACATTACTTTTCACTTAAATTCAACGTTCAAGCTGCCACCCATCTACCTCTTGGCAGTTTGAACATTGAATTTAAGCAAAAATCAATGTTTATTTGTGCAACTTTTATTGACCCCCTCCGTGGCTCAGTGGTAAGAGAGCCTGCCTTTGGATCGAAAAAATCAGAAAGGTTGTGGGTTCGAATCTCACCAGGGTCAGAAATTTTTCATTTATTATAAATTAATAAATGAATATAGTTTCTGTCCTTGTGAGATCGGTACTCACCGGAGGTACCGCAGACGTTCGGATACAATTAGCGTGTCTTTGCAAAGACAATGACGTCGACTTTGCAAAGTAACAAGACACTTACTCAACACACACAATACACATGACACTAGGTATCTAACTGTTCAAAATTACCGTACCTACCATGCCAATGGCCATTAGTTGTCGAGGCATTAGCTAAATAAAAAAAAAACTTTTATTTCTGTTTTCTAACAGCAGTCAAATGTATTTTAAATTAAATAAATTACATACATTCTTCTTTTTGTGTCAATTAATTTAATTAAAAAAATTTTTGGTCACCCTGTATAATTAATCACGTTAATGTTTATATTACTGAATAGGGAATTGAATAACCTTTCAAATGAGCTAGCAATAGACCCCTATTCCCATTTAAAAAAATAGTCGATTATGTCATCATGCTCAAATGGATGACGTCACTAGTACGATATATATGTCAAAAAATTATAATTTAAAAATCGAATAACTTTTATATTGTACATTTTTTTCTAAGTCTGTAAATAAAGCAGTTTACAGGGGGGTCAAAATATAGTGAATAACCCTGTGTTGAAGAAAAAACACCGGCTGGTGTAGTTGTATAATTTATTTACCAATAATACATAAGGACACGGTTATGTGAAAGACTCACAGACCTCGCGCCCGGTGAAAAGTAAATTTTTATTTCTACTCACTTTTCTCGATATTCACACTATAATCTGGAATATTGTAGATTCATCCTTTCTCAGGTTTTATGTAAAGTTTTTAATTTGTCGTTGTCTCAAGGTGTTTTTCCTGATAAATGGAAAGATAGTTATGTTACCCCGATACACAAAAATAACGATAAGAAATCTATTGAGAACTACAGAGCAGTTTCAAAAATCTCTATTTTTGCTAAAATCTTTGAAATGTTAATAACTGAAAAATTATATCCAAAAATAAAATCTATACTAATAACTGAACAACATGGTTTTATGTCAGGTAGATCTACATCTACAAACCTACTTGTATTGGAGGAATTCATTTTAGAGGCCTTGGAGAGCCGGTGGCAGGTTGATGTGATCTACACTGATTTCTCCAAGGCATTTGACAGAGTGAATAAGGATATATTAGTTAAAAAATTATCTGCATTAGGAATTCATGGATCATTATTATCATGGCTTGAAAGTTACTTAACAAATAGAAGACAATTTGTCAAAATTCATGATTGCTTATCATCAGAAATTAAAGTCTTATCAGGAGTTCCTCAAGGAAGTCATCTCTCTCCAATGCTTTTTAATTGTTTTGTCAACGATGTTTTAAACTGTTTTTCCGATTGTAAAATATTACTGTATGCTGATGATTTAAAGATATATAGGGTAGTTAAAGATATAAATGACTGTCTTCTAATACAAGAGAATCTTGATAATTTTTTCAGGTGGTGTTGTGACAATAAACTGAATTTAAATATTGATAAATGTAAAATAATGAGATATCACAGAATCTTACAACCTACACTCTTTAACTATTCGATTGACAACAGAAACTTAGAAATTTTAACATCCATTAAAGATTTAGGCATTATTTTTGACTCCTTGAGTTTTACTAAGCACTTTGAGTTTGTTGTTAATAGAGCTTTGAAGATGCTTGGTTTTGTAAAACGTAGTCTTTCTGATTTTAATAATATAAATTGTCTTAAATCTGTCTATTGTGCATTAGTTAGATCAATATTAGAATATTCAAGCTGCATATGGACACCCTACTACAGATGCCACATCGATAATATAGAGAAAGTCCAAAAAAAATTTCTAAGATTCATTGCATATAAACTAAATATACCATCTGAAAACATCAATTATAGTGAAATTCTCAACTTATTAGATTTATCATCACTGGAAAATAGAAGATCATTTCTTGATTTAGTTTTCTTATATAAGATTGCTAATGGATTGGTTGATTGCTCAACACTTCTTGAGAAGATAAAATATAGAGTTCCTCAATGTAATACTCGTAGTAAAGAACTATTTTTTGTAGACTTTCATTGCACCAATTATGCACAGAACAAAGCAATTGGAAGAATGTCTAAGGGGGCCAATAATATCGATATTGACTTTTTTGACTGTTCATTGCCTAGTTTTAAGAAAAAATTGAAAAAAAAATGCTAAATTGTATTTAATATATGTGTGTATATATGTGTGTATATGAAACTTAAAGCTAAAATCAATATCAACAAAAGAATTAATATTAAAATTAAACTCACCAGGCTTCCGGGTTGAACCGCGTCGTTGGTTTCTAGGCCGAGCTTTCGACGTCCTCTCTGACGTCATCTTCAGGGCTTCCGGGGTCTCAGTCTCCTGAGGCTCCAGACACTACACTCACTACTCACTACTTCACTACTCACTGCAATACTGTTGTTGCTGACGCTGGGGCGGTCCCTGGGGCTGGACCGCCCCAGCGTCAGCAACAACAGTATTGCAGTGAGTAGTGAGTGTAGTGTCTGGAGCCTCAGGAGACTGAGACCCCGGAAGCCCTGAAGATGACGTCAGAGAGGACGTCGAAAGCTCGGCCTAGAAACCAACGACGCGGTTCAACCCGGAAGCCTGGTGAGTTTAATTTTAATATTAATTCTTTTGTTGATATTGATTTTAGCTTTAAGTTTCATTGTATTAACCGCGGAAACCTTTCCGAACATGTGTGTATATGTGTATATATGTATGTATGTATATATATATATATATATATATATATATATATATATATATATATATATATGTATATGTTTTTGATTTTTCAGTCTTTATATAGTGATATTGTTCTATATTTTAATATGTATTTATGATTGTGATACTACCTATATCTAATGTGATATGTGGTATTTTTGTAAATGGTATTTTGGCCGTAAATAAACTATTTATTTATTTATTTATTTATTAATATTTTAAAAAGAACTGAATTATACCGAATAAGTTAGTATAATTATTCAGCCCCTAATCGGAAAAGCTTAAGCTTACTGAGATTCATTGGGTCTATTGAATAAAAAGAAGTATTTGCTTTTACTTCCTCGTATTTAAGTATTTACTTAATAATAATTAAATAAAGCATTAAAGAAATGACTTTATTCAATTACTAAATGGATAGCGCTAATCGAAAAGGAACCAAGCGACATTTGACAAAAAATGAGTTAATAACACTAAAAGATAGCCAGATATTCATTTTATATTTATGTGTAAAAAAATCCGTTCACCTACGGAGCTTCTAGCGACATCTGTAGAAAAAAGGTCCAAGCGACAATCGAAAAATCAGGCAGTTTTCTTTAATATAAAAAGACCCAAGCAGTAGTTTCTTTTATATTTTTGCAATAAATGCAACCAAAAGACCTGGAAGGCATCTACTTATTCCTTTTATAATATTGCAAATATTGTAACCAAACGCCATGCAAGGCGGCTGGTTTCTTTTATATTATTGAAAATATTTCAACCAAACGACATGCAAGGCGGTTGGTTCTTTTTATAATTATGGCAGTATTTGTTATCAACCGACATACAAGGCGGTTGGTTCCTTTTACATTATTGAGGACATTAAGTCCTTATTCCAGTTTTTTTCCAAAATCTGACATTAAATTCTACAAAATTAAAAACTTAGAGGATTTTTAGGATGCTATTGAAGGATTTGGTTCCTTGCTTGAAGTTCCTTTGTTCCTTTGCATATTTTAGCAAAACTTACGTTTCTATACTTGAATATTAGTTTTAAAATATTTGTTGCTTGTTTAGAATTTTTGATTTTATGAGTTTTTGTAAGATTTGTTACTCATCTTAACAATAAGAAAATTAACGCAAATATTTTTTTTGTGAAAGAGAGATTAAGAAAAGTTACGTTCCTACATGATTAGTTTTAGAGAGTTTTTATGTATGTTAAAAATTTTTGATTTTATGAGTTTTAAGATTTCCTATTATTAGTTAAATTAAGACTAAGAAAATAACCAAAGATATATTTTTCTAAAGGTAGAAAAAACCATACCTATACTATGAGTTTTAGTTTTATAAGTTTATTGTTTGGTTGAAATTTTCGAATTTTCTTGCCAAGTAAATAAATATAAATTTTTACCACAAATATCGTATTTCTTGTTTCTATTCTTCTATAGTTTAAAGGTTTCTTGATTAAAAAGTATTTATATTTTTTTAATAATTTCTTAAGTAGGTATTTTCATTTTGAAGTTATACTTATTTACGATCGAGAGTGAAATTTTATCACATGCCGGACGCATGCGCACACAGACAGTATATATTTCGTTGCTAATCTTTCAAGATATGTATGTATCAGCGCTGTCAGCGCAAATAAGTCATATTATATCATATAAAAGGATATATTAGTGTTCTTAGTAAATGTATTATTTATTACAATTTTTGTGTCTTTGGATTTGTCTTCCTGGGGAATAAGATATTTTATAATAACAGTAAGTATATTTAAAGTATTTTTGTATACTTCACTTGATCAGTATGTATGAGAAATCTTGTAACCTGTCAAAGCGAAATGGTTATAGCTAAGTGGTAGAGCGTGTGACCGGAGATCAAGAGGTCCCGGTTTCAAATCCCGGACGATTCATATTCTTTTTTTTTTATATTTTTGGTATGTTCTAATTAAAATTTTTTAAAAGTGGTAGGTAAAGAAAGTTAGTTTAATATTTAAATAAAATACAAATAATGTATTAAGTATATTAATTTCGTTGAAATCATAATAATAGAAGTATAACTTCTTACGTGCGTACAAAGTACGCACACATTATTTTTTCGAATATTATTATAGTAAAGTAAAATTTCTAGAAAGAACCGTTCTAGATTCTCTCAATCTCTAAACAGAACCATATGAGTCTCATGGTTCATTTACACCAGTAAATAGTTTTTCTGAAATAATTAAAAAAGAACTAACCACCAAAACACTATCAAAAAACAAAAAAAGTTAACTCATGAAAAAAAAATTAATAGTGAGTAATATTAGCTTTCGAACGTGGTATCATACCTTAAAAAGTCTCTAATATCTTGAAAATTACAAGGAAAAACATTTTTTATTTTTGTAACCTTAATTACCCAAAATCAACTTTTGGCGGTTGGTTCCCTTTCGATTAGCGCTATCCAAATATTTGTGTAAAAGCAAATACTTCTTTTTATTCAATAGACCCAATGACAGTATTTCTGATAATATATCTACACTTATAGCTCCATTTTTATAATAAAGTTTCACTACGTTTACTGCATAATATCTTAATTCGTTCGACTTTTTAAAAAATATATGTAATATATTCCCGTATGATTAATGTTTGTTTTGTAAACTGCTTATCGTACGGTCTTTAATTAATTTCACACGTTAAATAAAAGCCCGAAGTAGTACGGTCTTTAAATCCCAACAATGAACATTAGCTCTTTAACTCCAGACGGTGGCTTTTAAAGTCTAATTTTCGAGGATTATATCTTAAGAAAACAATACCTCCAGAGAAAGCATATCTAATAATAAGCCTCTTCGAACTTGCTCATCATTAAATTAAATGAAATCGTCAGTGATACGGTCTAGCGGATTTAATTACATATTTATAAATGCGAAACAATTTTGATTTGGTGTACGTACCGGCTTATTTTCTTTTTTTTTTTAACGAAGCGAACAGCTAATGGATAAAGATTCTGAAGAGTAAGTATACGATAGAGGCTCGATAAGTTCACCGTGGCCGATTCGATTTATAGAAAATCCGGGTTAACCGTAGAGTAAACAACTATCAATTAATAGTAATTTATGTAACAAGTGCATAAGGTGGGTTGCATTTCTTTCTAGATTCTAGAGGACTTATTTGTTCTGTTTACCAAGCGTTAAAATGATTCATTGCCGCCTGCAGAAAGAACTACAATAGTCTGAGCGTTTAGCGAATCTTATACTACGCAGAATATTGCCATTTATGTACCATGTTAAGGGGAATAAGACAGGGGGCTCATTGAGCCCTATGCCTCAGGTGACCAACTGTACTCATTTACTGAGTTTTGTACTCTTTTTTCGCAAACCGTACTCTTTGCAAATACTGTACTCTGAAAGTACTCATTTGTATAATTTTATACTCATTGTGAACGGATGGAATGGATAGTGAACTTTAGTTTAGAGCATTAAATTGTTTCAAATGGACCCTTCTAAACAGTAAAATTGAATGGAAAGAATTTTCTACAGCAGTCGAATTTGTAATGAAGGAAGTAAAAGATATTGGGGTGTATTCTGTATCACTTCAGTTAAATTTTAGTGGCCTCTAAAATTTTAGCGCCCGCTAAAAATATTTTGGTATTCTGTAAATCATACATCCGTTAAAATCATAACCTAAACCGTTAAAACTCCCTCTAAATAAAAATATTTTAGAGGATGTCAAAACGTACCCGCTAAATTTTTAGCAGTCCGTTAAATGTGGTTTGATTATTTTTGTTGGGTTATGTTTGTATGAATAGTAGTTTGTTATTCTTGTATTATACTGGAGATAAATATTTAAAAATGGAAAATTGCTTTTTATAATGTATTTGGTGAAGAAGTACTTAATAAATAATAATAAAAGGTAAGTCTCATTTTTACTTTACATTGACACACTACACCTATAAGTAACAAAATTCAAATGTTTGTTTCTTTTTGTAGAGCTGATTTCAGATTACAACATAAACACAAAGTAAATAATTGACCTGAAAGTAAATAACTACAATTACCATTTCAAAGGAAGTAGGTACCTAACTAAGTACCTAGAAATGTTATTGAAAAAGTGTTGGAAGTCAAAGATGTTTGTCAAAGCAATTAAATCCTATTAATGCAGGTAAAATTATTTAAAGTTATTGTGGAACATTACAAAACGTACCAAATGATTACAAAGGTAAAGTTTCAGAAGGTTTATAACCAGATGCAGATTAATAAGATGACCTTAATGTTATTGAAAATAGACCATTTGACCAAAATTAGTGTCGAAGGGGAGAAGAAAAAATAGATATGCATTTTTTCAGCAATATTTTAATGTATAACTTTATAAATAAAAATGTTTAATTGGAAAATATGAGTTTTACTAAAAAATAATTAAATGTAATAAGTATTATTTTGTAGGAAACTGTCATTTTCTTCTTCTTCTTAAGGTTTTTGGCCTCTAACAGTCAGTTTTCGGTCAATTTCTAGGTTAAAAGTAGTTCAAAACGATCAACGTGCGACGTTGCCGTATTTGTTCCAAAACCTTTTAGAGGATTCCTCTAAAATAATATTATTTTAGCGGTCCTCTATAATATGTGTTTACAGAATGACAATCTAACCGAAAAGTTTTAGAGGACCGTTAAAAGTTAAATTTTAGAGGCCTCTTAAATTTAACGGAAATGTTACAGAATACACCCCAATATGTGTTTACAGAATGACAATCTAACCGAAAAGTTTTAGAGGACCGTTAAAAGTTAAATTTTAGAGGCCTCTTAAATTTAACGGAGATGTTACAGAATACACCCCATTGTTAGTAATGACCATTTTCTCTTTGAAGAAATTCGAAGAGTAAATTTATATTTAAATGAAGACAAATTGAAGAAATGGAACAATGAGAAAATAGAACTTGAAAAAAGATGGGCAGAAATCTTTCGGCATTTTAGAGTAGAACATATCCCACATGAAAATTTAAAAGTTTTAATAGAAATTTGCTTATGTTGTCCAGACCCTAATTAATGCTGCTGTTGAAAGGGTATTTTCACTCTTGGAGCAGTGAGAAGTCGCAGCTTTCTATAAAAATATTATCTGCCGTCAAATAAAAGTTGTTCGGATGTGGCTACATTATTATAGGAACATCCTCATTTAGCAAAAAATGCACTCCAAAGAATAATATGTTTTTAAAAGAAAATAAAGTTTTTATCCTTTTTTCTTCTTTTTTTTGTTTCGCCTATGAAATACAGTAGACTCCCTCTATAACGAGAACTGAAATTGCGGCCTAATTACCTCGTTATAAGAGGATCTCGTTATATCAGACAACAGTAATATTGAAATGTTTTGATATCTCTTAAGTAATTTATTAGGGGTCGATGGTGAACAATGAGACCTCGCCATCGTAAATTGTAAATTTCCTTCAATAATCAACATCGGTCAATACACAGGAAGAAGTTTATTGCAGGCGGCGAAGCATATTACAGCACTTGCCTCGATAATAACACAGATGTTAGGAATTTCTATATACAGCCAGTGGGGGTGTTTATTTATAGCCATTACTGCCCTAAAAACAGGTAAAAAACATATTCTTCGGTTTCATTTTTCCTCGTTATAACCAAATATTCCTCGTTATAGAGGGTTATAGTTCAATAGGAATTTCATGGGACACCTAATGTACCTCGTTATAAGCGAAACCTCTTAATATCCTTGTTCGTTATAGAGAGAGTCCACTGTACTTGTAAAGTGTACTCTTTTTGAACAAAAAATAGTTGGTCACCTTACATGCCCTACAATTAAATCATGGAGGAAAGCATCACAAGCGTCAACAAAGGAAGATGATACACATAATGGGAAACAAACAAGTAAAAATACTTCTGATTTGCAGACCACGCAATATGATAGGCCAAGATGAAGATAGTCTGCAAAGATTAGTTCACAGTTTTAACAAAAGAGCAAAATAATTGAATACAATTTCATCTCAGGAAACGGAAATATTAGTAATCAGTAAAGAACCAATCAGATGTAACTTAGAAATTGATGGCATCAATATTGAACAAGTAATGGAAATAAAATACCTTTGGATTACACTATTTAGCGAAACCAACATATGTAACACTGAGATGAAATCAAGAATTTATAAATCGAATGTAAGACCAATCCTGACATGCATCAGAAAGAAGACCCGATACAGCCACAACACAAAGAGTAGGTACTAGAAACTGCAGAAATAAGAGTACTGAGAAAAATTACAAGAAATATGCTGAGAGATACAAAGAGGAGTGAAGAAATTAGAAGAAAATTTTACTTTCAGTGTATAAACGAATGGACACTAAATAGAAAAAAGAATAAACTATTCTAAATGGGAAATAAGCCACAATTTAATTTAAAAAATGATTTTATTAACGATTCGACGTCCACACCGGATGTCGTTGCCAATGTATTTTGACAACGACGTCCGATGTGGACATCGAAACGTTAATAAAATCATTCTTTAATTAAATTGTGGCTTATTTCCCATTTAGAATAGTCTATTACAAAAATGCCACAAATAAATAGCTTCAGAACAAGAAAAAAACAGAATAACCACAAACAGAATGGGGGAGACACGTGAGGTCAAAATAGCAAGAGATAAATCACCAATCAGTACATAGAATAAGTATCACAATCTTCCATAGAGGTATCAGGTATCAATCCGTTAATGGACAAGCAGAATTCCTTACAAAAGGGAAGAGGAAAAAGAATATACCACGTTCTTCAATAATAAATTTACACCGAAAATGACAAAGGAGAATATACCGTCTATTTTTTTGCATTGTAAAATGAATTCATACCCAATGTGGTCAAAAGTTGAAAAAAAACCTTGCGAAAATTGAAAATTGACGTTGTTCCGAATATAGAAAGTCTGAAGAGATCTTGGACAAAACGTATTGTCAAATGGAGGCAACGAGAAGAAGCACTACGGAGCAGAGGACGACCACCAACCAGATGGGCTGACGATCTGAAGCTTATTGTCAGCAACTGGATGCAAGCCGCACAAAACAGATAAGGATGGAAAGAGCTGAGGGAGACCTATGTCCAGCAGTGGACGAGCACGGGTTGATTATGATGAGATTAAGATTAAGAGATCTTGCAGGATCCAGCAGAACCTAATGTGGCATTAAGTTTGTCTTTATAAATTTCCTGCTGCCATCCTTTCCAATCCTTCAAAACCCAAACAAGCTCGTGGTACCTAATCAAGTTAGATATCAAGGATCATGCAAGTTTTCACCACTTCATGTGAGGTTGTCCGTTGATCTGTCGCCTCCATGGGAAGCTTTTAAGCAGATGCCTTATGATTTCTTTTGTCCATTAGTACAATAAGAGCTCAACCAGTGGGATCTATGCCACGTCTCAAAACATCGTCGTTTCAAGATGCCGATTAGCTTGCCAAAGACTGAAGTTGGTGCAAGTGGTTTAAGAATTCCGGAAACCTCTTGCTGACCTTTAGCTCGTTTTAAATGAGCTAAAGGACAGGAAACGGCTTTTCATCTCCATGCCATCTCCAACCATTAAGATACTTCGGACATGCTATCAGAGCTGACAGAAAACATGGAAAGGCTTATTATCCAAGGAACGGTAGACGGACGAAGACTCTAAGAAGATCCCCAACAAGGTGTATCGACCAAATTACAGGAATATGCAAAAGACCTATGCATAAGTTAAAAATAATGGCCAGAGGAAGAAATTGGAGACAGACAATACACAACATAATGATGATCACTAAACCCCCTCTGGGGGGTCAGGACTAATCAGAGTCGTTCTTTTGAATTAATCCTCATGGCCAAATCACTTACTGTTACTCTATACTCTTTTGATAAGCTTGAATACAAATACATAATAGAATAGATATAGAATAGAATTGGCAGTCTGGGCAGGTTATCGGAGAATAGGGAAAAGTTATTTTCCATCAATTTTATTGCTGGAATCGAATCATATGATTATAATATACACTAATAATATAGTGTGCTACTTTTTTTATAAACAAAATGGCGCCCCCAAATCGTGTTTTTTTTTTCAATTATTTCTCTATAACTCCAAAGATTTTAACTTTACACCAAAAACATTCAAATAAAGATTCACCCTAATTAAATTCTGCAAAGAGACGTGTTTTTTCTGATTTACATCGACAAAAATTTTCCCCGGAAAATGCGGGGTTTTCCAACAAAATAATTCATTTTCAACTAAAATTTTAGATAAGTAATTATCTAAAATTAATCTATTACATATAACAAAACAAAAGCAAGTTTGACATTTAATAATGCGTTAGTTAGATGGCTCTACTCGAGTTACTTGGGAACAAAAAAGAATGAAGAAAATTGCTCCATGGGAAGCCAAAAAAATGCATTTTTTTTTTAACGTATACCGATTTTGAACTTGAGATTACATTTACTCCAACCTAATTTTTGATTGGAATTTTGCTATTTTTGGCAATTTTCATTCATGATATCAATAGTTTTTATTATAATATATGTTAGGAGTATTTTAAAGATATGAAAATTGGTGTGGAGAAAGAGGACAGAAATAAAAAGGTGATGGTTCGAAAGTTATGATCCTCTTGTTTATATCTTTGCCGTAAATTCCGGTTAACTTTGACCGGTTGTATCTCAGGAACCACTCATCACAATTAAACTTTTTTTCCAATACCTTTTTTATAATTTAATTAATTTAATATTTCCCGATATATTTCTATTTGTTTATAAGCCAAAAAATTGTTTGTAATTTTAAAATATTCCTGAGGCCGTTTAAATAGTCCAATTTCAAATCTGTAAAGTACATTAGATAGGTACAGTGTCTTTTTATACAAAAATCATATGTAGTTATTCTTATGTGTCATAATTATTGTGGTTATTATAGCGACCGTAAATTTTTAATTAACAATTCAATTGTTGCTAAACTGTTCATTCGATTTCCGTCAGCTTCTGGAATTATAATCTATACGAAAAGAGCTTTTATATTACCAAGTTATTTAATTATTGATAAGCAATTACTTATCTAAAATTTTAGTTGAAAATTAAAGATTTTGTTGGAAAACCCCGCATTTTCCGGGGAAAATTTTCGTCGATGTAAATCAGGAAAAACACGTCTTTATGCAATATTTAATTACGGTGAATTTTTATTTGGGTGTTTTTGGTGTAAAGTTAAAATCTTTGGAGTTATACAGCAAATATTGAAAAAAACACGATTTTCGGGCGCCATTTTGTTTATAAAAAAGTAGCACATTATCTGCGGACTTTGCATACCTATATTATTAATATATACAATCATAAGATTCGATTCCAGCAATAAACTTGCTGGTAAATAACTTTTCCTTGTATGTATTTTGGTAATTAGCCCAAAGTACTAATACATACATAATTTACCACCTGTTTATCAAGTAGAAAATTTTGTTGTTACACTTTTTTGTGAGTGAAATGACGAAATAGGTACTAACCAAATATTTATAGAATAAATTTAAGAATGCTCCTGTTTTATTCAGATTATTACCCAATCACCTATACGGAACCTCAAATGTCTGCACGTGCTTCAGCATAAAGCCAAACGCAGACAAGAATTAGCAATAAAAATTAATGACACTCAGATCATATGCTGCAAAATTTGATCTGTGGTCTCACGTCCATCGAATTCGTGTTGTTGTTAATTTCCTCAAACATTATTAGTGTAATAAAAAAATAAATTAACATCTTTGGCATAAAAAACGATTAAATAAGAGATACTGACCTATAGGGGGCCCCCCAAATTTTTCATTCGTGGCTGCGGGCTCCGTGGATGCTCTAGGCGGCCCTGAATCTGACCGATGCCCCTCCCATTCGTGTAAATGTACTTCTTATTGTAAACATTTGCAATAACTAATACATATATCTTTTTTTTCAGACGATACAAAATGGCGACCCTTCAACTAGCAATTAGTCAGCTAGTCCAAACCAGAAGTAAGTACCACCCATACTATATTAAGGAAGGTTTTTTTTTTGTACGTAAAAAATATTTCGGATATGTTGGGTTTATTACTAATTATTGTAAATTTATTAGAAGGTATTTCAGAGTTCCTTAAATACTTTTTACTTTTATTTATAGTAGGGGAGGAAAGTATGCTAAATGTACAATTACTCGAGGGTTATGGGGACCTATTGGGTTGCGAAGAATAGGTCCTAAAACCAAAAAGAGTTAAGTTTAGTTTTCCATTTTAGTGGGGACTTTCCATTTTTAATTTAATTTTCCATTTCCAACAATCGTTTTTTCCGATTATAACGCCATCTGTCCATAATTCGAAAAAATGTTTTAAGTTACTTATTTTTACGTAAGGACTACAAATCTGTAAGAAAAAATGGGGGCTTCTATTTAATATTTTATAGTAACCCCCTCCCCACTTCCGTAGGGGGTCGTGTTTGGTGTCATTCGATGGATTTTTCAAAAATATTGAATACGTGTATTTTGAAGTTTTTCATTCTGATGTTTACTTATTTCGCGAAATATCGCGGGGTTCCTATTTAAAATTTTAAATTTACCCCCCAGCCCTCTCCGTGGGGGGTCGTGTTTAGTGTCATTCTTTAGTGGGGGTCATAGCACAGGCCAGTGAGGCTAACTTAATTCGCAACATATTGTGCTCATCACCACCTTATTTAAACCCCACCGTTTTAATAAATCAGATAACCAATATTGTCATTCTCGCAAAAAAATCGCGCCAAATATTCACGTGTTTACGATAACTTGCTTTAGTAATCAGGTACTAATTTCAATTAGCGAGAATTTGATTTATTTCTGCTTCAATAACTTAAGAGCGTAGGCCAAAATTTCGAGTCAGTGCTTTTTAAATGCATTCATTTTTTTCGAATCGTGAGAAAATTAATAAATATTTTTGAAAAATTAAAACGCAGAATGAAAGATTACATTATTACCAAGGGCCGAAAGTACCTTAGAATAAACAAAAAGTTTCTTTTGAACAAAATATTTAAATTTAAAATCACACTTAATTCTCTTTTCTTTTTCACCCCTGTAACTTAATAAAATCAACATTATAGAAGTTTTCAGGGACTTTTGGTCCTCGGTAATAATGTAATCTTTCATTATGCGTTTAAATTTTTCAAAAATATTTATTAGTTTTTTCAGAATTCGTAAAAACTGAAAAAATTTAGAAAGCACTGGCCCGAAATTTTGAGCCTACGCTCTTAATAATATTGTTACATATAGTCAAGTGCATAGTTCACGAATGCTTTACAGCTTGTCCACATGATGGCGGTTTGCCAACGTCGACGTCGCGGTTTACCTGAAAAACCCAACCGCCGCGGTTTAAGTTGCCAAGGAACAAATGGAACCGCCCTCAAGTGGCGGCTCGTGGCCTTGGAGACAGGGTCGGCAAGGCTTTTTTTGTCTCCTCATATAAGTATACCATCAACCTAAAAGGCTTAAATCATCATAGGAGATTTTGTTGTTTTTTGTTTTTTTTTATTTGATGTACTTGACATTCTCTCTTGTTTCATGGTGTTTCGACAATACGTGTTGATTCTTTTGAGACAAGATAAATCCCGTTTATTTGAGGCAGAAATTGGTGGTAGTGGTGATAAGCAAATTGATGAACAGTTTGTTATAATGAATTGCAATACTTACTACATAGAATTATACATACATATTTTGTAACCTATTTGGATCGGCATAATTTTTAAGTACCTGACTTGTTATAATAATGGAAATTCTTTGGCGAAGGTAACTTATAAATTTTGAATCGTCAAAGAGGTCAAAAATTTGTAAATCTTCAAAATTCGAAAAACAAGTATCTATTTGCATATATTAGTAGGTATCCAAAATTTCAAGATATAGGTACCTACTCGTTTTTCGAGATATGTATCATGTTGTTGTCTTTTTTGGGATGGTTCGGAAATATCAAGCGAATCCAAAATGTCACTGCGTATATATTGGAAACTACTATCATTACGAAAATCTCTGAGATTTTGCACCAGCTTTCGTATTCTATTTTTTGAATAAATAATCTCAGTTGACTGATTTTGAACAATAATTAATATCTTGGGCCAACTCTGTCTTAAAAATATTTAAAAGAATATTAAAAGAGTAATTATTTAATAAAGTTCTCAAACCGATTGCTTCACGGATCGAGGTATCGCCAATTTCAAAATCGTCGCCTTCGATAATAAAATCAAAATCTTCCAAAAGCTGTTCACGAAAATCTGCTACAAATAAGACTGGCAAGAAAAGACTGGAAAACTGGCAAGAAAAGACGATATTCTTTATTTTTTTTTACTCGTATCATGCAAAACTAAATTCATTATATGCGCGTAATAGTGAGTAAATAAAGCTTGTGATGCAATACATATGTAGTTTTAACTTTTGACTGGAGACCATTCAATTCACCGCACATCACAGCAACGCAGTCATAAGATTACCCCAGTTTGCCCTATCAATTTATTTTTGATATCAAAAAATTTTAATCTGTTCTTTAAAACACCAAAAATATATTCTGCCTTATTGCTTTTACTCACGTCTCTAAAAACCTCTCATAAATATTACCACGTAACGCGTATCGAACAACAATAATTGATAATAATTGTGAATGACATGATAATCAGAAGTTTCATCTACTTCCAGCGAAAAGCAAATGGTTTTCTAAATCTCAGATTCAATAACGTTATTCAAAATGTAACTATTTGATTATTATGTATTAGTTCATTCTGTATTACGAATACACTTCGAATCAGAAAGTAAATATTTCTAAAACAATTTCATTATTTTCTCTATAATTACTTTGATTTTTAACAAATGCTTCGATCCATCATGTCCACTAAATGATAATTCCTGACAACTTAAAAAAATTACAATATCAATTAAACGGCGTGATTATTTTTGACAATTTCTGCCGATCGGGTCTGGCGATGCCAAATGAAACACAGACCGGCAGATTTAAATATGCCGTATCTGCCGCTTAATGCCTACGGAGAGAATGTATGTTCGCTTGCTCATCGACTTGTTATTTCGTTGATTTTTACGCGTAAATCGTCAAGCTACGGATGAGTTGGGTACGGCTAGCCGAAAAGTCAGATGAATGGCTCGGATCATTCATTTTTTGAGAAGTCTGTTATGCGCAGGGATCACTTAACGCTCGGATTGATCAAATCCTTTTAAAAACCATGAATAAAATTTAGTCTGTATTATCTGACAGATTTTTTTTTACTTCACAGATACAAATATTAAAAAAATCTATCTATATAAATGTGTGTGTCGGCACTGCCGACCCTGACCGGCCGCCACTGCGCCCTCATATGGACCAGCGCTTAGCTTTCTGTCTAAGCTTTATTCAATACATAATACGAATCGAAATATTGAAAGTTAATAAAAAACAATGCATGGGAAATTGTTTAAGTAAAATTTAACAAAAAAAATTGAGTATGGAGGTACCTAAATCTCTAGATACATATAAGAAATATACTTCAGTTTATTTTTCGGACAGTCTGTACCTACAAATCAGGTCTTAGTAGAAAATCTGAATGGTGAGTATTAATCGATAATGATTTTCGGTTTATTTTTTAAAAAATTATCCAAATTGGACAATAAATAAAACAGTTCAGATGGAATTTTTTTTACGTTCTTAAGTGTAATAATACATAGAGTGAAATATACTCTAAAATTAAGAAAAATAAACACGTTAATTTTATTAATCAACCCGACCCTGATATTTGTCATCGCGCACAACCGCCGGTGACTCACCCTGTATTAGATGAGAACGAATCGTAATGAATGAACCGTGGATGTGGATCGTGGATCTGGACAATCGAGGTCGTTCCTGAGGGAACCTCGAATCCATGAGACTTGTGAGAAAATACCGTGGGAATGGGAAGTAGCGCCGTTCAGTGAGAATCGCCTTCGCAAATAATCCTCTCTCTTGTATTATTTGGTCCGTGTGTGTGACTGTAGATATTGGTGTAGTATGTAACAATTACTTCTTATGTGTTTCATTTCTAATATCTATGAAATTTTTAGGTTCGGCAACGAAAAGTAAAATTTTCTTTAAAAAACGAGTCATTAATGAAAGTAAAGAATTTTAAGCTTTTCTGATTTGAGTGTGCTAATTTGAATTTTGTGTTCCTTTAATTCAATTTCCATCTTCATTTCTTCCTATTTTGGAGTGCTTTCTACTATTTTTTCTATTCTTTTTACGTACTCATTTTTCTCGCTTTCTTCGTATACGTGGTTTTATTTTTCCAATTTTTAATATCCCGTTTCTTCTATTATCACTTACACTATTTCCTTTACACTGATTTCAGGAATTCTCGTTCTTAGTAGTCCTGTTTACTGAGCTCTCCATTTGTTTTTTGATTATTGCTCTTATCGAATTTTTGTAGGTATGTACTTGGTAGTTATCAACCGTCGTTTCTTAATATTCTGTATATTTATTTAGAAAAACTTTTACTGAATCAAACACGGTGATTGTGAATGAAAACACATTTTACTTCATCAAACAAGATGAAGCACATGTTTATTAATTGGACAATCACTATAAACAGCCACCAGAATGTTATGTAAGTCAAGAATGTTATATTTTACTATAACGGGTAAAAGATAAGCATGGGCCATAAAATTGGGCCATTCAAAATATAATGCAAGGAAAAATAGAAGGAAAACGCAATCCAGGCTGTAGAAGAATGTCATGGTTGCGGAATTTGAGAGAGTGGTTTGGCTGCACCACTAATGAACTATTTAGGTCAGCTGTAAACAAGGTCCGGATAGCCTTGATGATTTCCAATCTCCGATAGGAGTGGCACAAGAAGAAGATGGACCATAAGAAACAACTAACGAAAAAGTTATCTGTCTTTAAAATGTGCGTACCTACATCGACGAATTATCATCTAGCTTAGACATGTCACGCATCTATGCAGGACTCCCCTTCTTCTCTGCAGGATTCTCTATCCTGGGCTATACTCATCCATTTGGAACCAGCGTGTTTTTTGATGTCGTCGGTCCATCTTATTTAAGGTGTTCCTCTTCTTCTTCGGTATTCCCAGGTCTCCAGTGTAGTATTTGGTTATTCCATCTGCCGTCCTTTTGTCTTGCATTGTGCCCAGCGAATTTCCATTTCAGTTCTGCAATTTTTTCATTTACATATTTGACCTTAGTGATTTGTTTTATCCATTCGTTTCTTTTCTCATCCTTCAGATTTACTTATAACATTTTTGTTTCCATGACCCTTTGTGTTTTTAATAGGTACCTTATCCATGTTATTTCTTGTCAGTGTCCATGTTTGCGCTCCATATATCAATACAGGCAGTACACATTGGTTGTAGACTCTTGTTTTTAGGTATTGCGGGTATCTCTTATTTTTGAGAATGTAGCTGAACTTTCCAAACGCTCCACGCCAATCTGAGTCTCCTGGTCACCTCCGATGCTTGGTTCTCCTTACTAGGCCTAAATACTTGACCCAGATGTATTATATACTCTTGCACTTGTTGGATTTCTTATTTTCTTCATTTTGAATAGTTATTGTACATTTTTGACTAGTATTAGTAGTTGTTTTTGTTTTCTAAAACTTCATTTTTAAGCATATATTTCTCGCTTCTGTATCTAACTCTTTCAGCATTTTTTGGAGCTCATTTTTGTCTTCAGTTATCAGCACAATGTCATCTGCGTAGCGAAGGTGATTCAGGAATTGTCCATTGATGTTAATTCCTGTTATTTTCCATTTCAATTTAGTAAACACGTCACATGTCTTATACTAATCAGGAAATGTTGCGAAGAAAAGCCGTAAAAAATTACGTTTACAGCGATAAGCAAAACGTATCTGCGTATCTAATTTTATCCAAACTCTTAAGTTCTGCATCTCTTTAGTTTTTCATCCAAACTGTTCAGATACAATACGTAGTCTTTGTGGAAGACTTTTTAAGCTGCTGGCAATATCATCCCCCTCTATCTAATTTGATGAGCTGTCTATTCATTCATAAAGTGTTTTATTAGTAGTAGCTTCTGAGTACAAATTAAATAGATCATCATATTTTTTTGTCAAGGCCATATTCTTGACAAAATTCTTTTTTTTATCAGAAGATTTTCTGAAACGTTTCTGTTGATTTTGATTCATAGATAATGATTCTGCTGATTTTGATTTCACTGTCAAGTGAAGGATTCGACCGTTACTTAATGGAAGTTCATTTTATCTAACAATAAAACACTGAAAATTTTTGTTTTCTATACTTCCACAAAATTTATAACAAATGAATATCACTAGATGTAGCTGTTTCGGCAGAGTATCTTTCTCAAGTGATGCACCTACACTTTATAGTCTAACTCTAACTGAATGAGGTCAGGAGGAGGAAGCTGTTTGTCTCAAGTTGGTCATTCAGAATTATATCTGTATTTTTTAATTTCCATATATTATAATAAAGATAGCTTAATGCTTTTATTTTAAATATGGAGAATTTGAAATTGGCCATTAAAAGAATAATTATGATTTAGCGCACGTAGAATCTGTTTTTCTAATATTGAAAGCCCTTTTGTGTTTATTAAAGCCTGCAAAATGTTTATTAAACGTCCTACCAGTTTGGCCGATGTAAATTTTTGGAAAGTCACGACATATAAGTTTGTATACACCACTGTGTAAGTGATTTTTCTTTTGGCTCTTGTTGTCCTTAATGTATTAGCTTGAGTTGTTGTTTGTCCTGAAAGCTGGTGTTATTCCATTCCTCTCTTTTTTTATGTGTTTGGCTAACTTAGTTGATATTTTGCCTGTATATATAACCGAGTCGAAGGTACTAACGAAAAAACCCAGCAAAGGCCTGTATAAATAAGGAACCGTCATGTTCGTTCCTCTTCTCTGTGCTCGGAAACCTGCACTTTTTTTCCTTATATTCGTACCCACACTTTCTTCACCACTTACTCAAAGGGCGGTCACACTTCTTCTTTTCGGTTTATGATATAGTAGGTATCTCAGTTTGTCGATTTTCACCCATTCTGTTTTACTAATTTGTTTTGTATTTTTTTTCTCATTGTTCGAATAGATATTTCGATGGCTAAGAGGACAAATATTGTATGTTAATTTTTGTTTAAATTGAGATAGTTCCTGGTCTATGCCAGTCGAGATGGAATCTTTATTGCGCTCAAATAGGGATGTCTACTTAGAACGGTTTGGTAGTTACTAAAGTAGCATTAAAGACATGTCCATTGACAACATCATAAACTTAGAGTACAAATGTTGTAGATCCAATAATACAATACTTTTGCGTTCACAGAATTCAAAACAAACGACTCTTTTATTGTATGTCCAAAGATACAATATTTGTCCACACTATGAACTTCGGCCCTTGGTAATAATGTAGTCTTTCATTGTGCGTTTAATTTTTTCAAAAATAAAAAAGGGTTGGTCCGAATTTTGCACTTACGCCCTTAATAAAACATTCATTTGTACTACTAATACTATTTTAAACCTAATTTTATGATATTTTCACAATAATTGGAGTATGGAAATAATATATTGTATGTCCAATGTCCATGTTTTACTTCACATTTATTGTATGTCCATACAGGGGGTTACTTTTAGCTTGTTAAATGTGATTAACATTTAACCCTAACAGAAATAGAACTGAATGAGATATAAAAGAAAGGTGTAGCAAGAACTTAACTGTAATTTAGTTACTTTTAAAGTATGTACGGTTTGTCACGGATAACGCAAACTTTTAAATTGATTTTACCGAAAACATCAATTTTGGACATACAATATTTGTCCTTTTAGCCATCGATTTAGTCCCTGTCTTAATTTTGTTTATCAAGGCGTGTCTAGTATAGTGAGTAAAACATACTTTCGCTTAAAAATAGGTACTTCTTTCACAACGAATCGGTTAACTGGAATACAGAATTCCTCTTCTGTTTATGGATAAATCAAACATTCAAGATAACTCATGATTACTATTTACTTAATACGTGAATAATGAATGAATAATATGTGAAAAATTGTGAAGAAAATTACTAAAATTTTAAAATACTAAGGCTTTGTAACAATATTAAAATTAATATACAAATGCATCTAGAATCTACTAAAACCTTGATTATTGATATAAATCGATTGTTAAGGGCAACATTTCCCATTATACTAATAATAATTTATTCCTCATGTCTAACAATCACCACACGTTACATGCAAGGTTGCTTACACATCGTAACAATCATAACAAAAACCATAAATTTTATTTTAATGTTCAAATGTGGAACAATATGCGTATCAACAAAATAACACGGACACGTGTCCTTTTCCAACTGCGCATTTTTTCCGTGGCTTGCCTTTGGGCCACTCTGTATATTTACAAATGAAATTCTTTCACCGACCTCATACAACCAACGACGGCGCACATACGTTCTCACAAACACCGCATAAAACACCATCAAACGCCGGAGTTTCATTGATAAAACTAAAATTATCGACAGTCTTCATTTTTAGGTCAAATAACACAGTAAAGCGTACAGGATGTCCCAAGGGCGGATCCAGGGAGGGGGCTATGGGGGCCATGGCCCCTCCCGAGAATTTAAAAAAATATAAATTTAAATATTTGCCGTTTAAATGTTTTTAGTATTAAACACATATACAGTCAAACCCGCTTATTAGAATACCTGTTAAAGGAATATCCCGCTTTAAGGAATAGAAATTTGCGGTCCTGGAACGTCTCTACTAGCCACCAATGATCGGTTATTAGAATATCCCTGTTATAAGAATACTTTTTCTTGGCACGAAGGCTATTCCAATAAGCGGGTTCGACTGTATATGTACAAAACAGGGGAAAAATATGTTTTCTGGACTAGAAATCAACAAAAGCAGTAACGGAAGCTTCAAGAATGACATAGGATATTTTATAAATCAAAATGTTGATAATTTTACAAAGTGCTAATTGTTAGAACAACCTTGGCAGCCATCAAAATTGTATCAATTTCCATATTCTGTCCACACAAAGAATAAAAAAGAAATAAAGCGTTACTTGGATCACTAGCATTTAGAACAAAGGATTTGGTGGGTACTTTCACACCGTCAAAAGGGATTGTTTTACAAGTATTGCGTTTTATTTTTCTAATGAAAAATATGATCAAAATAAAGGGATGACAGCCCAAAGCTTTGTCCTGAAACCTTTAACATCTTTCGCCAAACTGATGGGCAAAGACGGAGCCATACAAACCCATGAAAAAACATAATACCACAAGGAGTGCGTTCAAGTTGGGCTGAATTTTCTACAAAGTTATCGCAACCCACAAAAGTCAGTCATTAACCAGATAGACTCTCAAAGGTCTAAACATATACAAGAAAATAGAGAAAGACTACGACGTATAGTAGAGTCTAGTGTTCTTAGGTCGACAAAATATTCCTCTGAGAGGCCACCATGATGATGGACTTCTTCTTCTGGACGAAGATGCTGGACCTAGCAATGAGGGGAAGTGTTAAGGTTTAAAATCGCATCAGGAGATGAGACTCTTAAACAACACCTATCCACAGCATCGTCCTGAGCAAGATACATTAGTAGCACCAGTAAAATCAATTGATAACATGTGGTGAAGAAATAATTGAACATATAATAAATGAGGTTCAGAGTGTAAATTATTACTATTACTGTATCATATTTGACGAAATGCCCGACGTACCCCAGGTGGAACAGCTTTACCTAAATTTGAGGTACATGGATACAGAATAACAACATTCGTAAAGATTTTGTCAAATTCATTGGCGCTTATGAGAACATAAAAATAATTAGTGAAAATTAAGAGAGAGGGGAGGAACAAGTTCTGACAGGAGGAGCATTGGGAAAAATAGTATTAAACTTGTTGAAAGAACTGCACTTGGATCCGACAAATGTGTAGGAATCGGTACTGAGTTTAATAATACATAGATACTTTAATAACGATTAGCTTTGAATGTATTTATGGCACCCAATAGTGTGTGAAAAGGGCCTTAAAACTCACCGTTGTGACCCTAATGTTTAAAAATTGCCCCAAGATCCCCGGTACCCTCCTCCAAAAAAAATTCATGGCCCCTCCCGAAAATCGGCCCTGTATCCGCCCTTGGGATGTCCCCGGATATGTAGCTACTGTCTAGATTTTGTGCACAGGAAATGACATTTTTACAGTGTATGGGGTTTTATGGCATTTTTATGGAATAATTAGAGGTGAACGAAACCATTTTCCACGTACTTTACTTAATCGTGTCCGAACATGTCATTCATAGAATTTCGGCCCAGTATCGGGCTATGGGGTGTATTCTGTAACATTTCCGTTAAATTTAAGAGGCATCTAAAATTTAACTTTTAACGGTCCTCTAAAACTTTTAGGTTAGATTGACATTCTGTAACACATATTATAGAGGACCGCTAAAATAATATTTTTTTAGAGGAATCCTCTAAAAAGTTTTGGAACAAATACGACAACGTCGCACGTTGATCATTTTTGAACTACTTTAACATAGAAATTGATCGAAAACTGACTGTCAGAGGCCAAAAACCTTAAGAAGAAGAAGAAATTGACAGTTTCCTAGAAAATAATATTTATTGGATTTTGGATTTAATTATTTTTTAGTAAAACTCATATTTTCCAATTAAGAGGATGGGTACGTATTTTCGGCTGCAATGCTATTCAAATGGGGATTGATTTTTTTCGAATCCTGAGAAAACTAATAAGTTTTTGAAAAATTTAAACGCAGAATGAAAGATTACGTTATTAGCGAGGGCCGAAAGTCTCTGAGAACTTCTATAATGTTTATTTTAATAAGTTACAGGGGTGAAAAACTAAGAGAAAATTTACTGTGATTTTTAATTTCAAATATCTGATTCAAAATAAACTTTTTATTTATTCTAAGGGACTTTCGGCCCTCGGTAATAATTTAGTCTTTCATTCTGCATTTAAATTTTTCAAAAATATTTATTGGTTTATTCAGGATTCGAAAAAAATAAATACAATGTACGTGGTAATATTTTCCAAATCTATCTTTGTCTTACAACGCACTCAACCGAATAGAATATTATTGTCAGCATATTGTCAGTCAGACACTGACAATCAGTGACAATTTTAAATATTTGACGGTATCGGGAATATTTTGAGTTGTTGATTAAATACTATTGATATAGAGTGTATTAGATAAATAATTGATTTAAGACGTGAACTTAATAAAAAGTTATTTATTGTGTATTATTTGTGGAAGATCCAAGCAGAGAATACATCAGGATAATATAATATTCTGTGACCAAGTATTTTGTTGTTAAAGATGTTCAAAATTGTAAGCGTTCCATAATAACAATATATTATTAAAAAATCACTTTAACACTTTTCCTCTTTTCTTGATTGAGTATTAGTTTTTGTTGTAAAAATAAATTATTACAATCACTGAATATATAGTTAGTGAAAAAATTATCACATTTATTAACTGAATTAATAATTTGCAATTATACAAATAACAGTTATCCAAGAACATTCAAAAGCCATCTCTTTAAGTTAATCAAGACGTTTTCAAGTAGAATGACATTGTAGTAATGTTTACATATCCATACCAGTGTGAATTTTACAACACGTAATTTGCCGTGTAAAGACAGAAAAAGTAGGGATAGCCGTAAAATATTTGCGAATTATGTACCCATGGCCTAAACATTTTTATTTATAAAGTTATACCTACATTAAAATATTGCTGAAAAATTACATATCTTATTTCTTCTCCCGTTCGACACTAATTTTGGCCAAATGGTCTATTTTCAATAACATTAAGGTCATCTTATTAATCTGTATCTGGTTACCAAATAATTTTACCTGAATTAATAGGATTTAATTGCTTTGACAAATATCTTTGACTTCCACCACTTTTTCAATCACATTTCTAATGTAGTAGGTAGGTACCTACTTCCTTTGAAATGGTAATTGTAGTTACTTTCTGTTCAATTACTTTTTGTGTTTTTGTTGTAATCTGAAATAAGCTCTACAAAAGGAAACAAAAAATTGAATTTTGTTGCTTATAGGTGTACTGTGTCGATTGTAAAGTAAAATGAGACTTACCTTTCATTATTATTTATTAAGTACTTCTTCACCAAATACATTATAGAAAGCCATTTACCATTTTTAAATAGTATTTATCTCCAGTATAATACAATAATAAACTACTATTCATACAAACATAACCCAACAAAAATAATTAAACCACATTTAACGGACTGATAAAAATCTAGCGGGTACGTTTTTACATCCTCTAAAATATTTTTATTTAGAGGGAGTTTTAACGGTTTAGGTTATGATTTTAACGGATGTATGATTTACAGAATACCAAAATATTTTTAGCGGGCGCTAAAATTTTAGAGGCCTCTAAAATTTAACGGAAGTGTTACAGAATACACCCCTATGTCAGTTTCGTCTTTGTTGGCGAGCCACAAATCTTCGTGGGTACACCGAAGAAGATGGTTCATATTCTGTATTTCTCCACAGTCACAGTTCACATCATCTTAGTCTATTTTCTCCCATTTTACCACGTTTGATTCTCCTGGAGCGACCCCCGTTTTTATTCTATTCATAGTTTTCCACGTTTCAAAGTCTAGGGCTAGGGATTGGCCGGTCCATTGAACCCGGGGAAGAGAAAAATACTCAGGCGGTTCATCCTGCACTGTTCCTTCCAAGGAAGCTTTTCCTGGATTTCAGTCGCTTTCGTGTTGTTCGAGTTTTGTATAGGGCATGCCGCTCGTCCACGATCTGTTTATTTTTCTCTATGTGTTCTGCAACACCTGCCTGTTGAGGGTTCTGCAAAACCCGCTGCCTTATAAATATAGATTTGAGAGTGGCGTTGGTTTCTTGCACCCTGATACTATCCTACATGTCTTATTTAGCCCAATATCAACTTGTTTGGTGTGGACAGATCTGCCCCAAACAGGGCATGCATATTCAGCAGTTGAAAAACACAGAGCCTGTGCCGTTGTTCTTAAGATGCTAGGACATGCACCCCATTTACACCCCTTTAGCTTCCTGAGTATTGTTACTTCCCCTCTCCTTTTTACGCAATGTTGTCTGTGAGAAACCGGTCCAAAGTTACTCCAAGATATATAGGTTGGTCTGGCAATTTTCCACAAAATATACAAACATTTTACCACTTCACACATCTTGTGTTTGATGCCCTTTGGTGGTGGTAAAAGCCCTGGCAATTGATGGACTGGATGCGATCCACTTCCCCTTCTTTAACATCTCTTAAATGTATTGACATGTAGCATGTATGTAGTAGTTTTCATCAGAGTTGCTTCATCTTTAGCATGTATGTAGTAGTTTTCATCAGAGTTGCTTCATCTTTTTCGTGTACTGTAATCATGAACGACCGTTACTCCTTTCTGTCCTTCCTCTTTGAGATCATTTTCGTAACTTTTATTGCTTCGATGTCCCTTTTCGCCAAAGCATTTTTAATTTTCTTTGGGTCTATGCCTGCAGGAAATCCTCTTCATACTAATATTTTAGTATTTTCTTCATAGATGGGGAAGGCAACCCACTCTGTTTTGTGCTTCTTGTCATTACAATTTTCTAACAGTACGCCCGTTTTTCTGTAATCTATTATTGTGGTCTGTATAAAAATGGAATTTTTGGCCATTTGTTTTCAGTTCTTATTTTTTGTTTCATGGCTACCTCGAAAATTTCTTGACTGTTCGATTCTTGGTGGTCTTCTTTCTGGCTTTTCTAACCTCTTTTTTGATGGTGTTTGTCTCGTTTTAAGCTTAATTTTGACTGAAAAGCCTTCCTCCCTCTTTTTATGAATTTTCTCCATTTAAAGCTCTACTATCCCTTTGGATTTTTCTTGAGTTTCCTCGCTGTTCTTTATTTTTCATCTTTTTCCTAGTTTTTAAGACTACTGTGAATTCAGAGTCACATTTTTCGTCTACATTTTCTAAGGAGCTCAGTTAGTTCGTCAGTGTTTACTTCATCTGAGACATCTTTTTCGTTGCCTTTAATTAAGTGATAGTATCTTTTGTGGCTTAGTATTGCAATTTGTTTTGTTTGATCATCTATAGTTTCTTGTAATTTGTCCATTTGCTTCCTCAAAGTTCTAACTTTTCCTCCATGGCAGCCATCGACTTTCTCATTTTATTTTATTCTACCTGTTTTTTCTTTTTTGTTTCCTTGTCCTGTATATTTATTTACAAATGAAATTCTTTCACCGACCTCATACAACCAACGACGACGCACGACGCATATACGTTCTCACAAACACCGCATAAAACACCATCAAACGTCGGAGTTTCATTGATAAAACTAAAATTATCGACAGTAGTCCACGAAGAAAGAAACAGACAAAATTTGCATTCAAAGAGGTGTCAGACAGGGTTGTGTGTTATCCCCAACTTTGTTTAACGTATACTCAGAAATAATTTTTAATGAAGCCTTGGAAGGACAATGTGGAGTTCGAATCGGGGGAGAAACTATTAACAACATCAGATATGCAGACGACACCGCGATCATGGCTGAAAATATCGAAGATCTTCAATTCCTTATAGGTCGAGTCACTAGGGAATGCTCCAATAACGGACTTAACATAAATGCAACAAAGACAAAGTTACTTGTGGTTAGTAAACAAGACGTCGGCCCTATGCAACTAATTGTCAATGATGAATCAATAACAAAAGTTAACCATTTTAAATACCTAGGATGTTGGATAAACGAGACACTAAATCCGGATGAAGAAATTAAAACTCGTACACAAATTGCAAGAGGAGCATTTATGAAACTTAGATCTATTCTTAGCAAATCTCAGCTGAACTTACAACTAAGAATCAAGTTCCTAAAATGTTATGTGTATCCTGTATTACTATATGGATGTGAAACCTGGATCATGAAGGTTAACATGATGAACAAATTAGAAGCCTTTGAGATGTGGTCGTATCGTAGAATGCTCAGAATATCTTGGGTTCAACGCATTTCAAACAGAGAAGTCTTAAACAGAGTAGGTCAAGGCGAAGGTGACTTAATGAAGATGATAAAAAAGAGAAAACTTGAATATCTGGGGCATATAATGAGAGGTAGCAGATACAGGATGCTGCAGTTAATACTCAATGGAAAGATCGACAGAAAAAGAGGAATTGGTCGAAAGAAATATTCATGGCTCCGAAACCTTCGTCAATGGACTGGCTTATCAGCAGATCAATTGTTACATGCCGCACAAGATCGAGAACGATATCGGCAAATTGTTATGGAAGCTACCCACGCCTAAAAATTTGGGCACGGTACTTAAAGAAGAAGAAGAAGTCCACGAAGCATGCAAATACATCGCTTCTCCGATCACGGCATTTTTGTAATAAGATATTTAGAGCAAGAAGTGCCTCTCTCCTTAGTTCCCATGGGCATTTCTTACACCAAATTGGTTATCCTCGAGATCTTCTTTGCATTTGTGTCTAATTCTGTTGTGAAGTATTCTTAGGAAAATCAAAAATTTTAGCATTTTTTATAGCGTGTTCTACCTCTAATTTCAGAATTTCTGGGCCGTCAGTAAAATTCTGGAAGAATTCGATAATATTATTTCTGTCATCTTCATCTTCAAACAACTCTGTATGAAGTAAATAATGAACATATTATGAAAACTTAATTACGTCAGTGTTTTCTGAATTTACTCTTTTTATTTAAAAAACATCATCCGAACAAGATTTTATTCTAATTTTTATAAAAATATTTATATCACGAAATTAAACGGTTCCGTTAACCACCCTGTAGTGTTCACTCGTGTTATTTTCTCCAGTGGAACGCCCTTGCTTAAACACTAGATATGAATGAAATAAACACGTGTCTGGGTACTTCTATCAGGTCGTTCAACTTTCAAGTTCCACCAAGACCTTTAACTTTTAGTAGGATATTATACCTAGACTTGGACAATTTCTACAGGGTGTCTTATATACGCATTTGTTAGAAACGTATTGTTTACATTAAACGTATTTTTTTGTCATTAAATTTTATCTCTCGTTACAGTTCTGTCGTATTTTATGTTTTATGCTATAACCAGCTCTAGAGATGTTAAACACGAATTATGACACCAGCTTAAAAAGACAGGCTATGCAGTATCACAATAATGCAATATATTAGGGAAGAAAAAAACAATTTAGACTAAAGCAAAGCAAAAAATCGGATCCTCGACCCATTTCAACTCTCTGAAGAAAACCTGGAAAAAGTTTAGTGAAAAAGGAAAAACATAATACGGCTATGAAAAATGGAAAATAGCAAAACGCGAGAAGAAAAGATAAATATAACAACCAATTATAAAAGACAAGAGAAAAAACAAGACAAAATAACATTGCACCTAGGTCCTGGCAGATAACAAATGACCTGGCTGGACAGGATAGAGATAATGCAGAAGTCATTGCCAAACTACATTAGAGACGCCACCTAAAGAAGAAGAAGAAGAATGGTCAATCTTACAAACTCAAGAACCTGACCATATTGAAATGCTCAAACTTGGTTTTACCCTATATTATATTCTTCACCGTCTCCATAGAGCAGCGGTTTCCAACCTTTTTTAGCTTGAGGCACACTAACTTAAAAATTGGTTCAGCCACGGCACACTTGGGTAAATAATATATATTATAATGATAGTGACATAGTGAGTATAATCAAATTTCGCGGCACACCTGCAGGGACTTCAGGGCGCACCAGTGTACCTTTCAAATGAGCTAACACACGACCCCTATTCTCATTTAAAAAAATCATCGATTACGTCATCACTCCCAGATGGATGACGTCACTAGTATGATATATATGTCAAAAACTCAAAATTTAAAAATAATAAAATCTGGGATAGAAAACTATCGGCCTGTGTCTTTATAAATTTGTAGAAAGCTCAGGCAGCAGATAGTTACCAATGATTCTGCACTCAGACTTTCTCTGTGAACTTTTCTCTGTGTCCAATAATCGAACTAGTATTTCAGGATTTTCCCTCCAAGTCCTCGGCTTATGAAATAACCAATCATTCCTTTCATTTGCACCATACTGTATATTCACCTATAGTTGATCGTTTTACTGCAAAACATACAAAGTAGGACAACTAACACAATAATCGGTTGTATTTAGGAACCAATTTTTTAAAAATTGACGGAGCATCAAATTATTATAATGTAATACAATATAATTTTTGTTGGGACACCTTGTACATTCCTGGTGCACTGTTGAATACCTTCCGATAATTTTACTGGCAAACAAATCAGAACTCGTAAGAAATGAATGAAGCGGTACTACATACTTGAGATGATTTGAAAGTTTACAGAGATATTACTATAGGTTGAAAAAATAATATTGGTCAATTAAGTTACATTAATAATAACAATATTTAACACATACGTAATAAAACATTTTCGTAATTTTATTGATTCTTTTAGAAAAATTGCAAATCAAATTGAATAAAGATTACAGTTGGAATAAGATTACAGTTGTATACATATTTTAATTAGGCATTAAAAACTGTCAACTGTCAATTTCGTAGTCGGTAGGTATTTTTGTCTCAGAATAATGTTTGTTCTGCAACAAATTAGAGTAATGGTGTGTATATAATAAAAAGATTAATTAAAATACTTTATAAAAGGCATATTTGATAAAAAAAATTCCTTTCGGGCTACATCACAGTACTTCTAACAGGTTTAGCCACCAAAATACGATCTTCAGGCATCCTTTCAAAATGTCAAATCAGTTTCTCTTGGAGTCCATAATGTGAGGTTCTAACCCACTGTCAACCCACAGCGTGGGGAGTCCTTCGTTCCCTGATATAAATCAAGGAATGAATAGTTTATATAAAATAAATGTAACTTTTCTACAACTTATAACATTAATGCCTGGTTGCACCAACAGATTTTAAGCTCCAACTTAGCTAAGTTCTACTTATAGATAGGGTCTCCTTGAGTATCACTTACGTTGCACCATAATTTTAGATTCTTACCTTATTATCAATTATATCTATTATTATATTATGGTATTCTTATTATAATATATTATAATTATATTATATTAATTCTTATGATATTCTCGACTTAAGCTTAAGATCTGTTGGTGCAACCGGGCATTAAGGTGATACAGTAGCGATCAACAGGTAGCCAAAACGCGTTCTAAGATTGAGGCTGTAATTTTGAATATTTTTTCGAGATATTTGGCACACGTATTTGTAATATAATAAAGAATGGCGGTACAGAGCCCAATTTGAAAAATATATTAATATGTGGAAATTACTCTGTAAATAAATACAATATTAAAAAAACGAGTCTGTACCGCCATTAAGAAGAACAAAAAAATACACTTTCTTCAAATAAACTTTTTTATCAGATGCCTAGATTTTGTGTCATTTTGGAACTACTAATGAAATAAAAAATTTTAGTAGTTCCAAAATGACACAAAATCTAGGCATCGGATAAAAAAGTTTATTTGAAGAAAGTGTATTTTTTTGTTCTTCTTAGTGGCGGTACAGGCTCGTTTTTTTAATATTGTATTTAATTACAGAGTAATTTCCACATATTAATATATTTTTTAAATTGGGCTCTGTACCGCCATTCTTTATTATATTACGAATACGTGTGCCACATATCTCGAAAAAATATTCAAAATTACAGCCGCAATCTTGGAATGCCTTTTCGCTACCTGTTGATCGCTACTGTTTCCTCTTAAAGGGTTTTCACGGAAAAGTATTTTTAAATTACATATATTATGTATTTTATAAAGGATTTTGATTAAGTTTTTAATAATAACACAAGTAATTTCTATTTTTAAAAGAGGATTTTTCCATGCAATACTTCTCAACAAAAGGATATCTGATTTTTCCAGTAATTTCGAAAATTTCAAAAGTGAAATAACTTGTAAAATATTGCTCCAATTGACCTAAAATTGCGTTAAGTGATGCTTTCTAAATTATTTATGGATTTGCGATTTGTGGCGCCATTCAAATACTAGGCCCTGGACTTATTCGGGTGATGTGATATATTTACATCCTCTGAATTCAGTTTACATTGGTAACCATTGAATTTATCGATAAATCTTACCGCTAGGATTTGACACTAATAGTAATTAACAACCTTTTTTGTTATAACATCACCCAACGCAATGAAAGTGGGCGCGCCGCCTATGGTATTGAGGATTTGAAGAGTGCGAAATACCGACAGTGGTGGGTAGTTTGGGGAATGCAGGTACTGCCGTTTTATGGTAATTATATCACTACTCACTACGACCTTCCCACATATTGTTAACCTACTTAATTATGTAGAGTAAATTAATATTCATAATAATTTTAGATGTTTTCTAAAATGGGATGTTGTTGTTTTTGAGTAAAAATGTCATTTATTTCAATGATTTCAATAATGGTTTACTAGTGTTGTTAAATCTTAATAGCAGTGAGAGTTTCATGGTTCCTGTCGAAAAATTATACAAGAGCTATTTATCTAAAGCTACCATCACTTTTATTATAAATACGTCCCTAGCCTATCCTTGAAAATGGCAGCTATACCCGGAGGATTCTGTGCTCAAAAACTAACCAGTGGCACATAATACCGGTCTGATAGACAAACCTAACTACATAGAATACATGGTTCATCCATGGTTTTGATGTGTTCTTCTTTTTAGGAACATCATCTTATACGTCTCCTTCTTTAAGCTTATTTTTCTATTTTACGTCGTACCATTCTATGGTCGCTACAGGTAACAAGTCTGTTTAGAACCGTAATGTCATTAACTGTGTGTTTTTTGTCAGTGATAATAAAATCTAATCTGTTTTGAGTTTTTCCATCAGGACTTTGCCATGTCCATCTTCTCTGTGGTTTCTTTTTGAAGATACTGTTCATTTGGAATATGTAGTCGTGTTGCAGCATGAACATAGAAGTGAAATGTCCTTGATGATCTTTAAGAGCAGCTTCGATATCATCATAGAATTGATCCGCTTCTTCATTATGGCCTGTTGTTGGTGCATAAACCTGTATTATTCTCATATTATACCTTGTATTCAATTTGAGAGTAAGACAAATCACTCTTGTGGAAAATTTCTTTACTTGTTTGGAGACGCTTGTGTATAATGAAGCCGGTTCCTCTCAAGGAATTATTGTCGTCACCTACGTGGTAAAAACTATGTCTGGATTTTAGTTTAATTAATTGTTCGCCACGTCTTCTGACTTCGCTGAGACCGACTATGTCCGAACATTTATGTTTTCTAGTTCGCACTCAAGTTCCATAATTCTTTCATCGGATAATAGGAAACGTGCATTATATGTTCCTATATAAAGTGTCGTCTTATTCGGGTAATTTTTTCCTGTCTTTGTCAATATTTTGTCCCCCCAGAATCCATGGAACAGATTGATCATTTATCAGTGCAAGATTCTGGAAATAATTTCCTAATTGTCTGGCGTATTTGCGTGTTTTCAACTGACATATTCATGAGAGGTATTTAGCCTTTAAACACCACACTGGCTAGACGTATTGGTGAGTGTTGGTTTCAGCCGCCCACTCTGGATCAGACGCCACGGGTTGTGATCTTATACTATCCCTAGAATCAAGGGTTGCCAACTCCACCACCTGCGCCGTACTGAAAGTATTCTTCGTCGCCTTGGATGCCGTTCTGGACTTCATCCGTGACCCTGGACAAGGAACCCTTAGCAGGTGCTAGCTTCTCGGGTCAAGAAGCTCCTGGAATCTGTGGAGGGCAGGGATTGATTCACTTTACCTGATATGACTATCCAATAGAATCCAAGGGACTCCAAAGAAGTTCCTACCCGCTACCCACTTAACCGATATTTTCATGGAAAAATAATTTCTTTCCTCGTAGAATCTGATTTGGAGAAGGTTCTAATTTGAAACCTAATGCAATACTTTTTTTTATTTGACTAGTCTATAGTTCTGGATAGCTCATAGCAGAAAAATACCATAAAAGTATTTGTGACAATTATTATTAGATCCATTCTTAAATCTTATCTTATGAATGTTCCGTCAAGTGTCGTAATTCGACGCGACTATGTTTAAAAACCATGAGTCGACTTTAGCTTGTCTTTATTTTTATTTATATGAGTCACCCATCAATGAAGTTCATATTTAGAAACAATGCCAATCTTCATTCCCACGTTCGCATATTTCTTCATAATTACAGAAATAAGTACAATGTAATTACCAGCTGGTCGAAATTATTTTTAGCTCGCTTCGTTTAGAAAATGACTATATTTAGATCTCGCGTTTGTCTGTTGTTTCTTCCCACCCTCGAAAAATGCGGATATTTGCGACATTTTTTTCAATTGCGTCAGAATCTGGAGTAAAATAATCTAATTTTGTGCTATTGTATAATCTAATTTTAAACCTCAAGTTTATTTAAAGCTGTTTTTAATGAAATAATATAAACAAATAAGAAAATAAAAGAATGACGTATATCACACGCATAAGAAGCAGCTTATTCAAGCATTTGACCTAGTTTTGTCTTGTTATATACTCCAATACCTAGGACAACAGTTTGGACAAAATATTTATTGAAAATACTACTGTCATCAGTGTCATCCACTCACATTTGTAGTTTAGTACAGTAAAGCCTCGATAGAACGGACCTCTATTTCAAAAAATTGGAAAAAATCCTTTGTAAAAGGTATAAAATTTTATTAAAATCCCTTTAAAGGGCTACATCACAACAAAACGTTTTCGATTTTATAAAAAAATCATCATCAGTGTTAGATAGACTGGATGCTAGCTGAGCCACTAAAGAAAAATATTCGGGTAAAAACCCTTTTTCAGTTGCCATTAAGTCATTGGAATGTAAACAACTCAATTTGCATCCCACGTGTTGGGAAATTCAATACATTACCTTAGGGCATTATCCTAGTTGCCATATGACCATCATAAGGCATTTTATTAAAGTTGTTGGATTATCTTATGGCAGATAAATTAAACTTTGTGGTGTGGACTGTACAATATTTTATGTGAATAAAATAGAACAAATTTATAACTACATATTACAAAAGTTACAATTCTAAAATTAATTCTGACGTGGAGTCTTTTCTTTTTTGTTGTAATCGATGTAGTACTTTGTTGCTATAGTAACTTCATATCGCCACCTTTGGATGTTCGAATACAAAGCACAGGGAAGTAACAGGCGCTATATTGCCGCATTGCACTATTTTTCTTGGTAATGTCTATTTGGTATAAATGTTCTAACAAAGTATGCACTTTTTATGCATCCATGTTATATTTAAAAAATTTTTACCCGAATATTTTTCTTTGGTGGCTCAGCTAGCATCCAGTCTATCTATAACACTGATGATGATTTTTTTTATAAAATCGAAAACGTTGTGATTTTTTTCAATTTTTGTGATTGATGGTATACAGCCAACTACAGGAAAAACATTTTCTTTTCCTTGTGGATTTTGGACCTCTATTTAACGGACTTCGGATATAACGGACAAAAAATCCGATAAATAAAAAAAATTAGTTGTATGTTTTTGCCAAAAAATACAACACTTATTGAAACCATGGATCAGTGAATAATTTTAGCAACCATACGAATATATCGCAGAAAGTTTGAAGTAATGCTTGTATATTGCGTCAAGAAGATAATGCAGACCTACCATACAAGAGGGAAGCATACCTTGCAAAAGTTAAAGTGTTACAATTTCAAATCAACAATTATTGTTAATTTTGCTGCAGCATTAAAATAGATGAAAGAGCACATAGGGCAACATACTTTGGAAAACTTACAAATCAAAATCAACAATTGTTAGGTTTGCTACAGCATGGAAAGAGTTGAAAGAGCAAATATTAAAAAATGGTTGGAAGAATTTGTTTTCTGGCCAAGATATGGCCAGGCATAGATTTAGAAGGGTGGAAAATTCCTAATTTCTGTAGGACAATACATAATACCAGAGAAAAAGTAGCTCAGAAAAATGTTTTATAATGGCTAGAAGTAGATGAAAGTGACTCTGTTTATAACATCATGACTGAAAGTGAAATAGCAGATGAAGTTATGAACCTAAAATTGATGAAGTTATGAACCCTTATTCACAAAAGTGCTAAGAAGTTTTACCAACAATAGAAATTTTCCTAATTTCTTATAAACCGCGGTTTTTTCTGCGTCCCGATTGGCATAGTCCTTAGCAGACTTTAGACTACGAAGGGTTGCCAAGAATCTCTGTGCAGATAGCGTAGAGTCTAACAAGTTCGCATAGGTTACATTAGAAGATGCTGAGAAGGAATGGAATCAAACGTTAACTGGATATTGGTCAGGTAAAATGTAAAGGAGAAGAGAAACAGCTAAAGAAAAGCATCACAGCATACTTCTAGTACTAAGGCAATACCTGACAATATATGACAAGGCATGGAAGTCTTTGATGGTCCAAACAAGGGTTGTCTGGCAATGAACGGTGTATCGTTATTGTACACAAGTTAAACGAATTCCCTGCAGATTATACGTTTATGCTCCAACCTCAAACAAATCAGATCGTCTTTTTCTTTTACAACTCTTCGCGAGTCTTTGCCGCGTTTACTGTCGTCCATTGGTTCCTGTCCTGTGCTACTATTTTCCACGGTCTCACCGTCATCACAAATCAGATGATGAATCAGAAATTTTATGAAAATGTAGAGGGAGGCTACCAAATTACGGCAAAGATTTACAAAACTTGAAAGATGAAGGAATCGACAACGAAACCAGACTGGTATTGCAAGCACATAGGATCACAAAAATAATCGTTGTTCTCGTCTATTTCATTAAGTACATAATGTTGATATCCAGCTGTCATACTACCTTTTCCAGGGCTTCCTAGTGATCTTTTAGTATTGAATTTATGTATTTTTCGCATTTTGCGACTTTTTCAGAGTCCATTCTGTCTACATTATCTCTGCATTTGCGACATCGTGCTCGTGTCCATCTCCAGTTTCTCTTAATGTATCCAGACTCGTCTAGGGTTTTTTTTCTTTCCTGGAAGCCGTCCGTGCATGCACCCCGGTCGCACTGCAGCTTTTCAGCTTATTGTGCTTTCTTCCATTTGTTCTCATGACACCCAATCCAATATAGTAGTCTCCTTCATTAGCCTGTAAAGGTCCATTGGGTTAATGCCATACTGTCGGACTTGGTCTGCAGTCTCCATATATTGCTTGTCTCTTGCGGTCCAGAGCCTCGCGGTCGCACAATAAATGTCTGACTGTCTCGGTCTCTCTACTGCATAGTCTGCAACTGAGATCTCCGTTATGTATAGTCCTATCGTGTGTAGGTGTGTCCTTTTACTGGAAAGTGTCCAGTTAAGAAACCTGTAGTGATTTTTAGCTGATTCCTGTTCATTTTGAACAGTTCTTCAGCTCTTTTTGCGCATGTCTGAGCTATAAATCTCTTCGCATGCTTTTGCGTGGGAATTTCTTCCCAGTATTCTTTGTGCTGTCTTCGTATCCAGCCTCTTAATCGGTCTCTGATTGTGCTTTTGGGCACTCCCAGTGCCGGTTCTGGACCGAAGTATCTTGTTGCTGATCCTCGTCTAGCAAGTTCGTCAGCTTTCTCATTACCAGCGATCCCTTGATGTCCAGGCACCCAAATAATATTACCTCATTATGTTCCGCCAGGGTGTCAAGTTCTTCGCGACATTCCCATACAAGCTTTGAGCTCGTCTAGGGTAGTTGGGTAGCTGATTGGGTTGATTGAGTAACTTGTAACATAACGGCACGTATCCATACAAGGGCGAACCCCGCTCCGTGTAGCAGCCCCACGTAATGGATACGCGGCGAACCCCGCATGGAACTCACTCTCTTCGATCCAACCTGTTTGCGGTTTATATGTAGAGGAGCTCATAGCGTATCCACTCGAGGTGGTTCACGGAGCGAGGTTCGCCTTGTATGGATACGTGCCGTAAGCTTGCATTGGTATAATACCGCTGCATCCCTACTACCTGTAGGAAGAGACCAGACTTCATAGCTCATCCACAGAAGTTTTTCGTCTTCGAAATTCCAAAATTGCTCTGGCCATTTGGGCTCAATTGTCGCCAATCTTAGTCGACGCACACAGTGGAGGCGGTTTCCGCTAGCGGGCAACGCTAGCGGGAACCGCTTTTAAACGTTTTCAAAAAGAATGCACGTCTTTAAATGTACACGAACATAGTCAAAGCAGGTCCGCGCGGTCCAACCGCCTCAACCCGCCTGACCGCTTTTGCTAGAATGAGAATTTAGTTTTTTCCGCGCGGTTTTAATGTTTACTGCAATGATAATTTAATTTAGTTTATTCGCTCTTTTATAATAAGAATTAATAGTTCTCCATGGATTAATTTTATAAATAATTGTACATTATAATAAACAAAAGTAATAAAGTCAATCTTATTGAAACCGTAATTTTGTGTGACTTAGGTATTTCTAAAACCATTCCAGTATTAACTGTTAACTAAATCAGTACTTGAAAAATAAATTTACAACAAAACTACTTACCTCAATGTTATAACAAGCCTTTCTTCCGGAAGGATAGCTTGCTTATGTAAATTACACCAGTTTTTAATTAAACGATACTCCTTCTTCTTCTTAAAGTGCCTATCCGTTCCGGATGTTGGCGATCATCATGGCTATCTTGACTTTGTCTACCGCAGCGCGGAACAGTTCAGTGGTAGTGGTATTATACCACTTTTGTAAATTTTGAAGCCAGGAAATGCATCTTCTTCCCGGTCCTCTTTTACCATTTACATACCTTGCCTTGGAGAATCAGTTGGAGAAGGCCGTAACGTTCTTGATTTCTCATTACATGTCCTAGATATTCTAATTTTTTTGTTTTGATGGTTATGAGAAATTCACACTCTTTCCCCATTCTACGCAGGAATTCCACGTTAGTAATTCGGTCAACGCAGGATATACGTAAGATGCTCCTATAACACCACATTTCGAAAGCTTCGAGCCGATTCATAGATGTAACAGTTAGTGTCCAAGCTTCCATTCCGTAGCGCAGAACTGTGAATATATAGCATTTCAACAGACGGTATTTTGTTTTTAATGATATGTCTCGACTGTTGAAAATGGGTCTCATTCTAAAGTATGCTGCTTTCGCTTTTATTATTCGCTGTTTAATTTCTGAGTAGTCCCATTCGCTATTTAAATTCGTACCCAGATATGTATATTCTCAACTCTTTCGATATTCTGTTGTTTGACTGTAAGTTGAGCGTTTAATATTGTTTTTAACGATACTCCACTTTCTCCAAAATATATTTAAAAGTCTCTTGAGTCATTCTCATATACTGGAAGAATCGTTCATTATCTTTTAATTTTTGAAATAGATGATGATATTCTCCATAAATTAATCTTTCTCGATTAATAGGATGTACATCAACTCTCTTTCTTTTCAGTTTAGTCAAAACAGAATCTAAAGCAATTATATCATCATCGGAAGACGACATTTTGCTACAAGTAGTAGACGCAACTGCCAGATTTGAACGATCTCTCTCGCTTTTACCCGTCTTCACTGTGTTACCATACCCGCGCGCGAGAACCGCGCGGTTTGCCCGCTAGCGGAAACCGCTTTCACTATGTGTGCCGCCTTAGGATGTAGACGGCGTAATAAGAAGATAATGCATTCCCAACTCCAACCCAGCTAAATAGTGTATTACGTGAAAAAAAAATTTATATTATTTAGTCTTATTTTTTGATAGCTTCAAAAAAATTATTCGGACTTTTAAAAGGTTCTCAAATTGATAAGAATGGATGAAGGTCACCAAATAAGAATGAATGAATGGCAGAAAACTATACTACGCCTACGTGCAACAAATACTATGAAGACAAAACCGGAAATATATTATAGTCGTGCGTCGAAATACTTCCAACGAATTTTATTTCAAAATTTTTGCCCCTTTTGTTATTCATTAAGAAATAATTTGTAAAGTAAAAAAAACAAATAAAATAATATGATTCTTAAACAAAATATAAGAATATGTAACAAATATATAATTATAAAAATAAAAATGTATACCATTTTTATTCATTCAGTTGCGGTGCGAAACCAAAACTGTCTTAATTTTTACTCAGATCAGAGAAACTTAGTCTTTTAAATATATAATTCTTAATCGTCGAAAACAACAATGATTTTAATATTTCGTCATTAAACGGAATCTAACAATGAACAAATAAGAAAAAATACTGTAGTCATTTTCTGATACCTATATTCCAGTAAAGTTTTAGGTTATTGCTTGTTGGTAAGTCGGCCGTACATATCAGATGTAGGATCGGTCCGAACACACTACCCTGAGGAACACCAGATAGGCTGAAGTAGAGTTTTGTATAGGTTTCACTATACCTCTAGATCTAGATATCTCCTTTCTGTAAGGTATGTTGTAAACAGTTCGAAGAAAAGAAAGGTAGATTTTTCTACCTTAACCTTTTGTTAATTCTGTTTAGGTTTGCTTTGTCAACAGGTGCGTGTGTGTCTTGCCACTTTTTCTTACGTTTTCTTTTCTCTTCAATCAAGTTTTTTGCAGTCTGAGAAAAATGTGTGCTTTCCTTCCATATTGTTTATTCAGCACTACCACTCCATCCCTCTTTTTGTATGGAGTATGGAAGTAGTCAAATATTAGTAAAATATCACGGACAGAAATCATAATGTTACAAAAATAATAATCATAATTTACAATTTTCTTCTGGAACTTTTTACACATTTATATTAAGAAGTACATAACAATATTTTAACTTTCTATATTTTTTGTACAAGGTATCTTAGAGATTGACTATAAAACAGGCATTTGAAAGAGCGATAGTCGAGGGTGGGCCAAAAATTAATTATTTCGAAAAAGATTTGTCTTCCGAGAATCTGAACAGAAAATTAATCGACCACTAATGGACACTGGTGTCGTTTCCCAGCCCACGTTATCACCATTGTCGGCCTACGCTACGATTACTCCTAATTTCATTCATAAAACGAAGTAGGTATACAGTATACAGTATACATACTTACTTCAAACATGGATTTTCGAACTGTCACACAAAAATAAATAAAAGTCTTGTTTATTAAATTTACTGTTTTTATTTGGAATACGCCACTTTAAAATAAGTTTAATTTGACGATTCAATTTCCACTTTGTAAGTCGTTCTCAAAATACAAAATATTGTTTTTGTATTTTGACTTGTTGATTAGTTCCTACAGTATAGTTAAAAATAATTTTTTCATTAAAATATCAGAAGAAATCTATAATAGAGGAGAGTAATCTCATTATTTTAAGATCATAAGGGATCAATAAGAAGCTTTTGAGAAACCAAGGATTTACTCATTGGTATTCCTTAAACTCTTATAACCTAAGTCTTTGAAATAAAAAGTTTAGACTATATTATTATAGTCATAGTCATTTTTCAAACATATATTAGCTATTCTAAATTTGAATACGAGTAATCAACTATTAGAATAGTTGATTACAAAAATGCCACAAAGAAATAAATAGCTTTAGAATCAAACATAAGTATTAGCTCTGGATCCCGCGTATGAAAAAAAAGTTGATTAATAGCAAGCTGAAAATTTGTTAATAGTTAAGCGTGTCTAGTCAGACAAACCTTGATATATCGGAACATTAGAACACAGGGAGTTTTAATTGTGGAACAAGTTTAAAAATTTGGAACGGTCAGACCACGAAAACGTCACATGTATTTTGTCCGACAGAACTTCCAATTGATTTGTTACCCTTTCGTTGAACTCTCATGCAAAAATCAGACTGCTATTTATCACCTGTCATAATTCCTGTCATTTGACATATTCTACGTGTTCCACTCCTTATAATTCCCATTTGGTGATAAATAGCAGCCTGATTTTTGCATGAGAGTTTAATGAAAGGGTAACAAATCAATTGGAAGTTCTGTCGGGCAAAATACATGTGACGTTTTCGTGGTCTGACCGTTCCAAATTTTTAAACTGTTCCACAATTAAAACTTCCCCTGTTCCAGTGTTCCTATATATCAAAGTTTGTCCGACTAGACACCCTTAAGCTATTAACAAATTTTCAGCTTGCTATTAATCAACTTTTTTTCATATGCGGCATCCAGATCTATATATTATTATGCACAGATATTCATAAAAAATTTCTTTGTTTTAGAAACGGGATACTGGGATACATGTTCTACCTGGTTATTTGGTAAGTTATGATATTTTGACTACTGCATGACCTTGTACTTCCACCAAGAACACTATTTAAAGATTTTTTAAATATAATAAGAGATATTTTTGCAGGGTTATGTTTCGTATGAAACTTAAATTATCGACTAATTTATGGATCACATTTAATTAACACTATTCAATCTGGTACAAACACAATCTTGAGGGATATCTACATTTGAAGCCAATTTTCTTTTGTGCTCAAATATAATTTAATGTTCGTGATAGTGGAGGTGTTCTAGACCGGAATAAGGAAGAAATAAAAGCTTTTTAACAGTTAAACAACATAAGATTAATTAAACTACATCATCATCATTCTCTTTGCCTTATCCCTATGCGGGGTCGGCTTCCCTAATTGCATTTCTCCACACAATTCTATCTTGGGCCATATCAATGTTAATCCCCTTTACCAACATGTCCTGCCTTATCGTCTCCCCCCAGGTCTTCTTTGGTCTTCCTCTCCTACTCCTTCCAGGAATCTGCACTTCAGCTATTCTTCGTATTGGGTGGTTAACGTCTCGACGTTGAACATGACCAAACCATCTTAACCTATGCTCTCTCATTTTGGCATCAATTGGTGCCACACCTAGACTTCCCCTAATATACTCATTTCTAATTTTATCCTTCTTTGTCACTCCACTCATCCATCTAAGCATTCTCATTTCCGCCACATGCATTCGCTGTTCCTCTTTCTTTTTCACTGCCCAACATTCAGTTCCGTACATCATAGCTGGTCTTATGGCTGTTTTATAGAATTTTCCCTTCAGCTTCATTGGAATTTTTCTGTCACACAACACACCACTCGCTTCTTTCCACTTCATCCATCCAGCCCTAATTCTACTGCATGCATCTCCATCTATTTCTCCATTACTCTGTAATACCGATCCTAGGTACTTAAAACTATTGCTTTTTACAATCATTTCACCATCCAAAGATACCATTTTATTTGTAGTAGCTCCATCTTTAAATGAACATTCCAAATACTCTGTTTTTGTCCTACTAAGTTTTAAACCTTTTTCCTCCAGAGCTTGTCTCCACTGTTCCAGTTTTTGTTCTAAGTCTCTTTCACTATTTCCTACTAACACGACATCATCAGCATACATTAAGCACCATGGAATGTTACCCTGTATTTTCGCTGTTATCTGGTCCAAAACTAATGAGAATAAATACGGACTAAGCACAGAACCTTGATGCAATCCTACTTTCACATGAAATTTATCAGTCTCTCCCACACCTGTCCTAATACTAGTCGTTAAGATTAATTAAACTACAATTTACTATTAATTACATCAAAAACGTATAGAATTGAATACAAAAAGTTTATTAAACAAATAAATAAATGATGTAAAGAAAAATCGATCTATCTATAGATATCAGTGTTGTTCTGCAGCTATTTCCTTGTGGCATTTTTATGAATAACTATTTAGATGGGAAATAAGCCACAATTAAATTGAAAAAATAATTTTATTAACGTTTCGACTCCCAAATCGGGTGCCGTTGTCAAAATACAAAATACAGTAGTACTGTATTTTGTACATCTATCTTTCTATCCTTCTATCTTTACTTTATTATCAGTATCCTAAGTACTCCTAGACATAGAGATCGGTACTGACATCTTATCACCGAATAGTAAGTTTTTTTGAAGTCAATAGAAAGAAAATTTAGATTTAATCGTTTTTCGTACCAACTATTCCAGATCATCATTAGCACAAAAATTTGATCAATAGTCGATATACATTTTTTTAAATCCTCACTGGTATTCACCAACCTGCTCATTTAAGAACAGTTCACTCGAACGTTCTAATTCCATTCCCTAGAATACTTCGCATGCTTTTAACTCTTATTCTACTTTTAGTACGTCTTTGATGAGTTTTCTTTTTTTTTCTTATCATCGATGATTTTCCTGTACAATTTTCATAATTTTTGTGCCAATGAGATGTATATTTTAAAAGCGGATATCCCCCATCGCCTAACGGCACCTTTTTTCATTTCCGTTCTTCTACAACACCGCAATCATATATGTATGTATAATGTATATGGTAATAGTAGGCAGTTTCTTATTATAATTTCAAAACTTATTCGTATATTCATGTTAACAAAATGAGTTTTTGTTTGTTTTGTCTATGTGTATGTGTAGGTAGCCAATGCGCGATGTAAATTAAACGTTTTTTGAAATGTCGGTTCCTTTAAATGGCTTCTTTTCGTTATATGTAATAAGCGAGACGTATAAATATTAAGGCGAATAATAAATTGCTGGGAGTTTGTTTTACTTGTAGAGATTATTTAGGTTCTTTTTTTAATTAGGTATGCATAAAGGTGCACCTAATGAGTTTATCGTATCAAAAAATGTAGTAACAGTTTTTACGTAAGTAGTAGATGTAAACTAACTTCTACTATATTATGTAGCTAGTTGTACCTTACATCACATAACCTACCTTTGCTACTATCATTGATTATAAATATTCCACGTAGTTATTCCATGTAGTTATTAATCAATGCTACTATTTTGAACCTTTTTTCTGGATAGTAAATGCATCTCAGAATTAACTAAGCATGGTGGGACCATTGATTAATAACTTATAATCAATGGTGGGACGTACTTATAACACGTATATGCAGACTACTGATCAAAATCTAGGAAGAAGTGGAAATGACGGAAGCATGTAGAGAAGCAATAGTATGCCCCAGTCATAAGAAAGGAGACAAAGCGGAAGGTGCAAACTATAAGGGCATTACTCTTTTAGATGTAACTTAGAAGTACTCGCTAAAAGCATATGAAACATACTGGGCAGGTACTTGACATGAGCAGTGAGCAGATTGGTGGATACCACGGAAGGATTTAAAAAAGGAAGTGACCGGATTTTTGTTCTAAAATCGATCCAGAACAATAGTACGAACAACAATTATTAAACCCAAATCTTCTTTCTATCGACTTCAAACAAGCTTACGATTTGGTGGTAAAAACTAGGTGTACTAGGTGGTGGTAAAAACCGGTGGTAAGAACTTGGTGTACCAAGTTCTAAAAGCACTTACAATTCAAGACAAAATAAATAAGGTAGTAAAAATGTCCCTGCTGAAAACTGATAATAGAGTATGGATAGAAGGAAGTCTGACAGGTAGTTCTGAAGCCTAAATCTAAGACTAAAGCAAGAGGACCCATTGTGAGGAGTAGGTATTTTTCAATTTCGGACTGAAGGCAATAATGAGGAAAAGCGAAATAAGTACTAAAGGAATTATCTATGACAACAGGAGCCAGGTTATGTCATTTGCCGATGATGTAGTACTAATGGCAAGAACAAAAAATGAATTATGTACTGAGAATATTAAAATCATTTAAGGAAAATTCAAAACTGGTCTAGTTATACATGAGCAGAAAACAAATTATATGGAAATGAGGCAGAATGCTAACCAAGACGAACAACTAAAAACTGTCACAAATAATGAGGGTATTAACGAGTATAGTTTTAAAAAGATGCAGGAGTTTGCATACCTATGGGTTACTATGACACATAAAGAGGAAGAAACTCAAGAAAATGGATTTCTTCTAAAGCAAGGGTAAATAGTTTTGGAAAAATGGTGTCTCCTTGTCTCACTCCCTATTGTAGCTTTATGGGATTCGTTTTTGCTCTTTTGCTTCGGCTGTATTTGCATGGTGAATAAACGATGAAACACCTTGTGAAACATTCCCACGATGAATAAAGTTCATAATTTTATAAAACGGTTTAAAATTAAGGGCATGGGTGCAAATATTTTACGGCTATCCCTACTGTTCTGTGTTTACACTGCTAGTTACGTGTAGTAGTTGTTTAATATGATACTTTTTTCACTAACTATGTATTCAGTGGTTGTAGTAATTTCTATACTGTACAACAAAAACTAATACTCAATCAAGAAAAGAGGAAAAGTAATAAAGTGATTTTTTAATAATATATTGTTACTATGGAACGCTTACAATTTTTAACATCTTTAACAACAAAATACTTGGATCACAGAATATACCCTGGTGTATTCTCTGCTAGGATCTTCCATAAATATTAAACAATAAATAACTTTTTATTAAGTTCACGTCTTAAATCAATTATTTACCAAATACACTATCAATATTATTTAATCAACAACTCAAAATATTCCCGATGCCACGTCAAATATTTAAAATTGTCACTGTCTTGTCACCATATTCTATTCGACTCGGTGCGTTGTATGACAAAGATAGCGAATGTTCGATTTGGAAAATATCACCACGGACATGGTGTCCATTTTTTTCGAATCCTGAAAAAACTAGTAAATATCTTTAAAAATTTAAACGCAGAATGAAATACTATATTATTATCGAGGGCCGAAAGTCCCTTAGAATAAATAAAAAGTTTCTTTTGAATGAGCTATTTGAAATTGAAAATCACACTACATTTTCTCTTAGATTTTCACCCGTGTTACTTATTAAAATAAACATTACATAAGTTTTCAGGGACTTTCGGCCCTCGGTAAGAACGTAATCTTCCATTCTGCGTTTAAATTTTTTAAAAATACTTGTTAGTTTTCTCAGGATTCGAAAAAAATGAATCCCATTTAAACAGCATTGGAGCTGAAACTACGTACCCATCCCCTTAATTAAATCCAATATAAACAACATCGATTTTTCACTTTTTTTACAAATTAGCAACAACCTTTTAATTCTGTATTTCGCGTTGCAGTTTCTGTCGGTAGGTAATTTCCATAAAGTATAATACGGGTGAAAAAACCAATTAGAAATCATGTACATGCTTACGTCACGACTGACGTTATTTCCAGATCGTTAAGATGTAACTTACTTGTCGGACAAGGTGTATTAGTCACTTCCAAATTATTCACAGCCATAACATGCTCGCAGACACAGACTATTGAATACCAGTTCGAATAATAAATATGTAACTATATTATTCTGCAGACATAATTACATAAATAGAAAGAACGGATTTGGTTCTATACACAGCGTTCTATTACCCTTCAGATAACCAAGAGGGGTCAGTTTTGACCCCAATGTATGTTCTTCAATAAATTGAGAAATATTTTTAATTTCTAAATAGATATTTTTTTATCTGACTTTAATATCATTCTAGATACTCGTATATTTCGTAATAAAAATATTTCCTAATTTCACGAATAAAAAATTATTTTTTGAATTTGTGGTCAAAGATGACTCCGCTTGGCTCTTCAATGTTCCAATTTTGCCTATTAACACCTCATAGAGGAGCAATTGTTGCTCTTCTATGAGGTGTTTATATCTATAAGACGAAGCTCTAATGATTGCATTTTGATATGCTGAAAGTACTTAGCTGATTTTTAATAAATGTTTTACACACTATCAGTTTTTGAAAACATACACCTGTTGCCGTTTTGATTTATATAGAGGTGTATACAAGTCATACAGTCTTTTTCTATTCTATTTACATTTGAAAGTGTTCAAAGATTGATGGTATAGCGTACGGTTTCAATCTAAGGGTAAGAACAGAACAAGTAGGTCGCGGTGGAGGTGGAGGTGGAGGTCGCGGTCGATGTCGATATCCATGTAAAACAAACACATTGTACTGAATTGAAGAGAACAGAGCAGGTAAGTCGCGGTGGAGGTTTAGCGCGATGCCATCCAGGAGGTTTACATCGATGCATTTTGAAAATAAAATGAGTTTGTTTTACATGGATGTCTACTGCGCGGCTTACAAGGATGCTTCCCTGTGATTAGTCCGTTCGAAGCCAAGTTGTATACCTGCGCTATCCGAGTTGGTTCTTTTTATATAATCCCTTTTTTGTATTCAGTTTATTTTTAAATTTCTTCAAATTTCATTAAACTACTTCACTTGATAGTGGTTCTAGCTCGACTTACAGCGCAGATGACCTCCTTGCTATGTGCTCTCGACATCCACCGCGACTTTTAACTAGTAGCATCCACCGTGACCTACACCTCCACCTCGACCCACTTGTTCTGCTCTTACCCTAAGCCGTGCACAATTTTGTTTAAAATCCTCTGGTGCAAAGTTTTTATAACATACACCACTATTGTACATGTAGCAGAGAATCCTTTTCTTCTTAGATCTTTTTTCTCAGTATTTTTCTTAGATCAGTATTTTCTCATGCCACGGGTTTTTTGTTTTAAGAATGTCAATATATCGTGTTGCTCCCTATTGAAAGCCTTTTCAAAATCAAGGAAGCATGTGTAGACATTCTGGTTCACATCTAGATATCTTTGCAGGAGCATATTTATAACAAATTGAACCTCACTAGTGCCCATGCTGTTTTTAAGGTCTAGTTGGTTGTCGCTAATTTCACCATCTAACATCCAACTCAGTGTTCATCTTTAGCGCATGGTTAACCAGTGCAGTTGTCCGATATTCTGAGCACTCTTTCACATTATATATGCTTCTTATGCTTTTTCTCATGAGGATCTTTCAGTGCGTCACAGTTTTTCGATTTCTTTCTAACGCATTAAATTGCAATTGCATGTGACACAAAAAAATGCACGTGCGTGATTACATTTCGTCGGTGACATTTATAACATTTATTCTAGTTGTCAATAGATGCCGCTATAATCGAAAAAAAAAATTATTTACGAATTGTATAATATATCTACGAATATAATCTGTTCAATTTATAAGACTATACAAATCAACGAAAATACCATTTTATAAATGCAATAAACACAATTGATTTGATTTTATGCCAAATTGCAAATAAAATGTGACAACTGTCAGATTTAACTAAAATGTCATGTCACTAAAATGTATATTATCACGGACTTACCTTTTTTTTCTATTATTTGTGACGCACTGAAAAATGCTCATGAAAAGAAGCATAGGAATGTTTTTGAATATCGATACTAACCATTGTAGTAAACTGATTGCTACTAATAGAATATTTTCCTTAGTTTTTATAATTCTGTAAGTGATATCCATAAATAAATATAGCAACTCACAATTATTTAAATTTAGATAGTTTTCAGTAATAAACAAAGTTCGTATGCGAGCTGTCATGCAGAAAATACTAATTTACGACGGTAAATTGAAGATAATTTCCATAAGTTATGAGCTTCTCACATTGAACTTTGTCTGTGTCGACGAATATGATTTACTGATTCAAAGCAAACATATCTAATTTTTGGAGGTTTAAATAATTGGCTAGTGATAAGTAAAATAAGCGACCAGTAGATTTATAATTAAGTTCAAGTATGAGGAAGTTACAGGCGTCTGAATCTCTTTCTTTTGCTCCTAGCATCCCTATTATCTCCACTTTTCCTGCATCCACTTCTTTCTTTAATAAGGAATGCAACATTGTCAATTTTCTTAGATGGCATATGGTGTGGTTTTCCGAATAGAAATGCTAACTTTAGGCTCCTACAGTCTTTTATAAGGCTACAGGACCTTGCAAGGGCCTCTAGGCGTAAAAGTAAGAGGAAAACCCTACCTACAATTTAAGATACGCTGATAATAAGATACTGATAACGGACGATAACGGAATGTCTCGAAGTTATATGACAACAATGACTATACTGTAAAAATCAAATCAGTAATAATTATTGATGATCAAGTAAGATACCCATTTACTAGAATAACAAAAATGTTTTGTGTAACAGAGATTTCTTCCGTCCCCTTCCTTGGATCTAGAAGAGGGATGATTTTTGCATGTTTCTATTATTGTTTTCTATCTGGCAATAACTGTAGATGTAGAATAATTTGCATTTTGCATTTTTATTTCCTTTGGGGAGTTTTTTTTTGAGGACTTTGCATTTTTTGGCTTTCAGCAGTTTTCATACATTTTCGTTGCGTTCTTCGGCTTTTCTGATGCAGTTGTGCCATTTATTTTCCGTGAAACTTCTACGTCAGTTTCTTATTTTTTCTGGAAAATAAAAAATATTTGATAGTTACTGCGAAGTATGCATTATTTGATGAAGTATATCTAAAAAAAACGTAGAATATCTTGCAAATCGCGAAACTATATTCACATACTGTTACTCTTCGCCGATGTTACCGGTTTTTATTGAAGGTATGCGAAGGTAAATAACTAGTTTTATTTTCTACCAAACAAAAAAAATAATAATAAGAAATCAAAAAAATCGGAGAATTCACAAACTATTTATTCTTATTAACCAAAACTAAAAAAATTCATATTAATCTTAATTGAAAATATAGAAAAAAACCAAAAGGAAAAGGTAAAAAGCTCAACTAAAGTTTATATTTGCCTCTAAGAATATTCTTTTCAGCGTACACCCATATTATAATTCTTAAAACTATGTAATATTATATTTAGGTACTATTTACAAGAAAAAAATACAAAACCGAGATATTTGTCAGACTGCTGTATGGTGTGGTGGCTTAGACAGGCAAAACAACGTTCTTTTAAGAGAAGTATTGGTTTGATCCTACCTTATGGTTTTTTCGTCGATGTTATACACGTGGATGATGTCGTACTGCATTTATATACTTGGATACTTCACAGTTATACAGGTTATATAATATATCGACCCTGGACAAGGGTGTTTAAAAAAAAAACTCACAACATCAAAATGAATTGGAGAGAAAGAAAAATTGCTGGCCTGAAATGAATAGATACATCAGCATGCAAGAAGAGCAGAAGGTCTAAATTAAAATTACTAAAGGTTTCCCTTTAGACAACTAATCAGGTGTTAAAAAAACAAAGCTTACCTTAAAGATAGCGTATGGCCAAAAAGAAAGGTCTTGGGGACCTAAATATCCAGATATTTTAAATCCTTGCTGAGCAAGACAATCGTCAACTTCATCAAATTGAATATTTCTTAATTAGTTATCTGGATTACTTCTGATTAAATATCCTCAAGGAGTTTCATAGGACAATACTAACTTGTCCTCATGAAGTGTAAATCAAAAGTGAACAAGATATGACACTAGACAGGTAAAGACAAAGAGATGACACTTACTAGACAGGTAGCAATGTATACCTAAAGCCTACTTCATGCCTGATTTTCTATATGATTTCGGACTTAAAAATGGCTTGATAGCAGCTAATGTTCAAGACAATATAGAAGCCTGATTTTTATAATTGTTTAGGCCAGTACTTGTGACAATAAAGCAAAAATTATGACAATCTTATTTATAAGAATCGTTTCTAGTTGCTTAGCGACTTTTAACCCGTAACAATACGTCATAAATCATTTGTATGGGTTTAAATAAGGCTTGTAATAATAACGTAATGGAAGGTTTCATATTATACTGTATTAAATTTTATAATATTAGCTCTGTCAATAAACCTTGTTTTGTTTGTGATGGGTACAAAAATGATATTATCTTCATGTAATTTTTACTATCAGCTACCATCAACAAAATACTTCCTTCCTGCTCATTTGGAAAACTATGGGAAAACCGTATATGAATGCACTAAATTTGTTTTTCGAATTAATTGGTATAGTTAGTTTTATTAATGAGAATATGTATATAAATAGATCAAAATGAAAAAATTAGACAAAATGATGAGAAATGAAAGTAGATGAGATGGACAAGCGATCCTAAAAAATATGCTAGAAATAATTGAATGCCAGATAGAGAACAGTGAAAGATATAAATACGTTTCGAATGTTGGCGTTGCCGATCATCAGAGCAATTTTGTTCTTATAAACAATTTCGTCGTCTTTCTAATCTATCTGTTAAAATATGCACCCAGGTGTTTAAGAGACGTAAATCTGTCTGATTCCAGACTCTTGTTTATCACATACAGTCGGAAAAATGAAAGAATACCCATGAACGATCACATCAATCACTTATTTTGTATTTGCTATCTTTTTCTATAACAAACGTTTGTTATTTATAGAAAAAGACAGCGAATACAAAATAAGTGATTGATGTGATCGTTCATGAGTATTCTTTCATTTTTCCGACTGTATCTTTGTAATATTACTTGAAGCGGACTATTTATCTCTTGCTTTCCTTAGCCTTTTCACTGATGGTATACTTTTTAGCTTAGTTAGATTATTCTTTTAAGTACTATTATTCTTAAAGAGTATCCTCTGTCATCCATTTTTTTTGTCTACTTCACACAGTGATTGTAGTATCAAGTAGATTCTCTAAATTTCTCTTGACAGAATAGTTTCAGATATTTTTGCCGTTAGTTCTAATTCCTTCATCTTTCAGATTTTTGTTGACTCACTTATTGTCTTACTTCTGTTGTCAGTGGGACCAGCACATAACCCTGCCTGACCTCCTTCAGAAATTTACACTTTTCTCTCGACTTTCCATTAATACGAATGGACGCTGCTTGACGCCAATATAAGTTTCAATGATCCTGACGGCGCGGCGATCAACTTCTTTATCTCTTAATATTTTAATTAACTTGTACAATGCGTTATCATATAATCAATCTTCTTCTTAACGTGCCCTATCAAGTCCCCTTGACGTTGGCGATTAACATGGCGAAACTGTCTCTGTCTCGAGCTATTCTAAATAGGTGTTCTGCTTTCTTTATTCCTGTCCACTCCCGGATATTCTTCAACCAAGAGGCCTGCTTTCTACCAATTCCTCTGCGTCCTTCGATTTTACCCATCATAATAAGTTGAAGAATATTATACCGGTCTCCCCTTACTACGTGTCCAAAATAGGCCATCTTTCCATATTTGATGTTATCAAGCAGCTCGCGGGTAGCATTTGCTCGCTTAAGGACTGCCACATTTGTCAGCATAGCCGTCCATGGTATTTTCAGAATACGTCTGTGCAGCCACATTTCAAAGGCCTCCAAACGGTTAATGGTGGATATTTTTAATGTCCATGCTTCGACACCATACAAGAGGACTGACCAAATGTAGCATTTAATCATGTGCTTTCGAAGTTGAAGTTGCAAGGTATAATTACAGAAAAATGACCTCATTTTTAAAAATGTCGTGCGGGCTATCTCGATTCTATATTTTATCTCTTTATCTGGATCTAGTTGTTCAGTAATATGGCAACCAAGATATTTAAAACTGGGTACTCTTTGAATTATATGACCATCAACATATAAACGTGAATCTTGATGGGCCAAACGGCTAAATACCATGTATTTTGTTTTTGAACAGTTTATATTTAGGCCAAACTCTCTTCCCACTGTGTCAATGGCATTTAAAAGGTGTTGTAATCCATTCATATCATCACTTAAAATAACTGTATCGTCTGCATATCTGATTGTATTTATCAGAATTCCATTAACCTTCACACCCCATTCCAAATTATGCAGCGCTTCCTTAAATATTCTATCTGAATACAAATTGAACAACAGTGGGGACAGTATACAACCCTGTCTGACACCTCTTTGTATTTTGCATATTTCTGTTGATTTATATAATCAATAAAGACAGCAAAGACATCTTTACGTTGATCGCAACGTTTATGTAGCAAAATATTTATCAAAAATTACTTCTCGATCCATTGCTAAATTCAAACTCTGTTTCATCTTGATTTTCTTGATATTCCTTATTCTACTGTGGATAATACGTAGGAACAACTTCAAAGTGTAGCTCATAAGACTTTAAATCTATAATCGCTACAGTGTTTTGGACATTGGTTTTTGATAAAGATATGAATTCAGACCTCAACCAGTCCTCTGGTGTAGGTGAAAACTTAACCAATATGTTTTAATGTTGTCTTTGTTAATTAGTTTTAACATATCTGCCGGGATGGTACCAGGGATTTCCTGTTCTTTGTTAACTTTATAACATGCAGTAGCCAGACACAGACAAACCAACTGAAGTTCAAATGTATTACTTAAGATTAGAGAAGTCCAAAGACCACAAAAATAGCTAACTACATTTTTAATAAAAGCTAATAATGACACTGGCGCTGAATGACAACTGTCCAAGCCAAAGAAAAACTACTCTCGAAGCTAAAATAAGTACCATAAATTTTTTTTCTCTATTTTTTCTCTGTGTTTTGTGGATCTAGATAGTGGCGCGGAATGACAACTGTCCAAAGCAGAAAAAGGTACTCTCGAAGCTGAACTAAGTACTGTCCATCATTAATTTTTTTTCTATTTTCTCTCGTTGTTCCGTGGATCTTGATAAGCGACTGATAGCTCATGAGCTGATCTAATAATTAGTCTATGATAACTTTTTATGAAATCTCAACATTGGGAATTTGGCCGTTATAAAATTTATTAGTTGGGAACATATACACAGCAAGACATAATGAATTAACTAAATCATGTGAACTACAAAATAAGTACCTAAAACTTTATTATTCTAATTATGAGAATAATAAATTAAATTATGTAATGAGTATCTATGCAAATAGCAAAATAAGTAGAATTTGTGGGAAAGTTGGAGTACAAGTAAAAAGCATTTTAGATTAGATAGTGGAGACGATGTAAAAAATGTAAATAAATATAGGGGGACCTCGCTTCCGTTTCAAACGAAAAGATGATAAGTTTTAGTGCAAATGTACAGGAATCTATTTGCGTTGATAAAACGTTAAAAATAGACGGTTATTCACTAAAATTGATATGTACAACTAATATAGGGAATTATTAAAAATTACAATAGATAGCTCCACTTTTCGATGTCTTTAATGAGGAATAATGCGGTAATGATTAATGAGGGAATCAAACGAAGTGTAGAGACTGAAGGTGCTCATTCCATTACTGAAAATTACGAGAACCAAGACAAATAATGACAAACCTTGAATAAGACAAAATAAATAATGACAAACAGTAGGAAAAATGGTGGTAAAATGAAAATTACATTTTGTGCAAATGGAAAAAAAGCACCTTTTTAGTGCATAAAAAATGAAAAATTTGCAACTAGGAAAATATCGACAGAAGTGAGTTCAATTTTGTTACTCACGGGTTTTGGAGGTTGCTGAAGACAATGTTAACGACGATGGTCCGTGAGCTACCTTATGAGGTACCTAGGTACCTCGTCTTCTGGAGTTTCATGTTAATTTTATTCCAAATCAGTCTTCAGTCATTACTCGGACGGTTTTTGAGGTAGCTGAACCCGAATTTGATAACGAAGATGGTTCTTGAGCTATCTGGTGCTCAGAGTGGAACTCGTCTAATGGAGTTTCATGTTAATTTTATTCGAAATCAGTCGAAAATCATTACTCGGGCGTTTTCGATGTCGCTGAATACGAATATGATAACGACGATGATTCTTGAGCAACCTGGCGCCCAGGGTGGACCTCGTCTCCTGAAATTTTGTGTTATTTTCATTCAAAATCAGCAGAAAGTCATTAGTTGGGAGTTTTTGAGATCTCTGAACACGAATATGATGACGGCAATGGTCCTGGAGCTACATGGTGCCTAGTGTGGACCAGGTTTCCTGAAGTATCACGTTAATTTCATTATAAATCAGTCAACAGTACCTAATTACTCGGGGGTTTTCGATGTCGCCGAATACGAATATAATAACGACGATGATCCTCGAACAACCTGTTGCCCAGGGTGGACATTGCCTCCTAGAGTTTTATCGTGTTTTATGGTATTTTCATTTAAAATCAATCAAAAGCATTACTCATGGAGTTTTGGGGTTGCTGAACACGAGTTGTGCCCCGGGTGGGCGTCGTCTCCCGAAGTTTTATGTTACATTTGTTATTTAAAATTGTTATGATAAGTGTGGTATCAAATAAGATTTAAAATATGATTTCTTGAATATAAATAGATACAACCAATTTGTATTAGATTAACAAATAATCAATATCATTTAGAATTTATTTCTTCCTCATATTCTGTATCCGTTCATTTATTTTTTTTTATATTTCTCCATATTCATGCAATTGGACCCAGGGCATCCCAGGACCTCGAAAACCTTTGTAATGACTGCCGACTGCTCTAGAATGAAAATAACATAAAACTCCAGGACATGAGGGCCACCCTGGGCATTAGATAGCTCATTGTCGTTATCATACTCGTGTTCAGCTATTTTCGAAAACCTCCCGAGTAACAAAATTGAACTCATTTCTGTCGTTATTTTCCGAGTTGCAAATTTTCATTCACTTTATAGATGCTTTTTCCTTCTCCATAAAGTGCAATTTTCATTTTACCACCATAAATTCTGTTCACAAACTTTCCTGACAGTTCCCCAATCGAATGCAAAAAGTGTCACCGCGATTCATCTTGCTACGGAAAATTGGTAGGTTTGGTGTTTTTTAATGCTTTATTTCTTCACCTATACTTTTTTCTTGACCATAGAAAGCCATGTTTTGTTTTAAGTAGCATATTTTTAAAAGGTCAAACCGGCAAACAGGTTTATGTTCTCAAAAAATTGATAGTATGTAAATTTTTTTTTATTAAAATTAGCTGAGTACTTTCAGCACATCACGTGCCATCATCAGAGCTTCCTAAAAGGACATTTAAGTTAAGAGATTTTTTTATAAAAATACAAGATTGAAAAAACTTACGTTCTATAGGCATAAATCCTTCATAGAAGAGTTATTGCCAAACAACATATTAAAATGTATAGATACTGGGCCCAGCCTCAGATCTCGGGTGTAAATTACCCTTTACAATTAATAAATTCACATCTAAATTCTTTTTTATTTTTAAAAAGACAATATGGCTGCGCTACACCATTGTAAGTTCAAGTGTCTTTTTTAAAATAAAAAAGAATTTAGATGTGAATTTAATAATTATTGTAAAGGGTTTTTATACCCGAGACCTGAGGCTTAGCCCAGTATCTATACATTTTAATATGTTGTTTGGCAATTACTCCTCTATGAAGGATTTATTCCTGTAGGACGTAAGTTTTTTCAATCTTAACTCTGATGATGGCACATGATGTACTGAAAGTACTCAGCTAATTTTAATAAAAAAATTTTTACACACTATCAATTTTTTTGAGAACATACACCTGTTTGCCGGTTTGACCTACTTAGAAGTGTGTACAAGTCATACAGTCTTTTTCAATTTATATTTTTAAAAGACAAGCGACAGGTTTCTCAAAAAAGTGGCAGTTTCTCAAAAAATTGTTGCGCTGGTCTGGTAGAACACTGTAATAGCTTAACTTCATTTGGTGAGAATAACGTATGGCACAATTTATCGGCCCTCCCCCACATAACGTGTCCAGTTAAAGATGAATTTATGCACTTGCATAGTGTAATGGTTCTTTCCGGGTTCCTTCGGTCTTTCCGACATCCTACGCTAGATATAAATTGTAATTCAAGCCATTAATGTAATAAAAAGGATATGTTTGCGGATGTTAATTGGCCTGCTCCGCGACCGCGAGAATAACTTAGGAAGTGACGTTATATAACCAGGATGTCACGAAAACGACACGCTCTAAACTTACCGGGACATTCCTATAAATTCTTTTTTCTTTTTTCCTATTTCCTTCTCGGTGAAAATAATAGGAGAGACTAATAATATCCGTTCGACAAAATCATGTTAATAAGGCTTTTCCTTCGAGAGTTCACAATAATTTAATAACTTTATCAATACTAGACCAGGACTAATCTGTAAAAAAACGTGTATTTTTGGATGTGAGAGGTGGCATTCAGATTTTTGCATATAAAGTTAGGTGACACCTTCAGTAATAATAATTGACATTGCTCCTTCTCCAATATGCCCGGAACATTAATAAAAAAATTAAAATATTTAAAAATTTCGAAAAACATCGATTTTTTTCTGCTTTCTTTGCTTATAACTTTAAAACGGTTCGTTTTGGAACAAAGTCGTAAAAAATAAAATAAAGATAATTACATTTTGTATGATATACGACTGGTCAAAAATGTCTGAAGGTATTACCTTTTCTGTAATATAGCAATAAATACAAAATAAGAGGGCAAAATACGCCTGTTGTTATTCAATGTTTCTTAACCACTTTGGTGGCACTTAGAACCTTGTAATTCGCTTAGAAAATTCTTATAACTTACTTAAACAGTCTACCAAATTTCATTAAAATCGAACTAATAGATTTTGCATAATAAATTTGCAATGTAAATTATTTCAAAAAAGTTCAAATTTTTTAAAATCTTTCTGAACAAAAAGTAGACCATTTAGAAGTTGGCTAATTTTTGTACATATAAAGAGGTGCTCTACCTATCTAATACACTTACAGAATTAAAATCGGATTATTTAAGGGGCCTCAGCAATGTTTTAAAATTATAAACAATTTTTTGGCTTATAAACAAATAGCTTTGTTTAATAATAAAAAAAATTAATTTTTAGCAAATGCAAATTATTAAAACCGGTATAATTTGACTTAAACTTTCAAATTCTGTCAGCAGAACTGCTATTTTATTTTTTAATCAAAAGCTATTCTCGTTCAAAAATTGCAATTTTTTTTTTATTTTTGAATGTTTCACCGCGTTTATCTCGAAAACTATGCATCCTACGAAAAACCTGTAAGAACATTTTTGGCTTAGAATTATCCAAGAAATACAAAAAAATGTTTTATTTTGCAAAAAATCGATGTTATGTAATTTCTTAAGTTCTTTGTTTATAACAATCTTATCGACATCCGGAGCAACTGTTACCCAAAAAATTCGTGTTCTACGGGTCAAAATACATAAAAAAAAACTTGGGTAAGTCCATCTAAATAAAGGAGCCCGTAGAACCTCCTCCTGGACACAGCACTAATTTGTTTATAAGCCAAAAAATTGTTTATAATTTTAAAACATTGCTGAGGCTGCTTAAATAACCGATTTCAATTCTGTAAAGTGCATTAGATAGGTGGAGTACTTCTTTATATGTAAAAAATTGACAAATCTTTGTATGTTCTAGTTTTTGTTGTCAAAGATTTTAAGAAATTTTAATTTTTTAAAAAAAGTTTAGATTGCAAAATTATTATGCAAAATCTAGTAAGTCAATTTTAATGAAATTTGGTGGACGGTTTTAGCACATTACAAAAATTTTCTAAGCGAATTAGGAAGGTTCCAATTGTAACCTAAGTGATGGAAAAACATTGAATAAGGACAGGCTTGTTTTGCCCCCTTATTTTATATGTACAGTGGAACCTCGATTATCCGTCAGGGCACCGCACCAAGGGTATGACGGATAATCGAAAAGACGGTTAACAGAACATTTAAAAAATTCATAGTATTATGGTGACACACTGAATTATGGTGACACACATAATATATTGACTAATAATTGAATGGTGGGCTGCAACAATGTTGTAAGCGACATATTGGGTCAAAGTGAGGTTTTAATGCAATATTATTGTATATCCAAAGACCAATGCGAGCATCTTTCAATCTGGCTAAAAACATTTTGCCTTCCCTGAGTTTTTCGTACCGCAATGGTGGTATCCGTATGTTCATAAATAGCTTGTCAATATGTTTTTTTCATCTCCTGCATAATCTCAATTATACAACATTGTTGCAGCCCACCATTCAATTATTGTGCTGTGCGTTTTTATTTTCGGCTTGCGATTCAAAAAATAGAACTCTAAAAGCAGGGTATCATTTATCATTACCTATTTAAATTGAAATTTAATCCAAAGCCCTGGATAAGAACAATAATTATTTATAAAAAAATGCGGTGGTGTCATAACTGCACATGTACATTTCAACGAATTTCGTTTGGCTTATCGCAATGCTCAAACAAAATGAATTGAGACTAAATTTTTACTTATGTATACAATATAACTTATGTATGGACCCTGACGGTTAACAGAGGTGACGGTTAATAGAGAGACGGATAATCGAGGTTCCACTGTATTGCTATTTTGCAGCAAGGGTGTTAAATTCAGACATTTTTAACCAATCGTATCGATTGGTTAATGATAATGATAATAACATTTTAACCAAAATGAATCGTTTTAAAGTTATAAGCAAAGAAAGTAGAAAAAACACGAAATTTTTTGAAATTTTTAAATATTTTATTTTTTTTTTATTAATGTTTCGGGCATATTATTTGAGAAGAAGCATAATAAGTCAATAATTATTAACGAACCTAATTTTATCCGCAAAAATCCGAATGCCACCTCTCACATCCACCTAAAAACAGATCCTTACTGGTCTATACATACTTTCAATATAAGTATTTAAATTTTTGTCAAAAATTTTTTTCTGGGATAAATGGTATCCCGGAATCGACATTTTTTTTACATGAGTTATGCCGATAATTACTTGAAAATTGCAGGGATGTTGTTGTGGAGAACCATTTTCGCAGGTTCTTTAACCATAATATTCTTCTCCTTATACCTCACTTTCCGAATACATACTTTGTCTTGAAGTATTATTTTCAGTAATATGCTCTCCGTCGTTGAAATCGAGGCATTAATATTTATATTTAGCATTAAAATATCACAGGAAAATAGCTTCAGGACAATAACAACATTGTTAAACCAAATTACAAAAAACTCGAAGATGTACCACAAGGTTATTTTTTATTGTTAAAAAACATATATAAGGACGCGTTTCGGCTTAACACAAGCCATCATCAGCTTAAATACAGGACAAAAAACAACTGACTGACCTACAATGTAAAAATATCCAACGTTATATATGAGAATAAAGTAGATGGTGACAACGCCCACCTCAGTTTAGGAACTTACCAGAAAAAACAGGAAGGAGGAGGAATCAGCTAGTTTACATTATGAAATATATAGATGTACACATTTCTTCATTAATTATTAGCTATTAATAGCATTTTGTAATTATAGTGTTGTAAAAACCTCAAGAACTTTCACTTGTAGAGGAACCATCATGTGAGCCGGTCAGGTGTAAAGACCTTCCGGTGGAAAGTCAAATTGCTGTCAGTGATGACATAGAGTACTCAACAAAGAAGTGTCATTAATGGTGGTAAACTTGTAACTAGGAGACTGTTCGAACTAAGGAAAGAAAAGAAGAAGATAAACGTCAGAATTAATTTAAGTGAATTGAGCAGAGTGGAAAGGAAACTGAGACTGTATTAAAGTGTGACAAAGATGGAAACGACCAGAGAAAGTCTGTAATAATGTTGAATAGCAATAACTTTTATGTAAGTAACCACTGAGGCGGACGAGACCAAGTAAGGTTGGATAGAAGTAGGCCAGTCATTAAAAGATTCAATCAGGGTAAAAAAACATATTATGGTAGCACCAAATAAATTACAATAAGATAATACTCCAAATTAGGTATCACAGTCAGGAAGAAAAATAAATAAATAATATATATTACAATATCTGTTTAGGTAAAATGGTTTAAAAAAAACCGAAATAACACCCTGTACACTCAAAAGTGTTAAACTAAAAGAGTACATAGATTAAATTTATAAGGTTATTTGGTAAGAGTATGGGTGTTAAAACAGTTCTATCACAAGAAGATGCATAAGTGATGGACTACAATAATTAGGTGAAAAAATGTAATATTGTACAAAAAGACCATGAGTGTCTTTGAACATGTTACTTGGGAGTGACACCATGAGAAAAATATGTGAATAAAATTTGTTTATATTGAAATTGATTGATTATTTAACAAAATTGATATGGAAAATAGGTAAGTTAAAAAGATGGGATTCAAATAGCAAAAGAATCTTTAAGACACTAAAGCAGGTCGCAACAAAAACAAAACCCCAACTATCAGACAACCATACAAACAATCCTTAGAGTATATTGAAATAAAAGGAAGGGTTTAACTGGCTGGAAGGAAGAGGTGAATATTGGGATAAATGATAGGATATATCTAGATGTGTGTATTATGAATAGGTATAGTGTAAGAGGTTTTATGAAAAAAGTTCTATAGGAGGAAGCATCCTGCAAGTCCGTTTATTGAAAAGAGAAAAGAGATAGATTATGTTAAAAACAAGAATGAGATAATATTAACTGAGAATGTGGGTAAGTCCAATATCTTGGTGACTGAAAAAACTTAATTAGAACGCTAAATTAAGACAAATATAAGGTTCAGTAGGTAGGAGTTGTTCATTGAGAACATTTAAAGATGAGTTATTGGTAGCTATATGTATTTCGAAGGCTTCTAGTATGTTTAATCTATTGCCTTTATTACAAGAATGAACTATTTGAAAATCAGAGGTAGAAAAATGATGATTAGTAGTTAGAATGTGATTAGCAAAGGCAGAATTAGTGTTAGAGATATCCGTGTCTTTATATTTTTCAATGAATTTCAAATGTTCTGCAAAACGGGTGTCTAGACGTCTCCCACTCTGTCCAATATAAACGGAATTGCAAGAAGAACAGCAAAGCTTGTATACTCCTGATTTGTGGAAAGGTGAAACTGAATCTTTAGAGTTTACTATGGAACTAAGTTTATGATTAGTTTTGAAAGCAATAGGGATGTCATATTTTTTGAAAATTTTTTGAACTTGATAGGAGTGAGGACCTAGAAAATGTAATGAACCATAAAATGAGGAAGTGGTATTAGTCGTTATAGTAGGGTATGTTAAATTCAGCTTATTATGAAGTCTGTGCAAGAGCTTATCAATTAACTGTAGTGGAAAATTGTTATTAACCGCTAATTGTCGAATTATGTTAATTTCTTTATTGAAAGCTGTGTCAGAAAGAGGTAGTTTTAAGGCACGTGTAAAAAAACAGTTGAATGAGGCAAGTTTATGTGAGAATGGATGATTAGAAAGGTAATTGATCAAAGTATCAGTGGTTGTCGGTTTTCTGTAAACTTCAAAAGTAAGGGTTTTGTTGGGTTGGCCCCTTATCTACTTTATTCTCATATATAACGTTGGATATTTTTACATTGTAGGTCAGTCAGTTGTTTTTTGTCCTGTATTTAAGCTGATGATGGCTTGTGTTAAGCCGAAACGCGTCCTTATATATGTTTTTTAACAATAAAAAATAACCTTGTGGTACATCTTCGAGTTTTTTGTAATTTGGTTTACCTCGAGACCACATTTGAGTAAGTATGGATACTTCTCTTCATGTTTAACAACATTGTTATTTCAAAGTGGAAGTCATCGCCATATTATTTTTTTCATTTATGATCATTTTGTATAATTTTCCCATAACGATCATTATTATTTATTTCCATATCTTACGTTTTGTTTTCTTTTTCAGTAATAAAGCAGAATATAGTCTATTGGGTAAGTAATTAGTTACAAATTATTCGAAATATGTACCTACTTCTGTTTTTTCGTTAAAAGAATATAGGCCTGCATCCCGCGTACTAAAAAAAAGTTGATTAATAGCAAGCTGAAAATTTGTTAATAGCTTAATGGTGTCTAGTCGGACAATCTTTGATGTATGGAAACACTGGAACAGGGGAAGTTTTAATTGTGGAACAGGTTAAAAATTTTGAACGTCATACTACGAAAACGTCCCAAGTATTTTGTCGAACAAAACTTTCATTTGATTTGTTACCCTTTCATTAGACCCTGTGCATTTTAATAAGTCCGACACGTAGTACATGTCAAATGACAGGAATTATGACAGGTGATAAATAATAACAGCACTGCTTATTTTTTCGTCCCAGAATCACAAATTAAAACTAATAAAAAATTTTGGCTTTGAATTCACTTTAAGATTTCCACTATTACAAGTATAAAATATAAATATACAGAAATAATTTTCCATCCAATACATTCTTGATTGATGAATCATTATTCACATTATTGGTACATTTCTTAAAGATTTTGAGGAAACGTAAAATAAAAAGGAAGTACTTAAAAGTCAATTAGTACTGGGAAAAGTTCGGCCTTCTTTGCATTAGCTAATTAGAATACTAGTTCAGGGCGGTGGGATGACACCTTTGGTACCGCCTCTCTAATAGATTTCTTTCGTTACTAGAAAGTTGGCACTGTATGTAAAACGGTACCAAAACAAAATAAAATTGTATTGCTAATAACCTAATACACTTCTCCAAGAAAATAACGCACCACCTTAAAAATTTTCTCATTTTTAATGTATCGAATTTCCTAAACCTATTGTCCGATTTAAGTAATTTTTTTAACATGAAATATCCCCATTCTTTAAAAATATCGCTGTAATAATATTGTTGCTAGACAGGTAAATTGTCATTGTATACAAGGTGTCGGTGGCGGCTCGTGCCACTTTAAGAAGGTAGTGCCAGAATTCGGACAGCCGCCAAAATTTTTAGTGACAGGTTCACGATATTGTCAAAAAAGTTATAAAACAAAAATTAAAAAAATAATAGGCGCTGATACTTTTACCTTATGTATCTTATGTATATTTATCTGAGGTGCCAAGAAATTGTTCAAAATTTAACAGTTCCGTAAATTCATTAACAATAAAAAACTCTCCAAACTTACAATCATTATTTACTGCTAATATTACTTAGCTTGTATTACGATTTAGTCTCTATTTACAAAATTATAAAAATAATACTATTTCATTATTTACACACATGCACAAAGTTGTGTTAATACCACTTTTAAAGTTTACGATACATTCTTCTTGTTTTTTTTTTGTTGCAAAGTTTTCAGTGACTTTATTATTAAAATTATCAATACCATTTACAAAATGCTTTTCTGCAGATAACATACCTAAGTCGTTCTTCTTTCATTGTATTTTTAACTCATGTTTGAAACACAGCGTTCTGCTTCAGATATTGATATAGGAATGGTAATTAAAATGCTTAAAAGTTTAATAGTTTCTTGCAATGTGCTTTTTAAACCTTCCTCATTTAATAAAACTCATAGCGGAATAGCTCCAGAGGTAGTACTTAATTCGTCTCACTAATACAGTACTTCTAATTCAGTTTTAAACCGAGTTTTGTATAAAAATTAAAATTGTCTCCATGTTTCATTAAAAAATGATTCGAGGAACCGACGCTTGTAAGCAGAAAACTTCTCAGACATAAATAAATTAGAAACAACTACATGTCAGGAGACGGTAGACCTTTGAAAGATCTGGAACTTTAAATATTATGAACCTTTAAGTCGTTGTCTAATTCGGCGCTAAAATTGACCAGTTCCTTAAATATGCCTCTATTTTGTGAATTTTTTTTCGTCGTGACCTCTTTAAGCTAACTAGAAAGCTCCACAAAACCTTATAAAATTTGTAAAGAAAAACCACCAAAAGAGTTTTTTTAAGATACTAATCTGATTCATTGTCAATTAATAAATTAAACTTAAGAAATAATCAAAATATTATTTATACTACACCCGCGATCATGATGCACTAAAAGTTTAATAATAATATTATAAATACAAAAACTTTAACAGAAAATAGACATAAGCGACAAGCCAACACTTAAAGAAACTCAAAATCTTATGCCCGGCACGAGATTCTCATTGAAGGTATACTAAATAGTCCAATATAGCTCTTTCTCTGTCACTTGTATAGGATGCTCGTAAAATCTTTCTCTTTTCAGCCGTGTCAGTACCAATTTTGGCTCAAGATTCTCCAGCCGAATAATCTCCGCTGTAAGTGGCAGCGATTGTACTACGCGCACAGTTGCCAGATTTTATATAATTTATGAAGTTAAAAAGAAATACACACAAAAGATTAACAGGCATTAAAAGATTTTAAAAATAAAAAATATGCTTCTGCATAGTTAGGAAGGTAGTGCCATGGCTCTATGGCACTACCTCACGGGCCGCCACTGCAAGGTGTACCAATATTAAACTGCGTTTGTTTTCTTAAAGTTCACCACACCGTGCTATAGCCTCATGTTTTCTTAACATTCTGTTTTTTGATTCATTCATATCCTGTGAATATACGAACTCAACTCTAGTAATAAACTAGCAAAGAAAATTTTTTAAAACGTGTCTCATAAGACTGATTGTCCTGGACTCGAAGCACTTTTGAGGATTTCCTTTCCTAAATCTAAGAGTGTCTTGGGAAAATCTTTACTTCCCTGGTCTAGTAATCTGTCGGGACATTGTGAGTGAAATAAATAACTTTACAACAAGTTTCTTTTGTTTCACCTTCTCCGCTTTACCGTATTCTTCAACCAGTCATCCATACCAATACCAAATTAATTACATTCGGTCTGACAAGTAAATGCAATTAATTCTTTTCTCGCTATTAAATTCGCCGGTCTAGGCGTTGTTCACCGCGCCGCGGCGCAAGGCATCCCGACGCTACGAAACGGGGTCAACAGAAGTTGTTCCCCTACAAACAAACGAGAGCGTGGTCGTAGTCTAAACCAACTAGAAATAGACCGTCGCGCCGGCCGCCGCCGTTACGTCATCGCGTCTTTAAGGCCGACGAAATCGCTATCTGAAAGGCTTCCTTGCCGAACCCAACAATGCAAAACGACAAGAAAATGGTTTACCCAACGACTGACAGTGGCGGGTTATGACAATAGATTAGTAGATCGTTTAAATTTATTTTAAAAGGTTAACTTCGCGTCAACTTTACTACAAGAAAAGATCAGTGTCCATCACTATACATAAATAACAAAATTGTTGCTAAAAACTAGTCTTCCAAATACCTCGGCATACATCTACACTCTAAACTTACTTGGAAAGTGCACATAACAAAGAAGAGAAATCAAATCGATATGAAAGTCAAAGAACTCTACTGGATAATAGGTAGAAATCAAAGCTAAGCTTGGAAAATAAACTATTGATATACAACAATACAACACCATAATGAAACCAATGTGGATGTATGGTATCCAAGTCTGGGGATGTGCAAGCAAATCTAATATTGCTATTATCCAAAGGAGCCAGTCAAAAATACTACGCCTGATCACAAATGCACCTTGGTTCGTGTCGAATTTAACAATACATGAAAATCTGAAGGTTCCATTCATCTCCTCCTCCTCAGTCGTTTCCTCATTGCTGAGTGTCGTGATTCCCTATAATACGAGCAACTATTTCTTTCCATCGGCTTCTGTCCTGAGCTTCCCTTATGGATTCAGAGAATGTTTTTCCACTGGCTTTCTGTACTTGATCCGTCCATCGAGTAGGTGAGCGACCTTTACTTCTGCGCCCTTCAACGTTTCCCGAAATTATAAGTATCTCAATATTATCATCACTTCTTCTTGCAATATGGCCGAAAAATTTTAAGACGGTGGAGAGGCAAATAGAGGAAAGTCGAGTCTGAATATTAATCTCTTGGATGATTGAGTGATTTGTTTTGTGTTCCGTCCATGAGATCCGAAACATTCTTCTCCAGCACCACATTTCAAAGGCGTCAATCCTTTTTCTGTCGTCCGATTTCATCGTCCATGTTTCGGATCCGTAATTAAATATGGGAAAAATTAAGGCACGTACTAATCTTATTTTGGTGTTCTTCGACAAGGAGCGATCTTTCCAGATTTTCGATAATCGACTCCTAGCGTTTTTGGCCATGCCTATTCTCCTACGTATTTCTGTTTCACAAGATCCTGTATTACTGATGTAGGATCCTAGATAATTGAACTCGTTAACCACTTCAAACTGGTCTAAGGCTCCGTTAGTCTGAAGTGAATTTGAATAATCTACTATCATAATTTTTGTTTTTTGTTTATTGGTCTTGAGACCACATCTATTGCTTTTGGCTTCCACTAGCTGCAGCAGGCTAGACATTTCTTCTTCGGATGCAGTTATTAATGCTGTATCATCTGCATATCTGAGATTTGAGATCTTCTTTCCTGCGATAGAAATACCGCCATTCCATTTGTCGAGTGCTTTTCTCATTATATATTCCCCATAGAAATTAAAAAGACTTGGAGATAGAATACATCCTTGTCGGACTCCGCTACCTATTTTAAAAGGATCGGACTTATGGTTTTCAATTCTTATTCTGGTTTCACTGTTCTCATATAGGCTTTTCACCAGAGCTGACAGATGATCAGGAACCCCCATCTCATGTAGAACTTTCCACAAAACTGTCCAGTTTACACAGTCAAATGCCTTCTGATAATCCAGAAAGCAGATGATCATCGGAATTTTGAATTCTCGTGCTTCCATTCATCACAGATGTCATTAAAGATAGGTACAACAAACACCACTAAAAATGGAGACACACCCCAATGCAGTCTTACAGCCGCTAGTACTACCACCAATTGCCCGAAGGTTAAAGAGACTATGGCCAGCTGACCATACAATATATAATGATAGATACCGCATGATAGAATATATAATATTCTGATTATTAAATAAAGTATGTATGATTAAAAATAAAGTTATTTAACTTCTGGTTTCCATATTTACAGAAATAAAACCGTCGTTTTTTGCATCCCACTGTTTCTTATCGTGGACTCTTATCATATAGGCATCTACCATCCTTTTTCACGTAAAATTTGTAACGTTTCAACTATTTTTCAGCTTTATTATCTATTACAATCTTTTGATCTTTACTTCTTTCTCTTAAAGTTTCATTCCATACATGTTTGAGTAAAGGTAGATAGATATATTCAAGGGTGTGGCCCTATTCCACATCGACCTTTTCAAATCTATTGTGGTTCTCCAGTATTAGATTGTAATATTCTCTAGCCTGACCCCTTTTTAAAATTTAATAACTTCGAGGTTGAACCTTCCATGTTTTTCTTTGCCGGTAGCTTTTCTTAGCCTAATGTAAAGAGCCACACATTTGCCAGGCTGTCAGACTGACATATATACTCTGCTGTTTCTTAATTCAGGTGACAAAGTCTGCATAGGGCTTTAACTGCCTATTCGGCTTACCGTGCCCTGTTAGCAGACCTACTATGGCTCTTAACTGTTTTAGTGTCTTTGCTTATTAATGCACGTATCCATTACACAGTAAACACAATATCTATGCGTAGAAAGGAAAAAAAAACGGAAAACCTGAACCTGGAACAGGAGACAATTACAAACTGCAATGAATACATATATCTGGGAATAAACCTAACTAGTACAGGACGGAAACAGGTGATAGGAGCCCTGAATTCGGTACTGTGGCAAAAAAATATAAGAGCAGAAAATAAAACACGAATTTACAACACAATATTAAAACCAGTGTTAACCTATGGAGCTGAAGTCTGGCAATTAATCAACAAGTACAAAGATAAATTACTAGCCACTGAGATGGATTTTTGGAGAAGGTCAGCAAGAAGATCTAGACTAGAACACATAAGAAACGACGACATTGGACAACAAATGAGAAAGAACAATCATAGATGACATCGAAAGACAACAGCTAGTTTGGTACGGACTTCTTCTTCTTCTTCTTCTTCTTCTTCTTCTTCTTATGTAATCCACTAATGGATGTTCGCAATCACGTTTGACCATTTTTCTCTATCCCTTACAGTATGTATTAGGTCTCCTATGTTTCTTAGTCCTGTCCACTGTTTGACATTACGGAGCCATGACATTTTCTTCCTGCCCACTCCTCTTCTTCCTTCGCTCTTTCCTTCAATTAAGGTTTGCAGAAACTGGTATATTTCGTTTCTAATTAGGTGCCCCAGGTATGCCGTTTTCTCTGTTTAATTATGTATAACAGTTGTCGTTCTGTACTAATTCTTCTCAGGTACGGACACGTAAGACGAATGGATGAAAGGAGAATCCCCAAAAAAGTGTTAGAATGGACCCTACAGGGGCCCCTACAGGGGTTTCGTTCAAAAGAACCTCCTCTCTGATCTTTAATTTGGTTTGTTTCTGGCGTGAAAGCGTTTTAGGTGGTGTTACCTCCTGTTGTAAAATTTTCTGTTCTCTTTGACGAAGTTTTTGATTCTGCCTCTGTTTAATCTTTACCTTTCTTCAAACGTTTCTTGAGTTAGTCACCTCATCTTTTGTTTATATTTTTGTTTTCCCTGTCGTCTTTTTAATTGATTTTTGCTCCAATTTCTCTCATTGCTCCCATTTCTCCAGTTGATTATTCTGAGGTGCGCCTCTTCTTCTCTTTGGTTACCCGTTTGCATTCTTCGATCAAACCAATTGTTTCACTGCTCTGTGGATACCTCACCCAACACTTGCTTCTGATCTTTCTTAAAACGTGGTAAACGTAATGAACTTCCAGCCTGTCTTAAGCTCAGTGAGGCATGCCCTCACTTTTTTTTTATGTTTTGACGGGTTTTGTTAATTTAAAATCTAAGCATATTTGAAATCGTTTCGCAAAACATGATGAAAATATGCTATTTGTATACATTTAAATGTATTGCTCAGAGATACTTTTTGTCTTATCAATTCTGTTTAAAATGACTTTTTAAATTACAAATCTGTTGAATTTGTTGGCATCTTGTTAATAAATACTATCTATCTACTTTCTAGATTTACTATTCCAATCGACATCTATGTACGTAAACATAATAATCCACGAGGAAAAAGTTTTCCTGTAGTTGGCTGTGTACCATGTATTACAAAAAGCGATAAAATCCTTTATAAAAGGTATATTTGTTAAAATCACTATAAAGGGCTACATCACAGAACAGAACTAGTTTTCGATCGGATGACCGATCATCATCAGTGTGATCATCATCATGTTAAATTCACACTGATGATGATCGGTCATCCGATCGAAAACTAGTTCTGTTCTGTGATGTAGCCCTTTATAGGGATTTTAACAAATATACCTTTTATAAAGGATTTTATCGTTTTTTGTAAACATAATGTTAAAATTTTTGTATGACTCATCGCCTTGACGCCGCCACTGGTTTAAAGAGAACATAACAATGCAAAACGACACAAAACCACTAAATCTAAATTCATGACACAAAAATATTTTTACTCACCGCTAATTTTAACCGAGACTAAGCCGCCTTCCTTATTTCTGTCATTACTCTTGTCTATGGAAATAGACAGGGACGTTGCCAAGATTTTTTCTCGAGGCAGCACAGAGTCCTAGAAACATATAAAACAAGTAAATATATTACTGTTATATCAACTATTTTCTGTACACAATTAACAACGTAACCTACACCAACGCATAATCAAGAAAGATTCAGAATCTTGTGAGATATACATAGTTAGCAAGTTGAAATAAATATGTTTGGACAGTGAAGAAACTTCCGGAATTTACACAAAAATCCACTGAAGATCCCTCCAAATTAGAATTATTAGTATGTATCACTATGATCCATTTGAGCTAATATCAGTTTACTCTAAATCTTGCCCTTTTGAAACCACGTTTTTTTTTTCAACCAAAAACATTTAATTTTGAATAAAATAATATGTCATGATAAAATATTTAATCTTTAATATATTGTATCTCTTTTCGATTAAATCTTCATCATCATCCTTGGTTCTACAACCCATTGTAGGTCTTGGCCTGTTCTAGAATCAGCTTCCATTCCTTCCTATCCTGTAGTACCAGCGTGGATAACAAAGGCAAAAAAAATAATATGTAACTCGACAAATTAAGCAAACATAAATATATACTTGGTGCTCGTAACTTTACGGAGTACCTCGGTAGCTCCAAGTCTTCAGAGATCTAGGGGTGTGGATTCTTAATAGATTTTAAATATAATAGAAACTCAATAGCTCGGAGGGCTCCATAATTAAAAGAAAATGAAAGACGAAACATACTTAAAACTTGAAAAAAAATGACGAGGTATTTTTGATCATCTTTAGCACTTAATCCATAACTGTCTACAAAAGAAACTTGGTGTATTATACACTAAAACTAACTAGTTTCTTGCCTGAACGCGGCAACGCCATGATTTCTTCATAAAACTTCCACTTAAAAACTCAAACTAAAAATTCAACTCTTCAGAAACCGCTATAAGCGGTCTCTGTCCGAGGCTACAACTACAACTAAACCTCTGACCTTTGACTACAACTTCCAAAACTTGAATTCTCCAATCTCACAACTTGAATCTCCTCAAACCAAAACGCTTCCCCCCAAAAACTCACTCAATTTCTCTCATTCTACCCTACTCATCCAATTAACCAATAAGAAAAAGGTTTAATCCTTCATTCTTTCATCATTGACTAATAAAAAAATACTAAGCTTCCTACACTTATTATCGACCAATAGGGAAAAACAAAACATTCTAAGCCCAACCTACTTAGTAGGGAAACAGCAAAAAATCATTTCGCAAAGTCAGCAAACCTCTCCCAGTTCCAACATTTACAAGAAAAATATTGCTGAGTACACAATCCTACACCTATGCTCTCTGATACTGATATTAGCACGTATGTGTATCTAAACTCCAAAAATCGTGGCGCCAAAGACCATTATAATACAATGTAACTCTTTTTTACATCACAAACCGAACGGGCGAGAAATTAAACACAGGAAATCGAGTGTAGATACCTATGACTGTAAAATATAATAACGTCTTTTTTAATAAGACGAATAAACTACAATTGCATATTGAATAATTATTCTCACGTTTTTTTTTAACAGAAATGAATTCCTTGAATTTACTTGGCATATGAAGCGATATTCTTATGTCTACAGGGTGAGACAAAAATGTGTTACAATATACTTACGATTTTTAGTTTTTGGGTGAGGCAAAAAAAATTGAGTTCTTTTGAACCGTTTCAATCCTTCGCCTTGGTTTTCGAATTTCGAACTCTTAACACTTGTAAGTTATCCTCCACTTGGTCCTTAAATCGTGCTCTAGGCTTGCCTTTTCTCTTCACTCCAATCTGGTCTTTGGTTATAGATATATTTCGATTTTCGATTAAATACCTACAAGAATTTTGCAAAACGATCTTCAATGACGACCGTCAGTATTACATCGTCTGCAAAATATTCTTCTTGTGCCATTCCTATCGGAGATTGGAAATTATCAAGGCTATCCTGACCTTGTTTACAGCTGACCTAAAAAGTTCATTAGTGGTGCAGCCAAACCACTCTCTCAAATTCCGCAACCATGACATCCTTCTACGGCCTGGATTCCGGCCGCAAAATATTCCGCAGATTCTGCAAAATATATAATGTCTTTAAAATCTAATCTATATTCAGTATTTTTAGTTACTCAAAAAAGTTGTATCTCTTCTTCGAATGCTACTTTTTCGAATCTACATTAAGGATTCGTTTTGGCAATATTTTCTCTATCCTACATTGGGTGACATACAGGACTCTTTTAAGTTCTTAGAAGTCCTGTCCATCACCTGATGGGCAGGACAGGTAGTTTAGGGACGTATGAAAGGAGACCGTTAACTTGTAGAACTTATCTCAAATGGTGCTTCGCAGACCACACTGCTAGACAAACAAACCAACGTTGGAATACCACAATACAATTTTGGAGAACTTACGAAGGTAGATGGCCAAGAGGAAGACCACAGATGAGATGGGTGGATGATATTAAGAGAGTAGCCGGAACAAATTGGAAGTATGTTGCTCAGGATAGAGATCGATGGAAGTAGAAGGGAGAGGACTTTGTCCATAAATGGACGATAGAAGGCTCAGAAGAAGATTTAAAAACGGAACACATGGTATCTTCGACATATATTCAGATAGGAGAGATATAACTTCCTTCAACTAACAATAAAAGGAAAAATAGAAGAAAAGCGTGGTCCTGGCAGTCGACAAAATGACCTGGTTGCATAACATCAAGAAAAGCAGAATTGGGGAGGCCAGTAGTCGAATCTTTTGTATAGTAAAGAAGTTACCTTGAACATCATAATATAAACTATTGAATCGAAAAAACATCTATCAAAACAAAATGAACAAGATAAACCAAACAGAACGAAACGATAGGTAACAGAATAACACAAGGAATGGATGAAATCATCAAAAGCGCCGACAAAGGAAGAAAATTCATGAAAGAAGGCAAAATACTCTATTGCCCAGACAATGTGTTGTTACATGGATGGCACATGATGAAGGTATTTCACAATGACTATTGTTTGTATGGAGACAGTGGATTCATAGACGATTGTTGAAGATACCTTGAACTTCAAGGAAATCTAACGGGGAAGTACTAAGAAAGGTTAATAGTTTAGAGAAATAGCGAAAAAAATATCCCGTTGGTGACACAACCCCTTCCAGGTCGAAACCAAATTTTTCGAGTAGTATGAACATGTATAATAATAACCTATATGTTTCCTGCAGCCGATTTTGATGATATACATACATAGTTATAAACAAATGAAGATCAAAAAAAGGTAAATTTTCGCTTTTTTCGTCTATTACCAAAAAGTTAAGCACTTTAAACAAATTTGAGTGTAAGAAACTCATAAATCGTATAAAAAACTTCAATATGGCGTTCGCTGAATATATCAATCTTTATTGGTTGTTTAGAAAATTGCAAAATAAATCATAAATTTTGAGTTTTTATAAATATTCATAACTTATGTAAAAATTACCTTAGAACCTTCTTATTACACGGAATCTGAGACTTCTGGTGCTTAAATCATACCCTAAATTTCAAAGCAATTGGTTAAATAGTTTAAAAGTTAAAAGTTATTTAATTTGTTTTTCCCAAATTAATTTTTTTTGCAACACTATAAGTCAGAAAATGATGAAGTTAAAGTAATACTTTGGATAGTTTATGAAAGATATATACACGAAAATAGTAGAGAAGAGGCTAAGACAAGAGGTAGAAAAAGAACTGGGAGAAGAACAAGCAGCGTTTAGACCAGAAAGACAGACAAACGATAACATTTACATCATTAGAAATATAATAGAAAGAAGTATTGACTCGGGGAGAAAGCTCATTCTAGCATTCATAGATCTAAGGGCAGCATTCGACTCTATAGAAAGACAAATTATATGGAAATGCTTGCAGAACATGAAAGTACCAAGTACACTGATAAAAATAATTGAAAATATATACGGAGTAGTAAAAGGACGTGTACAGATAGCAGGAGAAAGATCTGAAGAATTCAATTGGGAAAGAGGTATCAAGCAAGGAGACAGTCTTAGTCCGATACTATTCATAATAGTCATGAATGAATTGACTAGAAATACTGGAGAAAGAACGAACCAAATACAGACAACAATAGGATACCAAAGATTACAGCCAATAAAAATAGAAGCCCTATTGTATGCGGATGACATAGTCCTTATAGCAGATTCCGTGACAAAAATGCAAAAACTCATAAATATATGGACAGAAGAAATAGAGAAATTAAAAATGGAAATAAACATCGAGAAAAGTAAAATAATGGTCATCGGCGAAAAGGAAGAAAATGAAGTAATTATAAAATGCAAAAATACTCAACTGGAAATAGTTACAGCATATGATTATCTTGGAAGTATTATTACCAATGATGGGAAAATAGACCTCGAAATAACAAACAGAACTAAAAAATCAAATAAACTGTACTACGCACTAGCGCCAATTCTGAGGAAAAAAGAATTGTCCCACGAAACAAAAATTAAAATATATAATACGATTGTGATACCGACGATACTGTATACAAGCGAAAATTGGACTTTACAGAAAAAGCATAATAGTAGGATAAATGCAATTGAGATGAGACATTTACGTGCTATAGCCGGAAAGACCAAATGGGATAGAATAAGAAATGAGACAATAAGAGGGATAACTAAACAGGAACCAATAATGAATAAAATAATAAAGAGGCAATTAAACTGGTATGGACATCTGATGAGAATGAAACCTAGTAGACTAGCAAGGAAAATTCACGAAACAAGGAATATTACAAAAAAGAAAAAAGGCAGGCCGAAGAAAAAATGGATACAGCAAATAGTAGAAGCAGGAAAAATCAAACAGAAAACGCTAGAAGAAATGAAACTAATAGCACAGGACCGAAAAGAATGGAAGAGATGGGTGAATATGTAGCTAAATTAAACCCAAATCCGACACCTGAAAGGGTATAAGGAAGGGGAGAAAGAAAGAGAAAGATGAAAGAAGATTTACACTATTCACTTAATTAAAAAAAATGACAAAAAATAATTCTAAATATTGCAAAATTATTTTGCAAGAACTTGTGAATTATAAAAGGGGGGCTAACTTCGTCCCTAATTATCCTAGGATAATTGTTTTTCTTTCTAAATGTGTATAAAAATTCAGTCTTTCTAAATATGAAAAAATAATTTTTCTACGGGTAACGGTTAAAAAGTTATTATAATTGTTTATAAGTAAGCAAAAAATAAACATGTTTTTGCAAAATAATTTTACACTGTTTAAAATTACTTTTTGTCATTTTTTTTAATTAAGTTAATAGTATAAATATTCTTCTTTCATAAACTGTCCGAAGTATTACTGTAACCTCATAATTTTTTGACTTATACTTATAGTGTTGCAAAAAAAATGAATTTGGGATAAGCAAATTAAATAACTTTTAAACTATTTGACCAATTGCTTTGAAATTTAAAATATAATTTAAGCACAAGAAGTCTCAGCATTCCGTGTAATAAGAAGGTTCTAACTTAATTTTTACATAAATTATTAACATCTATAAAATCTTTATGACTTATTTTACAATTTTCTAAGCAACAAATAAGGATAGACATATTCAACGATGGCCATATTAAAGTTTTTTATATGATTTATGAGTTTCTTATTCTCAAATTTGTTTAAAATGCTTAACTTTTTGGTAATAGACGAAAAAAGCGAAAATTTACCGTTTTTTGATCTTGATTTGTTTATAACTATGTATATCATCAAAATCGGCTGCAGAAAACATAAAGGTTATTAATATAGATGTCCCTACTACTCAAAAAATTTCGTTTCGGCCTGGAGGGGGATGTGTCACGAGAAAAATCTTATTTCTCTGGACTATAACAAAGATAGAGAATTATTAATGTTAATCACCGGAAAATGTCTCTGGGACATACATTGAGGGGAAAACGATATAGAATACTAAACTAATTCTTAAAGACAAAATAGAAGGCCAGAGAGATGTAGGAAGAAAATAGGTTTCTTGACAAAAAACATTCGTGAATGGACTCAGATGCCAGATGCAGAACTATTCCATGACGTAGAAGATCGAGAAGCCTTCGCAGTGGTGATCGCCAACTTCAAACAATTTTGATATGGCACGTAAAGAAGAAGATGGGAAAATTAGATTTACAAGTATCTAATATAGATTGTATTTTAGTGCGTTTATAACCATTGAAGGATATCAGCCCGGACAAATAGGATGGAGAGAATGACCAAAGCTTAAGGACTTCAAACAGAATGAAATACATTTAAACGAAAAGGAAAAACAACCAACTAAACTATCGTGTACTTGACTCTATGTACTTATCAAAAATTCCTCTCGTCTATCCATTTAAAATCACGACTTTATCCCTTTCAGCCGTTGTCTTGAGCCGGATTTATAAATAGGAAAAGAAATTCATTTCAAGTAAAATTAGTGTTACATCTAAAATTAGAAGCAGGAATATTTCTGAGGTATTTGGCACTACAACTTCCGTTTTATTTCTCTTCGTTTGATATTTTTAGGTTATGTAAGTTTAAAAATACATTACCCCTTGGGGCGCCGGAGAGAGACTTCTGATCATTGTTTCGCGGGAACAATCTACTCGGTGTGTCTTGGGAAATTACAGTGGTATGTCACTGAAAAATAAAAACTTAACTCAAAATTATGGAAATTGTTTCTTTCTGAGTATATTTTTGATGTTTTTGCTAGGGGTTAAAGTTCATCTATGTTTGAATCATCTAAAATACCTTTAGCTTCAAAATAGGACCTACATGTATAGGAAATTCTTCTACGAAAAACAGTCTAGTCTAAACCATGCAAGTCATCTACAAACCCATAATAACTAATTTAAGAGTCTAATCTAACGCTATAAAGAGTTAAAAGGCGACTTTCATTCCCTAACATCAAATCTGTTTATTCAGGAGGATGATCGATTTAAGTATTGAAGAAATGCACTGCTAGGTGTTATCATACCAGTAACACCAGTGGTTTTTTACAATTTCCCGAGACCTATTGTACATATTGCTCTGTATTTTCTGTAAACAAAGCCAACAGAATAGCAGGATGTCTTAAACACACTATCTGGTGCAACACACTTCTACGGACAGAAATAAAGGTCAAGATCTATAGGACAGTAGTAAGGCCAAGATCTATAGGACAGTAGTTAGGCCAATTATGACTTACACTGCGGAAACAAGACCTGACACCACAAGGACAAAAATACTGATGGAAACGTGTGAAATGAAAATAGTCCGAGATATCATAGGAAAATCATTATGGGATAGAAAACGTAGCGCAGACCTCAGGCAAAGCTGTAATATAGGGAGTATAAGTGACTGGACACTGAAAAGAAAAAAATAATGGTATAGTATAGCCATATAAGCAGAATGGGAGAAGGAAGACTGGTAAAGATAGCACGAGACTGATCAGCAAACTGCCGAAGGAGTATAGGAAGGCCAAGGAAGAGATGGAGTGACAACCTGGATATCTGATAAGGAGGCATCCGAAGGTGGAACAGGCGCGAGCCTATTAACGAAGCAGGAAGAAGAAGAAGTAGAAGCTTTGTATTAGAGAACCTTAAGGTCGTCATCAAAAGGGGATCAATAGCAAATGAAGAGAGCAGTGTAAGTTTGTAGAGGAAATCTAACATTCCTCTACAAACAAATTTATAGAGGAAAACTAGCTGAGGAAATTACCAAACAAAAATTACATGGGAAAAGGAAGAGATATCTTCTGCTAATAATGGAGGTAAGCAAGTGAAAATTAGTGTTTTATCTGTGCAAAGTGTTAGTAGCTATAGCTCCGTGATAGCTGATTGATATATTCAGTTTGGTTTTTGTTGTCAATGTATCATCCTTCTCTAATTTATTTCTTATTTAAAGTTTTCTTCAATGACACATTGGTGAAAAGGTTGGTAATATCGAAATTGACTAGCATTTTGTTGGAACAAAATGCAATTTTAAGAATTGTATTGTAACACATTTTAGCGGCACAACAACAAATCGACCATGGTTTTACAGTGCGTCCAAAAAGTAACGAATACATTCATTATTTCGTAAACCGGCGACTTTAACCGAAAAATACCGAAACAGGTCGATTTTTATTTTTAAATTACGATTTTTTGGCATATATACCATACTAGTGACGTCATCCATCTGGGCGTGATGGCGTAATCGATAATTTTTTTAAATAAGAATAGGGGTCATGTAATAGCTCATTTGAAAGGGTTTTTAATTCTCTCTTCAGTAATATCAACATCAATATAATTATTTATAGAGGATGTCCAAAAAAAAATGTTTTTCAAATGTAATTAATTGACACAAAAAGATAAATGTATGTAATTTGTTTAATTCTAAATACATTTTACTGCTGTCTTTAAAAAATAAGCATTGATTTTCGCTTAAACGAAATGTTTAAATTTCCAAGAGGCAGATGGCTGTCATCTTTAATATTGAATTTAAGCGAAAAGTATTATTTATTTGTCGAATAAACACGTTTTTCCTGTTTTCTGACAACAGTAAAATGTATTTTTAATTAAATAAATTACATACATTCTTCTTTTTGTCTCAATTAATTTAATTAAAAATTTTTTTCGAACACCCTGTATAAATAATTATGTTAATGTTTGTATTATTAAGTAGAGAATTGAATACCCTTTCAAATGAGCTATCACATGACCCCTATTCTCATTTAAAAAAATCACCCATACGTCATCAAGCTCAGATGAATGACGTCACTAGTGTGACATATGCCAAAAAAATGTAATTTAAAAATAAAAATCGACCTATTTCGGGATTTTTCGTTAAAGTCGTTGGTTTACGAAATTATGAATTTACGCGTTACTTTATGGACGCACTGTATTATGTTTATAGAGGATTAAACATTAAGCCACAACTGATTGTAATGAAAATCGGTATAGTGTTACCAAATGGGCCTAGTGTTACCAATTATTTTATGAGGTCCATGCAGTGAATTCCATCCAGTTCCTACGACGGTGCCGGGATAACATCATCCCCAAAGGCTTGAAGCTAAGGCCATCCTATTCAAGCAGATGATTGGACAGAACTTTACACAGAGATAATTTAGGCATAATAAGGAAGAGGATTCAATACCACAGGTTTAATTTACACACAACAGTAGTTGTCAATGTGCCCAAAAGACAGTTGAATGCAACAAGAACCTGATACTCTCAAAAGGTCTAAATTATGTTGGAATACACCCATCAGTTCCTAAACTAGATATAATTCGTGCAGTTAAAAATGTCTAGTACTATTTACCAATTTATGAAAAGAATAGATGTAGAGAGTACTATGTAAAAAAAAACTGGGGAAATGCACAAAATCAAAAGCAAATGTTAGTAAGGAGGACTCAAAGCGACCAAAACTCAAAAAGAAGATGGGTATATAATAATAATTACCAGTAATTATGAATAAAAGTCAATATCAAGAGAAAACTCAAAAATGGGTCATAAATGGACCTTCACAAAACTAAAAAAGGAAACCAGAGCAGTGGAAAACGAAATGTATAGAACTATGCACAAATTGAACGAATACATAAATGACAGGCAACCAAAGAACAACACTAACACCACAGTACAAGAGGACAATGTACACTCAGACAAACTTGTAAAAATTACTTGTAAATATTAGCAGCGTGGGTTCTTTCAGCGAACGATCAGTTCCTCCCAGACATAATTCAGCATTTAACACAACACAAGAAAAAGCATTCTACTATAATTCCAACAAAATGCTAGTCAATTTCGATATTACCAACCTTTTCACCAATTTGTCATTGAAGAAAACTTTAAATAAGAAATAAATTAGAGAAGGATGATACATGGACAACAAAAACCAAACTGAATTTATCAATCAGCTATCATGGAGCTATAGCTACTAACACTTTGCACAGATAAAACACTAATTTTGTAGAATTCTGAAATCTCTGTGAAAAGAGACAAGAAGATGTTGCTGAACAATTTTTCCTACCAATGAGTACTGTGTCAACATAACAAAAAATTAGTCAAACATCATGCAAAAAATTCAAAACGGTCAAAGTGAGCACCAAGTGCTCTGAGGGTTGACTCAGAGTGGCAGTGACCCCAAAAACCCCCGAGTAATCTGTTTGAATAAATTCAGTCTCGAAAACTCTCGAAACTTCAGAAGATGACGTGCCTTAGCAATGACTCTGGGCACAAGTTGCTCCGGGTTTCGGATCTGATGGCGTATTCGTATTCAGCAACCGCAAAAACTCCCGTGTAATTTGTTGGCATTAATTTAGTGCCTAAACTCATCGAAACTTCAGAAGATGACGTGCGTTAGTTGTGCCACTAGACACCAGAATGCTAACGGGAGTGCGCTCTGATAAGGTATTCGTGTTCAGTGACCCCAAAAACCCTTGGGTAATCTGTTTGCATCAATTTAGTGCCGAAAACCTTCACAACTCAGATGGCTTATTCTTGTTCAGCGACCCCAAAAACCCTAAGTAGCAAAATATGGCCCATAATATACTGATTGTGGTCTGCTTATGCATTTTTTTATGTAATTATTGTGCATTTCCACCTATTCTCTACTGTAGACTTTTTTTCTGACGTCATCCCGAACCGAACACAAAGCAAAAATTTGCAAGACGATAATAGGTGCTGTATATCTACATATTTAATTCTCGTGTTTTTTGTTCTAAATGCCTTTGTCTAATTAGAACAAAACAGTGTCAGACAAATAGGAAATCAAGTTTTTATGCGTTTTTATTGTGTTTTAGAGCGTTCCATGCGTTTCTTAAAAGTCCTCTCTGTTTGACCGATATAAAGCATGTAGGTACTCAAACTTCAATTAATTTTAGTTCCTTCTTGTTGCCATTAATAAAAGTTATTCTTGACGTTATAATATCATAACAAACGTTACACATATAATGGTAAACAGTGTACCTTTGTACTTATGCATATAAAGCAGCCTCTATTTATTGTGGCGTTCAATCAAGCTCGGCAATAAAGTGCAAAATTGCCACGTGTCCGTAGTCTTCGCGATCTACAAGCAGATGTTACCAGATAACTGGCAGGTGTAACCCTTTCGTTCTGAACGATCTCGAATCTGATTTCGGTTATACTTAGAATAATGATTTATGGTTCTTAGAACAAGCCCTTGAATTAAAATTCAAATAAGTACTGTTCAAACAGGTGCGAAGTGCTTATTACACTAGTTTTCACGAATTTTTAATTTTTAATAGCGTGTTTTGGGGTTAGCTGTGTAATTATTTTGGTTGTGTTGAATATAACACTAATTAGATGGAGAAGTTAAAAAAAACTGTATGTGCACTTCTTACGATAAAACCTGTGAAATTTATAAAACGCAAGAAAATTGAAAATTCTCGTGGAATCACTTTCTGACAATATCCTTAATCTCTGCATTTTACAATTATTTATAAGGCAAGGAAACAACGAATAAAGGAGACGAAAGGAACTCTACAATATGCAGTCACACAAAAAAATTATTCCTAGACGTTAATGGAACAGTCAAAAGATAAGAATTTATAATTTAACGGGTGTCTTCGGCTGGAATTGGCATCATCGTAGGATACAGAAACATTTGACTTCTTGCTGTGCTTACCGCATTAGTGATGTAACGAATGTCATTTTTTGAACATTCGCGAATACGAATGCGAATGCGAATATCTGCTACCGACATTCGCGAATGCGGATGCGAATGCGAATATTCAGTTTTTTTAATTTGTTTCTATTTTTGTAATGTTTCCTAAATTTATAATGAAAAGTTAATTGATATTTAGTGTAAATCAATCTGAATCTTAAGCTTTATTACATAATACCAAATAATAAAAAAGTGAAGGCTGATAATGTGATTATACAAGGTTAAGTTCTATCTATCTATTGCCCTTCATTTGTCCAAAGTTGAACGTAGGCCTTCCCCTTATTTTTCCACTCTTGTCGGTTCAGTGCTAATCCTGTCCATCTGGTCCCTGCGTATCTTTTTAGGTCATCCAACCATCTCATCTGTGGTCTGCCCTTTCTCTTTTATGGTCCCAAGGTCTCCAGTGGGTTATTGATTCATTCCATCTTCCATCTCTTTGTCTGCTGTTGTGTCCTGCATATTTTTATTTGAGAGTAGCTGCATGTTTGAGGTTAAGTTACCTTTTCTTAATAAAAAAAGATGAGAAGTGAATAGATTTTGATTTTATTAACCTACTATTATCTTAAAATTATTTTTTTCTGGTTTTCATATTCGCAAAACATTCGCACAAATTTCGCGAATGCGGATGCGAATGCGAATATGCAAAAACATGCGAATATTCGCGAATGCGAATACGAATATTCGTTACACCACTACCGCATACATACTTCTGGAATTTTGACAAACCAACTATGGCTGTTTTTGCCAACTTATTGGTATTTTTCTTTTAAATTTTACTAATTTCCTACATGAATGGTATCGTCTCTTTCCATTTTGGGATGGTGTTGAAGGTATTCAAGGGGGATTATTTGTAGTCCACTATCAAGTTTTTATAAAAGTGTGAGGAAATCAACTAAATTATAGAAATGCTAATTATGGCATCTAATAGGGCAGTAATACGCCGACAACTATTAATTGTTTGAGATTTTTAGGAATAAAGCTATTTAGAAAATCGGATGTAATGGAATGTTGTGGATACTTTTTATCCCCCCTTTTCCTCATTTCCCTTCTAGGGAAATGAAATGTGCTTTTTTGTATTGAAGTTAAATCCTTGTTAAAACAAAAAAAAAACGTTTTATTATACGTGTCGTAATATCTAAATTTGCTGTCGGATTTCCTCATTTTAGAAACTGTGAGGCATATCATAAATCGTTTCCATACACCAAATTGAAACCAGTTTAAAGAAATGCGTATGTGCATCAACTGCGTTTGAAATTGTTTACATACATATATATTTAAATGCAGTTTGATGTTGTACATGTTTATTATTGCATTCATATCGCAAAAATGACCTCGGTAGAACCATTTTCAAAGACGACAAATTGTAGCTTTCAGATTTTCAATGTGTTTTTTGTAATAGTTAACGTCTGGAATGAGGACATCAGACTAATTGCATTTTTTTATGATATTTTTCGTATTTCAACTTTTCAACAGCTTTTATTGCGTCATATTTTATAATAGAATAATTTATATTGGAACTATAGAAATGTCATCACAAGAGCCTTAACTAATTGATGCTTCAGATATTATAATATCTCAGCTTATCTTACGATAATTTTAATCAACGTCAATGTTAGAAAGAAAAACTGCAAAATCTTCGATTTCTGCCACGATGACGTGGCATAAATAGATCAAAAACACTATGTATTGAGAAATTTTTTTAGTCTTTATAGTAAATAGTTCTATATGTAGAGGAAAGATGGTGATCACTCCTCAGGATTGGGAAGCTTCGTACTTTTCCTTAATAAAACACCGCTAATAATATGCTTAATAACATTACAATCTGATCAAGTAATATGATCAATTTTTCTAGCTTAAATTGTTCCTAAAAAACTTGGGACTAAGGGGACAAACTCACTAGTATCCTTGATTCTGTTAATTTTTGCCACAGATATTAACCTGTACCATTACCTACTTGCACTATATGTACTGTTTTCAACTACATAACTTAAAAGGTTTCTTTCTCTTGAGTCTTCTAGCCAGATCGGTGTTATCAAGGAGCTGGATGGTCTCAACATTATTAGGAAGTCGTTTTTTTAATAGTATCCATTTTTAGGTCTTTATAAAGGTTCCTATAGTATCAAGGACCGTTGACAATGCTCCTTTGTTGCGTCTAATGTAATGCCCAAATATTTTGCGACATCTGCATATTATGGTCTCTGAGTAAGTGAGTAGTATCGTTGATTGAATATTCGGATATTCAATCAGAGGTAGTATTTACACTAACAGGACTGTGTTGTTTTTTCTTATTTGTAAAATTATATTCACTGAGTTCATTTCGTTTAATTTAAATCGCCAGCATTGAGTCCAGTTGTTCAGTCTGTTACCAGTAGTTTGTAGTTTTCATACTGTTTCTTCAGAATCTTCACCTACGGCCAACATAATCATCAGCAAAGGTAGCTATTGTTTTAGGATCTTTCTAATTCAGGAATATCACTACTGTATATTAGGTACAGGACTACCCCTATCACACTACCTTGTTGACACCTGCATTGACTCATTTAGTAGGTATTTTAAGTAGACTTCTTGTTTAGCCCTAAAAGCTATATCATAAATGTATGATTCCAATAATTATGTGTATCAGTGTTATCAGTGGTAATTATCCGATTTGCATATCTTTTTGTATGAGAGTTGTCGTATCTTCTTCGTATCTTCAAATAAATCGGATATTTGCGTATATTTTTCGGTGTATCTATCAATCTACTACAACAGACTAATAACAAAAATAAACTTAAAAAAATCCGCTTCTCATTCATTTATTCCCAACAACACATTAATTTTCTTTGGTTCCACCCAAATTTCTATAAACAACCTATATATTGGATGAATGTTAGCGACATCCGATTCTTTTCATGGTAATTATCTAAGTAGGGATAGATAAGAAGGGACAAAACGACCTGTGCGAATTGTTTTGTTTGGAATTTGAATGCACAAATGTTTCCACTTAAGCCATACTGATCCAATTCAAATTTCAAAAACAGGGATTCTGACGTCAGATTTTATTTATGTGTTTTTAGTCTTTAAACTTATGGTAGCTACTGCACGATTTAGTTTTATTTTTATTTTATGTAGTGCAGTGCTTAAGTAAACGTCTGTTGAAATAAGTTTTGGTTTGTGAAAATACTTTTTTATAATGGATAAATGGTGAAATTAAAAAATGAAGGTAATATATATTTGTTTCCTAATTAAAAAAAAAAAGTATTTTCATTGCTATTCGTTCTACCATTTTCAAACGCTAATGTCAACGGTGTAACCAGGAAGATCCTAAGGGGGGTTACAGCTGCATACTGGAGGGTCTCTTGCTAGGAAAATAGTAATGGTGTTAAGCGTATAGAGCTCAAAGTACATCCCAATGGGGGGGGGGTTACAAAACTGGGGGTTACAACACTGGTTACGCCACTGGCTAGTGTAGAAAGAGTTTTCATTAATGTATTCAATATACAAGCAGATAAAAGAAACCTCTTAAATACATCTACAATTAGGGCTTTAGGTATTGGCGACAAAAGATAGTGTCGGTAATACTGGCTGTGCAAAATTTACACCGTAAAAAAATGTTACAGTGTAACGTATGGCAAAATAAAAAATAGGAATTTTGTACTTTATTATATTATATTTTTTGTGTGTTTTGCATTACGTACATCTTTAGGTTTTTAATGTTTTAACATTAAACACAAGGGGGGGGGGGTTACAAGTACTGGATGGTCTCTGGGAGGTATAGAATAGTAATGGTGTTAAGCGTAGAGAGCTCGAAGTACATCCAAATTGGGGGGTTATAACCCCCCAACCCCCAGGTTACGCCTATGAGCTTATCTTTTCGTGACAAATCGGATCTTTTTCGAGCGATCATCGGATAATCTAGAGAAATGCGGTTGGCAACACTGATGTGTATTTACTTAGCAAAACCTTGCTTACTTTTTATTTAATTCTTCATGCCATACTTTATCAAAATATTCGGCCACGTTGAGGAAGACAGTGGAACAATATTTATTTTCTTCTAGTGACCTGTCTATTATATCCGTTGTTCTAGAATTTGAGTGATAGAATTGGGGCCTTAGCGTCTGTGAGAGGTTCCAGCCTTTTAACCAATAGCTTCTCGTATAGCTTCGAAATTACAGGTAGTAAGGAAATCGGCCTTACGATGATGCTTTATTTGGTTACTCTCCGGGTTTAAGGATCATTATGACTTTTGCTACTGTCCATATCTTGTTTCAGCAAAATACATCAAGTCATGTTTACTGTTCAATGAAACTTTCAAATTGATTGTTTCTTCTAGATGAAACTGAAAACTCTGCTAATCTGTCTATTAGTTAGTTTAGGAGTTGATTTTGAATAACGGTATCACTTCGGTAATATTTTCGGACGGAGTTCATGTCCCATGCTTCCTCAATATCCTCAATCAGGTCTAATTTTGTTGGGATCAGTAGACCAATATGTCAGTGTACCTGTTAACATTTTAATTGCTTAACAGTATGAGTTCCCTTCCCTTGTTTATGATGAACCTTGGAACCCCAATGGGTGTGCTTGTCATTAATATCACCACCAATCATGAGTCTTCTGTCATATCTTTTCAAAAATTCGAAAAAAATTTAGGTTATGTTTTGGCGGAGAGCAGACAGCAGTAATTTTTTTGTTTTCGTTAACTCTTGAAATATCAATTTGTATAAAAACATTCATGTTATTCGCAAATTACTTCCGTTTATGCAAAAAAACTACGCTGCTAGTTTACACAAAAATAGAATCTGGGTTATTTTAAAACGTATACTGATGTTTCTTCCGGTTGATTTTTCTGTTATTGGACTATTTTTAGCTATTACAAGTAGGTGATTGTATTAGATTTTTGACCCGCCATAATAGACCGACAAAAATAGGTTGGTTAAGATTTAAAATGGGCAATAAAAATTCTTTAAGACACACAACCACAAAAAACTAAACGAATTATTATTTTAACTCTTCGTATGTTGAACAAAGATGTGTTACACAAAGATGTATTCACAGTGTGTTAATAAATTTTCGTTCCTAATAATTTCTTTCATCAGTTTTTTTATTACCATTTTTAGAAGATCAAGATTGATACTACTTATGTCTGGTTCTTTTACAGAGAAGTAGACACCGCAATAAGAACTAAGCAAGCAAGCAACAGAGAATCAGTATATGAGGCAAAAAGCTTTGCAGAAAATAAATAAGAACCTCAGCTCCTGTCAAGCTATCAAGATGAGTCCAAAATAGACGAAGCGTCTACTAAAAGCGTCAGAAGCGTCGATATTAAAAATTCCATAATGCCAGTATAGCAGAAAAGTTATTGGCAGAGCAACAAGCAAGGTAGAACTGAATGATAGGCGAATATTCAATGGGCGATTTGATGGACGAAAGAAGATTAAATAAGCAAGATACAATCGTATTCGAGGAAATAGACCAAAAGATCAAAAGTGATAAAAAGTGTGAAAAAGAAGACTGGATTCGTAGGAAACAAGGAGATATTCTGAGCCCTCTATTATTTATAATAATCATGGATAAATTAATAAAAAACACGAGATCTAGAATGAGGACCCTCCAAACAACAGTTGGATACAATCAACTTACCCCTACACAAATTGAAATACGATTTAGTTTAAAAAAAAATAGCAAACGTAGAAATAGAAGAGAGAGAAATAAAAGATGACAGTAAATATCAAGAAAAGCAAGATAATGCCTTTTAGTGGCAAAAATGCAAAGACAAAAACATATTAAGGACAAAAACTATAGAAAATCTCAACATTTAAATGGAATGGGAAATTCGATTTGAAGATGATAAACAGAACGCTAACAAACTCTACTATACGCTAAATAAAACAATATACAGAAAGAAGAAAATAAATAAAAAAAAAACTAAATTCCTTTTATATAATATGATACCAATAGTTACATATCACTTACATATACTTACATACCAATAGTTACATATGCAAGTGAAAGCTGGATTCTACAAAAGCAACATGAAAGTAAATTAATGATATTAAGGAAAATAACAACACCGTGTAAAACAGATTCAGTAATGATCAAATAAGAAAACAACTAGAACAAGAATCCATAATAAGAAAAATAACCAGAAACAATTGGAATGGTTTGGGCACATAGAGAAGATGGGAGACGAAAAATGACCAAAGACTGCCAAAGAGAATATTCGAAGGTATTTAAAATCGAAAAGAAACTAAAGAGAGAATGGTCCAGAAAAAGCTGGATAAATGAAATTATAAAAGTAGGTAAAGCAAGGGGGATAAACTGGGAAAAGAAAATGATATCGAGAAACAAAAAGATTGGAAAAAAAGAATAGACACAAGCACCAACACAACAAAAAATTCGATACTCTAGCTAGCTGGTTAAAAGAGTTTATAGAAGGAGAAGAAGAAAAGTTCTTGTAAATTTTTGCGAGGAGTAAATTTGACAGTTATCTTGTGTTGATTATGGTAGGGGAGCCCAAGCGGGGATTTTTGCAGTTACTCGAGCGCGTCAGATGATCACATGGGGAGAAACCTTTTACCCTGTAAATGTACCTCTACCAAATATTGTCTCTTAATACAGAGGAGTTTGGTAAGGGTGGTCCGAAAAAAATCTATCCTTCGAAAAACTCAAAATTGTCAGATTAAGATAAGGTAAGTTAAGTATGTACATGCAAAACAGTGTATACTTCAAAAATCTGGCGAGTCACAAAGTTTCACAAAGTCAGAGCGAAAAACTAAACAATAAGTGTTCAATATTTTTCAAAAATCTATCGAATGATACCAAACACGACCCCCACCGAGAGGGTTGGGGTAAATTTAAAATTTTAAATACGAACCCCGCGATATTTCGCGAAATAAACATTAGATCGAAAAACTGCAAAATATACGTATTCAATATTTTGAAAAATCTATCGAATGGCACCAAACACGACCTCCCACGGAGGTGGAGTGGTGGGTTACTTTAAAATCTTAAATAGGAGCCTCCAATTTTTATTGCAGATTTGGATTATTTACGTAAAAATAATCAACTTTTATTCGAGACATTTTTTCGAATTATAGATAGATGCCGCTATCATCGGAAAAAACGATTGTCGGAAATGGAAAATTAAATTAAAAAATGGAAAGTCCCCCATTTTATGGAAAACTTAACTTTTTTGGTTTTAGGACCTAGTCTTCACAACCCAATAGGTCCCCATAACGCTCGAGTAACTGCAAATTTAGCATACTTTCCTCCCCTACTATTATGTACATATTTCCTTTTCCACTTGTATTTTTTTCTGCTAACACACATTTTTTCCTTCTTTGATTTTAGTTTTCTAAACTTAGTTTCCAGTAAACTTAGCGGGATCCGATCTGATAAAATAAACATTTGTCTGCATTTGTCATCGTCATCATTTAGCGATTACTCAACTTTAATAAAGACACCCCTATAACAAACCAGGTCAAGGAAACCACTAATACACATATAAATATACCTGCCATATGTTCTTTTTTTTTAACATAATACTGTATTATTTTCTTATAAATCGACAAGTCCCAACAAGCCGACATTATTTTACTACACGTTAGCTCAATTGGGACGGTGATTTAATAGCTACTACGAAATAAACTTTTTTTTGACGACCCTTTTTTCTTTTCTTTTTCAGCTGTTCCTCACCTGCCACCTTAGAAAACAGCCCGCCATTGTGATCTGCTTCCAACTTCCAACTTGACTCGTGCCTCACCTCGATGATCAGTGCCGGACTGAAGAATGAAAACGTAAGTTTTTTATGATTGCAACTACTTTTTTTAATGCGTTTATGTAAATAAGTATAACTAATAATTTCAAATGGATTATTAGTAAGTTTAAGAGTAGTAAACTAAATGCCTGCAAACTATAATAAAAACTACTATCATCATCTTCATCAGTGACATCACAGCTGGTTATGAGCCTTTTTCGGAACAATATTGTTTCAGGCCTATATCTTCAATTATAGTTCTTCTTATCATTATTATTCTGTCTTCATTTCTAATTCTGTTTATTGGATTGTCCTTTTGATCTTCACGTTTCTATTCAACTCTTCAATGGGCTTGTCGATGGAACTGTCAATGTAGTTTCACCCAATTTTGTGACATCCATGTTGTTGTTAGGTTCCTACTGATCTTCTCTTCTTCTTTCAGTACCCTGTCGTATTATCTAACGTTGGTGATCATATTGGCAATAATAACTTTGTCTACGACAGCTCGAAATAGATTATTAGCGGATGTCTCTTGATACCACTCTCGAGAGATTTCGGTGACAGAATTGTTTTTTTTTGGGTGTAGAAAGGTGTACACCTCTTCGGTATTCGTGTTACAATATTCAATATTGTAACTTTCGAACTTTTATTGCTTTCGTTATTTCTGTGCTCTTTGTCAATCGGTCTAAAACTATTTTATTTCTGATTCGATCAACCCAACATCTGTAATCTTGGTCAATAGATCAACATCTCAACCACCAATCTTTTCATTAGTGTTTTTGTAAGGATCCAGCTCTCTAGCTATAGTAGCTATAAGCAATGTGGAGAATATGTAGCGGCGTATAATATAAAGGAAATGGCAAAAAACCATTTAAAACAAAAATATCCTATTAAAGAACCCATAAACGACAAACACTACAACATAAGCAAACAATTGAAACAGAAACAAATATAAAGCTATAAATAGGAAGTATCAAAAGTTACTAATTTGTAGTGGTTTCATGGAGTAGGGATTCAATTTTTATTGGGTCAAAAAGAGCCACTCCAGCGCTGTCGGCAGCTGTAAACTAGAGCAAAATCCGGTCTGCGGACAGGATGGTTTGCGAAAGGGGAAATCAAACGATAGATAGATTCGCGCCAGATTTTTTGCCGAAAAGGTGAGCATTTATCAAATTTGCAAATATTTTGTCGGAATATTTTTGACGCATTTAAAGGTAACATTTTTTATTTAAAGATTATGCAAAGCATATTTAACAAATTAAAAGTGTTTTGTGATGAATAATTTATTTAAGTACATATGTAAAACTAAATAATTATTTTTCAAGTGTTTTTAGTTCCAAACACAAAGTTGTTTTCCCCATTTGGTATCCTTTTTACGTTCTTGCTTTTTTATAATTTCATCTATCAGCTTGAACAATCGAGGGTTCATGACTGGTCTCATACACTAAGCATACCTACTTGAACCTTTCAAAATAATGCAGCATCCACACAGAATCAATTTGGCAACGTCACCTCTGTCTCTTATGCCCTCCAAATTCTTTAAGACATAGTCTAAGACACGGCACAATTCTGGTGTAAAGGAATCCAGTCTTTGTTGAAGATTTTGCTTCAAATCGGTGATTTTATGATTGGATGTCTACGAAGCGTTTTCCATCTTGTGACACAAACTTTCTGTAGGACATAGGTGAGGCATATTATAAAATCACTTCAAAAACCGTACAGGGTAATCCTAATTTTGCAAACAAATCCTGCTGGCAGCTGGTATACGATTAAGTCCATATATTTCAAACTGTTTTCCGCGGAATGGGACGTTTCATCGCCGCCGTTTCGATGCCGCCGGTTCATCGCCAGTCCATTTCATCGCCGTCCGTTTCATCGCCGGCCGTTTCATCGCCAGTTAGTCAGTTGATTTTGTATTATGGGAGATGACACGACACGACGTTAAATTCAGTTCAAAACTTATGACAAATAAAAAGATAAAAATATTATTATATTAATTTACTGTTCTATTTCTACTTCCCCTAAATTTGATACTAAATAGTATTAAATTTGTAGTGTTAAATTATATTTTATATTATAAAAGTTTAAAAGTCTATTAAAAGATTAAGTATGGCAACAGGAATGGTCATATCTCGTATTTCCTAGAAATCCTAATTAATACTAAAAATAAATAATAAATGTTACTGTTAAAAATTGGTCAAAAATTCGGAAATATATCAGTTAGCGATTAACTGACTGGCGACGAACCGGCCGGCGATGAATCGGCCGGCGATGAACTGGCGGCGATGAAACGTCCTAGACCCGTTTTCCGAGGTATGACCGTGCCGTCCTTCTGTACCGTCATATTGAAGGACAGAATCTTGCTCTGCTGTCAAATTTTCTTTCATAGTATTTTACAATGTCCAAATATTCGCTTGTATTTAACAACTCCTCAATAATATGAAGTTTTCCTATACCTACTCCTAGAGACGTACTGTCCAAAATCATCACTGATGTCGCTGATGATCCAAGAAAACCAAAAACAAAATAAGAGCAACCGAGATGAAATTTCTAAGGAGAAGCTGCAGGGTAACAAGAAGAGATCGAACAAATAACATAGAGAGTAAGAAACGAATGGGAATGAACTCAGATATTATAGACTACATCGAACAGAAGAGATTAACCTAGTACGGACATGTCAGAAGAGCAGACCAGAATCGTCGGATAAATAAAATAACAGAGTGGAGCCCGATAGGAAGAGAGTGAGACCCCGAACATCTTTCAGAGATGAAGTGGACAAAGCAATGGAAAGAAGAAATCAGCAGGAAGGGACTGGCAAGTAGCGTTACCAGGTGTCCCGATTTTCAGGGGTCTGGGGACGTGTACCGATTTGTACCTGATCGGGACACTAAATGTCCCGTCTGATCGGGACACTAAATGTCCCGATTTTCACCCACGAAAACCAATTTCAGGAGGACTTACAGTAAATTTTATAACTAGATAAGTTATAAAAACAAGGCACTCCTAAGCGGCAAAATCTAATGAAAAATATAATTTTAATAAAAAATAAATAATTTACTTAATCCACGATTTTTTTTTGTAATTTCGTCTGATTATTATTATTATGTAGGATTAAATACAGGTTATAGAAACACCTTGTAGTCCAGTAAATGAACGGGAAATACGGCGACACTGTGTAGTTTTCAGGATCAACTCCGAATTGCATGAAAATTTGGACGGCTTTGGTTGCTTTTAGTTCTATAGAATTTTAACTTAGAATACTTTTCGAGTTATTTACGATTGAAAATGTGTATTTTTCGACAAAAAATCACGCTTTCATGCGATTTTCACAAATAACTCAAAAAGTTATTTGATCGAAAAAAATATTCTTAGCATAAATGTAGGTAGCATAATATAAAAAAATGAAAAAAAATTGTGAACTCGTAAAGTCTATAGACCCAGCCAGCAAAGTTGTAGCTCATAAAAAATACGTTCTTATTCGTCATATTCCAAATGAAATATTTCAACGTGAAATAATCAAGAAATGAAGAAACTTTTCGGAAAAAAACAATTAAAACTCTTTTAATAAAGCTTTATTTTTATATTTTAAAAAAGTTTCTAGCATCAAAACTAAGCTAGTTATGCTCAAAATCAAGTTGACTTATTTGTTTGGTAAAAAAATCGTGAAAATCTCCCTCGACTTAGCACCCCAAATGAAATTAATCTTTACGGCTTTACAAACAATTTACTTTACTTATGTATTGTTTACATGATTGAAAAGGCCTGAACGAGTCACTAATCACGAGTGTATGCAAAATATGAACAGCCATATTTTAACCAATTTTTGTCTTAGGTACAGAAAAACAAAATGAATCTATCATATTTATACTTTTTACTCCTTGAGATTTTGTAGTATCCCTAATACTTTTTGAGTTATTTTGAAAGAAGGGCACTTTCCAATTTTTAAGAAATTTCTTTTTTACTATAAAACCATTTTTTTTGAAAACTAAGCACTCCCAACCGGTAAAACTTACAGATCGTATAAACAATACACTAATACACATATAAAGTAAATGGTAAAGCGGTAACGATTCATTTTATTGACGGTGTTAAATAGGGGGAGATTTTCACGATTCTTTTTATAAAAAAGGAGCCAACTTTATTTTGAGCGTAACTCGCTTAGTTTTAATGCTAAAGACTTTTATATAAAACAAAAATAAAGATTTTTTTAAACACTTTAAAAAATTTTAATAGGTTTTGCCCGAAAATTGCTTAATTTTTTGGTTATTTCAAGTTGAAAAATTCGATATGGAATTTGACGAATTTGACGTATTTTTGACGTGCTACAACTTTGCTTTTACTGGTTTTAGAGACTTTCTGAACATACATTTTTTTTTTGTTTTTTTAAAAGCTACATTTTTGCTAAGAATATTTTTTTCGATAAAATTACTCGAAAAGTATTGACTTAGTTTAAAAATTATATAGAAGAAAAGTTTCTGCTCTCTGAGAGTTAGTCTGTTGATCCATTTTGGGACTTACTTTAAACGCGCGTTTTTACCCCCGATAAGGGGTAACTGTAACTGTCACCCCCCAAGTAAAAGCAACCAACGGTACAAGTTCAACTTTGAAGTAGACAGTAAGTAGAACCTAAAACCAGATTTTTATGCAATTCGGAGTTGACTCTAAAAATGACACTCCAAAACGGTTATTTACTGGGCTATTGTTGTTTATTTGTCCCGATCTACAACCCTAAATCCTGATTTGTTTTTGCTTATGTACCGATAAAAAACAAATCTAACCTGGCAACACTACTGGCAAGACAGAAAGAACTGGAGAGAAAGGTCGAGTGAAGGAATATAGTGAAAATTGTGGAAATCCTCCAGTTTCAGAATCTCTAAGAAAGAAGCTTCATAGAAAAATGTTATTGACATTTTCAGTACTAAGAGCCTCATTGAAATATTATTAGTAAAAAGGTTTTTCTCGCCAACAATTACACCGAAAACCATAATAATCACAGCAACAGCAAATTGGGCTGTGACATGTGACATGAAATCGAGTGCAATAGATACGACACGTTTGGCTTGTGTAACAATGGCCGGTCGCGCGGCGCCGCAATTTCCTGTATCCAGAATTATCGCACTTCTCTTATCTTAGTACATATTAGATAATATTTACGTTGTACGCTACAATCTCCATTCACAAACTCGATACTCGTTTCGTTCATTTTTCGAACCTAATACCTAATCAGTTCGTTCATACTGCTGAATGCTTGAATGTTGAAAACAGTTGCGTCGGGGTCTATTTGATATCCAAGCTGTTTCGGAGCCTACGGTTATCAGTATAATCATTCTGGAAGTGTTCTGAAATTGATTAGTAAAAATGTATGCAGTAACTAACAGGTAATAAGCTTTAAAAATATATACGTTTCATTTGATTATGTATTAGCAACAGGGCCTATAAATACAAGGAGAGTTAACAAGCATTAGAGAAATTAATGTTTGTATTGGATTTTCTACAGATAGATAGTTGGTGAGTTTTACCCCAGGCTATCTGTGGAAAAATCTTATACAGGTTTTTTCTAAACGGTATATAAGGGATCCTCCTCCTCAGTCCTGAGTCCCTTCTAGGTAGGGTTACCCTACGTCCGGATTTGAAAGACATGTCCGGATTGGCGACCGGATATGAGAAATGTCCGGATTTTTTCTTTACTAAAAAAAAAATATTTAAAAAAACATTTAACAAATTACTAGAAGATCTCAAAGATGCAAATTTTATTACTGTTACAATTGATAGTTCAGACAGAAACGAAATCAAACTGACTCCGGTATGTGTTCGGTATTTTAAGCAAAATGAAGGTGTCAACGTGAAACTTTTATTTTTTGATGAACTTCCGGGTGAAACCGGATGAAACATTAGTAGAACATGTTTTAAAATGTATTAAAAAGTACTCTATTGATTTAAAAGTAGTTTGCCATTGTGCTGATAATACTAATACTAACTTTAGGGGTGTCAAAAGGCAAGGGCAAGGATATGTTTTTTTCCTTGGACTACCCCTGTCCGGATTTGGCCTTAATTAATTATGGTAACCCTACTTATATGGATGTGGTGACACCATCAAATTTTTTAATTTCTTTCCATCGTTCTCTCTTCTGGGCTAGTTGTTCGGACTCTTGAATTCCTCAGGAATTCCTCAGTTGATCAATGTTTTTATTTGGATCCACCCAATGACTTAAAGATTTTCCCATTGGTCCTCGGTCTTTTTTACTTCAACTTTGCCTCGATGGTAAGTTTTCCATCGTGCCTGTTCTTCTGGCAATGTGTCCAAAATACTGTAAGTATCTCTCTTGTATTTGTTTAAGCAACCTATCTTTTACATTGAGTTGTTCTATTATGGATACATTGTTCGATGTTTAACCCAGGATATTGTCAACATGCTGCGGTATATACACATCTCAAAAGCCTCTATTTGTTCTTATCTGCTTTCTTCAGGATCCAAGTTTCAAATGCATACGTAACTGTGGGAAAAATGAGTGCTCGTATTAGTCTTAATTTTGAGTACACTGTTATGGTGGAGTTTTTCCAAATTGTTATAAGCTTAATCATAATGATCTTGTGGTAGTAAGCCTTCTACGTATCTCTCTGTCACATTCTCCTTCGTTTGTTATAAGATCCTCAAGTATATGAAACTATCTACCATTTCAAAACCACCAATCTCTTTAATATGATGAAACTTTTTATATGCTAGATCTATTTGTTCTGAAGCTATTTTCTTGTGGCATTTTTACAATTTTAACTATTTAGAATGGGAAATAAGCCACAATATTATTAAAAAATGATTTTTATTAACGTTTCGACGCCCAAATCGGGTGCCGTTGTCAAAATACAAAATGTAAAATGTGTTAACAAAAATCATTTTTTAATAATATTGTGGCTTATTTCCCATTCTAAATAGTTAAAAAAAGCTAGATCTATTATCATGATTTTTGTCTTCCTTCTATATTTTATAGCATTAACTCGTATTTGAATTTCTCCTATAGCCGTCTCAGGTTACTGATTTTGTTTCCTCCAACTGATATTTCACCACTCCATCCGTCTCTAGTACCTTACCCATAATGAAATATATTAATCAGAGTTGGAGAGATTATGCAACCCTATCTGACACCGCCTTCTGTTCTAAAATAATATAAATGTGTTGTTTATTTTTACTGTGCACTTATTATTTTTGTAAAAACGTCTTATTAGCTGAATTAAAGTGATGGGGTGTCCCCCATCTCCGCTAGTATTGACCACGTATGTCTACGGCTACTTTACTTTGTCGAAGACCTTTGTGTAATCAACAAAGCACATAAACCTAGATATATTCAATTCGCGAATTTTTTCAATTAACTGTCTGACATTAAAAATATGTTCTTGTACCTTGTCCTGGGACAAAACCCGCTTGTTCCTCTAAGATTTGTGGCAACAGAAAAGTGTCTAATAGTTTCTTTTATGTATTATATGATATGAAGTAAAACCTTACTTTCGTCCGATATTAAGGCCATAGGCGCAAAATGTCACTCCAATGTGTTTTAAATGCATTCATTTTTTTCGAATCCTGATTATAAAACTAATAAGTATTTTTGAAAAATTTAAACGCAGAATGAAAGATTGCCTTATTACCGAGGGCAGAAAGTTCCTGAAAACTTCTATATTGTTTCTTTTAATAAGTTACGGGGGTGAAAAAAAAAGAAAAAATTTAGTGTGATTTTTAATTTCAAATATATCATTCAAAAGAAACTTCTTGGTTATTCTAAGTATGTATGTACTTGCCCAAACAATGATACTAGAGGTATTTAGCAGATCTCAATCGAGTCTTAAGGCTTTCATTTTAGATTTATTAAAAAAATTTAAACATTTTATCAAAATTGTTATTAAAAATCCCGTTTGAAAAAGGGCTGAATTGATAATTAGTCTAGTAAAGTAAAATTTCATTACATGTAAATCAAAATGTAAATTCGTACAGGTTGAAACAAATTTTATATCAAAGTTTAGGTGGATACAAAAGATATTTTCAAGAAAGTATCCAAATCATACAAGGGGATCATTGTTTAAATAATTAAAAAGGGGTCATTTTTGCAAAAAAAAATACTTTTTTAACTGCTGAGGTCATTCAATTACTAATGAAGGTATATAGGATTGTTTTCTGCAAAGTTGACTGGTAAGTCTTTCACATATTACTTACTAAATTAAATTTGACCCCCTATTTATTTAAATAATTATACATAAACTTTAAAAACAAATTTGCAAAAAATTATTTTTAGCGTTTTAAATAAGCACTATAAAATATCTTATTTTACAGGAGAAGTTGCGCTATGTTATCGGTATTAATAAAAAAAATTGGTCCAAAAATATTTAACACTTTTTGAGATATTGAATTTGTTTATTAAATGTTACTCTATTTTCAATTGCAAAAACGCGATTGTTGCCAAAGAAATATTCACCTGTATTAAATCTTGTTATTTTTATTTTTATGTATGTTTTCGATAAATGTATTGATAAATTCAAATTTCAATTAAACTTCCCCCTAAAATTGCATTTGAAAATTATTCAAATTTGTTTATAATTTGTTTTTTTAATAACGTCGCGGGGATTAAAAATTTTGAAATGCCGTTTCGATAATTGGGTTCCTGGGAATTTTTCACTAATTAACAAATTTTTTTGTCTTTTTTTCCTCTTCTTTTTTTTCTTGGATTTATATTACATACTACGGGCCCTTTTAGGGTTAAGTTTCATTAAGAATGTCGAATCTCTAACTTGTAGATTCTAGACCTAAAAATATTAAGATTGGTCTAAAATCACTTAAATAAAATGTGGCTACTTACTGAGTTACAGGGTGTTTTATTTAAAAATTAAAAAAAAAATTTACCAAGTACTTTCAAACTATTTGACGTATCCTTATCATATTTCTTAGAAAGTGTGGGTACTATACAGTCTACTAAATTGTGATAAATAGAAGTTTCTAGCTGCTACCAGAGGCGTACGACAGGGGATAGTTAATGGTTGACCCTTCCCAAATTCTACGCCACTGACGGAATTACTATTTTAGCGAAAATTTTCGATTCTCCAATACTTTCTATGTAAATAATATACTCTTTACTGGTAACGATTAAGTCAATAGTTTTCGAGATATTTGACGTTAAAAATGAAACAGCATAGTTATTTTGATTCATTCATTCATTCATTCTAAACTTCCAATATCTCTCAAACTGATGACTTTATCGATACCAATAAAGTTATTTACATACAAAGTATTGGAGAATCGAAAAATTTCGCTAAAATAATAATTCACTCAGTGGCGTAGAAAATGGGAAGGGTCAATCATTCACTATCCCCTGTCGTACGACTATGGCACTAGCTAGAAACGTTTATTAAGCACAATTTTAGTAGGGTGTATAATAACCACACTTTCTGCCAAGTATGATAAGGATAGGTTAAATAGTATTAAAGTAGTTGGTAACAATAATTTTTAAATTTTTAAATAAGACTCAGTAAGTAGCCACATTTTATTTAAGATATTTTAGTTAAATCTTAATATTATTAGGTTTAGAATCTATAACTCAGAGATTCGACATTTTAATAAAATTTAAGGGCTCGTAGTAATATAACTCCAAGAAAAAAAAAAGAAGAAAAAAGAAACAAAAAAATTTTGTTAATTAGTAAAAAATTCCCAGGTACCCAATTTTTGAAACGGCATTCCAAAATAATTAATCCCCGCGACGTTATTCAAAAAACAAACTATAAACAAATTTGAATAATTTTCAAATTCTTTTTGGGGGGGAGTTTAATCGAAATTTGAATTTATTAATACATTTATCGAAAATATACATATAAATAAAAATAATGAGATCTTAAGCAGGTGAATCTTTTTTTGACAACAACCGCGTTTTTGCAATTGAAAATATAGTAACATTTAAGAAACAAATTCAATATTTTAAAAAATATTAAATATTTTTCGACCAATTTTTTTTGCTTAATACTGGTAACATAGCGCAACTTAGTCTGTAAAATAAGATATTTTATAGTGCTTATTTAAAACGCTAAAAATAATTTTTTGCAGTTTTTAAAGTTTTATATACAATTATTTAAATAAATGGGGGGTCAAATTTAATTTAGTAAGTCTTATGTGAAATATTTACCCTTCAACTTTGCAGAAAAAAATCCCATAGACCTTCATTAATAAGTGAATTATCTCAGCAGTTTAAAAAGTATTTTTGTTTGCAAAAATGACCCCTTTTTAATTTTTTAATATTTTTTTTTATTTAGCTAATGCTTTGACAACTAATGGCCATTGGCATGGTAGGTACAGTAATTTTGAACAGTTAGGTACCTAGTGTCATGTGTAGTGTGTGTGTTGAGTAAGTGTCTTGTTACTTTGCAAAGTCGACGTCATTGTCTTTGCAAAGAGACGCTAATTGTATCCGAACGTCTGCGGTCCCTCCGGTGAGTACCGATCCCACAAGGACAGAAACTATATTCATTTATTAATTTATAATAAATGAAAAATTTCTGACCCTGGTGAGATTCGAACCCACAACCTTTCGGATTTTTTCGATCCAAAGGCAGGCGCTCTTACCACTGAGCCACGGAGGGGGTTCCCTTTTTAATTATTTAAACAATGATCCCCTTGTATGATTTGGATACTTTTTTGAAAATATCTTTTATACCCACCTAAACTTTGATATAAAATTTGTTTTAACATGTACGAATTTACATTTTGACTTTTTTTATTTTATTAGGCTAAATCGAATACAAAGAAGGTGTAAAATGTTATTGTCAGTGTCTCAGTGAAATATGCTCTATTTGAAGATAACGAAGGATCAGTAAACTGGATATATTAATTTGTCTTTTCTAATAACATTTTCACTGACTAAACTTAAAAGAATGAATAAAGTGTGATTTGGAAGTTGACCTATTTTTGTAGTGTTCTGCCATTGCCCTGCAAGTGTATGCGACTACTCGACTAAATTATTAAGGAAATGGATCTACCTCGCTATCAATAAATAAACTGAAGCGTGAAACTAATTATTTTGAGCCCTTGGCGTATTTCACAAAAGAAAATCAAATATAATCAGAACAGTTACTCAAGCGTCTAAAACTAATATATGTATATCACGCATGTACGAAACGGTTCAACAAAAATCTGTCTAAGTATACGATATTGACGTGAATTTGAATATGTCTCTTATTAGTATCGAAGTCATTTTGTTCTATCGGCAATTTCTAATATGCTAACAGCACTAATACCCAGCCAAGAGGCCTGTCAATTTAGTATTAATTAAACAATCGAAAAAATTAAAATCAAGTCTAGGCAAATGCCTAATTTACACAGTGTGCCTACTTTCACAATCCTCAGTTGTTAACATACTAGATTAAGTCACGAATTAACGAAACGCAAGAGACCCATATAACTGCAAAATATCGAGAAACTGAATAGTGTGGGATAAAATTGTAAGCCAATATTAGAGAAGGAAATTCCTGCGAAAAAAAACAAAGATAAACACATTTCAGAAGAACTTAGTACAGTGTAACTTCTATTGGCCATCGATTTTTTAATCTACAGTTTCTAAAGGTGGGTGATCACTAAAGCTCGGATTTATAGGCAACAAAAATTGAAGAAAAAGGCGCCTATATAGGCAAAGATTTTTATTAAAAAAGGCAGGAATATTAACATTTAGGCAAAATATAGGCAATAAAGGAATATAACTTATTATTTATAACCACTTAAAATTTTATCATTAAGGTGAAACAGTAGCGATCAACAGGTAGCGAAAACGCGTTCCAAGATTGCGGCTGTAATTTTGAATATTTTTTCGAGATATTTGGCACACGTATTCGTAATACAATAAAGAATGGCGGTACAGAACCCAATTTGAAAAATATATTGATATGTGGAAATTACTCTGTAATTAAATACAATATTAAAAAAACGAGCCTGTACCGCCATTAAGAAGAACAAAAAAATACACTTTCTTCAAATAACCTTTTTTATCCGATGCCTAGATTTTGTGTCATTTTGGAACTACTAATGAAATAAAAAATTTTAGTAGTTCCAAAATGACACAAAATCTAGGCATCGGATAAAAAAGTTTATTTGAAGAAAGTGTATTTTTTTGTTCTTCTTAATGGCGGTACAGGCTCGTTTTTTTAATATTGTGTTTAATTACAGAGTAATTTTCACATATTAATATATTTTTCAAATTGGGCTCTGTACCGCCATTCTTTATTATATTACGAATACGTGTGCCAAATATCTCGAAAAAATATTCAAAATTAAAGCCGCAATCTTGGAACGCGTTTTTGCTACCTGTTGATCGCTACTGTTTCCTCTTAATAGAAACAACTAAATGTTTTTCAATATTTTCGGTCTTAAAACTATGTCTTCGACCACTTAAAATTAATTTGTACATTGAAAACGAACGTTCGACATCGACAGATGAAATTGGAGCATATTTCAGAGCGGATAATAAATCTGTCATAATTTGTAATTCCTCGGAAAATGTCCCATTCAAAACTTCAGCAACATTAGATAAAAACGAAAAACCTTCATTCTTGTCGAAAACATATTTCATTTTTTTTTTAAATTAATTGACCCTTACTTCCAGGTGCCGATTTAATTTTCGTCTTTAAATTATCTATTAATTTTACTGACTCACATAAATTTATCTCTTGTTTTTCTAATAAGGTAATTGTGGTAACTATTAATTTATAATTGTCATTGATATAAGCGAGTTCCTGTTTCAATTTGGGATTTTTTAATATTTTTTTTGCTTCTCGAATGGCTTCGGAAATATCATCATCAAATTCTGACATAACTAATTCAATTTCATTGAAGTGTTCAAAGTAAAAAAAACTGCTTCGAGCCAGGTTCCCCACCTTGTAATTACTGGTTTAGGTGGCAAAGGGACACCGGGAAGTCTTTCTTTATATATTTGCACCCTCAACGGAGCCTTTACAAAAACTTTTTTCATAAAATTTATAAAATTATTTACCAACGGAAACAGATTTCTTATTTCTTCAGCAATTCTATTTACCCCGTGGGCTACACAAGTGCAATGAATTAAATTAGGATAAAAAATCTTTAAATTAACAGCAGCTTTTAACATATATGCCGCAGCATCTGAAAGCATTAAAACTATTTTATTCACTGGTGTAGGGTTTGGTAAAAAGAGGTTTGTTAAACTATTTTGTATAAATCGACTTATTGTTAAATTGTTTGTTTTTTCCAATTCTTTAACGGCAACTAAATAAGGTTTTCTCGCAAAGTTTTCGTTCAAAATTCCAATCATTAAGCTAGCTATATACCTGCCGCATACATCTGTCGGTTCATCCACGATAATATACAAAAAATTGCCCTCTAACTCCCGCTTAATTTTTGAAATACATTCCACATAACATTTTTCCACAGTATGTTTTCTCAATGTACTCTCGTCCGGTAAGGATTTATTAAGATATTTTTCGAAAAAGCATTTAAAACTAGGGTTATTAACTTTATATAGAGGAATGTTGGATGCAATCATCATCTGGCATAAATCAAATTTAAATGCGTCTTCCTCCTTTTTTTTTTTGAACTGCTTAAACTATCCCGCAGAGATATTTGGGCTAACTTAGAGGAATTTAATTTTTCCAAATGAAGTGGGGTTCCACAATGCTGGTCAATAAAGTACTTTTTTCTACTTGAAATCTGAGAATTAAAAAAAAATAATTAGATTTCTAAAACCGCTTCAGAATTTAGTTATGTTGTGGGACGAGAAAAAAAGAGAAAAAATAAAACTTACCGATTTGCCGCATGGTTTACAAAATGCTCCATCTCCTTCTAGAGAAAGTTCCGAATAAGGTGCGATCCATAGCCTTAATTTAGATGTTATCTTTTCACACAAATGTCTTAAACGTTTTAAAACGTGTTTTTTGCTTTTCGGTATACGCAACAAAACTAAACTAGGATATAGCAATTTGTGACTAAACTCTGATACAGTAACCGACTGTACAACTGATAATAAACTAATAAAGCTTAGGGATTTCCAAATAGTTAACCCTCAAGTCTCGATCAGGTACATTTTCCTAGAAATCTGTTATATAAACAAACCATTGATATTTTATTATTGACCCAAAATTTTATTATAGAATGGTTTAGTAATAGAATAATAGAGATATCGAAACCCTAAGTTAAAAGTTCCTTTATTACAGGATCTTTTAATAGAGGACAAACAGGATATGTCTAATGAGAGTTATTGGAAAAGCAGTTTTAAGGAATCTCTTATTTTGACAAATGACACATTAAATATTTTTTGTAAATATAAAAATAACTTATAAAATTCTATTTGTTGATAAAAACATAAATATAAGTGAAGTTAGACGCCTTTTTTTTCTTGTTTCTTCGCATAATTTGACAAATTTGTCACATTTTTGACACGTTACGTCAAAATAAAGGATCCTTTATTAAAACATTTTTGTCCTGTATTTTTCCTTAAATACGGGCGGCCTGTATTTTATTACAGGACAAAAATAAAGGACGCGATACTGCGCTTGCGTATATGTCAAAATAAAGGATCTTTTATTAAAGGACGATGTTAAATAGGGTTTCGATATCTCTCTAAAATCATGGGTAGTACCATGAAATTTTAAAAAAGGCACAAATAGGCGGAATTTACGAAAAAAGGCAAAAAGTGCAAAAAACAATTATAATAGGCAAAATAGGCAAAAAAAGGCATTTTGCCTATAATCTGAGCTTTAGTGATCACCATGATTGCTTAAGCTCTGTTCACTGCTGCTCTAAAAAACTGGTTAGGCATACCATTAAACAACTTCACAAGGAAAAAGGTTTTTCTGTAGCTGGCTGAAGATCTACCATATATTACAAAAAATAAGTAAAGTCCTTTATAAAAGGTATATTTATTAAAATTCCCTAAGAAGGGCTATATCACAAAAGCAGAACTAGTTTTAATAACAAACAAATATACAGAAACAAATATATAGAAACAAACAAATATACCACTCGTTTGATGTTTGATGTCTCAAATATAAAAGAAGAACCTGTACGTCAGAGGTTAAAACAAGAAATAAATGATAACTTAAAGAAAATCAAACAAGACGTGATAAAAACAACAGATGTTAATGACAAATGGAACATGATACAAGAAACGTTAGTAGAGGCAGGAAAGAAGATATTACCCACAAAAATAATAAAAAAACAGAGATGGATGACTTGAGAAATCCTAGAGCTAATGGAGGAAAGAAGGAAACATAAAGGCAGGAGTCAGGAGTAAGGCAAAATACAAGGAAATACAGAGAATAGTAGGAAAGAAAATAAAAGAGACCAAATCCACCTAGCTGGCAAATCAATGTAGTGAAATAGAAGAATATTCTAAATTCTAAAAAGTATGATAGCTTTAACATGCACAAGAAAATACAGGAAATCACAAATACAGAGCGAAAAAAGAAAGATGGTCTTCTTAAAGACATAAATGGAAAAATTATAGAAGTAACGGAGAAATTAAAAAAGTGGAAGACATACATAACTAATCTGTTTGAGGATAATAGACAAGATCCGGAAGAAATCAACAGCGAAACGGGACCAGAGATCATAATGGAGGAAATTGAACAAGCATACGAAACGCAAAAAAACGGAAAACTGTAGGTCCAGACGAAATACCTGCGGAATTACTGAAATGTCTAGACGATGAAACTCTACCTGTACTACTGGATCTGTTTAATGAAGTATGTATATAAAACCGGAAAAATCCCTCAGGAATGGTTGGTGTCCACCTTTGTAACAATATCAAAAACAATATATGCCAAAGATTGTTCGGACTATAGGACAATATCATTAATAAGCCATACCCTCAAAATATTTCTAAAGGTGATTCATGGAAGATTATACAGAAAGCTAGAATATGATATGGATGATACCCAATTTGGGTTCCGCAAAGGACTTGGAACAAGAGAGGCATTGTTTGCGTTTAATGTCCTCTCTCAAAGATGCTTAGATATGAACCTGGATATTTATTCCTGTGTTCGACAGGGTCCGACATGAAAAACTAATAGAATTATTGAAAAACAGAGATATAGACAGACGAGATTTACGAATTATCATAAATCTGTATTGGAATCAAAAGGCCAATATAAAGATAGAACAACAAGAATTCGAGAATATTGATATAAAGAGAGGGGTAAGACAGGGTTGTGTTCTGTCGCCGCTACTGTTTAACCTATACAGTGAAGCCATATTTCAGGAAGCGATAGCGGAGTTTAGTGATGGAATCTCTATAAACGGAAGAATAGTAAATAATATAAGATTCGCTGATGACACCGTTATAATGGCAGACACCCTGGAATCGCTACAAGAATTGCTAAATAGAATTAACGATTATTGCATTCGATACGGACTAAAAATAAACAAGAAAAAAACTAAATTTATGATCGTCTGAAAAACAGAACATGGAAATGAAAGGTTAATGATAGAGCAAACCCAAATAGAAAAAGTAAAGACATACAAATATCTGGGAACCTGGGTCGATGACAAAAATGACCAAAGCAAAGAAATTAAAGTCCGAATTGAAACTGCAAGGCAAGTATTTATAAAAATGAAGACACTGCTTACAAACAAAGACCTGCTTCAGTTGCCTCTCAGATTGACGGCTCTAAGATGCTACATATTTTCTATATTGCTATACGGAATGGAAGCTTGGACATTGAAGAGACAACACATAAAAAGAATAGAAGCGTTCGAAATGTGGTGTTACAGAAGAATATTGAAAATTCAGTGGGTTCAAAGGATTACCAATGTTGAAGTGCTACGACGTTTAAATAAGGAGTTAGAAATTATGAAGAGTATACATAATATATAATGAAAGAAGTGAAAGAAGTATATTAAAGTGTGTAAATGTATTTTAATTTCATTAGCTAAGCGCTTTCGACATAAAAGTCATCTTCAGAGCTAATGCTACAATAAAAAGTTAAACAATAAGTAAAAAGATGTTCTAAGTACAAAGTTTTTTAACTTACGTCAATATATAAAAAGTACCGGCTACTTAGGATTGTATTTTCTTGCATCGCATTAAGAAATTTTGTAATTCTGGTCAACTGTACAACTCTGGCTGATGAAAGCTAGTTTTAATTTTTAATTTTTCTATGGTAAAACAATAAGAACAATCACTGGGACGATACATACATATAAAATTTTTTCATGGTACAGGTTTTACTAAACCATTTTGAAGTGATATGAGCTGGCGACTGACTGACAGTGGTTGATTGTACGTTGGATTTTAAATGTTTCATCTGTCAGGAGTTGACATTTGACAGCTGACATTACAAATGAATGAAATTTTTAAATAATTAGTTTTAAAAGGATAATTGAAAAAATTGATATAATATATAATGATATAAATTGATATAATATATAATGTTTTTATAAACTAGAAAACTGGAATATTTGGGTCACATTACCAGAGGAGAAAAATATGAGCTGCTGAGAATAAATATGCAAGGAAGGATCCAAGGAAGAAGAAGCATAGGAAGAAAACGCATCTCCTGGCTGAGGAACCTTAGAGAATGGTTTAACTGTAGTTCATTACAACTGTTCAGAGCAGCAGCAAATAAAGTGACCATCATCATCCAACCAATTCACGTCCACTGCTGGACATAGGTCTCCCCCAATTGTTTCCACACTTCACGGTTTTGTGCTGATTTTTGCCAGTTTTTACTAATCCGCCTGATATCATCTGTCTATCGTGTAGGCGGCCTTCCTCTACTTCGTTTATCTTCTCTTGGTCTCCACTCCATCAGCTTTCGTGCCCATCTTGAATCTTTCAGCCTGGCGACGTGTCCTGCCCAGTTCCATTTGAGCCTGGTGATACGTTCTACAACATCTGCGATACCGGTTGTTTGTCTGAGATCTTCATTTCTTATTTTATCCCGTAGAGTTACGCCCAGCATGGATCTTTCCATGCGCCTTTGAGCAACCCGCATTTTCGACGCTGTTGCCTTGGTTAGAGTCAGTGTCTCTGCTCCATATGTCATTACCGGTAGCACACATTGGTCAAACACTTGTCTTTTTAAACCGATCGGTATACTGCTCCTAAATATGTCTCTCAGAGCTCCGTAGGCTGCCCAAGCAAGAGTTAATCTTCTTTTTATTTCGCATGTTTGGTTATCTCTGCCAATTCTAATTTCATGACCCAAGTAAATGTACTTTTCCACTAGTTCTACTTCTTGTTCGCGTATATTCAGCTGCCCGCTAGGAATCAGATTAGTCATAAATTTAGTTTTAGAAAAGTTCATTTTCAGGCCTATTTTCCAGCAGATAGCGTCTAACTCACTTAGCATTTTCTTTACTTCTCCTAGGTCATCAGTTATAAGGACTATGTCATCTGCAAAACGAAGATGATTTAACTTTTCTCCATCTATTTTGATCCCTTTATTGTCCCAGTTGAGCATCTTAAAGGCATATTCCAGAACAGTTATGAATAGTTTTGGCGAGAGTGTGTCGCCTTGTCTTACGCCGCGTTCTATGCTTATTTGTTTGGTTTTATCATGTAACTTAACACTCATTGTTGCCTCTTTATAAATATTATAGATGAGTGTACTGTAACGGTAGTCAATGCGGCATTCATTTAGAGCTTCTAAAATGCTATCCAGCTCTATCGTGTCCAAGGCTTTATGAAAATCCACGAATGCTAGGACAAGGGGTTTATTATATTCTATTGACTTCTCAATTAGTAACTTGACTGCCTGCAGATGGTCGTTTGTCCCAAAGTTTGATCGAAATCCAGCTTGTTCTTTTGGCTGGTAAAAATCTAGCTTCTTTTCTACTCTTGATGTCACTACTTTTGTAAAGAGTTTGTATAAGTGGTTTAGCAGGCTAATGGGTCTATAATGTTCTAAGTCTGTCTTATCTCCCTTCTTATGCAAAAGTATTGTTACTGCGTTTTTCCATTTTTCAGGTATCGACTTTTGATGAAGGCATAAGTTGAAGAGATTTTTTATTTTACCTATAAGAATGTGGCCTCCGTTTTTAATGGCCTCTATTACGACTCCATCTTCACCTGGTGCTTTTCCATTTTTCATTTTTCTCAGTGCTTGATGGATTTCGCTAGTGGTTATCTCTGGTAGTATTTCGGAGCCTTGGTTTATTATTTTCTTTGAAACTGCTTCCCTCAGATTATTTTGATTCAGCCTTTGGCTCCTATATAGTTCCAAATAAAATTCTTCTACGATATTTAGTAAATCTTCTCTGTTTGATGTTATTTCGCTGTTTTTATTTTTTAATTTATGTATTTCGCATTTTCCGTTGGTCAATTTCCTTCGTAAAACTTTCAAACTTTTATTTTCTTCTATGGTTTTCTGGATGCTTTGAGTTTTATACTTCCTTAGATCTTTTCTGATTTCCTTTGACACTTTCTTGTTGATGTCTCTTAACGCACTTTTTTCAGTATTTTCGCTTCCTCTCATTTTACTTCGCGTTTTGATTAGTTCTCTAGTTTCTGGGCTTATTTTTTCATCTCTCTTCTTTTTTGGGCAGTTTTTTCGTTGACTTTCTTCAATGGCTCTAATTATGTTTTCATTTAAGTTATTTATACTTTCATCTGAAGTTGTATTTCTTTCCAAAGCAGCGTTTATATGGTGTTGGTATTTATCAATATTTAATGGGGGAGTCCAGGCTTGCAAGGTTTTCTTTTTTATCAAACGATTTCGTTCTTTTTTGAGGTCTATTTTTACTGTGGCTTTTACCATTCGATGGTCACTTCCTGTAGTAAATTTATTTAGGACGCTCACGTCTGTGATAATCTGTTTTTTGTCGCTGATAATGTAATCTATTTGTGACCTTATGTGTGTATTTATATGTTATATAAAGTGACCATAGCTATTATGATATCCAACCTCCGGTAGGAGAGGGAACTTTAAGAAGAAGAAGAACTAGTTTTCGATCTGATTACAGATCATCATCAGTGCTGACATGCTAACATTGCTAACCACCAAAATTGAAAATATTTGGGTAAAACCCTTTAAACTTAATCAGTCATGGAAACATTGACTATAATTATTAAAATAAACATGGATGTATTAGATATCACATTAATTAGGCCCTGGGTACCATCTGACCCTCTATTGAGTTGTTCACTTCTGTGTTTCTGTCACTTCTAACTGCGTTAGAGAGAATTCGATAAACTGTGACGCACTGAAAAAGGGGTTTTGGACGATCTATAATCTATGAGGAAGATCGTAGTTAAAGTTAAAAAGTAATGAAATTAGGCAGCAAACGTTAAAATAACGTAGCAGTAATTAATCGTATATTCAGTTTCAGTGTATGTATAATATTCTTTACAAATGCTTAACTTTAACTTGTCTTTCAATTTAATAAACGCAAGAAATGTATTAATATGCAGAGTCCTCAAATTTCTGGAATGATATTATGTGAAACCCCTACACGTAATAGACGCCTACATGGACAAATTTTCCCGGAATTCCCCCATTGTCGCATTTCACTCATATTTCAATGTGCGTGTGTATTCCGTTATCTATGCTTCGATTGAAATAAATATTGCACATGTCCACCAAGGAATGTTATTATTTAACCATTATTATAATATAGAGGTTCAACTGAAATAAATGTACGACCAACAATTTTAATAGCTTTGAAATTTGGGTTTGAGATCAAAGACGCTCTTATGCATGTTAATTCGAGGACTACATGTTATCATTTAGTTGAAGGAATGTTCTATGTGTGATTGGAATACAAAATTTTGACGCGTTTCGACGATGACAAAATTCAAAATAATATAATGTAACACCATCTAAAAAATCGTAGGAGGTCATGGAAAAGTTAAAATTTGTGTATCTACAACAAGAGAAATTACGTTAGCCAAAATACACATCTTCTTAGCCTTCTATCATCCATTTTTGGACAGGCATCACCTTTTGTTCTCTTCCTCCACCTTTGTAACCTCTTCCGTTGATCTGTGCCCTGCGCAACATAGGTCTAATTTGTTCGGGTTATTTTTTTGACGTCACCTACCCATTTCATATGTGGTCTTCCCTTTGGTGATATACCTATGAGGTAAATAAATTGTATGAAGCCACAAACGAATTCTACACTTGTTTGCAAAGTTAAATGTATTTATATAGGATTATGCCACAATTCCATATTTGATTACTTCGCCAGCCGATCATCCATGGTTCATGGACTCAATGCTCATTTTCCACGTAATCTGATACGAAGCTCATTCTTTTGATCTTGAGGCATGAAAACATCTTACTCCGGAAACAAAATGCTATTAATATTTATTTTGTTCGATAAACACTTTAAGTTGTTTCATGTGAAAAATCCTGATACAATCCTCTAAGAACTAATTTTAACCAGATATTAAAAAAACATTACTATTGAGGATATAAAAGAAAAAAGAATGTGTGTGTACTTTGTACGCACGTAAGAAGTTATACTTCTGTTATATAATTTCAAAGAATTATTTGTATTTTATTTAAATATTAAACTTTCTTACCTACCACTTTTAAAATTTTTTGAAGTTATACTTTTTTACGCGCGATATGAGGGTGAATTTTTATATGTTAAAACCTACGATCCCGGCGCATGCGCATTACAACTTTGTTCTGATTGGATGTTCAAATGACATGTCAAAAATTATCCAATATGGCAGCTGTAGCGCAGCTGTGGTTTGGACGGTTGACGGTTTGGTTATGTACGGTTGTTGCGTTTTAAAATTTGTGGGAAGAGAAACAACAAAGGTTAGTTAATAGTTATACTGCCTTTTTAAATAGTTTTCAGATTATATTTTTGAAGTTATACTTCAAAATGTTTTAATTTATGTATGTATCAGTCCAGAAAAGGTGTGGAAAGAATATATTAGTGTTTTTAAATATTTTTCTACAAACGTGTTAAAAATGCAATTTTTAGGACTCCATAGGAGCGTAAAAATGCTACTTTAAGGCACTAGTGCTTTAAAAATTTTAAGGCACTGCAGTTAAAAGTGAATTGTCAAATTGTGAAACGTCAAAATATTTATATTTCATTTATTAACATTAATATTAATAATACAACTTGCGCAATTTGAAAAAGGTGGTTTAAAAGGTTTTTTATTATAATTTTGTGTCTTTGGATTTGTCTTCCTTGGGCGTAAAATAATAAAACATCTATTTTTATATTTTACTTGTCACCGTGATGTATAATTATGTATATCTGAAAGGTAAGTAGCATGCGGCTTGATGGCCTTGTTGGTAGAGCATTGGACCAGAGATAAAAAAATCGCGAGATTGCGGGTTCAAATCCCGGACGATTCATATTTTTTTCTTTTTTTAATATTTGGCATTGTTAAGTTTTGGTTCATTTTTGGTAATTATTGTTAATTTTTTGTATTGTAACTGTAAGTAGGTATATTTATTTCGTTGAAATTATATTATAATAGAAGTATAACTTCTTACGTGCGTACAAAGTACACACACATTCTTTTTTATTAAAACGATACCAAAACTTTAAAAAAATATGAATCTTCCGGGATTTGAACCCGGGACCTCTCGGTCTCCGGTCACACGCTCGACCACTGAGCTATATTCCCTTTGCTTTGACAGGTTACAAGATTTCTCATACATACTGACAAATTTAATAGACCAAGTGAAGATACAAAAATACTTTAAATATACTTACTATTATTATAAAATATCTTATTCCCGAGGAAGACAAATCCAAAGACACAAAAATTATAATAAATAATACATTTACTAAAAACACTAATATATCCTTTTAATGACTTATTTGCGCTGACAGCGCTGATACATACATATCTTGAAAGATTAGCAACGAACTACATACTGTCTGTGTGCGCATGCGCCCGGCATTATAAAATTTCACTCTTGATCGTAAAATTTTAGCAATAAACTCTTCATTATTTAGTATATTCCAATGCTAATCTTAATTTTCTATTTTTCCAGGAATTGGAGCAAAGCAAATATGATCTAATTTCTTTGAGGTAAGTTACATAGGTCCACTAATAACCTACCTAAACCGGGATTATACCATCACACATGTCTTATAATTGGATTTGGATATATTGTCCGTTTTTTTCAATGTTCTCTCTTATTTTGTTGGAATACATGTCGATTTACACCATTTTATTAATATACATTCTTGTTATATGCAATATGATCAATAACTTTCATACAACTCTTGTGATGTTGATGTCCAGCACTCTACAGGGATCTTCCTAGCGGTCTTTTTTCATTGGGTTTATGTGTTTTGCCAATTTCGCGATTCTTCCTGGGTCCACTCTGTCGTCATGATGATCTCTCATGATTTGCGACGTCGTCGTGCTCGTGTCCAGCTCACCACATCCTGGACACCGATATTCTGGCTGTGTTGTTGACATGTTTTTTTATTGCCTCTGCAGTATATTTTTTACTTCTTCTGATGCTGAATATCATATCCTAGATGACATCGTCATGTTCTAGAACAAGAAATTATGACTGGCAAGGATAAGCCGACCATAAACTAAAGGGAAGAATGGATCTTGGGTGGACAGCTTATGGAAAACTGAGAGAAACTTTTTCAAAATGAGCTGCCCACATGGCTGAAGTAAAAAGTATTTTATCAATGCGTCCTCCCAGTGTTGACATGCGGAGCAGAAACACTTACGTTAACAAAAGCCTCTGCTACCAAACTGACAGTCACACAGAGAAGAATGGAGTGATCCATGTTAGGAATAAAGCTTTTGCAAAACAAAAATCGAAGAGATCAGGAGAAGAACCAAGGTGACCGACCTCATCGAAAGGTTAGCCAGACTAAAATGGAGATGGAGAGGACACAGCTATAATGACAGATGGGCGATGGACAAAGAGGTTATTGGAATGAAAACCAAGGGAAGATAAAAGCATCGGTCGACCACCTACGACCTACACGATAGACTGGCGGGCGATTTAAGAAAGCTAAGTGAAAATTGGAAGAGAGCGGCGAAAGATAAACTGGGTTGGAAACACGAGGAAGAGTCCTAGTCAGCAATAGACTTTTAAGGCTGGTTGGATGATTATGATGATTGATTAATAGTGAAGTGAGAAACATTCAATGTTTTGGTTTGGTTATAGAATGAGAAAAATACAATATTGAAAAAAATACAAGAATTTTGTCAGATCTTTAGGTTTTACAAAGGAAAAATAGTAAATTAAATAAAAAGGAAATCATTAATAACTGAATTCCTTGAAATAACACCGCAATATGTAAGATTTTCTATAAAAGATCCTATTAACTGAAAGAGGGGTTCACATTCGCCAAATTTGCAAACTTAACAATTGAGGATAAATGCCGGTAGGCAAGAAAAGAACCTAAGCAAAGACGATCCACCATACTAAGCGACTAAAACATTCGTCTTCGCCAACGTTGCCAATTCTAGCGCATTCCTTAACCCGGAAAATACTTTCAATCAAATAAACACGATCTGAAGAGTTAAAAACTCGATACAGATAGTTCATACGAATTAAGATATTTATTGGAAGAAGACTTAGTTTATAATAATCTAACTAACCGAAATTTTTCATTGTTGTTTCATAGTTCAATTTTTTTAGCATGCTTCTTTTTCTCCGAATATGGCATTTATTTCGTTTCTTAAGGCTTGTTCATACGTGACATGCAGCCTTTCAATCCGGCTACAATCATATAGCCGGACGTTCCTTGCGAAAGCTGAGAGTATACCTGTCCGTCGGACTAATCCTACTTACTTGTCTCCGTTGTCGTCTCCTATCCTATACCGACATTGCAGACTATTCGTATTCTTGCTGCGGGACGCTTGTATTTTGGTGTTTAAGTTTTGCATGGTACTTGTTTTCTGTCGGCAATTGGAATAATGACAGCTACAAAACCTATAAAAAATTTAAATTTGCAAGTGGTAATGCACAAACAAAATTCCTGTCGTACCCCAAAAAATCTGTTGCTAACACAAGACCTCCTTGGTCAATTTCTGGACACGAACTTGTTTCGAAGCCGAAGAATCAATCACCACTGTTTAGCCTCTTGTTTTGATTCAGGATCATGGCGATAGACCCAAATTTCATTCAGAGTGATGTGTTTTTGTTCCGTTGTTAGCGAAGGTGGCACCCATTGTGAACACAGCTTTCTGAAACCCAATACTTCAGTCAAAACATTGCTTCAACCACCCAATGAGATGACTAGAGCTTTTTACCTCCGCTGTTTGGTTTTCCTTATTTATTTTTATCATCTGTCCCAAATATATATAATCATTAACCGCTTCTATTGTGGTGTCGTTTAGTATTACGTTTCTATTGTCTTGTGTGTTTGTCATTGTTTTTGTTTTGGCAAAATTCATTTTTAGACCTATTTGTTCGGATTCATTTGCTAGTTCGGTTAGCATGGTTTGTAGTTCTTCAAAACTTGATGCTATGACTACTACATCGTCTGCATATCTTAAATGGTTTAGTTTCTTTCCATTTATGTTTATTCCCATGTTTGTCCATTCCATTGTTTTGAAAACATCTTCCAGTGCTAATGTAAATAGTTTAGGAGAAATAACATCTCCCTGTCGCACTCCTCTGTTAATTGGTATGGGTTTTGTGGTTTCTTCCAATTGTACTGTCATTGTTGCTTTCTTATATATTATGTATTAGCATTCTTTATCTGGAATCTATTCTACAGTTGTTTATAGCTTTTTCTATTGCCCACATTTCCACGCTGTCAAATGCTTTTTCGTAGTCAACGAACACACCTTCCACAAATTAAATCACTGTACGATACTTTATTGTATCCATTGTAAAATACTGAGACACGTCTATACTACATGGCTTGTAAACAACAAATGAATTGAAAGATTGAAATGAAACTTCACTCTCATATGAAGAGTGTAGCAAGATAACACAATTATCGGTCTGGATCCCCCGTATGAAAAAAAAGTTGATTAATAGCAAGCTGAAAATTTGTTAATAGATTAAGGGTGTCTAGTCGGACAAACTTTGATATATGGGAACACTGAAACAGGGGAAGTTTTAATTGTGGTACAGGTTAAAAATTTGGAACGGTCAGATCACGAAAACGTCACATGTATTTTGTCCGACAGAACTTCCAATTGATTTGTTACCCTTCCATTAAACTCTCATGCAAAAATCAGACTGCTATTTGTCACCTGTCATAATTCCTGTCATTTGACATGTTCTACGTGTTCCACTCGTTAAAATGCCCATTTGGTGATAAATAGTAGAACATCTCAAATGACAGGAATTATGACAGGTGATAAATAGCAGTCTGATTTTTGCATTAGAGTTTAATGAAAGGGTAACAAATCAATTGGAAGTTCTGTCGGACAAAATACATTTGACGTTTTCGTTGTATGACCGTTCCAAATTTTTAACCTGTTCTACAATTAAAACTTCCCCTGTTCCAGTGTTCCTATATATCAAAGTTTGTCCGACTAGACATCCTTATTAGGCTAGTAGTAATGCTCTCTCTTATCGGACAGCATAACTTATTAAACAGCCTATAGAATAATCGTGTACAAGGAATGAGCAAGAGTAGCAATAAAAGGTTAAAAAGAAAAGCCTATTGCAAAAATATTTTACAATAGGTAAATCAACCGATTAAGGAAATCTTGGTCCGACCAATAACAGTAGTATTTTAGTGTATTAAATAACGTAAATAGTTAATGCGTATAAGGAAGATACATATTAGGGAAGTTATTTTTAGTGCGAATATCATCAGCGATGCACAAAAATTTCCAAGGTTTCACAGCATTTCGTCGTTAGCGACAACACCGACGGCAGCTGACCGTGGGACAGGCGCCCGTGAAAAAGTCGCACGGTCTCTGCGCCTGCGCCGCAGTCCTCTCCTCACAATCGCCAAATATCAGAGACAGATACCAAGGGCCACACAATATTATATCCGTGAGCTAGAGATGGGCGTAGCTGTTACTTTTGCTTTCTTGCAGACGAGCGCCGATGGAATGTAGATCGCCGAGAGGAATTACGGGGAGTCTCGCGGTAAACCGGAACTGCAAAATTTTGTTTACTTCTACAGGGTGCATCATAAAGGTAAATCATCAGTTTTATGGTGGATATAAATTTTGATCACAGCAGAAACCTTCAAATCGCCTGTAAAAGTCTAAAAAAATCGCCTGATAATATAGACCTGGATCCCGCGTAAGAAAGAAAAGTTGATTAATAGCAAGCTGAAAATTTGTTAATAACTTAACGGTGTCTAGTCGGACAAACTTTGATGCACGGGAACACTGGAACAGGGGAAGTTTTAACTGTGGAGCATGATAAACGTGTCGTCCTGACAAGTTTATGATTGTGAAAAATAGCAAGTTGTTTTTAAGTTTATTCGATAGCCAACGTTATGTAATATATGCGAAAATGTTTGTCCGACAAAAATGTTGGGCATTTTAACGAGTCCGACACGTAGAACATGTCACATCACAGGAATTATATTGGTGATGAATAGCAGTCTGATTTTTGCATGAGAGTTTAATGAAAGGTTAAAAAAGCAATTGGAAGTTCTCTCCGACAAAATTAATGGGAAGTTTTCGTAGTCGGACATTCTAAACAGGTAAGATATAGACAAAAATGCTGGTGATAAATAGCTTTCCGACAAAGACGAAATTTAATTAAGTAAATTATTCCTTACCAAGAATGACTGTTGTCGGAAAAAAATAAGGGGTAGATTTTGTAGTCGGACAATTTAAAAAAATAATTTTTGAAATTTCAATAAGGGGTGATTGTTCTATGTCAAAAGTACCTGCAATCAATTACAATCGATATCTTTCGATTTATGTCAACATCATTTAGATACCTCACTGTAATACATTTATAGTAGATCAGGCAAATTATATTATGGATTGAGTGGTCTAGCTATCTTTGCCTGCCACATGCGCGGCATCGCTTGGTTAAAAGAGATAGATAGACCACCTATCGACTTTTTGCACTGTATTCTCTGTCTACCCTTATGTCTATGAATACATTTCCATTTAAGAAAAACTGTCACTTTTGACAATAATTCATAATAAATTGCAATCGTAACTTCAAATTTAAACTAATCGATTTATTTTGGCAGCAAATTATTTCTTGCCATGTGACATATTAATTACATTATTATTTCATTTGTAGAAAGTTGAGAAAAATTACGTTATACAATTTTAGTAATAATTTATTTAGGTACCCTTTTTCAATCAAACAAAGCATTATAGCACGAAGAATGATATTCAATAGAACTTTCACAATTATCTGGCAACTGAACCTCATTGAATCGATGACCAAGTATTTTACTAACTTTGTAAAATGTTCGAAAATTACTCAAAAATGTTCCGTTGAATGGTTTCACTTTTGATTTGGCGACTTAAAATTTAAACTGTTGACACTCAAAAATAGACACAAAAACACTCCATAGTTAATATAAATTTTAATTTCCAACACACGTGGCAAACAGAAACTCAGAGACCATGTACTTTCAAATATTACTTTGTATAGCACAAAGTGTCACACTGACAAATGCAGCCTTCTAATACATACTTCTAAGCATAATGTGTCATATTTACGTCTATTCTTATAAGCACCGAAGTTTTAGACTCTTCACATTTTTCAATGTCGTTTACAGGGTTAAGATTTGAGCATGGAAAAAAATGTATACAACGTTTTTTGTAGGAAATTTTCCGTACTTTCTGATGCGCCTAATTAGAAAACCCTAAGAGATTGCTTTCACATGTTCTTTGACATTTTTTATTGTAATTTTGAGAATATTTAGAACAAACTCCACCCAAGAAAATAATTGTTTTGCAATGTATACATGCATTGATACTTACCTCACTGTTTTTGGAGTGTGCATGTATATAAATGCACATGCAAATATGTGAATATAAATAATAATATACAACTAAAATAGCTTTATCAATATGTGACTAAGTCATTCTGAAAAAATGTTTTTTATTTATTTCCTTCGATTTGCCCAAACTTTTTGTCCGACATATAACTTTTTGCGTTACAAAATATAATTTGTACATAAACAAATCAAAATTAGCTTGCTATTTATCACCAACATTTTTGTCTGTATCTTACATGTTTAGAATGTCCGACTAGGAAAATTTCCCATTCATTTTGTCCGACAGAACTTCCAATTGCTCTTTTAACCTTTCATTAAACTCTCATGCAAAAATCAGACTGCTATTCATCACCAACATAGTTCCGGTGATGTGACATGTTCTACGTGTCGGACTCGTTAAAATGCCCAACCTTTTTGTCGGACAAACATTTTTTCATATATTATATAACGTTGGCTATTGAATAAACTTAAAAACAACTTGCTATTTTTCACCATCATAAACTTGTCAGGACGACACGTTTATCATGCTCCACCGTTAAAACTTCCCCTGTTTCAGTGTTCCCGTGCATCAATGTTTGTCCGACTAGACACCGTTAAGCTATTAACAAATTTTCAGCTTGCTATTAATCAACTTTTTTTTCTTACGCGGGATCCAGGTCTAATAATTGCTGTCTCGGTGAATGTTCTACATACATTATTTCATTTTTCATTAAAAATTCCTCATAAGCACCTCCACTATCAGTGCTCTGTGTGTTCTAATAGTCCATTCTTTCACGGTTTTTGCTCTAAATTTTAAAGAACCGCTTGGATTGACATGAAATTTGGCATACGTATAGCTTACATGTCAAAGAAAAAAAAGTGATATTGTGCCGATGTGTGCTTTTGCCCAAAAACCGCATGCCAAAAAACGCATTTTTGGATTTTAAATCGCTTATAACTTTAAAACTGTTAACTTTTGAGAAAAATGCCAAGAAACTTATTTTATTTAGAACATTCCAAAGAAACTAGAAAAAATATTTTTCGGAGGAAAATAGGAGATTTTTTGACAATTAAAAAACAGCGGTATAAATTAAGGTTAGACGCAGTCACTCTTCAGAATCTTAAGCTGAATGTCTAAACTTCAAGTCAAGTATCTGGCAACCTCAAAAATAATAATTTAAATATGAGTTTTTAGGCCTCGAAAATGCGTATTTTCGCATTTTTCAGATTTTGAATCGCCTATAACTCGAAAACTTATCAATTTTTGAGAAAATTTACAGGATACCTTTATTGTTTAGAATTACCAACAAAACTTAAAAATATATGTTCCGGAGCAAAAAAACGTGATATTTTGTATTTGTTTAAAAAAATTGTTTAAACAATTTCTGCCCAAAAATTCCGTCCGGCACCCTTCAAATTTGTTTAAAGGGGACATTTTTTAATAGGAATCCACAAAGAAACAGAATCAGAAATTTTTCCAGACGGCAGCGGTCTCACCACATGGACTATAATAGGAATAGTTATTGAGTGCTGCGTCTGTGGAGAAAAGAAGAAAACTGGTATTAATATTATTATTAATAATGTTATGACAATAATTTATTCAAATATTGAACAGTTTCGTATTTTTTATAACTAAAAGCCTTCTCAAAAATTTAAACAAATTCACGAAAGCCAACAACAAATATCCGTTTCAGGCCAGTATGCTTTATGTCGTACCGAAAATTAATTTTATTATCGTACCGTACCGACAACATGAAAATTTCTCGATTGTTATCGTACGTCTCCATACTGACGATCTTCTTTCCTTATTTGGCTAGAAGTACTCTCTGAATCCGAACCTAATAAAACGGCTCTCTACCCAGACACACGTCGCACATTCCTGAACGTTTATTAATGTTTAGCGTTGAGTGAGTATCTATCAGTACCTTCAGGTACTTACAACAAATGACAAATAGCGATCAATATTTGACAGTTTTTAACAACATTATTTTTAGTTTTGTTAAAAAAGTTTGTTATTCTTTATAAAAAGTTCAGCAAGATCTAAAACTTCAAACACAACCGTCAGATATCAATTTTTATGATTTTTTTTAAACCGTCTACGAGGTTTGTCAGAAAATATGAATTTTCTTCTTGATGTGCCTATACGTGACGAATGTTGGCGATCATCATGGCAATCTTTACCTTATCTGCCGCATCGCGGACAAGCTGCACAGATCTTGTGTTGTACCAGGTTCTGAGGTTCTTCAACCAGGATGTTCTTTTCTTCCTGGACCCCGTTTTCCAAATAGGTATTTTTCCTTTCAGATTGGCTTGTAGAAGGGCATATCTGGATTCATTTCGCATAATATGTCCGAAGTACGGTAAATTTCGAGATTTTATGGTGGTCAGTACCTCTCGGTTCTTCCCCATTCTTCTAAGGACCTCCTCATTTGTGAGTCGGTCAGTCCACGGGATTTTAAGTTTTCATTCATTCTCTTTGCCTTATCCCTATGCGGGGTCGGCTTCCCTAATTGCATTTCTCCACACAATTCATCTTGGGTCATATCAATGTCAATCCCCTTTACCAACATGTCCTGCCTTATCGTCTCCCCCAGGTCTTTGGTCTTCCTCTCCTACTCCTTCCAGGAATCTGCACTTCAGCTATTCTTCGTATTGGGTGATTAACGTCTCGATGTTGAACATGACCAAACCATCTTAACCTATGCTCTCTCATTTTGGCATCAATTGGTGCCATACCTAGACTTCCCCTAATATACGTATTTCTAATTTTATCCTTCTTTGTCACTCCACTCATCCATCTAAGCATTCTCATTTCCGCCACATGCATTCGTTGTTCATCGTTCTTTTTCACTGCCCAACATTCAGTTCCGTACATCATAGCCGGTCTTATGGCTGTTTTATAGAATTTTCCCTTCAGCTTCATTGGAATTTTTCTGTCACACAACACACCACTCTCTTTTTTCCACTTCATCCATTCAGCCCTAATTCTACTGCATGCATCTCCATCTATTTCTCCATTACTCTGTAATACCGATCCTATAGGTACCTAAAACTATTGCTTTTCACAATCATTTCACCATCCAAAGATACCATTTTATTTGTAGTAACTAAATCTTTAAATGAACATTCCAAATACTCTGGTTTTGTCCTACTAAGTTTTAAACCTTTTTCCTCCAGAGCTTGTCTCCACTGTTCCAGTTTTTGTTGTAAGTCTCTTTCACTATTTCCTATTAACACTACATCATCAGCATACATTAGGCACCATGGAATGCTACCTGTAGTTTCGCTGTTATCTGGTCAAAAACTAATGAGAATAAATAAGGACAAGCACCGAGCCTTGTGCAATCCTACTTTCACCTGAAATTTATCAGTCTCTCCCACACCTGTCCTAACACTAGTCGTTACTCCCTCATACATATCTCTCACAATCTTTACATATTCGCCAGGGACTCCTTTCGTATTGAGTGCCCACCACAGAATCTCTCGAGAAACTCTCATATGCTTTCTTCAGATCAATGAATACCATATGAGCGTTGGTCTCTTTATTCCTGTATTTTTCCATCAGTTGCCTTACAATGAAAATTGCATCTGTTGTTGATCTGCCCTGCATAAAGCCAAATTGATTATCGGATATTTCGGTTTCTTCACCTATCCGTCTATCAATTACTCTCTCCCATATTTTCATGGTGTGGCTAACTAGTTTTATAGCCCTGTAGTTGGTACACTGCTGTATATCTCCCTTGTTTTTGTAGACAGGTACTAATATACTGCTTCTCCATTCGTCTGGCATTTGTCCAACTTCCATAATTCTATTAAATAGACCTGCTAGCTAACTTATTCCTGTCTCTCCCAATGCTCTCCATACTTCCCCAGGAATATCATCTGGTCCGACTGATTTTTCTTTCTTTATTTTTTGAAGCGCTTGAGCCACTTCCTCGTTTTTTATTCTGGTAACCATTGCTGTTACTGTCTCCGTTAACTCCACAGGCTGTTTGTCAAATTCTTCATTTAATAAACTGTCAAAATACTTTCTCCATCTCCTTTTCGTAAATTAGTATTTTATTATTTTCATCTCGGATACATCTAATCTGATTAAAATCTCTTGCTTTCTTGGCTCTCTGTTTGGCTATTTTATATATCTTTGCTTTGCCTTGCCTGGTATCAAGTTGATAGTATAGGTTTGAATACGCTTCTGCTTTAGCTTTTGCTACTGCTACTTTCGCTTCCTTTTTGGCGACCATATAGTTTTGAAGATCTATGTCCGATCTGGTTTCCTGCCACTTTTTATATAATTTTCCCTTCTCTTTTATTTTAAGTATTCTCCGATATAGCCACATCTCAAATGCTTCCAATTTTCTGCACATATCCTCGTTCAAGGTCCACGATTCCACACCATAAAAAGAACAGAAAAGACGTAGCATTTCAGAATTCTCACTTTTATACCAAGAGAGAGGTTGTGGCTCTTAAAAAAGGCCCCTATCCGGTTGATGGTGGATCTAGCTTTTCCGATACGCGCTCTTATCTCTTGGTTGTTGGTCCATTCTTCATTTATTATGGTGCCGAGGTAGTTGTAGTGACTTATACATGAATTTTAATCAATAGTAAAGGGTGCCACTATAGTATGCGACCTACCGTCCGTTTCTGCTATAGCTTGCGGTCTACCTGTTCTGCTAAACAACACCATAATCTTTTCTCAGAAGGGTTTGTACACAATAATGAATGGTAGCAAATCGTTTGTAGGCAAAATGTTTATTGCTAAGTAGTAATAAACATTTTTAGGAATATACAATAAACTTGTTTCTTTGGCGATGGAAGGTCTAAGAACTAAAAAGACACTAGAACAAGACTGAGTCAAGAGACAAACCATCTAATAAATCCATTTACATTAAAAAAACTCAGTGATGGTATGAACAGACTAAAAAACGGAAAAGCTTCAGCTGTGGATGATGTATGCAGTGAACAAATAAAGCACCTAGGACAAGGAGCAAAAAGTGGATCTTACAGCTCTATAACACAATATATTACAAAATTATGAGGGGAATATGAAAAAAGAAAAGGAAAATCTAAATAGCTTTGTCCAGGAAAGGACAAAGACAATCCCAGTAGCAACACACCTGTGTCACCTTTTCAAACTATACGAGATACTGGTACATCCTGGCCAGAATAGAAAAAAAAATGGTGACAAACACCTCATCCCACAACAAGGAGGATTCAGACCCAGCAAGTTTTGCACCGGCCAAGTCCTCGCAGCACAACAGAACACATTGAAGAGGGCTTTAAAGAAAAAATTGATAACAGGGGCTGCTTTCATAGCCGTCTTAACCGTTAAAAATCGTTAACGGTCTTGAATACTTCTAAAACCCAAGTATGTGCCTTCCACCTTCGCACAAAGAAAGCTAAGAGAACAATTCAAATTGCTTTGAATAGCAACACTGCATAAAATGAGAGGGAAAGTACCAACTAAGAATAGCATAGAAGCTACAGTGGGTGATCATATTATTAGAACCACCTAGTAAAATTATTAATGAAAACAACGACAACTCTGAAGAAATCAAGATCAGAATAGAAAAAGCTAGAGCTACTTTTACCAAAATGAAAACAGTTTTATGCGGAAGAGAGCTAAGTTTAAATCTTAAAATTCGCCTCATGAGATGTTACGTGCTGTCAGTTCTTTTCTATGGAATGGAAGCTTGGACACTGAAAAAGATCGATACAAGGAAAATAGAAGCATTCGAGATGTGGATGTACCGCAGGATACTGAGAATATCGTGGACAGAGAGAGTGACAAACATGGAAGTGTTGCGAAGGATGCAGAAAGAAAAAGAACTTGCGCTTACTATTAAAAAGCGCAAACTGCAATACTTGGGACATATAATGAGGGGACAAAGGTACCAGCTACTACAATTAATTATTCAGGGAAAAATAATAGGTAAAAGATCCATTGGCAGAAGAAAACATTCATGGTTGAAGAATTTAAGAGATTGGTACAAGTGCAGCAGCTGCCAATTATTTAGATCTACGGTATCAAAAATACGCATAGCCTTGATGATAGCCAAACTTCGGAACGAGGACGGCACCTGAAGAAGAAGAAGTAAAATTCACTGTTTTAGATTCAGTGTTTTAGGAAGGGTATATAATTGAGCTGTATCATATTAATAGATTTGTTTCCATTTAGCTGTCTTGTTACACTTTATGAAAGTGCAATAAATAGTCTGACAATAGTGGCAACACTCACGTGTGGCAATGCGTGACTCAGATGCCATTGTTTGCCAATTCTACCCAGCCTAGCTTGCAACTCGTGTGCATATTATTTTGTATTCTTGGTGTTTAGAGTTCTAATAAACTTTGCGAGTTTCCATTGCCCTCTAGTGATACTCTGACAGGCCTATATGTACTATTTTTTGTGAATTTATTAAAAATTGCGCGTTCGTTACACTAGTGGTACATACCAGAACATCATGGGAAATCCAAAGACACCTACCAAGGAAAATAGCAGAAATAAAAACTTTAATATTCAATGCTAATTACTCCAACAGAAACATAGCATCCATTTCTAAAGTTTCAACGTGGGCAACGTGGACCGTATAAAGAAAAAAACTTACATACCATTATTAAACAAAAGTAAAATTTTCTAAGGTGGCTCTAATAATATGATCACCCACTGTTGGTGCATGTCATGGCGTCCTAAGAACAACGGCACAGGCTCTGTGTTTTTCAACTGCTGAATCTGCGTGCCCCGTTTGGAACAGATCTGCTCACACCAAACAAGTGGATATTGCGCTAAATGAGACATTCAGGATAGTAACGGGATGCACGAAACCAAAGCCACTCTCAAATGTGTATCAAGCAGCGGGTTGTGCAGATTCTTCATAGAAGTAGAAATATAGAAGAGCACACAGAGAAAATTAAACAAATCGCGGACGAGCGACATGCCCTATACAGACCTTGAACACTACGAAAGCGACTGAGTAATAGAAAAATCATCTTTGGAACAGTGCAGGATGAAAGGCCCGAATATTTTCCTCTTTTCCAGGTTCAATGGACCGGTTAATCTCTAAACTTTAAAACTTGGAAAACTATGAATAGTTTGGTATCCTTTTAGATGTTTTATCTTTTACTTTTCCATTCTAATCTTTTTTTGTACGTTCAGCAAGTCAAACAAAAATCTGATTTTGTTTATCGTTGAAGTGTTGATCTAATTCTTACATTTTTCCTGCTTTAATTTTGTAACGCAACTTTTTATTTCCTGATCAACAGTAACTTTTGTGGGGCCGGTCCTGTACGGCTCTCAGTTATCTTTCTGTTGATTTTGCATTCTTCAGGTGACTGCATTCTTTACAGGACGTTCTTCAGATCATTGCACTTGCTGGCGAATAGTTTTTAACACTACTTTAATCTACTGGGGCCCCTGATTATACAATATGTTTTCAGAGATAAGGCCGTTCTGGGAACAGCTAACAGTGCCAATGATTCGTTGTTAAGGCGATAAGGGGAAGTTGCAAAGTAGGTTGTAGTTTTTTCTTTCGCGTCAATGGATTTTTGTGAGAGTGTTGTTTCTTCATCTTGATTGCACTTGTCGATAAAAAGCAGGCTTTCGAGATTATGTCGGAACCGAAGATTCAAAGAGGGAGATTTAGAGATTAGGTCTTTCTTTTGTAATTGAAAAATGTTCGTCTAAAATATCCTGTAACGATACAGACTGCATATTACTTTGTAAACACTTGTCTGTTAATGTAACATCATTAACATTGTTCAAGAATGTATAAAATTTTTATAAAAAATTTTTGGCATTAGATCTATTGTTCTTCGTTGTCTATCTTGTCTGACTGCAAATATCTATTTTAATACTTCTTTATCTACAAGCTTCAAGAGTCTCTTTCCTTGACTGCTCTTCTCCAGTTATCTACTCTCATTATCTCTTTATCATCGGTCCTCACTTCGTCTATCCACGTTTTCCTTGGTCTTGCTCAGTGAAGAAGTCTGTTATTGAGCACGCATCTAAGGGTATTGAAGTGCTACGTCTGGTCCGTTTTGTTCTATGGATGTGAAACCTGGACAATAAAAACGAATCTTAACAAATTAGAAGCGTTCGAGTTGTAGTGTTACCGTCGCATGCTTAGAATCCCGTGGACAGCACACATATCCAACGAACGTGTGCGTCTACGTGGAGACTATGCACAAAGAGCGAGAATTGATCAACATCATAAAGATGAGAAAGGTTCATACTTCGGCCATATAAGAGGACCTAATTCAGGGCGAAATCGAAGGAAAACGTTATGTTGGAAGAAAACAACTGTTCTGGCTGCATAACATTAGACAATGGACAGATCGAACGGTCGAATAATTGTTTGATATAGCTGCCGACCGACAAAATTTTCATCAGCTATACGACGATCAAAGTCAGCTATACTGACTACCAAAAGGCATTTGATTGTGTAAGCTAGATAAATCTGTGGTCAATTTTAATAGAAATGGTCGCACCAATGCACCTGGTGACACTTATTAAAAAATCTGTACCAGTCTACTATAGCGTCAGTACGACTAGATCAGAAGTTCTCAAACCAATTCAAGACCGAGAGAGGTGTTCGAGAAGGATGCGTGTTGTCACCTGACTTATTTATGGTGAACATGTCATTAGGATGGTTTTAGAAGGATGGGCCGGTGGAGTAACAGTAGCTGGTAGGAAAATCTCCAATTTAAGATTTGCTGATGACACTACACTTATAGCAGCAAATGAGCAAGAAATGTTTGATCTTCTGCGAAGAGTTGAGTACGAAAGCAATAAAGTTGGTCTGAAAATCAATAAAGCTAAGACAAAAATAATGGTGGTCGACGGATTCGACACTATTCAACTGACTAAAATGTTACAGGAATACCAGATAGTAAACACCTTTATCTATCTCGGGTCTAGTATAACTAACGATGGTAACTGTGAAGCAGAAGTTCGGAGACGTATTTGGTATGGCAAAAAATGCGATGAGTCGCCTAACTAAAGTTTGGAAAGACATATCTATCTCTCAAAATATCAAGATGAGACTGGTGAATGCCCTTGTATTCTCAATATTTCTATACGGAGCAGAGACTTGGACTCTTCGCGCATGCGAGCGCCAAAAATTGATGCCTTTGAGATGTGGTGCTGGAGAAGAATGCTGCGCATACTTTGGACAGCTCATAGGACAAACGTTTCCATTCTAAACCAACTCAATATTAAAAAAGGTTGTCCACAATATGTCTGCAACGAATTCTGCAATTCTTTGGTCACGTGGTTCGCAGAGGTGACGACAGTTTGGAGAGATTAATTGTTTCTGGAAACGTTCCGGGGAGAAGAGGACGATCACCAACTAGATGGTCTGACCAAATAAACCAACCATTCATCTGGAAACTCATTCTGCGAAGCTCTTAGAGCAGCTGAAGATAGAGACCAATGAAGAAACATTGTTAGGAATATTGGAAGAAATCACGATCCTCAGTAATGGGGAAACGACAAGAGAGAGAGATACGACGATAGCCAACGCTTGAAAACAAGCGGGGCACACAAAGAAGAAGAAGGATGTCTTTGGATCCATTCTTATTCTTAAGGTGCCGAGACCGCTTTCGATCGTACAGCCACACGAAATAGTTCAGTGCTAGTTTTCCCAAACCATTGGCGTAGGTTTTTAAGCCAAGAAGTTGTACGGCGGTCCACACTTCTTTTTCCCATTATTTTACCTTGCATGACAAGGTGAAGTATGTCATATTTTTCTGGGTGACCAAAGTATTGCAATTTACGCCTTTTAACCGTGTTCATTACTTCACAACATTTATTCAAACGTTGCAAAACGTCGTATATCTGTACTTCTAGCTCTGTCCCATGGAGTCTTACCACCGATTTTTCGAAGGGTTTTCATCTCGGCTGTTTCGAGCAATCTTTTTTTTCCTCTCTGTGTCGGGTCGTGTTTCTGCCGCGTATGTCATTATTGGTCAGATTGGTTTTGTAAATTCTGCCTTTCATTTCTTTTCCGATATTTTTATTTCTCCATATTGTGTCATTCAGGCAACCTGCGGCTCTGTTTGCTCTACTCACTTGATCTTCCACTTCAGTTTCGAGCCTTCCGTAGGTAAAGATAGTGTGATGCCTAGGTATTTAAACTCCATCACTTGTTCTATTATCTGACCTTCCAGCTCCAATTTACATCTTATTGGATCTTCTGTTATAACCATGCTTTGTCTTTTATTTTGCTTTATTAATAGCAAGCTGAAAATTTGTTAATAGTTTAACGGTGTCTAGTCGGACAAACTTTAATGTACGGGAACACTGGAACAGAGGAAGTTTTAATTGCGGAACAGGTTACATGTTTCGAACGTCAGACTACGAAAACGTTTCATTTATTTTGTCGGACAGAATTCCAATTGATTTGTTCCCCTTTCATTAAGCTCATGCAAAAATCAGACTGATATTTAACACCAACATAATTCCTGTCATTTGACATGTTCTACGTGTCGGACTTATTAAAATCCCCAACATATTTGTTGGACAAACATTTTTTCATATATTATATAAAGTTTGCTATTGAATAAACTTAAAAACAACCTGCTAGTTTTCACAATCATAAACTTGTCAGGATGACACGTTCCACAATTAAAACTTCCCCTGTTCCAGTGTTCCCGTACATCAAAGTTTGTCCGACTAGACACCGTTAAGCTATTAACAAATTTTCAGCTTGCTATTAATCAACTTTTTTTTGGTACACGGGATCCAGGCCTATAAATAACAAATTTCGAAATTTAGCACCTTGTTGAAGGTGCTAAGCAACTAAATACACCAAATTGGCTATTGTTTAGCACACAAGTTACACAATTTTGTTAAAATCATAGAGGGTTTGTATTTTTAAAATTTCCACATTTAAACGATTTTCCTTTCTTAAAACGATGTATAAATGTATGAGACATTACAGCGAGGAATAGTCTTCAGCAGAATGGACCGTGATAGTCGTGACGTCAAATCAATGTTGGCTACTCTGAAATGGTTTCCAAACAAAGCAGAAATTCACACATGGTGTTTGTTTTGGTTTTTATAATTGGAATACATATATTGAAAATCCGCAAGGAAAAAGTTTTCCTGTAGTTGGCTGTATACCATGTAATATAAAAAATAAGTAAATCCTTTATAATAGGTATATATTTAAAATCCCTAAAAAGGGCTACATCACAATCACATAACTAGTTTTCGACTGGTTTACCAGTCATCATCAGTGCTTACGTGAAGTTTACATGCTAACCACCAAGATATAGTTTAACAAAAATATGTGGGTCAAAGCCCTGTATAAGTGGTCCGTTAAGGAAACATCAGTTAAAAATGCCAATTAAAGCATGGATGTTTAAACTATTTTAATATTATGCCCCAGGTAACATCTGAGCTGTGGTGTGATTGTCATCAATGCTCATAGTATTTCACTGGTAACCACATTTCCAAATAGGACTGGTTAAAAACCTGAAGAAACACAGTAAGTACTATGTAGTGTGTAAATCCTTGATTTTGTGTAAGGGCATTTATAAAATTAAAAGCAATATAATTGATTTATGACTAAAAAAGATTGTGTATTTAGAAAAAATGTGCAGATGATTGTTAAAACAAAATTAAAAATGATTACACAAATCACGTGTATAATGAATTGACAGTTGCTTTGTTTGGTATTTTTATATCAATATTTGGAAACCTTTTTGACGTTTTGACGTCACACTATCACGGTCCATTGGTAGAATGTATGTAATGTAGAGTGTAGAGTGCGTCACTGTGGTCTCCATCAGCATCAGCAGTGGCCCGGTTCTTGGCGGTGGTTCTTTCTTTGGATTCGGACACAATTCGCACCGTTTACGTTTACGAAGCGAAGAACAGCTGAGTATGATTATAAGCAGAGCACCGCCACCGCCGTCGCCGCCGCCGGCTCAAGAATGCAGCTGAGAGAAGAATGCAGGACACGGCCGCATCTCTTCTTTTCTTCAACGACTTGCACTTCTTGTAATTCACGGTCGTTTGGTACATTGAACCAAAGAGCGGCAACTATATCGACCACATTTTCATGTAACGTTCGATAACTTCGATCCGGAAATACCATTCGCTCATCAATGGGTGGGTGAGCTGTATTACATTTTTGTGTCGTTTTATACAACATATTTGTTTATATCCAAAATATCTTGAATATTTGGAAAAGGAATATAGTACAAAGTAACCAAAAATTACAAGCAGTAAAAAATTTTCACTGTTATTAGAGCGATATACATAGAATACGTAGAATAGGTTGATTGAACCTCACTTACCTATATACAATATTGCACACAAAAAAATTACAGCCCTTTGAAGTTACAAAATGAAAATCGATTTTTTTTTCATATATCAAAAACTCCTTAGAGATTTTTTATTGAAAATGGGCATGTGACACTCTTATAGCAGCAACATCTTAAAAAAAATTAAAGTATAATTTGTGCATCCCATAAAAATTTTATTTGGGTTTTGTTCCCTTAAACCCCCCCAAACTTTTGTGTACGTTCCAATTAAATTATTATTGTGGCACCATTAGTTAAACACAATATTTCTAAAACTTTTTTGCGTCTTTTTCGATAAGCCAGTGTTTGTCGAGATATTTTGAATATTTGTCGAATCTACCGCATATTTGTATATGGTTAAGTACGATTATAGAGACCTGTTAATAATCTGAAAATTTATTTATAATTTACATTATTAGGTATATTTTGAAAAAGAAGCCACATCTCGATAAAAGGTGACTTACCAAAAAAAGACTAGGAGGCAAAAAAGTTTTAAAAACACTGTGTTTAACTCATGGTACTACAATAATAGTTTAATTGGAACGTACCCAAACATTTGGGGGGTTTAAAGGAACAAAACCCCCATAAAATTTGTATGTAAACATATTAAAAAAGAAGCCGCATCGCGATAAAAATTGGCTTTTCGAAAAAATACTAAGTGTTTAACCAATCTTTTCGGGACACCCTGTATATTCTTCTTCTTCTTCAAATTATATCTTCTATCGAAGGTTTGAGATCATCATGGGTGTTCGAATTGTGCTAATCGCCACTCCAATTATAGTTCTCCGCTACATTTAAACCATTCCTTCAGGTGCTGTATTGCATTTTTACCAATCTGTATCGCCCTACATAATTTTGTTGGCCCAATTTAGCGTTTAAATCGCTCATGATGATTTTATATCATCATCATCAACAGCAATTCCGTACATCGTTGGATGTAAGATGTAGGCCTTCCTTAGGAGTGTCCATTCATTTCTGCTCGTTGTTTTTTGCATCCATTGATGGCTAGCCGTTTCTACAAATGAATTCCTACCCTACTACTATTCCTACCTCAAAAATAACATAATTCTTACCTTTATCGACTCTTGCTCTCTCTCCCTATCAGTGGAAAACTTCCGCTACAAAGATGCCCTCTTTGATTTCGCATCACTTAGTCTAGGAAACTTTTCTTTTACGTACAAAAACCTAGTCCATTCTTGACCATAGCTTTGATCAATCGTTAACTGATATGCAGTGGTAGCAGGTATTATTTTTTATGATCAACCAAAGATATGTTTTCAACATTTTTCATACCAGGTTCAAGGGATTTCCGCTTAGGACATGCTTTATTGTTATAATGGCTTGTGCAACCTCAGCTCTTCCATTCACAAAGGAAGCAGAAAAAATGTGCATACCCAGCCTGCAAGCCAAGTAACATAGCAATTACTTTAAGATCTCCACATCAGTATCTATCATATCGGATATTTTCTAAAGTCAGTTTTATATTACCATATGCTCGACACAAAGAACACGGGTGCGTTACCCTCAGATATCTCCTTATCATCAAAAAGGTGATGAAGAAGGAAAATTCGTGACATATTGACGGAAGGCGGCTCGTAAGTAGTCCTTCGTTAAAACTGCATAGGTGGTGACACGTTGATGGGTACAGTGTCCACTTTTAACTCGTTCAGTGTCCACGCCGACAGTGTGTCGGCACCATGGTTTCATCAAGGGTGCCGACGACGCACGAGTGCCGGCAGTAATACTGCTTTACTAAATGAACCATTTAAGTACGTGGTACGAGCCAGGTAGCGTTTGTTCAAGATGGGCACCGAGCGTGTTAAATGGGAGTTTCGATACTATAAATTTACGTCAGCAGACATCGCAACACTAAACTATGAAATGGGTTCAAGAGGTGTAGGGGCTCCTATTTATTACAGACCACCAGACTAAAATTCCAAAGGGGTACTTAAAAACGAATGCAGCTGCAATGATTTCAAGCACTTTTAACATAATTATCATAACCAGACATCTTTAAGTATAGCCGGAGATTTGTCCACGTTCGAGAAAGAAAGTGGATAGCGCCAGCAGTATTTTTCTAATTAGACTAAACACATGCCAGTTATTGATTTGAACACTTAAATGATAATGCGGCTTAGGACAGTCCTAGCCAAAAGTTTTAAGACTGCGAGTTCTCCTTTTAATGCGATATTCCCTTCCCCTAACTATATTGTGATATTTTGCCAGCTGATTGATACTAGTCCAGGGCGCATCTGTTTTGAGATGGACGTTGAGAGGTGACTCAAATTTTTTTGTAGAAATTGCTTGAAAATAACTCAAATAATAATATTTGAGTTATCCTCCCACTCAAAATGGTCCGGAACATTGTTTAACTAATCAAAATGTCAAAATATGAAGGAAAAATTCGATTTTGTTCTTCGTTTTTTGATTATAACTTTAAAACTATTCATTTTTGAGAAAAGTTGTACTGACATAAAAGTTGCGTAATTAAATTTCCTATACTATAGAATTAGTTAAAAATTTAAAAAATAGTCACCCTTGTTGCAAAATAGCAATAATTGCGAAAAAAACCATACAAAAACAAGTATTCGCATTTTACGTTTTTTAACCATTTATGCTAAACTTAGGACCTTCATATTTTACCCAGGAAAACTTTATGATATAGTAAAATAACACTGTAAATTTCATTAAGATCAGTTTAATACATTTTGCAAAATAAATTTTGCAATCCAGCTTTCGCATAAAAAAATCATTTTTTTTTAATGTTGCAGGACTGAAAATAAAGCAGATAGCATGTTGAATTTTTTTTGCTTATAGAAGTGTACTGTACCTTTAATTTGCAATTTGCAAAATTAAAATCGATTAATTACCACGGCCTCAGGAAATTTTTTAAATAAACATTAATTGTTGGTGCTACGCGCAGGACAGCGGTGTTCGATTCACACAAGTTGATTTCCACCAAAATTTCTTCCAATCTTTATCTAATTTATTATTTTCTTACTCTATATTTTGTTGTATTTTAATATTTTAATTCCACAAAAATCAAACTAATTTTATTATTGTTTGTGAAATATTGTTTAAACAATTGCATATGTTTAAAAATAATAAACTTTTATTCTCTAAGTTAAAATATATGAACAAAGAAAGTTTTTGCTAAAAAAAGTGTTATTTCAAAGGATAGATAGACTATGTGTTTTTATTTTGCAATAAATAAATTTATGTATTTATATCGAAATGTAATAAAAATTAAAATGTAACAATTATTATCAAAGGTCATTGGAATGCCCAATCAGAGCAAACTATCCGCTGTCCTGTGCGTAGCACCAATAATTAATGTTTATTTAAAAAAAATTCCTGACGCCGTGGTAGTTAATCGATTTTAATTTTGCAAATTGCAAATGAAAGGTACAGTACATTTATATATGCATAAAAAATTTCAACTTGCTATATGCTTTATTTTCAGTCCTGTAACATTTTGAAAAAATGAATTTTTTTTTGCGAAAGCTGGATTGCAAAATTTATTTTGCAAAATCTATTAAACCGATCTTAATGAAATTTACATTGTTGTTTTACTGTTTCATAGGTTTTCTGGGTGAAATATGAAGGTCATAAATGTAGTATAAATGGTTGGAAAGCGTAAAATGCGAATACTTGTTTTTGTATGGTTTTTTTCGGAATTATTGCTATTTTGCAACAAGGGTTGACTATTTTTTAAATTTCTAACTAATAGGGATGTTCACAAAAAATTAAAAAGTCATTTCAAACATGTAAAACGATTAAGAAACACCCTAGGAATAATTGTCCAAAATTTCAACAAAATTGAAAAAGCCTTTCTATAAAAATCTTTATTAGAAATCTAGCATTATTTTAAATTTCAAGAACGCTTCTCTATTGGCCTGACGTCACTAGTTGCATACTCCAAGCGCGCGCCATTCTCATAGTGTTATTGTTTACCTGTTTGACGTTTCAGGTCATTTTATTTTGTTCTCTTCTTGTTTTATCAGGGTTAAAGTGGAGTTTTATAGTGAATTTGTTTAGTTTAAAGTGGATAGACTGTTTGTAAGGACATATTTTGGGTTTTACAAAAATAAACAAATAAAATGGAAGAAGGTTTTCAGAAAGCCGATTCGTATAAACTACCGACTGTAGTGTAGATGTAACAATGGTGTATGATTTATTGGCATCTTGTAAAAAAATAAATCTACCACAGCTTTACTGAGCGAGTGTATATTCCATATAATTTTCCATGTCTTCTTTAAGCTAAAAAAATAAATGCTTAATACTCCACAAAAAAAATATAGAAAGTTGTATGCATGCATTGTACGCATGCATATTGTATACATACATTGGCTGGTTATTACTTTACCTTGGTTAGGTGTATTAAAAATATTTTTTTGCACGATTGATCATTTTTGACTGTTTACCGTGACAGATTTTACGTCAGTAGGTGACATTTACTAGCAACTCGACGGTAAGTACTCCAACTCGACGGTAAGTAATTCACATACCGTCGAGTTAAAAAATCTCTTCGATTCTTAAATTCTTGCCTTCGCACCATTTTTTAAAACTTTGGTAGGTATTTTGAAACGGATTTTGGATTTTTCGGGAATAATTGCGGAACACCCTTCTTCCCAAGCCCGTTCAATTTCTTCAAATTCACTTTCGCTCATATTTTAATTTATAATAATCAAAATTGTACTTAAAATTATTGACAACTAAATAAAAACTCAATTCTCCATTGTTGTTATGCACCCTAGTTACTACCTAACAACCAAAGTATCTATCTTGATAAAATGAATGAAACTAGTCAATATGACGAAAATGTTTAATTTTATAATTTATAATGGTATCAATCGTGCAAAAAACGTTATAAGCATGTCGAACATTAAGGGTAACCGATCTCAGACAATAATTGGAGTCGTCGCTCCGCTCCTCCTCCAAACAATTGTTTTCGATCGGTATAAAACCCTTACCGTTCTCCATACTTAATATACTATTATTCTTCTTCATGTGCCTTGTCCGTTGTGGACGTTGGCTATCATCATGGCAATTTTAATTTCATTTGAGGCGTTTCTGAATAACTCGATCGATTTTTGTCCAAATCATTGGCGTAAGTTTTTAAGTCATGAGTGTCTTTTCTTCCGGGTCCGCGTTTGCTCTCTATTTTACCTTGCGTTATCAGTTGGAGTATACGATATTTATCATGCCTCATGATATGACCGAAATATTTAAGATTTCGTTTCTTAATTGTAAAAGAGATTTCTTTTTGTTTTCCCATTCGACGCAATACCTGTACGTTGGTGTGGGTCGCCCAGGATATTTTGAGGATACGTGGGTACACCCACATCTCGAATGCCTCTAGCTTTTTCATTAATGTTTCCATTATTGTCCAGGCCTCTGCGCCATATAGCAAGACCGGAAATAATAACATTTTAGCAGCCGCATTCTTAGTGAGAGAGATATTATGTCGCAATGGGTGAAAATATTTCTCATGCATGTTGTTAAATGTTTGCTCTGTCCTTTTCAACTCTAGATCTTATTTCGGTTGTTTCGTATTTCGAGTTGACAACTGTTCCAAGGTAAAAAATATTTTTGAACTTGGGTATTATACATTTTCATTTCAACCAATCTTTTCACTAAATTATTAATGATTTTAATATAATATAAAGTCATACCTACATCCACATGTAGTTATTTCAAGGTTTAATTTTACTGTATGTATTATTAGAATCCCGTTTTTAGGAATATCCCAGTTTAAGGAATACAAATTTGAGGTCCCGAAACTTTTTCATTTACTCTTTAAGGGGTAGGTGCAAAATATTGGTCCAATGCTATTTAAATTCATTCATTTTTTTCGAATCCTGAGAAAACTAATAAGTATTTTTGAAAAATGTAAATGCAGAAAGAACAATTACATTATTACCAAGGGCCGAAAGTCTCTGGAAAACTTCTATAATGTTTATTTTATTAAGTTAGTTCTTTAAGTTAGTTATTTTAAGTTCTAGCTGCAACAAACCATTTCTTTTTCTGTTTTAAATTGGCTGGAACGGTAATAAAAATCTTGTCAGAACTGTTTTTTGATGTATTTACACACCCAGGAACAAAACACCACTTATTTGGCTTTATTTTTAATAATTAAATACGTAAAAAACTGCGCACATTCAAATACACTGAGTAAATAAGTATACAAAACTAGTCGTCGATCAAAGACGTTACGACTGCTGACGTCACAGACCGTAGCCTCGCTGCAGGGTACCGTTTTTCTAGCCTCCAAGAAAATCAACATTATGAACTCATTTTTCTTAAAAAATATACATTTTTAAACAGTTTTATGATTGTTACGTTTTTATATATCTTGTAATCTATTGAATTTAACTATATTTAAAAATTAGTGAACATCCCTATTCTATATTGTAGGAAATTTAATTACGCAACTTTTATGTCAGTACAACTTTTCTTGGAAATGAATACTTTTAAAGTTATAATCAAAAAACGAAGAAAAAAATCGAATTTTTCCTTCATTTTTTGACATTTTGATTATTTAAACAATTTTCCGGACCTTTTTGAGAGGGAGGATAACTCAAATATTATTATTTGAGTTATTTTCAAGCAATTTCTGCAAAAAAATTTGAGTCACTTCTCAACGTCCAAATGTACTAATATTTTTACAGATGCGCCCTGGTCTATACCTGCATAGCGGATATTGGCTAATATGGTTAGTTGTGTGTATCTTCCAAACCGATATTAATCTTGACAAATAAGAAAAAGAAAAAGATTTTTTACTTGTCTTTTCTGAACTACAGTCTTCGATTGATGAGTTTTCGGGGCTTATTTTCTATCAACAATATTTTCTAGTAATTGCTTTAAATTTTACTGCATTTGGATAGCTTTTACTGTAAAATGTATGATTTATTAATGACAACTGCTTTATGATTACTGGATCGGGCGTACGAGTCAAATTACGCAAGGAGCAATATGATTATAATTTACATATACTAGGGATATAATATATCGCAGCTAGACCGTATGATTTGAAAAATATAGGTTATGCTGGTCCAACCGGCACTATAGACTTCTATCCGCCTTAGCGCAGTGTAGGGCAAGAATGCGGTGTCGAGAGCCAAGAAGAAAGAGAAAGAAGAGCCAGTAGGTGGCATCTCCGGCCTGTGGATCCGGCGGACCATCACGATCACGGACCAGGCCACCGTTCATTGCCATCGCATCGGCCGCCTGTGATGTTACCGCACACCTTTATATCGCGCACCACTGATGCAACAAAACATAAGACTAGCAGCAACAGATCCGAAGTTGGTCAATTATGTGTTTGCCATGAAATAATACATTAGTCATTAGTGCATTCAATAATATGAAACAAATATTATGTTATGTAGTAGAGTCCTCAGCCGAGTAAATCGTAGAAAACGAGTAGATACTAAAGTGTTATGTATTTTCTGTTCTTTTGTATGCTGTGGAGACATGGACTCTTAACATATTCGGTGCCCATCTTGAACAAGCGCTATTGGCTGGTACCACGTACTTAAATCGTTTATTTAGTAATACACGTGCAACTCGTGCGTCGCGGGTACCCTCGATGAAACCGTCGTGACGCTACTCATGGCCACCGAACGTGTTAATAAACAATGTCTCAATAAATTGGAAGCATTTGAAATGTGGACATGTCGAAGAATGCTGAGAATCTCCTGGACATACAGAATGACCAATGAAGCAGTACTAAGAAGAATAGGGATCAGCAGGAAGACTCCATCAAAATAAGAAAACTACAATATTTGGGTCATATAACACGTGGTGATCGAAATGAACTCCTAAAATTAATAATGCAGGGAAAAATTCACGGAAGACACAGCATAGGTAGAAGAAAAATATCCTGGTTGAGAAACCGCATATAATGGTTTGGATGCAGCTCATCTGAACTCTTTCGATCTGTAGTCTTAAAAGTTAGAATAGCAATGATGATTGCCAACCTTCGTCGTGGAGATGGCACGTAAAGAAGAAGAATACATTACCAGTTAGTAACGATTGCTAATTTTTAAGTAAAATCACAAATTGTTATAACAAAATTTATTTAATAAGTGCAAGACGCGTTTCGACGTATGCCATCTTCAGTTTTATAACTTAGGAGAAGCTACATCTGAAATGAGTTAAGCGCTGTTTCACATTATAAGAATTTTGACCGAACGATGGTTGAAATCTACATAGTGGCTCGAGCAACTTTTATGGAATCTTTCTCCCTTCGCCGAACGTTTCAAGCGGTGAAGGGAGAAAGATTCCATATTTTGCTCGAGCCACTATTAGTACAGTCACTAAAGGTTTTCACCTCCGATTTCGTTGAACCTTAATCGATTTTCATGAAAATTGGTCAGTAATTGCAGGATACCTCAAGGAACAAAGGTGATATGATGCCAACTTGCGCTTTTACCCTGGGGGTGGATGCCACCCCTTCTCGGGGGTGAAACTTATTTTATTAAAAATAATACCATAAGTCGATAGAGGGACAAATTATAAGCAAAATTTGTTATATAAAGTTATTAAAATAAATCAACACTTTTTGAGTTATTAAAGACCAGAGATTTTATTTTTTCGTAAAAAATGCAGGTTTTAAATCGGTTTTTCACGTATAAATAAAAAACTATAAGCTTTTACAAAAAAGTTATTATTACTGAAATTGAAGATAATAAAAAACTGAATACATTCCTCACATAAAGAACTAAACTAATGTTAGTTCAAAGTGAGTTATTGGCAATTGAATGTGTATTTTTTTCGACGAGTACTCAAATCTAAGTATTCAAGCTTAAATAACGGGAAAACGATGCAATGTATAAAATATTCCTGCTAAACATTTGTCAAAGTACTTCGGAATACCTATCAAATGAGCTTCAGAACAAGGTAATAGCGTCAAAATTAAGCAAGTTATAATAAAAATAAAAGAACCGTTTCGAATTTTTTAGGAAAAATTGAAAAATAAAACATGCCATTTCCACAAAAATTAAAATTTATAGTAGGTAATTCTTACAAGAACTTCTTTATATTAGCATAAGTAATGTTTTCGATAATTTTGACCGGTTTAGAATGCATATTTTTGAAAAAAAAAAAGATATAATTTAAAAAAATCATAATTTTTAAAATTATTGTAATTCTCATATTCTTTTGATAATAACTCCAAAAATCAACCCCCTCTGTGGCTCAGTGGTAAGAGCGCTTAACCTTTGGATCGAAAGTTCCGAATGGTAGTGAGTCAGTCCGATACTCTGTTCTAGGCGAGGATACCATCCTTTGGTCTCCGTAGTGAACGCACCCTTACTCTCCGTTCTTGTCTATAATCAATGGTTCTACAAAATGTACTCTATGATGATAGATCTTTGTCCTCTTAATATTTTCAACAGTATAATATGTATATTTGTACTTGTGTTATTCAGTTAGCAATATCTAATAAAATCTCATAGAAAATTCACAGATCTTTTCATCCGATTCTACATTAATTTACTAGTAGTATCCACCCACAAAATGTCCTCATTGTTGTATCACCCAGTCGACGCACTTGATTGATTTTCAAATTCGAAAATAGACAATAAGTTATTACCCGCTAATAAACAATCAATTTTGCATACGGTTAAGTATTCTACTTGTAAAAACAATGAAGCGAAGGGTCAAATTTTGGTCTGTGGAAAAAAGGTCATGCAGGTGAGGCATGTCATTTCGCGGTGAAGCCAACGTAACAAAGACAATAGATTTAATTTCGCTATGAAATATTGCCCAAAAAGTAGGTTTACTGTTCGTATGTGCACACATTGGAAAAAGTTGTCTTGAATATATACAGGGTGGATCTCTAAATTCACATTAAATTTTTAGAGTCGAAAATATTTACAAATATCCAAAAAACGAGGACACAAAAATCTATTATACATGTATCAGAAAATAGGGGAGTCGAAAAAAGCTGGATAAATTAAATCAAAATCTTAAACTCGGCTAAGGAAGGTCTGGCGAAATTAAAAGCTAATATAGAGATAATTTTGGGCGATAATTTTTCTTGTGTTATGTTAAATAGATGCTATCTTCTCTTTCTTTGTAGTTTTTGCTGGCTAGTTTTCTTTCATATAAAATTTTTTATAATTTCTGTTCCTATTCAGGGTCAAAATTCACAACCATACATCATCATCAAGGCCTTTCAATCTTGATGGAATGTTTGCTGCTCTTACTTAGAGCTTTCTGATTCGATTATTTCTGTGAGTCACTCTGCATCCTGCTTGTGTATTGTCAAAGTTTGTTGTATGACTTATCTTTGGTTACAATTTTCTTCCACTCATTTCAATCGGTGCATCGGTCCCTCCAGTTTCACACTTTCAGAATTTTTTTCACATCTCTGTCTAGTCCTTCCCCTTAGTCTTTCAGTTTCTGGCTTTCATCTGATGACCTTCTTAATTAGTAGGTCGTTTTTCCTTCTCTCTTCGTATCTCGGCCATCTCAGTTTCTATGGTTAAATAAAACTATAATTATCTTCTCCCTTTATTATATCTCTTTATTTCACGGTTCATTCTTCTGAGGAGATTCCTTTCGAATATTTATAATCTTATCATCAACTTTATTACAACCATACAGTCTTAACTACTACCTGTACCTTTAAATTTACCACTCTTTGCAGTTTGCATAGTTTTTGATTTCTCGATGTGGTTTCGTTTTTTCATTGCCATTTGCTAACAACCATTTTGTCATGGTGAGTGCAAGAAACTTGCTTTGTTCCTCGTTTATTTAAATCCTACTTTTGTGGCTGCTGTTGGTAGTCTTCTTTTCTTTTCGGAAGTTGTGCTGATGATCTCACATCGATACGAAGTCATCTGTGTACCAGCATTTGTGTTTCTGTATGTAAAGTCGTTATCCTCCTCATAAGTGATGTGATTTAATGAGTATTTTTCTGCCCCAATTATCTTTTCCATGTGCATACTCTTTCTATATTACATAATGTTAATTCTACCAGTATTGAATTAATGGTCCGGTTTACTTGCTCTCCATGGTATGTACTTTATTCTGCATAAGAGCTTCATATCGAAATTTCGGGATTTGTGTTTCGTGAATGCGTCAAATTTGTGTTTTTTGCAGATATTCTGGTTTATTGTACTACATTCTTTAATTTGAATTGTCTAATCTTTTTCCTGAAAAGAAAATTCAGAAAAACCATCAGTCATCCAAGGATCGGAATATGCATGGAATATACCAACACTCGGGTGCACAAAAATTGATCCACTGAAAATTTGGTCATTTTTGATCTGGTCTCGATGCTAAATTATGACCGATCATATTACCCGTATGCACACCAATGGTGAATATAAAATTCTTAATTGTATGTCAAAAAATGTGCAATAACTACGTCTTAACACCCACCAAATTTGATTTGCATATCTTAACTGGTTTTAAAGCAATAAATAAATCGTCAGTTTGTAAAAATAAATTGAACATCCCGTATCTCGTAAACGAAACATTTGCCGACATACGTTTGTAAAACCAACTGTCATTATTTTTTCATGCAGAATTACCCCTTAAAGTTTGTCGCACTTATTTAGAAACACCGTGTATCGATGAAGAACATGTCTAGTTGTTAAAGTACCTAACTTTTTTATTATCGAACATAAGCGAATGAATCTAAAAACAGAATGTTAAGAAAACCTGAGGCTATAGTTGGTTTTTAATTTCAGTATTTTACAAACGCTAGAATAGTCCACAGGGTGATGCGAACTTTGAGAAAAAACACTGTTTGATTCGTACACCCTGTATACAATGACAGTTTAGCTCTCTAGCAACAGTATTATTACGGCGATATTGTTAATAAATACGGCTATAACATGGTAAAAAAATCACCTTAATCGAACAACAGGTTTGGGAAATTCGAGACATCAAAAATGACCAAATTTTCAGTGGATCGATTTTTTGCACCCGAGTGTTATCTTTCCTATACTGTTGTACGGAGTTGGGTCGTGGACTCTCACAGACGCCCCCTGCAAGAAGATTGAGGCTTTTAAAAAGGGGCTTTATTGTCGAATCCTGAAGATATCTTACACCGACCACATTACTAATCAGGGTGTTTTGGTATGCAAAAAGAAAAGAAAACTGTTAATCACAATAAAAACAGCCAAAATCGAATACTTCGGTCATATCATGGGAAACAGTGAAAGATACGGACTGCTGCAACTAATCTTGCAAGGAAAAGTGGAAGGAAAGCGAGGACCAGGAAGGCGAAGGATTTCCTGGTTGAAAAATCTACGTACATGGTTCAACACAACAACCACAAAGATGTTAAATTTATTAGAGAACTAACTCATTCCATAAACAAACTTGTTTATATTTGGATAATATGTTATAAAAGTGACTACATACTTACAATGTTTTATCTGTAGTCCGCCACTGCATCGCTTCGCCTCGTCTTCTCAATTATTTCTCTCCTTCTCTCTCTCGACTGATTGCCAATGCACAAATCGCCGAAAATTGATGCATGTCGATGAATGAACAGTCGAAAAGAGGTCGAGAGCTGGACTTGGTTATTAGCCGTTTGAAGGAATGCGCTTCAGAAGGTCAATCGCTTTATGCATATAGTTGTAAAATTTAATATTTCTCTGAAACAAAATGATTGTTTGAATGTTTCTTAGAACTCGTACAAATATGTGCATTCTTAAGCACGAGCGTTAGAAAACCAAACAGCAATGACCTCACAAAGAAATAGGAGGAGGTGGTTTGGATAGGCTTCAGATCTCGGTCGGGAAATTTAGAGATAAAATCGTATAAAAACTTTTTATAGTCGTCTGCCTTTTTAGATAAGTTTCAGTTTTTTAGATTTGTTCACTAATAAAATATCTACTAATTAAGTTACTATCTCCTCCTACTATTAATTAGGTACTAAAAAAGTATACAAACGAAAAAAACTGATCTTAATAAATATATTTATTTAAAATTAAAACTGAAGATGTACTGGTAAAATTATTTTAAGTGATTTAGAAGAGCCATTAACAGTGAAATTCCTAAATGTATTTTTTATACGAATATTACCTAATAGGGATGTTCACTAATTTTTAAATATAGTTAAATTCAATAGATTACAAGGTATATAAAAACGTAACAATCATAAAACTGTTTAAAAATGTATATTTTTTAAGATAAATGAGTTCATAATGTTGATTTTCTTGGAGGCTAGAAAAACGGTACCCTGCAGCGAGGCTACGGTCTGTGACGTCAGCAGTCGTAACGTCTTTGATCGACGACTAGTTTTGTATACTTATTTACTCAGTGTATTTGAATGTGCGCAGTTTTTTACGTATTTAATTATTAGAAATAAAGCCAAATAAGTGGTGTTTTGTTCCTGGGTGTGTAAATACATCAAAAAACAGTTCTGACAAGATTTTTATTACCGTTCCAGCCAATTTAAAACAGAAAAAGAAATGGTTTTTTTGCAGCTAGAACTTAAAATAACTAACTTAAAGAACTAACTTAATAAAATAAACATTATAGAAGTTTTCCATAGACTTTCGGCCCTTGGTAATAATGTAATTGTTCTTTCTGCATTTACATTTTTCAAAAATACTTATTAGTTTTCTCAGGATTCGAAAAAATGAATGAATTTAAATAGCATTGGACCAAGATTTTGCACCTACCCCCTTAAAGAGTAAATGAAAAAGTTTCGGGACCTCAAATTTGTATTCCTTAAACTGGGATATTCCTAAAAACGGGATTCTAATAATACATACAGTAAAAGTAAACCTTGAAATAGCTACATGTGGATGTAGGTATGAATTTATATTATATTAAAATCATTAATAATTTAGTGAAAAGATTGGTTGAAATGAAAATGTATAATACCCAAGTTCAAAAATATTTTTTACCTTGGAACAGTTTTCAACTCGAAATACGAAACAACCGAAATAAGATCTAGAGTTGAAAAGGACATAGCAACATTTAACAACATGCATGAGAAATATTTTCACCCATTGCGACATAATATCTCTCCCACTAAAAATGCGGCTGCTAAAATGTTATTATTTCCGGTCTTGCTATATGGCGCAGAGGCCTGGACAATAATGGAAACATTAATGAAAAAGCTAGAGGCATTCGAGATGTGGGTGTACCCACGTATCCTCAAAATATCCTGGGAGACCCACACCAACGGACAGGTATTGCGTCGAATGGGAAAACAAAAAGAAATCTCTTTTACAAGTAAGAAACGAAATCTTAAATATTTCGGTCATATCATGAGGCATGATAAATATCGTATACTCCAACTGATAACGCAAGGTAAAATAGAGAGCAAACGCGGACCCGGAAGAAAAGACACTCATGACTTAAAAACTTACGCCAATGGTTTGGACAAAAATCGATCGAGTTATTCAGAAACGCCTCAAATGAAATTAAAATTGCCATGATGATAGCCAACGTCCACAACGGACAAGGCACATGAAGAAGAATAAAAATATTTTTAATACACCTAACCAAGGTAAAGTAATAACCAGCCAATGTATGTATACAATATGCATGCGTACAATGCATGCATACAACTTTCTCATATTTTTTTTTTGTGGAGTATTAAGCATTTATTTTTTTAGCTTAAAGAAGACATGGAAAATTATATGCAATATACACTCAGTAAAGCTGTGGTAGATTTATTTTTTTACAAGATGCCAATAAATCATACACCATTGTTACATCTACACTACAGTCGGTAGTTTATACGAATCGGCTTTCTTAAAACCTTCTTCCATTTTATTTGTTTATTTTTGTAAAACCCAAAATATGTCCTTACAAACAGTCTATCCACTTAAACTAAACAAATTCACTATAAAACTCCACTTTAACCCTGATAAAACAAGAAGAGAACAAAATAAAATGACCTGAAACGTCAAACAGGTAAACAGTAACACTATGAGAATGGCGCGCGCTTGGGTTATGCAACTAGTGACGTCAGGCCAATAGAGAAGCGTTCTTGAAATTTAAAATAATGCTAGATTTCTAATAAAGATTTTTTATAGAAAGGCTTTTTTTTGTTGAAATTTTGGACAATTATTCCTAGGGTGTTTCTTAATCGTTTTACATGTTTGAAATGACTTTTTAATTTTTTGTGAACATCCCTATTGTTAAGATATCTTCAAGAATTTTTAAATTTGGTGATATACTACAGCAATTTTAATTTTTTGCAGGACGAATTCGATTGTGCTGCTTTAGAAGCAATTAAGGTAAGTCAATACAATATATTTTTTAAAACATTTTAATAATTTCAGTTTAGTCACACATCAAAAATTGATAATCCTCTTCCTCTTCTTCTACTGTTTTTATCTAGAAATCTCTTTTTCGTCAATATGGACTTTTATTCCATAGGAATATGGTTCCATAGGAATATCTACTAATTTGTTCTACCGTCTATTTCAATTTGAAGTGATAATTTAACTTCGCGTTACTTTAAATCTATACTTCCCCCATTATTCTCCCAAAGGCTCAATATCCCTTTATGTTTTAAGCTTTGCCAAGGGTTTTGCAATTTAAGGTAGTAAAATTTGAAAAGTTTATAATTTGCTATTGAGCGTTATAAGAGCTGTGTCGAATTTTTGGAAAAATGTAATTTCGTTTCAAATCGTCGCAGGGCAACTTTTTTTTTAATTCGCGGAAAAATATCAACACAATACAAAAAAGTTCTTCAATTTCTTTACTAGTTTAAAAATACTGACATGACGCATAATTAACTTTGTTTAAAATTAATTTTACGTTATTTTTACGATTCTATTTGATAGAAGAACTCTTCTTCTTTCATTTAAACGTCTTAGTTAGAAGTCTTCCAATTTTATTATTTTGTGTCTTCTGCAAAAAATTGTTAATTTTCGGATAAACGGATAAAATTAGGGATAAACAAATAATAGAATAATTGTTTAAAAACTATTAATGAATCCTTTTTAACTATATATGACATATTTTTCACTAAACAATCCTCCTTTTGATTTCCTCGTTTTGATTTCCAAACGAAAATTCTAACAATCAGTCATTTTTCACTTCAATTGTTCATATCAAATATACGGAAATCATTTGGATGCATTTGCATAACTTTGTTATTCTACTCTTACAGAATCTAAAATCATATTGGTAGACTATGTAGATACAACTCAATAAAACACTGAACAGTGCTAATTTTTCGGGGATAATACATTTTCTAAAATTTGGCGAATGCTCTGATGCGCAACCACCATATTTTAGAATCGGTGTAAAACTTTTGTAATATTATATTGTTTTATCTGCAATCAAATAATAAAATACTTTGGTATAATATGTTTAAATGGGATTAAGCTGCAATAATTATTGAGTGTAATGAAAAATTTTTAACTAACTAACGTTCGACTTTAACGTACTCAAAAAAATTTATTTTAATAAATTCTTCGAAAATCTATCACTAAGTTATTTGCTATTAGATAACGTTTTTTTTTAATTGACATACATGACCTCGATCTTGTAGACAATAGCATGCATATAGCTGAAAAAAATCTGGTGTTTTTTACTCAATGAATATTAAATTCTGACTGTTTTGTGTGTTTTTTTTGTGTAATGCTGTGTAGGTGCTGTTTTTTAGACTTCCTATTATCAGCTACTCTTGGTATATTCTTGTTGTTGACTTCTTCTCTTAGTATTGTCATCCAAGGCCTGCTACATTTTGCTGATGTATTTGCACACCTTTTCCTTCATTAAATAGGATGAGGGCTGCTTATTTGACTTTTCTCTATTTCATGTTCATTTCTTTCTTGATTAGTGATGCACTTTTCCATTGTACTCTGTGCTCATTGTCCCCAGGTATGTTTGTCTATCTGAAATATGGCGAGGTCTTAGTTATTGATGTTTCATGTTCGTTGATCCTGACACTTGGTGGTCTTGCGATTCTTCCCACATAGAAATTGTTGCATTTACAGTGTATTTTATAGAGGCAGTTTTTTTTTATCTTTCTTGTGTGTTGTTGGTCAAGATTAAAATCGACCAGAATGAACAGGACAGAACACAGAGAAAACTACGAATTACTGAGAAATGAGGGCAAAAAATAAACAAAACGAAAACGACAATAGATAGATTTAAAGATTCAGGAAATAGAGAACGAAAAATATAACAGAAATTCAAAAAAATTCCATAATAAAATAAAAGAAAACAATAGAACATTCAAAGGTAAACTAAAAGGAATAAAATACAAACAAGGTAAAATTGTAGAGGAAGAGAAAGAATATAAAGAAATATGGACAAGCCACTTCAAAGAATTATGTACTAATTGAACTAGTTATAAATGATGAAATAGAAGACGAGGACGAAGAAGAAACGATCACACAGGAAACAACATTAGAAGAAGTAAAAAACATAATGAAGGGGAATAATGGAAAGGCACCTGAGAAGGACGGAATAAATCTAGAACTAATAAAATACGGAGTGGACATATTGTATGAAAAAATATATGAATTGATTAAAAAAATATGGAAAGAGGAGACAATGCCGAACGAGTGGGAAATTGGACAGATTATAACGATCCATAAAAAGGGCGACCAGCATGAGTGTAAGAACTACAGAGGTATTACACTATTAAACGTTGCCTATAAAATATTATCGTCAATAATACAAAAGAGGTTAATGGATGAAACAAAAAATATTATAGGACAATACCAATGCGGCTTCGTAAAAGGCAGATCAACAACAGATGCAATACATACCATTAAAACAAATCATCCAAAAAGCACACGAACATTAACATGAAATAGAAATATTATTTATAGACTTTGAACAAGCCTTTGACTCAATAAAGAGAAAGGAAATAATGAAAGCCCTAAAATATCAAGGAGTAAGTAAAAACGAAGAAATGTAATAAAAATAAACAAATCAAAAATCAGTATTCTAACACAAAAAGGGGAAACAGAAGAATTCTAAATAAATAAAGGAGTGAGACAAGGTGACTCACTGTCAGCAACACTATTTAACCTGACAGTAGATTTTGTGTTAAGAAAGATCCACAAGGGAAACCTAAGAGCATCAGGTTACCAACTAATCGCCTATGCAGATGATATAACGACAGTAACATAAACACGAAAAATCATGAAAAAATTATTAATGGAGATTGGAGAAGAGGGAAAGAAGATGGGACTAAGAATTAATGAAAAGAAAACAAAATTAATGAGACTTGGAAAAGCAGAACAAAACGGAAAGATAAGGATAGGAAATAAAAAATTCGAGGAAGTACAGAAATTTAAATACGCGTTTAAACAACAAAGGGGAAAGAAAAACGGAGATCGAAGAAAGAATAACTGCGATAAACCGGGTATACCAAGCAAATAGAAAACTACTAAAGAGTAAAATATTGACCAAACAAACAAAAATGAATATATAAAAAATACTAAGACCAATAACGATGTATGCAGCAGAAACGATGACTATGACAAAAAAGAAGAAGAGAAATTAAGGATAAATGAACGAAAGATAATAAGGACAATACTGGGTCCAGTGAGACTCGAAGAACAAGAGTATAGAAGGAGAACGAATAAAGAAATTTTAGAAGAATTAAATGGTGAAGATATAGTAAAGAACATAAAAGTGCAAAGAACCAAATGGCTGGGTCATATATGGAGACAAGGACCAGAATCAGTATCAAAAGCTATGGTATTGTGGCAACCAGGAGGAAAAGGGAGACGTGGTCTACCCAGATCGAAATGGTTAACTGAGGTAGAGGAGGACCTAAGAGGGGCAGGAATTACTAAATGGAAAAAGAAGGCAATAGACCGGACGAAATGGAGACATATTAGTGAACAAATACAATGATCATGGGGACTGATCCACCCCGTAAAATGGATCTAGAAAGCGAAAGCGGCGAAACCCCACATGGGGTGTTAAGCCATATACTATACTACACTATCTGTTGTTGGGTTTGGTTTTGGACCGGATAGGTCTCAGGGTGCGTTCACTGAGCCGACCAGCCTTGGAAGTTTTTCATCTTGTCCCAGTCTTTTTAAGGCGAGTGGCCAAAGGCCTCAGTGTTTGTCCATTTGGTGTCGGATGGTCGGGAAATCTGCAACGAAATACACGCTGCACCCTGCACCAACAGAACCAACGAATTGTTGCGCAAAAAAAAACAATAATTATTCCGCGTTCTTGCGGAATAAACCGATGCATGGCTTGTTGATTTGTATTCTCCGTCTGTTTACTTCACAAATGTCAAAACAGAATTGACATTTGACGCCATTTGCAAAAGCTATAGTGTTCAATAGGGTGATTACTTTTGCCTCACCTTGTATATTAGAACCGCTGTAAAAATACGTATTTTATACTCATTTACTGAACAACAACTTGTCATTAAGAAATTCATAACATCTTTTACTAACCGATTACATAACATAAATGAATTTAATTCCGTTATTAAATTAAAAATGCTGTGTTCCTTCCATTGATGATGACCTTTATGACATAACATTTCATTGCATTGCACATTATTGGAGCTATTAGTAGTCGGCGCACTTCTTGGAATCGTTCTATTTAAGGAAATTTACAGTCGGTGACAACTATTTATCTTTATTTCTTCTGTTTCTGTTCCTGGCAGTGGCGATCACGATCGAGATACATTCATAGCCGGGCGGTTAAAGAATTTTACAGGGATGCAACTAATACTGGAGAACTTTGACAACAATAAACTCTGACTCTAAGAGGGAAACTCCAAAAACAATGAATGAAATCGGTATAGGTGTAATAATGGATACGTGGAACATGATATGGATTACATGTGAATGGCCTGATGTTTTCAGCTTTTTATCTTTTCAATGTTTATTCGACTGGTGATATCACTGAAGATTGGTTAAAGTCCGAATTCATAACCCTACCAAAAAACAACGTCCGAAAAACTGTAGCGATTATAGAATGATAAGCCTTATGAGCCACACTTTCTAATTATCATCCACAGTAGAATCAGAGATAAATGTGAAGAAGACCAGGATGAAACACAATTTGGCTTCAGAAATGGACTGTGAACCCGGGACGCACTCTTTGTACTAAATGTATTATTGCAGAAATGCCAAGATCAAAGGAAATACGTCTTTTCTGTATTTATTGACTATGAGAAGGCCTTTGATCGAGTGCAACATCACAAATTAATTAAAATATTGAAGGATAAAGGAGTTGATAGTCAAGATGTACGAATCATAGAAAAATTATACTGGCGTCAAACAGCGATAGCTTGCATAAATGGAAAATCAACAGAAATATGCAAAATACAAAGAAGAGTCAGACAGGGTTGTATACTGTCATCACTGTTGTTCAATTTATATTCAGATAGAATATTTAAGAAAGCGCTGCATTATTTGGAATGGGGTGTGAAAGTTAATGGAATTCTGATAAATACAATCAGATATGCAGACGATACAGTTCTTTTAAGTGATGATATGAATGGATTACAACACCTTTTAAATGCCATTGACACAGTGGGAAGAGAGTTTGGCGTAAACATAAACTGTTCAAAAACAAAATACATGATATTTAGCCGTTTGGCCCATCAAGATTCATGGTTATATGTTGATGGTCATATAATTCAAAGAGTACCCAGTTTTAAATATCTTGGTTGCCATATTACTGAACAACTAGATCCAGATAAAGAGATAAAGTGTAGAATCGAGATAGCCCGCATGACATTTTTAAAAATGAGGTCCTTCTTCTGTAATGATAACTTGCAACTTCAACTTCGGAAGCGCATGATTAAATGTTACATTTGGTCAGTCCTCTTGTATGGTGTCGAAGCATGGACATAAAAATATCCACCATTAATCGCCTTTGAAATGTGGCCGCACAGACGTACACTGAAAATACCATCGACGGCTATGCTGACAAATGTGGCAGTCCTTAAGAGAGCAAATTCTGCCCGCGAGCTGCTTGATAACATCAAATATAGAAAGATGGCCTATTTTGGACACGTAGTAAGGGGAGACTGGTATTCTTCAACTTATTATGATGGGTAAAATCGAAGGACGCAGAGGAATTGGTAGAAGGCAGGCCTCTTGGTTGAAGAATATCCCGGAGTGGACAGGAATAAAGAAAGCAGAACAACTATTTAGAATAGCTCGAGACAGACAGTTTTGCTGCCATGTTTATCGCCAACGTCAAGGGGACTTGATAGGGCACGTTAAGAAGAAGATAGATTTGTATACTTGGGCTTCCTGATTTAACCAATAATGGCGATAGCTCTTAGAAATCAAGCTTACAGTAGCAATGGTCCGAACCGAAACAGATAAACTAATTAAAACATGGAAAGACCGAAGCAATAACAAGGAATACTAAGCACAGGTCAGTAAATTCCCTTATTTTTCCCATCACTACATATGCGCCAAAACACAAACTCTCAAAAAATCGATAGTAAGATGGTAGTCATCGAAATGTGGGTATACAAAAGGATGTTATATCCTGGACAGAAGACAGAACACAGAACCAATCTTCTCTTTACAATTATGTACTTGTCAAGAGTGACATTATAGGTTAGAGGAATACAGGTTAGGTCATCAGAATCAACGTGGTTTTCATGTAATTAGTCCATTGAAATGTTACATTTAGTGTACATTTCTTAGAGGAGTCAATTTTATTTTTTTAATCTGTAGGGGGGTTCAGTAGAAGCTTAAGTTCAAGTTTTTGGGGTTGAGGCCCTTGTCTCCCGGCCGCCATCTTGGAAAAAGAGGTGCAAAGGGCTTTCGCGCTGTATCTCGTAAACTAGCTACCCTACAGAAAATTTAATTTCACGTAAAATGAAGCAAATTAAATTTTCTACAATTTTATATCTATTACGTTTTATCGTAAAGTGACCAACAAAAAAGTTATTAACAAAAATAAGAGAAAATTTTGTAAGAAATTTCCTTTTGGAGGTTATAACTTTTTTTACGTTCATTTCACAATAAAATAAGATCATAGCGATTTTGTAGAGGATTTTTCAATAAACAATTTTCACTATAAAGTTGTTTAATTTTATTTGTTATCTAGGTTTTACAGCGCTCCAAACTTGACCAGATTCTCGAATTCTCGTAGAAAAATAATGCTTTTCTATCTATAATATATTAGACGAGCGGCATTAACCGTTATGCCAACCACGAAAATCAAATTTAAGGTGAATGATCAATTTTGGTCTATTTTTATGTTTTCGAGGTCGCTGAATCCGAATATGAAGTTTATTTTTATCTAGAGTTGGTGGAACATGTTAAAAAAAATAAATTTTATACAAAAATTCCAAAAATCAATTTTGATGATTTTCAAATTTACCTCGCTGTATCTTTGGTAAATATTTCCTTTTAAAAATTTTACTGTGTCATCTTTGAAGTATGTAGATAACAATGAAATTTGTCCAAAATGTTTAAACACATTAAAAAAGGAGTTGTTATTTATTAACATTTTGTCATCATATTTCGTTAGTTTCATGTTTACTTAAAAAAGTTGAGTGACAAACTTTTTAGTTTATAATTTTAACCAACACAACAATAAAATATAGTTCATGAAGAAGTTTTTTGGAAAATTTTAAGTCAAAATATATAATAGGAAAAAAGTTATGTTACTTCATATACAAGCGGCACACCCCAAAAAACGCTTATATCTCGAGATCCTGACCACGGTGTGGTGAATGGCTAATTTTTATTATACTTTATGATTTTGATATCAAAAATCGTTTTTTTGCTCTGCTTAAGAATTTTGCATTTTGCGGTTGCGTCATTCTTCTTCTGAAGCGGCGAATTTGTCCTCAAACAACTTCTTGGGCCTTTTCTATATATGCTTAAGAGTAATAAGTTTTATAGTGGAAAGAAAGGTCAAAAACATATTAATAATAGCATAGGAATGTTAAAATCATAATAAATTGTATGAATAAAAAATCTATGTAGATAGAAAAGTAAGCCTAACTTTTGTTTTTATTGTATCCCTATGAGCATTCGAGAAGCTGGTCAAGTTTGGAGCGCTGTAAAACCTATATAAATAAATAGAATTAAACAACTTTATAGTGGAAATTGTTCGCTGAAAAATCCTCTAGAAAAGTTATATCTTTTTTGTTGGTCACTTGACGATAAAAAGTAATAGAAACAAAATTGTGTAAAATTTAATTTGCTACATTTTATGTTTAATTAGATTTTCTGTAGGGTTGCACCCCATTTCCAAGATGGTGACCGGGGGACAAGTATGGCGACCCCAAAAAAATGAACTTTTACTGATCCCCCCTACACATTTAAGAAATAAAATTGACTCCTCTAAGAAATGCAAGGTACGGCCTAAAAAATGTAACATTTTAATGGACTAAATGTGTATTCAAAAAAGTTTATTATTAAAATAATTATACTAAGAAGTCTTCCTTCATTAGTAACTACAACATGGCCATAGAACACAGAACCAATTATTTTTATAAATTATTTTAGTTTTGTATCAAATACTCGTACGTACTTATTATTAAATAGTAATTTAAAATTAATTAATAATATCTATTATTAAATAAAGAACACGAAAATAAAATGTTCACTTATTTCAGCATTTTCCTACAATAATCGGTTTTCCTAAAGTATATGTGTACTTCAAGGATTATTTATTTATATTGTTGTGATCTTGATTATTGATATGAGATGATAATTTTATATGTCATTTAATTTAATCAATGCATTACTAATAATCTAATTAATTTACCAGATCACATATCAATATGTTTTCAATCTCAGGGCTTTTTATAAAATTAATTACTTACATACGTGGCTTCTAAGTATTTCTTAATGGTTCCTAATCGGGATAGGAAAGAAAAGAGTAAAATAATAACACATATGGGTTACAATTGTAATCAAAATATTGTTTATTTTATTCAAATGGCAATCACTGCTTAATATTTGCTGTATCTTATTATTCTTAAACATAACATTTACATATGGAAATCTTATTTTCTTTTGATTTCCAATTGAAAGTTTTTATTAACATTTAACTATTATGATTTATTAGCAATAATTCTATTTAAGTTTGATGAAGCTTTTCTGATATTATTGATTATGTTTCTTCAATTTTAAATGTGGTATTTACTACGAAAAACCCATACATTCATGTCCAAAAAAATGAGACTGACCTTTTTCTGGTGCACTGAGAATGTCTTCACACAAGACCCGTTTCCTGCTATCCTTGGCTGCAATCAAAACCTCGTCCTGGCTTCCAGTAATGTTCTCCTCTGAAACTAGCTCGTATAGCTCTCGTTTCCTGCTTCTGTCGTGATGCTGTCTTCTACCTTTTTCGAAACTGCAATCAGCTACCGGGAACTCTTGGCTCAAGGAGGTTCTTTTACTCTCAACCTGGCCTACCTCTCGTTCTACGATAGATACTCCACACTCACGGAACTACACAGGCTTTCTCACTCTCCGTACACTACCGTCTACTACTCGACTTCACTTCTCGACAGCTCAAAACATTCTGCCCTCTATTTGTCATTCATTCCCCTACTTTCTAAATATCCCTTCCAGATTCACAAATCAAAATTCCACCACCAACTCTCATTCGCAGTATTCCTCAAAACCAATTTTTAAACTTTCTAAATATGCTTAATGGATTTCAAAGAAAATAGTTAATTCCCATTCTAAAATTACTTTCTACTATATACAAATTTTAATGACCTACTCTCTATTTCCACTTAGTCTTATTTAGCATCGGCTAATGATCGGTCCTTCCGCGAACAACGATAATTACCTATTATCGATTTCACTTGAGTCTTATTTAATCACTTCTTAAAATTAAATATAACAATTTGTTGTATACAGGTTGTTCTAAATTTATATGCCCGTGGTTGAGAAAATTGAAAATATTTTATATTAAATTGAATTCTGTTTATAATTATCAAATTTTAATTTTCATATCACACAGAAATATAACAAATCCCCGCCTTGTATTCGATAAAATTTATCTGCATTTTTAAAGAAATTTTCTCGAGGCAAAACCAACTCCCTGTATATTTCCTTACTTTAATCTACGTCTTATACCCCTTCTTCTTGTATTACTCTAATTAGTCCCACCTGTAGAGTAATTGTTTCCTTATTTTCAGTGTCCTCATCCTGTGTTAGAGTGTCGGCTATTATGTTGTCTTTCCCTTTTTCCCATATCAATCTTCTGTCTTTTTCCTCAGATTTTTCACATACTTTTACCGTGCATTCTGCATCCTCGTTTTCATATGCCTCCTCTTCAAATGCCACTGTTTCGATTATATCTTTTTCGCTTTCATTTGTTAGCTTTATTTCTCCTTCTCCTGAGCTCATCTCTTCTTTTGAGGAATCCCAGTTTTCTTTTGCTTTTGATACTCTCAATTTTTCTTCTTCTGGGCTCAACTCTTCTTTTGAGGAGCCACAGGTTTCATTTTCTTTTGTCTTTTTCTGACTTTTTCTCCCTTTTCTTCTTTGTCCTTGCTTCGTTGCCAAATTCATTTCCACTGTTTGGTCTTTACCTGATTCGTCCGTATTTTGTTTCTCCTGTTCCTTGTCCTGTTCTTCTTCTTTTTCTTCTGTTAGATTCATCGTATTATTTTTAAAATCTATCACTACATGTTTTTCTGCCAATTCGTCAATTCCTACTATCATGTCATGTGACATGTTTGGCATTATTACACATTGTAGTGCATACATCTTCTTACCCAGTCGTACCATTACTCGTATGCCTTCATTTATAGTTGCCAATGTCCGTTTGTTTGCGCCCACTAAATTTACCCTAGGTATTTTGTAAATTAAATTTGTTAAGTTAACTTCTTCTATTAGTTTTCTGTTGACCAATGTTATTTCAGATCCAGTGTCTATCATAATTTTAATTGGTTTCTCGTTGATAAATCCATCCACAAATTTTAAATTAACTCCATTTTTCTTTTCGTTGTTCCTTGCCAATTTAATAAACTCCTTGGGGTTACAAAAGATTCCTGTTTGATTTTTGGTTTTTAGTGAGCGCCGTCGTGAAAAAACGCCGGTTGCTCATCGTAGTTTATATTTTCGTCATAATGTCTCTCTCCGTCATATTCATCTGTCTGGTTATTATTTACTTCTCTTCTATTTTCTCTTGGTCTGTCGGATCTGTTTCGGTTTTCTCGATATCCCTGTTCATTTTGTCTACCATTATTTCTGTTTTCTTGATTTGAGCGTGTGGTGTTTCTATTCTGGTATTCTCGATTTCTGTTCTCATTCCATTGCCTATTTCTTTGTTCATAATTTCCTCTTCCGTTGTCTCTATTTTCGTTTTCCCTTCTGGGATTAAAATCTCGTCTTGTATAGTCCCTCCTATTTTGATTTCTATCTCTGTAATCCTGTGTTTCTCGGGGCCTGTAATCTTCTCGCGACCTTCTTGATTTTCTTTCCCTTAAACGTGATTCTCTTATTTGTAGGAATTGGCATAAACTATCTATGTCTTTGTAGTTTTGCAATGTGATATGGTCTTCCAGCGTTTCTTCGAAATGTCTTGCAATCAGTTCGACTAATTGTTCCGATGAGTAATTATATTGTAAATGTTTTGCGTTATAGTAAATTTGTAATGCATATGTCCTTTCTGATATACCCATCCTATCATTGTATTTCCCATTTTGCAATTCCTTGTTAATTTCCAATTGTTGGACTTTTCCCCAGAAATAATTCAAAAATTTTTGTTCAAATTGTTGCCAACTGTCAAATTCTTCTTCTTTGCAATCGAACCATAGGCTTGCTTCATTTTTTAGATGGTTTCTGATAGTTTCTTTTGCTGTTTCGAAATTTCCGATGTGTTGTATTTTCTTTTTCAGGCTATTTATGAACGGCACTGGGTGTAATCTTCTTACATCCCCGCCAAACCTTATCTTCACGTCATCTGTGCTATGTATAACCATTTCTCTTCTTTCTCCTACATTTTGTTGAATATTGATTTCCGCAATCTTTCTTTCCATTTCTTCTCTGATTGCTTGAATAGCGTTTTGCAACTTGTTTTCCAAACTTTCCATTTCTTTTTTCTGGCAATTCGTTATCTCCTTAATTTTATTTTGGATTTTCATTTCTTGTTCTTTCATCTCGTTTTTCATTGTTGTCAAACATCCTTTTACTTCCTTTTCATACTTTCCTATGCGTTCCTCCATTTTCTTGTTGTTCTCTTCTATTGCTTGTTTTGTTTCCTTCTGATTTTCTTGCATTATTCTTTTTGTTTCATCTATTGCTTGTTTTGTTTCTCTTTGATTGTCATCCAGTTTTTGTTGTGTTTCATCCATTTTTTGTTGTGTTTCCTCCTGATTTTTATCCATTGTCCTTTTTGCTTCATCCATTGCTTGTTTTGTTTCTCTTTGATTGTCATCCAGCTTTTGTGACTGGAGTTGCATCAGTTGTAATAGTTTATCTATTCCTGATAATTCTTGCTGTTCTGATGCCATGATTGTCGTGTCTAAAATATCTTCTTGGTCTGAATGTTCTTTTTGTTTTTTGTTGTCCTTGCTTTGGCTTCTTGTCACAGACATTTGTTTTCAAGAAGTATTATCCCCGCCAAATATGAAATTTTACTAGTATGTTACCAAGACGACTTTTTTTTTACCCAAATATTATCAATTGTCAATAAATATATCAAATGTAAATATCGTAAAAATAAAATATTAAATCAGTTATGTAAAATTTGTACCTAAAGAGATCTTAAATTTTATGTTATCAAATGTAAGTATCTCACTTTTTACCACAGGCATATAAATTTTCAAATACCGGCTTTACTCTTTCTATCCTTCAAATTTGCCACTAGAAATACTTATCAATGCCCTCCACGTTGGACGACAGTTGTTGTGATCTTGATTATTGATATGAGATGATAATTTTATATGTCATTTAATTTAATCAATGCATTACTAATAATCTAATTAATTTACCAGATCACATATCAATATGTTTTCAATCTCAGGGCTTTTTATAAAATTAATTACTTACATACGTGGCTTCTAAGTATTTCTTAATGGTTCCTAATCGGGATAGGAAAGAAAAGAGTAAAATAATAACACATATGGGTTACAATTGTAATCAAAATATTGTTTATTTTATTCAAATGGCAATCACTGCTTAATATTTGCTGTATCTTATTATTCTTAAACATAACATTTACATATGGAAATCTTATTTTCTTTTGATTTCCAATTGAAAGTTTTTATTAACATTTAACTATTATGATTTATTAGCAATAATTCTATTTAAGTTTGATGAAGCTTTTCTGATATTATTGATTATGTTTCTTCAATTTTAAATGTGGTATTTACTACGAAAAACCCATACATTCATGTCCAAAAAAATGAGACTGACCTTTTTCTGGTGCACTGAGAATGTCTTCACACAAGACCCGTTTCCTGCTATCCTTGGCTGCAATCAAAACCTCGTCCTGGCTTCCAGTAATGTTCTCCTCTGAAACTAGCTCGTATAGCTCTCGTTTCCTGCTTCTGTCGTGATGCTGTCTTCTACCTTTTTCGAAACTGCAATCAGCTACCGGGAACTCTTGGCTCAAGGAGGTTCTTTTACTCTCAACCTGGCCTACCTCTCGTTCTACGATAGATACTCCACACTCACGGAACTACACAGGCTTTCTCACTCTCCGTACACTACCGTCTACTACTCGACTTCACTTCTCGACAGCTCAAAACATTCTGCCCTCTATTTGTCATTCATTCCCCTACTTTCTAAATATCCCTTCCAGATTCACAAATCAAAATTCCACCACCAACTCTCATTCGCAGTATTCCTCAAAACCAATTTTTAAACTTTCTAAATATGCTTAATGGATTTCAAAGAAAATAGTTAATTCCCATTCTAAAATTACTTTCTACTATATACAAATTTTAATGACCTACTCTCTATTTCCACTTAGTCTTATTTAGCATCGGCTAATGATCGGTCCTTCCGCGAACAACGATAATTACCTATTATCGATTTCACTTGAGTCTTATTTAATCACTTCTTAAAATTAAATATAACAATTTGTTGTATACAGGTTGTTCTAAATTTATATGCCCGTGGTTGAGAAAATTGAAAATATTTTATATTAAATTGAATTCTGTTTATAATTATCAAATTTTAATTTTCATATCACACAGAAATATAACAAATCCCCGCCTTGTATTCGATAAAATTTATCTGCATTTTTAAAGAAATTTTCTCGAGGCAAAACCAACTCCCTGTATATTTCCTTACTTTAATCTACGTCTTATACCCCTTCTTCTTGTATTACTCTAATTAGTCCCACCTGTAGAGTAATTGTTTCCTTATTTTCAGTGTCCTCATCCTGTGTTAGAGTGTCGGCTATTATGTTGTCTTTCCCTTTTTCCCATATCAATCTTCTGTCTTTTTCCTCAGATTTTTCACATACTTTTACCGTGCATTCTGCATCCTCGTTTTCATATGCCTCCTCTTCAAATGCCACTGTTTCGATTATATCTTTTTCGCTTTCATTTGTTAGCTTTATTTCTCCTTCTCCTGAGCTCATCTCTTCTTTTGAGGAATCCCAGTTTTCTTTTGCTTTTGATACTCTCAATTTTTCTTCTTCTGGGCTCAACTCTTCTTTTGAGGAGCCACAGGTTTCATTTTCTTTTGTCTTTTTCTGACTTTTTCTCCCTTTTCTTCTTTGTCCTTGCTTCGTTGCCAAATTCATTTCCACTGTTTGGTCTTTACCTGATTCGTCCGTATTTTGTTTCTCCTGTTCCTTGTCCTGTTCTTCTTCTTTTTCTTCTGTTAGATTCATCGTATTATTTTTAAAATCTATCACTACATGTTTTTCTGCCAATTCGTCAATTCCTACTATCATGTCATGTGACATGTTTGGCATTATTACACATTGTAGTGCATACATCTTCTTACCCAGTCGTACCATTACTCGTATGCCTTCATTTATAGTTGCCAATGTCCGTTTGTTTGCGCCCACTAAATTTACCCTAGGTATTTTGTAAATTAAATTTGTTAAGTTAACTTCTTCTATTAGTTTTCTGTTGACCAATGTTATTTCAGATCCAGTGTCTATCATAATTTTAATTGGTTTCTCGTTGATAAATCCATCCACAAATTTTAAATTAACTCCATTTTTCTTTTCGTTGTTCCTTGCCAATTTAATAAACTCCTTGGGGTTACAAAAGATTCCTGTTTGATTTTTGGTTTTTAGTGAGCGCCGTCGTGAAAAAACGCCGGTTGCTCATCGTAGTTTATATTTTCGTCATAATGTCTCTCTCCGTCATATTCATCTGTCTGGTTATTATTTACTTCTCTTCTATTTTCTCTTGGTCTGTCGGATCTGTTTCGGTTTTCTCGATATCCCTGTTCATTTTGTCTACCATTATTTCTGTTTTCTTGATTTGAGCGTGTGGTGTTTCTATTCTGGTATTCTCGATTTCTGTTCTCATTCCATTGCCTATTTCTTTGTTCATAATTTCCTCTTCCGTTGTCTCTATTTTCGTTTTCCCTTCTGGGATTAAAATCTCGTCTTGTATAGTCCCTCCTATTTTGATTTCTATCTCTGTAATCCTGTGTTTCTCGGGGCCTGTAATCTTCTCGCGACCTTCTTGATTTTCTTTCCCTTAAACGTGATTCTCTTATTTGTAGGAATTGGCATAAACTATCTATGTCTTTGTAGTTTTGCAATGTGATATGGTCTTCCAGCGTTTCTTCGAAATGTCTTGCAATCAGTTCGACTAATTGTTCCGATGAGTAATTATATTGTAAATGTTTTGCGTTATAGTAAATTTGTAATGCATATGTCCTTTCTGATATACCCATCCTATCATTGTATTTCCCATTTTGCAATTCCTTGTTAATTTCCAATTGTTGGACTTTTCCCCAGAAATAATTCAAAAATTTTTGTTCAAATTGTTGCCAACTGTCAAATTCTTCTTCTTTGCAATCGAACCATAGGCTTGCTTCATTTTTTAGATGGTTTCTGATAGTTTCTTTTGCTGTTTCGAAATTTCCGATGTGTTGTATTTTCTTTTTCAGGCTATTTATGAACGGCACTGGGTGTAATCTTCTTACATCCCCGCCAAACCTTATCTTCACGTCATCTGTGCTATGTATAACCATTTCTCTTCTTTCTCCTACATTTTGTTGAATATTGATTTCCGCAATCTTTCTTTCCATTTCTTCTCTGATTGCTTGAATAGCGTTTTGCAACTTGTTTTCCAAACTTTCCATTTCTTTTTTCTGGCAATTCGTTATCTCCTTAATTTTATTTTGGATTTTCATTTCTTGTTCTTTCATCTCGTTTTTCATTGTTGTCAAACATCCTTTTACTTCCTTTTCATACTTTCCTATGCGTTCCTCCATTTTCTTGTTGTTCTCTTCTATTGCTTGTTTTGTTTCCTTCTGATTTTCTTGCATTATTCTTTTTGTTTCATCTATTGCTTGTTTTGTTTCTCTTTGATTGTCATCCAGTTTTTGTTGTGTTTCATCCATTTTTTGTTGTGTTTCCTCCTGATTTTTATCCATTGTCCTTTTTGCTTCATCCATTGCTTGTTTTGTTTCTCTTTGATTGTCATCCAGCTTTTGTGACTGGAGTTGCATCAGTTGTAATAGTTTATCTATTCCTGATAATTCTTGCTGTTCTGATGCCATGATTGTCGTGTCTAAAATATCTTCTTGGTCTGAATGTTCTTTTTGTTTTTTGTTGTCCTTGCTTTGGCTTCTTGTCACAGACATTTGTTTTCAAGAAGTATTATCCCCGCCAAATATGAAATTTTACTAGTATGTTACCAAGACGACTTTTTTTTTACCCAAATATTATCAATTGTCAATAAATATATCAAATGTAAATATCGTAAAAATAAAATATTAAATCAGTTATGTAAAATTTGTACCTAAAGAGATCTTAAATTTTATGTTATCAAATGTAAGTATCTCACTTTTTACCACAGGCATATAAATTTTCAAATACCGGCTTTACTCTTTCTATCCTTCAAATTTGCCACTAGAAATACTTATCAATGCCCTCCACGTTGGACGACAGTTGTTGTGATCTTGATTATTGATATGAGATGATAATTTTATATGTCATTTAATTTAATCAATGCATTACTAATAATCTAATTAATTTACCAGATCACATATCAATATGTTTTCAATCTCAGGGCTTTTTATAAAATTAATTACTTACATACGTGGCTTCTAAGTATTTCTTAATGGTTCCTAATCGGGATAGGAAAGAAAAGAGTAAAATAATAACACATATGGGTTACAATTGTAATCAAAATATTGTTTATTTTATTCAAATGGCAATCACTGCTTAATATTTGCTGTATCTTATTATTCTTAAACATAACATTTACATATGGAAATCTTATTTTCTTTTGATTTCCAATTGAAAGTTTTTATTAACATTTAACTATTATGATTTATTAGCAATAATTCTATTTAAGTTTGATGAAGCTTTTCTGATATTATTGATTATGTTTCTTCAATTTTAAATGTGGTATTTACTACGAAAAACCCATACATTCATGTCCAAAAAAATGAGACTGACCTTTTTCTGGTGCACTGAGAATGTCTTCACACAAGACCCGTTTCCTGCTATCCTTGGCTGCAATCAAAACCTCGTCCTGGCTTCCAGTAATGTTCTCCTCTGAAACTAGCTCGTATAGCTCTCGTTTCCTGCTTCTGTCGTGATGCTGTCTTCTACCTTTTTCGAAACTGCAATCAGCTACCGGGAACTCTTGGCTCAAGGAGGTTCTTTTACTCTCAACCTGGCCTACCTCTCGTTCTACGATAGATACTCCACACTCACGGAACTACACAGGCTTTCTCACTCTCCGTACACTACCGTCTACTACTCGACTTCACTTCTCGACAGCTCAAAACATTCTGCCCTCTATTTGTCATTCATTCCCCTACTTTCTAAATATCCCTTCCAGATTCACAAATCAAAATTCCACCACCAACTCTCATTCGCAGTATTCCTCAAAACCAATTTTTAAACTTTCTAAATATGCTTAATGGATTTCAAAGAAAATAGTTAATTCCCATTCTAAAATTACTTTCTACTATATACAAATTTTAATGACCTACTCTCTATTTCCACTTAGTCTTATTTAGCATCGGCTAATGATCGGTCCTTCCGCGAACAACGATAATTACCTATTATCGATTTCACTTGAGTCTTATTTAATCACTTCTTAAAATTAAATATAACAATTTGTTGTATACAGGTTGTTCTAAATTTATATGCCCGTGGTTGAGAAAATTGAAAATATTTTATATTAAATTGAATTCTGTTTATAATTATCAAATTTTAATTTTCATATCACACAGAAATATAACAATATATTGCTGGCATATTTTTGCATGCACAAAGCATTGAACAAATTTGGTTCAAGCGTAATTTGCTAACAATGTAATCGAGATGAATAAACAGGAAGCAATTGGTAAATATGCGTTAATAGTTTACACAGCACACTCTGCTTTGATAAGGAAAAAGGTTGGAATGTCAATAAAATATAATTAATTATCAGTTTAACATGTAGCCTAGAAAATTTTATGGATTTTTAAAACTGTTTATGAGAGTTCTACTTTTCGTGTATTACAAGATTATACATGTATTAGGAAAAATATATTTAATCACGCCATTATATAAAATGTATAAGCTTATCAGAGAGCTTCAAAAAATACGAAACAAGCACAACATTGCAAGATTTATAATACTAAGGTATCTTTTATCTATAGATAAGATTAAACCGCTCTTCTTGTTATGTAAAAGTTTTTCTTCATTCTCAGTATGACATTATCCCAAGTTTTTACCATTGTTCCTACAAATATCTGTACCATATATCAACATGCTGACCTACGCGTCTCATCAAGTCTTCTTTGAACTTCCTTTCCTACTGTTTCCAGGAACTTCCAATAATTAATGTCTATGCCCATCATCATCATCATTGTCTTTGCCTTATCCCTATGCGGGGTCGGCTTCCCTAATTGCATTTCTCCACAAAATTCTATCCTGGGTCATATAAATATTAATCCCCTTTACCAACATGTCTTGCCTAATCGTCTCCCCCCCCACGTCTTCTTTGGTCTTCCTCTCCTACTCCTTCCAGGAATCTGCACTTCAGCTACTCTTCGTATTGGATGATTAATGTCTCGACGTTGAACATGACCAAACCATCTCAACCTATGCTCTCCCATTTTGGCATCAATTGGTGCCACACCTAGACTTCCCCTAATATACTCATTTTTAATTTTATCCTTTCTTGTCACTCCACTCATCCATCTAAGCATTCTCATCTCCGCCACATGCATTCGTTGTTCCTCTTTATTTTTCACTGCCCAACATTCAGTTCCGTACATCATAGCCGGTCTTATGGCTGTTTTATAGAATTTTCCTTTCAGCTTGATTTTAACTTTTCTGTCCATCTTTAAATGAACATTCCAAATACTCTGTCTTTGTCCTACTAAGTTTTAAACCTTTTTCCTCCAGAGCCTGTCTCCACTGTTCCAGTTTTTGTCCTAAGTCTCTTTCACTATTTCCTACTAACACGACATTATCAGCATACATTAAGCACCATGAAATTCTACCCTGTAGTTTCGCTGTTATCTGGTCCAAAACTAATGAGCATAAATACGGACTAAGCACCCAGCCTTGGTGCAATCCTACTTTCACATGAAATTTATCAGTCTCTCCCACACCTGTCCTAACACTAGTCGTTACTCCCTCATACATATCCCTCACAATCTTTGCATATGCACCAGGGACTCCTTTCTTATTGAGTGCCCACCACAGAATCTCTCGAGGAACTCATATCATTGCTTTCTCAAGATCAATGAATACCATTTGAGCGTTTGTTTCTTTACTCCTGTATTTTTCCATCAACTGCCTTATAATGAAAATTGCGTCTGTTGTTGATCTGCCCTGCATAAAGCCAAATTGATCCTCGGATATGTCGGTCTCTTCACGTATCCGTCTATCAATTACTCTCTCCCATATTTTCATGGTGTGGCTAAGCAGTTTTTTTAGCCCTGTAGTTTGTACACTGCTGTATATCTCCCTTGTTTTTGTAGACAGGTACTAGTATACTGCTTCTCCATTCGTCTGGCATTTGTCCAACTTCCACAATTCTATCAAATAAACCTACTAGCCACCTTGTTCCTGTTCCATGCTTTCCAATTAATGTCTATGCCCAGTTTATAATATATTCGGTTATGGATGACTTTTAGTAGTAACTTTAGCACATTTAACATCAAACAAATAGTCCATGCAGCATCGCCGCAATCTCTTGCGATTTTCTTTTTGGAGAGTCAAAAATACAGATCGACTTTAGCCAGTCTTTGGGTAATACGGCTGAACTTATAAATTTGGTTCAAGAGTGTCATTAAAACATCAATGTGATTCTCATCTATAATTCTATAATTTTTAGTACTTAGATAGGAAGCATGTCATATCCAGAGCTATTCTCATTCTTCATTTGTTTCTAAGGCGTGTAATATTTTTTCTTTTGTAATATCTGGATCCATTTCTTTTGAAGTACGTTATATGTGTTCCAGATACCCTCTTTCATCATCGAACAGTTAATCGATGTGTTCTGTTCAGCGTTGTACTTTGTCATCCGTCTGTGTTATAGTAATTCTGGTTCTTATTCAGCATCTTTACCTGAGATTTTGTTGTTAAGAGTCCTGCCAATTCTTTAACTTTCTTGGGTGCTACTATAGTATGCGGTCTACGGTAACGTTTATAAACGCATAATAGTAAATAAGAATTATTATCTTAATTTTACAAATAATCCTTTTACGCCAGTCAATGGGAGCAAGAATAGGATATTACCTCCGAATTCTATCCTACTGCATGGATTTTAATGACATTTTAGGCCTAGCCTCTACTTATCTCCTAATGCAAAGTCTACCCTATGCCGATGTGTGCTTTTATCTTGGGGGTGGTTCCCACCCCTTCTTAGGGGTGGAAAATTTTTTGGTTAAAATTACCACGGAATTCGCTAGAGAACCTAATTCTAAGCAAAAACTATAATTTTTTTTTAAAACTCGATACTTTTTGAGATATTCGTGGTCGAAAATTGGCCATTCTCATTGAAACATAATACCTTTTCGAACGGTTTTTCGCGAATACCTTAAAAACTATGTATCTAACTAAAAAAACTATATTAAACATTTTTGTAGGTTATAAAATAACAAAGAGACACTTGCCTTCATAAATCTTCTAGTTATAATACAAAAAGAGATATGGTAGGTGAAAATAGTTTGTTTTTTAGGTGCATTCTCAAATTGGTGTATTCAACTTGAAATAACAGAGAAACGGTGGATTTTAGGTGTATAACGCTACTAATACCTTCTGTAGTTCTTGAAAAGACCTTTAAAATAAGCTATATTAAAGATCCATTACATTAAAACTAAGCGAGATGTGCTGCAAACAAAATTGATAACTAATGTATTTTAAGGAAAAATGAGAAGTAATTTTAACCCCATCCACCAAAATGTAAATGCATCGTTTTCCTTTTAAAATACTTTTTATTATACCTAGTGTTATTTCTATGTTAAAAAAGTTGGACTGGTTTAAAATGAATGGTTTTTGAAAAACAAGATCAAATTATAGAGAGCATTTTTAAATTTTCTTAAAAATCTTCCTTTTTCTCCCATGTAACTTCAAAATGATACGAGATGCAGTAATGAAAAAAAAAAGGAAATTTTTATCTTAAAAAGCCCTACATTTTTGTGTGGTATCTTTTTTTCGTATCTCTTATCTTTTTAGAGTTACATGGAAGAAAAGGGAGATTTTAAGAAAATTTAAAAATGCGCTCTATAATTTGATCTTATTTTTTTCAAAAACCATTCATTTTAATCCAGTCCAACTTTTTGAACATAGAAATAACACTATAATAAAAATGAATGAGGGGTTAAAATATACTTCTCATTTCTTCTTAAACTACATTAGTCATCAACTTTTTTGCAGAATATCTCGCTTAATTTGAATGTAATCGACATTTAGTATTGCTCATTTTAAAGGTCTTTTTAAACACTATAAAAGTTATTAGTATCATTATACACCTAAAATCGACAGTTTATCTATTATTTCAAGTTGAATACACCGATTTGAGCATGCAGCAAAAAACAAACTCTTCTTACCTACCATATCCCTCTTTGTATTTTAACTAGAAGATTTAGGAAGGAACGAATCTCTTTGTTTTTTTATACCTACAGATATATTTTATATATTTTGTTAGATGCATAGTTTTTAAGGTATTCGCAAAAATCCGTCCGAAAAGGTGCAATTTTTCAATGAAAATGGAAAATGGAGTTTTCAAAAAATAATTATGGAACAGTTTTTGCTTAAAATTAGGTTCTCTATTTGTTATATCTCCATGTACTATTTTAGTTGGGAATAAGCAAAGTTTGTGGATTATTCCCAATTAAAATAATAAATTGACATGACACAGTATTAGTTTGTAGAATTAAAATGGTAATTCTTGTGGTAATTCTAATGGTAATTATAGTGTGCAAACCCTTCTGAGAAAAGTTAAAAAAAGTTTGGGGTATTGTTTAGCCATACAGTGACAGCAAAAAATAATTAGAAGAATTATTGTTTTAATTAACTTTGTCATATCAATTTACTATTTTGATTATTATCTAATTTACTATTTTAGTTGGGAATAAGCAACAAAATTGGCTTATTTTGCACACTATGATAGATAGGGACAGGTAGACCGCATACCATAGTAGCACAATTGCTTGTGGAGATTAAATAGTTCCTATCTTTTTTGAAGGTCCTCAATATCTTTGCGTTTCTCTTCAATACATTGTTCTTTTGCCTGTTTTATCATTTATTGTTATTTTTGAATAAATTACACATAAACTACCAACTATAAAGGATTCAATACCTTCACCTAATCAATACCAACTTAATAATTCGGCGGAAAACTGATTTACCATTCTAATTGGGAAATAAATCACAATTTAACTTGAAAAATAATAAATTTTTTTTTTCTATTTCTTTTAATTAAATATTTTATTTTTATTTTGAGGGCATCTGGGTTGTGTTATTCAACGAAAAATTTTAAACACGGACATATATAATAATTAATATGCAATTTGGCTATAACCTACGCATATTTTTTTTTAGAAAATATGAACATCTTTTTAGAATATAATTTTGGTATGTTTATTTGACTTTTAGCTCATCGACACTCCCTTATTTATAACCCCTCATAACCGGTATATTCCTTTGTAATCAGCTCATAGTATCCTATATTTTCAATGAAAACACGGTGTGACCATCCTCGAGCACTAGTTCAGAGAAATAAGGAAAAAAAATATCCTGTTGGTGACACAACCCCCTCCAGGCCGAAACCAAATTTTTTGAGTAGTATGGACATTAGGGTGGAACGAAAAAAATGTTTTTATTATATCAATGTATAATAGTAATAGAAAGTTGCCTAGAGCCATTGTTAAGTCACAAATAAAATAATTTTCCAACAAAATATTTTTAGAGGTGCCGCAAAAGGGTTGAAAATTGGAATTTTTAGTTAAATTTTGCAAATTTTGATGATTTTGGTTTGGTGATTGTAATGTCTTCATTCCTATTTTAAATGATAAATACACACTCTAAACCTACTCTTTTTTGATAATTTTAGTTTTAACTTTCAACAATCCAATATTTCTTTTTACTAAAACTGGCAAAGTTTGAACTTGAATTTCACATTTAAAGAAATATTTAATAGTAAATATTTACTTCATTCATTAATATAATTTAACATTATATCTATAGTAGAAGAGCAATTGTTCTTCTATAGTAGAAGAGCAAAACAATTTTACGAAGATATATTAGAAGCCATAAGAGAGAATAATGCCCACTACACTGTCATAGGTGGTGATTTCAACGCAAAAATGGGAACACAGTTAGATGCATCGGAAATATCTCTGGGAAATTTCGGAAGTCCGGGTAGAAATGAGAGAGGTGAAATGCTTTTGTCATTTCTACTAGAGAATAATCTTTATCAAATGAATAGCTTTTTCTACAAAAAGCTACACAGACGCTGGACATGGAGGAGCCCAGACGGCAATACCCGCAACGAAATAGATTATTTTATTACAGATAAAAAATTTATATTTAGAGATGTGACCGTTCTTAATAGATTCTCGACAAACACTGACCATAGGATGGTTAGAGCTACCATTGAGATACCAACTCATTTAGATAGAAGCCATATATTAAAAAAGAAATACTTTCACTGGACACGCCCACAAGACGAAACAGCATTTGGAGACTACATTAATAACACTCTTGATCACACCATAATATCAAACGATGTCGATGAGTTGAACAAACAAATAGTTGATACACTTAAACTGGCACAAGCACGTTTTTGCCCAAAGACCAAACGAGATGAAAAGATCACTTTAGAAACACAACACAAAATAACAGAAAGAAGACAGTTAAAAAGTGAAAGGGACATTGATCCACAAACCATTAGGGCACTCAATAAAGACATATCGAAAGCTGTGAGAAGAGATATTAGGAAATTTAAACATGAAAAAATAGTACAGACTATAGAGCAAAACCGGAGCATGAAGGTAATGAGACGAAAAATGACGACAAGTAGAAAAGAAATTTTCCAGCTTAGGGATAAAAATGGTGAGATAACAACAGACAGACAGAAAATACTAGGAATAGTCGAAGAGTTCTACACTATATTATACACAAACCAAGTTAACAATGTCATAAATCCAGAAAATAGACACACGGTACAAAACCAGGGATCTGAGGATATTCCAGAAATTAGTCAAGATGAGATACAATATGCACTCCAAAAAATGAAAAACAACAAGGCTCCGGGAGATGATGGAATAGTTACAGAAGCTATAAAACTTGGCGGAACTTCTCTTCTGAAAAAAATACAAGACCTCTTCAATCTCTGCTTGTATAGCCAAAAAATTCCTATAGCTTGGAATAACTCAATTACAATTCTTATGCATAAGAAGGGTGACAACATGAACCTAGAGAATTACAGGCCAATTTCTCTACTCAACCATTTATACAAACTGTACACCAGAATAATAACCAATCGATTGGAAGCAAAATTTGAGCTGTACCAACCAAAAGAACAGGCTGGTTTTCGCCCCAACTACGGTACAAATGACCACCTACAGTGCCTCAAAGTCTTGATTGAAAAATCAATTGAATATAATAGACCTCTAGTTCTAACGTTTATAGACTTCCATAAAGCGTTTGATACTATCGAATTACCCGCACTACTTAAGGCATTGGAAGAGTGTCGAATTGATCATAGGTACACCAATATTATAGAAAATATATACAGAAATGCTACAACAACTATAAATCTGCACGGTCCTACCAATAAGATATATATCAGGAGAGGTATTCGACAGGGAGATACTATGTCGCCTAAGTTGTTCATTACTGTACTTGAACGTGCTTTGAAATCACTGGAATGGGAAAATAAAGGAATAAATATCGATGGTGAGATGCTCAGTCATCTACGATTCGCAGATGATATTGTTCTGATTTCAGATGACCTAAAAACTGCCAATGATATGTTGAATGAACTCCGCAATGCAGCACGTAAAGTAGGTCTAAATATTAATTACCAAAAGACCAAAATGATGACGAATTTAGTTCCGAGCCATCCTTTAAAGGTAGAAGACGTCGAAATTGAAGTTGTTGACAGCTACATATACCTTGGACATACGGTAAAAATTAGCAGAGACAATCAAACTGCTGAGCTGCTAAGAAGAATAACTCTGGGATGGGCAGCATATGGAAGACTACGTGATATTTTTAAAGGTGATATACCTATCAGCTTAAAAAGAAGAGCCTTTAATCAATGTGTCCTGCCTGTTCTTACATATGGCGCAGAGACACTTACCCTAACAAGGACATCTGCACGAAAACTACAAGTGACGCAACGTAGAATGGAAAGATCATTGTTGGGCATAACGTTAAGAGATAGGGTAAGAAACGAAGAAATTCGTAGAAGAAGTGGTGTAGAAGACATAATAAAACACATAGCCAAAATTAAATGGAAGTGGGCAGGACACGTCGCTAGAATGAAAGATGATAGGTGGACCAAAAAAATCTTGGAATGGAGACCGAGAGCGGATAGACGAAACCCGGGAAGACCACCCACAAGATGGACTGACGACATAAAGAGGATTTGTACCAACTGGATTGCAGCAGCGCAGGATAGATCTGAATGGAAGTTTTTCGAGGAGGCCTATGTTCAGCAGTGGACGACTATGGGCTGATGATGATGATGAGAAGAGCAAATTTCAATAGTAGAGGAACCTGAATCAACTTTCCTAGTGCATATAACTCCTGCTTCCGGAACGGGTGATGCTATAAAAGATAGCATAATGGAGAATTTTAAAGGTGACAATCCTTTGAGCATTTTAAATATAACAGCTGTTGGCTGTGATGGAACTGTCACTAACACCGGTGTTAATAATGATGTAATTGCTTTAATAGAACAAAGCCTAAATCGCTGAAGTGGCTGATTTATTTGTTCTATACTAATGAATTGCCTTTGCGCCATTTGTTTTGCATACTCGATGGAAAAACTAAAGGCCCTAATGAATTTGGAGGGCTTTTAGGCAAAGAACTTGAAATCAGCTTCCTGTGGTTAATTTCGCTCCCATACAAAACAATCTCCCTATTTTAGTGATTAAGTGTGATCTAAGCACAGATCAAAAATGTTTACTTGAAATGTGGAAATAAATCTCCAGTGGTGCATGTCTTTCTGATCTTTCTTTAAAAACCCCTGGGAAATTAGCTTATTCACTATGGCTTACGTTAGGCAATCGCCTTCTTCGGTTATATGTTGCAGCAGAGAATCCTTCAAACAGTCTGGTTTCAGATAAAACTGAAACCATTTTGCATAAATATATCAAAAGATCTATGCAGACTCATCAAATTTTCACGTTATTTTTGTGAGGAATATCTCCAAATAATTGATCCAGTAATTCAAAGGAATGATTACTTCTCTCGCCCACAAAATTTGCTTTTCTGCATGTTATGTGACAAGAGAAAACACATAAGGGAGCTATGTCTGCGGCGACTTTTGAAGGCAAGATCGTAACTCATAACTGGTGTAAGGAAGTTTGTTTTTCCGAAGCTTAACTTCAATGCCAATGACTACATTGATATAATTAACTGAACGAAAGAAGAAATTACTGAGCCTCCTGTGACAAAACAGATAACTGACGAGGGCTTAAAAAAGTATATAAGTGAAGCAAGAGACCCTAGTTGTCAGGTGCAGTGTGGGGATTTTCCGTATTTTCCCTGTCATACACAGGCAGTGAAAAGAGTAATAAAGCTTGTGTCTGAGTCATCTCTTAGTTTGTGTGGTCTTGAAAAAAATGGCTTTGTTAGAGCAAATATTGCTTCCCAAAAATTATGCCCAAATTTGAGACAAAAAAACAATTTATTTAAGTATTGATATGAATATTGTAACTAAAGAAATTTTATAGCAATGTATACATATAGCAATGATAGCAGTGTTAACTGTTATTAGAAACAATATTTGACTAAGATATGTTAGCTACGGCACCAGGTTAAATATATAAAATATTTGAAATTTTCTGTTAAAAACCTATCTCTTCAGAGCTCTTGCGGCACCTCAAGATGTAAACCTAGAACAAAAATATTTTGTAGTTTTATTGTAGACGTGATAAGGCAACTTTCGAGTGCCATTAGAAAGTTCTTTGAAAAAGAAATTGTTTTTTCCTATCTTTTCGTTCCACCCTAATGGACATCTATAATAATAACATATTATGTTTTCCACAGCCGATTTTGATGATATACATAGATATAAACAAATGAAGATCAAAAACGGTAAATTTTCGCTTTTTTCGTCTATTACAAAAAGTTAGCATTTTAAACAAATTTGAGAGTAAGAAACTCATAAATCGTATAAAAAACTTTAATATGGAGTTCGCTGAATATGTTTATCCGTATTGGTTGCTTAGAAAATTGCAAAATAAATCATAAGTTTTGAGTTTTTATCAATAATCATAACTTATGTAAAAATTAACTTAGAACCTTCTTATTACACGGAATGCTGAGACTTCTGGCGCTTAAATCATACCATAAATTTCAAAGCAATCGGTCAAATAGTTTAAAAGTTATTTAATTTGTTTATCCCAAATTAGTTCAACACTATAAGTCAGAAAATGATGAAGTTACAGTAATACTTTGCATAGTTTATGAAAGAAGAAGATTTACACTGGTAGTTTAATTAAAAAAAAAATGACAAAAAATAGTTCTAATGTATTGCAGAAATATTTTGCAAGAACATGTGAATTAAAAAGGGGGGAGGGCTAACTTCGTCTCTAATTGTCCTAGGACAATTGTTTTTCTTTCTAAATGTGTATAAAAATTCAGTCTTTCTAAATATGAAAAAATAATTTTTCTACGGGCAACGGTTAAAAAGTTATTCTAATTGTTTTTAAGTAAGCCAAAAATCGACATGTTTTTGCAAAATAATTTTACACTACTTAAAATTACTTTTTGTCATTTTTTTTTATTAAGTTAATAGTATAAATTATGTTCTCCTTTCATAAACTGTCCGAAGTATTCCTGTAACCTCATAATTTTCTGACTTGGTGTTGCAAAAAAAATTAATTTGGGATAAACAAATTAAATAACTTTTAAACTATTTGACCAATTGCTTTGAAATATAAGAAATAATTTAAGCACAATAAGTCACAGCATTCCGTGTAATAAGAAGTAACTTAATTTTTACATAAGTTATTAACATTTATAAAATCTCAAAATTTATTACTTATTTTGCAATTTAATTTTCTAAGCAACAAATAAGGATAGACATATTCAGCGAACGCCAAATTTAAGTTTTTTATATGATTTATGAGTTTCTTACTCTTAAATTTGTTTAAAATGCTTAACTTTTTGGTAATAGATGAAAAAATCGTAAATTTACCGTTTTTTTATCTTTATTTGTTTATAACTATGTATATCATCAAAATCGGCTGCAGGAAATATATAGGTTATTATTATAGATGTCCATACTACTCAAAAAAATTGATTTCGGCCTGGAGAGGGATGTGTCACGAGAAAAATTTTATTTCTCTGGACTACACTCCCGAGTGCTTCATCTTATCTCTAAAGAACCTGTTCAGTCCAATTTCTATTATTAATATTATATGTTTTTACTAATAATTATTTTTTGTTTCAGTTCTGACATCTGCATTATTGCCAAAATGTTTTTTTGTTACCACAGGTAATGCCGTGTCTTCAGTATTAAAGATCTTGTATTCCTGGCGCCTTCGCCAAAAAATCGGTAAGTAGAAAACTTGCACTCAATTACTTGAAATTAGTTCCAGCTGTCGCCGAGAGGTGGCAACGGGAAACATTTTCAACTAACAATTTCAACGCTTTGATAATTCTAATGTTGATTTAACGCATTGATTGGCATTCGACAATATTTGCAATACGATTTTTTTTGTTGGTTTTATCGCCACAAGGCATTCCTGTGAATTCATTGGATCACGTCAAATGGCGATAATATTTTTTTGAACATGGGAAAATTATTTCTAAACCGCTACTTCCATCCGTTTGCTGATATTCGTATCTGAATGGTTGATAATGCTTTTTTGGTTCGCATATAGACGTCACAAGCTCAAGGTAGCCTTATTATCTACGTTCATTGAAAGTTTAAGACGACTTAAAGTGAATGAAAAATGTTGAATGTATTGGAGTTACTAAGGCTACGGCTCCACGGACGGGAAATTGACGCTAGCAGTAGCAGTAAAATGAATTTAAGGTTCCACGGAACGGAATAGGGATAGCCGAACTGTACCGACTACAGGACTTGTGCGTAGTCGGTTCAGTTCGGCTATTCCCATTCCGTTCCGCGGAACCTTAAGTTCATTTTACTGCTACTGCTAGCGTCAATTTCCCGCCCGTGGAGCCGTAGCCTAAGAGTATCTAACAGAGCCGTATCACAAGTATACAAGAATGTATGATTTGGTAAAAAAGTTCTAAGAACAAAATTTTACGCACAACAAAGACACATGCACTTGGACTAAAATGGCATCCATTCCTTCCATTTATTAGTGATGTTGATTATAGTTACGGAAGGAAGGCGTGTGGTCTTCACAAACTTTCGAGTATTCGTTACAAATCGTTACTTTTGTATAAAGTAATCATTTAAAGTATTCGTTACTTTGATTACTTTTGTATTTGAGTACCGGTAATCATATCGAGAATCGCATTTCTCAGTATTTCGTATAAGTATAAGATCCGATATAACGACCTTCACTGATCTATTTAATGGATAGAAATTAAATGATATGTAATTGTTCTGTCATTGCTGCTCCGCAATATCCGTAATCTCGAGTAATCTGTTTGCATCAATTAAGTACCAAAAACAAACCCTCGAAACTCTAGATGACGTACCTTAGCAGTAACCCTGGGCACCCAGGTGCTTCGGAGGTCGGTTCTGATAGCAAAATCGTGTTCAGTGACCCCAAATACCCCGAAATAAGAAAATCTGGCCCTTAATATACTGATTTTAACATGTTTGTGCATTTTTCGATGTGTTTTATACACTTTAAAATGTAATAATGCATTTCCACCTATTTTTTTTATTGTAAACTTTTTACCAGACGTCATCCTAATCCTAAATACAATGCAAAAAGTTGCAAGTCTATGTATTGTTGTTTTTAGTGTTACATGCTTTGGTCTAATAAAAAAAATGCCATACCTACATGTAAAATTAAAGTTTGTGATCATAGACTAGAAATATTATCATTTCTACATATTTTCCGGCCAATCTAAGCTATTTTTTTCTAGGCCTGATAAGAATAGTGTGTATTTATTTATTTATGCTAATGCTTTGTGTGTATTTTTTTGCAAGCTTTGTTAAATGATATACCTCCCTCTGTTTCAGCTACTTCTCAGCGCCCTATAATCCTATAAAACTCTTCATAGCCTTCGCCCTTCATAGATAAAATTTTAGTTAACTGTACTGATACCGAACACTCGTGGAATACCGGTCCGACTCCGATATCAACCGAGTAAATACAATACTCAAAATCAAAATAGGTACTCGCTCTGATACGATTGGTACGAAGTAACAAAGTAATCAGAGTAATCAAAGTAACGATTTACCTCTCTGTATGGTAATCGTTAGTTTCGGTATTCGTAAGTAATGAGTACTTTGTAACGAATTATTACTTTTTCAACATCACTACCATTTATGTTGTCTATTTTACTTTTACACTTGTTTCTGAAGTAGTTTTTTAGGTATCTTCGTTAAGTTTATGGTTATAGTAGATTGGGGCAGGGTCCATTTGTGATTCAAACACTTAAACCTTCTAAGACGGGTCCCTTGTATCACCCCTATTATACGGACTAGGCCCAATAAGTACCAGGCCTCCGGAGTTTTTGGGGCCCATGCAAATCTGAGTTCTTGCTTTTTGTAATCTTGTTCCCAAAGCCATAAGTCTCTTTACGAGCAACTCCCTCATTTGACTCAGTTGCATGAAGGTCGAACTCAGAATCTGCCACCTCTGGGTGTTTCCAGAGGCCATGTGATGAGTTTTCCTCCTCATTGTATAAATGGCACCGTGGGCCATTCGGCAATCCAAGCAAATGGCCCCATTATATGGAACCTGTCCCATACCTTCACAACTGGCCCAGTAATCCTGAAACCTCCAAAATAAATACCCCCGACCAGTACCTACTGAAGTGCTTCCAGGTATCTTATGGTTGTAGTCTCTGGTCTTATTTCAGCAGTACCTACATAATATGTCAAAATACGCCTGTCACTCTTGTTTCCGAGATTCTTGTTATAGGCTCTTATCTTATAATATAGGCATATATAGGCTTCTCAACGAATGGGATCCTAGTTTGGATTGGGGTGGACACTGATTTACCGGTAAAGTCATTTAGGTTCTTTTGTCGAATAATTTCGATATAATCAATCTTTTATTAGCATAGTATGTACGATTCCCACTGCGTGAGAATACGTGCCCAAATACGTGCATTAATTTCGCTACTTGCGGACTTCTTTTGATTGATTTCTTTGATCAGATATGTGAAGGAATCCACACGTTCAATAGTATCGTTGTCTTTTGTGATATAATTTTCATTGTCAGGTGTTCTTTTGATGGTCATGTGTTTTTGTTTCGCTTATTTTTAACCCTCTTTTCGTGCTTCATGATCAATTTGCTTGAACGCTTCCATTTCCATTAGTAATTGCTTGCTCCTACTAAAGTGGTTCTCTGAGATAGATAAAAAAGAGCTAAAAGATTTACCCAGAAGACTGGAGAAAGCGCCAATGATACGAGGTCTAGAAATCATAGAAAAAAACCAGCTGTTTGGTTCTAAGAAGAGGTAGATATAGATGAAGATGTAATACATAGTAATAGAGCCCGATGCAGAAGTCTTTGTCATAAAATATTTTCTTCTTCAGACGTTAGCGATCACATTTTCCATTAACTCTCATGTTGATTGATTGATGTTGTCTCTGTACCAGAGATTGTATGTCGTTAATCCCTGTCCATTGCCTTATGTTTCGGAGCCAGGACATTTTCTTGTGTCCTGTTCCTATCTTGTCTTCAATTTTACCCTCGGTTATTTCCTTTTCTTGATGGTTTCGAAAAGTTTGCGCTCTTGGTTGATTCTCTTAAGGACATCTACATTTGTGACTTTCGCCGTCCATGGTATCTTTAGGATACGGCGATAAAGCAAAATTTCGAATGCTTCTAATCTGTTCATATCCCTCGTTTTGAATGTCCAGCCCTCTACGTCATATAGCAGCACCGACCAAACGTAGCACTTCGTAAACCTTAGTCTCAGTTGACAATCGAATTCTTGAACAGGTCAGTACCTTTCTGAATTTTACGAAAGCTTGTGGAGCTTGCTCAATGCGACATTTTACTTCCCTGTCCAATGCCCAGTCTTCAAAAAGCCACGTTCCCAGGTATTTAAATTTGCTCACTCTTTTAATGCACTTGGTATTCAGTGTTATGGTGGAGTTTTTAAGTGCATCCAAGTTTCTGGAGATTATCATGAATTTGGTCTTTTTGCTATTAATCTCTAATCCCATTCGCTTACTATATTCTCCGATTATAGTAACAATTTGTTGAAGATCGACTATGTTGTCACAAATTAAGACACAATCATCACCATATGGTATGTTGTTGATCAATTCACTTTGATACCCATCTCTGCATCTTAAAAAGCCTCTTGAAATATGGCTTTTGAAAATATTTTCAGTCAGAATTTGTTCACTACATAGATATTATATAATGTGAAAAAAATATATAAATGCCTTGTCACTAATAATTGTCGAACATTCACCTAAATTATCAATGTCGAAATACGAAAAGATAAGCACTAACAAATATATATTTCTAAAATTAAACAAAGAAAACGACTAACGTCTGTCGGTATCTACATAAAACTATGTCACACTTTGACCAACTTTTCGCAATTTTTTCAACATTTTATGAATATACAAACAGCATCTCGAAAGAAATTAATCTTTTTCTTATGTTGCGGATCAAAGGTCTACATATTTTATCTCGGCACTTCCTGTCGCAGCAGATTATTGTTGTGTTGTGTGAACGGGCTTCGACAATATTATGAATGAATTTAAAAATACACACGAAATTTGCAAATGAAAGAGTTACAGAACATGAATGAAATCACTGGTTGTTGCGTAACCACTGTTCACATCATATGGGATAGTGTAGGCGCTAAAGACATTTTCTTTCGTTATTTTCTCACGGTTCGTTGTCTTCAATTATTAGTTTGGGTTGGGGGATTTAAATTATTTCAATTTTATCCACTGTGTAACAATTTTCTTTAACAACGTAATGGTAACCTAAACTTACAATGTTGTCAGACAATCTAATAAAATAAACTAAAACTGGACAAGATATAACAATGAGCTTTTGAACATGTTACATTTTTGAGCTTTTGGGAATGGAAATCTATCAAAAAAAGACTGGAAGCTAAGTTAGACTTTTCTAGACTTTAGCTATTTCTAAGGAATCACTGTGCCAATGTTTTCTGAGCAATATCAACGTTCTATTCATGTAGGGGGCATAAAAAGTTGTTTTTCCTCTTATTTTTCCAACACCCTGTGAAATTGATTACAAACAGACGCTATATCTTATTAATATTGCGAGATGCTTCATCTTTTCTCAATATTTTTGTAAAAAAATCATCTGGATATCTCTAATCAAAGATTATACTAAGTTTTTATGGCCATTTAAAGCAAATGAAAGCAAAGAAAACACTGAAAATACTGGTAATCTATTATGTTGTATAAACATTTTCTGTGTATTTATCAGATTTGTGGTTCTAATATACAGCGTGTGTAGAAAAACCAAAATAAACATATTATTTTTTTTTTGAGAAAAGGACTTGTTTAACAACTATTCATGTTCCCGTTATAAGAAGACACGTGCATCCCTTACATTTACATGAATATGAGGAATAGGGTAATATTAAGTAAAACTGTAAGTCAATAATGTGTGTTAAATATTGAAAATGGTTCAAAACGGAGAAAATTAGGGCTGGATACTAAATTGAGAGATTGTATATGCATTCAAGGTAAAAAAGAGAAGTATGAAAGCAAAAACTTGTTTGTTAAAAAAATTTTCCTTGTACATAATGATTTGTATAATTATTTTCTTAAATCCGTGACAGACCACTATGCCATTGTTTCAACTTTTATTGATGGAATACAGATCAAATACAGATGAAATAGATCTTCAATCAAACTTTTAGTGAAGATCGTCTAAAGATCAGCTCTATTGCCAAAATACATCCATACTTTTATGGTAAATAATATTGCGCCATAGTCGTGTGACCATGAGAGCCAGATCAGAGATTTCTTCTTACTGAATTGCAAAAAACGAGACTCGCTTTGATTGTCGCTAGGATTGAGAAATCCTAATATAAGATACTATAATGTTAGTTTTAACAGATTTATATACTTTTGTTTTAACCTAACAGTACTTCATTTTAAAAATCCACAAGGAAAAAGTTTTCCTGTAGTTGGCTGTATACCATGTGATACAAAAAACAGTAAATCCTGTATAAAAGGTATATTTAAAAAACCCTCAAAAGGGCCACATCAAATTCACATAACTAGTTTTCGACTATTTTACCAGTCATCATCAGTGCTTACGTGCAATGTACATGCTTAACTACCAAGATAGTATTATACAAAAATATGTGGGTCAAAGCCCAGTAAAAGTAGTCCGTCAAGGAAAACGTTGACGGACTACTTTTACGTGTTTCCTTGACGGACTACTTTTACTGGGCTTTGGCCCACATATTTTTGTATAATACTATCTTGGTGGTTAAGCATGTACATTGCACGTAAGCACTGATGATGACTGGTAAACCAGTCGAAAACTAGTTATGTGAATTTGATGTGGCCCTTTTGAGGGTTTTTTAAATAAACCTTTTATACAGGATTTACTGTTTTTTTTTTGTTTTTTTTTACTTCATTTTACTTCTGGTTAAACTTCATAATTGCCCCCCCCCCCCTTATTTAAAATTCCAAGATATAAGCAGGGAAGCCGCCGATCGTACAATAAATTAAAAAAAAACTATCGTCCAAGCTATAACAGCAATAATAAAATAAACCAAAACAATTCAAGAGATAAATAAACCCATTGTACAATGCGAAGTTTTTAAACATATTTATACGTAAATACAGCAAATAACGGCATTTTAAACATTACTAAATTCAGGTAAATAATTTACTATTGTAAACATGTTTACTACTTTCTAAGCGGACTCAGGAACCTTGGAATACAATCGTTGAGTACATAATCGCCGTTACAGGATGATCATGAATGCAATACAATAATAATTGGAAGTTTTATAGTATTTTCCTGATACAAAAAGGGGTTTTGTAATGTCCCACGTGTATTTATGCTTTGTTTTAACGCCTTGTATTTTTACTTTATATTGGGAATCGAATATGAATCTTCAAGCAAACTAAGAGAGTCATTCATATTCATTTCAGCGGGGTGCTATTCTTCAAGGTGTGAAATTCTATCAACAAAGGATCTACCTGTTCTATGGAATGATCCCTTGTTTATTTAAGTACACCTATCCATCAATAGTATCCTGCTGAGCTGAATATTAATGACTCTCTTAGTTTGCTTGCAGAACTATACGTCGTTTCTTCTTTTGTATATACTCTTTCAGTATCGGATCTTAATATATACCGCCTCTTTCTGCCTTAGTTGGAGACAGATCTGTCCGACCAATTTCCGAAATTTTGGGAAACATTCCTGTAAATGTTTGATCGAATTTTTTTTAAATTGCCTCGTCTGTTGACTTAAATTCGGACTAGTGATTATGAGTCCCTTTAATCGTTCTTGCAGAATATTTTTGGAAGGACTAATCTATTTCTTAAAATGCTCTTCTACCATGTCCAGATTTACTATCTTATCTTTTTTGGTATTATTAGGTGGAGAATGTTGAATTTAGTCTGTGTCATAGCATGCCCAAAATATCCATGTATTCTGTTTTTTATGGTGTTAAAACTTTCAGTTCCTTTCCCTTTCGGATAGGACACATAGTCTTGTTTGGCGTTCCTAAAGAAACTTAAAGAAGTGTTTGAAGACTACAGAGCAGATAGATCGCTAAAGAAATGGATTGAGGCCGCTCTAAACAAAAAAAGATTGCAAGAATTGTGGAACGCCTATATCCAATGTCAAGGCTGACAAGAGGGGAAGAATTCTTTTGACATTCATCAGCACATCTATTAACTATATAATGGCATATTGATTCCAAGTTTTACGAGATTTTCATAAAACTAGATTACACCATTTGAATTTATTCTGCTGTATCTGTCAATAACTCTTTACACCAGAGCATTAATATATATATAGTTGTATCTTGTCTGCCTGGATTTGGCTACTGGAAGGGAGCTTATTAAATAGTCCAAATTTTTTGGTGTTTGTATTGGTGTTTTTTCTATTTTTCCTACTCTAACTAGCAAGTTTCCTAGAATTTTTATGGAAAGCTCCAGTACTAAATTATTAACTGGCTCGCCTTGGGATTTGTGATAAGACGGAAAATATTTTTACTTGCGACACACAACCGTGTACTTGAAGGTTTACGTAATATAACAGATTTGATGGAAGATATTTTTGGAATTTCAGTTGCAAAAATCTTGTTTTTCTGGTGCCAGTGTGTTCTAGTTAAATTTTATCAAGTATGAGGACAAATACTAATAAAAATAATGTACTTAATAAATAGGAGCATTAATTAACATAATCTTAGCATAACAACTAATAGGTATCAAGTTGAATTTGTTACAAATTAACTGGTCATAAACAGCAATATTCTGGATGAATCGAATAGTTGTTGTTTAGTTTTAAACGTTCTAAACCAGGTAAAGCTATTAAGTTGCCAATTATAACAAGTTTTATACCAATCTAGAAATACTAGTTTGTCTCTGAACATTTTTTGGAGTAACGTTACTCCTGAATATGAGGAACATAGCAAAAAAACAATTTTTTTTTCTTGAAAAAGAAAGTATGTGGCAATTTGCGAGGATGGTATTGTCTTCAGTGAACAAACTTTGTGAACAAACGAGGAAGTGGCTCAAGCGCTTCAAAAAATAAAGAAAGGAAAAGCATTCGGACAAAATGATATTCCTGGGGAAGTATCGAGAGCATTGAGAGAGACAGGAATAAGTTGGCTAGCAGGTCTATTTAATAGAATTATGGAAGTTGGGCAAATGCCAGACGAATGGAGAAGCAGTATATTAGTACCTGTATTCAAAAACAAGGGAGACATACAACAATGTACAAACTACAGGGCTATAAAACTACTTAGCCACACCATGAACATATGGGAGAGAGTAATTGATAGACGGATACGTGAAGAAACCGAAATATCCGATAATCAATTTGGCTTTATGCAGGGCAGATCAACAACAGATACAATTTTCATTATAAGGCAGTTGATGGAAAAATACAGGAGTAAAGAAACAAACATGGTATTCATTGATCTTGAGAAAGCATATGATCAAGTTCCTCGAGAGATTCTGTGGTGGGCACTCAATAAGAAAGGAGTCCCTGGCGAATATGTAAAGATTGTGAGAGATATGTATGGGGGAGTAACGACTAGTGTTAGGACAGGTGTGGGAGAGACTGATAAATTTCATGTGAAAGTAGGATTGCACCAAGGCTCGGTGCTTAGTCCTTATTTATTCTCATTAGTTTTGAACCAGATAACAGCGAAACTACAGGGTAGCATTCCATGGTGCCTAATGTATGCTGATGATGTAGTGTTAATAGGAAATAGTGAAAGAGACTTAGAACAAAAACTGGAACAGTGGAGACAAGCTCTGGAGGAAAAAGGTTTAAAACTTAGTAGGACAAAAACAGAGTATTTGGAATGTTCATTTAAAGATGGAGTTACTACAAATCAAATGGTATCTTTGGATGGTGAAATGATTGTGAAAGGCAATAGTTTTAAGTACCTAGGATCGGTATTAAAAAGTAATGGAGAAATAGATGGAGATGCATGCAGTAGAATTAGGGCTGGATGGATGAAGTGGAAAGAAGCGAGTGGTCTGTTGTGTGACAGAAAAATTCTAATGAAGCTGAAGAGAAAATTCTATAAAACAGCCATAAGACCGGCTATGATGTACGGAACTGAATGTTGGGCAGTGAAAAAGAAAGAAGAGCAACGAATGCATGTGGCGGAAATGAGAATGCTTAGATGGATGAGTGGAGTGACAAAGAAGGATAAAATTAGAAATGAGTATATTAGGGGAAGTCTAGGTGTGGCACCAATTGATGCCAAAATGAAAGAGCATAGGTTAAGATGGTTTGGTCATGTTCAACGTCGAGACGTTAATCACCCAATACAAAGAATAGCTGAAGTGCAGATTCCTGGAAAGAGTAGGAGAGGAAGACAAGGAAGACCTGGGAGGAGACGATAAGGCAGGACATTTTGGTAAAGGGGATTAATATTGATATGATCCAAGATAGAATTATGTGGAAAAATGCAATTAGAGAAGCCGACCCCGCATAGGTATAAGGCAAAGAGAATGATGGATGGTATTGTCTTCAGTCCTTGACTTGCTATGGGTGTGATTTCATGAGTTAACTTCTCTGGTTCCGCTTCATTTCACTTTATCTTTTCTAATTTAATGTACTAGACATGTTCAATATCTAATAATTCATTTACTATTACACAATCAGTGAAAATAACAACTCACGAAGAGAATCAACACTAGCACATTAGGCTGAAAACTTTATAGTGGACAGAACATGTGGTCCAGATGCATAACAGAATCTACTTAAGGGGAAGCCTACTCTCGTTATCTACTGCTACATAACGAGAAGAACGGGGACTAGGAAACTATTGGCAGTAGAAGGGAAGATAGAAGACCAAAGACCAAAAGGAAGATCTACAACACGATGGGCAGACCAAAATAAGATTCTGGTGGGAAAATCTCTACATAAAGCAGTCCTTCTGGTATCTATAGGATCACAACCAATTGACACAGCTAACAATATTTAGAGTGTTACCACGCCCTGACAAGAGCTCAAGGAATGAGGCAGAGGAACAATATGCAGAAGAAAGGTAAACGGTAAGTAGAAAGAACAAAACTAGAAGAGTTAATACAATCAATGATCTGAAAGATGTGCCAACAAGTGTAAACAAATGATTTAAAAATACCAAAATTGGGAAAATTCAAACTGATAAGGGACAGTCATGACCTTTAGATGGCCTTATACGTTACATGTAGATATGTTTTCGATTTAACAGTCGAAACATACAAAAAATCTCGAAGGCCCCATTTAGTTGCTTCTGCAAATACAAAAAACGTATAAATAAAACAACATCGATCGACTAAATGACTCAATCTTATCAGACGATGATAAGTTTAAAAAATGTAATTAAGAATAATGATGCTCGTTAAATCAAGCAAATACTTCAAAGTGATTATTGTTGTAGAGCTTACTTCTAAATCCAAAACCAATTACTACACACATATGACGTACACGTGTGACGTAGTTTGGGTTTAATGTTTTTTCAACTTTCCCGCGTATTAAATACATTGTGCGTCATTAAAAAGGAGCCACCTAAAATGTTGGGCATTTTTAATTTTTACGAACCCTACAACAAATTGATTGTCATTAAATGTTTGTGTAATGTTTAAGAATATGTTCTGAAGCTGTATGCAACCACTTCTTAAACAACAAATGTAAAAAAACTTCCCCCAAAATGAAGATTTTATTGGAACATTTAAAAAATTAACATTGTAAATTTTTTCTATTTTCTTTATAAAGATTACAATAAAGTCGTGATGTTTAATATTCTATATTACCACGTCTATTTTGAATTGCACTCCTCATTCGACTGGCATTGAATTGATCAAATTCTGGCTGTTGTCTTGAGGAAATGCTTCCCAGTTTTCCATGAGCGCCGACCGAAACTGCTCACGATTTATTTGAGCAAATATTTTGTTTCTTACTCTTCGTCTGAGTTGGTTTCAAATATGTGCACTCGGGTTCAAATCTGGTCTTGAGTCGGCCAATCCATTTTTGGCACACCGACAGTTTCCAGGTGGTGCGTTACCAGTGGCGGCTCGTGAGTTTTACAATAGGGGGAGGCTCTAACTAAAAAAAATCTAGACAAATTTGCACTAGCAAAAAAATGCACGAAAAAATGTAATTTAAGGCTCCATTTGTTTTTGACCATTTTTATTTACAAAAATGAATAACCATTTTCAATTTCGTTGCAAAACGAAAACAAACCCCAGCGTGCATTCCCGGATTGCAACGAACGAAATGGCATAGATGCCCTAGCGGCAACTGCTAGCAAAAAGACTAAGTTTTCACTCTAATGGCATATAAAACAACATAATGCTATTCTACATCCCACCAGAATGAAAACAATGGGAACCTTCTTTGGTTACACCTCCGAGGCTTCTACGCAAGCTTTGCTTGCTACACCTCTTTGCTAATTTGCAAGCCATACGGATGCTGAGACTAAGGAAGATGAGGGAATTCTACAATTTACAATTCACGTCCCATCTCGTTGGAACTTTACCGCGCTGAGCAGATGGGACGTGAATTGTAAATTGTAGAATTCCCTCATCATCCTTTGTCTCAGCATCCGTATGGCTTGCAAATTGTAGAAGCCTCGGAGGTGTAACCAGAGAAGGTTCCCATTGTTTTCATTCTGGTGGGATGTAGAAATAGCATTATGTTGTTTTATATGCCATTAGAGTGAAAACTTAGTCTTATTTTTATTTACATTTCACCTTACGGGGACCCTCCCTCTTACCGCATGCTTGCATTGATAACTGAGATGTAGAATAGCCTTTGTAATTAATAATAATAATATTGTTAGAATTATTGATACTAAAAGAACTTAATAAAAACAGGATTAAATCTAAAATTAACGAAATTTTTCGAATTTTGAGTCATATTTACCCCACAACGATAGAAGTTCCTTGTAATTGCCGCGATTAATGGAATCATCACTTTCATCGTGTCCGCGAAAAGCTAATTCTTGCGAAGCCAAATATATTGTTATATCAATAAGCCTATTTAAATTCATCCTATTCTCCAAAATCTGATTATTGTAAGTAATTATGGCCTCTTTTTGAGCTGTATCTAAAGTAGTTACTATTTGTTTAGCAAAAAGTTTTAATTTACACGACGAAAATATGTGATCTTTAGATTTGGAATGTCATTCAGTTGAACGAGGTAAATTTTTTAGATCTGAATATCCTATTTTAGACCACGTTGTATCTTCGGTTTGTGTTGAAAATAAGATACAAGGATAGCAAAAGCTCTTAATAGACCCGGTTAACCAGTCCCATTTATTAAACCAATTAATATTAAATGCACGATTTTGACGATTACCTGAGGATTTAATAATAGTTAAATTTGGCTGTGGTCTTCCTAAGGTTTTAATAATATAAGCTTTATTATATATACTTAAAGTATTAAAATTATTCCTGATCAAAATATCTTCAGATATTTTGATTTCGTTTAACTTATCCATTTTATATAAACAAACAACGGTACCAAGCCAATAACAACACAAATAAAAATATGAAATACAAAAATTCAAAAAAACACTAATTAAAAAAATAAAATGATAAAATCACACCAAGAAATACCCTGACTATTACTTCCTTATAGAATATAAGTAAAAACACAAGGGAGCCTAATTCTGGTTTAGCCTCCCTTGCCTTATATTTCTGAGTAGTATGACGTGAAGCGATATAATATTACGTTTCTCTATCGAGTATTATTGTACGCATAAGAAACTATATTGCTCGTTTCGAGACGTTTGTCGTAACTTATAACACAACGGAGTGGAGTCTGGTTTCTGCCTCCCTTGGTAGGGATATGAGGAGCTGCTCACAGCGTATAGGTGGGCATATAGAAGCGTTACAGATGCGTTTGGTTACAAGTGTGCAATAATTTACACTTTGTATTAGTACGAACGCTTGTTGTTTCCCGTGATTCAAAATAAACAAAACAGTGACATTTCATCAATAATTATAGAAATATTATGTCCCAGAGATGACATAAAATGTATAAAAACATTATGGGGAGGGTAAGCCTCCGTTGCCTCCTCTGACAAGCCGCCACTGTGCGTTACCATCCTGGCCATGTGTGTCAGCACGTTATCTTACATGAAAAGAAAGTTTTCGCCTACAAAACCACAAAGGCATTACATGCTCGTCTAGAATAAACACGAGATCAGTACGGCCTTCGAATGAAATTCCTGCCCTCCATCACTAAACAAAACATCTTCCCAATCTTCTATTGTCCAATGCTCGTATTTTCTAGCAAACTCAAGTCGGCGTTGTCGATATGCTACTGTTAACAAAGATCCTGATACTGTGCTGCCCTTAGATCAATTTCCCTCGACCTTCTTCTCACTGTAAAAGTGCTTAATGTCCACCCGTGAACATTTTGAAAACGGTTTTGGATTGTTCTAACCGTAAATAACTGATTTTGCAAAGAAGTTCGTTGAAATGAATTATCTTTCTGGCTGTCGTGATTCTTCTCGGGCCTGATCCTGGTCGTCGTTTGTGAGATGCAGTCTCTACGGATCGTTGGTATGTTTTTTGGACCAAACAACGACTGACTCTAAGCTGTCTCTCTTTGACTCATTCCATTGTCAATCAAAGTAACAATTTGAAAAGATCTAGCACATCTCTCATACTACGTTTTTTAACGGTAAAATATTGCAAAACCTCTAAATTTTAAAGAACCGCTTGGATTGACATGAAATTTGGCATACACATAGGTAACAAGTCAAAGAAAAAAAGTGATATTGTGCCGATATGTGCTTTTGCCCCGGGGGTGGTTTTCACCCCCTCTTGTGGGCGAAAAAATATTCGTCCAAAGTAAGTCCGGAAATGGATAAACTGACTAATTTTAAGTAACTTTTTCTTCTATAGATTTTTTTCACTAAGACTTTTCGAGTTATTTGCCAGTGAATATGTTCATTTTTTCAACAAAATAACCACGCTTTTAGACGGTTTTTCGCAAAAAACTCAAATAATAAGTATTTTGTCGAAAAAACATTTGTAGCAAAAATATAGCCCGTAAAAAAATTTAAAAAATGGTGTAAATATCACGTCTCTGTACCTAGTAGAAGCAGAGTTATAGCTAATTAAAAATTGGTTCATATTTGTCAAATTCCAAATGGAATACTTTAACGTGAAGTAACCAAAAATGAAACACAGTTGGGGGAAAACTCATTACAACTTAATTAAAGTGTTTAAAAAAAGCTTCATTTTTGTTTTATAAAAAAAATTCTAGCATCAAAAGTGAACAACTTAAGCTCAAAATAAAGTTAGTCCCTTTTTTTTGGTAAAAAAATCGGGAAAATCACCCCCTAATTAGTATCTCAAATGAACTTAATCGTTACGACTTCACAAGTTTCTTGACTCGTGTATGTATTGTTTATAGGATCTGTAAGTTTCATCGGTTCAAAGTCCTTATTTTTGAAAGGGCTGTAGTTAAAAGGGGTTGAACGAGTCACTGATAACGAATGTATGCAAATTTAGAAACACCAAATCTTAATCAATTTTTGTCTAACAGAAAAACAAAAAAATACATGATATTCAGAAAAGCAATGCTGACTTTTTTTGTTTTTCGAGATTTTTGGCATCTCTAACAATTTTTAAGTTTAAAAAAAGCATATTTTTCAATTAAAATTTTTTTAAATTTAGCTTTAAAACCAATTTTTTTTTAAATAAGCACTTTGAATCGATGAAACTTACAGATCATATAAACACAACATAAGTAAAATAATTTGTGGAGCGGTAACGATTAATTTCATTTAAGTTGCTAATTAGGGGGTGGTCTTTCCGATTTTTTTTTTGCCAAAACAAAAGGGACCACCTTTATTTTGAGCGTAACTTGCTTAAATTTAATGCTAGAAACTTTTTATAAAAACAAAAATAAAGCTTTTTTTAAACACTTTAAAGAAGTTATAATGGGGTTTCCCCAAAAAATTGCTTAATTTTTTGGATATTTCACTTCGAAATATTCTATTTGAAATTTGGTGAATATGAATCTATTTTTCATTGGCTATAACTCTGGTTCTACGAGGTCCAGAGACCTAACGCATACACCATGTTTTTTAGTTTTTTACATGCTATATTTTTGCTAAGAACGTTTTTTCGATAACATACTTTTTGAGTTATTTGCGAAAAACCGTCTAAAAATGTAGTTTTGTTCTGAAGCTATTTCCTTGTGGCATTTTTATAATAAACTATTTTTAATGGGAAATAAGCCACAATTTTACCAAAAAAAATATTTTATTAACGTTTCGAAGCCCAAATCGGGTTTCGTTGTCAAAATACAAAATACTACTAAAATAAACAAAAATGTTGTTGCTAAGTAAAAGAAATGCTTCTAATAATTTATTTAATCTGACTCATTTATATTGGCAATTCAGACGTATATTATACATTTTAAAGTAGAAGACTTTAAAATGATATCGGCAATATTTATGAGTTGCGTTCCTGGGACGACTTTACTAAAAAATAGTTCATTCGATTACATGAAATCAATCCCAACTCAAGAATATCCGTCACAAAAAATCATAGCATGTGATCTGTATGAAATAATGAACAATGAACAAGAAAGAACAAAGAATTGCATTTTTAAAATACCTTGTGAATGCGAACAATTTTATTTAGGTGAAACATTAAGACCATTGAACGTTAGAATAAGTGAACATCAGTCTTATATTAAAAATAGAGAATTTGATAGATCTCAAATATGTCAACACGCATGGGATAATGAACATAGAGTTCAGTGGAGAGAATCAAGAATAGTCCTGAAAGAATTGGATAGTAAAAAGAGAAAAATGAAAGAAGCGGCTCTAATTATGCTAAATGAAACCAATTGTGTCGCAAATTCCTCGGTAGAATACAGTAGGATGTGGTTACCCATACTGAAAGCGGAAGTCAATAGAAAGAAAATATGTACCACGATTAGTAATTCAATAACATATCGAGTAAGTCAATAACATATTGAGTACAAATTTTATATTTTAGTATTACTTATTGTATATCTATATATTATTAACATTATTTATAAACATATTAAAGTCAGAATTTGGTATTAGTTTTTTTGAAAGTAAATTAAATGTAAGACCAAAAATACTTACGATGTCGGGATAGTATCACGAGGTTTTTTCCTGGTTTTCCCTCGTGATTTACTATGGAATCTCTAACGCGAGAATTTTACTGTCATCGTTGCATTTGGTTGTCTTTTTAAAGGCAGCTCACATGCTATGATTTTTTGTGACGGATATTCTTGAGTTGGGATTGATTTCATGTAATCGAATGAACTATCTTTTAGTAAAGTCGTCCCAGGAACGCAACTCATAAATATTGGCGATATCATTTTAAAGTCTTCTACTTTAAAATGTATAATATACGTCTAAATTGTCAATATAAATGAGTCAGATTAAATAAATTATTAGAAGAATTTTTTTACTTAGCAACAACATTTTTATTTATTTTAGTAGTATTTTGTATTTTGACAACGAAACCCGATTTGGGCTTCGAAACGTTAATAAAATATTTTTTTTGGTAAAATTGTGGCTTATTTCCCATTAAAAATAGTTTATTAAAAAATGTAGTTATTTTGTTGAAAAATGAACATATTGTATTCACTCGCAAACAACTCGAAAAGTGTTGACTTGGCGAAAAAGCCCTATAGAACAAAAGTTATTTAAAATTAGTCAGTTTATCCATTTCCGGACTTATTTTGGACATATATTTTTTCACCCCCAAGAGGGGGTGAAAGTCACCCCCAGGAGAAAAGCACACATCGGCACAATATCACTTTTTTCTTTGACATGTAAGCTATGCGTATGCCAAATTTCATGTCAATCCAAGCGGTTCTTTAAAGTTTAGAGCAAAAACCGTGAAAGAATGGACTATTAGCCATAGTTTTAAATCTAAAAATTGCTTGTTCACTATTTGAACAACTGTACACTAATGAAAGATTTTTGAAAAATTTAATAGTCATATAACGTACAAACGATGGTTTGTACAACAGAATAAATTGCATAAATTATTGAATTTTTTATATAAAATTCTAGCAGAGCTAAGATACCTCGCAAATCGCATGGCTCGTTTATTTTCTTAATTTTTGAATAATTAAATGTACTTACTTCAAAAAAAAAATGTTTAAGTAAATTTAACAAATCTTTTTTAATTTAGGGGGTTAATTTTAGCGTTAAATCACCGATACCCCCAGCCAGGTCTGCCTTTTTGTATTCGGATATTATGGAAGTCATCTGAAAATTTTTCAAAAACCTACCCAAAAATGTCTTATCAGCTCTCCTACTATTTCAAGTGATTATTAATTGTTACATTGTTATATAGAACTTACTTCTAATCCAAAACCAATTAGAACACCAAACGTGACGTCCACTTGTGACGTAGTTTGATCGCTTTGACAATGAAAGTTTAATGTTTTTGTTAACTTTTCCGTGGTTAAAATATTTATTCGGATTTAAAATGGTAACAGTTTTTCCGACCGAAACACCAATTAGGTTGTTTTAACGTATCTACCTATGGAATACCATATTTACTATCAAATACCATGAATTTGCAGTACGTCATCGTAAAAGAAAAATATCGCTATCATAAATTACGGTATTTAAGTAAAGTCGAAAGTTTTTTGTTTAGTTTATAATCAGTATTATTAGTGTTTAGTTCGTAGTGATGTGACAGTATTAATATTTATTCATTTGGATCAAAGCAGTTAGTGCCTACAGTTCTTGTCAGATATTGTTGTTTTATGTATAAATAATTTATTCAACGGTATCTGTATTTTCTCCTGATTCACGTGTCATATCAGAATTATCCAAGGTTGGCGATCACCATTGCGATGGCTTCTCGATCTACTGCAACATGGAATAATTGTCCTGCATTTGATATCTGAGTCCATTCACGAATGTTTTTTAACCAAGAAACTTGTTTTCTTCCGACACTTCTATGGTCCTCTATTTTGCCTTTAAGGATCAGTTGCAGTATTCTATATTGATTTCCTCTCACTATATGTCACAGCTAAGGCATTTTCCGAACAGTGTGTAGCAGTTCTCTATTTTTGTTGACCCTCCTTAGTACTTCCTCATTAGTTTTTCTTGCTGTCCAAGGCATCTTCAGCATCCGTCTATGAATCCACATTTCCAATGCTTCAGTTCTGCTCATGGTTAATACTTTTAGTGTCCACACTTCTGCACCATACAAAAGTACAGACCAAACATAGCCCTTAACCATTCTTTGTCTTAGTTCTGAACTGAGATAATTATTGGAAAAGCCACCTTTACACGGTCAATATTATCGATGCAATATATTTTCAATGTACCACGTATTATAAAAAATTTTAGCATTGGTTTATAAAAGTATAAGAAAACATGACTGACCTTTTGGCTATGCCAGTGCCAGCAAAAAAAATATTTTTTCAATGATATTATTGTTTTAATGTACAGTAAGGTCTCTTTTTATGCGGATTATTTTAATGCGATTTTGAAGTTGTGCGGTTTGTATTTCATCAAAAAATTCTATTATTAACAAATAGTAGAAATTAATATTAACTATTCCTATCCAGATGTCAGTAATCTGAGGGTTTGCAATTCGGATATTCCCCTTGTGACATGATGTAGCATGTAGCTATTACATCAATCTGAGTTTTGCATAGAAAGGTACAACCTGTAATTGTTTTGAAATTTTTTTTTGAAGTTATACTTCTTTACGCGCGATATGAGGGTGAATTTTTATATGTTAAAACCTACGATCCCGGCGCATGCGCATTATAACTTTGTTCTGATTGGATGTTCAAATGACATGTCAAAAATTATCCAATATGGCAGCTGTAGCGCAGCTGTGGTTTGGACCGTTGACGGTTTGGTTATGTATGGTTGGTGCGTTTTAAAATTTGTGGGAAGAGAAACAACAAAGGTTAGTTAATAGTTATACTGCCTTTTTAAATAGTTTTCATATTATATTTTTGAAGTTATACTTCAAAATGTTTTAATTTATGTATGTATCAGTCCAGAAAAGGTGTGGAAAGAATATATTAGTGTTTTTATATATATTTTTCTACAAACGTGTTAAAAATGCAATTTTTAGGACTCCATAGGAGCGTTAAAAATGCTACTTTAAGGCACTAGTGCTTTAAAAATTTTAAGGCACTGCAGTTAAAAGTGAATTGTCAAATTGTGAAACGTCAAAATATTTATATTTCATTTATTAACATTAATATTAATAATACAACTTGCGCAATTTGAAAAGGGTGGTTTAAAAGGTTTTTTATTATAATTTTGTGTCTTTGGATTTGTCTTCCTTGGGCGTAAAATAATAAAACATCTATTTTTATATTTCACTTGCCACCGTGATGTATAATTATGTATATCTGAAAGGTAACTGGCATACGGCTTGATGGCCTTGTTGGTAGAGCATTGGACCAGAGATCAAAAAATCGCGAGATTGCGGGTTCAAATCCCGGACGATACATATTTTTTTTTTAATATTTGGCATTGTCAAGTTTTGGTTCATTTTCGGTAATTATTGTTAATTTTTTGTATTGTAATTGTTAAGTAGGTATATTTATTTCGTCGAAATTATATTATAATAGAAGTATAACTTCTTACGTGCGTACAAAGTACACACACATTCTTTTTTTGAAGTTATACTTCTTTACGCGCGATATGAGGGTGAATTTTTATATGTTAAAACCTACGATCCCGGCGCATGCGCATTATAACTTTGTTCTGATTGGATGTTCAAATGACATGTCAAAAATTATCCAATATGGCAGCTGTAGCGCAGCCGTGGTTTGGACGGTTGACGGTTTGGATTATGTATGGTTTTTGCGTTTTAAAATTTGTGGGAAGAGAAACAACAAAGGTTAGTTAATAGTTATACTGCCTTTTTAAATAGTTTTCATATTATATTTTTGAAGTTATATTTCAAAATGTTTTAATTTATGTATGTGTCAGTCCAGAAAAGGTGTGGAAAGAATATATTAGTTTTTTTAAATATATTTTTCTACAAACGTGTTAAAAATACAATTTTTAGGACTTCATAGGAGCGTTAAAAATGCTACTTTAAGGCACTAATTTTTAAGACACTGCAGTTAAAAGTGAATTGTCAAATTGTGAAACGTCAAAATATTTATATTTCATTTATTAACATTAATATTAATAATACAACTTGCGCAATTTGAAAAAGGTGGTTTAAAAGGTTTTTTATTATAATTTTGTGTCTTTGGATTTGTCTTCCTTGGGCGTAAAATAATAAAACATCTATTTTTATATTTCACTTGTCACCGTGATGTATAATTATGTATATCTGAAAGGTAAGTAGCGTTCGGCTTGATGGCCTTGTTGGTAGAGCATTGGACCAGAGATCAAAAAATCGCGAGATTGCGGGTTCAAATCCCGGACGATTCATATTTTTTTTTAATATTTGGCATTGTTAAGTTTTGGTTCATTTTTGGTAATTATTGTTAATTTTTTGTATTGTAATTGTTAAGTAGGTATATTTATTTCGTTGAAATTATATTATAATAGAAGTATAACTTCTTACGTGCGTACAAAGTACACACACATTCTTTTTATTTAGCTAATGCCTTGACAACTAATGGCCATTAGCATGGTAGGTACGGTAAATTTTTACAGTTAGGTACCTAGTGTCATGTGTTGTAGTATGTGTGTTGAGTAAGTGTCTTGTTACTTTGCAAAGTCGACGTCAGTGTCTTAAACCATCAAGCCACTATACAAGCAACAATAGATAAAACAGACTGCACGAAGCTGCTGGGGGTCCTTTTGGATAGTAATTGTAAATGGTCAAAACACATTTCTAATTTGAAATCCAGATTAAGTAGCGCATGTTATGCATTGAGAATTCTTTCACGTCTCTTTTATACATCAATATTAAAAGCAGTATACTTTGCCCATTTTTACTCAATAGCCAAATATGGCATTGAAGTCTGGGGTTGTATCTCTGAATTAGAGCAGATAGTCGTACTTCAGAAAAGAGCGATTAGGATAATGTATAAAATGAAATTTAGAGATTCTTGTAGAGGCATCTTTAGACAAAACAATATTCTTACAATTCCTGGTCTGTATATATTTTCGTGTATAATGTATTTACATTGCAAAATTTATGAATTTAATAAATTTCAATTTAGCCATGTTTATTCAACAAGATTCAAAGACCATCACTTTATGCTTCCACAACATCGTTCTGTTTTGTTGGAAGGTAGCACACATTATGCAGCCATAAGTTTCTTTAACAAATTGCCAACAATAGATATACGAATGAATTTACATCAGCCAAACTTTCGGAGGTGTGTACATCAATACATTTGTGAGCTAGAGAGCTAGAGCCATATTCTAAAAATAACTTTTAAGTATGTTTTATCGTATTTATTAATTTATATACTTTTAAGATGTATGTCTGTAACTTTCACTTGTCTCATACATGTACTTTGTATAATGTAGCATGTGATCAATAAATTTAACTTGACTTGAAGTACATGAATCATCGTGGAGGTTTTTGGTACAAGAACATCATGATCCAAGTGGCAAAAGACAGGTAGTGATGCTTCTGAACTAAGAAGAGGAAAAGCAGATCATTAAATAGGTAAAGCTCCATCAGTAGGTCTATGCTCTGGAAGACTCTGAGAGTCCTAGAAAACTCCAGTCTTGACGACTTCTTTAAACAACTTGCATCTGTAGCTCTTTACATCAAACTGCATCTGCAGTTTGTTTCGTCTATTACTTTTAGATGGTCAGGCAGTCCTACCCGAAATGCATACTGTCCCTGATGTAGCAGACTCTCTTCTTCTTATTGATGCTCCTATCCGTGACGAATGTTAGTAGTCATCTTGGGAATCTTGATGTTATCTGCAGTGGCGCGGAAAAGCTGCACATATGTAATGTTGAACCAGGTTCTGCGGCTCTTTAACCAGGAAACCAAGAGGGCATATCTGGATTCATTTCACATAGTCTGTCCATAGTCCAAGTAATAAAGCTTAAAATAGGACAAAACCTCGCAATTTGTACAGTATGTATCGATTTGCTTGAAAATTTGAGAATAAGTAGTGGATAATCAAAGGATCAAAATGTATATGAGGCCGAAGGGCGCTTTTTCCATGGGGGTGGTTGCCACCCCATGTCGGGGGTGGAAATTTTTTATTTCATTTTGACCACAAAAGTTGGTAAAAACATTCATTCTAAGCAAAAAACGTTATATACATTTTTTGATAAAATTAATGGTTTTCGATTTATTCGCAATCGAAAGTTTTAGTTTTATATCGAAAAATCAATGTTTTCTGCTAATAACTTAAAAAGTTTTCGTTTTATCAAAACAACTTTGCTTAACAAAAATGCACCTTTTAAAAAAATAAACAAAACTGTTTTTTAATTTTCCTTACGACCAATAATCGAGCTATTATACTTTATTATATGTTAGTTCTTCTTCGTCAAATGCTAAATATTGTAGTTTCTAAGTCAAAAGACGGGAAAACTATACATTTCTCGAGGATAACTTGTTCAAACTAATTTAAAATATTTAAAAATATCTATCTCCTGAAATAAAAAAGTAATCTCTAGCTCAAAAATTAAGTGACTTATAATAAAAAGAATGTCAGTCTCTATTTTTTTTTCAGCAAAAAAGTGATCGGAAACTTCCCTCTACGCACCACCCTAATTAAAATTAGTCATTGACCTTACTTGCGTCTTCTTTATTTATATATTATTAATAGGTTCTAGACTGTCTAGAGGTTTGACCGGCTTAGAATGATTAGTTAAAAAAAAAAATGGAGTTAAAATCGAATAACGAATTTTTGTAATTTCATAAAAAATGCTCTTTCCTTCATAATAGAAAGATTAGCATCCGAGATACGAAAAAATATTTAAATATAAAATTGTAGGTTATTTAATTCCCAAGAACTTAGTTTAAAAAAAATGTTTCTACGGAAAAATTGAGTGAGCTATTCTAGGAAAAATTGAGTGAGCTATTGACAATTAAAACTCGTAATAATATGCAAAAAGCACCTTTACCAACCCTTTCAAAGTCACCTCTTTTTGCGACTGAGGATTTTAAAAGGATTTAATATTAATAGCCTTATAGATCTTCTAAAAACCTACAAAATTCTTTTTTAACAAACTTTCTACAATAAAAAATAAAAAAGTTACGTTTAAAAAAAAAAGAATGTGTGTGTACTTTGTACGCACGTAAGAAGTTATACTTCTATTATATAATTTCAACGAAGTAAATATACTGAACAGGTCATTTTTGTATTTTATTTAAATATTAAACCAACGTTCTTATCTACCACTTTCAAAAAATTTTTATTAAAACCAAAAATAAAAAAAAATATGAATCATCCAGGATTGGAACCGGGGACCTTCCGATCTCTCATACAACGCTCTTCCAATTAGGCTACCGAGCCTCTTGTAAGTGACACGTAAGTTTCGGATATAATTTCACAACACGGTGACAAATAGATCGAGTGGAAAATGTTATACCTACATATTTTATTATCTTACTATAGAGGAAAACAATTCATAGACACAAAAATTATAATAAATAATACATTTACTAAAAACACTAATATATCCTTTTAATGACTTATTTGCGCTGATCCAGATACATACATACCTATCTTGAAAGATTAGCAACTACATACTGTCTGTGTGCGCATGCGCGCAGTATTAATAAATTTTACTCTCAATAGCGCCTAAAGAAATATAACTTCAAAAATCAATATATTTTTTTGAAAAAAAGAGGAGAAATCCAATTGGAAGCATAATAATGTAAGTTAGCGGTGTTTTTAGTCATTGGCCTTATTCATTCTTCTTTGTTTATGCATTATTAATAGATTCCAGAAGTTTGAGTGGCTTAAAATGATTAGTTTTTAAAAAACTGGAGTTAAAGCGAATAAGGAATTTTTGTAGTTTGGTTAAAAATGCCATTTTCTTCAGAATAGAAAGATAAGCATCTGAGATACGAAAAAATGCTTAAATATGAAATTGTAGTTAATTTAATTCCCAAGAACTTGGTTTGAAAAAATTTTTTCTACAGAAACAATTTAGTGAATCATAAATGAGTATAATATCAAAAAACATCGATTTTTTCGATATAAAACTAACACTTTCGATGGCCAATAAATCGAAAACTATTAATTTTATCAAAAAAATGTATAGAACATTTTTTTCTTAGAATCAATGTTTTTATCAACTTTTGCAGTCAAAACCACCCCTAGGACCAAGATAAGGTCTTTCGAGAGAACTTTATGGAGCTCTCTCCCAGCTCCTCACAATGCATTCTTCATCTTGCCCTTCTCCGTTTATTATATTCAGTCTGAGTTCGTGATACTTGCTCAACTCAACCGATCAGGGTACTTTCCTCTTGGAATTCTTCAATAGGTATATCCAGTATCCGGAAAATTATTATCTTCGAACGCTGACATGTCAACCTTTTGAAATTGTTCAATGACCATAATCTAGGTCTAGGTCCAATGTATTCCTTATCGTATTTTTAACCCAGCAACATCTCAAGTTTGCTTGATATGCTTCCCAGTTCAAACCTCTCCTGGTCCAATGTAAGATGTAGTACCTTTTTGTCAAGTAAATATTCTAAAAACTGTCATTATTTATAGATTAATGGTGAAATGATTTAGGAGTGTACACTATCGGTTTCAAAATTTTACTAATTCTTACGAAATGTTAAGAAACAATTAATACTGTCCATGTCTAATTTATTTCAAATGTTTATCAAAATTGACTCGACTATATCAACTATTCGAATTCTCATTAACATTCCACATACTAATCGAGCTCAAAATAATATAATTATTGTTATAATGTTCTTAATCGCTTAATCATTAGTGTATGTCGTGATTTTGATTTAGTCCAATGTGCCAAAAATAACATTATGACTTCAATTTCTGATATAGCATACATATACATGGAAGTTAGCCGCAGCTGATAAAAAGTTTTTTACTCTGCGTTCAATCATTCATTCATGGTTTGGTTTTCTTTCTAATCAATGAAATGCGTGTAACATCCGCAGTGAACGGCGTGTTTGGAACGTTTAGTTTTTTTCATTGTTTTTCGGTGTTTTCTTCAACAAATGTTACTGTTGTGAGTACCTATGTAAATTTTTATGGTGATTATAGTTGAGTATTTGAACCAGTTTATAGTGTTGAAACAAGATCCTATTGGTTTTTAGAAAATTTTATTTGTATATAGCCGTTCATGAAAATCGAAAATTTTCTTATATTTTTAAGATTTTTTTCCTTTAAAATAACTTTTTTGGTGTCTTAGTGCTTGTGCTTCGCTGTCAAATGCTTTTTGTTTCTAGTTTAACTTGCTTATTTTTGTTAAATCGTGTTGTAGATACGTACAGCACCTACTATTGTTCTAAATTAGTTTTTTTTCCAAATTTTTTTGGTTGCCTTATAATTATTTATTCATTGTTAATATATTTTTTGGAAATTAACTACAAATGTGGTTAGAAACATCTTATTTGACGATTCTACATCGGAAATAGTTTTCCAAAAATTCAAATCTTTGGCAAAGTATACAATTTTTTTTCAAAAGTCTGATATGTTTTGTACACGCTTACGACAAATTAACTGAAAAGAAGTCCTTTGAAAGTATGTAATTCCTAGAAAACCCTCGTAGCATAACCAAAATTTTTAATGTGTTTATTTGTTGTCTCTTAATGTGCCGTCTGTTCGATGTTTTTTTCAAGACTTTCAAACCATGAGAAAAAAATGTGTTCTACTGTTTGAGCAATTAGTCCCACTCTTTCGTAGTGGGACTTTAAGTTTGACCTAAGCTCTGAAGATGGCTTTGTAAGCCGAAAGCGCTTAGTTAAGAATTAAATGCTTTACATATTGATACTTTTCATTTTCAATTCATAAATTACATATTTTTTTCCTAACATGATTCTGAAACTATGTACTTTCTTGTGACATTTATGTTACCTATATGATATTTATAATTAGACCAGGGCTGATCTGTGAAAAACGCCTATTTTTGGATGTGATAGGTGGCATTCGGATTTTTGCAGATAAAGTTAGGTGACAACTTCAATAATAATAATTTATTTATGCTCCTTCTCAAATATGCCCGGAACATTAATAAAAAAATTAAAATATCTAAAAAATTCGAAATACATCGATTTTTTTATACTTTCTTTGCTTATAACTTTAAAACGATTCATTTTGGAACAAAGTCGTAGAGAAATAAAATAAAGGTAATTGAATTTTGTATGATGTACGACTGGTTAAAAATGTCTTAAGGTTTACCCTTTCTGCAATATAGCAATAAATACGAAATAAGGAGGCAAAATAAGCCTGTCGTTATTCAATGTTTTTTAACCACTTTGGTGGCACTTAGAACCTTAGTAATTCGCTTAGAAAATTCTTATAACATACTTAAACCGTCTACCATATTTCTTGGTTGGCTAATTTTTTTTGCATATATAAAGAGGCGCTCTACCTATCTAATACCCTACAGATACACTTTACAGAATTAAAATCGGATTATTTAAGGGGCCTCGGCAATGTTTTAAAATTATAAACAATTTTAGGCTTCTAAACAAATAGCTTGGTTTAAAAATAAAAAAATTAATTTTTAGCAATGCAAATAATCAAAACCGGTATAATTTGAGTTAAACTTTCAAATGCTGTCAGCAGAATTGCGGTTTTGTTTTTTAATCAAAGTTATTCGGGTTCAAAAATATCAATTTTTCGATTTTGAAAGTTCAACCGCGTTTATCTCGAAAACTATGCATCCTACGAAAAAACTTGTAAGAACATTTTTTGCTTAGAATTATCCAAGAAATACAAAAACATGTTTTATTTTGCGAAAAATCGATGTTATGTAATTGCTCAAGTTCTCTGTTTATAACAATCTTATCGACATCCGGATCAACTGTCACCCAAAAAATTCGCGTTCTACGGGTCAAAATACATAAAAAACTTGGTCCATCTAAATAAAGTAGGCCGTTGTATCCGCTCCTGGCGACAGCACTAATTTGTTTATAAGCCAAAAAATTGTTTATAACTTTAAAACATTGCTGAGGCTGCTTAAATAATCCGATTTTAATTATGTAAGGTGTATTAGATAGGTGTAGTTGTCACCTAACTTTATCTGCAAAATCCGAATGCCACCTCTCACATCCACCTCAAAACAGATCTGCCCTGGTCAAAATGGCTTTAAAACGACCAAACGAAAACATCAACTTTTTGACGTTTTTGTGCGCGAAGAGCCCAAGTTGCTACCCCGTATAGAAATATTGAGAATCAAGTGCATTCATCAATCTCATCTTGATTTTTTGAGAGATAGTTATGAAAAGAGACCTGTTTGCCTAAATTTAGTTAGGCGACTCATCGCATTTTTTGCATTACAAATGCGTCTCCGAACTTCTGCTTCGCAGTTGCCATTGTCTGCTGTCTACTATCTGGTATTGTTATATTTTTTGTCTTGTCTTTAATAATTTCAAGGCACAACTTTAAAACTTTTCAACTTAACTCTTCGCAGGAGACCTAGCATTTCTTGTTCATTTGCTGGTATAAGTGTAGTATCATCAGCAAATCTTAAATTGAAAATTTTTCTACCAGCCACGGTTACTCCGCAGACTCATCCGTCTAAAGTTATCCTCATAACATGTTCACCATAAATATTGAATAAGTCAGGTGACAAAACGTATCCTTGTGTAATCCCTCTCTCTACTCTGAATTCTTTTAGAACGTCTGATATTTTTCCTACTGTTGCCAAATTGGACGGGTACAGATTTTTTATAAGTGTCACGAGATGTATCGTTGTACATGTACATGTCTCTATTAAAATGCACCAAAGATTTATACAGCTTACACAATCGAAAGCCTTCCGATAGTCAACAAAGCATATTATCATCGGTACTTGAAATTCTCTTGAATTGTTGTCTCAAGTTCAGAATTTGCTCAATTGTCAAAACTTAAAAGTTCTTATTGGAACTTACAAGTTCCAATAAGCTTTTGTACTCTTTCAATTTTTTTGCGTTACTTATTTATTTTATGGTTATTTCTTTAAGTCTCTTTTGGTTTAAAATAATGTATAAATAATGTAAAATGTTGTTAAGCCAATTGTATTGATTGAGAACAAATTGACCAATGTTGTTTTCATTTTCAGGAATACCGATATAAAGGAACGTTCAGAAGTTGAAAAGCGCCTCAGTTGAAATTCGCTCCACATCATTATGCAAATATAAACCATGGATTGTGAAGAAAATCAAAATAAAGTAAAAAATGTGTTCATCAGGTAGAAAATAGAAAAAGAAAACTAGTAAGGTAGTAGTCATTTGTATTTTTAGTGTTAGGAAGATTCTTATTGATGGGATACGATTTTAATCACTGGTAAAATTCATTCTTTTTATTTATTGTAGAGCATGTTAATTCGACATTCTTGCTGTCAAATATTCCAAGTATTCTGTATTATTCCTACCAAGTTTTAAACCTTTTTCCTCAAGAGCTTATCTCCACTGTTCCAGTTGTGTTCTAAGTCACTTCCACTACTTTCTACTAACACTACATCATTAGCATACATTAAGCACCATGGAATCTTACCCTGTAGTTTCGCTGTGATCTGTTCCCAAATTAATTAGAATAAATAAGCAGCGAGCCTTTGTGCAGTCCTACTTTCACATGACATTAATCAGTTCCTTCCACACCTGTCAACATTGGTTGTTACTTTCTCATATGTGTCTCTTACAATGTTTACATATTCACCGAGAACTCCTTTCTTATCGAGTGTCACCATAAAATCTCTAGAGGAACTATATGACTACTCTCTTTCTTAATTAGGCATTAACTGCCTTATAATGAAAATTGCATCTGTTGTTGATCTGCCTTGCATGAAACCAAACTTATTATATCGGTCTCTCTCTTGTCGTTTTCCCATTACTGAGGATCGTGATTTCTTCCAATATTCCTAACAATGTTTCTCCATTGGTCTCTATCTTCAGATGCTGGAAGAGCTTCGCAGAATGAGCTTCCAGCTGAATGCTTTATTTGGTCAGACCATCTAGTTGGTGATCGTCCTCTTGATCTTCTCCCCGGAACGTTTCCAGAAACAATTAATCTCTCTAAACTGTCGTCACCTCTGCGAACCACGTGACCAAAGAAATGCAGAATTCGTTGCAGACATATTGTGGACAGCCTTTTTTTTTAAATTGAGTTGGTTTAGAATGGAAACGTTTGTCCTATGAGCTATCCAAGGTATGCGTAGTCTTCTCCAGCACCACATCTCAAAGGCATCAATATTTTGGCGCTCGCGTGCGCGAAGAGTCCAAGTCTCTGCTCCGTATAGAAATATGGAGAATACAAGGGCATTCAACAGTCTCATCTTGATATTTTGAGAGATAGATCTGTCTTTCCAAACTTTAGTTAAGCGACTTATCGCATTTTTTGCCATACCAATACGTCTCCGAACTTCTGCTTCACAGTTACCATCGTTAGTTATACTAGACCCGAGATAGACAAAGGTGTTTACTATCTGGTATTCCTGTAACATGTTAGTCAGTTGAATAGTGTCGAATCTGTCGACCACCATTATTTTTGTCTTAGCTTTATTGGTTTTCAGACCAACTTTATTGCTTCAACTCTTCGCAGAAGATCAACCATTTCTTGCTCATTTGCTGCTATAAGTGTAGTGTGATCAGCAAATCTTAAGTTGGAAATTTTCCTACCAGCTACTGTTACTCCACCGGCCCATCCTTCTACAACCATCATGACATGTTCACCATAAATGTTAAAGTCAGGTGACAACACGCATCCTTGTCTAACACTTCTCTCGGTCTTGAATTGGTTTGAGAACTTCTGATCTAGTCGTACTGTCGCTATATTAGACTGATACAAATTTTTAATAAGTGTCACCAGGTGCATTGGTGCGCCCATTTCTATTAAAATTGACCACAGATTTATCCAGCTTACACAATCAAATGCTTTTTGGTAGTCAACGAAGCATATAATCATTATATCGGTACTAACTAATTTAAGGTACTAATATACTGATTCTCCATTCGTCTGGAATTTATCCAACTTCCATAATTATAAATACACCTGTCAGCTAACTTAATTCTGTCTCTCCTAATTCTCTCCATACTTCTCCAGGAATATCATCTGGTCAAACTGCTTTTCCTTTCTTTATTTTTTGAAGTACTTGAACAACTTCTTCGATTGTTATCTTAGTGACCATTGCTCTTACAGCTCGTTCACATGAGGGCAGTTTGCCAACGTCGACGTCGCGGTTTACATACCTAAAAGAACCTGCATGTGGACAAAGACTTCATTTGGTAAACTGCCAAAGTACTTTTTCCATCCCTTTTTGACATTCTTTTCGTGACTCTTTATAGCATTTTGTAGTCCCTCGATTTTTGATCTCGCTAGTGTGTCACAAGTTGTGGTTTTAATTTTATTTCAGTTTAAATACAGATATTTATTGCTGTTTCAATGTATTTGGATAATCGTTTCGTAATAACAAAATGTTATGGATCAAATTACATAACTTTACCTGACTTACGCTGTTTGACGATGACGAAACAGACCCTCGAAAACAAACAATGTGTACTGTGTATATCTCTTATCAGCATTTTCATTGATAAATTCGAGAGAATTTAAAATTTAAAAGGCCTGCTACACTGTAAGTTGTGTAATACGTTCAATTGAATCAAAACTGCAAAAACTTCTCAATTTAGTAAAGTTGTTGATATTATTCACACCATAGTTCAAGAATACTCGGTACTATTTCAAAATAACTCGGAAATTTATTATAAAAACAACAACCAGCTGTTTTTATTTCCAAACGAGAACTATCCTTCAACCAGATAATTTTTTATATCTTTCTTATCATTTTTTATTTAACCAAGTGATAATATTTGGTAATTTTAATTTCAGTCGACTTCCACAGCTTTCTAGAGTATGTCACCAATGGAATTGTGCCATCAAACCGTACAATAACCACATATTTACTTTGAGTATCTTGCTTATGTCACGACCGTTATCCTATCGATTTAATTGTGATTGTTTTTCATGTTTTAGGCCACCTACAAGAAGTATTTGCTGACGAGAAGACCCCACGTTTCTGTACGGCCGTTGGAATGCAACTAGTCATGGCTAAGAAGACGACGATACGGAACTTTAAGACGAAACTGGTTTTCACAGTGATTTGCAGATGGTTTTGATTCTGAGATCATTGTGAAAGCTGTTTTTGTTAATTGATCATCATATAGGAAGACTACAGGACCAATAACAGAATAATGGGACACATGCGAACGACCGTTTCATGGGACTCTTTATTTAAAGGGATGGGGTCACAAAAATATTAGTTTAAATAATATATATTTAATTTTTTAGTTTAATATTGTATTTGCATAGGATTAAATCACAATTGATTGTAATAAATATTAATTTTTAATTGTTCTTTGACGTTTCGATATCCACTGCAGTAATCGTTTTCAGAAACGATTATTTGAAAATAAGGAGCTTTTAAACCTCTAGCTAGCTTATTTTTTGTTATGTAATTCCTGGGAATGGGGGAAAGGGAGGGTAGAGATAAGGATAATAGTACAAAACAATTTAACAAAAGACATCGGACCCGAACATTGTCGGATCTAATAATTAGACAGTTTGTCTGGGTAAATGATCTTAGAATTTATGCTAAAGTACTGAGTTTTTTTGATAAACATAGATCTTATTTAAAAGATTCAAATTCAGGTCAGGTTTACCGCTATAATAAGTAGCATTTAATCTTTTTCTTGTAGTTATTTCTCCTATCGGAGGTTGGCTATCATCACAGCTATCCGTACTTTATTGGCGGCTGCTGTGCTACAACTCTCTTAGGTTTCTCAGCCAGGAAATTCTTCGTCTTGATCCTTAATAATCTCATATCTCGCACCTCTAGTAATTTGGCCTAAATATTTTAACTTTCTTGTTTTGATGTTCTTTATGACCTCGCAATCCTTTTGTAAGCTTCTTAACACTTCTGCATTTGTAACTCGTTGGATCCATGGTATTTTCAAAATCGCACCACATCTCAAATGCCCAACTTCTTTTTATTATCTACTTTTAGTGTCCAGTTTCCATTCCATATAACAAAGCCGAGACTACGTAGCATCTTAAGGCTCTTATCCTTAGCTCCAGAGGAAGGTTTCAATTAACAAATCCAGTCGAACCCGCTTATTGGAATAGCCTTCGTGCCAAGCAAAAGTATTCTTATAACCAGGATATTCTAATAACCGATCATTGGTGGCTAGTAGAAACGTTTCAGGACCTCAAATTTCTATTCCTTAAAGCGGGATATTCCTATATAAAGATATTCTATTAAGCGGGTTCGACTGTAATATTTTTTTCATTTTTATAAATGCTTGTCTTGCAATTTCAATGCGTGTCCTGATCTCTCTACCGTGGTCATTGTTTTCATTTACCCAGGTTCCGAGATATTTGTAGTTATTCACTCTTTCTACTTGTTTTTCATCGATATCTAACCTTCTTACTGTATGCTGCTTAGAAATATGTAATCATGTTCTTGCTTTTTTTAACGTTCATTTGTACTGTGTTCATTTTATACTGACTTGATGTAATTTATTTAGTAATCGTTGCAGTGTTTCTAGACTGTCTGCAAAAATAGCGTCGTCTGCAAATCCTATGTTATTCAAAATTTTTCCGTTCATTAATATACCCTGCTCCTGCTCTTTTTGTAATATTGCTTCCTTAAAAATAGCTTCGCTGTACGCTGTACAGATTGAATAACAATGGGGACAACCGCAACCCTGTCTAACACCTCTTTCTTCTATATTTTTAAGTCGAAAGTTATGCACTCATAATAACTATAATAGTTTTGAACATAAGCAGGAAAAATCCAAGTTAGATACAAAATGTAGTTCGTCAAACCAGACCATAATAATAGAGCAAGATCAAGAAATTGAAAATAAATTGAATGCATCACCAAAGACTGTGTCTAAGGGTTTGCTCACTACGGAGACCAAAAGATGGTATCCTCGTCTAGAACAGAGTATCCTACTCTTCATATTCGTGAATTCTCGCATTTAATAGTATATTACTTTATGAGGCGGAGAAGCATGACTTTTCTTGACAACAAGAAAAGTCGCTTCTTTGCCGAATAAAGTATACTATTTTTTCTTCAAACGTAGCAATTTTCAACCATAAATAGTACAATTCATACGCTATTTTTACTCGAAATTAACTGACAACTATCAAAGTCGTCTAGATGTTAGAAATTAAAATAATTAAGTCGTCGGTGGGGCACGGTTGCCGAAGGATATATAGAGGATTCAATAAGAAATAAGAACGATAATGCTCAAAAAATTTTAAACCCTCATGATTCGCCAACATCGGGAATGATTGCTGAAAGTTGTGCTCGACCATCAGTATCATCAACAATTACCAAAGCGTATCAAGAGTCGGGAACATTTTTGCACGGTTTCAATTTTGAAAATGCCTCATTAACTAATTGTACTTTTAATATTACTATAAATAAAAATGATGTTTAATTATTGTAAATGACATTTGTATTGTTGCTTTGTGACATGTTTCATATTGTTGCCATGACAACATTTTTCCCTCCGCCGTAAAGAAATGGGAAAAAAACTGCTGCCGGCGGAGACATCAAACTTTGACAGGATCAAGTTAGATAAGTAATGTCATCATTATTTGACGTTTGAAGAAAAAATAATATATTTATTTTACCTGGCGATCGAAACTATATTATCGATCGCTATGTAAAATACAGGGTGTCCCAGACTAATTTACCCACGCTATATCTCTTAAACGAATAGAGATATTCGAATGGGACAAAAAGTGGTATATTCTACTTGTAATACACTGTAATATGGCGTAAAAAAATCATCCCCTAAATATTCATCCCTTAGTTACAACCCCTAACTTTAATTTTTTTAATAGCACCCTGTATATTTTTTTATAGTTTTGGATGTGGTCTTCTATCGTCTATTCAACACATTTTTTGAAAATAATATCGGTTCGTAAATAACCAAGAAAATATCAGTTTAGTTTTGTTAATTATGTGTCCCAGACTAATTTATGCAGGCTATATTTATTAAACGAACAGAGATTTTCGAATGGGACAAAAACTGATCTATTACATTTTTAATGCACTTTAATATGGCTTAGAAAAAAATTATCAGCTAAATATTCGTCCCTTAGTTACAACCCTAACTTTTTTTAATAGCACCCTGTAAGTTAGGGATGAATATTTAGGGGATGAATTTTTTCTACGCCATAATAATATGAAAGTGTATTACAAATGTAATAGATCAGTTTTTGTCCCATTCGAAAATCTCTATTCTTTTAAGAAATATAGCCTGGATAAATTAGTCTGGGACACATAATTAACAAAACTAAACTGATATTTTCTTGGTTATTTACAAACCGATTTTATTCTCAAAAAATGTGTTGAATAGACGATAGAAGACCACATCCAAAACTATAAAAAAATATACAGGGTGCTATTAAAAAAATTAAAGTTAGGGGTTGTAACTAAGGGATTAATATTTAGGGGATGATTTTTTTCTACGCCATATTAAAGTGTATTACAAGTAGAATATACCACTTTTTGTCCCATTCGAAAATCTCTATTCGCTTAAGAAATATAGCGTGGGTAAATTAGTCTGGGACACCCTGTATATACATTATTTTAAATGCGAGAATTCACGAATATAAAGAGTAGGATACTCTGTTAATATAGGCGAGGATACCATCCTTTGGTCTCCGTAGTGAACGCACCCTGAGATTGTTTGTGCCAAAGTCATTCTCAGTGTTATATGAATTCCAATTTGTGCATGCCCCTAAATTGTCACGAAATATTGCTGAAATTCCTATTCCAATTAGAATTAGACCCAAACGATAAATAATAAAACCTTCTCACTTGAAGGATTATGCGCAATGATTGTAGTCTTTAGTATTATGATAGTATGCTATTGATGTTATGCGTACAATTGCTATATTTTTTGTAACTGCTTTGAATGTAATTTTTAGTATAGGATAGTAAACCGTTTTGTATTAATATTGTGTTTAAAATTTATATAGGGTGTCCCAAAAGTAGCGGAACGGTCGAATATTTCGCGAACTAAACATCGGATCGAAAAACTGAAAAATACATGTTAAATCATTTTCAAAAATCTATCCAATGACATCAAACATCAATCCCCCACTACACCCCCTGGAGGTGGGGTGGGGGTAACTTTAAAATCTCAAATGGAAACCCCAGTTTTTCTTGCAAATTTGGATTCGTTACGTAAAAGTAGGCAACTTTTATTTAAGTCATTTTTTCGAACTGTGGATAGATGGCGCAATAATTCGGAAAAACGATTTATCCTGATACCATAGGTAAATTATAGAAACGGTCTAATATCTCACGAAATACACTTCCAAATGAGAAACCAAAAAACAGATTTTTAATCTTTTTCGAAAACCTATCGAATAACACCAAACATGACCCTCCAACCCACCCCCTGGAGGTGGGGTGGGGGGTAACCCTAAAATCTTAAATAGCAACCCCCACTTTTTATTGCAGAATCGGATTCGTCATAAAAAATTAAGCAACATTTATTCGAAACATTTTTTAAAATTTCTGATAGATGGCGCTAATAAATCGTATTTTTCCAATTAAAGCGCCATCTTGCAACAATTCTAAAAAATGTTTCGAATAAATGTTGCTTAATTTTTCGTGACGGATCTGAATCTGTAATAAAAAGTGGGGGTTGCTATTTAAGATTTTAAAGTTACCCCCCACCCCACCTCCAGGGGGTGGGTTAGAGGGTCACGTTTGGTGTCATTCGAAAGGTTTTCGAAAAAGATTAAAAATCTGTTTTTTAGTTTCTCACTTGGAAGTGTATTTCGTGAGATATTAGACCGTTTCTATAATTTAAATATGGTATCAGGATAAATGGTTTTTCCCAATTATAGCGCCATCTATCCACAGTTCGAAAAAATGTCTTGAATAAAAGTTGCCTACTTTTACGTAAAGAATCCAAATTTGTAAGAAAAACTGGGGGGTTTCCATTTGAGATTTTAAAGTTACCCCCCACCCTACCTCCAGGGGGTGTAGTGGGGATTGGTGTTTGGTGTCATTGGATAGATTTTTGAAAATGGATTTAATATGTATTTTTCAGTTTTTCGATCCGATGTTTAGTTCGCGAAATATTCGACCGTTCCACTACTTTTTGGACACCTTGTATAAAAGGCTTAAAAGGGATGTTGTATTACGTATTAGAGTAGTTGGAAAATGTTTTTTAATAACTAAAGGATTTTTTATTAAATTTTTTGTATTTCATTTGTTCTTTATGCAATTTAATTTTCTGAAATTAGTTTTAATTTAATTTAATACCATAAGAACATTTTTAAAGGGTTTTCACTTATGTATTTGGTGGCTTTAAACATCTGTCCTAGGAGTAGCCCTGAAGATGGAAGATTAATTCCGAAAACATTGTGTGACAGCCCAGGGATTTTTTAAGTAAAGTATTTTTTACAAATTTTTTGTATTTTATTTGTTCTTCGTATTTCCATTGTTTCCCTCAACTTCCTATAAAAAAGAGACACGAATGTTACTGTGTGTTTTAATCGTCTTGCAATAAAGTGTAAAACTTCTATTACGAAAAGTGCAACTTCTTAAGTGGAACAGAGCTTAATAAGAATTTTGCGAAAATAGTTGAAAACACTACTGATGAAATGAATGAAAACATATTACCATACTTTCGTAGGAAATCTTAAATAAAAGAAAAACAACAGAAACAAGAATCGGTGACGGGTAAAATACTACAGATGATGGAAAATCGAAGGAAATCAAAAGGTAGAAATGTCAATGAATACAAAAATGTGCATAAGTAAATAGGGACATTTTTTTTTATTTATTTATTGTTCATACATATGACCTGGCCTCTAGTGACTAATCCAGGTCGTTTTTTCCTGATGGGATTACAGATATTTTTTTTATATATTTTTACATTTTTTATCAAACTACTAAATCTATTTGTACAATTAATAATTTGCCATAATCTATTAATTACATTTAGCATCATCTTTAAGTTAAATCTTTCCAAATATGTTGGGTACGGTCCATGTCCTGTTAAAAAGTGTACTAAACCTTGTTTTGGATTAAAATAATTTGGAATGTTTTCTAATATTGGTGGTAATATTAAATATTAATAAGTAAATAGGGACACTAAAACGCAAAATGACGATTTCCATATGTACAAAAAAGAGGTACGGAACACCAGAAAACAATGCAATGCAGGAATAGTAAGGCCAAATTTTGACTACAATAATTGAAGATAAATTCAGAAGAGGAAAAGAATACTGCAAGAATTATTTGAAGATACAGCAAGACGACTGATTGAATTAGGCAATCCCTATGGCCCAGAAATAACAAACTAAGAAATAACTGGCCATTAACCTTGCCATGGACATGCTGAAGTGTATGGTCAAATGTTGAAGCTATTAAAGGCACACGAAAGCACAGATTTTACGAAGCTATTCAGCAACATATGTGAGACTTGCCAAAAGACTGGCTATTATCAACATTCAGTCCTCTTCCCAAAAAAACCAACGGTAGGAAATGTGAAGATTACAGTGGCGGCCCGTGAGGTAGTGCCATAGAGCCATGGCACTACCTTGCTAACTATGCAGAAACATATTTTTTATCTTAAAAACATTTTAATGCCTGTTTATTTTTTTTGTGAATATTTCTCTTTATTTTTATAAATTATATCAAATCTGGCAACTGTGTAGCGCAATGCAAATCTACCGACTCTGGCCACCCACAGCTGACCGGATAAAGGATGAAAATCATAAAAATCCCAGTGCCGAACGGCATAGTGGCTCGTGAGAAAAGAGAAAGATTGTATGAGCATCCTGTGTAAGTGACAGAGAGAGAGCGGTATTGCACTTTTAACATACGTTTAAATTGGAGTCTCCGTGCCAGGCTCGAAATCTCGAAAAGGAAGTTAGTGGATCTTAAGATACAATGTTTTAGATCTACATATTTCTAGTTTCTTTACGCGTTCGCTTGACGCTATTGTGTTTATTGTCTACTACTGTATTGTATATTTGTGTTTATACTCTACTATATTTTTTAATTTGTAATTATTAGTTAGTGCGTTGTGATCGTGGGTGTCGTAGGTATAAAAATAATATTTTGATTATTTTCTACGTTTAATTTATTTATTGACAATGAATCAAATTAGTATATTAAAAAACTCTTTTGGTGGTTTTTCGTTAGAAAAAAAAACTACAAATTAAAGAACTCGGTCGGCCTTTACCCGATTTAAAAATTGAAAAACAAAGTGGAAATGGACAAAAACTTCGCTGTCGTAAGTTTAATAAAATTATTTATGATAAAAATAGCTGGTTGTGTGGTTGCGAACAAACTAATAAACTCTTCTGTTTTGTATGCGTTTTGTTTGGAGGTGACGAGACTTGGTCAAACAAAGGCACCGATGATCTTGTACATATATGGGAGAAATTGAAATCCCATGAAAAATCTAAAGTGCACATGAATAACGTTTTTAGTTTTTCAATGCTTGGTAAGTTAAATATAAAAACCCAATTAAATTCAGCTTATCGTGATACTCTATTTATATTTTATATCCTTTTTGACCATATCGTAAAACCGCCACAAAAAATTTAGGCAGCTGCCCGGATTCTGGCACTACCTTCCTAAAGTTATACGAGCCGCCACTGGAAGATTATAATATTAATTAGGGCATGTCTCATAAATTACCTACTTCTTACTATCATTCAATCGCGGATATACACCAAATTAGAAAACCACCTAAATGAGGTTCAATTTGGATTCAGAGCAGCACTCTGACCAAAGGAAGCAATTTTCAGTTTTAGAGAAGCCTTGACAAATTAGCAGATGGTATTACAGTAAATGGCCATTTTAAAAACAATATTTGATATGCAGATGATACCGTATCACTTGCAGGTAGTGCGCAGAGATTCGAAAGGATGATGGATAATTTTAAAGAAATATGTCACAAATGCGGCTTAAAACCAAATTGTAAGAAGACAAAAATAATGATCATTAGATGTAAGAACACCAACATAAACGCCCAAATTACAATAAACGATACATCGTTAGAGAGAGTGGAGAAAATATACATAGTATCTAGACTACTACAGATACATGACATCATAGCTATGAAATAAAAACTTATTGAAAAAGCAGGAAGCTCTTTTAACTGTCTTAGGAAGATTCTCAGAAGTCAAGTGTCAATATAAGCATATGAATTCTTAGATGTTACGCCTTTAGTGTCATCTGCGAAGTAGAAAGTTGGAGTCTGGCAGAACATACCATAAAACGGTTACCTAGAGACATTTGAAATTTGGTGCTACTAACGTATGTTAAGAGTCTTAGACAATATACACCACACAACTACCATGACTATTCTCCAGAGGCTAAGAAAAGACAAAGAAATTATAACACCGTAAAGAGCAGAAAATTGGCTTGCAGCCACATTATGCATAATAATAAATACCGACTTCTACAGTTAAATATACAACGCAAGATTGAAGGCAAAATAAGTCCTGGACGCAGGCAGACATACATCCTGCCTGGTCAATTTTTTGAAATGGCTGGTCTAACATCAGCTGATCTATTTTGAGCTTCTGTGAATAAAATAAGATTTGTCAATGTGATCACATTGGTGGCCATATTAAGAAAAAGATAGATCATCTTCCAGACTAAAGAAAATAAATCATGCATATTGATCACCAGATAAATATCACTAGTGTAAAGTAACTAGAATAGAAAAAAAATTGATGAGATTGGAAAATATTGTGTCCCGGAAGTGGAATTGACCTACTGACCCCAGATGTGTGCTAGTGTGCTTATTAATAATATAAAAATTGCATATATTTGGATTTTAAAGCATGTAATTGATATTTGTATCTAAAAATAAGCCGATAATAGATCGATGTGTAATACGTAAGGAATTATTTTGTTATTTGTATAAACTAAAAATGAATCATAAAAGAAAAATATAATTTTATGATAAACGGTCAATTTGTAATGTTTAGTGGAATAATTATTAGTCACTGGAATAATATGAAAACATGTTACACAATAAGGATTACATTTTCATTGCATTTATTCTGTTGACCGAAGCGATTAGAATATGTCCCATGCGTTATTGGGATTACCTTACCAAAAGTTAAAGCAGAAGAGTATACAAATCTATAAGATCAACTTGATAACAGGGAAATAGAAACAAACACATAAAGAAAGAAAGGAAATATATGGTTGGACCAGATTATATTCCTGGGGAAGTATAGAGAGCATTAAGAGACATGAAAAGGTAGGCTAACAGGTTTATTTAATAGAATTATGGAAAATGGACAAATGCCAGATGAATGGAGAAGCAGTATGTATATTAGTCTCTGTTTACAAAAATAACAAAGATGTACAACAATTTACAAACTACAGATTGATACAATTGATACACAGATACGTGAAGAAATATCCGAATCTCCGAAGAAACTGAAATATCCGATAATCAGTTAAGCTTCATGCAAGGCAGATCAACAACAGGTGCAATTTTTATTATAAGGCAGTTGATGGAAAAATCCATACATCTAAAACCTAGATGGACGGATGATATGCAGGCATCACCGCAAATTGAATGCAAGAAGAATACGTTCCAAGATAGAAATAGGTGGAAAATTTTACGGGAGGCCTCGTTCAGCGGTGGACAAATATAGACTAATTGCTGATGATGAAAAAATACAGAAATTAAGAAACACACTCACACGGTATTCATTGATCTTGAGAAAGCACATGATAAAGTTCCTCGAGAAATTCTGCCGTGGATATTCAATAAAAAAGGAATCCATGGTGAATAGGGATTGTGGGACACTGTGAATACATTGTGGGAGACATGTATGAGGGAACAAAAGCTAGTCATAGGACAGGTAAAAGACTGACAAATTTCATATTAAAGTAGTATTGCACCAAGGCTTTGCGCTTAGTGCTTATTTATTCTCATTAGTTTTGGATCAGATAACAGCGAAACTACAGGGTACCACTCCCTGGTACCTAATGCATTCTGTAGTATTAATAGGGAATAGTAAAAGGGACTTAGAACAAAATCTGGATAAGTGGAAAAAGTTTGAAAAAAAAGGTTTAAAACTAAAACAAGAACAGAGTATTTTGAATGTTCATTTAAAGATGGAGTTACTACAAACCAAATGATATCTTTGAATGGTGAAATAACGATGAAAAATAATAGTTTTTAGTACCTAGAAACAGAACTGGTGATATAGCGTAATGGGGAAATGGATGGATATGCATGCTGTAAAATTTGGATTGATGAAGAGAAGCCAGTGATGTAGTGTGTGGCAGAAAAATTCCAATGACGCTGAAGGAAAGATTCTGTAAAACAACCATTAGAACAGCTATGATGCACGGAACTGAATGCTGGAACAACGCCTTCGTGTGGCGGAAATGAGAATGCTTAGATGAATGAGCGGATTGACAAAAAAGGATAATCTTAAAAATGAGTATCTTAAGGGAAGTATAAGAGTCGCACCAATTGATGCCAAAATGAGAGAGCATAGGCTGCGATGGTTTGGTCATGTTTGAAGCAAACTCCGCATAGGGATACAGGTAAAGAGTATAATCGTATAGTGATGATATATACTTAGTTTTATCGTTGATTGATAAATACGGAGTATATTTATCAGTCAACGGTTTTGTTTTTGCTACTGAGTAATAGCCCGTATTGTAACATTCTTGTTTTCTTTGAGAAAAATTTCTCACGTGTGTTCAAAATTTTTCTGATGGGTGAGAGGAGTGTGTAACGTTACAAACGTCACATCTTTGATATTTTATTTTTAAATAATTATTTTACCTTATTTCCTTTAATATTTCATTAATTATTATCTTCTTCTATTTGGTTTACCCATTTCCCCCTTTAAAAATCGGTTGGCGCCTGTTCTATAATAGGCAACTATATTTACATTGTATCATCTCTTGCGTTCCATGTTCGTTATTTCAAATTTCGGTCCAAGGTTCGTTGTCATGTCATTTTAATGACAGTGACAACCCCCGTATCTCATTCTCAAAATGGAGGGGTAATGTTTTAAAAGGCAGAGCAGCTTCAAAAATAAATCATTTCTATTTCAACAAATCTTCCTCTTGGGGTGAGTTACATATAGTTTTTTTAATAATTTCTTACAGTAATTATATTTCTCCGTCTAACAGTTTTTCTAATATTTTTTCATATCTAACCTAACTTTCAATGTCAGACCATGTGTTCTGATATTTTGGTTTTAAATATATTATCTTTTTAATTTACATATATGCACGTTTAGTAATCAAAATTCTAACTATTCTCCTCATCTAAATTCTATCTAATTTACCATTACCAATTACTATTTCTGAATACTATTTGGCAAAGGTACAATTTGGTTTTCTTCTTGATCGTTGATATGTGTTTACTCTTCTAGTTTTTGGAATAAGATCACCGTTCTCCCTCCGGGAGTTTCAACAACCCTCAAATCGCCGGCGATAGAACAACGAGGACATGGCATCCATACTGCAACCCCAACAACTACACTGCAACGACCACCACCTGTAGGCCTGGTGGAGTACAGCTTTTAGAACCCCAGAGCCCGTTGCAGAACCAGCAGCAGTACCATACGACATCAATAAGTTACCATCGTGCCGAATACCAAAAGCCATAAGTATAATCCAGAATTGTTAGTTTTTGGCAAGAATTTGAATACATTTGTTAATGCAATTTACTAAGTCATTTTATTTATTATATCTTTATGAACAATAAACATGATTAGTTAAAAATATTCTTTTGTTTGCTTCTATTCCAATTTTCATAGTTCATATCTAAGGTTAGGACAAGACCAACACACACCTCAGTGACTGAGCTAAGCTAAGGGTGTAACGATGGCTATCTTGGTTAGTTGTGGTAATATTTTCGAATATTATTTCAATTAGCTGGGTAGTCCATCGCTATTTCGTTACAGTATATAGCAATAAATTGTAGAAGAGATGAAAACTCAAAGCACGCTGCCAATTAAGGGTAAACTAGAAAAATATTAGATACTGCACGAAAATTTATTCAAAAGCATACTGGATTTTGTAGTAAATGAACTGATTAATGAAAGCAAAGTATTATTAATAAATGTAATAAATATTCATAACTCTTGTTACAACTTTTACTGGTCTGGTATGTATGTATTAACTAGCTTTCTTTGATTGTTTCTTTGCAATATTGGTGGCCTATATGTAAGGAACACATTCATAGAATGTCTATTTAAAACAGGGCCGAACTACGCAATAGGGAAACATACTATTATAAATTATAAACTATTTGGATACCTAAAAGGTCGACAAAGAAAATGTAGACAAGTGGTTAAAGTTGACAAAGACTCATAGGAAACACACTTTACAGAACTATATAGATGTAAAGAAGCGCTCGAAGAGGAAGAACGCGTAACAAAAGACATGAGAGACAATGAAATATGGATACCAACATATACAAAATATTTACATATCGTTAAAAAACCGAAACTTGGATTTTGTAGTAATTTTTTAACTGACGAAAGTGCATAGGGAAAGAGTTGTATATGAATTGATTAATACATGAAAAGGATTATTAATAAATGGAAAATAAATATCTGTAATAATTATTGTTATAACTTTTACTGGTATGTATTATGTACTAGATTTCTTTGGGTGTCTCTCTGTAATGATGGTTGCCTATATGTAAGGAACATCCGTACAATGTCTATTTAAAACAGGGCCGAACTACGCAATAGGGAAATATAAATAATACAAACTACTATTTGGATAGCTAAAAGCTCGACAAAGAAAATGCAGACAAGTGGTTAAAATTGACAATGGATCATAGGAAACGCACTTTACAGAACTTTATAGATGCAAAGAAACTCCTGAAGAGAAAGAATGCGCAACAGAAGACAAGAGATATTGAAATAAAGATATCAACATATAAAGAATATTTACATAGGTACCTATCATTAAAAAACGAAACAGAAAAGAACACCTGGTCCAGATGAGATTACCAATGAACTGATTAAAAACAAAGGGAAAAAATTATAAACAGGCATCTACAACCTACTTAGAATATGGGAAGGAGGCGAAATGCCCGAGGACTGGAAGGAAAGCAGAATTATACCAATATTTATGAAAGGAGAAATAACAGACTGTAACAACTACAGTGGAATATCCCAACTGACACAACATACATAACTCTAACAGCACTCATCACACCGAAACTCACTCAATTCACAGAGAAAAAACTTCACTACAGATGCTTCTTGTTTCTTTTTATGCAGACATGACTTATGTTTTGGGAATATCTCTGACAGAACATCCACAAAACGAGGACGTGCGAACCAGAACGAAGGTGGAAGATGTAATTGGAAAAATTGCGTAAATGAAAACTGGGTAGGACGCGTAGCACGGCAAACCAACGACAGGTGGACGAGAAACAGACAGTTGTAATAGAAGAAGACCACAAAAACGATGGCTAGACGATCAAAGCCAAAGTGGGTAGAAACTGGCACCACATAGCACAAAACGGAGAAGAGTGGAGAGCTCATGGGGAGGCCTTTGTCCAGGAGAGGATGCAAACAGGCTGAAGAAGAAGAAGAGATATGACTCTGTTTGTTTTTTTTAATGTGTCTTCCCACTGATTGTCTTCCCATTGGGAAATCATCTCTCGCTTTTCTTACTATTCTATTATCATTCTGCTTATGTGGTCGTTCCATTCTACTCTTCTGTTTCTTATCCAGTTATCACTGTTCTCCACCTTACATCTCCGTCGTATATCTGTACTTCTAGCTCTGTTCAATATTGTCTTAACATCGATTTTGCGAAGATTTTTATTTCTGCTGTTTCTAGCATTCTATTTTTGTCCTCTCTGTGCCAGGTCGTATATCTGTCGCGTATCTCATACACGCCATACTTCAGACTGTAAACTACAATATTCAACGTACCAGTAGAAGGAACAGTCAAGGCCAGCGTAATTAAAGAAAGGAAAAATTAAAGCATTACACATCTGTCAAACGAAGCATCGAAAAGAGGTCTAGACATTAAGGGAAACAAAACAAAATAATATCTAATCTGCCCTAGAAGAGAAGATAACAAGACGAGAGAAATCAAATAGAAAATAACACTTTTGAAAGCGTTCAACAATGTAAATACCTTGGGAGTACTTATGAATGGTAAAAATAAGAGAAGTGAAGAAGTAACTGTGCAAATATTAACAGACAACAAAACATACAGTAGATATCATAGGCTAATGAAGGCAAAGAATTTATTCAGAAATACAAAACTTAAAACATACAGAGTTGCAATCAGACCCGTAACTACATACTCAGCTGAGACAATGTGCATCACAGATAAAGACGAAGAAAGATTAAGTATATTCGAAAGAATAATCCTCAAAAGACTGGCATGATATCATGAATGGAAAACGGAGAAATTTGAAGAATGACCCATGCAATTAGAGATATAATGAAGGAAGAAAATATAGTTTGATTCATTAAAGAGCGGAGACTGAGATGGCTAGAAGACATAGAAAGAAGGGAAAACGACCTGCTGATTAAGGTCAGTAGATGGAAGCCACAAACTAAGAGATCAAGAGGAAGATCTAGAGAGAGATGAGAGGACTAGGTTATGAGAGGTATCAAAATCCTAAAAGTGAGAAACTGAAGGTACATATTGAAATAATTGGAATAAAATTGCAACGAAAGACAAAATATACAACAAATAAAAAAATATTGGGGAAATCTTTAATTAAAATCTTTTTTTTTTTAACATCCAACGTTTATTGCAATCTGTCTAATCACAAACAATAAGCAATACCTACATATAATTATTGAAAAATAACACAGATGGAAGCCGCCCAGTGGCGAGCACCCAGTAAGACATATAACATTATAATTTTAAAATAAGACATAACAATTACTTGGAACATAATACATAGATAAAATTTAGTATAGTGGACAGTTCAGACAATAAAAATATGATTATTAAAAGTCTAAGGAACATGAATAAAAATACGAAAGAAGTTTAAAAAAATCACTAAAACTAAAACATGATTATTTCACTGCACTATGACACTGCACTCTGTTGTTGCTCTGATGTCCAGATGTACTAGAGGTCCAAAGGGTCCAGGTCTTTTTAATCGTCTTTCATGAGAAATGTTGAGCAGGTCCGTGGCGAGTGGATTTGGATGGCAGGATAGTCTGGTCTTATATCTAGAATTTACAGCAGATATTGTTTCGCTAACTGTTGGTAGCTGTAGGTCGTGGTGCAATCTCTGGTTAGTAACATACCAAGGGGCATTGCAGATCTGGCGCAACACTTTTGATTGGAACCTTTGAAGTTTTTGAATGTTGGTATTACTTGCTGTTCCCCATATTTGTGCTGCATATAGCCACACCGGTTTTAAAATACATTTATAAATCATAATTTTGTTATCCAGGCTAAGATTTGATTTCCGACTCATGTACCAATACATTTTCCTGTAGATTAGGCCGAGTTGAAGACGTTTCTTCCAGATGTGGGTGCCCCAATTAAGTTTACTATCTAAATGAATTCCCAGGTATTTTACGGCGGTATTGACTGGTAGTGGAGTGTTATTTATAGAAACCGGAGGCGCGACACCTTTTTTTAAAGTAAATGTTATTTGTGTGGATTTTAAACTGTTGACTTGTACTCGCCACAATTTAAGCCAGCTCTCTAGTTTAGTCAGATGATTTTGCAATACCTCGGATGCTTCTGTTGCTATAGGATTTGAAGCCATTATAACTGTGTCATCCGCATATGTAGCAATTGTTGTATTAATGGTGGTTGGAAGATCCGATGTGTATATTAAGTAGAGTGTTGGTCCTAATATGCTTCCTTGTGGAACTCCAGAACATATTGGAAACAGGTTAGTAATTTCCCCTCCTCTTTTGACTTGAAAAAATCTATCTGTCAGATAGGATCTTAATAGTGAACTTACGGGATAAGGAAATATGGATTTAATCTTGGAGATAAGACCTACATGCCAAACTTTGTCGAATGCCTGTGAGACATCTAGGAATGCAGCTGTACAGTAATTTTTGTGTTCGAGCGAATTTCTGATAGTTTTTACTACCCTATGAATTTGCTCGATGGTACCATGTTGTTTCCTAAAGCCAAACTGATAATTAGGTAAAACATTGTTGCTGTCTAATGTAGGCTCTAGTCTTCTCAGGAAAAGCCGCTCGAACACTTTGGATATAATAGGCAACAAGCTTATTGGACGATATGAAGATACTTCCGCGTGATCCTTATTAGGTTTTGGGATTAGAACAATTTGAGCTACTTTCCATTGGAGTGGAAAGTAACCTGTTTTTAATATTGAATTAAATATATAAGTAATTAAGCTTACACCTTCGTTGGGTAGATTTTTCAGTACCAAACTAGATATTATATCATACCCAGGTGACTTCTTATTCTCCAGATTATCAATTACTTCTTCTACTTCAGATTTCTTGAAAATTTTAATAGGCAGAGCCATTTGATATGGTGCGTTTATGACTTCATGAATATCTTCTTCTTCTTCAGCTGAGACTTCCCTCTGATGCGGTTGAAATACCTCGCATAAACGATTTGCGAAAGTATAAGCTTTATCTTTGTCAGTTTTAGCCCATGTGCCATTTGGTTTCCTGATTAGCATATTCATTTGTTCGTTGTCTTTAAGTTTTTTTGTTAGTTTCCACAGAGAATAATTTGTATCATCTGAGGGTGAGAGGTTCTTTAAATAATTGTTGATTCCATTGTCTTTATGTTGGATCAAGTTTCTTTTGAGTAATTCAAGCTCTATTAAAATTTGTTTTATCTTCTGGGTGCCTAGTGAGCTGCCACCTCTTTCTTAGTTTTCTTTTTTCCAGTATAAGTGTATTTATGTGAGCAGGATACGACTCGGAGTTGTGTGTGTAGGTAATTTCTGGAGTGGACGGCCAAGCAGCTTGCTGAATAACTGTAGTTAAGTGAGTGACTGCATTTTCTATGTCCCTGCCACTTTTAAGAGGCAAGTTTAGGTTAATGGATGATTTTATTTCGTCTCTATACCTATCCCAGTTTGTTCTTTTATTACACAGTGTTAGAAGTTTAGGGCAATTGTGAATTTGGCTTAGTAGGTCTATGAAGAAAGGGGAATGATCCGATGATAGGTCAAAAGAAGGAGAAATTTGGATATGGGTGTGTGTTATTCCTTTTAATATAGCGAAATCAATAAGATCAGGAATTTTTTGTCTATCAGTGGGCCAATAAGTAGGCTGTCCAGTAGAGAGAGGAGTTAAATGATTCACATTAATACTTTTTAATAATTCTCGCCCTCGTGAGGTTATGATTCTGGAGCTCCATTTGTGATGTTTGGCATTGTAATCTCCAGCAGCAATGAAACGGTGTCCGAGTATCTCAAAGTATTTAGTAAAATGATCAGCTTTAATTATTTTATTCGGTGGACAGTAAACAGCAGATAAAATAATCGAGCCTTGTGAATCTTCTACCGACACTGATGTGGCTTGAATGTTAACTCTGCTAATTTTGTTTATTTCATGATGCTTAATATTATTTCTTATAATAATTGCCGTACCTCCATGGGCCTTTCCTAAAGGATGTTGAGTTACATAGGTTGAATATTTGGGAATATTAAAATAACTCTTAATAGTCATGTGTGCTTCGGAAATAAACATAACATCTGGATTATGAGAATAAATAAAAGCTTTTACTTCGTGAAAATGATTAGTTAAGCCATTGGCATTCCAACAGCACATCTTAAGTTTAGTGTTGAAGGTTAAGCTTAGATATCAGAGACATTATTAGATCAAACATCTTATCCATTCTTTCCATTAGTTTATGTACCACAAGTTCTAAATTGTTTTGTATATGTTGGGGAGTTGCTGTTTCAGTTTCTATTTCATGAGTAGTCTCATTTGTGTTAGTTGTATTTTTATTATCTTTTCCTGCAGCAATGTTCGCATAACTGATATTTGGTTGAGTGATTGACGAATGTGCAACACGAGGTGGTTGACTTGCGTTTTTTTCTCGAAGCGATGGAAATTTTTCCTTGTAGCTTGCAGGATGATTTTCTCGACAATTTACACATTGGACATCTTTTATATTCTTTTCTTTTGGACATTTAGACGATAGGTGATCTCCTACGCATTTTACGCATCGCGGACTCCTGTGGCAATAATTGTGTGTGTGGCCAAAATGTTGACATCTTTGACATTGGGGTAGTTCCCTCTTCGGATGCGGTGCCTCAACTGTGACAATAGTGTTGAGTAATTTCGTGATCTCATATATATCTTTATTATTGCTGTGAATAGCCAGTTCTATATTAAATAGTGGCAGATCTTTCTTTATGCCTCTTTGCTTAATATTAGAGATATTCAGTGCAGTATGCCCGTGTTCCAGCAATGCTTTTTTAATGTCTTCTGGATCTGTTGAAGGATGGATATGACGTATAACAATTCGGAATCCTCGGTTTTGTTTTAGTTGGTATGTATGGTACTGAGTATTTTTTTCTGATAGAGATTTTACGATTATTGAGTAGGTTTTTGATGAATCAGCTTGAACTTTAATTTGATTGTTAGCAAGACATTTTAAAGTATATTTACCTGGAGTTTTCTGCTGTAGTAAATCCTGTAGTGCTTTGATACGCTCAACATTTTGTATAAATATGGGTGGTGGCTGTTCCTCTCTTCGGTCTTCCAACGTTACAACTTCTTCACGAAATGCATCATCTTCAAGTAACTCGTATCTGTTAGATGTATGAATAGTTTTACTCAGCCAATAATCATTGAGTGTAGCTTGTTTGGTTTTTTTCAAATCGGGACTGTCGTCATTGCGTTGACGTTTATTGTGGTGGACTGCTACCCATTCACCATCGCTTTTTGCTGCATCTGCATCTGGATGTTCTTGCGGTTTATCTATTTGAAAATTTGATAAATGTGATTGTAGATCGTTGTTGCATGTTTTGACTATTTTCTGCTGTTCATCTAGTGGATTGGAACTGTCTTTTTGAGTTCTTACAGGTGGAGGAGTTCGTGCTAAGCTGTTTCTTCTAATTGATGGATTTATGTCCTCACTGCATGGAAAACTAGTAGATTGTTCCTGGTTATCGTGTTGGTAACTCATAGTTTTCCACTAGTTATAGCTAGGAATCTTTAAAACATTCCGACATATTTTGATAATATACTGGCCTATTTTCTTTATATTTAGGTATAATTATGTTGATAAACGTAGTAATTAGATATGTAGAAATTACTTACTGGATAATTATTTTAGCATTAAACACTAACAATTTTTTTGGCTATTGTTTTTCGGTTTCTTGATAACGATGGATTTATACTAATTACAATATGATAAGATAATAATTAGACAAATTGCTTCTTAATTACATGTGTTCAGCTCGAAGGTTCTGAACAGAATGAATTAAAATCTTAATGTATCAATTTTTCGTCTGGCCTAACGTTTTCGTGGATGTCTTTTCACTTTTTCAGCACTAAAGGAAAGAAAATATCAATAAGTAGCAATAATATATTCCATGTAAAAAGTTGGTTTTATTATAAGCTGAATTCATATTTCAGAGTCCCAATTTCTCAAAATATTTGTCTCTAAAATTTATGATATTCCTTATTCACTCAATTTCATTAAGGAACACCCTACAACAATAAATGATAACTATGTGACTACAGCTGTTTCGGCAGAGTGCCTTTCTCGAGTAATTTAGTTTACTATGTGTTTGCCTTTTTAAAATCTTTAACTGACGAGATTGAGGAGTGGGGAGCTGTTTGTCTCGAGTTGGTCATTTAAAATTATATCTGTATTTTTCAATTTATTAATTTCCATAGATTCTAATAAAGATATATTAAGGCCTTTATTTCGAATATGAAGAATTTGAAACTCTTCATTGAAACAATAAGAGCCGAAAGAGAAAGCAACTACAAAGTGGTGTTTACAAACTAACTTGTGGTGACTGTCCGAAAACTTACATCGGTCAAACTGGCAGAACCTTTGACAAACGGATAGCAGCACAGAAAATGTCTTTCAACAATAGAAAAACAGACACTTCTACATACGCACTTCACCTTCTAGAACATAATCATTCTTTTAATGAAGAGTTTCAAATTCTGCATATTCAAAATAAAGGCCTTAAGCTATCTTTATTAGAATCTATGGAAATTAATAAATTGAAAAATACAGATATAATTCTGAATGACCAACTCGAGACAAACAGCTCCCCACTCAACTCTTCAGTTAAAGACTTTAAAAAGGCAAACACATAGTAAACTAAATCACTTGAGAAAGACACTCTGCCGAAACAGCTGTAGTCACATAGTTATAATAAATTTTGTGGAAGTATAGAAAACAAACGTTTTCAGTGTTTTATTGTTAGATAAAATGAACTTCCATCAAGTAACGGTCGAATCCATCAATTATTTATTAATAACTACAAGAATGAGTGATCGTCCTTTTTTTAAATAACACATAACACACCAGGCGGTTTAAGGGTTTAACATATCCAATCCATCCATCCACCGAATGGTTATTGTTTACCATCACTAATCCAACAAAGAATACCCAACCAACAACTGATTAAAAATCACTTGAAACAAAAACAAAATACATTCCGGAGGCGTATTTGGTACTTAAGATTCTTATACCGCACTTGAATCTTCAAATTTCTTTTTATTGCATGACATGGGACCAGTATGTCGACACTTCTCGTTCTCATAATATTAATATCTGGATGGATATATACTTGATGCAGGTACTTTAGATTTGAGCCGATGGAACGGAGTATGTCAATTATTAATTAAAATTATTACAAGATAAATAATCTTGTTCAGATAATTTAATATAAAAACTTACTAACGATAATTATACATTACGACAAGAAGTGAAGTAGCGAATGAAAAAATAGTAGGGAAAATGATAAAGTTGAGGAAAATTTTATAAAATAATAAACCTACCAAATTTTTGTAGTTGGATGAATCTCAATTAAACTTTTTGCATTCGGTTCGCAAGAGCCTTAGGAAACTTTGTGAATAAAAATGATGTTGAAAAAATAAAAATTGCATTATATTTCCTTTTTTTGCATTTCGAAGTCACTAAAAATGATAAATTTGTAATTCCGAAATAATTAAAGAAACTGAGCACAATTTTGCTGCCTGTGACTTTTTGGGCTCACTAAACATGAATATCCTGATGGCGATGGTCTCCGAAGCACCTGGTGTCCAAGATGGGTCTACCCCAAAATCCCGAGAGTCAAAATCCCGACAGCCAAAATCCCGACGGACCAAAATCCCATCACGCCAGAATCCCGACAGGTTTGATAAGTTCCTTTTTAACATATAATTACATTTATTTCTGGTTTTTTGTTTATGGCCATCTTTTTTTATTTTTTGTTACTGAACAAAAGTATTCCCCATTTAATATGAACTAATTTTCTAAATAAAATTTCTAACATGGGTATATGAATTAAATTTTTTGTTGCCAATATATAGTCCAATAATATATTATGTATAATCAAATCCTGAATTCAAGTTTACTTTCATATAATGAATATTACCATGTCACTTACAACCTTCCATTTCAGTAAGTATAGCTTTTATATTATAAAATGAAGTGTTTAATGATTTTTTCTTTTAAAATACTTAATAATTAGTACCCTAACTTATTAGTAAGAAATTCATTTTTCAATTTCGATACTCTATTTCAAAATTTAGATTGTAAAATTATTATGCAAAATCTATTATATCGATTTTAATGAAATTTGGTGGACAGATTAAGTATGTTGTAAGAATTTTCTAAGCAAATTAAGAAGGTTCTAAGTGCAACCAAAGTGGTTGAAAAACATTGAATAAAAACAGGCTTATTTTGCCCCCTTATTTTGTATTTATTGCTATTTTGCAGAAATTGTAATAATTTAAGACATTTTAAACCAGTCGTCTATCATACAAAATTCAATTATCTTTATTTTATTTCCCTACGACTTTGTTCCAAAATGAATCGTTTTAAAGTTATAAGCAATGAAAGTAGAAAAAAATCGATGTTTTTCGAAATTTTTAAATATTTTAATTTTTTTATTAATGTTTCGGGCATATTTGAGAAGGAGCATGAGTCAATTATAATTACTGAAGTTGTCACCTAATTTTATCTGCAAAAATCCGAATGCCACCTCTCACATCCACCTCAAAACAGATCCGCCCTGATCTACTATGACAATCTGGGACGAAGTTAGTCCCTTTTTTTAAATTCACAGCAGTTTTTTTTTATAACAATATTAAGAGATCTAATTAGCGTCACTTGAAAGAATACGGTCTAGACTCTAGATTCTAGACTCAGTAAGTACATAGAAAAGAGATAGGTACAAAAAAGACGCTTGGAGACATTCGCAGATTTTAAGTACAATTTGTGACGTTTCTGGTTTGTTTACTTGTAACTGTCAGTTGGTTGGATTTTTTTGCTGTTTTTTGTCCTGTTTTTGCATTTAGAAGGTATTTGTATTACACCAACAGTTATTTTCACAACTGATTTTATATTGGATTTTGAAATTTTATGGTAAGTGAATTTTATTTTGCCATTAATTTATTGATAACGTCAAATTTTATAATATAATCCGTGGTCGGAGCAGTAGCTACTTGCTGTAACGTGGAGTAAATCTCCCACTTATTTCGTATGCTTTAAATGATGACGCACGGGTAAAGAGCCATCGACTATCGACTCGACTATAAACGTGCATATAAGAACTTTACTAGTGCTGAAAATTGAAGTAAGAAGCCAAACGAAATGAAAACACAGAAAAAGATCGCAATAAACCAATTAATAGAAGAAATGAACTGAAAAATGGAAGGAAGTCCTAATACAATTTGTAGAAATATTACTAGATATACTGCAATTTAACCATAATCAGAATTCAACATACACGTCATTGTTTCACTCTATTTTATATTCCAATCCAACACGTAGAAAACAGTAAAATCTTCTAAAGTTGATGTAACACAAGAAATGGTAAAACTTGGAAAGTCTATAGGAATTTAACGACCCGAGTAAAGACTTTTCAAAATAAATAATTAGTTAACAAATCTTGATGGCCCGGCGGGCAAGTCGAAGTCGAACCTATAAAATTTTTACTGTTTCCCTTTCAATCATCGAAAACGGGATCGGGAGGCATTAAAACTATTAAATGCCAGGCGACACTTGTCAACTAAATGATTTTATGACTGAAGGTTTATGCCCACTTGACTTCCTCCGGTTACCAACTGAATCATTAGCTTATATAGTCCTAACCCTATTTATACAGGAATGCTCACATAACAACACGAAAAATTTAAGCAGGAAGACCACTGTCGAAGCCAAAAATAAAGCGTTGTTTACAAGGATTAATATTTTTCATGTGTTAAAATGCAAAGTTAAAAAATAATACCAATCAAGCAAGTGCAAAGCAGTGGCGTCGCGTGACTTTTTCGAAAGTGTTACCAAAACCAGATGTAGAAAAATCTTATTTAAAAAAAATATTTTGAACCTTCCAAATATAAGTTTTTGTTTTTAATCCTGTGGGATAAAATTAAACAAATCACTATTCCCAAATTATAATATGTATGTAATTATGTATACAGTGAGCACGTAAAGGTTGGAATAAATTCATTTTCTCGAGAATGGAGAACTTTGGAAAAAAATCCCGAAACAGGTCAATTTTTATTTTTAAATTACGACTTTTTGGAATATATATCATACTAGTGACGTCACCCGTCTAGGTGTAATGACGCCATCGATGAGTTTTTTAAATAAGAATAGGAATCGAGTGACAGCTTATTTGAAAGGTAATTAAATTCTCTATTCAGTAATATAAACATTAACATAATTATTTATACAGGGTGTCCAAAAAAAATTTTTTTGGTATTAATTTATTGACATAAAAAGAAGAATGTGTGTAATTTATTTAATTCAAAATACATTTTACTGCTATTAGAAAACAGGTAAAAATGTTTATTTGATAAATAAATATTGGTTTTTGCTTAAATTCAACATTAAAGCAGCCATCCCCTTGCCTGTTGACAGTTTGAAATAAAATTTAAGCGAAAAGCAATGATTATTTTCACATTTTTTTCTGTTTTCTGAGAGCAGTAAAATGTATTTTGAATTAAATAAATAGCATACATTCTTCTTTTTATGTCAATAAATTTAATGCAAAAAAAAAAAGTTTTTGGACGCCCTGTATAAATAATTATGTTAATGTTTATATTAATGAATAGAGAACTAAATTACCTTTCAAATGAGCTATCACACGACCCCTATTATCATTTAAAAAAATCATCGATGACACGCCCAGATGGGTGATGTCATTAGTATGATATATATGCCAAAAAGTCGTAATTTAAAAATAAAAATTGACCTGTTTCGGGATTTTTTTCCAAAATTGTCCATTCTCGAGAAAATGAATTTATTCCAACCTTTGCGTGCTCACTGTATGTAATAGGTATAACAATAAATAATAAACAAACTAAACAGATTATTCTGCCATAAAATTAACATAAAAAAATGAACAAGTAGGAAAAAGAACATATTTTGAAAACTAGAGAGAGACTGACTCTCTGAAGAATGACTTTTCAAGTAGTTGATCGATTACGCAATACGCAGCAACACTCTTCCATGTTTAAATGCACGCACACTGTAATCTGTAGTAGATACTAAACTAACGTTACCAAACCAAAATATGGTTACAATGCTGATATACACAGCGTGCCAAAGCGCCGTCTCTAGAGCCGTTGCTCCTTCAAAATTTTCAGAAACGAGCTAGTCCCGAGCGACGGCGTTATTCTCCTGCGTTACCGTACCCAAATGTGGTAACAGCATATAATAACGTTCAACGGATTCACATAATCTCGCCAATATTTTCGTGCGTCTAGTTGGCTATTTACTGAATTAGGTACTATTAATAAATATTTCTGTTAGTAAAAAATATAATTGGAATTATTTCATAGTAGTCATAAAATATTTATTTGCAAGATTTTTAACTGTTACCAATGGTAACAGTGGTTACATGGACGCTTCGCAAGTGGTGCAAAGAGAACAAGAGAAGAAATAGGAAAAGAATTAGGATAGCTTGTGGTCCAGGTAGATACTACACCAACTCGGTTGTTGAAGCTAATATATGAAGATAACATAAAAGTAGATTCCCAAGTGATTCCCACAAACTGGCTTAAGTCCATCTTTGTCGCAATACCTAAAAAACACAATGCCAGAAAATCCTCAGAATAGCGACTAATTAGCCTAATGAACCATACTCTTAAGATTTTCCTAAGAATGCTTCACAACATAAATAGACGAAGACGAAGAAGAATGCGAAGAAGATCTCGAAGATAGCCCTTTTGGTTTTAGAAATGGTATGGGAACTTGGGTGGCACTTTTTGCGCTAAATATCCTATTACAAAAATGCTGTGATCAAATAAAATATGTAATTACATGCTTCGTGGACTTTGAAAAGGCATTCGATAAAGTACAGCCTGTAAAATTAATGCAGATGCTAAAAAAGATATCCTATCTGTACTCAAATCTGTACTGGAATCAAACCGCTATCGTAAAAATTGGAAATAATTACACTGACGAAATCTCCATACAACGAGGACTCAGACAAGGTTGTATTTTATTCCCAACATTGTTGAATGTTTACTCGAACCAGCTATTTACAAACACAACAACTCAAACAAAACCAAATTTTTAGTCTTTAGTCGTAACCCATATCCAGATAGTGAGCTTCAATTAAATGGAGACCAATTTAAAAAAGTTTACAAAATTACATATTTAGGAGTCCAAGGTTAGTTCAAGTGAGTCCAAGACTTCAATTAAATCAACTTTAAGTTAAAAAAGTTTATAAAATTACATAACAAACCAACTTGATCCAGACATAAAAATAAAACGCAGAATAGCAGTGACTAAGACTTATTTTTGAAAATTATTATTATTATACAATAATATCGAGCCAAAGCAAGCTTATATGGCTCAAAATACAAAATAATTGTAGTAGGTCTTAAACTAAATAATATAACATAAAACAAATTCTTACAAAATAAAAATTAAATTAAAATAAATATTCAAAAGAATTGGTTTTTACAAAGTTCTTACAATAGCAAATTAAAAAAAAAGACACAAAAATTAAAAAGTATATATCAAGATTATAATTTTTTTTTATAAAGTGAAAACATAAAATATATCCATACATTTTATAACAACTATAATCACAAAAAATTGTTAACATTACACATATAAAGTTACAATGTCCAGTTATTTCTCATCAAACCTGTTTTTGAAAATAGCCCCTACGATGTCATCAGTTAAACTGTTCCATTTATCAAAAACTCGATTAAAGTTTTGTCTTACAGTGGTTTTAAAAGATTCCTTTTTCAATTTATAGTGATGACCTCGCAGTCTAGCATCTTCGCTGATATTAAAAAAATTTGATTTTCCCCAAAATTCCCCCCTAAGAATTCTATAAGTAGATATTAAATCACCTCTTTCTCTTCAATGAGTCAATGGAGACAACTTAAGCTTTCTTAATCGAGTTTCATAGCTTAATCTTTCATAATTAATAGGTAGCTTAGTAGCTCTTCGTTGTACTCCTTCTAATAAATTAATATCTCTTTGTAAATGAGGTGACTAAACAGATACTGCAAATTCTAGGTGAGGTCTGACATAACTTTTATAGAGTTTCAAAAACAAGTCCGGAGACATTCTGGGAAAAGCTTTTGCTATGAGGTATAAAACAGAGTTAGCTTTACCGACTACTTTTGCTGTTTGAGTAGACCAACTTAACGTTTGGTTGACCGTCACGCCCAAATCATTAACTTCCTCTACCGATTTCAGAGGAACTCCATCCAAAAAATATGTTATATATGGATTATTATATCCACATTGAACGACACAACACTTACGCGTATTTATTGGAATAGCCCATTTCATGCTCCATTCTGATAGCTGGTTAAGGTCACTCTGAAGAGTATTAACAATATAGGGACAGTAATATAACTTTAAATGATCGGCATATGAAACCGATTTTGACTGCCAACCGCACGTTAAATCAGATACGTACAGCAAAAACAGAATCGGCCCTAATATTGATCCCTGAGGGACACCACTGGCTACCGCACTTGGAACACTGCAGTCATTTTCCACTTTGGCTGAAAAAGTTCTTTCAGAAAGGAAGTTTTCTGACCACAATAACAACTCACCACGCACGCCGTAATGTTCTAGCTTTAACATTAATTTTTTTATGGGTACCTTATCAAATGCACGGGAAAAATCTATAGGTATTAATAATGTCAATCGGTTCATATCGGTCCAAAGATAAAGTCCATTCATTAAGAGAGTGAAGAAGGTAGCTAGTTACAGAACGGTTCGGCAGAAATCCGTGTTGAGAAACTGGAATAACATTATGCTCTAACCAAAATGATACTAATTTATTAGCTATTAATCTTTCCATTACTTTTACTGATGTTGGTGGAACTGTTACTGGGCGATAATTAGACGAAATGAGTTTATTTCCACTTTTATATATTGGTGATACTATACCAGATTTCCATGAAGCTGGTATTGAATCAGTATGCAAAGATTTGGCCAATAAAGCTGCCATTGGAGCCGCTAAACTATCTGCACAATTATGATATAACAATGGTGAAATATTTTCCGATCCAGGAGACGCAGTAGTCTTTAAAGAACCTAATACCTCTTTAACCAATCCAGTAGAGATGTCAATTGTTGTTAAACTTTCCATTATTCTATCAGTAGTGGGCAAACCTGAAAACGCAGCCTCCGTGTCAACTGTAAAAGCACTGGAAAATGCTTCAGCAAATAATTCACAAACCTCTTCTTTTAAACATATTTCGCCATTAGATTTTTCTAACAACGGTATACCAGTTTTTGTACAGAATTTTGATCTAACGTATTTGTAAAAAGATTTGGGACCTCTGGAGCTAACTCTGTTTTCATAATTACTTCTCGACAATCTCAACTCCTTTGTCAGTTCATTGGAAAATTGTCTATGTGTACGTATATTTTCTTCAGTTGGTTCTTACCTTTTTCCATAAAATGTTTTTTTTTCTTTAGTCATTGCGATAAGTCGATTATCGATCCAAGGGCTTCTGGGATTAGTCCTAAGAGTGTACTTTGAAGAACATTTATCTATTCCTTTATATATAATTTCTTTATATTTATTCCAAGAATCGTTACAAGAACAATTATCCAAATCCGGCCAAATTACTTCTCCAAAATACTGATCTAATTTAACATAATATGTTTTACTAAACTCTTAAACTATGAAAATGAAGACATTTCTTTGCAATAATCATCTCAGTTTAGAACTAAGACAAATAATGGTTAAGTGATATATTTGGTCTGTACTTTTGTATGGTGTACAAGTTTGGACACTAAAAATATCAAGCATGAACAGAATTTAAGCATTGGAAATGTGGATTCATAGACGGATGCTGAAGATACCTTGAGCAGCAAGAAAAACTAATGAGGAAGTACTAAGGAGAGTCAACAAAGATAGAGAATTGCTAAAGAAAACAGGTTTCTTGGTTAAACAACCAAATATTGAATACATATTGAATAAAGCATTGGTTTGGGTTTAGAAATATATTTAACTTTAATAGTAACTCGTTACACCCTGTATAAACATTGGCTAGAAGTTTTTATAGAGTAATTAAATTTTTAAGAATGTATATGCAAAGACTATACAGTTTTTATGGAATACAAACACAAGGAACTAAATATCTGTCTATAAACTAGAAGTCAACTAAAAAGAGAGAATTTTGTTAATTCATTTTACATATTTATTAGAAGTTTTATAAGTTTTAAATTTCATTAAAAACTGAATGTTTTTAATGAAATATTTCGTTAATTGGACTTGAAACATTATGCGTGTCTTGTATGATATGGTGTTTTAATCGATTTCATCATGATCTACTTCTAGCTGTTTTCAGCACAGGCAATTCTCAGTATCTTTTTTGAATCGCTGTGAAAGATACACGATACACTTCCTTTATTACTGGGTGGTTTGATAAGTAACCTCCTTTGAAACGAAAAAGATGTATCTAGAAAATTGTTTTATTTTATTTAATATAATCTTCTCTTAGCTCAATACAGCGATTTCGACAACTTTCCAACTTCTTTGTGCTGTCCGAATAATACCTAATACTATTCTGGAAGATCTACAAAATACATAGATACCTATTTGTTTCATCTGTTATATCTTTGTGCCTTAGCAGTAACCCTGGGCACTAGGTGTTCCGGGCGTCGATTCTGATGGCGTATTCATGTTCAGCGACTTTAATAACCCAATAATAACAAAATCTGGCCCTTAATTTACTGATTTTGATGTGTTTGTACACTTTTGGGTGCACTTTATGTACGGGTGTCCCAATAAGAATGGCTCTCGGCCATATCTCAGGAACCGTTTATACTACAGCTTTGAGAAAAAAATATTTATAACAAAAGTTATAAGTTAAATATCAAAAATTAAAAAATCAAAATTTTACAAAATTTACCTAATGAAAGTGCACTGGAAATCCAATCATCGTATTCTTCATAAAATTCTGCGCATACTTGATTTCACAAGTTTAAGTCTACTTTTGCAAATAAGAGGTGAGTGACCTTCTTATGAAAAAATGCCTGTAAGTCCGGTTCTGCTAAGTCGAATTTTGCATACTTGGTCTTGTTGGAAACAGCTCTTTTTCGTCAATGTAAGAGTCTTATTTTCGAAATAGCCTAATAAGTAATATGCCAGCTAGTAGGCGTTATTTAATTATTTTCGGAAATCTAGTTTTCTTTGGAGAATATTAAATACAAGTATGCATTTTAATCATGTACTACAAAATTAGACCAAATTAGCAATATAATACCGAAAACCGCATGTCTATACCTTTTTTTTATATCGAGATATCTTAAGAAGCGTGTAAATTTTAAACAACTGTTAATGTCACCGGTAAACGAAGTTAAGAAAAAGTAGTGTGCTATGGAAAAAACCAATAAAAATTTACCAGATGTAAAGGTATATAATTAATTAAAACAACAATAAGACAAACAACACTATAAAATAATATAACAAAGAAATAAAAGCAACTACTTACTTAGTGAAGACCTAAATGTTCAAATTGTTGCCCATCATATTCTGATGTTTGACAAAAAGGGCTTAAGTCATAATTGCACATTGCACATCGATAATGTTTTGATGATTTCTGGACCAGAAAAATCGGCTCTTTTTATTGGTACATACAGTTTAAGTTTACAGCTTTTTGCCAAACATCAGAGCATTTTCGATGCAAGCATTTACTCTTTCAAAAGTAGATTGAACAGCAGTCTCAATTTCTGCTTTCGCAATGCTTCGAATGGCGTTTCGTATTCTCTAGATTCTAGTCTAGATCATGTTTTCTCGAGTAGTGGGCCTAGCGGCAAAAATAACGTCTTTAATCCGTCCCCATAAATAAAAGTCTAAAGCAGTTAATTCTTTTGCTATTCAAACTACTCTTGAAAGAGTAAATTCTTGCATCGAACATGATGGGCACCAATTTGAACATTTAGGCAGTCACTAAGACTAAGTAAGTAGTTTTATAAGTAACTTTTATTTCTTTGTTATATCTTATAGTGTTATTTGTCTTATTGTTGTTTTAATTAATTATATACGTTTACATCTGGAAAATGTTTATTTCATGGCACTTTTCCTTAACCCCGTTTACCGGTGACAGTAACAGTATGTTTAAAATTTAGACATTTCTTAAGATATCTCGAGATATAAAAAAGGTATCGACATGCAGTTCTCGGTATTATGTTGCTAATTTGGTCTAATTTTGTAATACAGGATTAAAAATGCATACTTGTATTTAATATTTTCCAAAGAAAACTGGATTTCTGTTATTTTTCATATTACTATTAGGCTATTTCGAAAATAAGACACTTACACTGACGAAAAAGGGCTGTTTTCAACAAGACCAAGTATGCAAAATTCGATTTAACAGAACCGGACTTACAGCCATTTTTTCATAAGAAGGTTCCCACTCACCCCCATCTCTTATTTGCAAAGGTAGACTTAAACTTGTGAAATCAAATATGCGCAGCATTGTATGAAGAATACGATGATTGGATTTTCCAGTGCCCTTTCATTAGGTAAATTTTGTAAAATTTTGATTTTTAATATTTGATATTCAATTACGCCCTCTAGCGGTGGACCTAAAATTATGAAAATAATTTGCAGGCTTTTCCCGAGGCCAATTTTGTTATAAATATTTTTTTCTCAAAGCTGTACTATAAACGGCTCCTGAGATATAGCCGAGAGCCATTCGTATTGGAACACCCGGTACATACTGTAAATATGCAATAATGTATTTCCACCCATTTTTCTATTGCAAAACTTTTTCCTCGAGGTCATCTCGAACACAGTCCAAAAGTCGATGAAAAATCGATTTATTCCGGTGTTTTCTGTTGTAAATCCCCTGCAGGCACGTAGCAAAGGGAGGGGTCCATGGGGTCATGACCCCTCCCAAAACTACCTCGGCTTTTGTACTAAGGCAGCAAGGTTATCCCCAAGTTATTATTAACATTTTTGAAAAAGTGAACGTAATTATTATTATTTTTTACTAGGATTTTTATTCAGTGTACGGATCAACTTATATCCAATTTAAAAATCAGATTTAGCAAAAACGAAAATATTATATCAGCATTTCAAATTCTTTTACCTGCATTTGCCTCTACAGAAAAAGCAAAATTGCTAGAAAATTTGGCTGCCTATTATACCGCAGGCTGTGGGTGAAAAAACGTGATATAATTCAGGAATTTTTGAAACCTATCAGGTGTTGTAAAAGACGATGCCAGGAATAACTTCTACTAAAATGTGACCAAAAATATTGTGAGCTTTTTTTTTAATTGCGATTTTCATTTGTTAAATTTGCAATTTTTAAAGATTTTTAATTTTGCAGATTAGGATATTGATTTTAGAGAAAAAATTTTTCATAGAAAGTTGTAGTAAATTAAAAAACCTACAATTTGAGCTATGGTAAGTTTAATTTCGTTTATTGGTTATTGCAAAACAGCCTGCGAAAGGTCCAAAATGGCCGTTTTTTACAATTGCGTTATTTATTGTACAAATATATTTTTTTATTTTTTAAAGCTTTAAAATGAAGATCTTTCAATTCCAAACATAAAAAAAATTGCAAGGCCGGATTAACGAATTTGTTGCTTAGATATTATAAATTGTTTATCCCAAGAGGTCAAATGTCGAAGGCTATAACTTTTTGAAGAAAAATCGTAGAGAGTTGTTGTAACATCCAATCTCCTTCTAAAGGGTTATATTTTCATATTCTGATGTAAATAAACGCGTAAAACATTTTTAAACATCTAATTTTTGGGTTTGAAAATAAGGGGGCAAATTTCGTTATAAACATTTAGAGCTGAAGCGGCCCAGTACATCCTATGAGTTTTTAACTTACAGATTATTGTTGCTGAAGAGAAAACGAAGATTTATAAAAAAATAAAAAATTTCTACGACCAGCTGAAGCCGAGCTAAATGTTGGGTTTGAAAATAAGGGGGAAAATTTCGTTATAAGCATTTAGAGCTGAAGCGGCCCTGTACATCCTATAGGTTTCTAACTTATAGATTATTGTTGCTAAAGACGAAACGAAGATTTATAAAAAAATAAAAAAATTTACAACCAACTGAAGCCGAGATAATTGTTTATTTTTTCTTAAATCGTAGTGCCTTTATTTATAACAATTTAGAAATTATTTTACAGTCATTGACTAAAGAAAGACTTATATTATCTTAAAATAAAAATTATTATAAACTATAATTACATTTAATTATTAAAAATTATTTTTAAAATCGGTGCTTTTCCAAGCAGCCGAATTTTGCAAATGGCCCGGCTCGCTTCAAATCCGCGCGCTCGGAAAATTTTTATGTAACTTGTATTAAATTTTGACCGAAAACAATTTAATAATATTACCATTATAATATACAGTGTATTTACCACTGTATTTGTTTTTCTTGATAAACTTTTATATGTGAAATCTCATTTTTGAAAAAATAATATTACAAAAACTATATTTTTAATTTTTGCATTGTTATATAAATATAATAATAATAATGTTACTTCTTATTATACAATATAAAACTTTTTCTTTTTGTAGTGACTATCCGTTTTGGATGTTGGCGACCATCATGGCAATTTGGCAAATCCCATTTGGAAACTGAGAACCAGGAAGGCGAAGGATTACCTTGCTAGAAAATTTACGTACGTCGTTCAACACAACAACTACAAATCTTTTTAGAGCAGCAGTACCGATTTAGTGTGCAAGTACAGATTGCCATGATGGTCGCCAACATCCAAAACGGATAGCCACTACAAGAAGAAAAAGTTTTATATTGTATAATAAGAAGTAACATTATTATTATTATATTTATATAACACTGAAAAAATTAAAAATATAGTTATATATTTCATATAATGATTATATTTCATTAATATTATTTCTTCAGAAATGAGATATCACATATAAAAGTTTATCAAGAAAAACAAATACAGTGGTAAATAAACTGTATATTATAATGGTAATATTATTAAATTGTTTTCGGTCAAAATTTATTACAAGTTACGTAAAAATTTTCCGAGCGCGCGGATTTGAAGCGAGCGGGGCTATTTGCAAAATTCGGACGCTCGCAAAAGCACCGATTTTAAAAATAATTTTTAATAATTAAATGTAACTATATTTTATAATTATTTTTAATTTAAGATAATATAAGTCTTTCTTTAGTCAATGACTGTAAAATAATTTCTTAATTGTTGTAAATAAAGGCACTACGATTTAAGAAAAAAGAAACTATCTCGGCTTCAGTTGGTTGTAAATTTTTTTTATTTTTTTATAAATCTTAGTTTTGTCTTCAGCAACAATAATCTATAAGTTAGAAACTCATAGGATGTACAGGGCCACCTCAGCTCTAAATGTTTATAACGAAATTTGCCCCCTTATTTTCAAACCCAAAAATTAGAAGTTTAAAAATGTTTTACGCATTTATTTACAACAGAATATGAAAATATAACTCTTTAGAAGGAGATTGGATGTTTCACCAACTCTCTACGATTTTTTTTTGCAAAAAGTTATAGCCTTCGACATTTGACCTCTTGGGATAAACAATTTATAATATCTAAGTAACAAATTCGTTAATCCGGCCTTACAATTTTTTTTATGTTTGGAATTGAAAGATCTTCATTTTAAAACTTAAAAAAATAAAAAAAATTATTTGTACAATATATAACGCAATTGTAAAAAACGGCCATTTTGGTCTTTTCGCAGGCTGTGTTGCAATAACCAATCAACGAAATTAAACTTGCCAGAGCTTAAATTGTATGTTTTTTAATTTACTACAACTTTCTATTAAAAAGTTTTTCCCTAGAATCAATAGCCTAAGCTGCAAAATTAAAAATCTTAAAAAATTGCAAATTTAACAAATGAAAATCGCAATAACAAAAAAAGCTCACAATATTTTTGGTCACATTTTAGTAGAAGTTATTCCTGGCATCGTCCTTTACAACACCTGATAGGTTTCAAAAATTCCTGAATTATATCCTGAAATCGACCTATTTTTCTCCCACAGCCTGGAGTATTACTCTCGCGACACTTCTCTTGCAGCAATAAAAGCTGAATATGTATATGTTAGGGTGTAACTGTAATACAATATCATCTTTGGAACCAAATACCGAAGTTCCCCACGTAATGAAATATTGTAATAAAAATTTGTTCTCTAAACATTTACAAGCACCTTACAATTTTGGCAACTACGAGACCTGCCACAACGGCCAGTGCAGAACCTTCATTCTCAACAATGAAGCGAGTAAAAACTTTACCCAGATGGGAAACGAAAGACTCAGTTTATTGGCTCATTGTTCCGTTCATTGGAACGTCGAAAGCCAGATATATAGATATCAAATCATCATCACAAATGTCATAGAGCGAATAGCATAGCTGAAGGGGAATTGGGCGGGTCATGTAGTCAGAATGGAGAACGGTTGTGGACCCAAAAAATTACAGTCTGGAGACCACGAACGGACAGAAGAAGTAGAGGTAGACCACCTACACGATGTAAAGACAACGTCAAAAGAGTTGCTGGGAATTGGTTGCTGGAAGCCCTAGATCGACAGAACTGGAAGAAATTAGGGGCGGCTTATGTTCAACTTTGAATGCAAAAGGCTGGATGATGATGATAATATCAAATAACCCAAAATTATTGAGTAGACAGCTGAATAGAAGACCAGGTGTACTCTTTTCTACGGAATTTTATATTTCGTTATAGTATAGTATAGTTGATCCAAAAGATGGCATAAGCCAGACATCCAAAGTGAAAGTTATCCTTCAACACCAAATTGTTCTATATGGTCCACACAATGTCCAGAAAAAGTCACACCATTTTGAGCGTCGTGTTTGGGGGGGAGAGAGGGGAGAAATCGGTAAATTCGTAGTTTTTTACGTTTTTCGTCAATATTTCTAAAACTATGCGGTTTAGCATGAACACCTTCTATACAAAATTGTTCTACATTAAATTTGAAATAAAAAAGGCCCTATGCATAATCTTTCTAAAATGAATGGTTCCAAAGTTACGGAGGTAGTTTAATATAACTGGTCCAAAAAAAGGTCTAACCCAAACATCCAAAGTAAAAGTTTTTCTCTAACACCAAATTGTTCTGTATGGTCCACATATTGTTCAGTAAAATGTTACACCATTTTGAGAGTCCGGTTTGGGGTGGAGGTGGGGGAGAATTCGGTAAATTAGTAGTTTTTTTTACGTTTTTCGTCAATATTTCTAAAACTATGCTTTAGCGTAAACAATGTTATATACAAAAATGTTCTACAAGAAATTTAAAACAAAAAATGTTCTATACACAATTGTCATAAAATCAACGGTTCCAGAGTTACAGAGGGTGAAAAGTCAAGGTTTTCGATACTTTTTATATATTTTGGGCAATGTATGGTATAACTATACCAAAAACCCAGACATCCAAAGTGAAAGTTTTCCTCCAACACCAAATTGTTCTATATGGTCCACATAAATGTTCAGAAAAAAGTCACACCATTTTGAGCGTCGGGTTTGGGGGGGAGAGGGGGGAGAAATCGGTAAATATAAAAAGTATCGAAAACCTCCACTTTTCACCCTCCGTAACTCTGGAACCGTTGATTTTATGACAATTATGTATAGTACCTTTTTTGTTTTAAATTTTATGTAGAACATTTTTCTACAGAACATTCTTTACGCTAATGCATAGTTTTAGAAATATTGAGGAAAAACGTAAAAAAACTACTAATTTACCGATTTCTCCCCCATATCCCCCCCCAAACCAGACGCTCAAAACGGTGTAACTTTTTACTGAACAATATGTGGACCATATAGAACAATTTGGTGTTAAAGGAAAACTTTTACTTTGGATGTCTGGGTTAGGCCTTTTTTTGGACGAATTATACTATACTACCTCCGTAACTTTGGAACCGTTCATTTTAGAAGGGTTATGCATAGAATCTTTTTTATTTCAAATTTAATGTAGAACAATTTTGTATAGAATGTTGTTCATGCTAAACCGCATAGTATTAGAAATATTGACGAAAAACGTAAAAACTACGAATTTACCGATTTCTCCCCCTCTCCCCCCAAACCGGACGCTCAAAATGGTATGACTTTTTTCTGAATATTATGTGGACCAAATAGAACAATTTGGTGTTGGAAGATAACTTTCACTTTGGATGTCTGGGTTTGGGTCTAACTATACCATACTATTAGTAGTCACTAACATCATCAGGGAAGCTAAAATGATATTCAAGATACAATGGTGAAATTAGCTATTAAAAACAACTTACTTTACTAGGGTGAGATTGTCGTCATATAGATGTTATATCTTAGTAAAGTAGTAAACACCTTGTTATTACAATTTTTAAAATATTAAAATAGTTTTTTTCAAATTTTGCATATAGATCTAAAATTTATTCTAAATATTTTTTTCAATAACTTATCGTCTAACCTAACAAAAAATTTGAGTTGTATTTGGACCCCCCTCAAGAACATTTCCTGGTTACGTGTCTGATCCCGTGGTCTATAGTTGACCCATTAACCGTTGGTATTTTTGACACTCTTTCAAAACAACCTGTATACCATCAACATTTCTAACCGCATCTTTATTTTTTTCGGTCCATTGTGCACAAAACGCATCCGTTCACTTTCTAATCTCTTTCCCAGTAGTCCGATGTTATTTCCAATGCACGGTTTTTTGTACGAATTTTCCTCGAAACAAAACAGCTGCGTATTGTCATGTCTACTAGATTGTCTGCGTTGTATTAACGGATTATGGACTGGATTCGATTTCAAAAGGGCCGCGATTAAGCTTAATATGTGTCTAGACACGTCAGAAACAATTGCAAGCTAAAAACAACCAGAAACTCTTTGGAATTTAAATTAGGTTTTGTTTCACTCAACTCAAAATCTATATCTAAAACTTTAACAGTAACCTAAAAATCTTATAAAAAGTTGACTATTTAATACTACGTGTAATAATATGTTTTATAAGAAGAAATATAACTACCCCAACGCAAAGATATTATATGTCTGTGGATAAGAAATCGAACAAGTCAGGCAAATTAAATACATACTTGGCAAGGGCGGATCCAGGACCGATTTTCGGCAGGGGCCATGAACTTTTTTTGGGGAGGGGCACTGGGGGGTTTTAAGGTAATTTTTAAAAATTAGGTTTACAATGGTGAATTTTAAGGCACCTTTCACACAATTTTGAGTGCCATAAAGACATTCAAAACTTAATGTTATTAAAGTATTATTAAAGTCAGTACCGATTTCTACACATTTCTTCGGATTCAAGTGCAATTCTTTCATTAAGTTTAATACTATATTTCCCAATGCTTCTTCTGTCGGGACTTTTTTTCCCATCTTTTTTCATTTTCACTAATAATTTTTATATTCTCATAAGTGTCAATGAACTTGACAAAGTATTTACGAATGTTGTTATTGTGTATGTATCTCAAATTCAGAGAAATCTGTTCCACGTGGGATACATCGGTCATTTCGTCAAATGTGACAAAATAATAATTTGCAGTTTGAACTTGATTCATTATTTCTTTAATTATGTCTTCACCACAACATGTTATCAATTGATTTTGACTGGTGCTATTAATGTATGTTGCTCGGGAAGATGCTGTGGATAGGTGTTGTTTAAGAGTCTTATCTCCTGATGCGATTTTAAACCTTAACAATTCTCCTCATTTCTAGGTCCAACATCTTCGTCCAGAAGCAGAAGGCCTCTTAGAGGAATATTTTGTCGACATGAAAACAGTATACGCTCTACTATTGGTCGTAGTCTTTCTCTATTTTCTTGTATCTGTTTAGATCTCTGAGAGTCTATCTGGCCAATGACTGACTTTTGCGGGTTGCGATAACGTTGTAAAAATCCAGCCCAACCTGAACGCACTCCTTGTAGTATGATGTTTTTTATGGGTTTGTATGGCTCCGTCTTTGGCCATGAGTTTGGCGAAAGATGTTAAAGGTTTCGTGACAAGGCTTTCGGCTTGTGACCCTTTTATTGTGACTATATTTTTTACTAGAAAAATAAAACGCAATACTTGCAAAACAATCCCTTTTAATGTGCGAAAGTATGTACCAAACAACTCCTTTGTTCTAAGTTCTAACTGCTGGTGACTCAAGTAACGCTTCATTTCTTTTTTATTCTTTGTGTTTACAGAATATGGAAATTGATACGATTTTGATGGCTGTCAAAGCTCGTTCTAACAGTTGGCGCTTTGTAAAATTATCAACATTTTGATTTACAAAACATTCTATGTCAGTGTTAAAGCTTCCGTTACTGCTTTTGTTCAATTCTAGCCCAGAAGACATATTTATCCCCTGTTTTGTACATATATGTGTTTGAAACTAAAAACATATGAACTGCAAATATTTAAATTTATATTTTTTTAAATTCTCGGAGGCGGCCATGGCCCCCATAGCCCCCTCTATGGATCCGCCCTTGATACTTGGGTTGTCTGCTGAACGCTGAACGAGGCTTGGGACCCTGAAATAAATAAAGAGCAGAACAAACCAGAAATGCTTTTTTGAGGCTTCGTAAATTTCTGACTGATCGCAGGTTGGACTTCAATCTCCGATACAAGATGCTAAAGTGTTACGTTTGGCCTGTGCTCTTATACGAAATGGAAGCATGGACGTTAAATGCCAATTCCATTAACAAACTTGGAAGTGTTTGAAATGTAGTGTCTGCGTCGAATGACTCGAATGCTTAGAATATCATAGACGGACAGAGTCAGAAATGAGGAAGTACTAAAAAGAGCGGGCTTCCCGAACTTTGTTGACACTCCTTACTACTTCCTCATTAGTTTTTTTTGCTGTCCAAGGTATCTTTAGCATCCGTCTGTGAATCCACATTTACAATCCTTTACTTCTGTTCATGGTCGAAACTTTTAGTGTCCACTTTTCTGATTATTGCAAAGAAGAGACCTTCAATATTTTCTGAAAGAATTACTGTAGGTATTGTCCGCATATCTAATATAATTACATTAAGTAGTTCCCCATTTTATTTCATATGGCTGTCTCTCAAGTGCCTTTTAAAATAACTGATCCAAGTAAAACTAAATAATCTTGGGGACAAAACGCAACTATGTCTCACATGTCTGACTCCAATTTTTACAATAGCAGTTTGATTCCAGTACAAATTTTTAATGACACAAATATCTATGTTATCAATTCCTATATTTTTTAGCATCTGCAATAATTTTATATGCTGTACTTTATTGAACGCCTTTTAGAAATTAACAAAGCACGCAAAAGACATTTTTTCTTTGATCATGGGATCAGTGCCGCGCCAGCACGTGTTAGCGCCTGTGTGCAAAACATTTAGTGGTGCCCAAAAATAGGCATTTTTTTAAAAATCGTCGCGTTAAATTAAATAATCTGAAAATGAACAATTATTTATTGTAACCAAACAAAAATAACTAAAAATTCTCATATTATGCAATAGGAAAATAAACTAAGTTAAAATAACTAAGTTAAAATAATTAATTAAAAATAAATCTGTGGCATAACAACATAAATAACTAAAGATATATTTAAATTTGAAAATAAATATTTATTTCAGAAAAAAATTCACTTTTCGCGCCTTCCAGCATTTACTGGAATCAGACTGCAAACCTCAGAGACTCTGTCAGAGAATCATTCATTTTTGATTTACATTTACTCTGTGTGGAGTATGAAGGGAACCATTCTCGTTGGAACTTTACCGCGCTGACCAGATGGGACGTGAATTGCAAATTGTAGAATTCCCTCATCTTCCTTAGTCTCAGCATCCGTATGGCTTGCAAATTGTAGAAGCCTCGGAGGTGTAACCAGAGAAGGTTTCCATTGTTTTCATTCTGGTGGGATGTAGAATAGCATTATGTTGTTTTATATGCGATTAGAGTGAAAACTTAGTCTTTTTGCTAGCAGTTGCCGCTAGGGCATCTATGCCATTTCGTTCGTTGCAATCCGGGACTGCACGCTGGGGTTTGTTTTGGTTGGATCAGGGAGAGCAGCATATGTGCCTCCTGATGAGAGACTAATAAGTTTCGAAACCGGTAGAGGTGCTTGCGGCACTCTCTGATTGGACTAGAATGTGGTTCGGCTGTATTTTCGTTTTGCAACGAATTTGAAAATGGTTATTCATTTTTAAATTGCTTTGTTTACAATTTTTTACAAAACCAATTTCTACAACAATAATTTTGTTGTTATTTTCAACTAGTACAGAGGAAGCTCCTTTTTGTGAAATATGTGTTGTATATTTCTTTTACTTCTTTGTACATATTATATAAGTCGTGTCTAATAGATATCACATCCCCATTCTTTAAAAATAAAGGAAAAATTGAGTCTAGCCCAGGAATCTAATTATTTTTAGGTCTTTTAGATGATGGTTATAGGTAAAAGTTGTAAAATAGGCATAATTTGTTAATTTGGTTTGAAAAAATTTAAAAGAAAAAAAATAATATATAAAAAAGAACATATAATAAAATATTAATAACAACAAAAACAAGTAAAAAAAATAACAAAAAAATAGAAGTAACAAAAGTGATTACCACAAATTAAAATATATAATAAAAAAAATATAATATAATAATATGTTGTATCAAAAAAATAATATTGTAGTACTTACGTTATGAAATAAGAAATTTATGACTATGAATCTACAATCAATCACAAACAAGTCTGGCTAATTTGGTCTGTCAAAGCCATTTTTCAAGCAAAAAAAATATATAATGGTTAACTTTTTCAGTTTCAGGAGCATAATTCATTTCTAAGAGAAGAAAAGACTCGTGCAAAATATTAATATTCTTCTTCTTAAAGTTCTTTCTCCCCAATGGTGATTAACTATTACAACTGTAAATTCTTCTTTGTCTTCAGCTGTTCCTATAAGCTGTTCAAAGTTTAGCCCTGTCCATTGTCGGATGTTTCTTAGCCACGATGTAAATAAACAATGACGATAGTCTTTTCCTTCCTATTTCATTGTTTACCTCGATCTTTCCTTTCACTAGTGGTTGAGCATATTTCCAGATTTATTCGAGAATCACATAGCGGTCTTTTGATTTTTTCGAAAGATTTTCCGGTCCGTTTTATTCTCGAGCTTATATCTAGATCAGGATTTAGGCAACTAATCCAAATATTAGACAACTAATAATAAGCTCTAGAGAGAAAAATACGGGTGAGCACATTCCAAAAACTGTCCTCTATTTTTTAAAGAATTTGGTAGCATACCATTATGAGTAATATTTATTTTATGACCGTACAAACAATAATTTAAAAAGGGTCCAGGTTACCAAATTAATCATCCGTCAAATTGGATCTGCGACATATTTCGTGTGAATGGTTTAATAGTCGTACCCATAAAAATGCTTTAAACTTTTTTTATTTTTCTTTTTTCAGTAGACCACCACACTTGGGGTACGAAAAAGGCGTTCAATGTACATTTAAGTCCACCAATGTTTATAATAACGTCATTAAAATTTATAACCTGACTCCAAATTGCATCGCCGTTAATAGTTGTGAGATAATTTGTCCCAAACAGAGGCACTAAGGATTTTTACTACGAAATTTGAACCACTAACCGTCTGGAGTAGAGATCTTTGAAAAGTGTTTTCGTAATAAAGGCAGGTGGGTATTAAATGAAATCTTGGTTTGAACAGCACGTGTGTCGTGTGTACCATGTGGTGAGTAAATAATACACAAGATTATCTCGCGGAAACTTTGCTCAGCTTTTAACAAGAAAATATTTTTTATTTATTATTGTGGATCATTTTTAATAGAAATATTCTGCTAATAGGCCAGGGTCGATATCGCTTAAGAACAAAAAATAGTAGGTATGATCCCTTTCATGAGCATTTTTCAGTGCGTCACAAATGAAAGAAAAAAAGGTAAGTCTGTGATAATACACATTTATAACATTTTATTCTAACATGACATTTTAGTTAAATCTGACAGTTGTCACATTTTATTTGCAAGTTGGCATAAAAACAAATCAATTGTGTTTATTGCATTTATAAAATGGTATATTCTTTGATTTGTATAGTCTTATAAATTGTACAGGATTATATTCGTAGATATATTATATAATTAGTAAATAATTTTTTTTCGATTATAGCGCCATCTATTGACAACTAGAATAAATGTTAAAAAAGTCTGTAATCACCGACGTGCCTTTTTTCTGTCACATACAATTTAATGCGTTAGAAAGAAATCGAAAAACTGTGGCGCACTGAAAGATGCTCATGAGAAAAAGAATACCTACCAGTATGGAACCCATTAGAAAAGAGAGTGAGTTTTTAACGGCAAAAACGGTTTATCACGATTTTCGGCAAAACTTTACCTAAGTCCAATGGAAAAAAGTTAAATAGCAAAGTTGAAGGTAACAAAAAGATCTATTATTATACTCTATTATTTTTATACTTTTTTGACAAAACCTCAAAATTGAAGAGAAACTTTCAAATAATCGAGTTTTTAGTTTTCTATTTTTATTTATCTTCTCAAAAATCTGTTTTATGAAATTTGGTGAAAACTTCCGTTTTTATGTCACAAACACTCTGTATTTTTTTATTTACAATAATTATTTTCCCCCTATTTTAATTTAATATCGAAAAAGCATTCCCATTTTCAATTCTCACGTCAAAATTTCTTTACCCTCTTCGTAAAACGCAAAAATAAAAAATGAAGAAACCAATGCATTTTTCGTTTAATACTTATAGAACCTTTTTGGTAGTCCTTGAAAAAATTCTTATTTCCATTTTTTATAAAGCACCAATCAAAAGAGAGTTATGACAAAACTGAGGTTGGGATGTATTTTTGCAGTAACTATTCTCTTTTTTTCGAATAACTACAACTATTAGAGATACGCAAAATTTTGTACAGTTTGTTGTAATAAAGTCCCTAAAATAGGGAATTGTTCAAAAATACAAAAATCCTGCTCCCACTTCTATTTAATTCAATTTTGGAATATGACAAAGAAGAACCAACTTTTTGTATTCATCTTCTTATAGGTATCTCTTTAGATCTTTGTTGTTCCACTCGAATTATGACTTTCTGATACAGGTATCTACTTTGTAATGATTGCCACATCCTGATCATCTATTGCTGTTTTCTGTAATATGTTTGCAAGCCTTCTGTGTTGTATTTTGTCCTTGTTCTTTCTCAAAGACAACTAGACCTATGAATATGTCACAGTTGACATCTTGACACCGTTTTATGAGTGCTTGTACAGTAAATAATTCCTTTCTAGTTCCAAAGCCTTTTCTAAAGTTGGTTTCCTCTTCCTGTTATTCTATCATCTAGTTTTGTGTAGACAAGTTCATATATCACTCTCAAGTTCATATATCACAAACCAAAGTTGAGTAAAGTTTTTCATTTTAGTGGGCGCTTGTCATTTTTTAATTTAATTTTCCATTTCCAACAATCTTTTTTCAGATTATAGCGCCATATATCCATAATTCGAAAAAATGTTTCGAATAAAAGTTGCTTATTTTTACGTAAAGAATCCAAATCTGGAATAAAAATTTGGGGCTCCGATTTAAGATTTTAAAGTAACCCCCCACCCCACTTCCATGGGGGGTCGAGTTTGATACCTTTCGATAGATTTTAAAAAAATATTAGTGTAAATAAGTGTATTTTGCAGTTTTTCGATCTAATGTTTATTTTGCGAAATATCGTGGGATTTGTATTTAAACTTTTAAATTTACCCCCCACCCCTCTCCGTGGGGGTCATGTTTGGTATCATTCGATAGATTTTTGAAAAATATTGAACACGTATTTTTTAGTTTTTCGATCTAACGTTCATTTCGCGAATTATTCGCTTTTATTTTGTGAAACTTTTTAACTCGCCCATTTCCTTACTCAACCGCTCAAATCGTCAGATTTTTGAAATACTTATAAACTCTTTTGCATGTACTTTACTAACTTACCTTATCTTAATCTGACAATTTCGAGTATTTTAAGGATATATTTTTTTTTCGGGTCCCCCTTAACGAACTCCCCTGTGTTAAGAGCCAATAAATGGTAGAGGTACATCTGCAGGGCACCAGGTTTCTCCCCATATGATAATCTGACGCGCTCGAGTAACTGCAAAACTCCCCGCTTGGGCTCCCCTACCATTAGCCATTCTTTCCGAATTTCCCCAGTATAAATATCATTGAATAATTCTACTATTCAATGTTGTTTTCTTTTCTGTCATGATTTCTGTAGATATTTTATCCGGTCCCATGGCTTTATCACTTTATATACATTTTAGTGCCTTTTCGATTTCCCCTTTGGTATTGTTCTGAAGCTATTTCCTTGTGGCATTTTTGTAATCAACTATTTTAAATGGGAAATAAGCCACAATTTAACTAAAAAAATTATTTTATTAACGTTTCGACGCCCAAATCGGATGTCGTTGTCAAAATACCTTTGGTAATTGTACGTCCCTTTCTACCTCTTTGTTCTATTGTCTTCATTCTGTCGTCGTCTTTAAATAATTCTTTTATATGTCATCATTATCACGTAGCGCTACAACCCTGGGTGGGTTCTGGCTGACTGTACAACTTTCTTCCAATTTGTTCGGTCATTCATCAACCTAGGGTCAAATGGGATGTTCATTTTTCGGAGATCTGCTTGGATGTTATCTCTCCATCGCATTCTGGGACGTCCGAGTAGTCTTTTGCCTGTAGGAATCTCCTCCCATACCAGTCTTACAAGTCTCTCGTTACGAAGTCTGTGCACGTGGCCTGCCCATCTTAGTCGCTGTGATTTAATTTCTTGGACAATATCGGTGTCATTGTAGAGTTCTTTTAATTCGAAGTTGGTTCTGATCCTATACTGATTTGTGTTAATGTCGTGGTGAGGTCCGAAAATTGTTCTAAGTATTTTCGTTCAAAACGTCTGAGCTTTTCTTCATTTGATTTGGTCATGGTTTGATTTTCTAATTGGATTCTGTCTTTTATTTTTTCAGTAACATCGTTGTCAGCTGTGATTACGGCCCCCAGATACTTAAAACGTTGTACTCTTTCGAAACTGAAGGTGTTGACCGTCACATTTTGTACTATCCTGTCTCTTCGTGCCGTTCTATTTATACACATATATTTCGTCTTCTCTTCATTAATCCTCAGCCCTACTTCGCTTGTTACTCCTTCCACCTTGTTGAAAATGGCTTTTGTGGATAGGGTGGAGTCTAAAACGAGATCAATGTCATCTGCGTATGCTAGTAATAACTTGGGACATTGAACCGATAGCAGTACTGTTTTTATTTCGGCCGACCTCATGGCTTTCTCTAATACAAGGTTAAAATGTAGTGGAGATAACGCATCACCCTGTTCGAGTCCACTGTTGATTTCGAAGCTGTCAGACAGTTTATTATTTACACGTAGTTTTCATATTCCACCCTCCATACAGACTTAAGTCATCCGAATGAGTTTCTTTGGTATTGAGAACTCCGCCATGGCATTCCATAGGTACTTGGCTTCTTTCTACGCTGTTATATGCCTGTCGAAAGTCTATAAAGAGATTGTGTATGGGTCTATTATACTCCCATCCCTTTTCTAGAAGCTGTTTCAGCGTGAATAGTTTATCTATTGTGGATCTGTTTGCCCTAAAACCGGCTTGATATTCTCCTAGGACATTTTCAGCATAAGGGGTTAGTTTACTATGGTAGGGGAGCCCAAGCGGGGATTTTTGCAGTTACTCGAGCGCGTCAGATTAGCATATGGGAGAAACCTGGTACCCTGCAGATGAACCTCTACCATATATTGGCTCTTAACACAGGGGAGTTCGTTAAGGGGGGCCCGAAAAAAAATCTATCCTTAAAAATACTCGAAATTGTCAGATTAAGATAAGGTAAGTTAAGTACATGCAAAGGAGTGTATATTTCAAAAATCTGACGATTTGAGCAGGGGGTAAGGAAATGGGTGAGTCCCAAAGTTTCACAAGAAATAAGCGAATATGTCGCGAAATAAATGACAGATTGAAAAACTAAAAAATATGTGCTCAATATATTTTAAAAATCTATCGAATGATACCAAACATGACTTCCCACGGAGAGGGGTGGGGGGTAAATTTAATATTTTAAATACGAATCCCGCGATATTTCGCGAAATGAACATCAGATCGAAAAACAGTAAAATACACTTATTCGATACTTTTAAAAAATCTATCGAATGGCACCAAACACGACTCCCCAAGGAGGTGGGGTGGGGGGTTACTTTAAAATCTTAAATAGAAGCCCCCATTTTTTATTGCGGATTTGGATTCCTTACGTAAAAATAAGTAACTTTTATTCGAAACATTTTTTCGAATTACGGATAGATGGCGTTATAATCGGAAAAAACGATTATTGGAAATGGAAAATTAAATTAAAAAATGGCAAGCGCCCACTAAAATGGAAAATTTTACTTAAATTTTTTTGGTTTTAGGACCTACTCTTCACAACCCAATAGGTCCCCATAACGCTCGAGTGACTGCACATTTAGCATACTTTGCTCCCCTACCACTAACAATGATGTTTGAGAGGATTTTATATGTCGTGTTTAAGAGTGAAATTCCTCTGCAATTCGCGCATTTTGTTTTGTCCCCTTTTTTGTGGATGGGCACTATGATGTTTTTCTTCCATCTTGCTGGTATACTTTCTTCTAACCATATCTGTGTTATTAATTGGTGGACTTGGCGACGTAGTGTTTCTCCACCATATTTCAGAAATTCTGCTGGTTTCTCGTCCGTACCCGGCGCTTTGTGATTTTTCAGCTTATTTAAGGCCTTTTGGGTTTCTTCAAGAGGGATTTTCGACGGGCATGTCTGCTGTTATATAGATCTCTTCTTTGTGCTGTTCTTCGTGTATGATGTTTAGAAGGTCCCTGAAATACCCTTTCCATTCTTCTGTTAGTTCTTTATCGTCGATTATCATATGGCCTTGACTGTCTCTCAGTGTATGGATAGAATTGGTTCTATGTCCTCTTTTCTCTGTGGAGATTGCTTTATAGAATTCTCTGGAGCCTGGTTTGGGTCGGTCTCTCTCCATAGCTTCATATTTTTGTTGTTCATAGTTTCTTTTCTTTGTGCGTATCATTTTTCTTTTTTCTTTTCGGCGGTCGTCGTATTCCTTTTTACTTTTGTCTGTTTGTAGTTGTATCCATGTCTTCCTTACTGTTTGTCTTTTTTCCTTTTCCAGCTGTTTCCAACATTCATCGTCATACCACGTTTCTGCCCTCTTCTGCCTACTCCTTCCAAAGATCTTGTCAACTGTCTTCGTTATTATTTCGGCAGTCGTTTCCCACAGCTCTTCTATATTATTGTAAACTGTTTCAGAGTTCAAGGTTTGTTCAAGTTGTTCTATATTATATTTTTGATGTTTATCTGTGTTCTGCATTTCGTCCCTGTTCCATTGTTGTTTTGTTGTATTTGTGGCTAGATATTCTGCATTTGACTTTTGTTCTAAGTAATGATCTGTGTCTCCGTCTATTCCTCTGAGGCTTCTTACGTCTATGAATTTGTTCCCATGTCGGGCATCTACAATGATGTGGTCAATTTGGTTTCGCGTAATATGGTCGTTTGAGATCCAGGTTTGGTTATGAATAGAACTTACGAATATGCACTCAAAAAACCATAAAATATACATGCAAATATGCATAAAAACAGTTGAAATATGCACTAAAATATGGTTTTATGCATTTAATGCATATAAATAAAAAACGCAGTAGGTAATCCTTGTTTTGATGGTATTTAATTATTTATTTTATGCCAATGGCCTTAGCTGTCAAGGCATGCTACATAAACAAAATATTTATTTTATGCAAAAGTCACAAAAAATATTTATTGAAATTTCTATTACCTACATCATTACATTCATGTATTCTTTATATTTATCGTCATCATTATTTATTATATTATTATTACAATTAGAACTATAAATTATTAAATGTTTCTCTAAATTTTCTACTGAAAAACTGAGCCATCTGTCTGATAATAATTGTTTACGTAAAACGGAAAAACTTCTTTCTACTTCACATAAAGTTAAAGGAGCAAACTTTAAATATTGTATAATAATTGAGGATTATTTAAATATTGTATAATAATTGAGGATTATACCTATAAAATTAAATTACATATCTTCACATTTCCCCATCTTCTAATATTATTTATTTGAATTAGTTTTTGATATCCCTCATTTCTCTTTAACATTTTGCAGAATTTTTGATACACTTTGTTGGTTTCCCCAAAGTGTTTAATATTTTCTTTTAATAAATTCATAATTTCAATACTTTGGTCTAATAAAATGTTTCGCTTTTCTAATTAAATAATTGGTTCAGCAATATTTACAAAATTGGATATGTGTCAAATTACTTTTTAATAACGGTTTTTTTAAACATCCACTCATTTTTTTATAGCACCTGAGTTATCTACATCGAAACTACAAATGACGTCTCTATTTCACTCAAAATTATCGGTTATGAAATTTACTGAATTTAACAATGTTCCCCATCTAGTTATCTCAGGTTCAGGTGGTAAAGGCACATTAGGTAAACGATGTTTATACACCTATACTCGCAGAAGGTTTTTTTTGTCCTTACAGTTTTTGCTACTCTATTTAAAGCTTGTGCTAAACAAGTAACAACTTTGAAACAAATATTTTTAAATGTTGTCCACCTTTGGTCATATGGCGCAGCATCACTTAATATCAAAATGTTTTCACTAACAAAATGTGACTGCATATTATAGAATCCCATTCGTCTCTTTATTCGTCGTCTCCTTGCCGTATACATTGTAAAAGGCAGAGATTAAGGATGTTACCAGAAAGTTCTACGGGAATTTTCAGATTTATTGTTTAGATCTGAGGCTACTCATTTCTCTTTAAAAATGTTTCTGTTGTTTGAGGTAAAAAAAGTCCGAAAATATGCAATTTCAATAAATGCATATCCACTTATAAAATTTATCTAAAATATGCAAATATGCACTTAATATGCATTTTGCATATTTCCCGTGCTCTACTTATGAATGTCTTTATGCGGAAACATAGTTGACTTTATTAACATATTATTAGCTGCTGCAGTTTCTGTGAGTCTTAAGCCATTGTCGTTGGATATACTGTGAAGCCATTGTCGTCTTTTATTCAGGGTGTCCCGAAAAGATTGGTCATAAATTATACCACACATTCTGGAGTCAAAAATAGTTCGATTAAACCTAATTTACCTTAGTACAAATCTGCCCATAAAAAAAGTTACAAAATCTTTGAAGTTACAAAATGAAAATCGATTTTTTTCAATATATCCAAAACTATTAAAGATTTGGTATTTAAAATGAACATATATCATTCTTATGGCAGGATCATCTTAAAACAAAATTATAGTGAGATTTGTCCACCCCATAAAAATTTTATGGGGGTTTTGATCCCTTAAACGCCAATAAACTTTTGTGTACGTTCCAATTAATTCATTATTGTGGTACCATTAGTTAAACACAACGTTTTTAAAACTTTTTTGTCTCTTAGTATTTTTTTGATAAGCGAGTTTTTACCGAGATGCAGCTTCTTTTTTAATATGTATATTTACATACAATTTTTATGGGAGTTTTGTTCCTTTAAACCCCCAAATGTTTGTGTACGTTTCAATTAAACTATTATTGTGGTACCATTAGTTAAACACAGTGTTTTAAAACTTTTTTGCCTCTTAGTCTTTTTTTCATAAGTCACCTTTTATCGAGATGTGGCTTCTTTTTAAAAATATACCTAAAAATGTAAGTTATAAATACATTTTAAGATTATTAACAGGTATCTATAATCGTACTTTACCATATACAAATATGTGGTGGATTCGATAAATATTCAAAATATCTCGATAAACACTGGCTTCTCGAAAAAGTCCTAAGAGGCAAACATATTTTAAAAACGGTGTGTTTAACTAATGGTGCCACAATAATAATTAAATTGGAACGTACACAAAAGTTTGGGGGGGTTTAAGGGAACAAAACTCCCATAAAATTTTTATGGGGTGGCCAAATTTCACTATAATTTTTTTTAAGCTGTTCCTGCCGTAAAAATGATACATGCTCATTTTCAACAAAAAAACTCTAATAGTTTTCGATATATTGAAAAAAATCGATTTACATTTTGTAAATTCAAAGGGCTGTAACTTTTTTTATGAGCACATTTGTACCAAGGTAAGTTAGGTTCAATCGAACTATTTTTGACCCCAAAATGTGTGGTATAATTTATGACCAATCTTTTCGGGACACCCTGTATATAGGTACATATTATATTCTTGAATACTGAATACAAGGAATACCGAATGATATTATTTGTAGATTTAAGTACCAAATTACTCAAAAACTCCCTACCGAAGTTAGTTAAAACTGTAAAATCTAAATCACCAACTAAAAATTCCACAATTTGGCGGAATTCCCGACACCCAGTAATGTCGGAACTCACACGTTGAATCGTTTCAATCTCAGACTCTTCCCTTTGTCGGCTCATTCTCCAGGTGTCACCATTCAGGCACGGGTCATCATCAAAAGAAAAACGTAAATTCTTTTCTCTTCCTGCCTTCCACTTCATTAACAACAACGTGCGTGGTTACTGGACAATTTTCAATAGTGCTGAGTCATGTTTCACTCCGCAAACTCGATGTCGAGATGATTTTCTTACTTGTCATCTTAAAACAGAGAATATAAGCGATATGGATGATGATATTTAGTTATACGTTATACGTATACGGGACTTTTACAATAAAATCGTCCATAAATATAGTACATAGACAAATGTATGTACTTAGCTGTCATTAGGTATTTCTGAGGAGCGTTCATAGAGCAACTTTGGTCGTTACATGAAAAATACTGTTTTGAAAATTTTGTCACATATTTTTGTCAAAATTGGCAAAAAACCAGAAAGCCGATGGTCATACTGACAGGGATGTGAGATGATAAAGCTCATAAATGAGGAAAACATTGGAATACTGGTCAAACTTTTCAATGATGTTTATTCGACTGGTGATATCCCTGAAGATTGGTTAAAGTCCGAATTCATAACCCTAACAAAAAAACAACGTCCGAAAAACTGTAGCGATTATACAATGATAAGCCTTATGACCCACACTTTGAAAATATTTCTACGTATTATCCACAGTAGATTAGAGAATGTGAAGAAGACCAGCATGAAACACAATTTGGCTTCATAAATGGACTGGGAACCCGGAACGCAATTTCTGAACTAAATGTATTATAAGAAATGCCGAGATCAAAGAAAAGACGTCTTTGTCGTCTTTGCTGTATTTATTGACTATGAAAAGGCTTTTGATCGTGTACAGTATCACAAATTAATTAATATATTAAAGGATAAAGGAGTTGATAATCAAGACGTACGATTTATAGAAAATACTGGCGTCAAACAGCGACAGCTTTCATAAATGGAAAATCAACAGAAATATGTAAAATTCAAAGAGGTGTCAGACAGAGTTGTATACTGCCCCACTGTTATTCAATTTATATTCAGATATAATATCTAAAGAAGCGCTGCATAATTTGGAATGGGGCGTGAAAGCTAATGGAATCCTGATAAATACAATCAGATATGCAGACGATACAGTTATTTTAAGTGATAACATGAATGGATTGCAATGCATTTTAAATGCCATTGACATAGCGCGAAGAGAGTTTGGCCTAAACATAAACTGTTCAAAAACAAAATAGGTACATGGTGTTTAGCCGTTTGGCACATCAAGATTCACGGTTATATGTTGATGGTCATATAATTCAAAGAGTACCCAGTTTTAAATATCTTGATTGCCATATTACTGATTCCAGATCCAGAACTAGATCCAGATAAAGAGATAAAATGTAGAATCGAGATAGCCCGCACACATTTTTGAAAATGAGGTCATTCTTCTGCTTCTGTAATGATAACTTGCAACTTCAGCTTTGAAAGCGCATGATTAAATGTTACATTCGGTCAGTCCTCTTATACGGTGTCGAAGCATGGACATTAAAAATAGCCACCATTAATCGTTTGGAGGCCTTTGAAATATGGCTGCACAGAGGTACACTAAAAATACCATGAACGGCTATGCTGACAAATGTGACAGTCCTTAAGAGAGCAAATGCTGCTCGCGAGCTTCTTGATAATATCAAATGTAGAAATATGGCCTATTTTGGACACGTAGTAAGGGGCGACCGATATTGTTCAACTTATTATGAATGATGGGTAAAATTCAAGGACGCAGAGGAATTGGTAGTAAACAAGCCTCTTGGTTGAAGAATATCAGGGAGGGGACAGGCATAAAGAAATAGACCAACTATTTAGAATAGCTCGAGACAGAGACATAAGTTAATCGCCAACGTCAAGGGAACTTGATAGGGCACGTTAAGAAGAAGATATATGTTTAAGGGCAAATCACATGCTACGATTTTTTGTTAAAGTTAAAAGTTAAAATTAATTATCGAATGACCTACCCTTCAATAAAGTCATCCCAGGAACGCAGCTTAAAAATATTGATATTATTTTAAAATCGTCTACCTACTTGAAAATCGGACATTCATTCAATGAGAAATAAATTGGACTTAAATTGTGGTTAATTGCTAATAAAAATATATAATTGCGTATACCGATGATTCCATCGGACTTACCATTTAATTTTAAGCTTTTAAAATTTCCTGTGCTTTAGATTTTTAGATTTTGTAATGACGATAAACAATATGCAAGGCAAACCGTTGGAAGTTTAAACTGTGGATAGTAAAACGTCATAGTGATAGTTGTATATTTACGCACCGCAAAAAAATATTGTTTTCCGCAAATCGCCAGGAAATTTTGACATTCCTGTCAAAATTTCTTGAAGAAAAAGTCAGGACTTCCTTACTGTAAGGAAATGTCATTTCCTTACTGTAAGGAAATGATATTTCCGTACAGTTGTTAGTGTTCTACATAAATGATAGAAAACACATTGCTATTAAAACCTTGTAAATTACCTTAATCATTAAATTTTCTTTATCTGGAGCTTCCTGGATAAATTTTTCAATTTCTTCCTTCGTTAAAATCTTAGATTTCTTTGCCCTATAACCTTGAGCTTGCCGTTTCAATAAAGAACGAAGTTTTGAGTATGTAGATATATCTACATTGTGTTTAAGTGCAAGGGTTGACTTCAGCATTGAATAATTGGCCCATAATGTTGAAGATTTCATCTTTAAACAAAGGTCTAGGAAGTATGCCATTACAACATTTTCTGAGAAAGAACTCGTATTTTTACTCATGCGATAATCCATAAAACGTCTGTATGCATTTTCGTACTTTTCTCTTGATATCTTTGGCAATAATTCTAATGAAGCAGTATTCACTGCCTCAACCAGCTCTGGAGGAGTCCCAGGAATGGAAATTTCATCATCACTTATCATTTTACTTTCGAGAACACCAGCAATTAAATTTATAAGCGTCAAGTTTGACAATTCAACCTCAATACGTTTCCATAGTAACCCAAGTAATTTTATTAGGAATTTCAAAGCACCATTTATTTGGGAATAAAATTATCGCGTTTTTTTTAAATCAATCAATATCTGTCGAATTTTAAACGATTTGCGGAAAAATAGTATGTTTACCTCGTAGGAAAAGCCACATTCCTGGACTCTGTGTTGCTAAGTCTCGGCTTGCGCCTCGACTTAGCAATCTTCACAGTCGTCCAGGAATGTTAAGCTTTTCCTACCCGGTAAACAATGTACTATTATCAGAAAGCATTAAATTAGCACATAATATTTTTGAGTATTTTTTTTTTTGGTTTTTTGCTAATTTTTATTTATTGAACTTTGATCCTTTATTTAATTTTAAGCTCTTATTGCTTCAATAAAGCGTCTAGCAATTAAAATAAATGTTAATAGATACTATAAAAACTATCTAGGTACATTTTTGTCTCTAAAATCAGAATCATTATAAGCACAAAGTCCAGTTGCTTGTTGACGTCCGTCATATCAAAAACTTCAATCTGCCTCTTCAGATCTCTGGACGTGGACGTCGGTTTTAAACGACAGTAGAAGATGCCGCCGTGGTTAGGCTTTTTATGTTTTTATGTCCACTTCAAAATATTCGGTTACCACTAAAAGCAATTACGTGAAACACGATATTGCAACAAAAACATCAAGCTCAACTAAAGAAAAAGAACTTTCTGGCTACTGTAAATAAGTAATAAGTGTATAGTTTTTATCATTCTGTCAAGATCAAGACGATTTAGTTTAACAACCTTGTTTAACCATCTCAAATCTTAAAAATATTTTTTAAAACAATATTTATGACAAGGGTTATTAGCGACACAAAAATATTCGTTAGTAGTTTACTGAAGAGTGAACACTGTGGGGTTTTCCCCAGAAGGGAAAAACAGGATCTACAGAAACATTTTGATCTATGCGAATTACACAATTTTTGAAAGATAAAATGATTACCTCTGAAATTGGGAACTCTGAACTCTAGAAAGAAAGTTGGGTTGGGTGACTTCAACAGCCGAATAGGAAAATTCTCTAACAGTAATATAATTGATTTTGTCACAAGTAAGAAAGTAAGCATGAGAAGTGATCTTTAAGAAAAGAAGAAGGTTGAGAACAGTGAACACTGTGTCTGTTAGTGTCAACCGTGTGTCTGACCGCCTTCCTGAGGAACGGCACTTGACATGGAAAGATTGGAAAGGGCAACAATGTAACATAGCATCTGAAATGTACCACAGTTGTTTTATGATAAATAAATAAAGTAATAAAGTTATACTCAGTATACAATAACATGGTACCAGGTTAGTTGGAAGAACCTTGACCAGTGAAATAAGTCAGCGGCGGCTCGTGACCTAAAAAAGTGGTGAAGAAGATGAGGAACGTCTGCTGGACCCAAAAGAAATTTCGGTATACTTATACTCATACCTATAACGCGCCCAAATCTCATTAAAAATTCTTTAAAAAATGTTTAGAGTTTAGGACCCTAACAATTTGAAAACTTTTTTATGGTACTTTTATTAGAGACGAGGATGAAAAAATAATTAAGCAAAAAAGCAGTATGTATTAGATAGATTAATAAAAGTGACTTAATTAATTTTTATAAATCAAGTCGAGTCTTGATCGTTTATGGAAGCAAATCTATCAATGATAACCTCGTAGAAAGGATGCTTGTGCATAAGTTTATTATTTAACAGTTCTCTATGAGCGCGATAACAGTCAAACCAGTGGCGGCTCGTGGTAATTTAAGGAGGGTGTTCAATTAAAGAATGTAATTATACGAACGGTGAATACGCGCCGCAGGCGAAAAATTTTTGGGGCCTCGCCAAAAGATGTTCTGTAAAATGAAACCTATCTTTGACCCGTTTAGTCAGGATGTCACACACTTTTTTGTTTTGTGCAGAATATGATACCTACTGAATGATGGCACTTCTTCGGTGGTGAAGGTGGAGGCAGAAGTTACGAATAATGAAATGGCTTTGTCAAAACTGTTTAAAAATCCGTTTATTTTAACGGCATCCAAAGACCGAGATTGAAATTATAGTTTTATTCTTTGAAAATACTAAACATGGAAAACAAAATAAAGAATGTAGTTTATCACACCCACATAATCACTAAGTTTTTCTATATTGTTCAACTTTAAAACAATGTTTAAACTTTTTGTTTCTTATTGCACATTCTTGTACCAAGTATATCTCCGGCCAAGTTAGTCCATTCTTTTTATAAGAAGTCGATTTTCAAAACTATTTGCATTTTCTTTTATAAACTTCACTGAATAAGGCTCCACCATCCTAAAAAAAACTACCTACCAATATTGTATTTAATAAAATCCCACAACAGAAAATGCCAAACTGTGAATCGAAACGCTTCGCCCCGGTCTCTGTGTGCAGTGCACAAATGGTCAATGCTTTAAGATAGGAGAATCCCTGGTTCACGGATTTAAGAGCTCTCGTTCTTCTATAGGGTTACTGTATAGTGGCTGGGTTCAATTTAAATTCTGCACTTACCACGTGCATCTAGTGTAGCGGTGTTGTGCAAACAAATTATGTGATTAATAAATACAGTTATATTTTAATGACACTATGATATTTATGAGATTTAAGAAAAAATATTTTAATGATATTTATGAGATTTTTAAAAATATGTATTTTAATGAAATTTCATTGGGTGTTCACTGCACAAGTGAACCAATGGAGAAACCGCCCCTGAGTCAAACTAAAAGTTTTTAGCCTTTTTAAGCACGAAAAACTTCTTTATACAGATACGGTATTCGATAGAATTGTCAGAAATAAACAAAACAAATTATAGTCTTCGGTGACAATGTCTTTAATTAGTTGTAATTCTATAACCAATTCTTGCAAATTACCATTTTTTAAATTTCCGTCAGCATAAAAAGGCAGAGCTCTCTTTTAAGTCTTTGAATTTTAGTAAATTTTTTGCCAAAAACTCAAAATAAATTTTGAACAGCGTTGGAAGGAATGACCAAACTGTATGACCCGAACTTTGTTGTATCTGCTAAGCTTACGAATTTTAATTCATCACAATCCTGAAAATGTACATCCATTTCCATTAAAATATGATCAAATATTAAATAAAAAAAGTAATGCTCTGTATTGGGTAGAATTTGCAATCCGTGCTCACACCATCATCACACCTAGATCTGTTCAAAGTATTAATGACGGTCATTGTGCTTGCTTTGTCAAAAATAGAATTAAAAAATTATTCGCTTCTTTTATCATGTATTAATTGACGAGTCCTTTTTATCTAGTTTAAACAAAAATGAATATCTAGGGACGTTTTTTTTTGAAGAACCTCATATAAAACATCTGTTATAATATGAAAAATGTCGCTAAAAACTGTTGCTAAAAATGTAAACTCAAAATCATTTAAATCTCCTAAAAAGCCTTTAGCCAGCTGAACTGATTTGCGGTCTTCCATCTTCCGAAAAAAACGAATACTGCCCATCATAGCACGCATCCAACTAAAACTTTACTAGGGTTAATACGGCGGATTTATTTTTAAATTCATCTGCACTTGCTAATCTGGGCACTAATTATTGTAGGTATTATTGATTACAGAAAATTTTCTGTTATTGATAATTTTTAAAATTCTTAACTAAAATTCTAACAAACATTAAATCAGCATTTAGCAGTACGTTAGCTCGAGTTCAACGATATACCCATCCATATCCCTTCTACCACCTGTGTTATGGCTTGAGTCACTCCTTCGCCAACATCCATTGGTAAGAGCAGGTGAAGTCGAAGTCGCTTCATTAGTCTCATTGTTATCCACAAATACCAAATCACGCCGTTCTTTTCGACACCACGTCACGTTAAATCGTAATTATCGGTGATATCTGACAAATTATACTTTGAGATCATATAAGAATATTAATGTGTGTTGAGTGTTGGACGTGAATGTTGATGAAACTATTAGACTTCATATAACTGTTTCTTTTTTATTATTATGTATTATAATATATTGGATTTTGTTACATTATTTTGCTAGATATCACAAATGATAAAATGAAGAAAAAAAAGCTCCACATGGAAAAGTTCATTTCCTGTGGTCGGTTGTTCACTATGTTATACACTTAGTAAGTATGTATTACCATATATCACAATTTTTTTTACAAACAGAATCCTTTATAAAAGGTATATTTATTAATACCGCGAATAGTTAAATAAATTTAACCCCGGAAGGGTTCTTTTAAATAAATATTCCTTATATAAAGGATTCTTTAATAAATTTTTTTTAAGAAAATACTATTTCAAGTAAATATATATTTTGACTAAAATGTGGTAGCTGGCACCAACCAAATTTTAAAAATCGATATTGTCCTGAAAAAGTGCGAAAACAGTCTATTTTGATCATGTAGTGAATCAAAAAAAGATCTCTCACATTAAATGAGTCTCGAACGATAAATAGGTAGCAAATTATTTCGACGAGTTAATAGTAATTAAGTCGGAGCTAGTGCCAACAAAGTGAACCCCTACTCACTGCATGGTACGTCACATTAATCAACAAACCCAAAAAAGTGTTATAGTTTCTCAATCTTTTTCCACCAGGGACGTAGTTAAATTATATGAATTAGGTATTGTTTATTTAAATATATAAAAAATATAATATACAAACTAAAAAAGAAGTTTTCCAGAAAAAAAAATTCATTAAACAGAATAGAATAAATATATATTTCTATATCTATATTTTTTAATTATTGATTTGCAATTTAAAACAAAAAAAAGAATGTGAGTGTACTTTGTATGCACGTAAGAAGTTATACTTCTATTATAATATAATTTCAACGAAATAAATATACCTACTTAACAGTTACAATACAAACAATTAACAATAATTACCAAAAATGAACCAAAACTTAACAATGCCAAATATTAAAAAAAAAAAGACAAAAATATGAATCGTCCGGGATTTGAACCCGCAATCTCGCGATTTTATGATCTCTGGTCTAATGCTCTACCAACAAGGCCATCAAGCCGTATGCACTTACCTTTCAGATATACATAATTATACATCACGGTGACAAGTGAAATATAAAAATAGATGTTTTATTATTTTACGCCCAAGAAAGACAAATCCAAAGACACAAAATTATAATAAAAAACCTTTTAAACCACCTTTTTCAAATTGCGCAAGTTGTATTATTAATATTAATGTTAATAAATGAAATATAAATATTTTGACGTTTCACAATTTGAGAATTCACTTTTAACTGCAGTGCCTTAAAAATTTTAAAGCACTAGTGCCTTAAAGTAGCATTTTTAACGCTCCTATGGAGTCCTAAAAATTGCATTTTTAACACGTTTGTAGAAAAAATATTTAAAAACACTACTTAATATATTCTTTTCACACCTTTTCTGGACTGATACATACATAAATTAAAACATTTTGAAGTATAACTTCAAAAATATAATATAAAAACTATTTAAAAAGGCGGTATAACTATTAACTAACCTTTGTTGTTTCTCTTCCCACAAAATTTTAAAACGCAACAACCATACATAAACAAACCGTCAACCGTCCTAACCACAGCTGCGCTACAGCTGCCATATTGGATAATTTTTGACATGTCATTTGAACATCCAATCAGAACAAAGTTATAATGCGCATGCGCCGGGATCGTAGGTTTTAACATATAAAAATTCACCCTCCTATCGCGCGTAAAGAAGTATAACTTCAAAAATTAAAAAACGAAATTAAATAACTACATGACAGAATTAAAAACTGGAGGAAACAAGCAAAAAAAAAAAAGTTTGATTATATCGAGATTGAAAATAAATACAAAAGATGATAAGAAACTAAACAAAAGAACTGCAAATGTAAATAGAATTAATATAAGGAAAGCAACAAAAATGGGAGAATAACTAAATAATAATCTGCGCCATAGAAACCTTCAAGAATAAAACTGAAATATTAAATAAGAAAAGTAAGCTTTAAGTACCATAAAGATCGTATCTACATAAATAATGATCTGACATTAAAAGAAAAGGGAATACAAAAGAAATAGTTAAAATAGCAAAATAATAGCAAAAGAAGAAAAAAGTCAAGGGAACAGACAAAAATAGGCTATAAGAAGTTGATTCTCCTTTTAATATAAACCTGGAGAAAGAGGGAAGAATAGCATAAATTAAAATAGAACTACTGAAAGTAAATGGACCAAAATTATTGCTAGCGACAGTCACTGCAGATAACTATATCACAGAAAAAATAAATGAGAGAATTCAAGCAGCAAATAGATATAGATATATTATAGCCTCCACAACACTATTAAAGCCTAAGACGAACATCAAAAATCAGGATATATAAAACAGATTAGACCGATACTCATGTATGAGTGTGAGACGTAGGCGCTGACAAAGGCAATGGTAAGAAAACTGAGATGTTATGAGAGAAAAATCCTCAGAAACATCTTTGCACCCAATCACAAACCGAATATTAACCAATACCGAATTAGAACAAATGCTGAGGTTAAGCAGATGTATACGACTAGCGATGTAGTCCAAGAGATGAAATTTCAACATCTAAGATGGGCTGGCCATGTCCATAGGCCCCTTAATAATCGCCTTACCAAGTTAATCTGACAGGAAGGACCCAGACGAAGAAGGCCCTTAGACCGTCCACGAACGCATATGGAAGGATAATATATGGTTAGATTTAAGAACAATGGGGCTACCCACTGACTCAACTATAATGAACAACCGTTCGAGATGAAAAGGCAGTCTACTTAAGACTACAAAGGGACTGCTACAGGGCTGCTCCACATCTCCTACCCTGTTCAAAATATTCCTGCAAAAAAACCCTGAAACAATGGAAAAGAAAATGCGAAGGAATGGGCCCACCACCAGTAAGAAACGAATACCTATCTAGGTTTTGATGATGGCCAAATAGTGATCAAACAAGACTAAGAAATCTAAGGAATAAACAAGTAGGTACATGTACTTAGGTTTCATAATATCAAACAAAGGAACAACTGAAAGAGATATAAAAAATAGATTAGGGCAAACTGCATACGAAAATTGAATCCGATACTGTGGGATAAGAACATCAGAATAAAAACAAAAAGAAGAATATTTGTATAACACCATGACAAGAAGTACCCTCACTTATGGGTGTGAAAATTGGATAATAAATAAGAAACCCAAAAACAAAATAAGAGAAACAGATATGGAATTCCTAAGGAGAAGCTGCAGGCTAACAAGAAGAGATACATTAAATAACATAGAGATTAAGAAAATAATGGGAATGAACTCAGATATATAATAGACTACATAGAACAGAGGAGATTAGCCTAGTACGGACATGTCAGAAGAGCAGACAAAAAAACGTTGGATAAACATAATAACAGAGTGGAGCCCGATAGGAAGAAGGAAAAGAGGCAGACCCGTCGAAGATGAAGTGTATGAAGCAATTTAAGGAAGAAATCTGCAGGAAGGGGACTGTCAAAACAGAAAGAATTAAAGAAAACGGTTGAGTGAAGGAATACTGTGAAAGGGCCATTTCATTTCAAATCACTCAATTTTGGAGCAAAAAAAAATTTTGGACCTCCGATTTGTCTGAAAATTGCTATATAGCTTCTACGGGACGTAAAAATAAGATATTTAAGGTCAAAAAATTTTCTTCTTCTTTTTTTCTCAAAATGTTATTTTATGCGATTTTACAGTGATTTGGTGTTTATTTATACAAATTTGCATTTTCTATCGTAAAGTATCAATGGAAAACATAATATTTTAATAGAAGGGACTAAAAAATGTCATTATATGGCATTATAACAAGTTACTTTGATTCAAAACAAGCTTTTGATCAAATTTTATAGTGTAGAAAACGTTAAAATACCGTTTTTTACATTTTTCTCCATTCCCAAAATACATCATAATCGATTTGGCTGAAAATTTGCCCACAGATAGATAAAACATAGGACTTTAAGTGGTGAGAAGGATTTGAATTATATTACAATACCAAAAAAGTTACATGCAATATTATAGTCAAAATATAGGCGTCTACTGTAAGTACAATTAACTCGAAAATATCGACCTCACGACAAAAATTGTTAAAAAGAAATTGTAATAGTTGTAAATACGATTTATTTGGAACAATTTCAGTTCCTACCATTTTTGTCGAAAATTTAAAAATGGCGGAGATATTGAGCAAAACAGGTTCTCCTTTAAAATCAAGATGGCTGCTAACGTAACGGAGGAATTCATTCATGATTTTAAATTTAGGCTACTATTGACTCCCCTAAAGATCAGAAAAATAAAATTTTGGGCAGCTCGGCATTCAAGGTCAAATTTTATCCCATTACTGCATGTAATTTTTTGGTATTGTAATATAATTCAAATCCTTCTAACCACTTAAAGTCCTATCTTTTGGCTATCTGTGGGTAAATTTTCAGGCAAATCGATGATAATGTATTTTGGGAATGGAGGAAAATGCAAAAAACGGTATTTTAACGTTTTTTACACCATAAAATTTGATCAAAAACTGGTTTTGATTCAAAATAACTTGTTATAATGCCATATAATGACATTTTTGAGTCCTTTCTATTAAAATATTATGTTTTTCATCGATACTTTACGACAGAAAATGCAAATTTGTTTAAATAAACACCAAATCACTGTAAAATCGCATAAAATAACATTTTGAGAAAAAAAGAAGAAGAAGATTTTTGACCTTAAATATCTTATTTTTATGTCCCGCAGAAGCTATATACCAATTTTCAGACAAATCGGAAAACCAAAATTTTTTGCCTTAGTGATTTGACATGGAATGTACCGAAAACTTTGGAAATTCTTAGTACACAAAATTTATGTAAATAACCTCTTCCATGTATTTTTTATTGTGCTTCTAGGAAATATTTTTACTCCTACACCAATGTCGAACAATTAAGAAACTCCTTTGCACCCTTCCGCATTTCCCGAACTCTTCAACCAAATGGTACAAGAAATTAATGACGGGGACGGATGTCTATTCTATGGGACCGCCGCTGTCTGCACTGCCGTAGTGATGTTGAAAAAGTAACTATTCGTTACAAAGTACTCGTTACTTGCGAATACCGAAAGTAACGATTACTATTCAGAGAAACAAATCGTTACTTTGATTACTCTGATTACTTCGTACCAATCGTTGATTACTTTGATTACTCTGATTACTTTGATTACTCTGATTACTTTGATTACTCTGATTACTTTGATTACTTTGATTACTCTGATTACTTTGATTACTCTGATTATTTCGATTACCCTGATTACTTTGATTACTCTGATTACTCTGATTACTTTGATTACTCTAATTACTTTGATTACTCTGATTACTTTGATTACTCTGATTACTCTGATTACTTTGATTACTCTGATTACTTTGATTACTCTGATTACTTCGTTACTTCGTACCAATCGTTGAATACTTTGAATACTGTGATTACTCTGATTACTCCGTTTACTTTGATTACTCTGATTACTTCGTTACTTCATACCAATCGTATCAGATCGAGTATCGACAGAGCGAGTATCTACTTTGATTACTCTGATTACTTCGTTACTTCGTACCAATCGTATCAGAAGAGTGAGTAACGATTATTGTATCTACAACCATTACACTTGATTACTTTCATACTTTCTAGACTGACCGTAAAAATGTGGAAATGATAATGTTTTTACAGTATGTTCAATGATCAACAACTTTAATTTTGTATGCGTTGCATTGGTTTTATTAGAATTAGACCAGGGCATTTATCACTAAAAGCACCAGAATAAATTGATTTTTAAATAGAGCACCTAGAGACTTGCGACTTTTTGCGTTGTGTTCAGCATGAACTCAAGAAAAAGGTTACAATAGGAAAATGGGTAGGAATTAGAAATGCATAAGTGCATTTGAAAATGTATAAAATGCATCCAAAAGTGCATAAACATGTCAAAATCAGTATACGGTCAGATTTTGTTATTCGGGGGGTTTTTGGGGTCACTGAACATGGAATATGCAATCAGAACTGACCTCCGAAGTACCTCTGGTATCCAGGGTTATTCAAAGGTACGTCATCTAGAGTTTAGAGGGTTTTTGTCACTTAATTGATGCAAACAGATTACTCGAGGGTTTTTACGATCTTCTTTAAATGCCACCATCTCCGCTGCGGAGGTCGGCAATCATCATAGCTATTCGTATTTTAGAGACGGTTGCTCTGAAAAGTTCATTTGATGTACATCCTTACCACTCTCTCAGGTTGCGCAGCCATGATATTCTGCGTCTCCCTATGCTTCTCTTTCCTTGAATATTTCCCTCCATAAACAATTTAAGCAAGCTGTATCTCTCTCCACGTGACATATGTCCGAGATATTCCAATTTTCTTATTTTGATGGTATTTAGGATTTCCATCCCTTTATTCATCTTTCTCAGAACCTCTTTGTTTGTGACGTGTTCTGTCCACGATATTTTCAGAATTCTTCTGTACACCAACAGCTCGAATGATTCTAGTTTTTTCATTGATGCAGCATTCAAGGTCCAAGCTTCCATTCCATAAAGCAAAGTCGAGAAAACGTAGCACCTAGCCAAAGTAACTCTTAGCTCCAACTTCAAATCTCTTGTGCAGAGCACTTTTCGCATTTTGTTAAAATTTGCTCTAGCCTTTTCTATTCTGATTTTGATTTCCTGTAAGTAATCTCCTGTGGAGTTGATCATTGTTCCAAGGTATGCATATTGGTCGACTCGTTCGATATTGGATCCGTTTATGAAGAGATTTTCGTTATTTCTTTGAGTTTTCGATATTCTCATAAACTTTATCTTCTTGACATTTATTGTTAACCCGTATTCTTGTCCAAACTCCGATATTCTGGTCACTAGCCTCTGAAAATCCCCAATATTTTCAGCTAAGATGACAGTGTCATTCGCATATCTAATGTTGTTAATGGGAACACCGTTTACCTTTATTCCAGCTGTTGCACCCTCAAGAGCTTACTTCAAGATCTCTTCCGAGTAGGCATTAAAAAGAATTGGCGACAACATGCATCCCTGTCTCGTTATCTCTACGTTAACACGTACTTTTGCTCAATGCTTATAGTATAAATTCGATATAATCCTGAGGTCATTTGTGGTCTATGTTCTTTGATTCCAGGACATGCATTAATTGTTAATGTCGTACTTTGTCAAATAATTTATTATAGTCAATAAAACACGCATATATATCTTGATTGACGTCCAGGCACCTTTGTATAAGTATGTTAAGTGAAAAAAGAGCTTCACGAGTTCCCAGGCCTTTGCGAAACCCAAATCGCGTATCATTAATTTATGTATATGTCCAGTTTATGATATATTTATAAACAGAAACATATATTCATAAACATATAAACAAGTGTACATGTACAACTATACGCTTTCAGTCGAAAGTACTACGGACCATAACAAATGCATCTTCTTGGTTTATATCAAACAGGGAAGTCCGAGACGATCCCAAGTAGGCACAGTTAAGGAAATAGTAAGTGAATACAGCAGCCGCTATTTGGTGAAATTGAAAAACCACCCAAACAATCTTGCACTAATCCTGATAGATAATAGTGAGCACTGAATAGAATAGAATATAATAGAATAGAAATATGCTTTATTGTCTTGAAAAAATTTAACAATTTTATAGACAAAGTTTACAAGAATCATAAATAAAAACAATAACAAATACAATAACAAATACAATTTACTAAAATTATACAAATCGTCAATATAAATACAACATAATAAAGTCAAATAAAAATCAGTAACAATCTATTGCAAAATTAAAAAAAAATTGCAAATTGCGTAATCTACCTTAAGAAATTTAATAAGAAATTTAATAAGTTATTTAATAAGTTATGCTGCTGCATATGACACTCAAATATAGATTAAGATTCTACTTATACATAACAATACTGTAATTTCTTAGTTATTGGTTAAGAAACTCTGCTATTGAATAATATGGTCTTTCAGATAAATAGGCTTTAGTCATTTTACGGAACTTGGGGAAAGATGTTGCAGATTTAAGTTGTAGAGGGAGATGCTTGTATAGTTTTTTTGCAGAATATAATATAGATTTCTTTATTAACTCACTGGACGGGATCGGTAAATAGATGTCAAAAGTAGAATTTCTGGTGGAATAGTCATGTCTAGGTCTTTCTGGAAAAACATGTAGATGTTTACGAATTAAGCAAACAGTTTCTAAAATATATAAAGAAGGTAATGTTAGAATTCTGTGATCTTTGAAGTAGCTTCTGCAATGTGTTGTTCTTCTGAGGCCAAACAGATATCTGATTGCTCTTTTTTGCAATTTAAAAATAACATCGGATTGGGCAGCTGTACCAAAACCCCAAAAAGGCAGACCATATCGAAGATGGGACTCGAACAATGAAAAGTATGTTATTTTGGAAGAGGCTAAATCCATTTCCTTAGAGACAGATCTTATTGCAAAGCAAGCTGAGGATAGTTTCTTGCTTAACACATCGATATGAAGGGACCATTTAAGGTTGCTATCTAAAAAAATACCAAGAAACTTTACAGAATCAACGATACTGATCTGGCTGTTATGAAGAGGTAAGGGTTGAAGAGTTCCTTTATAGGGTAATGCTACTGTTTTATCTACGTTAAAAGAGAGTAAATTAGAATCTGACCAGGATTTTATTGTGAGTAGATCAGAAGTTATAGTAGCATGAAGAGTTGCGATATTTGAGTTGCTCCAAGTGATACTGGTATCGTCAGCAAAAAGAAAAACTTTTCCATCGATTTTTAAACTAGTGATGTCATTAATAAAGATAAGGAAAAGTAGAGGACCCAATACTGAACCTTGCGGTACCCCACATACAACATTTTTGAGACTAGAGTCTGTATCATTTGCTCTAACCAGTTGTTTCCTATTTTCCAAGTAAGATTGAAACCAGTTCAAAGAAATACCTCGAATTCCATAGAAATCTAGTTTTTTTATCAAAATGTCGTGATTTACACAATCAAAAGCTTTGGCATAATCACAAAAAACAGTGGCAGTGTGGAGATTATTGTTTAATGCTTGATAAACCTCATGTGGTACAGAAAACATGGCATCGGTGGCAACAGACTCGGAAACTGAAGAGCCACAAACCATTGGAGCTACCATATAGGTTCTTAGGTTCTAAGCGAAGTACTTAGTGTTAAAGGCACATTTCAATAATCTAAGAGACTATTGGAGTTATTGTTATCACTGGATAACAAATCCAAATTTATAGATAGATACATCCTTTTGTACAAACAAAAAAACATGTTTATAATTTTTATGTATGGATTCACTCACCATAGATAAAACCCTTATTCACCACCAACCCTTCTTCTATACCTCTATGTACGTTTAATTTAAAAATATTTACCTTATTCTGACTTCTCCAAAAATTAATAAATAAACGTCTATGAGGCAGTTAACGTGTTAAAATAGTTTAGTACCGAGAAATTGCGAGTCGTAAAGTTCCACGAACTTCCTTGACACGTTCTTGTGTTGAGTTAAATATCTACTTTTATTTATGGTTACGCATTAACAAAAGTGGTTTTTGAAAATTCAAAAGCCCCTCATAAATTTCTATTACAACATAATATGGACTTACAACTGAGCGACAGGTCTAGTTGTGCCCGTTACAAAGGAAGTTGAAGTACTTTTTTGAATTAGTGTAGTGTGTGTGATAAAGTTATTTGTCTTGTCTTGTCAATTGTGTATTATTCCGAATTTCGAGAAAAGTTGTAACGAATGAGCCATATGTCCCATATTATGGGAACCATATGTGTGCTTTTTGACCATCGAAATACAATGGACAAAAGGATAAAGGATTATTTTTTAATTTTCCACACTTGAGATAGTAGATTGAAAAAATCTACTAATTTAATAGTTGTAAAAATATATTTTTACTTCTTGTATTTCGATGGAGACTTTCTAATGTAACAAGTTCTTCTGTTACACAATTTTTTTAATTCAAAAACAATCAACAATTGAGCAGTGTTAGTTATATTGTTACTTTAATTAAGTAAGTGCCAATGAAAAGTACTTAAATTGTGAACAATTTTCTTTTAATTTAAGAAACATTGTTGTTGTAATAAACATTGATATAATTTCAATACATTGAACTGCTCTGCGTACAGACAATTTAAAATCTTCAAATTTTTAAAATTGTTTTGGTCAAATTGCGTTAAGGGGATGGGTACGAACTTTCGGTTTCAATGCTATTTAAATGGGATTCATTTTTTTCGAATCCTGAGAAAACTAATAAGTATTTTTGAAAAATTAAAACGCAGAATGAAATATTACGTTATTACCGAAGGCGAAGGTCCCTGTAAACTTCTATAATGTTTATTTTAATAAGTTACAGGGGCGAAAAAAAAAGGAGAAAATTTGGTGTGATTTTTAATTTCAAATATCTCACCCAAAAGAAACTTTATATTCATTCTAAGGGACTTTCGGCTCTCGGCAATAAAGTAATCTTTCATTCTGCGTTTAAATTTTTCAAAAATAGGTACTTATTAGTTTTCTCAAGATTCGAAAAAAATTATTATATTTAAAATACATTGAAAATTTTGGCAGGCGTCAAAATTTTGCATTTTGTTCCTTTCCCTTTGATAGATTTTTTAATGAACTACCCTTCCGTAAATGGTTTGTTATGTTAAGCAATCTATTTTGAAATATTAAGGACTTTTTGATTACTTAATGCTGAATTGTGTTCTTTACATTTTTTAAAAGCGCTTTGTTATCCGTCTAATGAGTCTTGTAAAGAGCCAATTTTATTTTGTCTGAATTGAGATTCAAATTTATCACATTCAATTTTGTGTTTCATGTAGTGGTGAGGCAAACGTAATTTCTTTGAATACGTACTCTTATAGATTCTTTGCAAATTAAGCATAGTGCTTTAATAAAATTATATAAAGAAATATTTTTTTAAAAATGAATAACCATTTTCAATTAAATATTTTTTTCTTTATTAATTAACTTTTCATTAAATTCACACTTTTTCTCATTAATTTTTTTTTCTGTGGCATTTTATTTATTTTTTCTATGATAAGACCTGAATTATTTTACCAAATTAAAAATAACTTGTATTACGTATCTACTCATTAAGTATCTACTGTCGTTGTAGTGAAATACACCTTCCCATTATTCTGTTAGCCCGCATTGTTGCCATCGGCCACATTTCGGCATGACACTAAGTTTTTTGATTTTTTCTAAAATTATATTGGTGCTTTGGCGGGCCTTCAAAAAGGCGCAAAGGGCCGCATGCGGCCCGCGGGCCAAAGTTGCCGACCCCTGCATACTGTATCGTATTGTATTATTCTTATTATTGTATGTTATTGTATTATATTGAATTGTATTATTGTATTTTATTGTATTGTATTATATGTATTATTTTATTTTATTGTTTTTATTTTTGTATTATAAATAGCTTAAATAAAAATAAAAAACTTAAAATATGTTTACATTTGTTAGAAAACCTAATTTAATTTAAAACTTGTTTATCTACAATTATTTGATATAGAATTTATTCTGTTAAAAATTATAAAAAGCAAAATGTGCCCGATATAATTTTGTACAGACATTAATTAATTAATAATCAAAAATGACGTTTTTTAATAAATTCTACTAAAATTTTTTCGGCCCGGTAAGATATTATTGTATATTTTCTGGATCATTTGAAACAAAAAAGGTATTTTGTAATTTTTCTTTTAAATTGATCGTTTTCGAGCTATAAACAATTTAAAACTGAAAAAAAACCACAAATGACGATTTTCAAGACCCAAAAACACAAGTAAAATATATTATTGTTGTAATCATCAAGTATCTAAATTCAAATTACTTAAACTTTTTTCTATCGGGTCTCAATTTTTGGCAAGATTTATTCTAAAATATTTTTTTTAATTGTTACGAACCTGCAAAACTGCATTAATAACTAAAAAACAAAGTTTTTAAATGAAATAAGCCCAAAATCCTTTCGAGAACTGATAGAAGAAGGTTTGAATTCAATTTAGGTACTTCGTAATTTCAAAAATGTTATTTTTTAACTATGTTTTTAGCCTTAAAAATTGCCATTTTCCTTTTTTTTGGTTTTAATTTGTGTTTAACTCGAAAATTATCAACAAGAGAAAAATTACAAAACACCTTTTTTGTTTCGAATGATTCAAAAATCTAAAATTCTAATAAATACCTACACGGGCCGAAAAAATTTAATAAGAATTTATAAACAAAGTCATTTTTTAATTATTAGATAACTAAGTAGTCTGGTCAAAATTATATCAGGCGCCCCTATTGTTATTTGTAATTTTTAAAATCATAAATTACATATCAAATTTATGAAAATAAAAGGCAAATATCGAGCAACTAGGTGATATCTGCCTTTTATTTCCATAAATTTCATTTATTCGAGCATTCAATCATCTCCTATTTTACATATAATCATTTTATCCATTAAACAGATCGGTGAAGGTCATTGTTATATCTGAATACCTATACAAAATACCTACCTACTGAGAAATACGATTCTCGATATGATTACCGGTACTCAAATACAAAAGTAACAAAAGTAATCATAGTAATCAAATCATTTTTATCCCTTAAACAGATCGGTGAAGGTCGTTGTTATATCGGAATACCTATAAAACATACCTACCTACCGAGAAATACGATTCTCGATATGATTACCGGTACTCAAATACAAAAGTAATCAAAGTAACGAATAGTGTAAATGATTACTTGTTATATGGGAATACCTATACAAAATACCTACCTACTGAGAAATACGATTCTCGATATGATTACCGGTACTCAAATACAAAAGTAACGAAAGTAATCATAGTAATCAAAGTAACGAATACTGTAAATGATTACTTGTTATATCCGAATACCTGTACAAAATACCTACCTACCTACCTACCTCCTGAGAAATACGATTCTCGATATGATTACCGGTACTCAAATACAAAAGTAATCATAGTAATCAAAGTAACGAATACTGTAAATGATTACTTATTACATCCGAATACCTATAAAAAATACCTATCTACCGAGAAATACGCTTCTCGGTACGATTACCGGTACTCAAATACAAAAGTAACGAAAGTAATCATAGTAATCAAAGTAACGAATACTGTAAATGATTACTTGTTATATCCGAATATCTACACAAAATATCTATCTACCGAAAAATACTCAATACAAAAGTAATCAAAGTAATCAAAGTAACGAATACTTGAAATGATTACTTTATTCAAAAGTAACGATTTGTATTGATTACTCGAAAGTAACTATAATCAACATCACTACACTGCCGGTGCATATGTGGCATTTATGGGGCGTATCGCGCGCCGTGACGCATGTCGTCCCCAGTCGTTCGTCGCTATCCTTACCTGCATCTCTCTACCACTAATGACTGTTTAAATAGAACTCTGCACTATCTGCGATACCATCGACGGCATCAATCTTAGCATTTTTCGGATTTTCTTTGCCAAACTTCTGGCACCTTCGCCAATAAATTAGAAATTTGTGTTAATTAGTACCATTTGAAACGAATCGTGGATGAAAAACATTAGGTTGGTGTTAAAAGAATATGAATTATATGAATTACTATCCTCTACGTCTATTCAAGTAATTAAAAATAGATTTGCACTGAGATAAAACATTTTGTTACAAAACTGAGAATTCACTAATATAAAGTGAATCAAAGTTGTACGTCTGTAAAAACCAGGCTGCTGAAAATAAAAAACTGATACACTAAGATTATTACTACTATAAAAATTAATATGAAATATTACTGTTGGTTCATATATCTACAAAAGGCATTCGACCGTGTTGAGCTGAATGACGTAATACACCTGTTATATAAACGAAACATACCATCAGATATTATCAAAACTATATCGAAAACATTACAGCAGAAATAACATACAGGCCAGAATTAATAACAAACTAACACAGCCGATACCAGTGGAAAGTGGTATACGTCAAGGAGACTCATTGAGCCCGCTGCTGTTTAACCTCATCATGGATGAAATTATTCATAAAGTGAAAAGCCTGAGTGTGTAGAGAATGGGTGAAGAAATTATCTCTATAGTTTGCTATGCAGATGATGCCATATTTATTGCAGATAGTGAAGATGACCTTCAGAGACTTTTATATAAATTTAATACATATAACAGCAAGAAAGTTCAACATGATAATATCACCAAATAAGACAAAAAGTATGGTAATATAAGAAAGATCCAATAAGGTCCAAGCTGGAAGTGGACAGCAAAATATTCCAGCAAGAAAGAAGTATCAGCTACTTGGAAGTACTAATGCACAGTTATGAAGACACAGAAGCGGAAGTTGCCCAACAAATAAACAAAGCTAACAGAATAGCAGGATGTCTTAAACACACTATCTGGCGTAACACACATCTACGAACAGAAACAAAAGCCAAGATCTATAGGACAGTAGCTAGGCCAATTATGACTTACACTGCTGAAACAAGACCTGATACCACAAAGACAAAAATACTGATGGAAACGAGTGAAATAAAAATAGTCCGAGATATCACAGGAAAATTATTATGGGACAGACAACGTAGCACAGACCTCAGGCAAAGCTGTAATTAGTCCAGGGCGCATCTGTTTTGAGATGGACGTTGAGACGCGACTCAATTTTTTTTTGCAGAAATTGCTTGAAAATAACTCAAATAATAATATTTCAGTTATCCTCCCACTCAAAATAGTCCGGAACATTGTTTAAATAATCAAAATGTCAAAATATGAAGGAAGAATTCGATTTTTTTTATTGGTTTTTTGATTATTTAAAAATATTTATTTCTGAGAAAAGTTGTACTGACAAAAAAGTTGCGTAATTAAATTTCCTACGATATAGAATTGGTAAAAATTTCAAAAATAGTCACCCTTGTTGCAAAATAGCAATAATTGCGAAAAAAAAAACCATATACAAAACCAAGTATTCGCATTTTACGTTTTTCAACCATTTGTGCTACACTTAGGACCTTCATATTTTACCCAAAAAAACTTGATATAGTAAAACAACTCTGTAAATTTCATTAAGATCGGTTTAATAGATTTTGCAAAAAAGATTTTGCAATCCAGCTTTCGCAAAAAAAATTCATTTTTTTTAAATGTTGCAGGACTGAAAATAAAGCAGATAGCAAGTTGATTTTTTTTAAGTTATACTTCTTTACCGGCGATATGAGGGTGAATTTTTATATGTTAAAACCTATGATCCCGGCGCATGCGCATTATAACTTTGTTCTGATTGGATGTTCAAATGACATGTCAAAAATTATTCAATATGGCGGCTGTGGCACAGCTGTACGCAGGGGCGGCTTTACCGATCGCCAAAGAGCGGGTCTTTTACTTTGTTTCTACATAAAATATACTTTAAAACGATTAATGAAAAATTACATTGGCACTTAAGCGTGATTTATAGATTGCCGCCCGCCCGGCTGTCCGTCTAACGGACGGACGGCGATCTTTTGATTCGTTTGAAGACATAGCGACAATGGTTCCGAAATCTGTTGTGGAACCTATAAAGCTCAAATTGCTTGGGACTTGTCGGACATTTTCAAAGGCGTTTGTACAGATTTCGCGGGATAATTTTGCGAAATAAGCTTTGACGGAATGGATTAAGTATTTTATTTAAGTTAACATGTAAATATAAAGTAAAGCGGCTTTTCATTTGATTAAAATTATTTAAAAGGAAGATTTTCTTTTATTACTACCACAATTTACCGAAAATGCGAAGAACAAATTGCGCCCAATCAGTTTGGATTTGTGAACGCTGTTGGTACGAAGGAGGCTTTATTTAGCGTGCAGGTGTTGTTTAAGAAATGTAGAGATGTCAGCTGTGATGTTTTTGCATGCCTGATTGACTAAAAGAAGGCTTTCGATAGAGTCGGGCAAGAACAAATGATGGAAGTGCTGAAGAGGACAGGGATTGACGGAGGAGACCTGAAAATAATAGCTAACCTGTATGATGGAGAATATATAGGTCAAAATCTTAAGGGGAGTGAGACAGGAATGCATAATTTCACCGCTGATGTTCAATCTGTACTCAAAGCACATTTTTGAAGAGGCTCTAAACTCTAAAAGATATTGATGAAGGCACCTGATTAAAAATGGAATCAAGCTCAGTAACCTGCGGTATGCAGATGATACAATAGTGTTTTCCAATACCATATAAGGGCTGCAAATGAACAAAGTAACGGAAACAAGTAGAAAATATGGATTAGATATAAACACCAACAAATCCAAGCTAATGATCATCAGCAAGCAAAACATAACTGGAGTAAATCCATGTGTGAACCAAATGAGAATTGAAAGTGTCTCACAATACAACTACTTGGGAACTATAGGAACTATAATCAATGAGTCATGGGACAATACTCAAGAGATTAGATGTCGCATCGGAAAGGCAAAAAGTGCATTCTTGACTATTAGCTCTGTGTTTAAGAGCCATGACCTCACCCTAAAAACAAAAATAAGGCTCGTTAAATGTTACGTGTACTCAGTGCGTCTATACGAAGTAGAAACGTGGACATTGAAGGTAGAAACTCTATCGAAACTTCAGGCTTGCGAGCTATGGTTGTACAGAAGGATCCTGAAGATACCATGTTCAGACAAAGTCACCAATGAAGAAGTACTACGGAGAATGAACACAACCGCAGATTTAGTCAACATCGTTAAGGCCCGTAAGCTGCAGTAATTTGGACATATAATGAGAAATCGAGGCAGATACGAGCTACTCCAATGCATTTTACAAAATAAAATGGAAGGAAAAAGGGCCCCAGGACGAAGAAGAATATCCTGATTTGCTAACATGAGAGCATGGTATAGAAAGACCTCAACACAACTATTCTGTATAGCAACCAACAAAGTCATCATAGCCAGAATGATCACCAACGTTCGGAACGGACAGGCACCATACGAAGAAGACTACCACAATTATTGCGACTTTCAGCGGAGTCAGAGCTCCTCAAAAATTATCCATATTAACAATTTGTTGTTGGTTTTTTAAGTAATACTGAAAATACGTAGTATGTAGTTCATCATTTTATCAACCTCAACCAATTTTCAACCTTACCTCATAGATAAAAAGTACATTTTTAATTAAATATTTTTAACAGATTTGGGTAGGTTATTCTGACGACGTGAATATCTATTGGCTCCGACATCATTTAATATTGCACAATTTGCATCTGGATTTTTGTTTACATTATAAGAGTACCTAATACCCTATGTACAAGAACTAGGTAGGTACCTATTCGACTATTCCATTTTGACTGTGCGTCTACCAAAGGGCGCTAGGGCATCGACTGCACACGGGCGCTACATGGGCTAGAGCCGCCTCTGGCTGTACGTAGTTTGATTATTTATGGTTGTTGCGTTTTGAAATTTGTGGGAAAAGAAACAAAGTTAGTTAAAAGTTATACTGCCTTTTTAAATAGTTTTCATATACCTATATTTTTGGACTTTTGGACTATTTTGGACAAGGAAAACTCATTCTAATTTGGTAAGTAGTTTTTATTATAATCATATTGTAATTATACATCTGGATTAGGTTGGAATACATACATTTATTGTGTGTAGAATAGCACAATTTCATTCTGGTGGGGTGTAGAATAGCATTATGTTGTTTTATATGCCATTAGAGTGAAAACTTAGTCTTTTTGCTAGCAGTTGCCGCTAGGGCATCTATGCCATTTCGTTCGTTGCAATCCGGGACTGCACGCTGGGGTTTTGTTTTGGTTGAATCAGGGAGAGCAGCATATGTGCCTCCTGATGAGAGACTAAAATAAGTTTCGAAACCGGTAGAGGTGCTTGATGCACTCTCTGATTAGACTAGAATATGGTTCGGCTGTATTTTCGTTTTGCAACGAAATTGAAAATGGTTATTCATTTTTGACATACATTTATTTTCTCAAGAATGGGGATTTTAGAGAGAAATCCCAAATTAGGTTCGATTTTTATTTTTAAATTATGATTTTTTGGCGTAGATTTATTTATCTAGTAGGTATGTAATGCTTTGATTTACATACTTAATTTGATTACCAACAAAAGTTCTACCAATCTTCATCTTATATATTGTTTTCTTACTGTTTTGTTATATTTTAATATTTTCTTCCACAAAATTTAAACTACATAATTTAATTATATTCAAAACAAGTGTCAAACAGTAACACGTTCAGTTACCCTATTTTTCCACATGACAAATAATGTGGAATTGGACGAGTGAGTCTAGGCTTCGATTACGAATCAAAGCGCCTCGAAATTCACGGGTTCGATTCCCGATGCAAGTTTTTATTTTTTTATGCATTTTATGATTGTAAGTATATTTGTTATATAATTTTTTTTTTCAGAAAATGCCTATTTAAAATTTTTGCCAACAATTATTATCGTTCAGAAATAATTTTTTCTTTGTGGCATTTTTCAATGTGTTTGTGTGCGTTTTATTCTTTTATTTTTTTAAATTTTTGGTATTGTCTTAAAAATCACATAATATGTAGTAGAAGTATAACTTCTTACGTGCGTACAAAGTACACACACATTCTTTTTTTTGTTTATAGAAGTGTAGGTACTGTAACTTTAATTTGCAATATGCAAAATTAAAATCGACTAATTACCACGGCGTCAGAAATTTTTTTAAATAAACATTAATTTTTGGTGCTACGCGCAGGACAGCGGTGTTCGGTTCACACAAGTTGATTTCCACCAAAATTTCTTCCAATCTTTATCTAATATATTATCTTCTTACTTTATATTTTGTTGTATTTTAATATTTTAATTCCACAAAAATCAAACTAATTTTATTATTGTTTGTGAAATATTGTTTAAATAATTGCATATGTTTAAAAATAATAAAATTTTATTCTCTAAGTTAAAATATATGAACAAAGAAAGTTTTTGCTAAAAAAAAGTGTTATTCAAAGGATAGAGTATGTATTTTTATTTTACAATAAACAAATTTATTAATTATTAATTAAAATGTATCAATCATTATCAAAGGTCATTGGAATGCCCGATCAGACCAAACTATCCACTGTCCTGCGCGTAGCACCCATAATTAATGTTTATTTAAAAAAATTCCAGACGCCGTGGTAGTTAATCGATTTTAATTTTGCAAATTGTAGATGAAAGGTACAGTACACTTCTATATGCAAAAAAAAATTCAACTTGCTATCTGCTTTATTTTCAGTCCTGTAACATTTTGAAAAAATGATTTTTTTTGCGAAAGCTGGATTGCAAAATTTATTTAATTGAACCGATATTAATGAAATTTACAGTATTGTTTTACTGTATCATAGAGTTTTTCTGGGTGAAATATGAAGGTCCTAAGTGCAGCACAAATGGTCGAAAAACGTATAATGCGAATACTTGTTTTTGTATGGTTTTTTTCGCAGTTATTGCCATTTTGCAACAAAGGTGACTATTTTTTAAATTCTTAGTCAATTCTATATTGTAGTAAATTTAATTTTGCAACTTTTATGTCAGTACAACTTTTCTGCGAAATGAATACTTTTAAAGTAATAATCAAAAAACGAAGAAAAAAATTGAATTTTTCCTTTATTTTTTGACATTTTGATTATTTCAACAATGTTCCGGACCTTTTTGAGAGGGAGGATAACTCAAATATTATTAGTTGAGTTGTTTTCAAGCAATTTCTGCAAAAAAAATTGAGTCACCTCTTAAAGTCCAAATGTACTAATATTTTTACAGATGCGTCCTGGTCTAAATATAGAGAACATAAATGACTGAACACTGAAAAGAAAAAATATTGGTATAGCCATATAAGCAGAATAGGAAAAGGAAGATTGGTAAGTAAAATAGCACAGCACGATACAGATCACCAAACGGGCGAAGGAGTATAGGAAGGCCAAGGAAGATATGGAGTGACAACCTGGATATCTGATGAGGAGGCATCCGAAGATGGAAGAGGCGCGAGCCTATTAAGAAAGTAGGAAGAACAAAAAGAAGAATATGAAAATAACCAAGTTTCCGGGTTGAAGCGCGTCGATATCACAGGGAAGAGCTTTCGACATTTTCTCTGACGTCTTCTTCAGGGCTTCCAGGATCTCAGCCTCCTGAGCCCCAAACACTCTGCGGTTATACCACTCTTTACTATAGTGTGCAGCACTCTGCGGTTATACCATCGCTGCCTGGTGCTTTATTATTTTTAAATTTTTTAATTCCCTGGATTACTTCTTCGTATGTCGGGGATTGGTCTTATAGTTCAGCTGTATGCACTTCTATGCGGATGACACGGTGTTATTTGCAAGCAATTACGAAGAGCTTCAACATCTGATTAATAGGATTACCACAATGTGTGATGAATAGGGACTTAAGCTAAACGTCGCAAATACAAAGGTGATGGTTGTCAGTAAAACGCCAATACAGCCGGAAGTGATAACAACTTATGGTGAACAACTGGAGAGAACTAACAGTATCACCTACATTGGTTGTAATCTAAATGAGAAATGGGACATGAGCAAAGAAATTAGAATGCCTACCTATAGAGAAGGCTAGAGCTGTATTATTTAATATGAAGAAACTGTTATGTTCAAACAATATTATGTACTTTGAGTCTGAAAATTATATTAGTCAGATATTATGTGTTCTCTACTCTTTTGTATGGTGTCGAAGGTTGGACTTTAACGGATACACTTCTCAAGAAACTGGAAGCCTGTGAAATCTGGGTGTATCGGAGAATCCTACGAATATGTTGGGTGGATAGAGTTAGTAACGAAGTTGTTTTGCACCGGATGGGAAAAGTTACGAAGTCGTCAGAACAGTTATCGGCTGAGTGGTTGTATCCAGCGCTGGCAGGGAAAGCTTAGTAAATCTCTCAGCGGCTGACTTCCAGCGGTGACGTCTGACAGCTATTGCTGGCTCAGCTGTCCAGCCGCTGTGGTCGTCCGAACGCACCCTATGGTTACCTATTCTTGGTCTGTATGCTGCTTCCTTTCCAATATTTGCATTGAAATCTCCCAAAATAATATGCATGTCCTGTTTGGGGAGATTATTTGTCAGTTCCTCTAGTTTCTCAAAGAAGTTGTCTTTTACTTGCTATTCCTTTTCCTGCTATTTTTGATCTGTATGCTGCTTCCTTTCCTATCTTTGCATTGAAATCTCCCAAGATAATATGCATGCCCTGTTTGGGGAGATTATTTCTCAGTTCCTCTAGTTTCTCAAAGAAGTTGTCTTTTACTTGCTATTCCTTTTCCTCTTCAGACGGTGCATGGACAGCAATTAGAGAATAGTTATGCAATTTTCCTTTTAGACTGATATAACAAAGTCTTTCATTAAGGAGTTTGATGGTTATGACTGACCCCACAAGACTTTCCGTGACTATGAAGCCACTGCCGAATTGGTGCTACTGTTAATTTCCTCTGAAAAATTAGTGCACTACAAGATTTATTAGTTTTTAGTATGCCTTTTTCAGTCCATCTAATCTCTTGTAGGGCAGTTGTGTCTCTGGATTCAATTTCTTTGAACGCCTGAGTTAGGGATCTAGACCGCTATAGGCTCACTACGTTAAAGGTTCTTATATTCATTGTCCTTTGTCGTCGCTTTTGTCCTTATCCGAGGCACGTATTTCGTTTTCATAACTGGTTGTTTTTCTTACAAAAAGGAATAGTTAGCCCCTTGCTTAACCATCCTTCTTTCTCATCCTGGACTTGGGACACCACTGATAACCTTTTTTTTCTTCTTTACTTTCTGGTAGAACGACTTAATTTCTTTGTTCCGGAACTTTTCTTTGATATCTAGGATTTTTCTTTCATTGTATTGGTTTTAATGCTCTGCATTTTTCAACTCTCTTCGTTTTTGTTTGTAGTTCTGTTCGTTGGCTTTATTATGATTGGATAACATTGCCTGTATTACTCTGGATTGTGCTCTTGCTAGATCACTACATTTCTCCTTTATTCTACTCTTTCTCCTTATTATTAAACTACACCTTCTCCTTCCTTAATACAAATCAGTTCAACAATAGATGAAATTTTGATACAAGGCAGTTCATGACAAAAAGAGGAATAAAGAAACAAACGCTCATATGATATTCATTGATCTTGAGATAGCATATGGTAGAGTTCCTCGAGAGATTCTGTGGTGGGCACTCAATCAGAAAGGAATCCCCGTCGAATATGTAAATATTGTGAGACACATAAGGAAGTCATCGAGACGTTAATCATCCAATAGAAAGAATTGCTGATCTGCGATTTCCTAGAAAGAGTAGGTAGGAGAGGAAGACCAAAGAAGATCTGGGTGGAGACGCATAGGCAGGCCATGTCAATAAATGGGAATGGGAATAATATTTTGTTTCTTGTTTAGCTTCTGCTACTAGAGATGCATCAAGTCAAACTAGTTTGATTTTACTTAACAAACTTGACTTGACTTGACTTGATTTCGACATCTTTAGGTTTGACTTGAATTCAAACATCTATAAACAGTTTGAAAAGTTTGAATATTACGCCACGTGTTTATTTTCAATTTTAAATGAGACCGCCTACGCCTTTATTTGTTCAGTGGCAGATTAACGGTGGGAGGGGAGGGGTAGGGGAAATTCCCCCTCTTCCAACAAGGTCAAAAAAATTTTTTTTGACAAATTTCAATGAACATAGAAATGTATTGGCTGATACGATATTTAAACCGCAGACAGACAAATAAAACCCAATAAACGCGCCAGTTAGGATAATTATTAAGAAAACTTAATGCATATTATACATTAGTGAAAAAGTTTTAGAAATTGTGGTGTACAATCAGCTGATTAAATTTATTACTTCAAATAATATCCTGTATAATTACCAGTCTGGATTTAGAAATTCTCATTCATGTGAGACCGCATTACAGTTAGTTGTCTCAGATATGAAAAGTATTTTAGATACGACAGGGGTCGGTATATGCGCAGTTTTTATAGATCTCAAAAGAGCATTTGAAACAATAGATCGTCATATACTTCTTTTGAAATTAAAGAAATATGGTTTTAACGGGACAGTTTTTAATTGGCTGGAAAATTATCTGTCAAATAGGTACCAAAGGACTAAATTAAATAGTGAAATGTCAAATCCAAAGTTAAATGATATTGGTGTGCCGCAAGGCAGTGTACTTGGACCTCTACTTTTCATATTATACATTAATGATTTGGGAAACGTATTAAGCAAATGTAAAATTCATCTTTTTGCTGATGACACATTAATTTTTATGGGGAAGATTTTGTTGATGTAGTGGACACGATGAATCGTGAATTGCATTTATTAACTGAAAGATTTAAGTTAAACAAATTGAAAGTCAATGAGTTAAAATCCAAATACATGTTTATTGGTAATAATACTCTTTTCGGGAAATTCTTAAGTTTGGATGTTCACATTAAATTAAATAATGAAAAAATTGAAATGGTTCAGGAAATAAAGTATTTGGGATTCATATTGGATAGGGAACTAACTTTTAGTAAACATGTTGATTACATTTGCAGAAAGAGAGGGAAAAAAATAGGTTTTTTTCGAAGAGTATCACCATTTTTGACATTTCAAACTAAATTAACAATTTATAATTCGTTAATATTACCTCATTTTTTATATTGTTGTTCATTGATTTATACAGGATGTTCTAATTATGACAGGCTTCAAATTCTCCAAAATAAGGCTATGCGAGTAATATTGAGATACAATCGATATACTCGAATTCAAGATATGCTGAAAACTTTAAATTGGTTAAAAGTTGAACATTTTATGTATGTCCAATCTATGACATTCTTATTTAAGATGGTAAACCATTTATTGCCTGAGTATTTGAACAGTCAGTTGGTCCCGATAGCAAATGTTCATGAGCATAGCACTAGAGCTGCAAATTCAATAAATTTTTATGTTAGAACAACCAACAATGTCCAGTTCAATGAAAAGCTTGTTTCATAAAGGAATTGTACAGTTCAATAATATACCTTATCACATTAAAAATAGCCATAATGCAACTATCTTTAAGAGATTATTAGTCCATTATATTAAAACTAAGACCTAGAAACCAATTGTCCAATTGGCAATGTTTGTTGTACTTCCAGTGTTTTTGTTTTTATTTTTATTTTATTTTTTCTTTTTTTTTGTTTATATATTGAATGTTTCTGATTAATTTAATTTGACAATGCTTATTTCTTTATTTGTTTAGTCTCATGTTTTTAATTTTTGTAAAAATTTTTTGTAATACTTTATAATAATTATACAGCGCTCCTTGCCTTGACAATTCTTATGTAATTTGTACAGGTGTGGAGTGCAATGTTTCTGTTTTGTGTATTATCTATTATGATAAATAAATAAATATCTATCTATCTATTAATTTTTTTAAAATTTAAACCCAACATTTGTAGCCTGTATCCGAAAAAAATTTAAATTGTAGATATAAAACCATATAGACCTGGATCCCGCGTACCAAAAAAAAAAGTTGATTAATAGCAAGCTGAAAATTTGTTAATAGCTTAACGGTGTCTGGTCAGACAAACTTTGATGTATTAGAACACTGGAACAGAAGAAGTTTTAATTGTGGAAAAGGTTAAAAATTTGGAACGTCAGACTACGTAAACGTTCCATGTATATTGTCGGACAGAACTTCCAATTAATTTGTTACCATTTCATTAAACTCTCATGCAAAAATTAGACTGGTGTTTATCACCAATTGGGCATTTTAATGAGTGGAACACGAAGAACATGTCAAATGACAGGAATCATGTTGGTTAGTAATAGCAGTCTGATTTTTGTATGAGAGTTTAATGAAAGGGTAACAAATCAATTGGATGTTCTGACCGACAAAATACATGGGACGATTTCGTAATCTGACGTTCCAAATTTTTAAACTGTTCCACAATTAAAACTTACCCTGTTCCAGTGTTCCCGTACATCAAAGTTTGTCCGACTGGACACCGTTAAGCTATTATTAACAAATTTTCCGCTTGCTATTAATCAACTTTTTTTTTGGTACGCGGGATCCAGGTCTAATAACCCTATGGTTAATTTTGAATTTTAAAGAAATACCAACGAATATATACAGCAATACTATTTTTTGTACTGTGATACATATTTTCGAGTGAGCTAGCAGCTTGGTACCACATGTTTTTTCGAACTGGCCCTAAGATAAATAAATGTCTTTTTTAATAAAGAAAGTCATAAAAATTCCAAATCATTTTATTTTGAGCTGTCCATTGAAAAACCAAATAGTTTTATTTTATTGTAACCCTTAAGGTCATATGCGTAACATGTCGCTTATCAAAATGTTCAATGAGTTTTAAATGTATTAATTTTTCTCAAATCCTGAGAAAACTAATCAGAATTAAAAAAAAATTTAAACGCAGCATGAAAGATTACATTATTTCTGAGGGTCGAACATCCCTGAAAACTTCTATAATGTTTATATTAATAAGTTAAGGAGGTGAACATAAAAAGGAAAATTTAGTGTTATTATTAATTGCAAATATTTCATTCAAAAGAAACTTTTTATTTATTCTAAGAGACTTTCGGCCCTCGGTAATAACGCAATCTTTCATTCTGCGTTTAAATTTTTCATAAATACTTATTAGTTTTCTCAGGATTCGAAAAAAATAAATATCTACATTTAAAAGTTTTAAATTAAAACACATTGAAAATTTTGACTTTTATGTGGCACTCATTGTATTATTAATTTTCTTAGCTTAATTGGCAACTAACATGTCGATCTCGACAAAACAGTATATCTACTAAATAAATTATTTTTCAAACTCTTTCAAACTAGTTTGACAAACAGTTTGAATTTTCAAACCTGTACGATTGACCAGTTTGACTTGACTTGAAATATTTGTCAGAAGGATTGACTTGAGTTTGACTCAGAGCCTATTTTACTTCAAATAAGGCCTGAGGCACTACATAATTTTCGGGCCTCTAAATATGATTTAATAATAATAATAACTTTTTTAAATGAATTTATTATTTAACAGAGATGTAGTTGCAACAGAAATTTAAATTTTTATTAACGATAAATAAAATTTATATTTAAACAATTAAACATTGTTTAAATACAGTATATCGCATTTAAGATAAAGACAGCTCTATATTTCGGCTATTAAAGTAAAAACAGATTTATAGTTTTGCACAGTCATACAGGTTGAAGGTTTACATTTTTTAAGATACTAAACTGAAATTTAAATTTTAATCGCGGCCTACTGCAAATCCACAAGCAGGATATATTTTTAATATTTTACTTCGTGTTATAGATACATATATTGAAAAAAGTTATTTGAAAAAGTACTTCCAAATCTTATTCTAACTCCACATACCAAATTGCATGACAAAATTTGCACTTCTTAGTATTTTCGGTATTTGTAGTCATGACCCTAAAGACATTTTTGTAGTCAAGACATCTCAGCTGTCCTGAGATGCATCTCGGGCCAGCCAATTTTAAGTTTTAGGGTCCTGATTACAAATAATGAAAAACCTAAAAGTGCGAATTTTGTCATGAAACTTTGTATGTGGGGTAATAATAATATTTGGAGCAACTTTTTCAAGAAGGCTTTTCCAATATCTGTAATGCGAAGCAAACTATAAAAAACTCACCCTGTTTGATACTCACTTCAGCTGAGTATCAAAAATGTGAACATTTAACTTGTATGACTGTGCAAAACTTCAAATCTGTATTTATTTTGATAGCCAAAATATAGTCTTCATCTTAAATACAACACACTGCGTACATGTATGTCATTTCCTTTTGTAAATAATTTTGTTGTTGAACCATAAAAGGATAGACCCTTCCTGGACAAAAATTTAATGGTTGCTATTATTCGTTGACGAACGTTTCTCCAATGTTCTTTTTCTTCTAAAAGCTTTTTTCCATTAATGTTACAATTTGTCCTGCTGTACTACTTCCCTTGAATACCGTACCAATTGATGAAATATGTTCAGAAGATCGCTCATGTTGAATAACTGTCCTATTGATATTTTTCCAGTCATTATACTCATCGAAAGGTAGAAAAACAATAATTTTGGTGGAAATCAGTTTACAAACGTAACAATAAACACGGCTACAATTAAAAATGTACACCATAACCACTCGCGAAGAATTTTCCCCCCATTAGCTTTCATTGTATAAAAAATCGCACTTTGCAAATGTCTGGTTTTATTATTATAGAGTTGTAAAACACATTTACTAATTTTATCAATATATTGATTCGGTTGATTATATTATAAGAGTTATTAGCATTGTCGTTTTCTATACGAGATGACGAAGATGTACTTGTGACAGGTGAAGTCGCTAGAAAATCAACAGTGGAGTAATCATTTATCATTTCCTGTTCGTAAAATGAAAGAATTTTGAAAATTTATTATGTTACTGCAATAAATTCATAGTATTCATATATTCATATAATCAGAGTGCTGGTTTGCACTCCCTGTTCTAAGTGAAAAATAAGACAGTTTTGTCTTCGCATTGCAACTAAATAATAATGGAATTTTTATTTTATTAAAACAAAAATGTGATCTTTCCGGGCCCCTTTAAAACGCGGGCCCGAAGCAGGTGCCTCACGAGCCTAGTGGTAAAATAGGCCCTGGTTTGACTTGAAATTAAGTCAAACTCAAGTCAAGTTCAAACATTCAAATCAAACTTGTGCAGCTCTATCTGATACTGCTACTTTATTTTCTTTATGATATGATGACCTTATAGTTTCGAAGATCTCGAAGAACTTCAAACGTCTTTTGAACCCCAAACTTCTTTTTCTATTATTTATGTCTAAAAGATATCTGTGATCGAAAATGTTAAGAAATATAATTTTTTTGATTATTTCATTCATAGAGATTCTGACCAATAGAAAGGTACAGAAATAAAAATTACAGCGATACTTTTTGATAATTTCCCATCGTCAAGTAGGTATTACGTCAGATGCCCTTCGTTGCTACGAAAAAATGAACATTCGGTGACATTATTGACAATTAATGTTTTACAACTTGTCACAGACAACACCAAGAAACAGGTTTAGCAAGTATTCAGATTCAGGTGAAGATATCAATAAAATATTAGTTAAAATGATTTAAAAAGACAGTTTTCATGAAATAATCTCGGCGAATTCCACTCGATCTCTAAAATTAAGTATTATCGACTTGTTGCCATCGTGACACTTTGACATAATTTTAAAACTGTCAGTCTCACTCGAGAAACAAATCGATAATTTTAGAGCTCTCGTGCAATTATTACTGATAGTTACCCGATAACCAAAAAAATTACTTAATACATTAACCATAACAACAAAACAAACCCAAGATACCACAAATAAACAAGGATATTTTTATCCTTTTTAAATTTTTTACCGAACATATGTGACACACCTGGTATAAACGAATTAGTTATAACATCTACAAAATCATTATTTTTTAACAGCCCAAAAAACTATCAAAATATTTAAATACTGAAACTCTCTTATATATTATGACGACGTGTCAAATGCAATTCCAAACTCAAAAATCATTTAATTAAAAAACAGAAGGCCAATAATTATCAATTATATGGAGACCCAGAGGAGAGAATAAAACAAGTAGAGGTAGACCACCAACCAGATGGAACGACGATTGACGATATAAAGAGGATAACAAGCAACTGGATAAACAGCGCTCAAGATCGGAATATGTAGAAGTTGGCGAAGTCCTATGTTAAGCAATAAGCAATGGACGAGAATGGCTGAGTGATGATGATAAATTTGGGCAATGGGTCATCTGACGAACTCATAGAAGCTTGAAGGATACCTGATACCTATCTACACAACATAAAATGTTAGATATTATGTAACTTCACTCAAAACTAACAATTCGTACGGTGAATCGATTAAAAAAAATAATTTATATAAAAAAAATTTATATATATTTATTAAAAATAAATTATTTATGAGTAATTTGACCCCTCGTCCCATTTAAAATTATACATGTTAACAGCCCCATAGGAGCAAAAATTATTTTTGCATAAAAATTGGTCTCTCTCGATATAAAGGTTGGCCAAATTTTGAGTTTGTGTCAACACATTTATTTTGTTGCTATTTTGGGCAGGGGGTACAAATTTTCATTAGGACACCGTCTATTAGGACGCCAATCAAAATATTAGTTTATTGTCACTTTTTAATTTTAAACAGTGTTTGTACGCTCTTTCCCTTTATAGCCCGATCAAAGCACACACACAATTTTCCGAAAACCTACAAAAAAATAAATAAAGGAAGGATGAAAATTTGGGAATAGGTAGTTTAAATTGTCTATTATTATATAAGAAAAAGTTTACAATTTTACATCCCGTCCATTTTCCAAAAATTGGGAAATACGGGGTGAAAAATATTTTCTCGGGGGTGAAAAATATACCTGCATTCAAAATAAGTCCGGAATTGGATAAAATGACTTATTCTAAGCAACTTTTGTTCTATAGAGTTTTTTCACTAAGTCAATACTTTTCGAGTTATTTGCGAGTGACTGTTCATTTTTAACAAAATATAGCTTATAAAAAAGTGAAAAAAATGGTGTATGCATGAAGTCTGTAGATTCAGTAGAAGCAGAGTTGTAGCTAATGAAAAGTAGGTTCTTGTTCGTCAAATTCCAAATCGAATATTTCAACGTGAAATAACCAAAAAACGGAGAACTTTTCGGGGAAAACTCATTATAACTTTTTTAAAGTGTTTAAAAAAAGGTTTAATTTTGTTTTTTAAAAAAACGTCTAACATTAAAAGTAAGTGAGCTACGCTCAAAATATTGTTGGTCCCTTTTTATTTTTTGGTAAAAAAATCGCGAAAATCACCCCCTAATTAGCATCCCAAATAAAATTAATCGTTACTGCTTCACAAGTTACTTTACTTAAGTATTTTTGAAGTTATACTTCTTTAGGCGCGATTGAGATTGAGGGTGAATTTATATTAATCTGAGCGCATGCGCACACCGACAGTATGGTATTAGTCGTTATACGGGCTCTGATTGGGTGTTGAAATGATCTGTCAATAATAAATAATTGTTCAATATGAAGGTAAACAAATGTTGTATAATATATTAGTTTTATTGTTGTGAGGACAGAAACAAAAAAGTTTATAATTGTAGTGACTTTTAAATAGTTTTTAAAAGCAACAGGTACGTAATAATTGTAAATGTATCATAGGTACCTAATTATTTGAACCTACCAAAATACAGAGTATGTAATACTTTTATTTACATAATTTGATTATCATCAAAATTTCTATCAATATTCACCTAATATATTGTTTTTTTTAATCTATGTTTTGTTGTAGTTTTTCAATTCTAAATCATTTCAATTCAAAATCAAAATAATTTGATTTAATTCAAAAATGTCAAAAGTTTAATCCGTAAGTGAAACAAAATTGGTTTTAAAATATACGCTTTTTTTTAATTTTGAGAAAAATTCATTTTTTTTTTCAAAAATAACTTAAAACTATTAGTAATACCAAAAATCTCAAAGAGTAATAAAATGTAGGTAGGTACGTTTTGCTTTTTTGAATATTTTGGATTTTTTGTTTGCTTGTTAGACAAAAATTGGTTATGCTATGGCTGTTCAAAATTGGCATAAACTCGTGATTAGTTACTCGTTCAATCCATTTTAACTACAGCCTTTCCAAAAATAAGCACTTTAAACCGATGAAACTTACACATCATATACAAAGAATACATAAGAAAAGTAACTTGTGAATCGGTAACGATTAAATTTATTTGGGATGCTAATGGGCTAAGGGGGTGATTTCGCGATTCCTTTTACCAAAAAATAAAAGGGGCCAACAATATTTTGAGATATCCACTTACTTTTAACGTTAGAAGTTTTTTTAAAAAACAAAAATAAACCTTTTTTTAAACACTTTAAAAAGTTGTAACGAGTTTTCCCCGAAAAGTGCTTCGTTTTTTGGTTATTTCACGTTGAAATATTCGATTTGGAATTTGACGAAGAAGAACCTACTTTTCATTAGCTACAACTTTGCTTATGGTAGGTCTATAGCAGGGGTGGCCAAACTGTGGCTCGCGAGCCACATGCGGCTCTTTGAAGGATTACTTGTGGCTCTCGATCAATGTCCCGAGTTCCTTTTCAATTTTGTATTTATGTATTATATTTAAAAAAATTTATTATCGTTGCATATGTTACAAAATGTCTTCTTAATTACTGACAACTAATATGAAAGACCAAATGTAACTTTGTAACAAATTCCATTTTCATTCAAGCTAAGAATGATATGGCAGATCGAAAACTGCCCGAACGAACATTAAAACTGGCGCGACATAAAAGTCAGTAATCAGCCGACTCCAGGCCGATTTGTATAACTCTTGCTACGGATATATGCAAAATTATTTGTAATTTGGATTACACATTTTAGTCATTTTATCGACATAAAAAATTGTTACAATAATAAACTAGAAAAACTTAATTAACGAGTACATATATAAAAAAGCCAGAAGGAATATTGACCAAACTCCAAAATAGATTTCAAGACTTAAAATATTTTAAATCATCTCTTCATTTTTTCTGAATTCATTTGAAATTAACATAGTTCATAAGACGAATTTTTTTATTACCAATATATGACCCGAACAACACATGGAGGATAAAAATTAATAGAAACACAAGAAGATCAAGCTCGAAAATAAAACTATAAGTCGACGCCAATTACCGAATTTTGGAAAGTACCAGAATCGAAGTACCCTAAATTAAAAAAGGATGCTTGTATTTGTGTGGACCATTTTATTCCATTTTAAAATCCGTGATATCAAAACACCGATTAGTATTAACTAATCAGCATTTAGCTGCTGAACTAAAAAGCCTGAAAGAATTACTGGGAAGTGCTGCCACAAATTATTCACCAAATTTTAAAAAATTATCAAAAGAAGGAAAATAAATGTAAAATGTTGTACACACATATTTTTGAACAAAATTTGAAAAATTTGAAAATGTTTTAATGTTACGTAATTTTATTTTAACTTTCAATAAATAAAATTTCTGTTAAAAAAATTTGTATACCTACAAATACCTTCTTTTTTACTTTTTGAATACATATCTATATAATGGCGGCTCGCGAAAAATTTCAACTTGTGAAAAGTGGCTCGGACTATCAAGGAGCTTGGCCACCCCTGGTCTATAGACTTCATGCATACACCATTTTTTTCACTTTTTTATAAGCTACATTTTTGCTAAGAATATTTTTTTTCGATAAGATACTTACTTTTTGAGTTATTTGCCAAAAACCGCCCACAATCATGTTTTTTCTAAGAAAGTAGAAAACTCAAAGAGGTACCACAAAAATGTATATTATAAAAATGTCATACAAGGACGCGTTTCGGCTCTTACCGAGCCATCATCAGCTTGAAATACAGGAGCAAAGTCTAAAACTGTCCTACAATATAAAAAGGAAATTTTTAAGCATGTGGTGATCACGCCCACCTCGGCAAAGGAACTTACCAGACCAGGAAGGAGGAAGAATCTAATGGCTTACATTGTATTGGGTTCTTTAGGTTTCATTCTAAGTTATAAGTAGTGTATTAGACATGTATAAATTCATTTTAAGATTTAAATGACTTCCTCTTTGAGAGAAACCATCTTGCGAACAGATGGTTTCTCTCAAAGAGGAAGTCATTTAAATCTTAAAATGAATTTATACCCTTAATGTCTAATACACTACTTATAACTTAGAATGAAACCTAAAGAACCCAATATAATGTAAGCCATTAGATTCTTCCTCCTTCCTGGTCTGGTAAGTTCCTTTGCCGAGGTGGGCGTGATCACCACATGCTTAAAAATTTCCTTTTTATATTGTAGGACAGTTTTAGACTTTGCTCCTGTATTTCAAGCTGATGATGGCTCGGTAAGAGCCGAAACGCGTCCTTGTATGACATTTTTATAATATACATTTTTGTGGTACCTCTTTGAGTTTTCTACTTTCTTACCTCGAGACCACATTTGAGAATGGATACTTCTCTTCATGTTTTTTTTTGTTAAAACTGAACATATTCACTCGCAAATATCTCGAAATATATTGACTTGGGGAAAAAACTCTATAGAACAAAAGTTGCTTAGAATTAGTCATTTTATCAAAGTCCGGACTTATTTTGAATGTATATTTTTCACCCTCGAGAAGGGGCATTTCCAATTCCCATCCATTTTTGTAAAATGGAGTGGATGTAGAATTGTAAACTTTTCCTTATACCTATAATATAATTATATAATAGGCAATTTCAACTACCTATTCCCAAATTTAAATTCTTCCTTTATTTTTTTAGTCATCTTGTTCTTTGATCGGGCTATTATTTTTTCGTGAACTTCGTTTGACCATCATATGTGTCTTTATTGTCACACTTTTTTTTCTATTATTTTTACCGTAAAAGATATCAATCTGTGATCGAAAATGTTAAAGAAAAATAAAATATTTGTTATTTAGTCTGATAACTAAGGCAATAATTATTTAGTGTATCTATTAACTCTACTAGGACAAAACCCAAGATGCAACAAATAAATAAGCACATTTTTTTCGTTTTTAATTTTTTACCGAACATATCTGACACACCTGGTATAAACTAATTAGTTATAACATCTACAAAATCATTATTTAACAGCCCAAAAAACTATCAAAATATTTAAACATCCAAACTCTCTTACGACGTGTCAAATCTAATTCCAAACTCAAAATAATTTAATTAAAAATCTCACTTCCTCTCAACCAATGTGAACGCAAGGCGGACTTAACCCACTACCGTCAACCTCCATTGGTTGCACCACTCTCTTTCCCACCCTCACGATCTCCAATTAGAACGAGAGAGACAGAAGATCGCCTTAAGACGGTATCGGAGAATCTACGACCACAGCCTACTCACTAACGGACTGCTACAAGGATTTCAAAGCATTCTTTGATGTAACTCATTCGCGGCAGGACGACGTCATTGTTCAGTTACTGAGTACTTTATTTATCTTTGCTAAATGATGTCTAGTTCGATTTCTCGGTCTACGTCAGTGAATGTATCGACGACGTCGTCGACAGTCGGCATCGCGACGCCTTCGCTAGTTACGACGGTTGCGCCGCACAATTTGCTAAGTGTCGCTTCGGGGACAAATGGCAAAGAATTGGACAAAAGTGGGATTAACGATGCCGTTACCAAAGTGCTGCAGGGGTACGATTGGACCCTGGTGCCTATTGCCTCCAAGTAAGTACAAAGTACAACCATGTCCTAAGTCTATAGTCTGTTTTTAATTACCTAATTTTGATTTTGAAAAATAAAACTAGAATTTGAAACTATGTAACTATTGAAGCATTTTTCCATAAAAGTGACCGATTTTTCTTTTATGCTGTTTTAATACTCTAAAAATTAGAATGTTTTTTAATTTTTTTCTTCTGCTTTTTCATCTTTTTGTGTAGGCATGACTGTCTGTTTTTCAATGTGCCTACTGTAAAGTTGTCTTTCCATCGTTTTCGTGGCCTTTCTATTGAGAACCGTCTCTCGCCATCAGGCCATCTTCACTAATCTATTTGTTGTAATTCGTCTTATGTGGTATGTGGTTGTCTTATTCTGCTCCTCTGTTTCCTACGCAGTTCTTAACCAATGATTTCTGTCATATATCTGGAGTTCTAGTTCTAGCTCTGTCCCATAGTGTCTTACCATAGATTTTTCGAAGGGTTTTCATCTCTGCTATTTTTATGTCATTATTGGTCAGATAGTCTGATTATTTTTTTTTGTAAATTCTGCCTTTCATTTCTTTCCCGATATTTTTATTTCTTTCTTCATATTGTTTCATTCAGACAACCTCAGGCTCTGTTTGCTCTATTCACTTCTGTTCCACTTCTGTTTAGAGCTTTCCATAGCAAGATAGGGTGACGCCTAGATATTTAAACTCCATCACAGGCACAGGGCCGGATTTAAGGGAGGGCAGGATGGGCAGCTGTCCGGGGCCCCCACAAAGTCCCAAACATAAGAGATTCATTTAAACAGATATTGGCAGGAGATACAGGAACAATGTATGACAAGTATAAAATGAAGGAGCGAAGGAGTGATAATATTGCATTGTTCATGGTTATGTTTTTGACCTTCCACCAGGTGGGTGTATTGCTTCGTTTGTAAATTCTTATGAAGTGATGAGAAGAGAATTTTGTGATAGGAAACATGTACCTAGATGCAGATAGTAGGCTTATGGATCACGAAATGTCTAAAGCACACGAAAGAATTGGGCGTATTGCGTATTGATACTGAAGTAGCAAAACAGACCGAAGAATTAAAGAATTATTGGAAAATGGTAACTCAAAGACTAATTTTAGAGTTATAAAGTTTATTTGTGAACGAGATTTAGCATTTCGCAGCGAAAAGGAGTTGTCGAGTTCATCACAAAATGAAAATTATTTGAAAATAATCCAGTTATTAGCTGAATATGAGCAATTTTTGAAGCACCATATTTTAATAAATATTCAAATCCTGGAAGCGGACATGTCAACTATCTTTCATCAACCATATGTGAGGAAATTGTACATCTGATGGGTCAAAACGTATTAAATGAAGTAGTTTCAAGGATTAAGAAGTCCAAATATTATTTAGTTCATACAAATCTGCAAACAAATGCATACAAATGCAATGCATACAAATGCAAACTGTGACATTTCGTTACATAGAAGGTTTCACTCCTGTTGAAAGGTTTACCATATTTTTGCCAAATCGCCGTCATAAAGCAGAAGATATATTTAATTATCTAATGACATTTTTGCAAGAACATGATATCGATCTGAAAAACTGCAGGAGACCGTTCTACGTTAATGCGTCAGATATCAGTGGAAAATACAATGGTGTTTAGGCTGAAATTATAGAACAAAAGGGTACATATCCATACGTGGGTGCTCCGTGCTCGGTGTAGCTGCTTAAATGGATACGGCGTGCGCTCCCCTACATGTAAACAGCAAACCGGTTAAATCACTGGTTGGCGATCACCAACGTATCTACTATGTGGAGCTGCTACACCGAGCACGGAGCACCCATGTATGGATACGTACCTTAACATCTTGGAGTTGTGGATTCCTTGTGCCGCCCACTCTCTAAATTTAGTTTCAAAAGCTCCAACTGAGTGTTATCACGCATTAGCATACAACCGCATTATTTAATTTCTTAGAAGAACTAGCTTATATATATTTTTCACTTACTCTACATATAGATACAACTTAACAGAATGTTTTAAAGCTGCGTCTTAAAGCGACAGCAATACAGACCGTACCAAAAATACCTATTATTGTTCCTAAAAGAGCAAATACTACTAGATGGTCATCGAGGTAATGCCGCAAAAGAACTAGTTAAAGGTTATATTCAGATTAAAGGAGCAATATCCAAAATTTCGGAAGACTATGAGCAACAATCTAAAACTCATTGCAAATGGTTTGTTGTACCTATAATCGAATGCGTTTACTGGAAACAGAGAGGATATCAGGGAGGACAAACAGCACAAGTCGTATTCTTCAAGATCCAAATATTAACCTTAATTCAGGAGTGGCAGCACTTAGATCACTTATACAAATTTTACAGTCAAGACGTGACAATTTCGAAAGATATGAGAACATCGGGGAATTTTATAACTCAAAATTTTATCGGTATTATAGATTACGTCTAAATCAGAGGCTTTCTGCATAGGATTCCATCCATTCCAATTTTGGATTTTTACATCATTTTGGAAAATTGGAAAATTTAACTCTGAATGAAATTGAAGCTCACTCACTAAAGCTTACCAACATTTATAGCAATGATTTAGATGAAAACTTATGTGTCCATCTGGTACAGTTTGTAAGATTCTTTAATTCATTTAAAGAGGAAATCAGCTCATCAAATATAAGCAAAGAATTTCAAATGTACCAACTGCTAAAAAAAAAAGAATATGAATGATGCTTTTCCAAATGTTGAGGTGACACTTTGTTAATATTTAGGTCTGATGCTAACTAACTGCAGTGGTTAGAGATCATTCTTAAAATTTAAGTTAATTAAAAATCGACTTCGGTTTATGATGGGCCAAGAGTGTTAGACTCATCTCTCTACAATGAAATCAGCTCATCAAATATAAGCAAAGAATTTCAAATGTACCAACTGCTAAAAAAAAAAGAATATGAATGATGCTTTTCCAAATGTTGAGGTGACACTTTGTTAATATTTAGGTCTGATGCTAACTAACTGCAGTGGTTAGAGATCATTCTTAAAATTTAAGTTAATTAAAAATCGACTTCGGTTTATGATGGGCCAAGAGTGTTAGACTCATCTCTCTACAATGAGCATTGGCCTCGATGTCTAAATGCAACTTATGTCCCACATAATCAAGAAATTTTTAATTAAAATATCTCGAAAAGTTCCCGGACTTTAACCATACATCTTACTATTATTTTTAGTATTTTACTGTAACAAGTTACAGCTCTTGTACTTTTTATTATTTAAAATTATATTTATAAAAGTAGATCAATATTTTTTTAATGGTAGGAGGTAGGGCCCCCACACCAATTCTAGCCAGGGACCCCCACAGGCTTAAATCCGGCTCTGCACAGGCATCACATGTTCTATTATCTGACCGACCCTTCCCCTCCAGCTCTAATTTATAACTTAAGGATTTACCTATACCTACTGTTATTATCATGAATTTTCTCTTTTTTGTGGAAATTAATATGTCAAATTTTTTGGTGGTTGTATGAGATTGGTGTAGCATACGTTGTAAATCACCTTCACTTTGAGAGATTAGTATTGCATCGTTTGCACAGCAGATTATTTTAAATTGTTTTTCTTTCATTTGTTATCATTTTTAGTTCTTAGGACCAGTCTTTAGGACTGGTTTAAATGCAATTCTATAGAACTCTTAAGAGCAGCGGTCCATGGAGTTAAGATACTGGTGATTATATTCAAGCTCCTATTGGGAGACGGCACACGGCACTTAAAGAAGAAGATGTTATTTAATATATAACATTGTATTTATTTTTCTTGATCATCATCATCATCATCATCATCATCAACAATTATACATCCATCATCGGATGTAAGCCTCCCTTAGATGTGTCCATTCATATAAAATCTGTTTGCTGTTTTTTGCATCCATTCGTGGCCAGTCGCAGTCATCAGTCCATCTTGTTTTGCCTCTACTTCTTTTGCTTACTCTTGGTCGCCACTCGAGAATTCGCTTTGTCCAACGGTTGTCTTCCATTCTTTCTATGTGTCCTGGGGACCGTTCAAGTATTACGTAACGCAGGTGGGAGGGGGGTCAAAAATCTTCAAAAATCGCGTTACGTAATACTTGAACGCTCCCCTGCCCAGTTCCATTTTAACATGGCAATCTTCTGGATCACATCTGTTACTTTTACTTGAAATTTTCACGGAAGGTAGGGAATAGTCCAAGGATCATTTTCTATATCATGCCGCTATCATACGCTAAAACCTTGGGGGTGGTTGCCACCCCATCTCGGGGGTGGGAATTTTTTATTACATTTTAACGATGTAATTCGATGCAAAAAGTGATTCTAAGAAAAAAATGTTTTTTACATTTTCTTCGTGAAACTAATATTTTTCGAGTTATTCGCCAATGAAAATAACAGTTTTTCGACGAAAAACAAAGTGAATTTTAGTAGGTTTTTTGAGAATACCTCGAAAAATATGCATTTAATCAAAAGAACTGTAGATATCAAAATTGTATCTTTTAGGGCCGGTTGTTCGAACGCTAATCAAGAAGTTGATTATTATCAATCATTTATTGTAATCAATTTTCTTGATGGGAATCAAACCGCGACATGAAAAATACATGTAAAACACTAATCAGTTATTGATTGTAGGTAAAACAGTAATTAAAATATAGCCGCAGCTCTTAAATTATTAAAAATTGCTTATTATTATTATTGATTTGTAAGTAAAAACAAGAAATTAACATTAGAAAGAGATTAATTATGTTTTATTTTAAATTAAAACCAAAATAATAAAATAAATCAGTCAACATAACCTCAAAATGCGACATCTGTCAGAAGTACGCTTAATCAAATATAATAATTGTAATTAAATATTTGATAATGATCAGTTTTGAATAACGTTCGAACAACCGGCCCTTAGTAACACAAACCAAACTCTTTTCCAATAATATTTTTAAGACCAACACAAACCGAGATACGGCATGTTAAAGGTTAGATTTTTTTGTCAAATGCATAATTTGAAATATTCAAAGCCAAATAATGGGAAAAATTTGCATTTTTCGAGAAAAACTTAAATAATCTTTTTTCAAGTATACAATAAGACCTTTCAAAAAATAATAATAAAAAGTTTCTAGCATGAAAATTAAGCGACTTATAATCAAAAAAATGTCGGTACCTGTTTTTCTCTACGAAAAAATCAGTGAAAGCAACCCCCTAACTACCTTCCTAATTCAAAATTGGTCTTCGCCTTTCTGTAGTTCCTTTTATATTTATATTATCGATACACTCAAGGAGTTTGACCTAATTAAAATGCCTAACTTTGGAAAAATTTTATATCTAACTGTGTACTGATTTTCAGCCTTAGTAAATGGATTTAATTACCTTCGTAGGAAAGCAACTTTGATACCCTCTCAGTAATGAGACCCCTCAAAAATGATTTTGTAGTATTTTTAAAGAGCTATAAGACTGTGTAAATTAAATTCCGTAAGATGCCTTAGTTTTTAATTGGGGCGGGTTTAAAGGGCTCGAATAAGGGGGTGTTTGCTGGTAAATAAAGGATTTAAACAGCTATATCTGGCTAACTATTCACTGTAACGAAAATCTATGCACATGGTAATTTTAGTCATTAAAAAAGCTTAGTAGTTTATAATTTTTTTCATATCTTCAGTATTTTCGGAGGTATTTTGAAGTAAAAGGTGAAAAATACCAAATTGCAAAAAATCAATTTTTCTTGAAACTCCAATTTTTCCAAAGTTAGGCATTTTAAATAGGTCAAACTCCTTGAGTGTATTGGTAATATAAATATAAAAGGAACTATAGAAAGGTGAAGACCAATTTTGAATTAGGAAGGTAGTTACGGGGTTGTTTTCACTGATTTTTTCGTAGAGAAAAGCAGGTACCGACTTTTTTTTTGTAAGTCGCTTAATTTTCATGCTAGAAACTTTTTATTATTATTTTTTGAAAGGTCTAATTGTATACTTGAAGAAGGATTATTTAAGTTTTCCTCGAAAAATGCAAATTTTTCCCATTATTTGGCTTTGAATATTTCAAATTATACATTTGACGAAAAAAGCTAACCTTTAACATGCCGTATCTCGGTTTGTATTGGTCCTAAAGATGTTATAGTAAAAGAATTTGATTTGTGTTACTAAAAGATACAATTTCGACATCTACAGTTTTTTTTTATTAAATGCATATTTTTCGAGGTATTTTCAAAATACCCTCTAAAAAAGTCGATGTTTTCGTCGAAAAACTGTTATTTTCAAGCGCGAATAACTCGAAAAATATTAGTTTTACGAAGAAAATGTAAAAAACATTTTTTTCTTAGAATCACTTTTTCCATCGAATTCATGGTTAATATGTAATAAAAAAAATTCCCACCCCCGAGATGGGGTGGCAACCACCCCCAAGGATTTAGCGTATGATATCGGCATGATATACAATATAAAATGATCCTTGGACTATTCCCTTCCTTCTGTGAAAATTTCAAGTAAATCCATGCTGGACGAAAAAATTGCGAGCCAAAATGCTTCATTTCCTCAATCGACTATTGGGGCCGACCGACCGGCTCTGTCCCGTCATACAGCTGACCAACTAGAATAACTTTTATTCTTATTTAATTTAGAATGTATGTAATGATTTTCAGCCTTAGTAAATGGAAAAAATTGCCTTCGTAGGAAAGCAACTTTGATACCCTCTCAGTAACCCCTGTTCTACGTTTCGCTTGACCGACCGCAGTATGTTTCTCTACACACTCACAGTAATCAACTGTGAAAAATTTAGCTTTAGTAAATTGAAATAGATTTTTCAGCGCTGCCTCTTGGTCTATAGCTCTCGGAGTCACTTGAAGTTTGTGAAAAAATAAATCCACAAACTTGTCTTAATACTTGTTTGCATATTTGTGATGAATGTCGGGAGTCATCATGGCAATCTTTATCTTGTCCGCAGCAATCTTCTTTCTGTATAACGCTTTCCAAATACTTTTCCTTACAGAATGGCTTGTAGGGAAGCATATCTGGATTCATTACGCATAATGTGTTCGAAGTACTGTATCTTTCGAGATCCAGTCCACGAGATCTTAAGTATTCTTCGATACGGCCACATCTCAAACGCTTCCAATCTCTCTTGCACATATATTCGTTCAAGGTCCATGATTTATCACAACAAAACAGAACAGAGGAGACGTAGCATCGTAACATTTTTACTTTCATCAAAAAATTGTAGCTCTTGTAGAAGTTCCCTTTCTGGTTGACGGTGGATCTAGCTTTTCCGAAGTAGGTACGCTCTTAACTCCTGGTTGTTAGTTTATTCTTCATTTATTATGGTGCCGAGGTAATTGAAGTGCTTACTCATACACTGGGGTTTGGCGGTTTGGTTGACGTAAAGTTAATCTTCTGTTATCTTTTTCTTGCTAACTATCATAAGCTTTGTCTCCTTTATGTTTAAGTTGAGACCATATTGTTGACTATGTGGTACGTAATTTTGTTCATAAGGACTTAGGTATATATCTTTTAGATTATCCGCAAATACTTTGGTGTCATCTACATTATATTTACCTGATGTTGTTTAACAGGTCCTCTTTTAGTACTTTAGTAGTTTTTCAATTGGTAAGTTCTGCTAAACATTATTGAATCCGAGCTACATTTGTAAAAATGAGGCAGTGGCGGATCTACGGGGAGGGAAACAGGGGAAATTTCCCCCCCCTAACAAGGTCCGAAATTAAAGAAAAAATTTGTTAAAACAAAAATATATTAGCTGACATGAAACTTACATAGGCGTAACCAGGATGATCCTAAGGGGGGGGGTTACAACTACCTAAAAGGGGGGGGTTACAACTACTGGAAGGTCTCTGAGGGCTATGGTGTTAAGCGTATAGAGCTCAAAGTACATCCCAATGGGGGGTTACAACCCCCAAAACCCCCCCTGGTTACGCCTATGGAAACTTAAACCACAAACAGGCAAATTCAACCCAATAAACACGCTAGGTAGGGAACTACCTAGCGTGTTTAAAAAAATTAAGGGAACTTAATTCCTTGGAAGTTCCCCCCCTAAAGGCAAATTTCCCCTCCCAAGGCAAATGTCTAGGACCTTAGAAAAAGAATAAGAAGAGGAGGTCCTTGGACGTCTGAAGCAAACATCACAACTGGTCAATGTAATAAAGAGGCGCAAGCTTGATTACTTCAGTCATATGAGACATCTTGAAAAAGAGGAACTTTTGTATTTCATTTTCAGGGAAAGATCCAAGGTAGTACTGATATAATAAGAGAATAATAGAATAACAGTCTAGCTGAAAAATCTAAATCTAATACAATAGAACGCAAAATCGAATACATGAGATTAGAGCTGTTATCAATAAAGTCACAATAGCGAATATGGTAGTAGCCTACATGACATCCAAGCAGTCTTCACAAGGCAGTCCACTCTAACTTATGGATTCACGTGCCACACTCTAATTTCACCTTAAATTTCTTCGCTTTTTCCGTCTTATTTAATACTTAACTTTACCCCTTCACTTTCCTGTTAGTCTTAGTCCTTTTATTAGTGATGCCTTTCCTGATATCATATCCTTGCGATTGCGCTTAGTTTTTCTTTAATTGCTACTATTACATACTAATATTATAATCAGCAAACTTAGGTTTTAAATATTTTCCAGTGATCTAAATTTCTCTGTTGTAACAGTCCATGGACTTCAAAATACCAACATTATGCTGGGGCTAAATTCTTTCAATGATCAGTTTTCAATTATTTATTAATTATTTGCTTATTGGTTACTACAGATCGGGTTTGATGTTAAAATTTAATTTAATCTAAAGTTTAAGGAATTAAATTGACATTGAATAATTTGATACTTGGCCCATCAAGACTATCTTTTTCAATGATAACTAAGCATTTGATTGACAATTATTAGTTACTCATTGCAAATGACTAATTTTATCGTTCAGTCGGAATCTTGACACGAGTTCGTTATAAAAATTCTACATTATTTTGCACTATTAGGCATTTGAAACATTAGTTAGCTTTATAATCTTTATTTTAGCAGTGGCGGATCCAGGGGGGGGCGATGGGGGCGATCGGCCCCCCCTCTCAACCCAAGTGATTTATTTTTTTTAATTATAATATAAAGATTAAAATAATATTTATTTATTTTTTCAAATGTCATAATTATACATGTCAAAATTACAATATTATATGAATTATAAATTACATATAAATATATTTTATTAGTATGGGACTTGGCTAAAACGGGCCTGACGCCAGTGTATTTGGAAATGAGTAATTTATAATCCTTATAAATTAAGAATTAAAAATGATCACAATAAGCATATTTAAAAAAATATGTAATGCTATATACTGTGAACGCAACTTAAGCATCTCCACGTATAATTATAAAATTGTTTGCAGATATAATATCAGCTGTGGGAGCACGCCAAATAGAATTCTATTTTAGTGTCGTCACGTTGCCTAGCAACCGTCGATTCTCCCATTATAAAATTCTATTTTGCTGACGTCACAAAATAGAATTTTATAATGGGAGAATCGACGGTTGCTAGGCAACGTGACGTCACTAAAATAGAATTCTATTTGGCATGCTCCCGCACCTGGTGTGAGAGCACGCCAAATAGAATTCTATTTTAGTGACGTCACGACGTCACGTTGCCTAGCAATTGTCGATTCTCCCATTGTGAAATAATTTGGGTGATAATATTAATAGTAATGATAATAATAAATATGTACAAGTAGTCCAGAAGGCCACTGCGCATCCGCTAGGAAAAATATTCTGATTCGGATTTTTTGCACAATCTTACTCAAAAAGGACTCCTTTTAACAAATTTGCATGTTGCCAGGACCAAAAGGTGGTCAAAAATTTTTTAAACGTTTTTTTTTTTTGTTTTTTTTTCCTAAAATTATTTTTTTTGCATGGAAAAAAGTTCTTTTTAGGTTTTTTGGATCATTCCAAACAGAAAAGGTTTTTAGTGATTTTTCTCTAAAAATGATAGTTTTTGTCATATAAGCGATTAAAAATTGAAAAATTGAGAAATCGGCCATTTTTAACCCTCAAAAACTATATGAAAAACTGAAAATTTGAATGTTGCCAAGGTAGGTAGATATTCTTTAAACATCGATTGATGAAATCCCGAAGAGTTTTTTGCAATACAATATTCAAAAAAACTTTGTTTTTTAATTTCTAATCAAGCGTGCGCGACACTATTTTCCACCGACAGTATGGTGCAAATGAAAGGAATAACTTCGTTATTTCGTAAACCGGCGACTTTAAGGAAAAATGCTGAAACAGGTCTTTTTTTTATTTTTAAGTTATGATATTGTGGCACATATGGAATACTAGTGACGTCATCATTATACATTTTTGTAATCAGTATTTCAAACGATTTTAAATGAGGTGTCACATGATGTACTTTCCCATTACGAAATAAAATTAAAACTATTTCGACATGAATTTTTTTGCCTTGAAAAAAGTAAAGTATTCTGATTTTTTGAAAATTACATTCGGTTAATTCATTATTACATTTCCGAAACTACTGTAAGTTCTTAACTTATAAAGTCTCATTTTGTAGGTTTTTTAAATTTTAATGATAATTCACTACATATATTAATTTTTATTTCGTCAACTTTATATATAGGGTGCCCCAACCCAAAAGTAGCGGAACCGTTGCATATTTCGCGAAATGAACATCGGATCGAAAAAGTGAAAAATATGTGTTCAATAATTTTTTAAAATCTATCAAATGATAATAAACACGACCCCCTACGTGGGATGGGGGTAACTTTAAAATATTTAATGGAGACCCCCAGTTTTAATTGCAGATTTGGATTCCTTACGTAAAAGTAAGCAACTTTTATTCGAGACATTTTTTAGAATTCTGGATAGATGGCGCTATAATCGGAAAAACGATTTATCGTGATACTTAATATCTATAGAAACACATTCTCATATGAAAAATCAAAAAACACAAGTTGAATATTTTTCAAAATCCTATCGAATCGAATGCCACCAAACACGACACGGTGTCATTCGATAGGTTTTTGAAAAATATCTATTAAACATGTGTTTTTTAGTTTTTTATTTGGAAGTGTATTTCTCGAGAGAGGCTATTTCTATATTATTCTATTTCTATATAATAGAAAAAATGTCTCGAATAAAAGTTGCTTACTTTTACATAAGGAATCCAAATCTGCAATAAAAACTGGGAGTTTCCATTTACGATTTTAAATTGAGCCCCACCCCACCTCTAGGGGTTGGAGTAGGGGGTCGTATTTGGTGTCATTCGATATATTTTTAAAAATTGTTGAACAGGTACTTTTCAGTTCTTCGATCCGATTTTCATTTTAGCCAATCGGCCCCCCCTCTTAACGATGCTGAATCCGCCGCTGTATTTTAGTGATAGTTTAACGGCCGAGCTGTTTTGGAATAAGTGCGGCATTTTTATTTGAAACCGATATTGTCTGTCTACGTGTGATAAGTCCATGAAATTAACTACTGAATTGTCTTCATTAAATATAATTTGCAGACCTTCTCTGATAATAAAATCCTTTGGATATGTTATGAGAGCAGGCACAGAAAACAGGAAAAGACTTATTATCCAAGGAAAGGTAGCAGACCCAAGATCACGAAGATGATCCCCAACAAGATGGATCGATCACATTACGGGAATATGCAAAAGACCTACCAAAATATCAGATTCTAAGAAGAATAGAGAACAGCAGGGAAATACTGGTGATGGCACGTAAAGAAAAAGGAAGAAGCAAAATACCTATGCGTGAGTTTAAAGAAATATCCAGAGACGGACAATACATGAGATCACAATGACCACTACACTCCCTCCAGGGGGTCAGATCTAAATAAAGAGAGAGACAGAGAGAGAGAGAGAGAGAGAGAGAGAGAGAGAGAGAGAGAGAGAGAGAGAGAGAGAGAGAGAGAGAGAGAGAGAGAGAGAGAGAGAGAGAGAGAGAGAGAGAGAGAGAGTCGTTTAAAGTCTTCTCCTATCCGTGCCTATCCCTTTCTGATATTGATGATCATTATGACAATGTTTAATCCATTTTTATCATTAACTAAACAATCCTCCAGTTGTGTTATGCCAAGTAGGTACTAAGGTTTTTCAGTCACGAAATTTTTGACTTTCGGAACTTCTCTTTCCATCCACTTTGCTCTATATTTGTTACGACAGTCCGCATCATTCCTGATAGTGACCTAAACGTCTAATATGTCTAATAATGTGCACTTGAAGGTATTGTATTATTAAGTTTATTTTATAATTTAATCATATCTTTTTACTACATATTTCTTTCAATTTTCTTCTGTTCAATGCTTTTTCTGTCCAATTTAGTAATGTTCGTTATAAGCATATCTTCGTGTATCTACCTAAAAAGCCTTATAGTCCATTCTTTCACGGTCTTTGCTCTAAATTTTAAAGAACCGCTTGGATTGACATGAAATTTGGCATACGTATAGCTTACATGTCAAAGAAAAAAAGGGATATTGTGCCGATGTGTGCTTTTGCCCTGGGGGTGACTTTCACCCCCTCTGGGGGGTGAAAAAATATATGTCCAAAATAAGTCCGGAAATGGGTAAACTGACTAATTTTAAGTAACTTTTGTTCTATAGAGCTTTTTCGCTAAGTCAACACTTTTTGAGTTATTTGCGAGTGAATATGTTCATTTTTCAACAAAATAACCACATTTTTAGACGGTTTTTCGCAAATAACTCAAAAAGTAAGTATTTTGTCGAAAAAAAACGATCTTAGCAAAAATATAGCCTATAAAGAAGTAAAAAAAAAAATGGTGTACACGTTAGGTCTCTGGATCTCGTAGAACCACAGTTATAGCCAATGAAAAATAGATTCATATTCACCAAATTTCAAATAGAATATTTCGACGTGAAATATCCAAAAAATTAAGCACTTTTTGGGAAAAACCCATTATAACTTGGTCAAGTTACGCTCAAAATAAAGTTGGTCCATTTTGTTTTTTGCAAAAAAAAATTAATTAGCAACTAGCTTTAATTAGCAACTTAAATGAAATTAATCGTTACCGCTCCACAAATTATTTTACTTATGTTGTGTTTATATGATCTGTAAGTTTCATCTATTCAAAGTGCTTAATTTTGAAAAAATTTGGTTTCAAAGTAAAAGTTTTAAAAATTTAAATTTTGAAAAATATGCTTTTTTTCAAAATAACTTGAAAATTGTTAGAGATACCAAAAATCTCGAAAAACAAAAAAAGTCAGATTTGCTTTTATGAATATCACGTATTTTTTTGTTTTTTTTCTGTTAGACAAAAATTGATTGAGATTTGGTGTTTCTAAATTTGCATACATTCGTGATCAGTGACTCGTTCAACCTCTTTTAACTACAGCCCTTTCAATAATAAAGACTTTGAACCGATGAAACTTACAGATCATATAAACAATATATACACGAGTCAATAAACTTGTGAAGTCGTAACGATTAAGTTCATTTAAGATACTAATTACGGGGTGATTTTCTCGATTTTTTTACCAAAACCAAAAGGGACTAACTTTATTTTGAGCGTAACTTGTTTAATTTTGATGCTTGAATTTTTTTTGTAAAACAAAAATGAAGCTTTTTTAAACGCTTTAAATAAGTTGTAATGAGTTTTCCCCGAAATGTGCTTCATTTTTGGGTTATTTCACGTTAAAGTATTCCATTTGGAATTTGACGAATATGAACCTATTTTTCATTAGCTATAATTCTGCTTTTACTAGGTGTAGAGACGTAATATATACACCATTTTTTAAAATTTTTTACAGGCTATATTTTTGCTACGAATCTTTGAGTTATTTGCGAAAAACCGTCTAAAAGCGTGGTTATTTTGCTGAAAATATGAACATATTCACTGCCAAATACCTCGAAAAGTATTGACTTAGTGAAAAAACTCTATAGAACAAAAGTTACTTAAAATTAGCCAGTTTATCCATTTCCTGACTTTCTTTGGACGAATATTTTTTCACCGCCAAGAGGGGGACGAATAAAAAAATTAAAATGAAATAATAAGGTAAACATGAAATACCTTTAACATAAAATAATGTCATAGCAGACAAACTAAAACCACGAGAGTGAGAATTGAATATTGAAGAATTTACAAGGGAAGAAACTGGAAGATATTAGGGGAGTCCTATGTTCAGCTTTGGACGCAGAAGGCTGGATAATGATGATGTTGTTTGTTTATATCTTCTAGTAAAAGTTGAAGAGATTTCCATGTTTTTACCTACAGTAGAGTATCGTTTGAGATCAACAAGAATGAGAACAAAGGAGCTAAAAGTTGTATGCTATGCACATGATGCCATAATTATAGCAAACCATGCCGACCTTCAAAAAATGCTACGACAATTTCACACTGCACTGCTTCGCATCACAATACAAAATGATTTCTAAATCGAAACATAAATTTAATAAGCTATGTTGAACAATGTGTTAAAAATTAAAAGTAATAAAACAAAATTTATAGATTTTTAAAAATGTTTTACGTCTCATATATCAACATGATTCAACGCTATTTAAGCCGTTAAACATTTTTTCCACGACCTTAAAAACACTAATTACTTTATCGATGCGTTTCTACATAAAAAAATGTAGTGCTGAATTTAGCAACATGTTGGAAGTGTTATCAAGGAAACAGATGGAACATGATTCGTAAAATTTTCAGATGGTGCACGAGATGGTTAAAATGGCATAATTATAAAAAGTGTTCATTATTGTACGGAAAAATTCATATTTAGTTAAGTGCAATCGGCGTTTTTTTCGCTTTTAAAATTAACAACTCATTAAATTAAAGTATGACAATTTGTCTTGCGTACAGGGGATCTCTGATAAGTTTGTTTATATTGATACGATATTTATTCCCATTTATATGATTGCCAGCATTGACAAATTTATCAATTTCTAATAGTTCAGAGAAATAAGGAAAAAAATTATCCTCTTGGTGACACAACCCCCTTCAGGCCGAAACCAAATTTTTTGAGTAGTATGGACATCTATAATAATAACCTATATTTTTCCTGTAGCCGATTTTGATGATATACATAGATAGTTATGTACAAATGAAGTAAATTTTCGCTTTTTTCGTCTATTACCAAAAAGTTAAGCATTTTAAACAAATTTGAGAGTAAGAAACTCATAAATCGTATAAATACTTCAATATGGCGTTCTCTGAATATGTATATCCTCATTGGTTGCTTAGAAAATTGCAAAATATGTAAATCATAAATTTTGAGTTTTTATAAATATTCATAACTTATGTAAAAATTAACTTAGAAACTTCTTATTATAAGGAATGCTGAGACTTCTGTGCTTAAATCATACCCTAAATTTCAAAGCAATTGGTCAAATAGTTTAAAAGTTATTTAATTTGTTTATCCCAAATTCATTTTTTTGCAACACTACAAGTCAGAAAATGATGAAGTTACAGTACTACTTTGGATAGTTCATGAAAGAAGAAGATTTACACTATTAATTTAATTAAAAAAAAAAGAATGCGTGTGTACTTTGTACGCACGTAAGAAGTTATACTTCTATTATATGATTTAAACGAAATTAATATACTTTTTATTTATATTTTGTTTAAATATTAAACTAATTTATACTTACTACTTCTCAAACATTTTTATTAGAACAGTGCCAAAAATTAAAATAATAAAAGAATGAAACACACACAAACACATTAAACAAGCCACAAATGATGTCTGAACATTAATTGTCGAAAATTTTTTAACTAAATACGTATTTTCTGAAAATACAATTATATAATAAATATACTTACAATCATAAAATGTATTAAAAAAAAACAAAAAAGAAAGTTTCTATTGGGACTCGAACCAGCGCTGATAAGAGCGGTTGGTATTGGAATTCATTCGCCTTCTCCGCTTAGCCACGGACACTATGTGTCATTATTTACGAAGATCGACTAACTAAACGGATTAAACTTGTGATATTTTGATATTTTGAAAATTGATCAAATTATTTTAATTTTGAATTGAAATGATTTAGAATTGAAAAAATACAACAAAACATAGAGTAAAAAACAATATATTAGGTGAATATTGATAGAAATTTTGATGGTAATCAAATTATATAAATAAAAGTATTACATACTATGTATTTTGGCAGATCAAATAGGTAGGTTTATACCCATGATACATTAACAATTATTACGTACCTGTTGCTTTTCAAAACTATTTAAAAGTCACTACAATATTATAAACTTTTTTTGTTTCTGTCCTCACAACAATAAAACTAATATATTATAATATACATTTGTTTACCTTTGCCTTTACCTCCAAACCACAGCTGCCATATCGGATAATTTTTGACATGTCATTTGAACATCCAATCAGAACAAAGTTATAATGCGCATGCGCCGGGCTGATAGGTTTTAACATATAAAAAAATCACCCTCTATCGCCGGTAAAGAAGTATAACTTCAAAAAATGACAAAAAATAATTCTAAATATTGCAAAATTATTTTGCAAGAACATGTGAATAAAAAAAAGGGTGGAGGACTAACTTCGTGCCTAATTGTCCTACGACAATTGTTTTTCTTTCTAAATGTGTATATAAAAATTCAGTCTTTCTAAATATGAAAAAACAAATTTTCTACGGGTAACAGTTAAAAAGTTATTCTAAGTGTTTATAAGTAAGCAAAAAATCGACATGTTTTTGCAAAATAATTTTACACTGTTTAAAATTACTTTTTGTCATTTTTTTTAATTAAGTTAATAGTATAAATATTCTTCTTTCATAAACTGTCCGAAGTATTACTGTAACCTCCTCATTTCCTGACTTTAATGCCTGGTTGCACCAACAGATCTTAAGCCCCAGCTTAGCTAAGCTCTACTTATAGATAGGGCCTCCTTGAGTATCACTTACGTTGCACCATAATTTTAGATTCTTACCTTAATACCTATCAGTTATATCTATTATTATATTATGGTATTCTTATTGTAATATATTATAATTATATTATATTAATTCTTATGATATTCTCGACTTAAGCTTAAGATCTGTTGGTGCAACCGGGCATAAGTGTTGCAAAAAAAATAATTTGGGAAAAACAAATTAAATAACTTTTAAACTATTTAACCAATTGCTTTGAAATTTAGGGCATGATTTAAGCACCAGAAGTCTCAGATTCCATGTAATAAGAAGGTTCTAAGTTAATTTTTACATAAGTTATGAATATTTATAAAAACTCAAAATGTATGATTTATTTTGCAATTTTCTAAGCAACCAATAAGGATAGACATATTCAGCGAACGCCATTTTGAAGTTTTTTATACGATTTATGAGTTTCTTACTCACAAATTTGTTTAAAATGCATGTCTTTAACGTTTAAGCATTGTTGACACTGGATTATTAAATTGTGAGGTATTCTAGTACTACTAAAGGTACTCTTGCTCTAGGTTGGTAGGATACACCGTTTTCTAGAAAACACGATTTGAAAATTTTTCGTTTTTTAACTAAAGAAAAAATGAAAAAAAAAATTAAAAAAAAACGTGTATTTTACAGACCTAAAACAAGAGTAACTTTTAGTACTAGATTAGTTTATAATTTAATAATCTAGTGTCAAAAATGTTTAAAGGTTAAAGATAAAAAGTTATGCGATAAAATAACCGTTGCCCTACCCAAAACGGACGCCTGTGACCAGTACTTGAAATTCGCAATTGGTGGAATCGATTTATCTCTGGTAGATAAATATGCTCCCTTAGGAAGCATTTTTGGACTAGGTGAGAGAGTTTCTAGACACCCTGTATACTTCTAGTCATTAAATAAGTATATTTATTAATGACTTTTAGACTGAGCGAAAGCAACGGGAAACTAGGTACTCCATTCTATTATAATCGGAATTTAAAAATTGGAACCTGTAACACAAGAAGTGTTTTTCAGGCTGTTAAGTTACATACTCTAGCCAGAAAAATAGCTGGCCGGTAATGGTAAATGCTCCCAAGAAACGGGATACTGCAATGAGAAGCAACAATCAGCAGACCCATCCAAACGGAGTCGGAATTTTGGTGGATAAAATTACCAATAGATCAATCACTGGCTCTATTCCTCTATCAGAAAGAGTAATAAGGTAATTCCTTCATACCCCAAAAATTAAAATGAATGTAGTACATACAAGTCTGTGTACTTAAAGGTCGGAGTGAAGACAAGGATATCGAAGAATTCTATGGTCATATTCAAGAAGTATTAAAATACTGAACAGGAACAGTTTCCTATCATCTCTTGTAAAATAATGACCTAATTAATTATTACCTAGTAACCCACTTACCACGTGTGGGAGTCATATATTGCCCTAGGGCCGTATCCATAGAAATTATATCCATCCTTTGGATTTTACCATATTTACATTTATGTAAGACTTTTCGTCTATTTTTGAAAGGTTTTAACCTTTGTATTTTTGGGTGGCTCACCATGTTCTTGTAACACTGATTACAGAGCGAAAACGTTTTGTTTTTATATTTGTAGCCCTTCCAGGGGCTGTTTAAATTAATATACCTTTTACCAAGAGGAATTTTTCATTAAATTTACTTGTAATTAATGGTAGGTATACAGCCAGCTACAGGAAAGTCTTCCTTGTGGATATTTGTACTGAAAGTATTAAAATATGTTAAAAACATGAAATGTTTATTATAATGGGTGATCTCAATGCCAAGGTTGGTAAAGGAAAATGTGAAGATTTAATTGGAGAACATAAAGCATGGACTTTGCGAGCGCAATGAAAGATGACAAAGGTTGGTCAAATTTGTCCAAGAAAAAGAAATGTTATTAACAAAAACGTTATACACAAGAGTCCACCAAGATATCTGGAAGTAGCGTCAGGATACAGAGCATAAAATCGTAAGAAACCAGATAGACTACTTAAGCAGATAAACAAAACAGAGTATTTGTAATGTTCATTTAAAGATGGACTTACTACAAATAAACTGATATTTTTGGATGGTGTCTTCTTCCTTAAGTGCCGTTTCCAAATCGGAGGTTGGATAACATTATCACTATCTTTACTCTATCTATTGCTGCTCTAAAGAGTTCTATAGAACTGTATTTAAACCAGTCCCTTAAATTCTTCAACCATGACACTCTCCTTCTTCCTATACTCCCTCCTCCTCTTATCTTTTCCTGTATTATCAGTCTTAAAACTTCATATCGCTGTCGCTGTCCCCTCATTACGTGTCCCAGATATTGTAACTTTCTTATTTTTATTGTGTTTATCATTTCCTATTCTTTGCTCATTTCTCGCAATACTGTGTTCGTTTTCTTCTGTGTCCATGCTATTCTAAGCATCCTTCGGTAACACCACATTTCAAATGAGTGTAAATTATTAATGTGTACCTACTTGCTTCAATGTCCAGCTTTCCATAGTACCATCCACATTGCAGTACCGAAAACACGAGGCATTTCAAAGCTTTTACTCTCAGTTCTAATCTAAGGTCTTTGTTGCAGAGACTTGTTTTCATTTTTTGTAAACGCATTTCTTGCTATTTCTATCCTACTAACCCTTATTTATGTTGTTTGATCATTATTGTATGAAATCCAGGTTCCTATGTATTTATATTTATCAATCGTTTTTTGGTTTGTGTAACGATTGTGGAAAGTAATAGTTTTAAGTATCTACGATCGGTATTACAGAGTGTGACAGAAACATTACTATAAAACTGAAGGGAACGTTCTATAAAATAGCCGTAGACCAACTATGATGAACGGAACTAAATGTTGGGCAGTTAAGAAGAAAGAGGAACAACGAGTGCATGTGGAGGAAATGATAATGCTTATATGAATGAATGTAGTGACAAAAAAGGATAAAATATAGAGTGAGTACCTACATTAGGTATCCGCTTTGTCCATCTATTATCTGGATACTGGACTGGTATGGAGACCAAGAGATTATGCCTACCGAAGCAGAGGTCGTGCACCAACACGTTGGACTGATGATCTAAAACGTTGTCATAGAAACTGGATGCAAGAGGCACAATATCGAAATAGATGGAAAATTATGAGGGAGATCTATGTCCAGAAGTGGACAAGCGAAGATTGCATGATGACGACCTATATTAGGGGAAGTCTAAGGGTGGCACCAATTAATGCTAAAATGAGAAAGCATAGATTAAGATAATTTAGTCATATTTAAAGTCGAAAAGTTAATCACCTAATAAGAAGAATTGCTGATTTGCCGGTTTCTGGGAGGAGTAGGAAAGAAGACCTAGGGGAGACCCTTAGTCAGGACATCTCGGTAAAGGGAGTTAATATTGGTATCACTGACGATAGAAACTGATCAACTATTTATAATGGGAAATAAGCCACAATTTTACCAAAAAAAGATTTTATTAACGTTTCGAAGCCCAAATCGGGTTTCGTTGACAAAATACAAAGTACTACTGTATTTTGACAACGAAACAGAGTAGTATTTTGTATTTTGACAACGAAACCCGATTTGGGCTTCGAATCGTTAATAATAGTTATTTATGATATAAGTGTTAAAAGTACACGTTTAAGGCACGCATGTGAACGTTTGCAGAATGAGCGATAGCGAGTTCTGCAATTCACATGGGTGCCTTAAAAATGTACTTTTTAACACGCATATCATACAATATTTTTTCTACAAACGTAATTACAGGACAATATCTACAAAAACTTTTACTTGAACTTGACTGACATTCCATTTTTATATTTTTTTGACATTACATCAAAATTGCCTATACGGTCAATACGAACTGCAGTGCCTTAAAAATATTTTAAAGCACTAGTGCCTTAAAGTAGCATTTTTAACGCTCGTATGGAGTGCTAAAAATTGCATTTTTAACACGGTTGTAGAAAAAATCTCTTTTTTGGTAAAATTGTGGCTTATTTCCCATTATAAATAGTTGATTATAAAAATGCCACAAGGAAATAGCTTCAGAACAACATTACGATAGAAACTGACGAAGAAATGTAATAACGAAGCTGATACCGTACATAAATATAATGAAATAATAATTGTTGAATATTCCAATTAATTCTTGTCCTTAATAATAATTCTTATTAGATTTAGTAATTTTATTTAAAAATTGAAATTATTATAATTTATCAACTATAAGTAGTTTAAACCTCGTCTTTCTATAAAACTACTCTGTAAGCAAAAATAAAAGGTAAATCCGTTATTTGTCAATGATTGTAATACATTGTAAATTACCAAAAATAGCGATAAGATAGTCTACACAGTCTACAGAGTCGTCTGTTATATCTTGTAATAAATTTCGTTTTATGGGCAATTTTCCAGACAAAACAAAGGCACGAGCCGAATGTTATCAGTAACTATCAGGTACGGTGGTGTCATCGAAGCATTTGCGAATACCGGCAAAGTTGAATGTGTCAAAGGTATCTATTAAGTGACTGTCTTCAATGAGGTTTAACGGATTTAACCCACCATTCGTCTGCAGTATTCGATTACATTTTTAAACAAATCAAGCTTTTGTTATCTATTTTAACGTGTGCCGACGCCCAAACAATGTGTCTTTTGAAACTTAATACTGAGACTATGAATACCTACCTATATACTAAAAGAAAGGAAGTATTAATAATCATCAGCTGATTATGACAACAAGACAATTTTTATTCTTCCATTTAGGTATAAAACTTAGATCTGTTAAATAAAATTGCCTTTGATTGCTTATCTTCAGTTCAGGTGTTCATAATCTAAGCTCTAAATAATACATCATTGTTCTTGATCATTTATGTACTATGATCATAGCTGATTGGTAGGGAACATAATCTTCTTTATCAAGTTCCTTCTTCTATCGAAGATTGGAAATTACTATGGCTAGATGCGATCCACATAGTTACACAAACAATCGAAAAATGCCACGAACACAACATAGCGACATAGACTTCAGACAAGCCTTTGACTGTATTGGAAGAAATAAATTATTTATTGAAATGAAAAATCAAGATATACCAGCAAAATTAATCAGATTAACAAAAATGACCATCGATGGAGCTCGAGCCAAAGTAACAACAGAAGAAGGTAGCACAAAATCAATTGCAATAGAAACAGGAGTGCGACAAGGCGAATCCCAGTCAACCACATTATTCAACATAGCACTAGAAGGAACAGTCAAGGCCAGCAAAATTAAAGGAACTATAGCCCACTCCTCAACACAAATAGTTGCATATGCAGATGATTTAGTTCTTATGGGAAGAGACAAGGAAAGATTAAAAGAAGCAGTAACAATCCTGGCAAAAGAAGCACGGAAAAGAGGTCTAGAAATTAACGAAGGAAAAATAAAATATCTACTCTAGAAGAGAAGATAACAGGATGAGAGAAATCAAAATAGAAAACTACACTTTTGAAAGAGTCCAACAATTTAAATATTTGGGAGTAATAGTGAATGGCCAAAACAAGAGAAGTGAAGAAGTAACGGAACGAATACTAACAGGCAACAAAACATACTGGAGATATCATAGGCTTATGAAGGACAAGAACTTATCCAGAAATACAAAACTGAAAATATACAGAGTTGCAATCAGACCAGTAGTTACGTACGCAGCTGAGACAATGTGCCTCACGGAAAAAGATGAAGAAAAATTGAGAATATTCGAAAGGAAAATCCTCAGACGCATCATGGGCCCGATAAGAATGGACAACGGAGAAATGAGAAGAAGAATGAACCATGAACTAAGAGACATAATGAAGGGAGAAGATATAGTTAGACACATAGAAAGAAGGAAAAACGACCGACTGATTAAGAAGATCACCAGATGGAAACCGGCAACTGAAAGACCAAGAGGAAGACCCAGAGAGAGATGGGAGGACCAGGTCATGAGAGATATCAAAATTCTGGAAGTGAGAAACTGGAGGGAACTATGCACATATCGAAATGAGTGGAAGAAAATAGTAACGAAAGCCAAGTCATACAACAAACTTTGACAACATACAAGTGGAATGCGGAGTGATTCACCGCAATAAGCGAATCTGAGAGCTCTAAGTAAGAGCGGCAAACATTCCACCTGGAATGAAAAGCCCTGATGATGATGATATGGACCCTGTGGACTGCTGCTCTAAATAGTTTTGAACTACTGCATTCAAATCATTTCTTCCGGTTCTTAAGTCAGGATATTCTTTATCTTCCAACATTTCGGTTTCCTCGAATTTGGCCCTGCATAATAAATTGCAATGAGTACTTTTGCCGTCTCATCAGTCATCACATGTACTCAAGGTTTCGGCTTTTTACAATTAATATTTCTTTTTCATTTTTACCTTTCTAGTTACTTCCACGTTCGACATCCTTTGAATTCAAGATATTCGTAAGATTTTCGAACACTATAACACTAAACAACAGGACAACACTAAAATTCAAACTTATTTACATGAACTTGTTTAAATGTCCTTGCTTTCAAGCCGTAAACATGAGTACAGAACAAGTAATACCGAAACCTCCTTAGACCTATTTATAGGTAAGTTTAATAAATGATAGGTACACGTGTTATTTCAATAGGTGTCTACTAATTTCTTTGGTTTGGTCTACATTTTATTTTATCCATATTCCTTAGTATTTGTAGGTATCCACACTGTGAATTAGGTACAGTATCTTCAATAATCAATTATTGAATGTTTACATCTGCTGATTCAGTAATGATCATCCATTGAATTTTCTTCAAATTCATCTTCAGCCGAATCCATGATAGCCTTGTTTACGTTCTGTAAATCATTGTTGTCTCATTATTATCTACTGTATCGAGTGCAAAACGTTAGTCATTCAAAATTTCTTCTTTCGGATTTTTTAGATTATCTTTGTTCTTTTCAATTTGAAACTTAATCCTATCATTTTTGACACTGCTATCTGGGGTCATCCATGTCTATTTACGTTGAGGCTTTTTACGTTGAAAAAAGAGTTCAACATGGATAAAATTTTCTGGTAGTTCATAATAGTAAATTTTTCTCGTGTAAGAATTTGACTAGTCTTTACCCTTTGAGATGGTTTTTCAAAATCCCAAGATTTTATATCATCCAAGTTACCTGGTATAGTTGTTTAATCGATCGTAATAAAATTAGAGCAAAGAAAAATATAATTTCGAAGAAACAAGAGGAAATTTATTCCCATGATCGTAACAGGCCATGTTTATTTATATTCACCTGTGATATCAAATATTTGTGAACGAATATTTTTGTCGCACCCCATAAACCAGACAAATAGTATGTCTAGGAGGCTCCTTTCTGAAAAAGCGCACCGTCAGATAATGCAGGTATAATATCAGAACTTCAGATTTATTTTTCAGTGGAGGAAGTATGTACAAATCTAGATACTTTATATTTGAATTTCGCAAGTAAATAATGAGAATGATAATGTGATGGGAATTAATATTGTTCTTCGACTGTTTTCTTGTGGCATATTATGTTTTAATTGATGTACACTAATTTTTTTGCCTGATGTGGCATCAAACTTCGCTCCTCCAAGGAATACCATATCCTATTTGTTCCTCCTTTCGAACATGTTTATATGGGATTGAGCCCCAATGATTATTAGTGAAGTGAAAATTACACTTTTAATTATTTAAGTAAGTAGGCGCAAAATTTGCTTGCAATGCTTTTTAAATGTAAGTATTCATTTTTTTCAAATCCTGAGAAAACGAATTCCTATTTTTGAAAAATTTAAACAAAGAATAAAAGATTACACTATTACCGAGGACCGAAAATCCTTGAAAACCTCTAATATTTGTTTGAATACGTTACAGGGGTGAAAAAAAAAAGAAAAAATTGAATGTAATTTTTATTTTAAAATATCTTATTTAAAAGAAGTTCGGCCCTCGGTAATAATGCAGTCTTTAATCTGTGTTTAAATTTTAAAAAAATACTTTTTTCAGGATTCGAAAAAATTAATGCGTTTAAATAGCATCGCAAGCAAATTTTGCTCCTATACTCTTAACTAATGTTTGACATTTCGATTTTCACTGCGGAAATGGTTCTCAAAAAGATTATTCTAAAAATTCCGGGAATAGTGCAGCCGATATGTGAAACAATTGTGCATTTAATAATAGAAGTAAGTATATAATTTGGACCACATATACTACACATATAAAGGTTTAAATTTAGATATGAGGCCATCTCAGATTTTGCCTTTACAAAAATGGCGGAGATTCAAAATGGCGACAATACATATGTGACTAATAGCACGATAACTTTTGAATGAGACTTCAGATTTCAACCAAATTTAGTATATAGGTTCTTTTTTTGATGTATAAGATCGAGGTTTTGAACCGGAAGAATAGGTTTAGCAGAAGTTGTGTTTTTCCTGGTTTTTATGTAAAAATATGTTGTTTTTTTTTCAATTCTTTCACTCTGTATGTACTAATTTTTCAAAAAGTTAATTCCGTCATTGAAAAAAGCGTAAAATTGTATTTAGGAAATATTTTTAACTTTTTAGTTATACTATATTCACTCTAGCGAGATTTTTTTTGAGACATTCGGAATAGGAAACGTACAACACAAAAATTCCTACCTCACACTATTAACTGCTAAAATCAACTCAAATCAACTTAATCTTTCATTAAAAAAAGAAGAATTATTAGAAATAGTGGGAGTGTCTACTAATCTCATAACATTTTGTGAAGTTTATTTCTACAAAATATTTTTATTTTGTACAATAAATAATTTTCTCATTTGCTATCAATACATTATAATGGTTTAAATAAATAAATATTGATTGGCGTAAGGTTTATGTTATTTTTATGTCTGTTTACTATTAATAATATTGGATATGAGCAGGTGCGTTGGTTTTGTAGTAATTTCCAGTCACTTCTGACAACTGAATTTTTCAAAAAAGAAATTACTAACGTCAGTGTCAAAAAAAATCTCGCGAGAGCGAATGTAGTATGTATATGTTAATTCCCATTTAATAAATGCAAAACGTATCTTCACATTCACATGTACATATGTGCGGCAGATTCGTGCAAATATTATAAGAATTATTGTGTATTTAATGGTAGAAGCATATAATTTGGACCACATATACTACACATATAAAGGTTCAAATTTAGATACGAGGCCATCTCAGTTTTTGTTCCTTTTACAATGTCGGGCATTCAAAATGGCGACTATACATATGTGACTAATAGCACGATAACTTTTGAACGAGACGTCAGATTTCAACCAAATTTGGTATATAGGTTCTTTTTTTGATGAATAATATCAAGGTCTTGAACCGGAAGAATTATATTACCAGAATTTCTGTTTTTACTGTTTTTTTTATATAAAAATTTATTGTTTCTTTTTCAATTCTTTCACCCTGTATATATAAATTTTTCAAAAAGGTAATACCGCCATTGAAAACAGTAAAAATATTTTTTAGGAAATGTTTTGAACCTTTCAGTTGTGTTAATTACCATTTAATAAATGCATAATGTATGTTCACACGTATCTATGGGCGGTAGATTCAATTTGAATGCCCGCCATTTTTGTAAAAGACTTAAGATGGCCTCATATCTAAATTTGAATCTTTGTATGTGTAGTATGTGTGGTCCAAATTAAATGCTTCTACCATTACATGCACAATAATTCTTATATTATTATTTGCACGAATCTGCCGCACATCAGTACCTACATTGTGAAGACACGTTATGCATTTATTAAATGGTAATTAATATAACCAAAGAGTTAAAAATATTTCCTTAAAAATATTTTTACGCTCTTTTCAACGCCGGTATTACCTTTTTGAAAAATTAATATATTACAGGGTGAAAGAATTGAAAAAATAAACAACATATTTTTACAAAAAAAAAAAAAAAATCAAGAAAACCAACTTCTGTTAAACCGATTCTTCCGGTTCAAGAGCTCGATCTTATACATTAAAAAAAGAACCTACATATATAACAAACTTGGTTGAAATCGGACTTTTCCTTCAAAAGTTATCGTGATATTAGTCACATATGAATAGTCGCCATTTTGAATTCCCGCCTTTTTTGTAAAAGTCAAAATCTGAGATGGCCTCATATCTAAATTTGAATCTTTTTATGTGTAGTATATGTGGTCCAAATTATATGCTTCTACTTCTACCATTAAATGCACAATAATTCTTATAATATTTGCACGAATCTGCAGCACATAGGAACATGTGAAGATAAGTTATGCATTTATTACATGGTAATTAACATAACTAAAAAGTTCAAAATATTTCCTAACAATTATTTTTACGCACTTTTCAACGCCGGTGTTACCTTTTTAAAAAATTAATATATACATCGCGAAAGAATTGAAAAAAAAAACAACATATTTTTACATAAAAAATCAGGAAAACACAACTTCTGGTGAACTGATTCTTCCAGTTCAGAAGCTCGGTCTTATACATCAAAAAGAGAACCTATATACCAAATTTGGTTGAAATCTGACATCTCGTTTAAAAGTTATCGTGCTATTAGTCACATATGTATCGTCACCATTTTGAATGCCCGCCATTTTTGTAAAAGGTAAAATCTGAGATGGCCTCATATCTAATTTTGAACCTTTATATGTGTAGTATATGTGGTCTAAATTATATGCTTCTATCATTAAATGCACAATTCTTATAATATTTGCACGAATCTGTCGCACTAGAAGAGCGTATATATTTTTAATAGGTTATGATGTGTGTCTTTTCAAAAATTAACGTATTTAGTTCAGATCTTGTAGGCCACAGCAAATTTATCGTTGAAAAAAATTTTTTAAGGGTGTTGTATATTATATATTGTGTATGAGATTGTCGATGATTTGTTCTTCGACTTCTTTACTCAGCTATTTTTGGTATATTCTTGTTGTTGACTTCTTCTTTTAGTATTGGCAACCAAATCCTGCTGCACTCTGCTGATGAGTTTGCTACACATGTTTCTTCGTTTAGTAAGATGAGCGCTACTTCTTTGTTGATGTCTCTCCTTTTCATGTCTGTTTCTTTCATGATTATTGATGTATCTTTCCATTGTACTCTGTGCTTGTTGTCCGAGGCATGTCTCCAAATCCGGTATTTCTCGAAGTCTGTGTTCTTGACGTATGTTTGATACACCCAGAACAGAGACTTAGAGTCATCTCGTTCCTCTTTCGTGAAATAATGTTCACATAAAGATGATGATGACTGATGACAATTAATATACGAAAAGTTAGGATAAGGGGCTTCTAGATATGTCCAAAATAATCTACAATATTCACTAAAACTTCCTGAAATAGGTACCAGAAAAATCTTTCTGTTGTTTAGGTATTTTTTATTTTTGTTTTGATTTTTTTTAGGATTTTGATGTTAAATGATAATCACTGTACATACATATAAAGTGTAACAAATATGCATCTCACAGATAACCAAGATAAAAAGAGGACGACTAATTAACAGTTTTAGGTGTAATTTAATTAACACGCGCAATTAGACAGTTTTGAGACTTTTTGTTAGCGGCAAAATTCAAACGGGTTTAAATATAGAAAATTGGGAACATACACATCGCTAGAACGAAGAAAAAAGAAGGTGCTAACAGAAAGTTTCACAAGAACAGTTTGAGATTCGGAAATATTTGTGTTAATTTCATAACAATGGGAAAATGTGTAAAAATATGTAACAAATTAAATAGGTTTACGATTACATTAAAAATATTTAAATAATAAATGTACCCCTGATGCCATGTTTTCTGTACTACATGATGTTTATAAAGCACAGAAACAATAATCTTCACACTGCCACCGTTTTTGTGACTACGCCAAAGCTTGTCTAAATCTTGTTTGCTTGTGTAAATCACGACATTTTGATAAAAAAAACTAAATTTCTACGGAATTCGAGGTATTTCTTTGAATTGGTTCCAATCTTACTTGAACAATAGGAAACAACTGATTGGGGCAAAAAATGATAGACTCTAGTCTCAAAAACATTGTATGTGGGGTACCTCAAGGTTCAGTATTGGGTAATCTACTTTTCTTTATCTTTATTAATGACATCACTAGTTTAAAAAGCGATGGAAAAAATCTTTTTTTTTGCTGATGATACCAGTATCACTTGGAGCAACTCAAATATTGCAACTCTTCATGCTACTATAACTTCTGATCTACTTGGTTCCTTCATATCGATTTGTTAAGGAAGACACTATCTTCAGCTTGCTATGCTCTAAGATCGAAGGAACTCAATTTAGCATTTTCCAAAATAACATATTTTTCTTTGTTCGAGTCGCATCTTCGATATGGTCTTCCTTTTTGGGATTCTGGTACAGCTGCCCAATCCGATGTTATTTTCAAATTACAAAAAAGAGCAATAAGATATCTGTTTGGCCTCAGTAGAATAACACATTGCAGAAGCTACTTCAAAGATCACAGGATTTTAACACTACCTTTTTTATAAATTTTAGAAATTGCTTAATTCGTAATTCATAAACATCTACATATCTTTCCAGCAAGACCTAATCATGACTATTCCACCAGAAATTATATCTTTGACGTCTATTTACCGATCCTGTCCTCTGAGTTAGTAAAGAAATCTATATTATATTCCGCAAAAAAACTGTACAACTATCTCCCTCTACAACTTAGGTAAATCTGCAATATATTTGTTCAAGTTTCGTAAAATGACAAAAGCCTATCTATCTGAAAGACCATATTATTATTCAGTACAACAGTATCTTAATCAATAACTAAGAATTACAGTACCCTCATATACAGTTGAGTACGGAAATCTTTACCCGTGCGCCATCATTTAAAGCATACGAAATAAGTCGATGATAAGTCGGAAATTGAAATTTACTAAACGCAACAGCAAGTGACAGTAAGTGACTTGTTGTTGCGTTTAGTAAATTTCAATTTCCGACTTATCATCGACTTATTTCGTATGCTTTAAATGATGACGCACGGGTAAAGATTCCCAGACTCAACTGTACAAGTAGTATTTTTATCTATATTTTTGTATTACGTATATACAGCATCTTAACTTATTAAACTTATTAGTTCCTAAAGTTAATTATTCGCAATTTATTTGAATTTTACAATAGATTGTTTTTTTTCTACTTAATTTTTTTATTTATATTGACGATTTATATAATTTTAGTAAATTGTTTTCGTTATTGTTTTGTTTTTCTGACTGTTTGTAAGCTTTGTCTATAAAATTGGACAATTTTTAACGACAATAAAGCATATTTCTATTCTATTCTATTTTGAAGAGTTATTACATATCATTATATCGAAATATGTATTGCAAAAGCTTGTCAATATTTTTTGCATGTATCTGCTATTCTCAGCAGATGTCGCTTGCGAACTCGTGTGAATAATACTAGCCATTAAAATCTTTAAAATAAATAATATAATATTAAAAATATTTTATAATAAATAAAACAATTTATGAATATACTAACACGATAACAGCTTTACCACTGACTCACTATTATTTACTCTAACCTAACTATATACATAATATACACAAACATGTTCAATATTTTTGTATGCGGTTAAGACTATTTTGGATCACAAGAGTGTTCAAAGGGTTACCGAATATTTTACGCAAATATTGGAAAGTATCTATACACATTTAATAAGTCTAACTAATTGGTACAGTAAACCAAAGACACTCAGAACCAATTAACTAGAACTGTTGTCTAATTAGAACCTAGCAACATTAAGACTCGTTTGCGACACGGAGAAGCGCCATGATATAATAGACGGAAACTGCTTTTAAAACACTATTAGTAAGCAGTTAAAAGGAGTATTGAATGGTAAAATTTTAATATATAGTGTAGTACCTACAATGAGTTAACCAAAGAAATTCAACAATTTTTAAATGCTCAATTCTGGTGGCTATTGATGACGATGGTTTTGTACTCCATTTTTGCACAGTTACTTCAATGTCTAATAAAATTCGTCTTCTTAGGGTGCCCGTCCCTTCCGAACGTTGGCGATTATTCTGGCTATGATGATTTTGTTGGTTGCTATACGGAATAGATCTGTTGAGGTCTTTCTATACCATGCTCTCAGGTTTGCAAGCCAAGATATTCTTCTTTGTCCTGGTGCCATTTTCCCTTCAATTTTACCTTGCAAAATGCATTGGAGTAGCTCGTATCTGCCTTGATTTCTCATTATATGTCCCAATTACTGCAGCTTCCGGCCCTTCACGATGTTGACCAAATCTACGGTTGTGTTCACCCTCCGTAGTACTTCTTCATTCGTGACTTTATCTGGCCATAGTATCTTCGGGATTCTTCTGTACAATCATAGCTCAAAAGCCTGAAGTTTCCGCCCTCAATGTCCACGTTTCTACTCCGTATAGAAGCACTGAGTACACGGAACATTTAAGGAGCCTTATTTTTGTTTCTAGGGTGACGTCATGGCTTTTGAACACAGAGCTCATAGTCAAGAATGCACTTCTTTTCCGATGATACATCTAATCTCTTAGGTATTGTCTCACGACTCAATGATTATAGTTCTCAACTAGTTGTATTGTGAGACACGTTCAATTCTCATTTGGTTCACATACAGATTTGCTCCAGTTATGTTTTGCTTGCTGATGATCATTAGCTTGGTTTTGCTGGTGTTTATATCTAGTCCATATGTTCTACTTGTTTCCGTTATTTTGTTCATTAAGTTTTGCAGCCCTTCTATGGTATTGGAAAACACTATTACTATTGTATCATCTGCATACCGCAGGTTACTGAGCTTGACTCCATTTATTGAAATGCCTTCATCAATATCTTTTAGAGCCTCTTCAAAAATGTGCTCTGAGTACAGATTGAATATCAGCAGTGAAATTATGCACCCCTGTCTGACTCCCCTTAAGATTTTGACCTCATCTGTATATTCTCCATTTATTCGAAGCACTGCTGATTGATTCCAATACAGGTTAGCTATTATTTTTAGGTCTCTTCCATTAATCCCTGTCCTCTTCGGCACTTCCATCATTTGTTCATGCCTGACTCTATCGAAAGCCTTCTTGCAGTGAATCAGGCATACAAAAACATCACAGCTGACATCTCTATATTTCTGAAACAACACCTGCACGCTAAATAAAGCCTCCCTCGTACCAACGGCGTTTGCAAATCAAAACTGATTGGGAGCAATTTTTTGTTCTTTGCATTTTCGGTAAATTCTTTTGTGGATGACTATTAATTAAAAACAGATTCAGCAGATGGCTCATTAGGCTTATGATCCTATAGTCTTCACAAACTTTTGCTTCTGGTTTTTTCGGGGAATGGTACGAACTCAGATTTGAGCCACTCTGCTGGTATTTTTTCTGCCTTACATAATATATATCATTATCATTACTTAATATGTACATACAATTGACTATTATCATTATCTAATAAGTTTAACACGTTTATTTTCTTCGTTTTCCAGAGCCGCATCTGATAAAAGAAAACTCCACGTCAAGAGACCCATGAATGCTTTTATGGTATGGGCTCAAGCGGCCAGACGAAAACTTGCAGATCAGTATCCACAACTTCACAATGCTGAATTATCGAAAACTTTGGGCAGACTTTGGAAGTAAGAAACATTTTTATGAAATCAACAATAATTAGTTTACGTTTATATTACATTTGACTGTTCAGATTTATTTCTTTGTAAAAAACTAATACAGAAGTAAAAACTTCTATTTGTATATTGGTATAAAAATCTTTTTAAAAAGTCTCGTCCAAATGGATTAAAGCATAACGTTTTCGATCTGATTCAGATCATCCTCAGGGCATTCCGTTACGTACATAAAACTAGCACACTAATCATAGTGGTGACATCAAAATATACCTATGGTTTACAATAATGTGACCCTTGGTCAAAGAGCAACATGGTTCCTTGCTCGACTGGAACACGTGGTTCCTTCCAGTTCAAAAGACACAGACCAACTTTCAACATAGTCTTTTGAACTGGAAGAACAGTCGAGCAACGAGCAAGGAACCATGTTGCTCTTTGAGTATTAAAATTAAATCCATTTCTATTGACGAAGAGTCACATTATTTACTACAAATGTTATAAGTAAACCATATATTTTGATGTCACCACTAACATTAGTGTGCTAGTTTCATGTACGTAACGGAATGCACTGAGGATGATCTGAATAAGATCGAAAACGTTATGCTTTAATCCATTTGGACGACACTTTTCAAAAAGTTTTAATAAAAATTTTTATACCAATATATAAATTGAAGTTTTTACTTCTGTATTAGTTTTTTAACTATGGTATACAGACAGCTACTGGGATTTCCCTTTAATTTTATTTTTTATTTCTTTGTGTTTATATTTCTTTGTTTATATTTCTTTATATTCGTGAAGCGAAGTGTTCGTGTTTATGAAACGATCATAGTAGCGTGGTTGAGGGGAATTGTGAAAGAAGAAACACCTATTATTATGGAACCTAATTGAAAAGGAATTTGTTACTTCTGCTAAAAAAATTCCTGTAAGACTTATTAATGTCAATGAGTACCAAGTAACCATCAAGAAAGGGACAAAAAGTATGAACTTGGTTGCAGTTGCTGGCCAGTCCCTAAATGAGGAGGAGAAAATGAAATTACGGGGATTTCTTCGGCGGCATCGTGTTATCTTTGTATCGAAAGGAGGAAAGACAGGAAGAACTCTCAAAAACATAAAATTGATACTGGTAATACTAAGTCATGCTTACAAACCATGTTAACCGAACTAGCAAAGGAGTCCGAACAAATAGATCTAAAAATTAATTTTACCAAAACAACAACAATGACAAACACACAAGATAATAGAAACGTAATACTAAACGAACCCACAATAGATAAGGAAGATATATAATAAATATAGATAGAATGGACAGGTAATAAAAATAAATAAGGAGAACCAAACAGCGGAGGCAAAAGGTAAAAAGAAGGGTCATATTAGCCTGGGCAGGATTTGGGAAATTAAAATGGGTGTTAAAGAATAAAAAAATACAACAATGCTTAAAAACAAGAGTGTTTGACCATGCATACTCCGAATTCTCACAGACGCATGCCAAACATGGACCTTCGCCAAAGCAAATATGGATAAAATAATGAAGACACAAAGAGCCATGGAGAGAGCAATGTTAGGAGTAAAATTAAAAGACAAAAAGCAAAACAACTGGATAAGAAATAAAACAAAAGTTAAAGACGCAGGACAACATGTAGCCAGGCTAAAATGGAGATTCGCAGGTAATAACGCCAGACAAACGGACAACAGGTGGAATACCACGATACAACAATGGAAACCAAGGAAAGGAAAGAGAGCAAGAGGACCACCCCAGATGAGATGGGGATATGATATTAGAAAGATAGGAGGAACACGAAGACACTGGAAACAGAAAACACAAAACAGAAACGAATGGAGGAAGCTGGGGGAAGCCTATGTTCAAAATTGGACGAATTAGGGCAAAAAGAAGAAGAAGAAGAAGAATGCTAAGCCAATTCTTCAAACTATGTATTCGTAACTTATTGTAGTATACGAATTCCTAGCAAAAGTATTTACTAATATTTCTAATAAATTTTGGCACAAATCTCGTTGAAACAAGGTCTGTTTCTGGGAAGCTGTCCATTTATTTTAAAAACTTTAACGTGTCAGTAACGTATATTAATAACGTTGGCGTACTAAATCTATGTAATCTTTCGATCAAACCGAGATAAAAATATGTTTATGCAACTTGGTGCTATTAGTTAGTTTGTATTTGAATTCGTATGTAAACGAAAACAGATTCTGAAATTAGGTATTTATATTTGGAATAGAAAAATGGCGCGCAAACGTTGTTCTACTGAATATGTTTTTTGCTATACTACTATTGGCGAAGAACCGTCTAAACAATTAACGCCAATGAATTGGGTATTCTTCTTCTAGAGGCAGTACTCTGGTAAACTGTCTAATTACTGCGAAAAGATGTTTTGCAAATATCTCGGTTTCTTCTGTGCCTGTTCTTGCCAATTTACGTTCAGCATTTTTTACAGGAAAAAAAAATTAGCGTCTTAAAAAATAGTTTGTATCTTTGTACGGTATCAACTTTTTCAAGTTTTTTCTTCATTAATAAATTTTTAAGCCTTCTGTAATGCTGTTTAGGTATTTGTTTGTCAATAGATGCGTGTGTTTTGCCACTTTCTCCTTTTCTGTTCCAGAAGACCTAACTTTCTGCGCAATATTAAGGTTGTATGTTCATTCTTAAAATAGTTATTAACATTTATTGAAAATTAGGAACTCTTAGAACGTAAAAGTTTTCTAAGCCACAAATTAGTAATGAGCATATTTCGAGAACTATCAAAATGAGCATAATTTTTGGTGGTGCAAAACTTTTGCAGTTAAGTTTATACTAATACATATTTTGATTTTTGCACAGACACATACTACTATCACAGATCCCGTATAATTGATATTGTAAATCAGTATGATAAATTTTACATTGTTTAGATATTTAGATTAAGGAATATCGTTTATATAAACCGAAGGCCCCAGGTGCGAACGCATTCCTCACATGGAATAAGATCACGTAGATAAATAAAGGGTTAACCCTTCGTACTTGGCGTTATCAAATGTTAGATATTTTATAGAAAGGGGAGATAATTATACATATATAGATCTCCGTAAACTGTTTCTCACAAACGCTTAGTAAACAAAAGAAATTGCGACTCGAAGAAGCATTTAAACAAGCGGTTTTCAATGTTTTTGAGTCATGTATAGTGTAACCAACTAGCCCGAAAAATCCGGGACATGGCCCGAATTACGAAGTCGTGTCCCGGCGTCCCGGACAAGGCTTCCGGGCCATCCGAATTTTCAACGTTTCGGTAAAATTCCATTTTAAAATTTTGAATACATCATTCTTCTAAGAATTCACATCAAATTGAATTGGTGGGACGAAAAAGTCGACAATTTCTAGACTGTTATACTAATACCACATCCAAAACGCATGCATTTTATATCGCCGTAATAGTTCTACGAAAACTCAAACTCTTGACTTTTTCCGGTTTCTGTATTTTAATTATCGTCTTCTGAAAAGACGATTTAAAAACATGAATATCAAATAATGATGATTATATTTTAACCCAAGGTTCAATTTACATGGAAATCCAACATTCGTTGATTTTCTAATTTTTCGTTTTTTGAGTACGATTTCCGGATTGGAAGTCGAAACGTCAAAAACTAACAAAAATGTAATTATCATTACAACCCATTCTATCAAAAAAATTTTTGTCAACATAAAAATGTTAAATAATTAATAAAATGATGATATATTATAGTTTTATATTTAAAAAAAAATGGCCCGATTTTCATTGAAAAGTCCCGGATTTTAGGTAGTTTTTTCAGTTTTGTCCCGAATTCGACTAAATTGAGCTAGGTAATCTAACTAACTACAAATATGCTGGATTTTGGTTGTTATTGTGTTTTGTGTACCATCGCAAATAATGATATGTAACACCAGTGGTACATTACCACAGATTGAGAACCCCTCATAAATGAAATTGAGATCCATAATATTGACTTCCAGCCAAAATATAAAGTATTTTACAATCACATGGAATTATTATTCTGAAATTTTCAAGAACTGTAGGTATATTGCCCTGAATATTTTGATTTTTTTTACGAACTACCTGTCATCATCAAGGCTTTTTATTCCTAATGGAATGTTTGCTGCTCTTACTTAGAACTCTTTAATTCGCTATTATTGCGCTGAATTCTTCTTGCGTATTGTCAAAATTTGTTGGATGACTTGGCTTTCGTTACAATTTTCTTCTACTGATTTCGGTCTGTGCATAGGTCCCTCCAGTTTCTCACTTTCGGGGTCTTGACATCTCTCATGCATGACCTGGTTCTCCCATCTCTCTCTATAGGTCTTCCCTTTGGACAGACAAGTCTGTTGCAAGTAGCATGAGCCTACAGGACTGTATCTGCGGCGGTCTTGTGCATTATCATTGTCAACTGGTTCCTCTGCATGTTTTATCAGTAGGAAGAAGACGTATCTACTATCTATGAGAAAAGAGAGCATTTGACTACAACCATAAGAAAAGAAGAAAGTGAAAGATTAATGGAAAGATGTCAAGAAGAGGGGAACAACATGGAAGATGTTGCCCAGTGGACTAAGATGCTGATCCCGAGTTTAAGGGACTGGGTGGACTGTAATCACAAGCGACTGGATTACTTCCTAATACAAGTGCTTACAGGGCACGGGTGTTTTAGGGTGTATCTTCTCAGTCTAAGTTCGGAAAGGCAGATACAGACAAATGACTACACTGCGAATACTTTGAGACTGATACTCACACAATGCTGAAGTGTAATAGATGGACAGTGAAGAGAAGCAGAATGCATAGAGAAATAGGTATGAACCCAGTGACTGAAATAGATGATCACGAAGATGACGGGAAGTAAGGAGGAATGGAATAGCATGCACAATTTATTACATTTGCGCAGGAAGGTGAATAGAAGACGCAGCTGGACCAACGACAGAGATAACATCTAGATAAAAGAACAGGGTTCTCCGAAAAGCCATCCTGCTTTCGGAGTAAGGTACGTGCGACAGTCCACTAGGAGAGGGTAGTTTTAGTTGGTAGGCGAAATAACAGGAAAGCATACTTTTGCAGGCCTTCTTTCTAGTGGGAAATGAGCATGAAAGTACTCCTCCCCTGTGAATCCAACACACGCTAGGTCATATTTCAACCTGGTACGGTTTTAGACAACTTCCAGTGTCAGAAGAAAAAGAAGGTCTTCCCCTTGATCATTTTTTCTTTCTATGTGTCACATCCATCTCAGTATCTGTACTTTTAAAATCTAACTATATCTTCTCCCTTCATCATCTTCATCAGCACTGGCTCGACAACATTTTCTGGGTCTTGGCCTGTTCCAGGTTTCTTCTCCATTCTGATCTGTTTCGTGCTTTTTTTCTCCAGTTTTTTATTTTTAAGGTTATTATATCATTTTCTATTTATTCTAAATATCTCAGCTTCGGTCTTCCTCTTGTTCCTTCTCCTACTGGCATCTGTTTAAAAATTTTGTTTGGTATTTCGCCTTCTTCCATTCTTTCTACATGTCCTATCCAACGCAGCCGTCCTATTTTAATGAATGTTATGATATCCGGATCCTGGTATATTTTGTATAGTTCAAAGTTGTACCTTCTTCGCCAAATTCCGTTTTCTTTTGTGCCCTTATATATGTGTCGCAAGATTTTTCTTTCAAAGGTGGCTAGAGTGTCCAGGTTTCTGAGCCGTATGTGAGTACCGGTCTTATTAAGGTTTTGTATATTTGGCATTTTGTTTTTCTTGCGACGTTATCTGATCTTAGTTGCCGAATTACGCCATGGTAATTTTTATTGGCAATAAATATTCGCCTCTTCACTTCTCCCGCTACGTTATTATCAGACGTGACTAGGGATCCCAAGTATGTAAAGTTTTTTACCCCCTCAATGTTGTATTCTCCTATTGTTATATTTTGTGGCTGCCTTATTTCTGCGTTTTTACTTACCTGCATATATTATGTTTTGTTCTGGTTGATTTTAAGGCCACTATTTTGTGCAGCTCGTTGTATTTGATTGAATGTCTCTATCATTTCTCTTCTTGATCTTGCGATTATGTCAACATCATCTGCAAATGCTAGTATTTGCACGCTTTTATTAATGATTGTTCCTCGAGTATTGACTGTTGTGTCCCTCATTATTTTCTCGAGTACGATGTTGAACAAGATGCATGATAGAGCGTCTCCCTGGCGTAGTCCCTTTTTCACATCTATTGTTTCCGTTAGTTCGTTTTGTATCCGGATTTTACTTTCTACTTTTAGAGATTCTTTTATCAGTTCTATTAGTTGTGTTGGTATATTAAATTCTTTCATTGCTTTTATTAAGAATTCTCGGTTTATATTGTCATATGCGCTTTCGAAGTCTATGAAGAGATGATGTGTGTCGATGTTATGTTCACTTGTTTTTTCGAGGATCTGTCGCAGAACAAATATCTGGTCTATTGTTGACTTCTGTCTACAGAAGCCACTTTGGTATTTGCCAACTATTTTTTCAGCGTGTGGTCTAAGTCTTTCATAAATGATGTTGGACATTATTTTGTATGCTGCATTCAGCACCGTGATTCCACGGTAGTTTCCACATTCTAACTCTAACTGATTTCCTTTTTTATGTAATGGTACAATAATACCGCTATTCCACTCCGCTGGTAGCTGTTTATTTGACCATATCTTTGTTATCAATTCATGTATTGTTTTCTGTAGTGCGTGTCTTCCTTCCTTCAGTAATTCCGATGCTACTTGATCCGATCCCGATGATTTATTGTTCTTTAATTTATCTACTGCTGTTCTAATCTCGGCTATTGTTGGTGGACTCTTTTCTCTGTTGTCTGCTTGGTCTAATTCATGGTAGTTCGTTTCACTCCCACCTCCTTCAAGCTTTTCCGTAAAATGTTATGTCCATCTTCTTAGTATCTCTTGCTGTTCTGTCAATATATTACCTTCCTTATCTCTACACATCGTTGTTCTCGGTTCTTCTCCCTTCAGTATGTCTTATTTTATGGTTCATTCTTCTTCTCATTTCTTATTCTTATTTTTATCGGCCCCATAATTTTTCTGCATGTATGAATAGAGAGGTCATTAATTAAGTATGATTTGTAAATTAATGTACGTCATAAACGCACAGACGACAGAAAAAATTCACTAATTGAACCGTCGCACCTATTTTCTCCCAAAACATACGGTACCAATGGTGTACCATCGTATTGATTATCGGTCACAGTATATTTTCAAGCAAATGCGTTAAATAATGTTTATAGAACTAACGAAATACAATATGCATAATCATTTCAAAATACTCCAAGAGCCAAGAGCCGAGTGAGTTCTCTGCGGGGGGCCAGGTCAAAGAAACCGCCCGCCCGCCAATGCTTCGTAATGTGGCGCGGATATTAATTTGGCCCTCTAGATTCGTTCACGATAGACCCGGAGAGTCGCATGCCCATACCAGAACCAGCGGTGTCTATGGTTCTGTGGGTCATTAGGAACCATGACTGGGGCGGTACCTTTCGCAATAATGCGCCTCGAGCGTTCTGAGACACATTTTTAAATACTTCAATAATGATTGTCGGAGTTAAATTAAGAACACGGGTCACGACATTTTTTGGCCTATTATTGGGACCGTGCAAGTTCGGCAAAGCGACCCCTATTTCTACGCTCTATACTAAAATTCGCACTTTTAATTATGTTGGCCAATTATATTAGTCCTGGTTACTGGATAATTGTCAAGGCCATAGTCCAAAAAAATAATAAGAAGAAAAAATAAGATTCAGGTTATGTTATGAAAACGTCAACAATTGTATGTAGTAAATAAAATTAGTTATTAAAATGCAGTACTGCAAGCAAAATAAAATTAATTAAATTTACCTTTATATAATAATTGCATATCATATCAATATTGTGGAGCAATATATAATTTTTCTGCTTCATTGACAGAAGGTATGAAATATACGTCAATTTGACAATTTCAATTGACAATATGAATTATTTAAGATAGTTGCAATATTTCTCTACGACTCGCGCAGGGTCGTTTCTCGTTTCCCCTTCCAAGTACTTGCACACCTCGAATACAGTGAAATAAAAACGAAAATGAAAAAACGACTTCGGTTAAAAATAGAATTTATGTAATACTATCTATATTGTACAATAAATTTCGATATCTTGCTAGAGAATTTAAAACAACCACACCAACAATGCAGGGCCTATTTTACCACTAGGCCCGTGAGGCACCTGCCTCGGGCCCGCGTTTTAATGGGGCCCGGAAAGATCCCAAAAAAAATTTTTTATTGCAATAAAAATTCTTTTCTTTCATTTTACGAACAGGAAATGATAAATGATGACTCCACTGTTGATTTTCAAGCGACTTCACTTGTCACAAGTACATCTCCGTCATCTCCTATAGAAAACGACAATGTCAATAACTCTTCCTAGCGATATAAGGGATTGGACAAAACATTTAAATCTGGAATTTCAACAATATTTTATAAATAATCGACCGAATCAATATATGTATTGATAAAATTAGTGAATGTGTTACACAACAACAACTGGATAATAATAAAACCAGACATTTGCAAAGTGCGATTTTTTATAAAATGAAAGCTACTTAATGGGGAAAAATTCTTCGCGAGTGGTTAGTGCAGCGGTTCTCAACCACCGTGTCGCGACACACTGGTGTGCCGGAAGAACCTATCAGGTGTGTCGCGAGATTTACGAATATGATATATTTATTTATATTTTTTTACTTGTTATAATATACCAATCATGCATTCAACCATTTTTTTAACTATTAGGTATATACCACGTTATACCAATCAATAAAGTACCAATCCGTAATTGTTTCCTAATATATTCATCTGTACTTACCTACCACTAGCAAAAATTTGTACATATAAGGGTATCGCGAATCTGCAAGGAGTACGTTAGTGCGTCGCTGAGTAAAAAAGGTTGAGAACCGCTGGGTTAGTGTACAGTCCTAAATGTAGCCGTGTTTATTGTTACGTTTGTAAACTGTCTTCCACGAAAATTATTGTTGTTCTAACTTTCGATGGGTATAATGACTGGAAAAATATCAATAGGACAGTTATTCAACATTAGCGATCACCTGAACATATTCATCAATTGAAACGTTAGTCAAGAGAAGTAGTACAGCAGAACAAATTGTAGCATAAATGGAAAAAAGTTATTTAGAAGAAAAGGAACATTGGAGAAACGTTTTTCAACGAATAATAGCAACAATTAAATTTATGTCCAAGAACGGTCTATCCTTCTATGGTTCAACAACCAAATCATTTACGAAAGGAAATGACCTATATATAGTGTGTCGGATTTAAGATGAAGACAGCCCTATATTTTGGCTATCGAGGTGGATAAAGCAATAAAAGCCCTAAAGAGTCGAAAATCTCCTGACGTAGACCAGATATCAGCAGAGGTTATAAAAGCAACAGAAGGAGTTGGAATCTAAGTTATGCACTTGATATGTAGAAAGAGTTGGGCAACAGGAGAGGGTCCTGATGACTGGACATCGTCTACTTTCATTCATAATATCTTCAACAAAGGAACTCCACTAAACTGCAGCAGATATAGAACGGTATTCTTAATATCACACGCAAATAAGGATACATAAAAGACTGCCTATCTGTTGCCACATATCTCAGGGGAAAACGGGATTTGCTCCAGTAAAAGGTACAAGTAGTCCGTTCTTTATAGGTAAAATATTGCAAAACCTCTAAATTTTAAAGAACCGCTTGGATTGACATGAAATTTGGCATACACATAGCTAACAAGTCAAAGAAAAAAGTGATATTGTGCCGATGTCTGCTTTTACCCTAGGGGTGAGTTTCACCCCCTTTTGGGGGTGAGAAATATATGTTCGAAATAAGTCAGGGAATGGATAAAATGACTAATTCTAAGCAATTTTTGTTCTATAAAGTTTTTTCAAAAAGTTAATACTTTTCGAGTTATTTGCGAGTGAATATGTTAATTTTTCTACAAAATAAGAAATAACCACGTTTTTAGACGGTTTTTCGCAAATAACTCAAAAAGTAAGTACTTATTTGGTATAAAAAAATTCTTATCAAAAACATAGCACGTAAAAGATTGAAAAACATGGTGTATATATTAGGTCACTATATCTAGTAGAAGCAGAGTTATAGCTAATGAACAATAGGTTCATATTCGTCAAATTCCAAATCGAATATTTAACGTCATAAGCCATAACCAAAAAACGAAGCACTTTTTTGGAGAAAACTTATTTTAACTTTTTTAAAGTGTTTAAAAAATGCTTATTTTTGTTAAAAAAAATTTAGCATCAAAAGTAAACAAGTTACGCTCAAAATAAAATTGGTCCCTTTTTTGGTAAGAAATCGGGAAAATCACCCCCTAATTAGCATTTCAAATGAACTTAATTGTTACCACTTCACAAGTTTTTTACTCGGGTATGTATTAATCATATGATCTGTTTCTCTGAAGTTTCATCGGTTCAAAGTCCTTATTTTTGAAAGAGCTGTAGTTAAAAGGGCTTGAACGAGTCACTTATCACGAGTGTATGCAAATTTAGAAACACCGAATCTTAACCAATTTTTTCTTACAGAAAAACAAAAAAATACAAAATATTCAGAAAAGTAAAGCTGACTTTTTTTATTGTTTAAGATTTTTGGTATCTTTAACAACTTTTAAGTTATTTTGAAAAAAGCATTTTTTCAAAATTAAAATTTTTAAAAATTTTAATTTAAAACCAATTTTTTTCAAAAATAAGCACTTTGAATCGATGAAACTTACAGATCATATAAACACAACATAAGTAAAGTAACTTGTGAAGCGGTAGCGATTAATTTCATTTAAGTTGCTAATTGGGGGTGATCTTCCTGATTTTTTTTTTGCCAAAACAAAAGGGACCAATTGTATTTTGAGCGCAACTTGCTTACATTTGATGATAGAATTTTTTTTTATAAAAACAGAAAAAAGCTTTTTTAAAACACTTTAAAAAAGTTGTAACGTGTTTTCCCCAAGAATGATTCATTATTTGGATATTTCACATTGAATTATTCTATTTGGGATTTTTCGAATATGAAGCTATTTTTCATTAGCTATAACTCTGCTTTTGCTAGGTATAGAGACCTAATATAAACACCATTTTTTTCACTTTTTTATAGGCTATAGTTTTGCTAAGAATATTTTTTTTGACAAAATGCTTACGTTTTGTGTTATTTGCGAAAAACCGTCCAAAAACGTGGTTATTTTGTTGAAAAATGAACATATTCACTTGCAAATAACTCGAGAAGTATTGATTTGGTGAAAAAACAAAAGTTGCTTAAAATTAGTCAGTTTATCCATTTCGGGACCTATCTTGGACATATATTTTTTCACCCCCGAGATGGGGTGAAACTCACCCCCAAGGCAAAAGCACACATCGGCGCCATATCACTTTTTTCTTTGACATGTTAGCTATGCGTATGCCAAATTTCATGTCAATCCAAGTGGTTCTTTAAAATTTACAGCAAAAATCGTGAAAGAATGTACTAAAGAGTAATGTCAGACAGTTAATTGCAAATATTCGCGATTAATACACCTATGTTTAAGTGGTTTGTTGTAGTAGTTATCAAGTTATCGAGCCTTGAAAATGACCATTTTCGCGCTTTTTCTGATTTTAGGGAAACGTTATTAAGTGCCTACCTTTTTTGCTCAGAATAAGCAAATTAACCTTATACCTACTTGTTCCAGACAAAAAAATTAAATTTTACAATTTGTTTAAGAACTTTGTTTAAACAATTTTTGACTATTATTTCCTCTTGGCAATCTGCACTTTTGTTATAAGGGGACTATTTCAAGTAAGAGTATGCAAAAATGTGGAATGAGAATATTTTTCCTAGCCAGTGTGCCCATACTACCCGGACTAAATAATGAATTAAACAAATTCAAATACAATATTTAAGTACAATTATGAACATTGCACAAACAAATTTTGTTTACAAAAACGATAATACTTAATTCGCAAATTACCGAGAAGGTACCGGTGAGACTATCAAACTAAATCGCTGAAGTGACAGATGCATCTGCTGATTTATCAACAAGTGCAACAATGTTACAATCATAAACAGAGGAAGATGTTAATTGATAAGTATGTGCAAATATGCCATCTATGCGATGGTACTGATTTCAGGGACTTGCAATTTTTACGATGAATAAATATAGTGACGCTCTGTCTTTTACTGATATAATATTCCCAAATTACTATGGGAAAACGTACTGTACATATGATGATATTTGATATTCCTTGGGTAGTCCTTTGACGTACCGCAAGCTCCACGGAATGAAATTATAAGAAGTAAGTACATATATACAATTACAACGAATGCAATGAACAAAGTAATCACAGATTTAATCCCTATACCAGAATGGAGTAACCACTATGAAAAATTGCTTACCGAAAATAGACCAGAATACACAAGTACGAACCCCCAATCAAGTAACACAGAAATATATAGAAGTATCAATATATCAGAAGAGGAATCAAGGATAGCGTTATTCAGAATGAAAAATGGCCGATCACCTGGTCTAGGAAACATACCTGTCGAACTTCTGAAGGCAGGAGGCCCATGTCTGATAAACAGAAGAAACACACTGGGTCAAATTGGATGCAAATTGCCCAAGATAGAGAGGCATGGAAGAAGGAAGAGGAGGCCTATATCCAAGGATGGATGTTTAGGGCTGATTAGATAGATAGATAGAAAGATAGATGAATTGCTGCAACAACCAAATACAGATACCATCTGAGTGGAAGAAGGCTCATTTAGTTTCTATTTTTCAAAAGGGTAATAGAAAAGACTCAAACTGTTATCGAGGCTTAAGTGTAAACACTACTAAGTGCCACCTGTTTAGCAAAATATTAAACAATAAAATTATAAAAAAAATAGACAGAACATAGGTCATGAAATAGGAGAAGATCAGAGTGGATTCACACCAGGCAGATCTTGTACAGATAACCTTTTTGTTTTGCAACAACTGGTAGAAAAGTTTGTATCCGTAGGAAAAGAATTGATGTATTGAATATATATGATGTACAGAACTGAATGTTGGGCAGTGAAAAAGAAAGAGGAACAACGAATGCATGTGACTGAAATGAGAATGCTTAGATGGATGAGTGGAGTGACAAAGAAGGATAAAATTAGAAATGAGTATATTAGGGGAAGTCTAGGTGTGGCACCAATTGATGGCAAAATGAGAGAGCATAGGTTAAGATGGTTTGGTCATGTTCAACGTCGAGACGTTAATCACCCAATACGAAAAATAGCTGAAGTGCAGATTCCTGGAAGAAATAGGAGAGGAAGACCAAAGAAGACCTGGGGGAGACTATAGGGTTGGACATGTTGGTAAAGGGGATTAACATTGATATGACCCAAGATAGAATTGCGTGGAGAAATGCAATTAGGGAAGCCGACCCCGCATAGGGACAAGGCAAAGAGAATGATGATGATGATCGGTGATGCTTGCATTAATTTTGCTATGTATTATTAGTGTATGGTCTTGATGGTCTATGGCGGAAGATGGTTATCATAAGGATCACAGGTGAAAGGCCTGATGGGTAGTATGTGGTACGAATAAACTTTTATTCCTATTCATAAAAAGGATCACTAACCGTATGCAGCAATTACAGTACCATTTCCCTTATTCTTCTAAAGCAAAATCGTTCTACATAATATAATCAATGAACGGCTAAAGAACTTTCTACTTCCTGAGATATTTGAATAAGAATACGAATTCGTACCAGGAGAAGAAACAAGTGGGGGAGAAAAAGAAGCTTCATTATAAAGAGACAGGTTGTTAAAAAAGTAAACCGATCATACCTAAATTAACTCGACCACATAGCCAGAAGAAAGTAGACCATGAAACTATTAGTAGTAGAAGGAAATATAGAAGGTCAAAGATCAAGGGAGATCTCCAACACGATGGACATACCAAATGAGGACTCTGGTGGGAAAATCCTTACATAAAGCCGTACATCTGGCTCAGTATCGCAACCAATGGACACCACAAGCTAGCAATATTTAGTGTGTAACCACTCCCTGACAAGTAATCAAGGAATGAGGAGTATATGGTCACTCGTATGGTAAAGATGAGTATAGTTTTATAAAAACCATCAAAGAATTAACTATTGTCGGCTAAGAAATTGTTCAATTTTGAAGGCTTCTTGTAGACGAAAAACGGTAGTCCTCAACCTAAAAGCACGAAAAAATTGTTATTAACAAATAACTTATATTTTTTAGCTGATTTTGCTGACTCATTAATTCTTCCCAGCCCTTTAAAGCGCAACTGGCGATAAGTGAGTTTTTCTCTTTCGGTTAGATCAATAACAAAACATCATTATCGTCCATAAATAATCAATATTATTTTTAGTTATTATTAAGAAACATGTATCACATATTACGGGGTCAAGAAAGGGTTATTTCCAACAGATGCGCGACGCACCATTCACGGTCAATGATCGGTTTGTAATAGTGACTTTTCGTCAGAGTTGCCAACATACATCGATAGGACAGTAAATGAACGTTTTGGAGTGTAATTTTCAGCGTCGTGACGGATTTGCTTGAAAATTTGGATTTAGGTTCGTCTTACCCTCCACTTCACTTTTGGACTTGAGCCCAGGGGTGTTTTTAATTGGAGAGTGAAGGTCACCCAATCTCAGGGGTGAAAAAACATAATTATGTTCAAAATAAGCAGGCAAATGGATAAATTGATTAATTCGAAACAACTTTTATTTTGTAGAGTTTTTTCACTAAGTCAAGTTATTTGCGAATGAAAATTTTTCATTCGTCAAATTCCTAATTAGATATTTCAACTTGAAATAACCAAAAAATGAAGCACTCTTCGGGGAAAACTCATCAAAAGTCTTTAAAGTGTTTAAAAAAAGATTTATTTTTATACATTTTTATAAAAGTTTCTAATAGCATCAAAACTAATAGAGTTAAGCCCAAAATAAAGTTGGTCCCTTTTTTGGTAATCAAATCGTGAAAATCACCCCTAATTAGCACCCAAATAAAATTAATCGTTATCGCTTTACAATTTACTAGGTATATTTATGTAATGTTTTTATGATCTGTAAGTTTCACCGGTTTAAAGAGTGTCTTTTCAAAGTGCTTATTTTTTAAAAACACGAGGTTTTAAAGCTTTTTTTTTTAATTTTGAAAAAAATGCATTTTTTTCAAAATTACTTACAAAGTATTAGGGATACGAAATATTTCGGAGTAAAAAATGTAGATCTTGCTTTTTTGAATATTTTGTTTTTTTTTGTTTTTATGTAAAATGTGGTTAAGACATTAATGATTAATGGCTCGTTCAAGCTCTTTCAACTACAACCCTTTCAAAAATAAAGGTTTAAAAAAGTTAATTTACATGCTCTTATTGACCTTTAAAAAACCTACAAAATAATTAAGCACTTATATGTAGCTTAAAAATTAACGGAGTTATGAGTAAAACCCGATCACATTTTGCAGGAGATATCAGATCGTGTATTAGGCCTGGATCCAGCGTACCAAAAAAAAAGTTAGCAAACTGAAAATTTGTTAATAGCTTAACGGTGTCTAGTCTCACAAACTTTGATGTACGGGAACACTGGAACAGGAGAAGTTTTAATTGTGGAACAGGTTGCAGGTTTCGAACGTCAGACTACGAAAACGTTCCATGTATTTTGTCGGACAGAACTTCCAATTGATTTGTTAGAGTTTCATTAAACTCTCATGCAAAGATCAGACTGCTATTTACCACCAATATAATTCCTGTCATTTGAAATGTTCTACGTGTCGGACTTATTAAAATGCCCAACATATTTGTCGGACAAACATTTTTTCATATACAGTGCGGTGGAATTAGTGTTGCCCCCCCTGTTAACTTATTTATTTTAAGAACATAAGCAAAACTCTCGGACAGGTCGATTTTTAAACTAACCATAGTATATTATAGCATCAACGTTTCGAACTTTACGCAATCCGTCTTCAGGTGACAGGCAACTTTGATTTTTTTAAATGGTAAAGTACATCATGTGACACCTCATTTAACAGCTTTTGAAATACTGATTTTAAAAATGTATAATACTTTAATCCTTTTTGAGATCGTAGGCGCAAAATTTCGGTCGAACTCTTTTTAAACGTATTTATTTTTTTTCGAATTCTGAGAAAACTAATAAGTATTTTTGAAAAATTTAAACGCAGAATGAAAGATTAGATTATTACCGAGGGCTGACAGTCCTTTAGAATAAACAAAAAGTTTCTTTTAAATGATATATTTGACATTAAAAATCACACTAAATTTTCTCTTTTTTACTCACTATGACTTATTAAAATAAACATTATAGGAGTTCTCAGGGACTTTGGACGATCGAAAATACTGTAATATTTCATTCTGCGTTTAAATTTTTCAAAAATATTTATTAGTTTTTTCAGGATTCGAAAAAAATGATTGCATTTAGAAAGAATTCGACCGAAATTCTGCGCCTACGCTCTCAAACAGGATTAAATTCTTATACATTTTTGAAATCAATATTTTAAGAGATTTAAATGAGGTGTCACATGATGTACTTTCCCATTTAAAAAAATCAAAGTTATGGCTGTCACCTGAAGAGGGATCGCGTAAAGTTCGAGACGTTGATGCTATAATATACTATGGTTAGTTTAAAAATCGATCTGTCCGAGCGTTTTGCTTATATTCTTAAAATAAACAACTTAACAGGGGGGGGGGCAACACTTATTCCACCGCACTGTATTATATTATACATATACAGTTTGCTATTGAATAAACTTAAAAATAACCTGCTAGTTTTCACAATTATAAACTTGTCAGGATGACACGTTTCACAATTAAAATTACGTTCCTCAATTAAAACTTCCCCTGTTCCAGTGTTCCCGTATATCAAAGTTTGTCCGAGTAGACACCGTTAAGCTATTAACAAATTTTCAGCTTGCTATTAATCAACTTTTTTTGGTACGCATGTTCCAGGCCTATATACACCCAAAGGTATAATATAATACATTCGTAATACCTATTTAATATCAAAATAGATAAAAATAGATGTATTTTTTCTATTTTATTACTGAAATTCTTGAGATCTGGGACGTATATTTCAAACAAAAAGGGTCGTTTGAAAGTTTCTTTTAATAGGGGTAGTTTGCATCGCTAAAAAATAAAAAGCAACCAACGACACAAGTTCAAAAGTGAAGTTCAGGGTAAATAGAACCTAAATCCAAATTTGATGGTGACACGGAAAATTCCGCGGTATCGCCGTATTTAACGTTGATTTACTGGTCTGCGACATTTATGAATGAAATTTATGGGTAACGAGTCTGTTACAACTTTTACGATGAAAATATTCGAGAAAATGATCGGTTCTTTTTATTCTGCCGAAGAATAATGAATTTTTTTGACGGAATGCAGTAAACAAAATATGACAGACACGGACAATAGTGCATTGAACTTAAAGATAACAACAAAACTTATTCTAAACAAAAGTATCATCTTTATTAATTGGTTATTTATTTTTTCAATAATTGCTTCTAGTAATTTTCTTGCATTAAGCTTAAACCTGAGACTTCGATTTATACAGTAGAAGCTATTAAAATATATGAAGCTTTATTGTATACAGGGTGTCCCGAAAAGATTGGTCATAAATTATACCACAGATTTTGGGATCAAAAATAGGTTGATTGCACCTCACTTACCTATATACAATAGTGCACACACAAAAAGTTACAGCCCTTTAAAGTTATAAAATGAAAATATATTTTTTTTCATATATCAAAAGCTCTTAGAGATTTTTTTATTGAAAATGGACATGTGGCATTATTATGGCAGCAACATCTTAAAAAAAATTAAAGTGAAATTTGTGAACCCCTAAAAATTTTATGGGGATTTTGTTCCTTTAAACCCCCCAAACTTTTGTGTACGTTCCAATTAAATTATTATTGTGGCACCATTAGTTAAACACAATGTTTTTAAAACTTTTTTGCCTCTTAGTACTTTTTCGATAAACCAGTGTATATCGACATATTTTGAATATTTGTCGAATCCATCACATATTTTGTATATGGTACTGTTAATAATATGAAAATTTATTTATAATTTACATTTTTAGAATTATTTTGAAAAAGAAGCCACATCTTCATAAAAGGTGACTTGTCAAAAAAAAGACTAAGAGGCAAGAAACTTTTAAAATACTGTGTTTAACTAATAGTACGACAATAATAGTTTAATTGGAACCTACACAAACATTTGGGGAGTTTAAAGGAACAAAACCCCCATAAAATTTTTATGTTAATACATTAAAAAAGAAGCCGCATCTCGATAAAAACTGGTTTATCGAACCATTACTAAAAGGCACAAAAGTTTTAAAAACGTTGTGTTTAACTAATGGTACCACAATAATGAATTAATTGGAACGTACACAAAAGTTTGGGGGGTTTAAGGGAACAAAACCCCCATACAATTTTTATGGGGTGGACAAACTTCACTATAATTTTGTTTTAAGATGTTCCTGCCATAGGAATGATACATGTCAATTTTCAATAAAAAATCTTTAACAGTTTTCGATATTTTGAAAAAATCTATTTTCATTTTGTAACTTCACAGGGCTGTAACTTTTTTATAAGCAAATTTTTGTACTATGGTAAGTTAGGGTCAATCGAACTATTTTTGACCCCAGAATGTGTAGTATAATTTATGACCAATATTTTCGGGACACCCTGTATAGCTGTACTTGATTTATCTAATACTGTAATTTTTTCTGATTCCCTTCTTCTTTAAGTGCCATCTTCGTTCCGAAGGTTGGCGATCATCAGGGCTATACGTATTTTCGAAACTGCTGACCGAAACAATTCGTTATTGCTACAGCTATACCATTCCCGTAGATTCTTTAGCCAGGAGTTTCGTCTTCTTCCTATGGACCTTTTTCCTGCTATCTTCCCCTGCATAATTATTCGGAGCAGTTCATATCTTTCGCCTCTTCTAATGTGTCCCAAGTATTGCAGTTTTCGTTTTTTGATCGTAAATATGACTTCCTTTTTTTATTCTTTCTTCTCAAGACCTCGACGTTTGTGACTCTCTCCGTCCATGATATTCTCAAGATTCTGCGATACATCCACAGTTCAAATGCCTCTAATTTTTTGGTATCAATCTTTTTCAGCGTCCATGACTCCATTCCGTAGACCAGCACAGAAAGTACGTAACATCTCATCAGGCGAAGTTTAATTTCAAGGCTCAAATCTCTTCCACAGAACACTCTCTTCATTTTAGTGAATATGGATCTGGCTTTTTCTATTCCTAATTTGATTTCTGCTGAGCTATCGTTGTCTTCATTTATTAAAGTGCCTAAATATTTGTATTTGCTAACTCGATCGATAATTTCATTGTGTAAATATAAATTTTGGATATTTCGTGTTGATTTCGATATTACCATAAATTTAGTTTTCTTTATGTTCAAAGATAGTCCATATTCTTCGCTGCAGTCTGCTATCTTATTCACCAATGTCTGTAGCTCTTCAAGTGTTTCTGCGATCAGAACGGTGTCGTCGGCAAATCTCAGATTGTTTAATCTAACACCATTTATTTTAATACCTATGGATTGCTCAGAGAGGATTAGGATTGCCTAGCATTACTAAAATCTATTGGTAAAGTCATCATCATCCATCCATCATCCCCTAATTTCTTCCAGTCCTGTCGGTTCAGTTTCCTGCAGTCAATTTCCAGCGAATTTGTTACTCTAGCATAGGCGGTTCAGATGGTATTAAAAGGGGTTTTTAAAATGTAACACCCTGTAATTAAATAACGGGC